>NC_133159.1:82992500-84242500 GCF_040802235.1 Manis javanica | reverse complement strand
TAAATGTGTGTCATTAGGTACATAACTTAATGTCTCTTGGTTCATTTCTTTACCTGTGGTACTGAGGGATTGGAGTGGGTGATTTCTGAGGTTCCATGTGTACATTTACCCTATATGATTATTTTCTCCTTGTTGGTTATACTTTTTGAATGATTCAAAACAACAGCATCAACAAATTTGGAATCCATCATGGCCTGAAGTCTGAGATTAGTGGGATATGTGGTAGTAAAGTTCCAGTGTATCGACAAATCAATATGTAACTGCCATCTTGCTCTCTTCAAAATGCAGCCCTTTATATCAATGGAATGATACAGAGCTCTGTTTATTGGAAAGCAATCCAAGAATGAGTGATTTAGAGAGAGAGAAGCTCTAGGAAAGATAAACAAAGTCAAGGAGAAATACAAAGGTGACTTACAAAATTGACCCAAATCAAAAATCAAATTGCTGTTAGGATTCAAGCTAATATTTACTAGTTGCTTAGAAAAACATTTCCCCACATGAAGAAAACAATGTTTGGAGGGATATAAATTTGTGAGATGTCTGTAAGCCTTTAGAAAGGGGTATGGAAAAAGAAAAAGAAAAAAAGCATTGAAAGCCCTAAATCTCTTAGGTTATTTTAGAATAGAAATTAAATGCACAGATTGAACAAGGCTTTTTCCCTACAGCTCAAAACAGCCCCACCCACCCAGCACTTCCCTTTGTTCCCCTGAGCCCGTCTAATTGTTTCATATAATAAAAACATCAGACTTACTTTCAGGGTTTTTTTAACTTGCAAGCAAAAGATATCATTAGTGTTGCTAATAATCCCTTTCATATTTCATGAACAAATAAATTGTGCAGGTGTCCAATCAGAATAAAATAATCCCTCACCCTAGGGGAAATTCCATGTAATTCCCACACACTGCCTTGCCTCTGCGACTCAACTTTTTAAGCACAGTACACATTTGCATTCTGTTTGTTTTTTATTTCCTATAACTCAATAACAGTGGGATGAGCGAATGAGGAAGGTTCCCTTCTATTTTATTGTGAGGGGCAGATGTGTTGATATATGATGAACTAAGGGGGGAAAAACGAACATATTTAACTGATTTTAAATATGTTACTTTCATTGACGATTCTATGGTTCTCAAGTCAGGGCATTTTGATTGAGCCTTTGAAGAGTTGGACTTTTCATTCTTTAACTTACCACAAAATTATCCCAGCTGGGGATCCAAAGTAAAATTTGCTGTTTGTACTTTGCTCAGCTTACCATAATTTCAAATAGAAACATTGAAGCCCTATGGGAATGGGAAACTGCCATTGATTTTGAACTGAATCATCAAATATGCTACAGGGATGACTGATAAACTTCTATCAGTTTATATCACCCTCAAAAATGGCAAGGCACTAAAATTTCGCCAGACACACTTAAAAATCCTGGAAACATAAAATCAGTGCAAATCAGTGTTAAGAGCTCATTCAACTTGTATTATTAGGGAAGCTAAGCTCATTTATTTTCTTATTTAATCTTTAGTATACAAAAAGAATACATTAGTAAACAATCTGCATTTTCCTTTCTGACTTAGGCAATTCTACCAGAGACATGCTTGTGTATCTTGTTTCTATAGTTACCATTTTTATGATATTTTGATTCTGTAAATCCTTTGTCAATCAATACTTAAAGGCTTTTTTTTTTCTTTTTACATCTTCTTAAGTCTGAAAGTCTGACAAATCCTAAGCCTAAAATATTTGCTAGGTGAAATGCTCCCAAGGTCTTAATATTTTTTGGCAGTATCTAAAAACATTTGCTGTGACCCCCTAGAGCTGGAAGCATTGATTCTTTAATGGGTGTGCTTTTCTCAAATGGAGCGCATTGCATAAATCCAGCATCCATTCCTTTGTTGAAGGAACAGTTTCTTGTTTCTAAGTACTTACTGTCCTCCTTTTTTGCCACTAATATTGCTATGTTTAAGAATCTATATATTCTATCAAGGAAATTTAAAGCTGATCTTCCATGCCAGAAAGCAAAGAGGCAATTGGGTATTAATAATTGGTAAGTTGTTATAAAAGTTATAACAGAATTTCAAAACAGAATTTTGAGCTTTATTCTATATAATGAACATACTTTATATCTTTTCAGATCAAGTGGGTATGTCTTCCTAGATGAGGATAGATAAGTCCACTGTTTTTTCACTTTGTACAGATTCTCTCAAGAAGCTGGTGATTGAAAGGCTGTCAGAAATTAAGATTTCCTATTCCACCTTTATGAAAATGAAGCAGAGCATCCTGAGACAGAGGGTGTCATGGTACCTACTTGACTAGATGTGCCAGTCACTTACATTGTTGATTAAATACCTCTAGGTCATCTGCCAATAGTCTTAGCTATATTGTGGTAGACAGTGACAGCAGAAGGTATTCTTTCATGGATTTGCAGTAATTCCCATTCCTTAGGCAAGGTGGAGTTGATATTTGTCAGTTCTCTTTCAGTTCTTTCTAGCTCCCCTGGACAAAGTATAGCTCATCCATCCATTTTGACTCCTACCTCCTAAGATGCCATTGCTCATAGACCTGGCATACTGGCCAGTATTCATTAGTAAGAAGAGGAAAAAAAGCCATCTGATACTTTATTAATTCATGAGTTTATTCTGCACAGTTTAGGAAGAGTAGACCAATCAGAGAAAGTTGAGAGTGCATGATATGGTGGGAAATCAGAAATAGTTTAGAGGGTCTGAAACACAACATTCAAGAGGTTCATTATGAGAAATGAAGCTGGAGTAGTTTGGAGGAGGGATAAGCAAAATACAGAAAGCAATTGTTAGGTGCTTTGTATGCTATGTTGCAGAGTTTGGACTTGACTCTTAGAGCTGGAGGACCATTGAGTGACCTTGAGCAGAAAAGTAAAATACTAATAAATTATTGTTTTTGTTTGTTTTGTTATTCTGTGAAGGTCTGGAAACTCTGTAAAGGAAAACAAATAGCAGGAGAAGCTAGAGGCCATCTGACCAGGTGTGAAGCGCTTTATGGTTATTTAAGAAAGCTGAGTGTGTAATGAAAGGAACTGTAGACTGATATAAAAAGACAGATTGGAAAGTTGTTAAAATAATAGAATAGGTAACATTTAATTCTTGATTAAGATATGGGAATATAGAAAATAGTTGATATCAAAAGTGACTACAGCAAGATGGCGGCATGAGTAGAGCAGTGGAAAGCTCCTCCCAAAACCACATATATTTATGAAAATATAACGAAGACAACTCTTCCTAGAATAGAGAGACCAGAGGACACAGGACAACATCCAGACCACAGCCACACCTGTAAGAACCCAGTGCCTCATGAAGGGAATAAGATACAAACCCAGGCCCGGCGGGATCTGAGAACCCCTAACCCCAGCTCCAGCGGGAGGAGAGAAGTCAGAGCAGGGAGGGAGGGGGAGCCCAGGACTGCTGAACACCCAGCCCCAGACATCCGTACCAGAGCGCAGACACAGTGCATGCATGGGGTGCTGGAAACTAGGGAAACAGGGCAGCAAGACCAGTGAGCGGGTCCCTGAGGCCAGCGCCCTAGGACAAAGAAAAGCAAGCAGCATTTTTTTTTTTTTTTTGGCGAGTGCTTCTTGGAAGTCTTAAAGGGACAGGGACCGCAAAACCGGACAGAAGCATCCCGGGACACTTAGTCCAGAGGCAGGGAATCTGGGGATCTCTGGGCACTCTAACCCCCTGGGCAGCAGGGAGCACGAAGGCAACTCATGGAGATAAATAGCATCCCGGCCGCTCCCCCTCCAACGCGGCTCCACCATTTTGGAGCAGCCGCCTGAGCCAGGCCACGCCCACAGCAACAGGGGAGATAAATTCCACAGCAGCTGGGCAGGAATAAGAAGCCCTGTCTGTGCGCAGCAGCCCAGGACAAGCCACTAGAGGTCGCTGTTCTCCCAGGAGAGGAAGGCCACAAACCAACAAGAAGGAAACTTCTTCCATCTGTCACTCGTCCCAGCTCTGCAAACTATTTCTATCACCACGAAAAGGCAAAATTACAGGCAAACCAAGATCACAGAGACAATTTCAGAGAAGGAGACAGAACTAACCAGCCTTCCTGAAAAAGAATTCAAAATAAAAATCATCAACATGCTGACAGAGATGCAGAGAAATATGCAAGACCTAAGGGATGAAGTCCAGAGGGAGATCACAGATGCCAGGAAGGAGATTACAGAAGTGAAACAAACTCTGGAAGGATTTATAAGCAGAATGGACAAGATGCAAGAGGCCATTGAAGGAATAGAAACCAGAGAACAGGAATGCATAGAAGCTGACATAGAGAGAGATAAAAGGATCTCCAGGAACAAAACAATACTAAGAGAACTATGTGACCAATCCAAAAGGAACAATATCCATATTATTGGGGAACCAGAAGAACAAGAGAGAGAAAAAGGGATAGAAAGAGTCTTTGAAGAAATAACTGCTGAAAACTTCCCCAAACTGGGGGAGGAAATAATTGAACAGACCACAGAAATACACAGAACTCCCAATAGAAAGGACCCAAGGAGGGCAACATCAAGACACATAATAATTGAAATGGCAAAGATGAAGGACAGGGAAAGAGTTTTAAAGGCAGCTAGAGAGAAAAAGGTCACCTATAAAGGAAAACCCATCAGGCTAACATCAGACTTCTCGACAGAAACCTTACCGGCCAGAAGAGAATGGCATGATATATTTAATGCAATGAAACAGAAGGGCCTTGAACCAAGGATACTGTATCCAGCACGATTATCATTTAAATATGATGGAGGGATTAAACAATTCCCAGACAAGCAAAAGTTGAAGGAATTTGCCTCCCACAAACCACCTCTACAGGGCATCTTACAGGGACTGCTCTAGATGGGAGCACTCCTAAAAAGAGCACAGAACAAAACACCCAACATATGAAGAATGGAGGAGGAGGAATAAGAAGGGAGAGAAGAAAAGAATCTCCAGACAGTGTATATAACAGCTCAATAAACAAGCTAAGTTAGGCAGTAAGATACTAAAGAGGCTAACCTTGAACCTTTGGTAACCATGAATTTAAAGCCTGCAATGGCAATGAGTACATATCTTTCAATAGTCACCCTAAATGCAAATGGACTGAATGCACCAATCAAAAGACACAGAGTAATAGAATGGATAAAAAAGCAAGACCCATCTATATGCTGCTTACAAGAAACTCACCTCAAACCCAAAGACATGCACAGACTAACAGTCAAGGGATGGGAAAACATATTTCAGGCAAACAACAGAGAGTAGAAAGCAGGGGTTGCAGTACTAATATCAGAGATAATAGACTTCAAAACAAAGAAAGTAATAAGAGATAAGAGAAGGACACTACATAATGATAACGGGCTCAGACCAACCATTCTAAAAATATATGCACCCAACACAGGAGCACCAGCATATGTGAAACAAATACTAACAGAATTAAAGGGGGAAATAGACTGCAATGCATTCATTTTAGGAGACTTCAACACGCCCCTCACCCCAAAGGATAGATCCACCAGGGAGAAAATAAGTAAGGACACGGAGGCACTGAACAACACAGTAGAACAGATGGACCTAATAGACATCTATAGAACTCTACATTCAAAAGCAACAGGATATAAATTCTTCTCAAGTGCACATGGAACATTCTCCAGAATAGACCACATACTAGCCAATAAAAAGAGCCTCAGCAAAATCCAAAATATTGAAATTCTACCAAACAACTTTTCAGACCACAAAGGTATAAAACCAGGAATAAATTCTACAAAGGAAACTAAAAGGCTCACAAACATATGGAAGCTTAACAACATGCTCCTAAATAATCAATGGATCAATGAACAAATTAAAATAGAGATCAAGGAATATATGGAAACAAGTGACAACAACAACACAAAGCCCCAACTTCTGTGGGACACAGTGAAAGCAGTCTTAAGAGGAAAGTATATAGCAATCCAGGCACACTTGAAGAAGGAAGAACAATCCCAAATGAATAGTGTAACATCACAATTATCGAAACTGGAAAAAGAAGAACAAATGAGGCCTAAAGTCAGCAGAAGGAGGGACATAATAAAGATCAGAGGAGAAATAAACAAAATTGAGAAGAGTAAAACAATAGCAAAAATCAGTGAAACCAAGAGCTGTTTCTTTGAGAAAATAAACAAAATAGATAAGCATCTAGCCAAACTTATTAAGAGAAAAAGAGAATCAACACAAATCAACAGCATCAGAAATGAGAATGGAATAATCACGACAGACTCCACAGAAATACAAAGAATTATTAAAGACTACTATGAAAACCTATATGCCAACAAGCTGGAAAACCTAGAAGAAATGGACAACTTCCTAGAAAAATACAACCTTCCAAGACTGACCAAGGAAGAAACACAAAAGTTAAATAAACCAGTTAGAGCAAAGAAATTGAAACGGTAATTAAAAAACTACCCAAGAACAAAACAACCAGGCCGGACGGATTTATGTCAGAATTTTATCAGACACACAGAGAAGACATAATACCCATTCTCCTTAAAGTTTTTCAAAAAATAGAAGAGGAAGGAATACTCCCAAACTCATTCTATGAAGCCAACATCACCCTAATACCAAAACCAGGCAAAGACCCCACCAAAAAAGAAAATTACAGACCAATATCCCTGATGAATGTAGATGCAAAAATGCTTAATAAAATATTAGCAATACGAATTTAAAAATATATAAAAAGGATGATACACCATGACCAAGTGGGTTTCGTCCCACTTTGAAAATCCATCAATATAATCCACCACATCAACAAATAGAAAGACAAAAACCACATGATCATCTCCATAGATGCTGAGAAAGCATTTGACAAAATTCAACATCCTTCATGACAAAAACTCTCAGCAAAATGGGAATAGAGGGCAAGTACCTCAACATAATAAAGGCCATATATTATAAACACTCAGCCAACATCATACTGAACAGCGAGAAGCTGAAAGCTTTTCCTCTGAGATCTGGAACAAGACAGGGATGCCCACTCTCCCCACTGTTATTTAACATAGTACTGGAGGTCCTAGCCATGGCAATCAGACAAAACAAAGAAATTCAAGGAATCCAGATTGGTAAAGAAGAAGTTAAACTGTCACTATTTGCAGATGACATGATATTGTACATAAAAAACCCTAAAGACTCCACTCCAAAACTACTAGAACTGTTATCGGAATACAGCAAAGTTGCAGGATACAAAATTAACACACAGAAATCTGTAGCTTTCCTATACACTAACAATGAACCAATACAAAGAGAAATCAGGAAAACAATTCCATTCACAATTGCATCAAAAATAATAAAAAACCTAGGAATAAATCTAACCAAAGAAGTGAAAGACCTATACTCTGAAAACTACAAGTCACTCTTAAGAGAAATTAAAGGGGTCACTAACAAATGGAAACTCATCCCCTGCTCATGGCTAGGAAGAATCAATATCGTCAAAATGGCCATCCTGTCCAAAGCAATATACAGATTTGATGCAATCCCTATCAAATTACCAGTAACATTCTTCAATGAACTGGAACCAATCATTCAAAAATTCATATGGAAACACCAAAGATCCCGAATAGCCAAAGCAATCCTGAAAAAGAAGAATAAAGTAGGGGGGATCTCACTCCCCAACTTCAAGCTCTACTATAAAGCCATAGTAATCAAGACAATTTGGTACTGGCACAAGAACAGAGTCACAGACCAGTGGAACAGACTAGAGACTCCAGACATTAACCCAAACATATATGGTCAATTAATATTTGATAAAGGAGCCATAGACATACAATGGCAAAATGACAGTCTCTTCAACAGATGGTGCTGGCAAAACTGGACAGCTACATGTAGGAGAATGAAACTGGACCATTGTCTAACCCCATACACAAAAGTAAATTCAAAATGGATCAAAGACCTGAATGTAAGTCATGAAACCATAAAACTCTTAGAAAAAAACATAGGCAAAAATCTCTTAGACATAAACATAAGTGACCTCTTCTTGAACGTATCTCCCCGGGCAAGGAAAACAACATAAAAAATGAACAAGTGGGACTATATTAAGCTGAAAAACTTCTGTACAGCAAAAGACACCATCAATAGAACAAAAAGGTACCCTACAGTATGGAAGAATATATTTGTAAATGACAGATCTGATAAAGGCTTGACGTCCAAAATATATAAAGAGCTCACACACCTCAACAAAGAAAAAACAAATAATCCAATTAAAAAATGGGCAGAGGAACTGAACAGACAGTTCTCCAAAAAGAAATACAGATGGCCAACAGACACATGAAAAGATGCTCCACATCGCTAAAAAATTATCAGAGAAATGCAAATTAAAACCACAATGAGGTATCACCTCACACCAGTAAGGATGGCTGCCATCCAAAAGACAAACAACAACAAATGTTGGTGAGGAGAAAGGGGAACCCTCCTACACTGCTGGTAGGAATGTCAATTAGTTCAACCATTGTGGAAAGCAGTATGGAGGTTCCTCAAAACGCTCAAAACAGACTTACTATTTGACCCAGGAATTCTACTCCTAGGAATTTACTCTAAGAATGCAGCACTCAAGTTTGAAGTAGACAGATGCCCCCCTATGTTTATTGCAGCACTATTTACAATAGCCAAGAATTGGAAGGAACCTAAGTGTCCATCAGTAGATGAATGGATAAAGAAGATGTGGTACGTATACACAATGGAATATTACACAGCCATAAGAAGAAAACAAATACCATTTCCAACAACATGGATGGAGCTAGACGGTATTATGCTCGGTGAAATGAGCCAAGCGGAGAAAGAGAAATACCAAATGATTTCACTCATCTGTGGAGTGTAAGAACAAAGGAAAAACTGAAGGAACAAAACAGCAGCAGAAACACAGGACCCAAGAATGGACTAACAGGTACCAAAGGGAAAGGGACTGGGGAGGATGGGTGGGTCAGGAAGGATAAGGGGGGGAAGAAGAAAGGGGGTATTATGATTAGCATGTATAATCGGTGGGGGTGGGAGAAAGGGGAGGGCTGTACAACACAGAGAAGACAAGTAGTGATTCTACAACATTTTGCTATGTTGATGGACAGTGACTGTAAAGGGGTTTATAGGGGGACCTGGTATAGGGGAGAGCCTAGTAAACATAATATTCTTCATGTAAGTATAGATTAAAGGTAACAAAAAAAAAAAAAGAAAGAAAGAGAAGGGGGATTACTCCCTGATAGGATAAAACTAACTGTAAATCAGTGATTAATGCATGCTTTAAATATCCTTAATTTTGATCACTTAAAGGGTGTCAGATGATTGGCTATGCATGTCCACTTTTCTGATAATATTCCTTTCTTTAAAAAAAAAACAAAAGAAAGCAGTTCCTGTGTGGTGACCACCAATGAGTTCTACACAATGGTATAAAGGGCATATCAAAGTGTGGGCAAAGGGTCTGTTTGTATTTATACAGAGGATCAAAGCCTAATTTAGCTACCCAGAAAATGAACTAAGATACGATATGAAGAAGAACTTCCAACATCAGCACTCTCTGGAAGAGACATACCAGAAGATGATCATCAAAAAACCTCAACAAAGATCCAGGCGATGGTGCAGTTGTAGCTGTACTCATCCCACCGGTTCCTGAACTTGCCATTGGAATGAAGAAGGAGATATCTAAGCTGGCCTGTGCACACAGTAAAACAACAAATTTGACTGGATCTATACTGTTGGAACTCAACCAAGAATTAGGAGAAGTGCAAGTTGTAGTGCTCCAAAATCTTACAACTACAGACTATCTACTATTAAAAGAACATATGGGATGTGAACAGTCCCCAGGAATGGGTTGTTTTAATTTGTCTGATTTCTCTCAGACTGTTCAAGTACAGTTGGACAATATCCATCATATCATAGACAAATTTTCACAAATGCCTATGGTGCCTAACTGGTTTTCTTGGCTTCACTGGAGATAGCTGGTAATTACAGATCTGCTTTGGTTATGTAACTGTATTCCTATTATGTTAATGTGTGTGCAATTTAATTAGTACTTTAAAACCTATACATGCTTAAGTTACTCTACAAGAAGATATGTCAAAGAAATAATCAATCTTCCCATGTTTTCTTCTGTCTGCTACCTCTATAGCTTTTCTTCTTCCTTCCTAATTACAACCCTTAAATAGAATTCATGCCTCATATCGAATTCACCAAGTATCATAACTCCTCCAAGTGGTAAAGATACCTCAAGACAAATGATGGGCATAGAAGCCACAGGGCATAAATATGCAAGGAACTAAAAAGCTAACCTTTTCAAACAATAAGGTTTCTCTCTCACTTACCAACTTTACATTTCCCTGCATGGCCCCGGAAGATGACTGGTTAGCCAGAGATGGGTAAGATTCCTCAAGGGAGGAACAACCTAAGACAGGCACAGTCTCAGGGGGGCCATCAGGTGAGAAATTGGGGATCAACAGAGGTGAGGCTTAGAACCTCACCCCCCTGTTTTGAGAGAAATCTTCTTCATCCGTGGATGTATTACTGCCCTTGTCTAGATTCGATTAACACATAGTCTACAGGCACACACCTGATCATCTACATTTGCTCTCTTACAACACTAAATTATGTTTTCTACCTTTATCTTGCATCTACCTACCACTTCAGCATTTTATTTAAAAAAATAATAATAATTAAGGGATAAATGTGGGATTCACATATAAATCAAGTATAAAAATCAAACAAATATTCATATTTGACCTGATTGTTTATAGTTCATAATGTGTGATCAAAACTGACAGTTTCTGTGATGAGTGCCCTTGTACTGTTCACCATGTAACTTATTCACTATGTAAGAATTTGTTCGTTATGCTTCAGAAGATTGGAGACTGACAAGAATTAGGCTGGGGGTGGATTAATGATTGTGCATTGAGCATTGACTCCCCTATACAGAATTTTATTGTTGTTAACAACCATTTGATCAATAAATATGAGAGATGCCCTCTCAAAAAAAAATACTTGAAGAAGTTAGAAAGGACTTGGATGCCAAGAGGAAACCACCTGGTTCATGAGCCTGACTCCAGCACTGCCTCCTCGATATACTGATTCTATGGTTTGTGAGGGCTTCCTTCACCATCTGAACCAAGAGCTTCTCTTTTACTCTGCAGCCTTAAGGATTTTCTTCCTTACTGGACCCTGCATTGCCTTAGGGCACAAATGGGACCACAACTTGAGAAGTACCCTTACTTTCCAAACATCCTCCTTTCTTCCCATCCTCCTTTCTGCTGTTTGGAAGGTCTTTAGACTGGTATGATGGTGCTAGATGAGTAAACATGACCTTCAATTGCTAGTCTCTCCCTTATTTTTTGGGATTTCTATTATCATTTTCAAAAGTAAACTTGGTGAGTTTTATATAGCTGATCAGAATTATTAATGCTGACTTCACAGTCTAGCAATTGTAATGGATGTTTAAGCATTTGATACTAAATGACCCTGTTTCAAAGTAATTAAAATTAAAGTCTAGAAGCTAGTTTCTGCTGAATTATCCATTTATTCCACACTGTAGCCAGGCAGCTCCAGAGCTGCTAATAACCAATAAGCAAATTTAGTATTCATCAGCTGAGAAACTATATTTTGAGAACCCTGTCAGGGGAATTAAGAAATATGTTAAATAATGGCCTTTGTCCTCAGTAGACTTCATAGTCTAGTATGCATGTTTCTCCTTAATGATGTATTTGATCTGGCTCTTTTCCCTCAAAGATATCATACTTACTTTAAGGGATTACAGGTGCATTTGACATTACTTGATGCAATAATGATAAGTTGTCTATTAAGGAAATTTTAGGCCTTTTTCACGTTAAAAATGTATTTACATTGCAACTATAGTGATTCGTATAAGAAAACTTTTTCTGTAGTCAGAAATTACCACTATAATATGTCAAATGTATAATCAGTCTGTATTTTTTTAATTAGAAATTTTTAATTAAAAAAATCCCCTGGGTCAAGATTCAAAAGTGACTTAGAATAAAGAGCCTCTCCCACTTCTGCCCTCTACACCCTGATTTTTCTTCCTGGAGGCAGGCATTGTCACCAGTTTATTGTGACCATGTGTATTTATTGTATATTTTTGAGAAAGATTCCATGCCTAAATAAGCAAGTTTGTGCACGGAATTTTGGACAAATGTAGCAAACTATATGTAGAGCTCACCCTGGTCATTTTTCTAATGGAGATACTTCCATATCAGTGTATGAGGAACAAAGAACATTTTTCCTTTTTGGGTTGCATTAGATTTTATTGAATGGATATGCCATAATTTATTTAATCTCTTACTGAGGAACATTTAGGCTGTTTCTTGTCTTTATCACAGTGATAACTTTGAACCCAATGGTACTATATATATCTATGAAAGTTATAGCTATAAGCTAAAGTCCTAAAAGTATAATTTGCACTAAAAAAGTTCAATTTCATTGGGTGATTTTTTTTTTAGAACTTGTTGGGTACCTTCACTAAGAATGTTATTTGTGAAGATGTTTCAGTAAAATCAGTAAACTGGAAGAATTACTTAAGAGACTACTTTTTTCAGGCAGTGATAACATTGATACTATATATGATTATAAAATGAAGTGATTCTGCTTCTCTTTGAAAACATGGATCTTGCATTCATGGAGATAAATTTTGTTCCTGTCAGGTTGTCCTAGTGTGTGAGACAGATTAGAATCTTACTACAGTTTGGCTTCTCCCTAGCAGTGTGATCATGGGCAAGTGACTTATTTTTCTGAAACCATTATGTTCTCTATAAGATGTGAATGAAATACCTATCTCACAGGGTTCCATGAGAAGCAATTGAGATACTGTACATGAAGTGTTGCAGATTGCCCAATAAAAAGAAGATAAAAATACAAAATAAAATGAACAAAACAGCAGTAGACTGAGAGACACTGAAAAGTGACTGGTGGTTACCTTGGAGGAGGGGGATAAAGAGGCACAAAATCTCAATCATAATAAAAGTTGGTCACAGGGATGGAAATGCAGCATGGAGAATATATGTATTTTCCATGGAGGTTCTATAACATCTTTTATGTTGACATAAAATAACTGCACTAGAAGGGGTGAAATTTAATGAAGTGTGTAAATGTTCAGCTTCTGTGTTGTATACTTGAAATCAATGTAATATTGCATATCAACTATACTTCATAAAAAAGAAATATGTGAATGTTAAATGTAATTTAAAAATAATAGAACTATTAAATTTCACATTAGAAAGGGCTGTAGGGCATCTTAGTGCTTCATAAAATTTGAGTCATAAATGCTTTTCACAGTAAAATTGATTATGTGCTGTCTAAAAATCTTTACATTAAAAAATTGCATAATAATGATGAAATAATTTGAAGTAAAATGTTTAGACCAATATTTTTTTAAAAGATTTTTATAGAATTGGTTTTAATGTAGAATTAAGTATTCATAAAATACAAAGAAAATTTTGAGTTTGGTTTATTGAAAAAAATTCCTATCCTGCTTACTTCAAAATAATTAGAGAAGTATATAATATAAATATGCATTTCAAAATGACATGAAATTTGATTTTTTTATCATTGTACATGTAATTTAACTATTTGGTACAGTATCAAGATACACAAACAGGTTTCATGACTTGATATCTGGAATTCTTGTATTTTTTAATCTTGCAAAAATGAGAATTTTTTAGTATGTATATTTTTTTCCTAAAAAATAAGAAAAAAAGGGAAAATTTTTCACACAGCATGTGTAAGTACTTCTCAAAAAATTAGATACTGGGGGATTTCTGGCTGAATAAGGTAAATTGAATGTGTGCATTTTCCTCCTCTTCCTTTCCTTCTTAAAGGAGAATAAAATAAAAAATGGGAAAACTCATGGAGACAAAGAATAAGAGAGGATGCTTTAATGGAATAGTAATTTCAGTGAAAGCTCATAGGCTAAAGCAGGTAGGTGGTACCTAAATGAGCTAAACAGAGGGAGATCCCATCTTGTGTTCCTGGATTAAGGATGAGGAAAAATTTGACTTGCCGCAAAGAACCTGTGAGGAAAACTAGGTTTGGAATTAGTTGGTCTGGTAGATACATCAGTGAGATACATAGCTGCAAATAGGTTAAGAATCTGTAAAGAAAGTAGTACGTCTGGTACCCTCTTCTCTTATAGCCAATCAAATTCCAAATCTTTCAGGCATAGACTAGATTACAGGATCCTAAGCATTCCAGAGGGATGGGGTAATATATAGGGCTGCATAAAAAGTCTGCATACTGAGATAACCAGACTCTATTTCCAGTAAAATAGTGTGTGGGCATTTAATATTCTCTTTGGGGAAACTAAAAGGTCTAAGAGAAAGGCTCTTCCAACTCTGACAAATTGTGATAGTGGGACTGGCATTAAATTAAATTGCCAGTTGCTGCCTACCTGATCATGCTAAGGTGAGATCTACCAGCCATGAACTAATCAGCTTTTAAGAGCTACATTTTAAAATATGAATGAGCATCCAGAGATCATCAACTATTTGTGGAAAACCTCGAAAAGAATTGAGGTAGAGCAGGTACATGGGACAAGCATCATGATTAATTTTTCCTGCCTATGATGAAAAACACTGAGATATAAATAGTGTAGTAAGAATAGGAGGGACTCCATTTAAGGAGAAGATTTCATTTTAAAACCAGGGAGTTAAGAGGTAAGATTCCTAACATATTTTATGGTAATTAGCCAACAACTGACCCTATCTTAAGGCTTGAGGGTAACCAGTATGGAGAACAGGTTCAAGAAATTCTTTGTGTTAGGTTTATCTTACAAAATATCTAGAGGACCTAGTATGGATGCTGACATAGTATCTCTTACTGGAAATACACATTCTGAGACATGTCAAGCCTATACCCCCTTGGTCCTCTGCCCCATTCTTGAAATCCTAAAATGACTAAAATTCTAAGCCTTCAAGTGTGTCTCCTCTCTGAGGCTGCCTGCACTCCCCTTTCTTTGAGAGTGTATTTAACCTTAAAGAAAGTCTTTTTGTTGCTCAATGTAATTGCGTTTTGTCTTTGTGCTCTTCCAAGTCTCTTGGGAGGTTACTCAGAAACCCTTTTCCTTGTGGTAGCATCTGGTACTTTGCTATTTCATTCATTTTTTTTAGACTTAAGCACAAGTCTTCTCTCTCTCTCTCTCTCTCTCTCTCTCTCTCTCTCTCTCTCTCTGTTCTACTTCAGACAAGTAGGGAAGGGCCACATCTCTGATTTTGAGCGGGCCAGTTCCCATTGCCTGGGTGACCCAGAGGGGACTGCAGCTGTATGATCATGCTCTTTGGTAGCCTGCTTCAAATCTCCTTTCTTTGTTTTCAGGAAGTTCTCAGAACATAATCTCACTCCACCCAGTGCTCTGTGGTTCTCCCAAATCCTGGAATGGTAGGGGCTTAGTTCCCACACTGTGCATATTCAAGTGGACATTGGATTCCAGGTGACCCTGGCTTCAGTAGTTGGCAAGGGATCTGCCCCATGCGTAGCAGGAGTTCAGTAAACTTCCCTTTCTTTCCTCTGTTCTTTCTTGCTTTCTACTGCCTGCACAGCTGCTGCCATTTGCTACTACTGTCACTTTAATAAATTCCTTCCTTACCTATACTTGTCTTACCTGTTTGTGAATTCTTTCTTGACCAGAGTCAAGACTCTCCCCACCCTTTCCCACCCAAGGCTAAAGCTCCACCTACTGTACAGGGAGAGACCTCAGCTATATGGCAATAGAATGAGAGAGACTAAAAAACAAACAAAAAAACATATAAATAAAATAAATTCTGAGAAGATAGAGATGAGACAGGAATAGCTAAAATTTCTGAACGAACATTACGATATGCTATGATATCAGACAGAAAAAAATATCACTTCCATCAAAGAACATGATGTCATGAAAAAATAATCAGAAAATGAGGTAGACAAACAAAAATTTTAAAAGGAAATGGGAGGATAAAGTTAAATAAATTTCTCAGAAAGAAAATGTCAAATAAATGGAACATTGGAGGAAACAAAGTCTGTTAACCCTTTTACTTAGAAGAGCTCCAAAAAGGTAGACAAGAGAAAATGGGGAGTGGAAGTGACTATCATATGAATAATAGAGGAAGATTCTCCAGAGGTGAAGATCAAAAGTCATCAGGGTGAAAGGTATCATTGAATATCACCCCCCCCCTCTTCTCCAAAAAGCTGCAGCATCATGAAAGTTCAGAATACCAAGATTAAAGAGATCCGAATAGCTTCTAGAGTAAACACACACAAGGAATGGGAAGAAGAATGGCATTAAATTTCATTCCTGGGAGTGACGTTTTAAAAATTGAGAGAGTTATTTCAACTCAGGTTTCTGCAGCAAGTAAAACAATCAATTGACTGAAAGCAGAATAAAGATATTTTCAGATATTCAAAGACTTAAATGTTACCTCCCTTGTGAGAAGAGACAAAGCTTTTGCACAGATGAATGCTTATGTAGCTACCTGTCCATCAAGGAGGTACAGCTAAACCCTCCACCCTTAAGAGAGTTGCAGCACTTAATGGATTGCATCTAATGAGTCATATATGGAAAAGAGGGAAAAGTAACTTTACAGAGAAATATGGTGAGCACCACTTCAACCAGATTGTCAAGTTTAACATCGTCAGTTATAAGCCATGTTGATAATGTGTACCTTTGAAGTGACATAATAAAAATGGCACTTCGCCTCTAAGCCTTCTTTTCAAAAACACATTACTCCATTCTAACCATGAGAAAAAACATGAGACAAATCCAAACTGAGAGACATTCTTCAAAATACCTGCCCAGTGTTCCTCAAACTTGTCAAGGTCATCAAAAACAAGGAAACTGTTACAGACAAGAGGAGTATAAGGAGACATGATTGCTAAATATAATATGGTATCTTGGATGGGATTCTGAAACAGAATAGAACATTAGAGGAAAAAAACTAATAAATGCCAAGTAAAATATGGAGCTCAGTTAATAAAAAGTTATCAATATTCATTCATTAGTTATGACATACATACATAGTCATGTACTTTGTTAATAATAGGGGAAACGGGACATGGGATATGTGGCAACTCTTTACAGCATTTCCAACTATTCTCTAATTGCAAAACTATCCTAAAATAGAAAAGTTTATTTTTTGTAAGACTAACATCTATGAAGTGCATTATATGAAGCTTCTGGAATTTTGAAAGTAAAACAAGTAAAGAAAGATATGGGATCCAGAAAAAGATGATCTAGCACAGGAGTGTGCCCTGTGCCTGATGAGGAGCTCTGATTTCCATTTTGATTGAGGTCATTTGAGGTCTCAAAAAAGGAGGTATTCTGGAAAATGATGCGATTGTGAATTGAGCAGTATGCTAGAGCATTAGAGCATTAAGAAACAAATCAAATCTATGTCAGATCTGATGGAAAAATTATGATCAGTAATATTGTTTTCTATATAAAAAGGAAAATGATGTAATATGTGAAAATTAAGAAAATATAAAGACTGGTTGTGAAATAAAAGAAGGGTAACTGTAGCACCCTATGTAGCTCTGTAGTGACTAATATTTTCATAATCATCACAGAATGTGTAACAAACTGTTAGAGAGGAAATGAGTGGTGGTGTAAGAGTTAACTTATCAACTGTAACAGGAAATCAATAGATAATGGTTAAAATTTATAAAAACTGAGACAGTAAAATTTATTTTTTTAAATGGGCATAAATACTAGGAGAAATAGCCAAATTAGATGAAAGCAGTTTGCTGTCTGTAGCAGAACTGAATAATAAGGAGAAATAGGACAGTTTTCTACCTTTCTTTTGTCATAAGCTTATTATAAATATTTCCTTTTTTACAAAAAATGTGTAAAAAAGAGATGATATACATTTGTGCAGTTTTAAAAGCTAATAAAAAACTAGTTGCAATTCATTATTTCTGCTTTTAAATATATTGGTTACTTATAACACTAGAGCCATATTTCTGTCCATACATTAATTTTAAAAATATATTATTTATAAATATTTTGAGGAACACTTTGAAGTAAAGGCACCCAATTTTTTCATATCTTCATTACATTTTTCTCTTTTAACATCACTTATTAATTGATTTAACACATATTTATTGAGCACATGCTATGTGCCAGGCCTAACATTGAGCTGCATTAATTAAAAAACAAACAATAAAATAAACATTACTACAAACAATAAAATAAACTTTTCTAGCTTGTGGGGGAATAGAAGGTAAACAAAATAAATAACTTACATTAGATGATGAGAACTATGGAAAACAATGAAGCAGAAATAGGGTAGGGGGCACTTAGGGATGGGGAGTATTGCAATAGTATGGTTTAAACAGGCTCCTCGCAGACATATTCATTTCTTATATCTTACTTGAGATAAGTGTACTGAATACAAATCTGAAGTCTTACTTAAAGAATAATTTTATGTTGTTTTAATGACACATTTATCTCTTCAGTTTATTTTTGATTCTGAGGATATGGGTAGCAGTTTTTATTGTAGAAAACATGGAAATTATATAAAGAAAGAAAACATTAAGTACATACAAATCCTAAATATCAATGCCCAGAGTTTTAATATTTTGTCATAAAAATTTTTTAAACTGAGAAACATACAATAAAATGTACAAATCTTCATGTAGGGTTTGATGAGTTTTGACATGTGTATGCACTCATGTAACTATTGCCCAATAGATCAAAATATTAAACATTCTCACGAATTTTTTTGTCCCGTTTCACTTACTTTACCCATCCCTTTCTCTCCCCATGGCAACCACCAGTAGAAGAAATTTTTTTAAAATAAGATTTTAATAGGTAAGGAAAGTGCTTACAATTTGGTATGCAGCAAATAAACATTTAATAAAAAGTTAACTAGACTAATAGTTCTTCTAATTCCCACCTCTATTTGCTGTCTTAGAGGTAGCATTTTTTTATAGCATAATAAGAATGAACTTTGAAGACAGAAACACTGAATTAAAACTGAGATTCAATATAATAATTGCCAGGTGACTTTGAGTAAATTACGTAACTCCCTAAAACTGCTTTCTCAGTTGTTAAATGAAAATACTACAAATATCTGATAGTTTTTTCATAGCGATATATAAGGACAGCATATACAATGTGTCTAAGCCACCAATTGCCTCATAGTTGAAACTCAGTAGATAAATGGTTTTGCCCCTCCCCTTATGTTTTCTTTTCCTTTACTGTTTTCATGACTTATTATCCTATTTAAGCTTATTACATATTTCTTATTAAAAACAATTATTGTTAAGTTTTTCCAATAACTAGAGGACTTACTGAGTAATTTATTCATCCTTCATCACATATTTGTTTTCTTATACTTTCTGTTTATAACAAACATTGTATTATGGGTATATATTAACTAAAATATGATAAAAGTAAAAAATCAAAGATAGGAACCTCTAGCTTAAAACATTTTTGATCCATTCAGACATTCTGTGCTAAAAAAAATCTAGCCAGGCGTCTTTTCCCCTTCCTTTAAAGGGAGAATTATAAAATGTTGCTGGTTGACTCCAAACTCCTAATCAAAGCTAGAACAGAAAAAAATGCCTACTTACGATAACAAACTATTATATTAGGAATATGGAAACTCTCACAGTTAAAATGCATCTAAAAAACAAAACAGAAACTCAGCATCTTCAAATATATAATAGACGGCCTCCCATAATGCCAGCAACATTTGACATGCATAATCATATTATTGATGTTTTTTGTTGACACTTGTCAAATAATCTATATTTACTACTAATTATAACTGGATTGCATTTTGAGACTTTTCCCATAAAAGTTTTTTTAAAATGCTTAATGAGTTCCTAGACTGTCAACATAGATTTCCATACATAAACAATAGGTGAAAAAAATGTTTTGAAGGGTATTTACATTCTGGAAAGTATGGATATTGAAGTTGAGAAGGGTTTTTGTGGGGAAACGTTGATGTGGAGACACTCTGCCTGTGTGCAACTACACAGGCTCTGGGACAGTTTCATTTCAAAGGAAAAAGTTTGAATGGCTATTTTATTGTGTATTTAAACATAAAAGTTGAAATAGATACTTTTGTTGCCTTACACAACCTGAACTTACTAGAATAACATTTAATAGTTCAGAATCACAGCTAAGGATAAACTGATCTGAAGAAACTATTTTATAGGATAAAATTTAGGTCAACAGAAGTAAAGTGATACACAAAAGACACGTATTAAATTATTGAGAGAGCTGTTGATGACAGTGGGACTTCTTGTGCTATGCTCTTTCTTGCAAAACGTAATGGAATAATGTTATGTTCACTCATGAAGGTTTCACACGAAAAACAATGTGGTTACTACATTCACCCATATTATCAAGTCCCCCCATACCCCATTGCAGTCACTGTCCATCAGTGTAGTAGGATGCCACAGTCACTACTTGTCTTCTCTGCGCTGCACTGTCTTCCCCATGACCCCACACACACCGCGTGCACTAATCATAATACCCCTCAATCCCCTTCTCCCTCCCTCCCACCTGCCTTCTCCCACCCCTCCCCTTTGGTAACCTCTAGTCCCTTCTTGGAGTCTGTGAGTCTGCTGCTGTTCTGTTCCTTCAGTTTTGCTTTGTCATTGTATTCGGAAAATGAGGGAAATTATTAATAATGATATGTTTTAAGGGAAGGTTTTAAGCAGAACCAAAGCCTATAGATTAAAATAATTTTCTGTGATAAATTTCTCCTCACTTAAGAATGCCAAAACAACAAGGAATGTATTTACATTCATTTTTAGAATTTTATTAAGATAAATGGAACTTCAATTCTTTTTTTTTTTTTAGAGGGCATCTCTCATATTTATTGATCAAATGGTTGTTAACAACAATAAAATTCTGTATAGGGGACTCAATGCACAATCATTAATCAACTCCAAGCCTAATTCTCAACAGTCTCCAATCTTCTGAAGCATAACGAACAAGTTCTTACATGGTGAACAAATTCTTAACATAGTGAATAAGTTCTTACATGGCGAACAGTGCAACGGCAGTCATCACAGAAACTTTAGGTTTTGATCACGCATTAAGAACTATAAACAATGAGGTCAAATACGAATATTTGTTTGATTTTTTATACTTTATTTATATGTGAATCCCACATTTCTCCCATATTATTATTATTATTATTATTATTATTATTATTATTATTATTATTTTTAATAAAATGCTGAAGTGGTAGGTAGAAGCAAGATAAAGGTAGAAAACATAGTGCTGTAAGAGGGCAAATGTAGATGATCAGGTGTGTGCCTGTAGACTAAGTATTAATCTAAGCTAGACAATGGCAACAAAACATCCACGGATGCAGAAGATTTCTCTCAAAATGGGGTGGGGGTGAGGTTCTAAGCCTCACCTCTGTTGATCCCCAATTTCTCACCTGATGGCCCCCCTGCGACTGTGCCTGTCTTAGGTTGTTCCTCCCTTGAGGAATCTTACCCGTCTCTGGCTAACCAGTCATCTTCCGGGGCCATACAGGGAAATGTAAAGTTGGTAAGTGAGAGAGAAGCCTTATTGTTTGAAAAGGTTAGCTTTTTAGTTCTTTGCATATTTATGCCCTGTGGTTTCTATGCCCAGCATTTGTCTTGAGGTATCTTTACCACTAGGAAGAATTATGACACTCAGTAATTTCGATATCAGGCACTAATTCTACTTAAGGGTTGTAATTAGGAAGGAAGAAGAAAAGCTATAGAAGTAGCAAACGCAAGAAAACATGGGAAGATTGATTATTTCTTTGACATATCTTCTTGTAGAGTAACATAAGCATGTATAGGTTTTAAACTACTAATTAAATTGCATACACACCTTAACATAATAGGAGTATAGCTACATAACCAAAGCAGACCTACAATTACCAGCCATCTCCAGTGAAACCAAGAAAACCAGTTAGGTACCCTAGGCATTTGTGAAAACTTATCAATGATATGATGGATATTGTCTAACTGAATTTGAATAGTTTGAGAAAAATCAGACATATTAAAACACATTCCTGGGAACTGTTCACATCCCATATGTTCTTTTAATAGTAGATAGTCTATAGTCGAAAGATTTTGGAGCACTGCAACTTGCACTTCTCCCAATTCTTGGTTGAGTTCCGACAGTATAGATCCAATCAAATTTGTGGTTTTACTGTATGCACAGGCCAGCTTAGATATCTCCTTCTTCATTCCAATGGCAAGTCCAGGAACTGGTGGGATGAATGCAGCTACAACTGTAACAGCACCAGGATCTTTGTTGAAGTTTTTTGATGATCATCTTCTGGAATGGCTCTTCCAGAGGATGTTGATATTCGAAGTTCTTCTTCATATAGTATCTTAATTCGTTTTCTGGGTAGCCAAATTAGGCTTTGATCCTCAGTACAAACACAAACAAACCCTTTGCCCACACTTTGATATGCTCTTTATACCATTGTGAAGAACTTATTGGAGATCACCACACAGGAACTGCTTTTTTTTTTTTTAAGAGAAAGGAATATTATCAGAAAAATATATTTCCATAGCTGATCATCTGACACCCTTTAAATGATCATAATTAAGGATATTCAAAGTATGCATTAATTGTTGATTTACAGTTAGTTTTGTCCTATCAGGGAGTAATCCCCTTTATTTTATTTTATTTTTTTTGTTACCATTAATCTACACTTACATGACAAATATTTTGTTTACTAGGCTCTCCCCTATACCAGGTCCCCCCTATATACCCCTTTACAGTCACTGTCCATCAGTGTAGCAAAATGTTGTAGAATCACTACTTGTCTTCTCTGTGTTGTACAGCCCTCCCCTTTCTCTCACCCCCCCAATGCATGCTAATCTTAATACCCCCCTTTTTATCTCCCCCCTTATCCCTCCCTACCCACCCATCCTCCCCAGTCCCTTTCCCTTTGGTACCTGTTAGTCCATTCTTGAGTTCTGTGATTCTGCTGCTGTTTTGTTCCTTCAGTTTTTCATTTGTTCTTATACTCCACAGATGAGTGAAATCATTTGGTATTTCTCTTTCTCCGCTTGGCTTGTTTCACTGAGCATAATACCCTCCAGCTCCATCCATGTTGTTGGAAGTGGTAGGATTTGTTTTCTTCTTATGGCTGTGTAATATTCCATTGTGTATACATACCACCTCTTCTTTATCCATTCATCTACCGATAGACACTTAGGTTGCTTCCAATTCTTGGCTATTGTAAATAGTGCTGCAATAAACATAGGGGTGCATTGGTCTTTCTCATACTTGATTGCTGCATTCTTAGGGTAAATTCCTAGGAGTGCATTTCCTGGGTCAAATGGTATGTCTGTTTTGAGCATTTTGATGTACCTCCATACTGCTTTCCACAATGGTTGAACTAATTTACATTCCTACCAGCAGTGTAGGAGGGTTCCTCTTTCTCCACAGCCTCGCCAACATTTGTTGTTGTTTGTCTTTTGAATGGCAGCCATCCTTACTGGTGTGAGGTGATACCTCATTGTAGTTTTAATTTGCATTTCTCTGATAATTAACGATGTGTAGCATCTTTTCATGTGTTTGTTGGCCATCTGTATTTCTTTTTTGGAGAACCGTGTGTTCAGTTTCTCTGCCCATTTTTTAATTGGGTTATTTGTTTTTTGTTTGTTGAGGTATGTGAGCTCTTTATATATTCTGGACGTCAAGCCTTTATCAGATCTGTAATTTTCAAATATATTCTCCCATACTGTAGGGTTCCTTTTTGTTCTATTGATGGTGTTTTTAGCTATACATAAGCTTTTCAGCTTAATATAGTCCCACTTGTTCATTTTTGCTGTTGTTTTCATTGTCCGGGGAGATATGTTCAAGAAGAGGTCACTCATGTTTATGTCTAAGAGGTTTTTGCCTATGTTTTTTTCCAAGAGTTTTATGGTTTCATGACTTACATTCAGGTCTTTGATCCATTTTGAGTTTACTTTTATATATGGAGTTAGACAATTGTCCAGTTTCATTCTCCTACATGTAGCTGTCCAGTTTTGCCAGCACCATCTGTTGAAGAGACTGTCATTTTGCCATTGTATGTCCATGGCTCCTTTATCAAATATTAATTGACCATATATATCTGGGTTAATGTCTGGATTCTCTAGTCTGTTCCATTGGTCTGTGGCTCTGTTCTTGTGCCAGTACCAAATTGTCTTGATTACTATGGCTTTATAATAGAGCTTGAAGTTGGGGAGTGAGATCCCCCCTACTTTATTCTTCTTTTTCAGGATTGCTTTGGCTATTTGGGGTCTTTGGTGTTTCCATATGAATTTTTGAATGATTGGTTCCAGTTCATTGAAGAATGTTCCTGGTAGTTTCATAGTGATTGCATCAAATCTGTATATTGCTTCGGGCAGGATGGCCATTTTGACGATATTAATTCTTCCTAGCCATGAGCATCGTATGCGTTTCCATCTGTTAGTGTCCTATTTAATTTTTCTTAAGAGTGACTTGTAGTTTTCAGAGTATAGGTCTTTTACTTCTTTGGTTAGGTTTATTCCTAGGTATTTTTTTTTTGATGCAATTGTGAATGGAGTTGTTTTCCTGATTTCTCTTTCTGTTGGTTCATTGTTAGTGTATAGGAAAGCCACAGATTTCTGTGTGTTAATTTTGTATCCTGCAACTTTGCTGTATTCTGATATCAGTTCTATTAGTTTTGGGGTGAAGTCTTTAGGGTTTTTTTGTACAGTATCATGTCATCTGCAAATAGTGACAGTTTAACTTCTTCTTTACCAATCTGGATTCCTTGTATTTTTTTGTTTTGTCTGATTGCCGTAGCTAGGACCTCCAGTACTATGTTAAATAACAGTGGGGAGAGTGGGCATCCCTGTCTTGTTCCCGATCTCAGAGGAAAAGATTTCAGCTTCTCGCTGTTCAATATAATGTTGGCTGTGGGTTTCTCATAGATGGCCTTTATTATGTTGCAGTCTATTTCCCCCTTTATTTCTGTTAGTGTTTGTTTCACATATGCTGGTGCTCCTGTGTTGGGTGCATATATATTTAGAATGGTTATATCCTCTTGTTGGACTGAGCCCTTTATCATTATGTAGTGTCCTTCTTTATCTCTTGTTACTTTCTTTGTTTTGAAGTATATTTTCTCTGATATTAGTACTGCAAACCCTGCTTTCTTCTTGCTGTTGTTTGCCTGAAATATGTTTTTCCATCCCTTGACTTTTATTCTGTGCATGTCTTTGGGTATGAGGTAAGTTTCTTGTAAGCAGCATATGGATGGGTCTTGCTTTTTTATCCATTCTATTACTCTGTGTCTTTTGATTGGTGCATTCAGTCCATTTACATTTAGGGTGACTATTGAAAGATATGTACCTATTGCCATTGCAGGCTTTAGATTCGTGGTTACCAAAGGTTCAAGTTTAGCCTCTTTAGTTTCTTACTGCCTAACTTAGCTCGCTTATTGAGGTTTTATATACACCATCTGGAGATTCTTTTCTTCTCTCCCTTCTTATTCCTCCTCCTCCATTCTTCATATGTTGGGTGTTTTGTTCTGTGCTCTTTTTAGGAGTGCTCCCATCTAGAGCAGTCCCTGTAAGATGCCCTGTAGAGGTGGTTTGTGGGAGGCAAATTCCGTCAACTTTTGTTTGTCTGGGAATTGTTTAATCCTGCCATCATATTTAAATGATAGTCGTGCTGGATACAGTATCCTTGGTTCAAGGCCCTTCTGTTTCATTGCATTAAATATATCATGCCATTCTCTTCTGGCCGGTAAGGTTTCTGTCGAGAAGTCTGATGTTAGCCTGATGGGTTTTCCTTTATAGGTGACCTTTTTCTCTCTAGCTGCCTTTAAAACTCTTTCCTTGTCCTTGATCTTTGCCATTTTAATTATTATGTGTCTTGGTGTTGTCCTCCTTGGGTCTTTTCTGTTGGGAGTTCTGTGTATTTCTGTGCTCTGTTTGATTATTTCCTCCTCCACTTTGTGGAAGTTTTCAGCAGTTATTTCTTCAAAGACACTTTCTATCCCTTTTTCTCTCTCTTCTTCTTCTGGTACCCATATAATATGGATATTATTCCTTTTGGATTGGTTACACCGTTCTCTTAATATTGTTTCATTCCTGGAGATCCTTTTATCACTCTCTGTGTCAGCTTCTATGCATTCCTGTTCTCTGGTTTCTATTCCTTCAGTGGCCTCTTGCATCTTATCCATTCTGCTTATAAATCCTTCCAGAGTTTGTTTCAGTTCTGTAATCTCCTTCCTGGCATCTGTGATCTCCCTCTGGACTTCATCCCTTAGCTCTTGCATATTTCTCTGCATCTCTGTCAGCATGTTTATGATTTTTATTTTGAATTCTTTTTCAGGAAGACTGGTTAAGTCTGTCTCCTTCTCTGGTGTTGCCTCTGTGATCCTGGTTTGCCTGTAATTTTGCCTTTTCATGGTGATAGAAATAGTTTGCAGAGCTGGACAAGTGACAGATGGAAGAAGTTTCCTTCTTGTTGGTTTGTGGCCTTCCTCTCCTGGGAGAACAGCGACCTCTAGTGGCTTGTGCTGTGCAGCTGCGTGCAGACAGGGCTTCTGATTCATGCCTGACTAGTATGGAGTTTATCTCTGTTTTTGCTGAGAGTGTGACCTGCCTGGGGCTGTTGCTCCAAAATGGTGCAGCCGCGTTGGAGGGGAAGCGGCCTGGAGGCTATTTATATCTGTGAGGGGCCTCCATGTTCCCTGCTGCCCAGGGGGTTAGAATGCCCAATGATCCCCAGATTCCCTGCATCTGGACTAAGTGTCCCCGGACGCTTCTGTCTGGTTTTGGGGTCCCTGTCCCTTTAAGACTTCCAAGAAGCACTTGCCAAGTAAATAAATAAATAAATAAATAAATAAATAAATGAATGAATGAATGAATGAATGAATGAATAAATAAATAAATAAATAAAAAGAAAGCCGCTTGCTTTAGGTTGTTCTCCGGTGCTGGCCTCAGGCACCCGCTCACTGGTCTTTTTATATCCAGGACCCCACGTGTGCACTATGCCTGTGCTCTGGTCCGGATGGCTGGGGCTGGGTGTTCAGCAGTCCTGGACTCCCTGTCCCTCCCCACTCTGACTCCTCTCCTCCAGCTGGGAGCTGGGGGAAGGGGCGCTCGTGTCCTGCCGGTTTGGGTCTTGTATCTTACCCCCTTCGCGAGGCACTGTGTTCTCGCAGGTGTGGATGTGGTCTAAATGTTGTCCTGTGTCCTCTGGTTCTAGGAAGAGTTGTCTTTGTTATATTTTCATAAATATATGTGGTTTTGGGAGGAGATTTCCGCTGCTCTACTCACCCTGCCATCTTGGTTCCACCGGAACTTCAATTTTATAAACAAAACTTTTTCAAGTACAAAATTAATGAGCTTTTCAACTTTCAGCTTGAGAACATTTTAAAAGTTGAGGTATTTATTCATGACCTTTGGCAGTATATAAAACTCAGGCAAATGCTAGTTTCTCCTAATGTAAGTAACTTGTGCTTGATTTTTTTTTAACCTCATGGTCAATATCCACATTAATCCTAAATTCTTAAACCTCTTCAAGGCACTTTATCATCTGGATTTCTATCAATTTCAAAATTGTATCCATTCAGTATTTAGGACTTTTTAAAATCATAAATGTCAGTTTAAGTGATTAATTCTTTAGAAACTGAACCTATTGTTATAAAAACAATGAATCTTTGAATAATATATTTAACATGGCGTGATTGCCACTGCAGTACACTTCAATATATCCAATATTCCTATGTGTTAAAATCATACATTTGTGGGATACAAGGAAAATGGCTCTTTACTATCTTGCTGTTCATCTCCCATATTTTACAGATGCAGAAACTGAGAGGGAGAAACATTAGATGGTTTATCCAAGTTTACAGCATGATGGTAGCTTTCTAAAGGGCTGCTGTTCTTCAAAACTCATTAAAAGTTTAAAATTGAGTTAAAGCTATTCTCTTATTTCTTTCTATTTCTCCAGGAGAAAAGAACAAAGTCTTTTAGGACATCAGGTGGCTTCATTTCTTCTAATATTTTTTAATATTGTCAATATGATTAAATTTCTCTTAATGAGACCATTTGATTCCAGCTATGTCAGAAGTGGCAATTGTTAATAGCAATAACAAATATTTATTAAACACTTAGTGTTGAACTCTTTAGTTCTGGGGATAGCGAATTTTATTTTGATTTTAACACTTTATTCAAAAACAAGACCAAAGTCAGTTTGCTAAGTCCTAGGAAGCGAGAACTGGGGAGAAAGGTAAGCCTTTGCTGTAAACCGACCAACAGACCAACCACATTCTAAGATTTCTGCATCTGTTTATCTACTCATGTCTTCATCCATTTTAAGTCCCCAATACTATTTTTTAGTTTTAAATACAAATAAGGGAAAGCACAAAGTAGAAACAACATCTGAACCAGTCGTCCTGCTGGACCAGTCCTATGAGCTTTGTCAGAGCCTAGAAAGAGGTGGGTTAACAAGACAGAAGAGGTGGTGAGAACCTTACCAGGTATCTCAGAGACCCAGAGACCCAAGGTAATGGAGGAAATCTAGAAGCAAATGAGATGGTGAGATAGGATGGAGGAAGACCCCTTATCAGTGGTAGGTGGATGGACACTGGGAATTAGAATCACATATCTTCAGGAATCAAAGGGGATAAAACAAGGACTGAAAGAACAAACACTGATGAGACATCCAGTCTGGCAGGCAGGGGTGTCCATGAGAAGAACGAGGAGATTTGAAATAATTCTGAGGAAAAATTCAGATAAGGTCGTTCTGTACCAAACAGGAAATGCATGTGTGTGTATATATATATATATATCCACTGCTAACAAATAAATTTAAATAATTGTCAATCAGTAAATCAGTCCATTCCAGACCTTGGACAGGCTAAAGCCCACTGGTGAAATCAAATAAAAGAATTAAACTGGGTGGAGGGGAACTGTCAATGGGTCCCATTTGAAGTTGGTGGTCCCTGCTTCATGTAGGCTGGGGCAGTTGGCTTTCCTCATACTTATGGTACATGGTTCTATTATTATCAACCAGCATTTTTGCAGCAGCCTTTGTAAATTCTTCTACCAGACAATGACCTTCTAAGACTTAGTTTATGAGGTCGAGGGTTGTGGTCTTGATATTATTTCTAGTTGTTGGTACAGAGATAAAAAGTTGGTGTTGCAGACCTCAAATAGAGCTACATTTTAATAGATGTTTAGCAAAATGTTAGGATTTGTCAGAGTGCCAAGAAAATTTCCTATTAAGTATAACATAACAAACACTTGGTTTGATATTTGTCATTTGCTGTCTTAATTTTTGCACCTCTGTAAAGATTATTTTAACACATGAAAAATCATCACTGTTTTCCAGCAAATACTTTGCCATGGTGATCAGAGAAAAGTAACAAAAATTTAAAAGTAACAAAAACTTAAATCTACAAGCTTTATTCAGGTCTCCTAGAATAATAATAAATAAATGATTAATTCAGCCTCTTAGAAATAAATCCTTTTTCCTTTTATGCCAACATTTTCTATTTTGAATGTATGGAATGCACCTAAATTGTGTTCATAAAGTCAAAGTGGATTTTCAGTCCAGGGATATTTACCAGTTCACCTGATTCTTCCATTAAAGACTGATTTTTCTCAATGCAATATTTTGTTGCTACTGCTATGGGTTTAGGGACTTTGACATTTTTAAAACTGGTCATAAATGTGATATCATAATTTGTAGTTAATGCCTTATGGTTTCCATACATTAATAAGTGAATTGGCAGCAAGTATTTATGCCAGAAAAAGGACTTTTATAATCTGTATAAAGGGTTTGATTAGAATTATGTATACTTGAATTATGAGAGGTTAGCTCTTTTTTACTGGAAAAATTAAACATGGGAAACATTTTTATTTCTTTCCTACAAGGAGATTACAAGGAGAATAACTAAGAGGAAGCCTTCATTTTAGGCCCACCTGGTATTTTGTCAGGCAAGATTTTTACCTATTTTCCTGCAGATGATTAATTCAGATCATCCAGAAACCATAAAGCCTTAGAATAAAGAATGTAACTTTAGTGAGATGAGGTCAAGGAAGGACAGACAAAGGGAGCTTGGAAGGCCACAGCACTGAGAAGTGTGCACTATGATGCATGGTAGATAATAAATACTTCTGAATGAGTGAATAAATACAGGAATGAAAGAGTACGTTGTGGTAGATAGTTCCTCTTTGTAAGAAGAAAAGAAAAGGTTTGCAGATGGGCAGTAGTGAGCACTGATGGACAAGGTGTTGTGAGAGGTAGTAGGAAGGGAACTTTCACCATGACCCTATTGACCCCAAGTGGGTTGCTTTAAAGCTGGAACGAAGAAGCCTATACAAGAGTGGGGGACATTTTGCAAATGAAGGGATTTAGAGGCTCACATAAGGACCAATCATTTGTGTCCAGCTTCTCCTTACTCTCAGGAGATTTTTGCATTGTCAAAAAGCCTCCCAATTCCCCCAAAGAAAGAATCACATAATTATGTATGCATAGCCTTTTGAAGTCAAACTGATTTGGGTTCAAAACTGGGCTCTGTTACTTCATAACTGTTTGATGTATTTGCAGTGAATGACTTAATCATTCAGAGCTTGATGGGGAGATTATATATAAAATGCAATGTTCCATGATATTTACTGCAAACAGGGTAGACGTTCAATAAATACACACTTAAAATAAGCAGTGTTTACATATAAATATCCATTGAAAATAATATTTCTATATTCTGTAAGTAGAACTCTCCCTTAGATATTCTGATAGTTTCATTTTAGCTCAGGTAGTTCTGGGCGATTGTCTACATTGATAAAAATTTTTCCAAATTCTACTGATCCCATATGCACTTGACAATGTCATTCTTTGCAGGTTTTGTAATTAGGTAAGTTTATAGATATAGGGGAATTATTTGTAATGTTGATTATGATTATCTGTTGAAATAAAAAATGTCAGTATAAAATAAAATCTTTCCCTTTTGCTGGTAATAAGAAAATTTTGATCATAGAAATGTATTTACTAGTGGATTATTTCACAAAGAGGAACTATCTACCCAAATTTAAATGCAGCTGATCATGCAGCTAAGCATCTAGCCCCAACAAAGGCATTGGACGTTTTTAATTTAGTGTTTCTAAAAACCATTTCTATTAGAGGCTTTATTCAAATTATTAAAACTTTTCTCAGCTGAAGTTTTATTTCTTTTTTAAAAATGGAAACCTTTTCATGATAAAGACTTTACTATGATTACCTAGCAACTCTAAAGCTTGAGTTATTTAGAAATTAATTACTGAGGTTTCAAAGTGTTTACTCACATAAACGGAAATAAATACCCTCTTTTGGAGTTTAAAAGCTTAATATTGTAATGATGTCAACTCCAGCCACATTAATTTTAATTATTATGTAATTCTGATCAATTCTCAATATTATTTGAAGTTGGTAAAATGATCTGAAAGAATGAACATGCTATCATCAGCCAAGGATTTTTGAAAATGAAGATTAATGAAAGAAGGTGTTATTAAAAACAGATCAAATCATATTTTTTTAAAATCAAGGTATCATTGATACACAGTCTTATGAAGGTCTCACATAAGCAATATTGGGGTTTCAACATTCACCCATATTACCAAGTCCCCCCCACACACACCCCATTAAAGTCAGTATCCATCAGTGTAGTAAGATGCTATAGAGTCACGACTTGTCTTCTCTGTGCTATACTGCCTTTGCCATGACCTACCTGTATGGTGAGTGCTAATTATAATGCCTCTATTCCCCTTCTCCCGCCCTCCCACCCACGTTCAACATCTCCTTCCCTTTTATAACTGCTAGTCTGTTCTTGGAGTCTGCTGCTGTTATTTCCTTCAGTTTAGCTTTGTTGTTACACTCCACAAATGAGTGAAATCATTTGGTACTTGTCTTTCTCTGCCTGGCTTATTTCACTGAGCATAATACCCTCTAGCTCCATCCATGTTGCTGCAAATGGTAGGATTTGTCTTCTTCTTATGGCTGAATAATATTCCATTGTGTATATGTGCCACCTTTTCTTTATCCATTCAACTACTGATGGACACAAGTTGCTTTCATAGCTTGGCTATTGTAAATAGTGTTGCAATAAACATAGGGTGTATATGTCTTTTTCAATCTGGGATCTTGTTTTCTTTGGGTAAATTCCTAGGAATTCTTGGTCAAATGGTATTTCAATTTTTAGTTTTTTGAGGAACCTCCATATTACTTTCCACAATAGTTGAACGAATTTGCATTCCCACCAGCAGCGTAGGAGGGTTCCCCTTTCTCTGCATCCTCACCGACATTTGTTGTTCTTTGTCTTTTCGATGTTGGCCATCCTAACTGCTGTGAGGTGATATCTCATTGTGGTTTTAATTTGTATTTCCCTGAGAGTGATGTGGAGCATCTTTTCATGTGCCTGTTGGCCAGCTGAATTTCTTCTTTGGAGAACTGTCTGTTCATATTCTCTGCCCATTTTTTAATCAAATTATTTGCTTTTGGATGTTGAGGCATGAGAGTTCTTTATATATTTTGGATTGTAACCTCTTGTCAGATATGTCATTAATGAATATATTCTCCCACACTGTAGGATGCCTTTTTATTCTACTGAGGGTGGTGCCCATTGCTGTACAGAAGCTTTTTAGTTTGATACAGTCCTATTTGTTTATTTTTGCTTATTTCCCTTGCTCAAGGAGGTGTGCTCAGGAAAAAGTTGCTCATATTTATATTCAAGATTTTTGCCTATGTTCCCTTCTAAGAGTTTATGATTTCATGACTTACATGCAGGTCTTTGATCCATTTTGAGTTTACTTTTGTGTATGGAGTTAGACAGTAATCCCATTTCCTTCTCTTACATGTAGCTGTCCAGTTTTGCCAACACCAGCTGTTGAAGAGGCTGTCATTTCCCCATTGTATATCCATGGCTCCTTTATCATATAGTAATTGGCCATATACATGTGGGTTTATATCTGAGCTCTCTATTCTGTCCCATTGTTCTATGGGTCTGCTCTTGTGCCAGTACCAAATTGTTTTGATTACTATAGCTTTGTAGTAGAGCTTGAAGTTGGGGATTGTAATACCCCCTGCTTTATTCTTCCTTCTTGGGATTTCTTTGACTATTTGGAGTCTTTTGTGATTCCATATGAATTTTAGAACTCTTTGCTCCAGTTAGTTGAAGATTGCCTTTGGTATTTTGATAGAAATTGCATTGAATCTGCAGATTGCCTTAGGCAAGATGGCCATTTTGACAATATTTATTCTTCCTATCCATGAGCATGGGATGTATTTCCATTTATTGGTATATTCTTTAATTTCTCTCATGAGTATCTTTAGTTTTCAAGGTATAGGGCTTTCACATCCTTGGTTAGGTTTATTTCTAGGTATTTAATTTATTTTTTTGATGCAATTGTAAATGAAGTTGTTTTCCTGATTTCTCTTTCTGCTAGTTCATCTTTAGCATATAGGAATGCAACAGATTTATGTGTATTAATTTTGTATCCTGCAACTTTGCTGAATTCAGTTATTAGTCCTAGTATTTTTGGAGTGGATTCTTTAGGGGTTTTTTATATACAATATATCATGTCATCTGCAAACAATGACAGTTTAACTTCTTCCTTACCAATCTAGATGTCTTATTTCTTTGTGTTGAATGATTGTCATGGCTAGGACCTCCAGAACTATGTTGAATAAAAGTGATGAGAGTGAGCATCCTTGTCTTGTTTCAGATCTTAAAGGAAAAGCTTTCAGCTTTTCACTGCTGAGTATCATGTAGGCTTTGGGTTTGTCATATATGGCCTTTATTATGTTGAGGTATATACCCTCTATACCCATTTTGTTGAGTTTTTATCATGAATGGATATTGAAGTTTGTCAAATGCTTTTTCAGCATCTATTGAGATGATAATGTGATTTTTATTGTTTGTTGATGTGGCATATGATGTTGACAGATTTTCAAATATTGTACCATCTTTGCATCCCTGGAATAAATTCTGCTTGATCATGATGGGTGATCTTTTTGATGTATTTTTGAATTTAGGTTGCTAATATTTTGTTGAGTATTTTTGTATCTATGTTTATCAGGGATATTTGTCTGTAATTTACTTATTTTGTTCTGTGTTTGTCTGGTAATACCATATCTTAATGTTACAGTTGTTAAAATAGCATAGGGTTGGTATGGAAATAGACAGATCCATGAAAAATAATGGAAAATACAGAATGAAATTTAAATATACAGTTTGCATAAGCATACAACAGTAACCATGTGCCAGGAATGTTTTTAAGCTAATGACAACATTAATTTCTTTCCTTCTCACCAAAGCTCTGTGGGGTAAGCACTGTTATTAATTCCTTTTTACAGGTAAAACTTGGTAGAGTATAAATAATTTGTCTGAAGTCACACAACACAGTTTTGGAGAGTAGATTTATATCTAGGAAGCCAGTCTGGCTCTCAGAAACCATGTTCTTAAACACTGCATTAGACCACTTTTATTGTAAGCTAAAGCAAAGGTCTTTAAATGTGTAGTGGGAGACCCGAGGGTCCATGATACTCCAACAAAGTCCATAAGGTCAAAGGTTTTTTTTACTACTACTAAAATATTATTTGCCCTTTTCACTCTCATTCTCTTACAAGCATGCAAAAGAGTTTTCCAGAGGCTAAATGGCATGAACTATTGCAATAGATTAAGTATAAACCCAGATAATTGAATCCAGCTGCCTTCTATTAAGCTGGACATTAAAGATAATTACTAAAATACAAGATAAATCCATTTATCTCACATAATTTCTTTTGTTTTGGAAATGCATTTCTTTTGGAAATATTTTTAATGAAATGTTATTTATTTTAGCATGTAATGGATCTATTATTGTTTTTTGATAAATAAATAATACACAGATTTCTGAGTTTATTCACTTCTAACCCAGTAAATATTAAGAGATATGACCTGTTTTTGTTATTTAGATTCCATACACAGGTCTGTGATGTCTTAATATTTCAAGTGTAAAGGGCAAAAATATTTGAGAATTGCTGTAGTAACTTAAGCATTTCAAATCATACAGCAGGGTAAGTTTTGTTGAGTAGTTTATTGAACACATGGTTCAACATTTTGAAAACTAGAAGTTATAACCTTCCAAAAACTCTGCAAATTTCTGATAGGAGTACAAATTGGCAACATTGTTGCTCTGGGGTTTCTGGCAGTACAGAAGTCTTAAAAAATATGACTGTCAGTTTCAAGGTTACCAATTATCTTAGAGAAACAAGGAAGCATGTGCTAAAATAATTTAATGAAAATAATGCTAATTTTTTTCTTTCTTAAAATAGTGGAAGCTTAATTATACAAAAATAGATTGATTAAATAATTATGAAATAAATAAGGAATTCTAAGCATCCATTAAAATGATATAATCAAGGACTCTTTATTAATGCAGAATACTCCCCTACATACTTTTAATCCAAAAATGTATACATACATACATTATTGTGTGTAATATACACATATTTGATACATATATTTATTATAATCATGTTTTGTCAACATTTGTTTATAAATCTCTACCCATACATGAAGCATAGCAATATTCATCAACATCAATTCTTTAGTTCTTTTGTCTGTATTTACTGAATTTCTTATTATGAACATATATTAATTTCATGGTAAAAGTATTTGAATTTAAAATTTTACTCATTCAATAGTGAGGAAATGATTAAATTGTGGCTCTATATGAAATATTACACAGTAAATCAAATGCTCAGGCAAAAGCATGAAACCAAATGCAATGAATGGTGTTTGATTAAATCTTGCAACAACAGAAAGGAAAACAAAAATAGCTATAAAAGACATAATTTGCACAATGGGGAAAATGTGAATATAAACTCTTTAAACTTACCATTATTGTATGCATATTAAAATTTCTTAAGTGTAAAAAATGGTTTCTAGTTATGTAGGAAAATAGAAAATACTTGTTCTCAGGAGATTTGTGGAAAAGTATTTTAAGGCAAAGTGTCGTGAAGTCTCTAACTTCCTTTCAATGCTTCAGAATAAAAAGTATGTATAGATGGGGAGAAAAAAAGCAAATGTGGCAGAAGCTAACAGTGAGTGAACATAGATGAAGGGTACATGGGCATGGACTATGCTATTACCACTTGAAATAATAGGTTTGTGATCTTTTCAAAATAAACTGTTGGTGGAGGAAAGGATAAATAATGCTAAGGGCTGCATTGAGGAGCTGCAATTAAGAAGGAAGAGAAATAGTGGATAATTAGCAGTTAAAGAAGGTTTGGATAGTGACATCTTTTAACACTTATTGAGCACCCACTACATGCTTAGTAAATGTATTAATACAATTGGAAAATAATCATGAGAAAGCTTAAGTGAAGAAGAAATGTTTAGGCAGCTCATAAGACAATTTACAGTATCATCACACTATAAAAATTATATATATGCATAGAAAAAGACTATTAGGATATATACCAAGCTGTTAAAAGGGATTATTAGATGCATGGGTGATTTTTATTTATTTTTATTTATTTCTTTACATAGTTCTTTATTATCCCAAATTTCAACACTGATTAGATGTTACTCTTCTAATGAGAAAAACATACATATTGATTAAATAATTTTGAAATAAATAAGGAATTCTAAGCATTCATTAAGATGATATAATCAAGGACTCTTTATTAATGCAGAATACTCCCCTACAGAATACTCTGAAATTAAATGTACCTATCTGGAATCTTCACACTCCTAATTCATACTGATTGCCTCAAACTGAAACAGGTTGGTGATAAGCAGTTTTCCACTCTCTGGTCTGTGAGAAACTAATGACGATAGCAAAAGAGATACACTTCCATGAATTTACCCAACAGTTTGTGAAAGTGTGGTAAAAATGAGCAAGCCATAAGAGTAAGCCATTTGGAGAGATGTTCAGGATTTGAATGTTAGACTAAATAATATTTCACTCTGAAAATTAAATCAACTAGATACATATCATTGGAAATAAACAACTCTTTATCACTCGTGCTTAGCTAACTGAAGCCACTGGTGTATCAAAGATGGAGTGTCAGTACATGACAGTGGCCAGTTTACAAGGGCACTTCTGAGAGGCAGATCGGTGGGTTTTCCTTCATATTGAGGAAAAGCTCTGTGGTCTTCATGTTTTCCCATATAACTGTAGCAAAGAGTCTGGAATCAAACCACAGTGATCATTTTTATCTTCACATCCTTGCTGAAAGAGTAACTTCAACTTTGCATGTATTGTCAGAGATAAGGATGGCTCGTAGTTCATGAACAAATGATTGACATTCTTGAAATTAGAGTATGGTGTTCAGGTAATTAATTGAAAAAGTCTCCTGATTATGGGCCACAGATTCTGATTCAAGATGAAAATTCTTATTTAAATAAAAATAAATGAAATTCTCTTTTTAAGATCAGATTTTAAAGTTGATGTTTCCATGTGTCTTAATCTATTTGGGGTGCCATAACAAAATACCAAAAACCTGGTAGTTTCTAAACAACAGACATTTATTCTCACAGTTCTGAATGTTAAAAGTCCAAAATCAAGCTGCCATCATAGTCATGTTCTCCGGTGGGGGTCTCCTTTCTGGTTCATAGCTGTACCCTCTCCCTGTGGCCTCACTTGATGGAAGGGACTGATCTCTGGAGCCTCTGTTACATGGCACTAATCACATTCATGAGGTCTCTGCCTTTATGACCTAAGTGCCTCAAAAGACGCCACCTCTTCATAACATCAACTTTTGGTGTTAGAATATCAACATACTGATTTTGGGGACACACAAATAAACAGCCCATAGCAACATGATGAAGAAAATTGAACTTCATTCCTTTGTAAATAACTGCCATCAGTATCCAACAACAGTACCATCAAAGAACAAATTTAAAATGTAGTTCAACACTAGATAATAATAAAGGTTTGAGTGCTGAATCTCTCCAAATTGCAAGATAGTCACTTTTAAAACTTTTTCTCCATATCTTTGTTTCAGTATGGCAGGTCAGCTTAAATCAAGATGAATCTCAGTAAGTTTATATTTCAGTATGCCAAAGTTTGTCAACATTTATCAATATTATCCGAAGTCATACTGCAGGAATCAAACTACCAAAGACACAAAGTTAAATGCAAAAAAGTCAAGTCTTAAAATAAAACTTAACTAACTTCGCATTTTATTTTTTGGTTAACAATTATCACCCAAAGAAGTTTACATTTAATGTTATTATTCCCTCTAAAGTATTTTAATGAAATTAGTGAATGCTGACTAATTACATTTGGGCATTTTTGTTTCATTTTGGCCAACTGACCTCATATTTACCTGTACTAATGAATTGCTGTTCTGAATAAAAGTGGAATACAACCAAAGGGCATTAAGATATATCTTAATATATTTCTTGGTAAGAAATGGATTATAACCTATTACCTAAAGAGTTAGAATATTGACTTTAGTATATATATTATTTATGAGCTACCTTCTCAAACTTTAAATCTCACCAAGGAATTTCAGCTCTTATAATTTATTCTAGAACTAATCAGGAAAATAAATAAAATGAATATACAGAATATGTATTCCAGCATTGTTAGTAACATTTTAAAAACTGGAAACAGTGTTGACATAAAAACTGACTTAATTTTTATACTCCTTAAACATAAAGAAAAAGTACACTTATATTTATTGGCATAAGTAGAGATCCATTAGAAGTTTTATAATATATGTAGAACATTCTTATAGTATGAACCTGAGATGCTTATGTATGTCCATAATATTTGGTAGATAAAAAAACAATTCTGTAATATATACCCCAAACTATTAGCAGCAGTCATAGAGATTATAGGCAGATTGTTCTTTATATTTTGTATCTCTTCGGCTATTTGTATATTAAACAAAACAAAATCATTTTATGATTTAAAAAAAGTATAATTCCAACAACACTAAAAGCACAGCTTGCCCTCTTACCTATATTGATTCATATGTGACATGTATATATTTATGATTTGAACAATCTACTAGTCCATCTTCAGTCCCATCTTCATTTAGTTTGTTCCTACTCACCTTCTTTGAACTCAACCTAAACATCACTTCTCTAGGAAAAGCATCCTTTGAAATAGATTCTAGGTAGATTAGAATCTAATCTTCTAAATAGATAAGGTTTCCCTGTTATAAACATGTTGCAGTAGTATTTTAGAATAAAATTTACATTTCAGCTTGTTCCTATCCATTTTCCTTGCTAGATTATAAAATTCATTATGCAAAGATTGTGTCTATGTTGATCATTGTATATCTCTAGCCCCTAACCCACTGTCAGGTTCATGGGCAGGCTCAGGCAACTATTTGTTATATGTATCAATTAATGAATTTTAAAATGTGCTGCATTATCTGAGGATAATTTTCTTGATTTCTAAGTTTGTTTACATAAAATATTATATATATTGAATTCATATTTAATAATTTGATTTAATTAAAGAATCTGTTACAAAAGAATTGTCCTGAAATATTAAGAATAAAGCCTCTAAACAGAACATTGAATTTTGTCTGAATGAGATTATTAAACCACTGAACCAACAACTATTATAACTGAGGAGTTGTGTCCCTTGCCCTAGAAATCTTATTAAACTGTGGTTGTTTATGTAAAACACAAATTTGATTATTAGGTGGTATGGGAATTTAAGTTGAATTAACCTAGGTTTTATGTTCCAGCTTTGTCAATTACTAGCCCTATGTCTTGAAGAGGCAGCTAACTTCTTTTGTTTCAATTTCAGTTACAATGTAGTCACAACTGAATACTTAGAATGTGCAGCACTATGTAATGATCAAGAATCATGGCTTAAGCTAGAATTAAATATTCCCTTCCCTGTGTTGTGTAATTGGTTGGAAATGAGTAGTGAAGAAGAGAGTCATGCACTTCTGCTATTTGCTCTCACTGTGCTCACCTCTAACTTATTACCTGTTATTTTGATTGAAGCTGGAAAAGGGAAAAGAGGTAAAAACAATAGATCAACTATTTTCTGGCTAACTGGGTTCATGTTCTCTGGACTTGGCAGATAGAGTTAGTATAGTTGAGTGGATATCTAGAAGATTAAATTTGATTGTCTTTTAAAGCATTTTTCACAGGCTATTAAGAAAATTTTGCATGCATTCAATCCTGGAATTCTCTTTACCCAACAGGATTCATATCTCCTCTTTGTGGTTGCTGGTTCTCCTTTCCCATCCACTGAGTATCATGCAGTTCCACTTAACACTTTTTTTGCAGAAAACATAACTCAAGATGACACCCCTGGTGCTCTCATTTGTACCCCATGTCTGCATCACAGCTTTCATTGCCTCCAAAAACTTGACTGTAGGATGATTTCAGTGCAGCAGTAGCATTCTCTTGCCACCAACACAATTATTCATAATTTCTCTAATATTTTAGATTCCTTGATAGGAAAAGCTAGTGTTAGCTTTCTTAGGCATGGAAGAGATGTCTGTCTTCTATATTTCAAAGTTATTCATGTGGGTTTCTGCTTTTGGCTAAGGAGTGACAGGGACTGGATTTCCCCTTACACCTGAAACAACTAAAAAACAGATTAAATTACAAGAAAAAAGATTTCCAATCTGAGAGAGAAAAACCACACAAAGTAAATTTAATAATTGCTCTATGTAGTTGGCCAGAGAGAGTTCCCAAGCAGCACCACATGAAGGAAAATCTAAGCAGAGACAAGTGAATTCCCTAAGTTAAGGAAAGAAGACAAGAGTCTAGGGCAGCATAGGGAGACAGCACCGTTCTCCAAACAGAGTACAGGATAGGAGAGAGCTCCGCAGAGAGCTCATGGAGACCTGTACAGCATCTTCACTGAGTGCTTATATGAGAACTGATCATCAAAAGTGTGTGAAGGAACTGTCCATGGACAGTTAAAGAATCACCCAAATACAGCACAGGAACAATTCCCAGGTGCTACGACAAGGCTGAGAATTGTTTGTGTTTCCACCAGCAGAGATGTAAACTTCATAATTTAAGGTACATTGTACAGAATAATGAAGGATATAGTTTCAGGAGTGGCTCAAAATTGTCGTAGGAAAAAAGTTTCTCTGGAACCACATAACAAATCTTAAATGCAACCTGTAAATGATCAGTTGTTTCCAAGTAATTGCACACTAGAACAAGGCTCAAGAACATTTGTAGAAATACAAAACTCTAGTGTTTAACAAGTAAAATTTACAATGCATGACATCGAACCCAAAATGACTAGACATTAAAAGAAACAAAAACAAAGATCGTAATGGAGAAGTGAAAAAAAATCAATTAATAGAAACTAGCCCTGAAATGAAACAAATATGCGGTTAGTAGACAAGGACTTTAAAATAATTTGTATAACTCCAGCCATATGGTAAAAAAAGGTAGAAGAAAGATTGATCACATTTAGTGATACATGGAAGATATTAAAAGACCCAAAATCAATCTCCTGGAGATGAAAATTTCTAAAGTGAAAACATGAATGCAGTTAACATCTGACTAGAAACTGTGGAATGAAAGATTTATGAACTTGAAGACATAGCAATAGAAATTATCCACAATAAAACAGAGAGAAAAATGAGTGAAAAATAAATAGCGCATGAGTTGGGCATGGGACATCCTCAATCATGTTAATGAATATGTAATGGGATCTGTTGATGGAGAAGAGAAGGTGGAGAGTAGAGAAAATAAGTTTTTAAAAATATGGCTTAAAAGTTTCAAATTGATAAAAACTATAAACCCCAAATCCCATGAAACTTGAAGATAACAAGCACAAGAAACTTAAAGAAAACTTAATGGTTTAAGCAAGTTACTTAATGATCAGAGCAAAGGCATGATAAATATACATCACTACATTTGTATATTACATACAAATATATATATATATGTATATTTATACATAAATGTAAACTTGGGATGATTTCACACTCCCTAGGGGACGTTGGACAATGTCCAGATACATTTTCATTGTCATGACTGAGGAAATGAGTATAACACTGGCATCTTGTGAGTAATGGCCAGAGGTGCTGAATGACAACATACTTCCTGTCAGAAATATTGCAAGCCTGAGGATAGTGGAGCAACAATTTTAAAGAACAGATAGGAAAACACTGTCAACCTAGAATTCTACCCAGAAAAAACTGTTTCAAAACAATGGTGAAATACAGACCTTAACAGACATTGAAAATGTTGAAGGAATTCATTACCATGAATTAGTACTGCACAAAATGTTAAAGGAAGTCCTTCAGGTAAGAAAGAATGATACCAGCAGGAAATTTGGATCTATCAGAAGAAATGAAAAGCACTGGAAATGGAAACCATTATAGATAAATATAAAATATATCTTTTGTCACCTTTAAAGATATCTTTAAAAGATAGCTTTCTAGAGTAAAAATAATAACAGTGTATTATGGGGTTTATAATGTATATTTAAATAAAACATATGACGTTAATAGCACAATTCTGAGATGGGAGAAGAAAGGAACAATGTAAGATTCTTATATGTGTAATAATATACTATTACTTGAAGGGAGACTGTAAAAAGTTAAACACATGTACTATATGCTTTTAATGGAAAAAATAATTATAGCTAATAATAAACCAGATAAAATAAAATCATAAATAATATGCCATTAATCCAAAGAACACAGAAAAGGAGATAAAATGGAATAAAGCACAGATTAATCAACTAGAAAAACACAATAGGTAGCCTCCAAAACCACATTAATGTAAAGGTGCAAACACTACAATTAAAATGAAGAGATTTGAAGGATTCGATTTTTTAAAAAGCAAGATCTAATTAAATGTGACAAAGAAGAAACTAACTGCAAGCACAAATACACAGAAGTAATTTAAGAGTATAAGGATGGAGACAGCAAACATTAGTGAAAATAAATCTGTGGTGGCCCTATTAATACCAGAAAAACTAAATTTCAGAGTAAAGACTATTACCTGGTAAAGATGATCATTTCATAATGCTCAATGGGTCAACTCATAAATAGTACATAGCAATCTTAAATGCCTTATTTAAAAATCTAAGAAGGGAACTACACAAAGCAAAACACATGAAGAACTAAAAGAAGGAATCGAAAATTTTACAATTACTATTGTACAAATTCTGTGTTTAAGTACAAATACTGAAAGATTTCAGCACATATCTCTTAATAAGTGATAGAATTAGTAGACAAGATTTCTATTAGATATGGGCATTTATTGTACATTTCATCCAACAGCAAAGCCCACATTCTTTTTAATTTCATACACAATAGTTACTACAATTGAATATTTAGGGCTTATAGTTTGAATAGGTACTTCACCAAAAAAGGTAACATAAAAAAATGCTCACTGTTATTAGTCACTAAGGAAATAAAATTTAAAGCATTACTATATATACATAACAAAGGCTAAAATGTGAAAGATTGACCATATCAAGTGCTGGTGATGAGGTGGGAAAAAATGTGTGTAATGGAGAGCTTTTGAAAATTTTTAAGACAGAAATATATGGTTTATATTTGAAATCATCAGTAAATTTCATTTTATCATTGTGATAAAAACTGATACAAACTGTTCAACAACTGATCTGAATTGAGTACAGAATGTTCATAATTTGATATGTTCAGATGGTTGATGTGGATGAAAAATGAAAACCTAAAATAACAGTTCAATGTTCTGACTCTGTGCACTGGCTACTTTGCAAAGGATTAATAATCTCTAAAAGTGGCAATTGGTTTTACAACTATGCAAAGCACAGTTTCATTTTGGGTAGTTACAAAATATTATAAAGTTTATTTTATGTATGCCTTAGAGAATTTTTTAGACTAATTCCAAGTCTTACAAGCAGTAACAATAGCTTACTGCCTTTCATTTGGCATAATAAAATGATACTAATTATTTGGAGAAATTATTTCAGTATATTTAATTTTCCTTTATATTTCATCTACCAGCTTACTAAGGAAAACTTGACAGTGTTCTTAACCAACTCATTAAAGAGCTTCAAAGAAAGTCAGAGACAATTTAATGTAAACCAGAAAATAGGAAATTCAATATATTTTGATGCTTTATTTTTTTATTTCATTTTTCATTTTTTCAAGTATTATGAGTAAAGCCATCTTAAAAAGTAACATTCCAGGTTGAAGAAACTGCAAGGGCATAGACCCTGGGTATTATGCTTAGCCTGTTTGAAGAACAGGAAGGAAATCAATATGAGTGGTGTGTGACGGGTGCAGAGAAAATGTGGAGGACAGTAGTCAGAGAAATCGTCAGAGGGAGCAGGTCAAGGGACACCATGAAAGTTTTTGAGACTACTGTGAGTACATCTGGATGCCTTTGTAAGGCTCAGCAGAGGGGGTACATGGTCGGACTTACATTTTAAAGGATTGCTTTGTCAAAATGAGCTATGAGTTACTGTAAGGAGACAAAGATAAAGCAGGAGGACGTTCTGGGGGGCTCCACAGTAACCTGAAAGAAAGATGATGTAGGCAAAGGAGAGAGTTGCCTATAACTGATTTCCTGACAAGTTAGATGTGTATTTGAGAGAAAAGGAGTCAAGTAAGAGTCAACATTTTGGGCTAAGCATCTAGAGGGAGGAGACAGAAATTAACTATGGAAAAGAATAGGTTCGGAAGTAGAAAATTAGTTCACTTGAAGCCTGTCAAAATGCTGATCTTACAGATATCTTTTTGCATTGAATTCTGCCCCCTTCAGACCAGCACAGGTCAATAGAATCATCTTTTGATGTTAGTATACCAAGCAATGATTTGAACTCTTCTTGCAGTCTTGGAGTCAAGTCACCATTACCACACTATTACAGGCCATGGTACCTTAGCAGCAGGTGGTTTAGAGTCTTTCAGTTCATCAGCTGGCATGTGCCATCAGAGTATCATTTACTGCCCATGCCTCAAGTGTTTTGCTTCTTTGCCTGGGGCTTCTCCACGGTGTAAGATGTTGAAGATCTAATGTATTTCCCACACACACAATATCAGGAAATGAGGAGTGGGGAGTGATGGCTCTTGATTTGAATCCCTTAACCAAAAAGAAGTAGGACTGGTGAATATATTTTCTTCTTTTCTCCATGAAATGCAAAGATGTCTCAAATGATGGAATAATTAGCCAGACTTGGAAGTAGTCAGCTCTGTGCTAGATCCTTATTTTGGTTTGCTTTAATTTCCTCCTTCACTTTCCTTATCCTTCATTCTTTATCCCTAGGATAATATTCCATAATAAAATAATGAAACACAAGCTGCCTGCTTGCTTCAGGCTGAGACAACATCCAAATGGAAATATCTAGAAAGGATTGGATAGACAAGTCTAGAGTTTAGGGAAGAAGTCAAAGAATAGAAATTTTAGAGTTGTTAGCGCATTAACGGAATTTAAATCCTGAGACTAGATGAGAATCTTTAGTGAGTATAGAAGAAAATGTATGAGGTCTGAGTTGGGACATTCTATTAGTAAAAATGTACAAGATGAGGAAATATAGAAAGGAGGCTAAAAGGGAGTAGTCAATTAGGTTAAGAGAAAATGAAGAAAATGTGTGGTATCCTGAAATCTAAGAAAAGACAGTATTTTAAAGGCAAGATGAGCTGTGTCAGATGCTTTAGAGAGGTTGAAAAAGATGAAGACTAAGCTTTGGCCACTTTGTCTGTCAACATGGTGGTCATTGTGTTCTTGCTGGGGTCTTTGCTGGGGTTTTTGCTGGGGTCTTTGCTGGGATGTATAGCTCTGGGAGGAGAGTGTTCTCTACCCAGGCAAGTTCGCTATGAATTCAATGAGACGGAAGGAAGACAGGGTCAAGAAACTGAGAAGGAAAGGGTTTATTCTCATGGCTCAGACCCCTTGTTCCAAACTCAGGCTGTTCTGCTGCTTCTCTCTGCTCGGCGCTGGGCCATGCTAACGCATGGGAAGGAACTCTGTGGGTGGGTCCCTGGTGACTGGCAGGTGCCTGACCAATTATATACCAGGAACAGAGGGGAGGAGAGAATCGATGTTTCCTCTCCACGTCCATCCTGGACTGGCAATCATTGATTGACCAGCAGTTGATAAAGATCCCATAAATATGCAAACATGCTCTTATTATATACACAATGGGCATTATTAAGTCCAGGCAGGATTCCCTGTCAGAAAGTTCCATTTTCTCCAGGTGTCAGGCAAAATTCAGACTGGAATGGGTTCAGGAAAGAATGAGAGGATTGTAAGTAGATTCAATGACTACAGATAACTCTTTTAAAGCATTTTTCTGGTTTGTCTGCATTCATCAGTTGGTGACTTAAACCAGTCTAAATGCATTAAATACCATCTACACATTTTACATACTCAAATGAATACAACCAACACAGGCCTGTCACTTTATCTATACCTATGTCCAAATACTTTCTTGAAGTCTCAACTTGGATTTCTAATAAATAACATAAATTTAGCTTATACAAAACAGACTTCTAAAGCTCCTCATCACCCAAAAACTTATTCTCTTTCAGTCTTCCACATTTCACTTAATGGGCATTTCATTATTTCAGGTTTAATCTTCAAAAATCAGAGATTCACTCATGACTCCTCTCTGCACATATAACATTCAATTTGTCAGTAAATTCTGTGGATTCTACTTTTAAAACATATCTAAAACCCCACCAGTTTTCTTCTATTGTTGCTATGCTGGTCCAAACTATCATTATTGTTTACCTAGATAATGGCAAAAGCCTTCTCTCTAGCTTTTCTGGTTTGTTCTTTTCTTCTACCCCTTTTCTCCATTCAATAGGACATCTAGGGACTATCTTTTGGGAAAGTAACAAATACTCAAGTCTCCACTCTGCTACTCAAAACCTGCTAATGACTCCCCCTGTCATAGTAAAAAGTCCATCTGTTCAATGGCCTACAGGTCCTTCAGGCCCTTCTTATTTCTCTAGTTTTTTTCTCCTGCTGCTTTCTTCTACACTATGCATGTATCCTGGCTGTTTCTCCAACATTCTGGGCACATTCTGGCCTGAGGTCTTTGCCTTGGCTGCTTGATCTGTCTGGAATGTTCTTTCACCAGATAACCAAAAGAATCATTTCCTTATTTGTATCAAGTCTTTGCCCAAATGTGGCCTCACATTTGTAATATTTAATTTTGCAATCCCAGCCCTGTCTCTCACCATCCCTCTTATACCAGTTTAATTTTTTCTATAATAGTTAATACTTTGTAACACATTTATAATTTATTTATTATGTTAACTGTTTTCTTCAAGTAGAATCTGAGTTCTTTTGACAGATATTTTTATATGATTCATTCATTGTTGTATTTCTAATACCTAGAATACTGCCTAGCATTTGGTAGGTTACTCAAAACATACTTGGTGAATGCATTAAAATTATTACTGATACATCTGTTTATATTATGTGTATGTATATGTGTATGTATATGTATTTTTCAGGAAGAAAATGCTGGTTAAAAATCTTTAAACAAGCTTGATACCATCAACATTGGAATCAAGCTCCCTTGATTCACTAGCTTGTTTTAAAACTAATGTAATCTTTGCACTGATGATATAAAATTTTTTATGTAAATGTTCAAAGGTGCCTAGAAGTTCTGTTCCAGCATGTTAGAATGCTCTTACTGATGAGAAGAGCCAAAGATAAAGAAACACCAAAAATAAAATGAAAATAAAGGTTTAAGATAGAGGTATTTTGGAACATTTGCTGATAGGGCACAGAATATGGGTATGTGGATATGAATTTCTTATTCAGAACCTGGTTTAGCAATGTGACCCTTTTCCTAAGCTTCTTATACTTCTGTAGATTACTGATGTGAAGCTTCTGTTTCTTTGAAGCTTATGGTGATAAGAATGTTGGGCACAGATTAATCCAGAATCTCTTTTTTCCTTGAAATCCAATGAAAGCATTTTATCACTTATGAAGAATATATTTTTTCATTCAGATGAAAAATAGAGCATGGGCATTCTGACTAGGTTTCAACCTACCACTGTCAAAAAACACTTTCTTCCATTTTTTTTAACAAAATGTTCTTTCCAAAGACATGCTTTATTTCTCCTTAGAAATGTGCTGAAACTTAGCAGAGAAAAACAGATTGTTAGCACATGACTTAAAAATAAAACAAAAAAAAATTCTCTAACACAATGTCAGACTTTAAGACAATGTGCTGCCCTGGATTTTTAGCTTTGCATATAGAATGACAAATGATTACTTTAAAATCAAAGAAATGTTTCTTTTTTTTAAAAAAAAAGTGTCTTTTGTGGATTTGGATAAAATTTTTAAATGCCATGTGAGAAGCAATATAAAATTGTAGGTGGATGATTGGCAAAGACAAGTTAGAATTTGAGATCAGTGACCTTTATTTTTATTCTAGAATAAACATCAGAAGGAAAATGACCATTCATTAGATTCAACAATAGGCAGAAACCACAGCTGGTCTGAAGGTTGTATTTCTCCTATTCAGTCTTTAAGTAGTGCTTTAAATTTGCTTAACAGGTTGGACTGATTTACATTTACTTAGGTTTCTTTTTGTTGGCTTTCACCAGAGTGCACCGTTGGGGCCATTTTTTCCTTAATCTTAATTTATTTCCTGATATATGAGTTCGTTTTCCTTGTTGAAGGAATGGAACAATGCCCACCACACAGTGAAAAATGAAGTTTTCAATCATGAATCTGAGTTATTGAGGAAAACAAATGGCAATATGTTTAACAGATTGCCATATCAAAATATGTTGAATGGCCACATTTTTGAACATTTTAATCAGTATTACTATTTTTTCCCTGTGATTTTTTTTTTCTTACATCACTGTTAGTAGTTCATTCTCTCAGTAATTTTAACAAATATTTTTGTCTTTGGGGATATAAACTTGACATTAACAAGCAAGTACCTGTAACATTTATAAACCTGAAATCTACCACAGGAAAATGGTTTAATTTAAGATATTACTTAAATATATAAAGATCTTATTATTCAAAATGTTCAAAATGGCTACATTGTTTTATAATGCTTTTATGAATGATTCTATATCAAACATATTTAGAATATTTTATTTGTTCATTTTATCATAAAAATTATTTTTAGACTTTGGAATAGCATATAAAAAGTTATTTCTATATTATGTAAATATTTGCCTAAGTAATAATCTTCAGGGAATCCAATTCTGGGCAAGAGGAAGTAAGCACACTCCGCTCTGTCTCTCCACCGGAATGAAAATATAAACTCTGAACAGAAGGCATGTATAGAAAGCTATCTTGGAACTTAAAATAAAATGGTGAAAGGCATTGTAAGATAATTCTAACCGAAATAAGCAGGCGACGAGAGGCAACAAAGGGCCAGGCAGTTTATTTGAGTACAATTCCTGGGCGAGGTTCACCAGTCTGCAGAAACGCAGGCTGGGGAGGTTGCACCCAGCAGGGAAGGCAGGGAGTTTTTAAAGAAGGTAGGGGGAGGAAGAGCTTAGATTTACAGCGGCATGAGGATTGACTAGCCTAAGGCACACATTTCAGGTTGGGATGGGGCAGCAGCCCAGGACTTTGGCACGTCATCAGTGTCTGACATGGGAGGGGGCAGCAGCCAGGGACTTTGGCATGTTATCAGTGTCTGACGTGCTCACCTCTCCCTCCGGAGCCTCCAGCCTTACAAGCATATTTGGGGAGGAGTCCAGAATCTGATGAGCCACCAGAGCAGGGGTGAATATATCTGCTTTCCAATCTTTGTTATCACCTACCACAGACTCAAAGGCAACCTGAAACCTGGAAGTGTGAACTGGAAGGAACAGACAAGGCCTCATTTCTAATACTAAGAATCTGGAAAAAGTGGTCCAGAAAGAATAGGAATAAATCCCCTGTTTTTTCTCTTTTTTTCTCTCCTATCTCAGCCCCCAGGCAATATCTCAATGGTACAGAGGCTAAATAAATAGGCACCTAAAACTGAAGGAGGGGACCTTGTTTTATCACCAAAGGAACTATAATTCAAAGATCAAAAGATACATTTATTTTGCTTCTTATTCTCCCTCTGTCCTCCCATGATCTGGCCCCATATACAGCAGTATCCAGCGGAAAAATAAGGAAACTAAAGGCCTGTTTTTCTGAGTAGAGGACCATAAAATGACTCAGAGAAACAAAAGTATTAAGGAGATCACAGAGAGAAGGGAATTTCAGAGTTTGAACTGCTAGTAAGAACTGCTCATCTGCAGTTTCACATGCATGGATCTGGCCGACAAGAACAAGCCAAAGGCTTTGAGAACTATGGTGTAGGCCACTTCTCAGGTCCAGATTGGCCACTGAGTTAGCTGTGCAAAAGATGTGATAGAAATGGTAGCCTGCCCCTACATAGGTTGATTGCCTAGTAAAATAGAACAAAACAAAAAATCATCTATCACCATAGGATTAAACAAGACTCAGAGTCTCATAACCTAATATTTAAAATTTCCAGGATATGATCTAAATGAAGAACGAGGCATGTGAAGAACCAGGAAAATATAAGCTCCCAAGGGAAAAGACAATTAACATATGCCAATGATGAGAGACACATTTCTTAGAATTATCAAGCAAAATCTTTAAAGAAGCTGGTATAACTATGCCCCAAGAGGTAAAGCTGAACACTTTAAACATGGGAAAAATAAAAAGTCTTAGCAAAGAAAGATAAGATACAAATAAGAACAAAAGGAAATTTTAGAACTGAAAAACACAATAACTAAAATAAAAATGATAGAGGAAAGCATCAGTGATATTGAAGACAGATCATTAAAAATTATTTAATATTGATAAAAAACAGTAAAAATATTGACAAAAATAAACAGAGCTTTAGGGACTGGTGGGACAATACCAAAACAATTCTGTCAATGGAGTCAAGAGAGGAGAAAAATGTGCTGCAGAAAAGATATTTGAATAACTAAAAATTTCCCAAATTTACTGAGAAGGCTAAATTTACAAATATGAAAATTCTAAAGAAGGTAAGCTTAAAAAACTCCATGCCCAGACATATGATAATGAAACTTCTGAAACCAAAGACCAGGAAAGTACTGTACAAACAGAGAATTATGATGCATGATGAGAGCTACATGATGATTCTAATGACAATGGATTTCTTATCAGAAACTATGTGGGCCAGAAGGAAGTGGGATGTCTTTAAGGGCTCAAAGTAAAGAAAGGTCATCCTAGAATTATATGTCCAGTGAAAATATCCTTTAGGAATGTAGGTAAAATAAAGACCTTTTCAGGTAAAGGAAAACAAAAAAGAATTTATGGCCTGTAGACCTGTAGGAAGAGAAATGATGCCAGAGGGCAATATGAAACATTAGAAATAAATAGAAATAGAAATGGTAAATATCTGGGTAAGACTCTTTTTTTTCTAAAATTCTTTGAAATATGCATAATGGTTGAAAACAAAAACTATAGTCAGATAAGGTCTTCTATATATGCAGATGTAGTACATATGAAAACTAGAAAGGGAAGGGCAAAGGGTCCTATATGGTAGTAAGGTTTCTATATTCCATGTGAAGTGATAATTAACTATAAATAAAGTGTAAAAAGCTAAGTATGTATATTATAATCCCTAGGGAAATCACTGAAAAAAAACTCTTCAAAGAGATATAGTAAAATGCTCAATCAAGAAATTTAAAAGTGGAATATAAAAAATTCAAATAATCCAAAGTAAAGCAAGAAAGGAGAAAAAGAAGGAAAACAGAAGAAACAAGCAGAAAACCAATACTAAAATGGCACACCTAAATTCTAACATTTCAAAGCACACATCAATAATTATATGTAATGAATTAAACACACCAATTAAAAAGATAGGTTACTGGGTGAATGGAGCCATTTTCAAAGGTTACATGCTGTATAATTCCATTTATATAATATCCTGGAGGTTCCAGGGGCTGGAGTTCCAAGACTGCATCATCACATGGCTAGCAGCTGATTGGCAGAGAACTCAGCAAGGACTACCAACTGGAATGCCTGCACATGGCATCTCTGTGTGCCTTGAGCCTCTCGCAGCATAGCAGCTGGATTCCAAACAGTACCCAAGAGTGAGTGTTCCAAGAAGTCCAGGTATAGCTATGAGACTCTTGGAAATAACAGAATCATTTCCTGTACATTCTGTTAGTCAAAATTCTGAGATAGCCCAGATTCAAATGGAGGGAATGAATATTGAGAGGGGTGGCTCACTTTTCAGAATATTTTTCTAAACTACCACTGTCTGCTATGAGTCTGCAGTGCTCCACATTGTTTATACATGCAAAATCTACTCTTCCCCACTGAAGACCTGTCAAGTTGCATCCTATTGCCACATTGGCTCAAGCTTGCAGTTGGGGAGCTTGTCATTTAAATTAAGTCCAGAGAAAGAACACCATTCTGTTTGATCTTAAGACCTGTGAATGAATGACACAAGTTATCTGTTTCCCAAATAATGACATTTTTTATGTTGTGTGTGTGTCCCCATGCACAACATACACATCTGACATAAATGGTGACACATTGAAGATATCTGCAGTATACACTTGCTAAAAGGTGCGGGAGACAGAGTGCATATCATTGCTTCACAACAATTCTGAAATCTAGGCAAGCACATGCCACCAACTCCTTGATTAGGACCTAGTCATGCTCCCTAGAGAGAGATTCTCTATGGATCATTGCGAGTCATGCTTCATTCTTTATTAAATGGCCTGTGTTTGCCACTGAATAACTTTCTCAGCTTGTTTTTGCCTATAAAAGGCTGGAGGCTTATTGACTCTTTCCATTTTGAACTATCTGTCCTTTCAGTCCAAGCTGGTGGAGTTTGTGTCAACACAATTTTCTTAAAACTTTGTGAGTTATTTATGAATCTTATTGGTGCTCAATCAAGGAAAAAGAAAGCCTCACTCACAATCTATTTGAAACAGTTTATTGTCTACCTTTGGCTGAAAATCATTGCAATGAGAGGCAATGTCTTTATGATTTTTTGCCTTAAATTTTTTTGATATGTTCTAAAAGAGCTTTCAAGCCACACCCTTGATCTAAACTTTAACCCTGACGCTACAATTTACTGGCAATACTCTGGATTTGATATATGCTCTAAGGTGTTCCTTACTTTGAGAATTTTGCTGGCTGTAAAGAAAGACTGGATGAAAAACAATTCTTTATTTTTTAACCCAGTAAGTCATAAATCACTTATATTTTCCATAAAGTTTGTTGGAAAACTGAATAGGACTCCTTTTAGTTCATCTCTTCTATATTCATACCTTATTATATATGGTTAAAAGAAATCAGTTGACATTTTCAACATACGTTGGAAAGTCTCCTTACTGAAATCCACCAAATCTTAGATAAAATTTCCACTTGCACTGGGGGGCGGAGCCTAGATGGTGGCATGAGTAGAGCAGAGGAACTCTCCTCCCAAAACCACATAGAATTATGAAAATATAACAAAGACAACTTCCTAAAAATAGAGACCAGAGGACACAGGACAACATCCAGACCACATCCACACCTGCGAAAACCCAGTGCCTTGCGAAGGGGGTAAGATATGGGCCAGGCAGAGCGCCCCTCCCCCCGGCTCCCGGTGGGTGGAAAGAAACCGGAGCGGTTTTTTTCTTTTTTTTTGGCGAGTGCTTTTTGGAAGCCTTAAAGGGACAGGGACCCCAATACTAGGGAAACAGGGTAGCAAGACCGGTGAGCAGGTGCGTGAGACCGGCGCCTGAAGACAAAGAAAATCGTGCGTTTTTCCCTTACTTTTTGGTGAGTGCTTTTTGGAAGCCTTAAAGGGACAGGGACCCCAATACTAGGGAAACAAGGCAGCAAGACCAGTGAGCAGGTGCCTGAGACCGGCACCTGAGGACAAAGAAAATCGCGTGTTTTTTTCCTTTTTTTTTTTCCTCTTTCGTTGTTGCTGTTGCTGTTTTGGTTTGGAGAGTGCTTTTTGGAAGTCTTAAAGGGGCAGGACAGGACACTTAGACCAGAGGCAAGGAATCTGGGGATGTCTGGGCACTCTAATCACCTGGGCAACAGGGAGAACAGAGGCCAATTACAGAGATAAATAACCTCCCCAATGCTCCCCATCCAACGGGGCTCCACCATTTTGGAGGAGCAGCCCCAGCCAGGTCACACCCACAGCAAGAGTGGATATAAACTCCATAGCAACTGGGCAGGTAGCAGAAGCCCTGTCTATGCACAGCTGTCAAGCACAAGCCACTAGAGATCGCTATTCTCCCAGGAGAGGAAGGCCACAAACCAACAAGAAGGAAAGCTCTTCCAGCTGTCACCTGTACCAGCTCTGCAATCTCTATCACCATGAAAAGGCAAAACTACAGGCAGACAAAGATCACAGAGACAACACCTGAGAAGGAGACAGACCTAACCAGTCCTCCTGAAAAAGAATTTAAAATAAAAATCATGAACATGCTGACAGAGATGCAGAGAAAAATGCAAGAGCAATGGGATGAAGTCCGGAGGGAAATCACAGATGTCAGGAAGGAGGTCACAGAAGTGAAACAATCCCTGGAAGGATTTATAAGCAGAATGGATAAGATGTAAGAGGCCATTGAAGGAATAGAAACCAGAGAACAGGATCAAATAGAAGCTGACATAGAGAGAGATAAAAGGAACTCCAGGAATGAAACAACACTAAGAGAACTATGTGACCAATCCAAAAGGAATAATATTTGTATTATAGGGGTACCAGAAGAAGAAGAAAGAGGAAAAGGGATAGAAAGTCTCTTTGAAGAAATAATTGCTGAAAACTTCCCCAAACTGGGGGAGGAAATAATCGAACAGACCACGGAAATACACAGAACTCCCAACAGAAAGGATCCAAGGAGGACAACACCAAGACACATAATAATTAAAATGGCAAGGATCAAGGACAAGGAAAGAGTTTTAAAGGCAGCTAGAGAGAAAAAGGTCACCTATAAAGGAAAACCCATCAGGCTAACATCAGATTTCTCGACAGAAACCCTACAGGCCAGAAGAGAATGGCATGATATATTTAATGCAATGAAATAGAAGGGCCTTGAACCAAGGATACTATATCCAGCACGACTATCATTTAAATATGATGGTGGGGTTAAACAATTCCCAGACATGCAAAAGCTGAGGGAATTTGCTTCCCAGAAACCATCTCTACAGGGCATCTTACAGGCTCTGCTCTAGATGGGAGCACTCCTATAAAGAGCACAGAACAAAAAACACAACATATGGAGAATGGAGGAGGAGGAATAAGAAGGGAGAGAAGAAAAGAATCTCCAGACAGTGTATATAACAGCTCAATAAGCGAGCTAAGTTAGGCAGTAAGATACTAAAGAAGCTAACCTTGAACCTTTGGTAACCACGAATCTAAAGCCTGCAATGGCAATAAGTACATATCTCTCAATAGTCACCCTAAATGTAAATGGACTTAATGCACCAATCAAAAGACACAGAGTAATAGAATGGATAAAAAAGCAAGACCCATCTATATGCTGCTTACAAGAAACTCACCTCAAACCCAAATACATGCACAGACTAACAGTCAAGGGATGGGAAAACATATTTCAGGCAAACAACAGAGAGTAGAAAGCAGGGGTTGCAGTACTAATATCAGAGATAATAGACTTCAAAACAAAGAAAGTAATAAGAGATAAGAGAAGGACACTACATAATGATAACGGGCTCAGTCCAACAAGAGGATATAACCATTCTAAATATATATGCACCCAACACAGGAGCACCAGCATATGTGAAACAAATACTAACAGAATTAAAGGAGGAAATAGACTGCAATGCATTCATTTTAGGAGACTTCAACACGCCACTCACCCCAAAGGATAGATCCACCGGGCAGAAAATAAGTAAAGACACACAGGCACTGAACAACACAGTAGAACAGATGGACCTAATAGACATCTATAGAACTCTACATTCAAAAGCAACAGGATATAAATTCTTCTCAAGTGCACATGGAACATTCTCCAGAATAGACCACATACTAGCCAATAAAAAGAGCCTCAGCAAAATCCAAAATATTGAAATTCTACCAAACAACTTTTCAGACCACAAAGGTATAAAACCAGGAATAAATTCTACAAAGGAAACTAAAAGGCTCACAAACATATGGAAGCTTAACAACATGCTACTAAATAATCAATGGATCAACGAACAAATTAAAATAGAGATCAAGGAATATATGGAAACAAGTGACAACAACAACACAAAGTCCCAACTTCTGTGGGACACAGTGAAAGCAGTCTTAAGAGGAAAGTATATAGCGATCCAGGCACACTTGAAGAAGGAAGAACAATCCCAAATGAATAGTGTAACATCACAATTATCGAAACTGGAAAAAGAACAAATGAGGCCTAAAGTCAGCAGAAGGAGGGACATAATAAAGATCAGAGGAGAAATAAACAAAATTGAGAAGAGTAAAACAATAGCAAAAATCAGTGAAACCAAGAGCTGGTTCTTTGAGAAAATAAACAAAATAGATAAGCCTCTAGCCAAACTTATTAAGAGAAAAAGAGAATCAACACAAATCAACAGCATCAGAAATGAGAATGGAATAATCACGACAGACTCCAAAGAAATACAAAGAATTATTAAAGACTACTATGAAAACCTATATGCCAACAAGCTGGAAAACCTAGAAGAAATGGACAACTTCCTAGAAAAATACAACCTCCCAAGACTGACCAAGGAAGAAACACAAAAGTTAAACAAACCAATTATGAGCAAAGAAATTAAAATGGTAATCAAAAAACTACCCAAGAACAAAACCCGGGGGCCGGACGGATTTACCTCAGAATTTTATCAGACACACAGAGAAGACATAATACCCATTCTCCTTAAAGTGTTCCAAAAAATAGAAGAGGAGGGAATACTCCCAAACTCATTCTATGAAGCCAACATCACCCTAATACCAAAACCAGGCAAAGACCACACCAAAAATGAAAATTACAGACCAATATCCCTGATGAATGTAGATGCAAAAATACTCAATAAAATATTAGCAAACAGAATTCAACAGTATATCAAAAGGATCATACACCATGACCAAGTGGTATTCATCCCAGGGATGCAAGGATGGTACAACATTCGGAAATCCATCAACATCATCCACCGCATCAACAAAAAGAAAGACAAAAACCACATGATCATCTCCATAGATGCTGAAAAAGCATTTGACAAAATTCAACATCCATTCATGATAAAAACTCTCAGCAAAATGGGAATAGAGGGCAAGTACCTCAACATAATAAAGGCCATATATGATAAACCCACAGCCAGCATTATACTGAACAGCGAGAAGCTGCAAGCATTTCCTCTGAGATTGGGAACCAGACAGGGATGCCCACTCTCCCCACTGTTATTTAACATAGTACTGGAGGTCCTAGCCTCGGCAATCAGACAAAACAAAGAAATACAAGGAATCCAGATTGGTAAAGAAGAAGTTAAACTGTCACTATTTGCAGATGATATGATACTGTACATAAAAAACCCTGAAGACTCCACTCCAAAACTACTAGAACTGATATCGGAATACAGCAAAGTTGCAGGATACAAAATTAACACACAGAAATCTGTAGCTTTCCTATACACTAAAAATCAACCAATAGAAAGAGAAATCAGGAAAACAATTCCATTCACAATTGCATCAAAAAGAATAAAATACCTAGGAATAAACCTAACCAAAGAAGTGAAAGACTTATACTCTGAAAACTACAAGTCACTCTTAAGAGAAATTAAAGGGGACACTAACAAATGGAAACTCATCCCCTGCTCATGGCTAGGAAGAATCAATATCGTCAAAATGGCCATCCTGCCTAAAGCAATATACAGATTTGATGCAATCCCTATCAAATTACCAGCAACATTCTTCAATGAATTGGAACAAATAATTCAAAAATTCATATGGAAACACCAAAGACCCCGAATAGCCAAAGCAATCCTGAAAAAGAAGAATAAAGTAGGGGGGATCTCACTCCCCAACGTCAAGCTCTACTACAAAGCCATAGTAATCAAGACAATTTGGTACTGGCACAAGAACAGAGCCACAGACCAGTGGAACAGATTAGAGACTCCAGAAATTAATCCAAACATATATGGTCAATTAATATTTGATAAAGGAGCCATGGACATACAATGGCAAAATGACAGTCTCTTCAACAGATGGTGCTGGCAAAACTGGACAGCTACATGTAGGAGAATGAAACTGGACCTTTGTCTAACCCCATATACAAAGGTAAACTCAAAATGGATCAAAGACCTGAATGTAAGTCATGAAACCATTAAACTCTTGGAAAAAAACATAGGCAAAAACCTCTTAGACATAAACATGAGTGATCTCTTCTTGAACATATCTCCCCGGGCAAGGAAAACAACAGCAAAAATGAGCAAGTGGGACCACATTAAGCTGAAAAGTTTCTGTACAGCGAAAGACACCATCAATAGAACAAAAAGGAACCCTACAGTATGGGAGAATATATTTGAAAATGACAGATTCGATAAAGGCTTGACATCCAGAATATATAAAGAGCTCACACGCCTCAACAAACAAAAAACAAATAACCCAATTAAAAAATGGGCAGAGGAACTGAACAGACAGTTCTCTAAAAAAGAAATACAGATGGCCAACAGACACATGAAAAGATGCTCCACACCGCTAATTATCAGAGAAATGCAAATTAAAACTACAATGAGGTATCACCTCACACCAGTAAGGATAGCTGCCATCCAAAAGACAAACAACAACAAATGTTGGCGAGGCTGTGGAGAAAGGGGAACCATCCTACACTGCTGGTGTGAATGTAAATTATTTCAACCATTGTGGAAAGCAGTATGGAGGTACATCAAAATGCTCAAAACAGACCTACCATTTGACCCAGGAATTCCACTCCTAGGAATTTACCCTAAGAATGCAGCAATCAAGTTTGAGAAAGACAGATGCACCCCTATGTTTATCGCAGCACTATTTACAATAGCCAAGAATTGGAAGCAACCTAAATGTCCATCGGTAGATGAATGGATAAAGATGATGTGGTACATATACACAATAGAATACTATTCAGCCATAAGTAGAGGAAAATTCCTACCATTTGCAGCAATATGGATGGAGCTGGAGAGTATTATGCTCAGTGAAATAAGCCAAGCGGAGAAAGAGAAATACCAAATGATTTCACTCATCTGAGGAGTATAAGAACAAAGGAAAAACTGAAGGAACAAAACAGCAGCAGAATTACAGAACTCAAAAATGGACTAACAGGTACCAAAGGGAAAGGAACTGGGGAGGATGGGTGGGCAGGGGGGGAATAAGGAGGGGAAGAAGAAGCGGGGTATTAAGATTAGCATGCATGGGGGGGAGGGAGAAAGGGGAGGAAGGGCTGTACAACACAGAGAGGACAAGTAGTGATTCTACATTTTGCTATTCTGATGGACAGTGACTGTAATGTGGTTTTTAGGGGGGACCTGATATAGGGGAGAGCATAGTAAACATAGTATTCTTCATGTAAGTGTAGATTAAAGATTTTTAAAAAAATCAGTTCCTGTGTGCTGACCTCCAATGAGTTCTACACAGTGGTATAGAGGGCATGTCAAAGTGTGGGCAAAGGGTCTGTTTGTTTCTATGCAGATGATCAAGGCCTAGCTTGGCTACCCAGAAAATGAACTAAGATATGATATGAGGAGGAGCTTCTGGCATCAGCACCCTCTGGAGGACTCGTGCCGGGGGATAATCATCAAAAAGCCTCCATAGGGATCCGGGCGATGCTGCGATTGTGGCTGTGTCCACCCCACCATTTCCTGGACTTGCCATTGGAATGAGGAGGGAGATGTCTAGGCTGCATGTGCATACAGTGAGACAACGAATTTGACCGGATCTGTACTGTTGGAACTCAATCAGGAGTTGGGAGGGGTGCAAGTTGTAGCGCTCCAAAATCTTACGACTATAGACTGTCTACGATTAAAAGAACATATGGGATGTGAACAGATCCCAGAAATGGGTTGCTTTAATTTGTCTGACTTCTCTCAGACTGTTCAAGTACAGTTGGACAATATCCATCATATCATAGACTAATTTTCATAAATGCCTAGGGTGCCTTAATGGTTTTCTTGGCTTCACAGGAGATGGCTGGTAATTATAGATTTGCTTTGTTTATGTCACCATATTCCTATTATGTTAATATGTGTGCGCAAGTAAGTTAGTAGTTTAAAACCTATACATACTTAAGGTACTCTACAAGAAGATATGTCAAAGAAATAATCAATCCTCCCATGTTTTCTTCCATATGCTACCTCTATAGCTTTTCTTCTTCCTTCCTAATTACAACCCTTAAATAGAATTTCTGCCTCATATCAAATTTACCTAGTATCATAATTCCTCCAGGTGGTAAAGATACCTCGGGACAAGTGCTGGTCATAGAAGCCACAGGGCATAAATCTGCAAAGAAGTAAAAAGCTAACCTTTTCAAACAATATGGCTTCTCTCTCACTTACCAACTTTACATTTCCCTGTATGGCTCCAGAAGATGACTGGTTATCCAGAGACGGGTAAGATTCCTCAAGGGAGGAACAACCTAAGACAGGCACAGTTGCAGGGGGGCCATCAGGTGAGAAATTGGGGAAAAACAGTGGTGAAGCTTAGAACCTCACCCCCCCACCCTGTGTTGAGAGAAAGCTTCTGCATCCATGGATGTTTTATTGCCCTTGTCTAGCTCGGATTAGCACATAGTCTACAGGCACACACCTGATCATCTACAATTGCTCTCTTACAACACTAAACTATGTTTTCTACCTTTATCTTGAATCTACCTACCACTTCATTTTATTAAAAATAATAATAATAATAATAAAGGGAGAAATGTGGGATCCACATGTAAATCAAGTATAAAAATCAAACGAATATTCATATTTGACCTGATTGTTTATAGTTCATAATGCGTGATCAAAACTGAAAGTTTCTGTGATGACTGCCCTTGTACTGTTCACCATGTAAGAACTTATTCACTATGTAAGAATTCGTTCACCATGTAAGAACTTGTTCGTTATGCTTCAGAAGATTGGAGACTGAAGAGAACTAGGCTTGAGATGGATTAATGACTGTGCATTGAGCATTGACCCCCTATACAGAATTTTATTGTTGTTAACAACCATTTGATCAATAAATATGAGAAATGCCCTCTCAAAAAATAAAAATAAAATAAATTAAAAAATTTCCACTTGCAGTGCTACTGAAACATTTGCCACCAAATAAAAGCATCTTTTTAGCCTACAACAATTTTCTCACTGTCTTCCAAGCATTCACAGTCTCATTAAAGACTTTGCAGTTTCCACCTACCACTAAGATGTTTGGTTGTCTATTGCAATAGCACAATCTAAACTCTCTCCTGGGTGCTACACACACATTATCTCATTTGATTTTTGTAAAAAGCTTATCAACAAACATGTGTCTCTTATTCTGTTACACATCCAATCAAAAGGTAGCTGAGGGCTCTGCCAACATCATCCTTGTCCTCACTATCTAGAAGAGCCAGTATCTCGAACATTGTGAAGCATCTGGCAAAGGGAAAAGAGCTCTACATAATTGTACGTAGGCAAATAAGTGCCAAGCCTACAGTCATTACTAAGAAAGTGACATAGCCATATTGAGTTGAACAAGGTAGGAAAGTACAATCTTATTACATACTCAGGAGAGAGAGAAATAAGTATATGTGACCAGCCCAAATGACCACCACCTCATAAAAAGCTCTTGGTATGGTTCTTGTCATAACATGACCACCCAACAAACAGTAACTGTTGCGGCCATTATCATTATGGTTATTGCATCTGCTATGGTCTACTCATAGGGCTGCATACTGCGACCATCTGTCCAGCTGTAGCCTTGTGATAAAATATAAAATAAATGGAACTGGTGTCCAAATCCAAACCTGGACATTCACTAACTGTATGAAAGTGGGTAAACCATTTGATTTCTATGTACCTCCATTTAAAATTTATTTTGCTAATTTTAAAGACTAATACAAATGCAGGTCAATCCATAACAGACTCAGTCATGCCTCAACCATGAAGCTCTGCCCAATTTTGGATCTCACTCTCCCCAGTGTAACCTTTGCCTCCATTGGAAATCTCAGGAAAGTTCATTCCTAACCCTTTAGAAAGAAACAAAGCTGTTTATTCAAATGCCCCTTTCTATACATCTCTGGGAAATTTCTTGAATATTACCCATGGAAAATTTCCTCTTTCCGTGCTCTCTTCCACTATGTAGTCCTTTCTACTCTGAAATGATTCTCGAAAATGCATTCCTTTTATTGTGAATAAATTTCTCAGTAATCTTGACTTTGTTATGATGTTCCTAGAAGATGCACTTTAGACCTTTCCTGACTTCAGCACTCAATACCATTTCTCTGTCCAATTCACTTCCTGACATCATCATTTTTCACATCAATTTTGTTGTCACTTCTTCTAATACCATGGCTCAGCACCTCTTTGCAAACCTCCATCTTCTTCAACTTAATGTATTTATTTTCATCTTCATTCAGTTCCAAAGACCACATCTTCAACTTTCCTATCAAAATATCAACAAAGCCACTAAAATTACAGCTATGGTATGAAAGATAACTGTATTATGCAATGGCTTTGTAATAAAGGAATTGATTTAGTTAGAGAGGTGAGGGTAGAGTTTCCTCATGAAAGTATAATTAGGCTAAAATCTCGAGAAAAAGTGTGCTTTGTTATCTGTCTTGCCAGTGGGTTTCAGCCCTGAGCAAGTTCACTATGGATTCAATGTGACCAAAGAAATTGACAGCAAAACGTTCTTTGGGGTGAAAGGGTTTATTATCTGGATTGTTCTCCCTGTGGTAGGTTGATCACTAGCGTCTCTGCCTCTGCTCAGAGCACTGGGCCGAGCTGTCTATATAGTGCAATAATAGCTTATTGCCTAAAGGTGTGGAAGCGGTAGCTTAGCAACAGGCCAGTTATGTCATCAGGTGGTTTAAATTCAGTGAGGATCCTGGCCATAGGAACCCCAACTTCCCCAAACTCCACCCCTCCAGGATTCTCTCCTTACAATCTACATGCTTTCAATCTTCCACAATGGTCCCTGTGTGAGAAAACTGGAGCACTGTAACCAGATGCCACAATGGCAACACAGGATAATAACAACTTGGAAATAATAACAAAAGTTAAGATACAACAAGATTTTGATACAGGTAGCAAAAATTATAATTCTCAAGCCAGAGGAGGTTCCTAAAAACAAAAATTATAATAATCCTCAAGACAGAGGAAGTTCTTAATCCACAAAGACCTTAGGGGAGATAAGAAACATGTTTTAATGACACCAACATAGGCAAATCTTGTCCACCAGGTAGGATGCATGCAAAAGAGTGGTCCTGTGATAGAACTGTAGCAGAAAGGGGGTCCCTTCCAGGTCTAGTGTACCATACCTTTACTCCTTTCCCCATGGGTGTTACTGAAGGGTCTATATATAGTGCTATTGGAGATGCATGCATTGGCCATAATGATAAAACAAAACTCCCCAGTAACATGCTCCTACCTTCTGGCCGTTCAGGATATATTATGGAACTTTGGGGGCCACTCTGCTGTTATTCCAGGAATACACAGGAGGCCAGCTTCCAGGCCTTGTCTCCAAGGTGCCAGGAAAGACAGCCATCGTTGGTCCATGTGTCAAAAAGTCCAAGGCCACGTCCATACAATAGAGTCTCCAGGGTTCAGTGCAGTTGGTGCTGGCAAAAGATGTTATTCTGGTGGCCGAATTTCAGCTTCGGTGATTTTTCCTTGGTTTGTACTTGCAGTTGTATAGGGGAGGCAGCCATATGTGTTAACATGTCTACAAGGCTCAGGGCTCCCTTTCAAGGTCACTCACTCAAACGCTGTAACACAGTACATAAGTGGACTGACCATCCCCATAGACTATTGGTATCTGACTTTAGTCCGAATTTTAACAAGCCATTGTGCCACTCTATCATGCCTGCTGTGGTAGGATTGTATGGCATATGAACCTCCCGTTGGATTCCCAGCTGTTGCACTCATTCTTGTAGTATATGTCCAGCAAAATGGGTGCCCTGATCACTCTCAATTACCTGTGGTCAGCCATAGGTGGTGAAGAGATGCTCCAGGCCTCTTTTGGTTGTCTGCTGGACTGCACAATGGGTAGGAAAAGCAACTAGAAATCTAGTATCTGTGTCCACACAAATCATGGCATATTGATATCATTCTGACACAGGTAGAGGCCCAATATAGTCTATCTGCCACCTGATGAGGAGTATAGGCCCCTTAACTATTGTGCCATGTTGCTGTGGAACTTGGTGTAAGTCCCTTTTGGAGCACACAACACACTCCTTCCAGGCTCTACTAACTTCTTCGAAGGTCAAAGGGAAGCCCCACTGATGGTCCATAGCCCACATTGTCTTTTGCCCCACATGCAACAAATGCTGATGTATCCATTGGGCTACATCAGAGGCAGGTTTTCCTTCTAACCAATGTATCTGGGCCAAATTATCTGCTTCATCATTTTCTGTGGGTGCCAGTGGCAAATGACCTGTCACATTGTATACTATAATTATTTAGTCTGACCACAGGCCCCATAAGTCCTGCCACAATTTTTGCCCCCAAAGGAGTCGTTGACCAACCAGCCAGTTGGCATGGTACCAGGTTGGTAGCCACAGGGTCAAAACCTGATAGACAGCCCAGCTTTGAGTGCAGACAACTATAGGGGAGGGCTCCTTGCTGATCACAAGCCACATGGCCCACAACTCTGCCCATTGGCTGCTCTTCTCATCTTCCATCCATATTGTCTCAGTCTTAAGAGGGAAAGCTATGGCCCTCCATTTGGGGGGCAGCCCACAGCTGGAGCCATCTGTGTGCCATGTATCTTCAAGTATAGGAGCTCTTCCCTCCCGATAGGGACTCTCTGCTACTAATGGTTCAAAAGCAAGTTCTTCCTGCTTTCCACTAGTATATGTCACTGGCCCCAAAAAGTGTTGAAGTTGTTCACTCAAGGGGCTACTAGAGAGGGCACTATGTTGCTGTAGGTAAGCACCCCACTTGGTCAGTGTGGGCGTTTGTGCCACACCACTCCTTGGCTTTTGGGTCCACTTTTGTACCCACCCCAAGATGGGATTGGTGGTTATTACCTTTATGAGGACTACTCCAGTAATGGGTTCTGTAGCCAGGAAGGCATGATAGATGGCAGTCAGTTGTTTATGTATCAAAGTGTATCATACCTCTGCCCCCTTCCAGAGTCGTGACCAGAATTCAATAGGTTGATGAGTTCTTTCAAGCCGCTGCCAGAGACCCCAGCCATAACTGTCTTCAGTCATATGAACATTCAGTTCACGGGGCCTTGATGGGTCTCTCACACTCAAGTCCTACATGGCCTTGACTGCCTATTTTGCTGTAGTAAAGGCAGATACACATGTCTCATCCCAGTCCCACCTGACACTCATACCAACTGCTATAAGGGCTTCAGAATTTGTGTCAAGTGCAGGATGAACACTCTCCAGTACTTAGAAGACCCAAAAACTCCTGTAGCAATGCTACAGTTGTAGAGGTAGGAAAGGCCTGGACTTTATCTATATAACTTTGGTCTTACCCAACCAGACAACGCCCAAGAATTTGACAGGCAAACCAGGTCCCTGAAACTTGGTACTGTTCACAGCCCAACCTTCCTTCTGCAAATGTTGCAATAGTCGTCCATTGAATTCCTTCCCATTTGAAGGCAAACTTTTCCTGACTTTCCTGCTCAATGTCAGTGGAAAAGAATGCATTAGCAAGGTCTATCACATGATGGTAATGTTCTTAGTTCATGGCTGAGTGTACCTATTAGGCCTCCTATAGAGGGGATTGCAGCATGGATAGGGGGTATGACTTTATTCAGTTCTCTGTAATCCATAGTCATATACCAGGAGCCATCTAGCTTTTTTACTGACCACACTGGGGAATTGGAAGTACTATGGGTGGGCTTCATAAAACCCATCTTTTCCAGCTCTTGGAGAGTTTCTCCAATCTCTTTATTCCCTCCAGGCAGTTTGTATTGTTTGGTATTAGTCACCCGCCAAGGCAAAGGCAAAGCTATGGGTGGGTGCCTAGCATGTCCCCTCAGAACTGCCTTCACCACACATCCTCTTAGTCTGAACTCACCTGCAGTGGTCTGCAGCCATAGTCCCTGCAGGATATCAATGCCCAAAATATACTCAGGGATAGGAGATATATACACAGTATACTCTTTTGGGGGTAGATGCTCTATTCCCAGAGGGATTTGGGCTTGTTTCACTCTGATAGCCTTACCCTCATATCCATCTATGACAGGGGGGGTCCCAGGGAACTGCTCAGGGTTACCATAAATCATTGAACATTCAGCCCCTGTGTCCTACAGAGCCGGGACACCGTGTATGTTCACTAGAGACCAATGGATAGCTATTTTAACATGTGGCCTCTGGTCCCCCACTGGTCCCTCAGGGCAGGTACCTCAACCTTCCCCTCAGTTGAACCATGTTCCCCAATCATCTTCCTCTGTGGGCTTGAGTGAGGTTGGCTCGCTCTCCAGCATGAAGTCTTGCAAACACAAAGGACAGACTTGTGGCTCTGTCTCTGACCTCTGCCTCTTTGGTCTTAATGGCTGGAACTGCTGCTCTGGTTTCAGTTGTTGCCATAGCTCCAGTAAGATCCTATTTGACTTCCCATCTAATTTCCTTCCATCTGCTCCTGCCCACATTAAATCAAGCCATATTTGGGTCCTTGTAACCTTCATGGAGGAGAAAGTAAGAGAGCTGCTGAAGACTGAGCTAGCATTGCTGTGAGGCATGATAGAAAAGGTAAAGGTTGTAGCAGAGGAGGCACTCAGGAGAGGGGAGAGAACCGTGCTATCAGCACCGGAAATAGAGGAGTTGGGGAAGGATGAAGGGGTGAACCTGCCTGTGCTTCCCTCAGGAGTTCGTCTTTTTCCTTGATGGCCTTTCTTCCTTCAGAGAACCTGCCATCTTGTTCTGTGAGTAGTTCTTTAAATTCTTCTTGTGTGTAGCAGACCTTATTTCTTTTTGGGTTCTCATTGCTTTAGCCTCTCCTAAGTCTGCTACTGTACGTGGTATTTGTCACCTCGCTTATGGGATGCCCTAAGTGAGGGGAAAGAATGGCCACTAGAGACCCAAAGAGGGATGTGGAGCTGTTTGAAGCACAATATTTCTCATCCCAGTAGTGAAAATCTCTTCATCTGGGCCATAATTCTCTGGACTATAGATGGCATATCTTATGCCTTGCTCTCATAACACCTGTTGGAGCTCAGCATACATCTGCCATCTAACAGGAGAGGATGGAAGATCACCCTGATTGGGGCACAAAGCCTGAAGTGCAGCCATAAGCCAATCAAGGAGGCAGTGACTCCCTGGGGTCTGATGTGCATTTTGTAATTACTGCCTCAAGGCAGGCTGCACTGTCAGCGAAGCCAGCTTTCCCATCTCTGATCCCAACAGAACAATCCCATCCACCCCATGTCCCACAGACACAGGAGCCAAGCTGATATTGACTCTGAGGGCTTCTGCCTAAACTGGGAGCCCAAATCCACCAGCTCAGCCTGAGTATAGGGGCGGACCATAGAGTGCTCCACGACCTGGGGAGAGGGCTGCTCCTCTCCTTGGGGAACTTTCAGCTGCTGGGTCTTTATTTTCTTTACAACCACTGGGCATGCTTTCAATACAGGAGGGGTCAGTACCTCCAGCACCAGCCCATCATCCTTCCCCAGCTCCTCTATTTCTGGTGCTGATGGCACCTTTCTCTCCCTTCCTCTGAGTGCCTCCTCTGCTACCACCTTTACCTGTTCTACCATGCCTTGCAGCAATGCCAGCTCAGTCTTCAGCAGCTCTTACCTTCTCCTCAATGCTTCGCAGCTGGCATTCTCATGCCACCTCTGCCTGTGCTTCCCTCAGGAGTTCGTCTTTTTCCTTAATGGCCTTTCCTCCTTCAGAGCACCTGGCAGCACTGCTGTCTTGTCCTGTAAGGAATCTTTTACCTCTACAATGGCACCTTGCTGCCAGCATTCTCATGCTTCCTTCTCTCACATCAATGCCATTTCCTTCTTCAGGGAATCCACAGAAGTTTGCAGCTTGTGTTCTCTTGCTGCTATTTCTGGGGTCTTTTTCAGGAGCATGTCCTTATCTTCTGTAGACTTTTTTATTACTGTGAGAAGCAACCAACCCACAGTTCCCATTGCCCCACAGGCACTCTGTCTCTCAAAAGATCTATTTACTATGCCAAGGGCTATCTGTGCTGCCTCTGGTATTACCTCCACTTGCCTCCAGTCCTGGGGTGGGGCCCAGCCCTCTAGGAGGTAAGCCACCTCAGACTGTATACCCATTGGGGGACAATCCACTGTCTCCCCATTCACAGGGGCAGCCCGCTGAAGCACCCCTCCCATAAGGGCAGCCTGTCTTTTTCCTTGGTCAACAATGAAACCTGCTGACTACGCCAGTTGTCTTGCCAATGGGTTTCAGCCCTGGGCAAGTTCGCTATGGATTCAATGTGACTAAAGACATTAACAGCAAAACATTCTTTGGGATGAAATAGTTTATTACCCAGCTTGCTCTCCCTGCAGTAGGTCGAGCACTAGTGTCTCTGAATCTGCCCAGAGCACTGGGCCAAGCTGTCTATACAGTGCAATAATAGCTTATTGCCTAAAGGTGTGGAAGCAGTAGCCTAGCAGCAGCCAGTTACACCATCAGGTGGTTTAAGTTCAGTGAGGATCCTGGCCATAGGAACCTCAACTTCCCCAGACTATCTTTTTGTGTTGCTCCAATTCTACATCCCAATTCAGAGTTTCCATTTAACCACATAATACTTTCTAATCCTACTGTTTTTTCTGTTACCAAATCTTTTTTCTTATGTCAAACTCCAAACTGTAAACTTCTCTATAATTTCCTTGTATACCTACCACTTGCCTCCCTACCCCAAATTGGCCTCTATGGTCACCAATGTCATGTTCACTACAATGTTCCAACAGGTTGATTTTACTGCCATTCTCCATGTTCTTCAACCTACCTAATGGATCCACCTGCTCTAATTACTCTATTACAACAGCTTATTTCCTCACAGGAAGTCAGTCTAAAAGTGCCTCTTTTTTCACCTGCTTATACTCTTTGATGTGGAATTCCCAGCATCTAGAATACCTCCTGGCATCAAGTACGTAATCAGTAAATGCTTCTTAAATGATGAATGAATGACTGAATGTTCTTTCCTTATTTCTTTCAGAGAGAAAGCAGAGAAAACTTGATAAGTTGAGTACCATAAATTTAAGCCATGTGATTTTAACTAGGTAACTTAGTTTTTTTCTTTAAATCACCTGTTAAGTCTCCCTTACATTTCCTATAGGATTTGTTCCCAGAAGTGATTCCTTCCACTCTCAGTTCAGTAGATGACTTCCAATTTGCTAAAACCTAAATTAACTCTTTTTAATACCTTCCTTCTTTGTTTTCTTCATTTTTCCAATATCAGTCTTGTTTGAGCCATTCTCTTGAAATGAGCTGAAAAGATTAAGCCAGTTTGATATAATGACCTCATCTTTCACTCATTCATTTATTAACTCATTTATAAAAATGGTGTGATGTTCCTTTGTCTAGAACAACAGAGACTATCCCTGCCATTAAGAGGTTCACAGAAAGGTCACATTCTGTGATAAGTCATGCTCAAGGCCTTGCATGGTATGTCTGGTGTCTTATGCTCTACATCCACAGCTTTTGTTTTTTTCCTCTCTGCTCCCTCTGCCCTAGTCCATGCATGATCCATGTACTGTGCCATAGAGCTTGCTGAGATGATGAAATATTTTCCTTTCTGCACTATCCAATACAATAACCATAGCCTCACCTGACTATAGAGCACTTAACAAATGGGTAATGACACTGAGAACTGGATTTTAAATTTTCTTTAATATTAATATAAATTTAAGTGCAATACACATGTGAATTAGTGCTGTATTAGACAGCACATCTCTAGCCACTTGGGTGTTGTTATCAATTCTATTAGTTCACATAATAGACACAGGACCTTTGCCCACACTGTTTTCCATGCTTGGAGAGCCTCGGTTCACTCCAGAACTCTCACAAAATTGTTCCCTGAGTACTTATTACTCCTCCTTTGGTGCTTGACTTAAGGCCACCCTCCTCCTCTTCCTGACTTTTCCATCTTTACTCCCTGACCCTGTATATTTGCTCTCTCTTCCTTTGCTAGTTTCCTTTACAGTACTTATTAAAACTGAAAATACTTCATGTATTTGCCTGCTTTCTTGTTTATATTGTCTTCCCCATCACAGTGTAAGTTTAAGGAAAGCAGGGACCATGCATATCCTGTAAACCCTTGTGAGTCCTCAGACTAAAACAGCACCTACCTCATAGTAGGCATTTAAAAATATTGGAGAATAATTAGGAAACAAATGATGGCTGTATTTTTACCATGTTAAACAGAATGTGGGAGTACTGAAGTAGTGGGAAATGTAAGTGAGTGAACACAATTCTAAGCAGAGGAAACATTCGGTGTAAATGCATAGAGGCATGAAAAGCATGACGCATGAAAAGCATGACCTGTGTAGGAACAGTGAGAAGCTGCATGTGACTGAAGTATTTCACTGTTTTTTCACTTAAGACCATCCTTTCCATCTCAGGAAAAAGGATTATTCTTTTCCAAGAAAAATTCTGCCATGAATGTTTCTGCTCTGATACTTTTTCCATTGCCTTGTGGAGCATGTCTCATTAATTATCCTTTTATATTTATTCAGTTTCTTTATTTCCATTGACTTTTCTGGCCTGCCGAGCATATATGGTTGCATAACATCTGTGGTAGGGAAAAAAAGCCTTCCTCTCAAGTCCATAGTGCCATAAAATCTCTATATTCTTTTCCACAGCAAAGGTACAAAATCCTCTATGCATACTAACTCGACTTGCTCAATCCCTTGTCATGTCTGTTTTCCTACCACTTGATGAAACTGCTTTTCTGAAGGCATACAACTCTGATCATTTTTCTTCCGAGCCTCAAACTTTGAATAGCCTTTTAGAGTCAGATGGGTAAAAGGTGAACTCTTAAGATTTAAATGTAAATCACACTCCGCACCCGAATGGCCCCGGCTTCATTTTTCAAAATGTTTCTACTACTACATCATAATGTAGTTGAAGCAGACTATTTAATAACATACTTTCTATAATTGGTAAGTTTGGTTGTCATTACATTTGAGTAGCAGTGTGGACCTTCCTAAACCAATTCTTTGATGGCATTTGATGCTTGTCTTTATATTTCCCTTGCCTAATATATGTACTTGGGGTACTTGACATGATAAAGGAGGGAAGATGTGTTCTGCCAGTGGAGTGATCTTTGATTCTGAGGGAATTTTCCCATGTGCATGCCGAAAGCTCAGAATTTAGGTGCCCTTAGGAATGTCACAGGCAAAAAGGTGCCACTTATATTCTCTATATGAGAATAAGCACATAGTTGTGAATAATGAGTGAATGGATGAGAAAAGAAATTTTCTCACCTTCAATATACTTTATTCATATTAATAGGAAGTTTGCATTTGATTGCAGTAAACCTCCATAGACAAACACATGAAAAAAAAGGCAGCCTCCATATTTGTAACTTAAAGTTTGTTTTAAATTCTCTTACTTTAAATGAGTATGCATGGCTGAAAGACCCAGTTTAGGCTCATTCCTGGGTTAGGCACAATGGATAACAAAATAAAAATAGAACATTAATTTAATGAAAGATATAGATTTTTATTTGAACTTGAAAAGAAACTGAATACATGTAAAGGATCATATAATGGATTTCTGAATTTTAACATTTCCTACTATAATTTGCCATAATGCTATTTTGTATCTTTAATAATTCATTTATCTCACTAGCTTTTTTTTTTCAGTTAGTGATACTTTCAACCTCATTGGCACAGGAATCTATCATACATGTTACTGCTATTCCTTACTCCCTTTTTTTATATTTTTAAAAAACCTAATAGTCCAATTTATTGCAGTTTTTCTGTATGAAAATTACCATCTCAAATATTTCCTGGATGTGTTTCCCTTGAAATATACCACCATTTGCTTATAATCATTGTTCACCACTGCTGCAGAAAGATCCCAACCATCTTCCTTGGTGTTCCGAAAGGATGTGCCAGAGAATTTTAAGTAGAGCAGTTATTCTCATTTATGTTTTTTAATATGGGAAAGTCATAAGTAGAATCAGAAGATTTATGAGAATTTGTTCTAATCGATTGAAAAATGCATTTTGAATACAGTTATATAGCAAAAATAATAATGGTAGATATATATTCAGTATAAAACTAATAGCAAATGTCTGTAATAGTAAGAGAATAGTAATTCGACAGTTAAAGAAGAATGAGTAATGTGGATATCATTGTGAAACTTTTATAATCATGGACAATTGCTGACCTGGCAAAAAAAAAAAACAACTTAGTAACTTTTTCACTCTTTTTCTGGGCAATTAAACATCATTACTGTTATGGTTTTACGTATTGTCCTTACTGGTGGAAAATTCTATGATTGGCTGCTACTCTAGTGTGACTCCAGGGGAAAAATAAGTTCCCAGCCTGGGGCAAATTACCTTTGAAGCCAAAATCAGTCAAAGGGAGAAATAGAGTGGAAGAAACCCTTTTATTGCTTACAAGCAGTCATCCCTTTCTGCTCACTGTGTCTCCTGCAACCTGGCTGTAAAAAGGGACCCCACCCTCTCTGGTCCAGATGTGCCTTTGCTCTCCTGACCCTTGTAATCACCTATTGATATGGAGATGGGCTATTTCTCCCCACCCCTTGGAAACACCTATTGATATGGAGATGTACTAAAGCCAGGTGAGAGATTCTGGAAATATTGCAATTTTACACACATCTAGAAAGCAGCCACATTTTATCAGCAGTATGCTCATAAATGTTTGTAAAATTTTGGATAGCAATGCTCAAGTTCTGATGGCAACTCAGGGCAGGATCTTGTGCCTTTCATTTCCTCAATCTAGGAGAAATATGGATGAAAATTTATGACCAGGAATATTTAATTAATACCTCAATTTCTAGATACAGGCTACTGTTTTGTCAAAGTTCATCATGTATAAGGAAGAGGAAGACAGGTGTTGGGTTTGGTAGAGGGTGAGGAAACTAGAAGCACTACTTATGGAATTCAAGAGAAGGAAGGAATTCACCTTCTAACATTCAAAATAGATTTTAGAAGTCAACTGTTTTACTAGTCAAGCTACCACCTGGAGGGAATGTTTTCTAAATTTCTTTAATCTTTTGTAATCACTGTTTAAAACTGGAGGGGTTCTCTCACTGTTTAGGGAACACTCCAATACCACCTAGGACAGCAAAGTCAAGGGACATTCTATTTTGTGACAAAAGTATATGGTGATAGAAGAAGGGAGTGATCAGATGTGTAATTGCTAATTGCCTCCAAGGACTTCAGCTCAGACTAATTGCATATGAAGTTGGGAGGAGAGCAAAAAGGCACAAAAAGTGAGAATAGCTCCTGGGTGAGGAGGATGGGAAGCTCTGTCCTGGCTCCCCACTTGGGATTCTGGGAAGTGGCTAGCTTCACATTGACCTAATATGAATATAGTTTTTAGCTTTCCTGAGGTGCCTTTCCTTCTTGTGTGTTAACTATAAATAAATAATGTCAATTCTCTACCCTTAAATTGTTTTTACTCTTATTAGAGTGACTGTAACTTAACAGAGAGTGGCATAGATTTATACCCACTGATTATTTAAAGTTCCTGAAATGCCTTTAGCTCCCCAGAGAAAATTCACTGAATACATATGACATAATAATAAAATAATAATATGCCCAAGGATAAACTGTGTTCCTATGACTTCATACTGTGAGCATCATGGGCATTTTACAGCACAGGTTGTTGTAAATGAGGCCCCCAGCTGTTACCGAGAGACTCAGGCAGAAAAAGAGAGTAAAAGGGGGATAATAATCCTGATTATAGTAAGAGGCTGTGTCTACAGTGACCCAGGGTGAGTTGCATTCTCCCTGGGAGTAAAATGCTCAGTCAGGAGCTCCTACAAAGTACCATGTGGTAAATTACCTCCTTCCAGGTACTAAATGATACCTTGATGCCTTGGAAAAATTAATGGGTGAGTGGTTTACTCTGAGAGCATTTTATTCCCTTTGAGTCAACAGAGGATTCTGCCCAATTAAGTTTTGGAGGGCAGAATTTGCCCTAGAAAGAACAGTTTAAATGTAGGCTTGGAGTTATCAAAGCAATATAAAAACTAGTCTCTGATGTATAGTAAAGATAGGACTTCTCACCATGGGTAAGACTTTCATTATCAGCAGAGTTATTATATTTCCCTCAGGGACCAAACAAAAGGGGAAAAGGGTGGAAGTTACTATTAAAATAAGAACTACAGTAGTTTTTCATATTTTTTTTACAGTCAGTCAACTACTCTTGGTCTCTTCTAAATCATGCCAAGTCATTTGCCTATCACACTGTCACCAGCAATGTTTCCACATCAGGTAAATAGAAGTTACTGTTTTCTCTAGAAATTTATTTTCTGCATTTAATGGATTATAGATTCATTAAGACAACACAAGATTCAAATAGGCTGGAGGCTCTATTGGATTTTGAACTTTTTTTTTAATGCAGGAGGCCAAAATGTCATTCTGTTCAGCTTTATCTAATTATTTCTCAAGCTCTGCTCTACAGTCAGTTAAATTAAATTAACAAAATTAAATTAATCCATTTTTGAGAAGGGTTTTCTTTAAAGAATCTGAACTATTGTGGTTATTTTAACAAAATGGATATACCTTTTTTGTAATAAAAATGCGAAAAGTGCTTTGAATCTAACATAAGCATGAATTGTCAAGCAAATATTCCAGCAGTAATTTTTCTAGGTTGACTTACTAGGTGATGTCAATATTATCAGATTTATAAATCACTCTTATTTACTGAGAAATTATGGATCTTTTACCCTAATGTTTTAATCATTTACCGAAAAGCACTTGTGAAATAGGGAGAAGTGGTAGAGGCTCACTTTTTTACAAAGCTGAGGTTCAAAGGGACTTCTCTGACTTCATTCTTTTCCCTATTGTTCTAATATAGCCTTTCTTCACAATTATCAAACTGTTCTTCCAAATGAGCATCTGATCAAGAGACTTGTAGATATGGAAATGGATAAAAGTAAATATAAGCAAATACACCTGTTTTTACTAAAATGGTGATTGAGAAATAACCCACACAAAGTATAATTTTAATATGCAGTGTTAGGCTGCTTAGATCTACCTCCTGTCACAGCCACTTAATAGCCCTCTGAAATTCTGATTTTTTACCTGTAAGATGAGAATAATAATCACACCTACTTCATGCAGTTGTCCCAATGATGAAGATATTTTAGTTAATGTAAAGCATTTAGCACATTGCCTAGCAATGACATCCCTCAAAAAATGTTAGATATTATTTCCTATTATAATTGTCATTATAACTGTTCTTTTAGTACTGGTCAATGTTGTAGAGGGTATAAATGACAAAGAACACGTGGTTGTTTGCTATTTGAGGAAATTACCTGTAATGTGGGAGAAAATATGAAAAAATAAGTAGAAAACGATGATTCATTGTGAAACATAATACGATGTGCACTAGACAATAAATACTACAGGCAGCACTTTAATAGTTTTATCAGAGTCAGAATGTACTTCCCATTTTTGTCATTGAACACATCTTATCAAAACACATTAATTTATTCAATAAGCATGTCCGTAAGTACCTACAATGGACCAGATACTTCTACTCAAAGTGGACAAACTGATAAGAGTTCTTCCCTTCCTGGATCTTACCAACTACTGAAAGAGATAGACAAATAACAAATAACCATATATTAATATATAAATAAATAGGTTTTGATAAGTGTGTTGGGGGAAATGGACTGTGTAACTCCTTTAATATAGAGAGGCAGCCAAGTCCTCAAAGAAATGACCTATAAAGTGAAATCTGAAGAATAAGTTGAATTTTCCCCAGGAATTGTTTGGGGAGAAAAGGCTCCAAAGTAGTTATAGACCCGGTGGGCTAACAGAAGGGAATTGAATCTAAAATTCTGCTTCAAGTTTGTGCAATAGAGTGAAATAAAGTGTTCATAATAGGCAATGGCAGCCCCAAGAAGTGTGAGATCCATTCTATCTCAGGCTTGATGCTGCTGGAGGTGGAACAGTAGTAGCTCATCATGATGCCCCACTGGTTAAAATAATTCCCTGTTAAGGCTGGAAAATGTGAGTATATTTTGGGCTTCGGAAGTGGTGCAAGAAGAAATTCCGGGCAGAGGGAGTAGTAGTAGCCAAGTCAAGGATATTTGAAACAGACTGTTTCAGGAGCTTAGGTTGGGAGCAGGAAAGGCGGAGAATGCTCAGATAGGACATATGCAGGAGAAAACTTTGAAGTCACACTATGGAGTTCACAGTGTTTATATAGGCAATGGAGAACCATAGCTTTGTTTTTAGCAGTGAAGTGCTGTGATTAGATTCTGATTTCTGAGTATTTATACTGCATCCAAATTTCAGGGAATGGGGTTCATATTTTACTAAGCATGCTGAGTAAATCTTGTGGACTGCTAGATTTTAAGTTACGTTGCTCTTGTTCAAAGTGGTCTTAACAATTTCAATAATTAAAAATAAAATGGAGAATTCTCTTGCAAAGGAGCACAAGGATACTTTTTGAGGTGTTAGGAATGTTCTATATTGTGATCATGGTTGGGATTACACAACTGTAGACAATTATTAAAATGCATCAAAATGTACACTTATTACTGGAGAATTTTATTGCTTATAAATTATGTCTCCACAAAGCTGTTTTATTTTTAAAGGCCAGTGGACTTGGTGAATGGCAAAGTATTATTACCCATCAAAAGAGGAATATCATTGCTATGGGGAGTCATAAAACTGCTAAGGGATGAATGAGTAAGGTGGTAATGGAAATGATAGACTCTTATTTCAGACGTACGGTGATAATGAGGAGAGAGATGGGAATGGGGAGGCAAGACACTAGCTGGATAAAGTCAGGTAACTAAAGGAAAATTCTCCAGATCACATTTGTAGGTACAGGAGGTGAAACCTGTGGAAAACAGGAGAATTAAGTGGTAAGGAAGAGAAATAATTAGTAGGGCAGTTATAGTGAATGAGATACAGAGAAAAACTGTCAGTATTAGTCTAGTAAATGAGAAAGTACATTTTCCTTCAACAATTGAAACAAAAAAGAGATACTTTGCTAAATTTTGCCAAAGCAGTACTTTTGTTAATAATGTAGGCAATAACCAACCTTACACTTACCTATAGGTCACCTGGACTAGCTCTGTTCTGCCGACACTCTGATACGATTATGTCTCTTCCCTTGTTTCCACAAATAATCTACTTGCAACAAGCTTCTCATGAAGTTAGAGAGTTTTACTGAGTGCCTGGTCTTTGCAATGGTGATGATGAGCAAGTTAAATCTAAACGTAATTAATTTCCTGTGACAACATTGTGCTTTCCCAAATCGGGAAAACCAGGGCTGGTATCTTTCAGTAGACAGACCTGGGTTGCAATATAGACTCCATTTCTTACCAGTTATGGGCCTTTTGAACTTCTGTTTGTGGAATTTTAAATAGCTAGTATATGTAGAGTACATTCCCAGATAAATATTCAATAAACAATGGTGATGAGGATGAGGATGAATAAGAACTATGTGGCCCAGCAGCTGATAGGTTGAAGGCTCTCTAGTTATAACCACACATTAGCACAATAATTATTAGCATTTCCAGGGGAAAATCCCAGGGCAAAAATACCTTTGAAACTGAGATCAGTCAAAGGGAGAAATAAAGTTAAGAAACCTGTTTATTTCTTACAAGCAGTCTTCCCGTCTCTCTCTGGACTAGGATGCAGCAGAAGATCTCCACCCAACCTCTCTGGTCCAGAGAAACCCTTGCATGCCTTTGTAAATTACCTATTGATATGTAGATGACCACTTCTCTCCACCCCTTGAAACACCTATTGATATGGATATGAACTAAAGCCAGGCGAGAGATTCCGGAAATATTGCAATTTTACCCACATATACATAGCGTTTATTATTTCAATATTAAGCAAAGGCCGTTATGCTGATATGTTCATACAAAGAAAATGATAAAAAGTGAGTGTATATAAAAAAGTTAAAAGAGTAAATCCTAAGGTCTCATCGCAAGAAGCAAAATTTTTTCCTTTCCTTTTTATTATATCTGTATGATAAGATGGGTTGGGTGTTAGTAGACCCTACGGAGGTAATCATTTCACAGTACATGTAAATCAAACCATCAGGCTGCATGCCCTGAACTTACACAGTGCTGTGTGGCAGATACTTCTCAATAAAATTGGGGAGAAAAAGTGAGTGTAAGTATGAGCAAACAAAGATGAGTTTTTCCCTGTATTTAAATCAGCAAACTTAATGGTACTAGAAATAAAACTCACATTAGGAATAGGGGCCACAAAATCACAGCACACTGTCCATTTCCAGAAAGATATATTGGAGATATTACGAAACAGAGATGAGAAGATAATGTAACCCATAAACTACTTCTCCTAAAATAGTGTTATTTGTTTATAATGAACATTGACATGAATTTTCTAGTAAATACAAGTTTGGGGTGTTACTGAAATTCAGGCCATGCTGATGAATGACTGGGACACAGTAGGTAAACTTTCCATAGGCACTTGTGACCCTCTAAAAAATCACAAATGTGGAATTGGCATAATATAAACCAACAGGATTCTTTGGGGGGATGTATTTTCATAAAATATCAAAAAAGAGGAAAAGTTTTGCTATTTAAGGAATGCTTCATACCAAATTTGATACTTTAAAGAATCTACAGTTAATAGCATGAACAATAACACAAATGAAGCAGCTTTACACAAGCAGTTTACCCATAAAATGCCACTAGTGACAAGAGACGATCACATCTTTACAAGAAGTACTTTTGTCTGAATCTCAGCTGGTTCCTGAGATTATTCAAAGAAGTAGAAGTCTTAAGTGTCTCACTATTAAGTGTATGTTCAGTGTTACTAATTCTAACAGCACTAAGGAATGGCCAGGTCACAGCTGGTTAGCACCATCCAGCATTAATCTGATACAGAGCAGCATGAATGCTGTGTTTTCCACCCTCCTTCATTTTTCTCCTTGTTTGAAACCATCTCTTAGCTGTTTATTCAAAGTTTCTATGAAGTACTTCCTTTATAACTACTAATATGCATGTGTATATATATATATATATATATATATATATAAATTTTCATTCCATCATTAGATGCATACTTCAGAAATATAAATTCATCATACATAATTAGGTCTGTGAAAATAAAGTTGCGAATTCTTTTCATTTTTTCTTGACAAATGCAGTTTCCAGTATATTCAGAATTCTACTGTATTTTTTTGCTATATTTCAGCTTTCCCCTCTATTTTTGTTTGAAAATTCTAACACAGAATTTCATGCCAGATAATATTTTTTTTCTCCTGAAAGCTGGAAGAAATCATTTCAAGTTTCAAGACTGTGAAAATTGACTATGCCTGACTTTTTCCAAATTGTCTCATAATGTTTTTTTTTGCCAGGCAGATTCTGGGGCCAGTTAGTTTATGATCAAAACTTACAGATGGTACTTACAGAAGACTAGCCAGTAGGGCATTTTTCAAGAATGTCAAGATCAAAAACTATAATTAAAGGTTTTTTTTTGGAAAAGCCAACATCCCCATCAGTAACTCCACAGGGGAAAAAAGAAGAAACGATTTCGTGACAAAGTAATTGCTGACAAAAATATTGTAACCCAATATATCATTTGGAAACAATTGAATTTCTGGTCTTTTCATTGTGGAACCTTCACTTTCAAAGTGATAGTTAGGGTTAGAGTGCATAATGCTGACTTTTTCCTTAAGATCATAGGTTATTTCACAACGGTCATAGGTGCCTAGCCATCTTCTCTGTCACCAGTTACTGTAGTTCATCCCTGCTGGTTGATGTCTTTATGCCAACCCTCATAACATTTAATCACCACAAGGTCGAGGTGACGTGTTGGTAAGCCTGTGATGAAATTTTTACCTCTTAACAATATACAAGTGAGAATTTTATGCACTGAGGCAAAAGCAGGAAAATAATGAATATCTATAGTTTAATTTCCATGCATCACTGCTTGTGGCAGTGAAATAAATACCAAGGTGAAGTAATGGAGTAGTTAAAGGCGTGGGCTAGTGGTTTAAAGAAGAAAATTAATATCCATGATTAAAATTGCATGTATCATTGCCAACGGCTATGACAATACATCAGTTGAATGACTATTTCAGTGCCAGAGAAAGAATGTTTAAAATTTAATAATTGCCCTGTTTTTTTGCATAAAGTAAACCAAAATCCTTACTCCAAAATCTTGCTAATAGTAGATGAATTCCATGTATATCTGCTTTTGAAAATGATCAGCTTTAATTGTACATGTGCTTTTATGTACTGACAAGTAGTTTTCGATCTCTTTTTTATTTAAAAAACTAACCTAATGTTTAATATCTACAGGATTTTTTCAATTTGTAAATTCTAGGTAAAAGGTCTATGACCACAGAGTAATAATTTCTTGAATTAATATTTGCAGTTCAAGTTTATAGTCCTTGATAATTCTGATGAATTTGTAATACCTATTGCTAGGAAAAATGGAAAACATATTATTAGTATTATTTATTTATAGGTTTAGGGTTTTATGTGACTAATAACCATGTATAACCTTAAATTGCAACATGTAAAATGTTCGTATAGCAGACAGCTTATTGACGTAAATGAAAAATATATGATTCATTGTACTAAGAATACATATGATTTTTATGATAGCTACTATAGAGGATGCTTTGAAAAAGTTCTTATTTCCTTTATTTCAGAAGTCCTGCTTCTCAATGGGCATTTGAAATAGAAGAGTAGGTTTCCAAACAAAGTTTGCAACCCTGGAAGAACATTTTAAAAAAGCATTTAATGTATAGTTACTTTTTAAAGAATTCTTGTTTTGTTTTGCTTTTTAAGCTTAGGAACCCACCATATAGCCAAACTCTAAAATGTAAAATGTAAAGCTTTTTAAATGTAATGCCTTACTGGCTGTAGCCTTTGTTTTCTTTAGAATTGAGGAACTGAGTCCTTGGTCAGCACTCAACAAATAATAAGTCATAATAAGGTATACTGAATCTAATTTGAAACCATAGGGGGAAATTTAAGTGGTCCCAAATGCCAGTGTTCTACAAATTAATTCCATTTGTGTAGGAGCTGCAATTCCAGATTTTTATGCTCATGAAGTAATTCAAATTATTCTCTTCTATTTTTAACTTCTGGAAGGGCCGAAGAGTTTTTCACACTGCAGATCACAGGCACGGCTTCCACCAAGCTGAAAAACAAGCTTTAATGTGATGATCCACACAAGACCAAACTTGATGAGAAATGTAGGGTGTTGCTATGGCAATTCCATTTGTTGGAACTTTTCTCTGTTGCCTTCATTCTGACATTATATTCTAAAAAAAACATATGAAAAGGTGTGGTGGCTGTGAAGACAAACGTGAAGTCAGGACAATGGGACTTTCTCATCTTTCTCCATAAGAGAGAGAACATGTCGTCATACTATTATGCCACCCTAATGTGGTCAGAGTGCTGGCTCAGGAGGTGTCATTCTGAGGTTTCATTGAAACCCTGGGGTTTATCTCTTTTTGACTTCAGTGGAAAATTGGCAATGCCAGAGTTTGAGCAAAACGATAGTGTGAGGAAGGATGCTTTGACTAAACTGAAAGATGAGAAAGCTTTGGCTCCTGAAAGAATCATCTGTTTTGTTGTTGTTGTGGTGGTGGTGGTTGTATTGTTTTGTTTTATTTTATTTTTAGCAGAGGTTTGATATATTAAAATACCATTTAAATCTAGGCATTGACAGCAAAAGAATCCCAGGTTTGGATATCTGTGGTGGAGAAAGAGATTTATTAATTCACCTAATGCCATTTCTTTCCAGAAAGACCTTCTTTTCAGAGATTATAATCAATCCAACTGTTCATAACAACAACTTTGTTAGAATCTCAGGGCAGCGTGGTGTCAAGCATCTTTTTTTCCTGATTAATATCAAACTCTTCACAAGCAAATCTAAGAGGTAGATACTATTACCAACTCTGTCTTGTGCATGGAGAAGGGGAGACACGGTGAGAAAAATGTAAATGGACAAAAAGTCATCTAGAAAGAAGGAAATCTGAAAGTTGAACCTGAGCCAAGATCTTAAGCAACTTGTTATTAAATAGAACTAACTGCAAAATCTGATGGAGGAGTATTCCTATGCAATTTACTAATAAGCAGGAAAAATTATATTTTTGACATTCCTGTGAAAAACATTGTTTTCTAAGCTACAAAATATAGCCAATCAGGTAAGACTAAGGAGGTGTATCAGATAATATCACGTTTAAAAAGAATCCATTTTCCAATTTAAATTCAACACTAATCATTTATTGAGCTTTTGCCAGATGCTTTAAGCCTTAAGACACCAATTCCTGCCCCAGAAAAATTTATCAGTTACTAGAAGAACATAGTTAACAAGTAAGGATTTACCCTGTGTCAGGGCAAACATAGTAAATTTTAGCTCTAAAGGTTATGAATTAGTGGCCTAATGGCTGATATGACCCTCAGTCATGTATAATTTGGTCCTCCTAATCTGGTTTTGAACATTTCGGTTCAATGACTACATTTAAAAACTGAGAGATTTCACACAAAATCTAAATCTTCCCTTTAAAAAACCTAAATATCTGTGAACACAGATTACACATTCCCATTTGGCAACAATTGACTGGAGATAATAAAAAGTTTCCACTTCAGTAGTGATATGTGCTCACTAGTTGTTGAGATTCCTCACTTCTACGTTTTTCCCCACACTCAAGTTCAGTGACAATTGTCATTCATCATAACGTTTGTGCCCTTGTTTTTCTTATGCCTATTTATATATGCTACTTTTCTGGCACCTATCTATTTTTAAGGTTGTGTATTTTGCTGTTAGGACACCAGAATGGATTTGAGACACAGATTGGCAATGGGTAAGAACAAATAGGCCATATTCAAATAGTAGCAGAACATCTACCACGTTCTTCCCTTTCCGTGATATTTTGTGAATCTACTCAAAGAGTGAAAGGAGATCTGGAATATGAATTAAAGTTGCCACTACCACAAAATTTATCAGAAGTGTGATCTGTTGCAAAACAATTTTGACTTACCTAGACCTGGAGAGGATGTGGATCAGGAAGATGCCTGGGGGTGGGTGTGATGTGTAAGCATTTGCAGGCAAGCCAGCACAACTTATGTGCAAAGAAGATTCCAGATGGGGAGTTAGACTAAGTTGAGGAAATAAAATGAAGTAGAGGGCTAGGATGAAGGAATGAGGAAGAGGCAAAGGTAGGGAAGAAGGGAGAGATGTTAATAAGAGTTAAGCAATTATAGCTCTTCAAACCCTTCAGCACTTGTCAGAGCCTCAGCCCTTCCTAGGCCTTCAACTAGTAGCTAGGAATGGACTGCAAGCTGTTTTCTCAGCTCTTGCTTTTATCTGTGCCTGGAATGACTTCTCTCTCTGCAAACCTTCATCTGATTTTCACTTACATTTCAATATCACATTTTCTACTCAAGTTTTCTGTTGCTCCTCAGATAAGGGAAACAATTTCTTCCTTTACATTGTAAATAACTTGTATAGCTTTGTTTATTAGACTTAGTATACATCTCATTGAAATTCTGTATTTAGATGACTGCCTTCCCAGGTAGACTATAAATTCTTGGGTAGGTGCCCATGTTTTACTTATCTTTTTATCTTCATCTCCCAGCATGGTATAATAAATATTTATTGAATAAATGAATGGATACATACTCAAAAGAGAGCCAGAGTATTTTATTAATATTTTCTTGACCTATTGACTAATTACACAATCTTAAGGAGTCAACATTTTCCTCAAAAAAAGCTAGTTTTTATATGTATTAATTCAATTGATAAAAATTGTGATTATACTTTGAAGTTATATATGTGTGTATATGTATATATCCATATAAATATGTCTATATCTATAGTTAGTGAAACATGTTCTTCATCTGTGGTACTAAATTAGACACTCCAGAGAGCATCTGAGTGAAATTTAATTGCATAATTAAATTAGCATTTCATTTTATTATAAACTTTATCAAACATACCCTCTATCCAGCCACCCACAAAAGTTACCATGTTCTCTTGAAAAACGTCATTATCGAAATATTAAGCAAGGCAGGGAAACCATTTTAAGTCTTATCTATAGTACCCAAAATATATTTTTTCACTTTATTGAACTATAATGATGAGAAGTGCACATAAGTGTATAGCTCAACTGAACAAACCTGTTAATAGTTCCAAGATCAAAAATACATTACCACCAGCTCCCCAAAGCCCCATATTTCCTCTCTTAATCTTTTTGCAAAATTAACCACTTTCCAGACTTCTAAAAGCATAGATTAGTTTTTACCTGTTTTTAGTAATTAGAATGTTAACTACACTTAATATAATTATTACATACATAATGCATACATTGTAACTACATTAAAATAAATATTCTTAACTCTTTAAAGTTACAAAGATGGGGAAGACATTATCTTGACATTACAGAAACTTATCTGATAGAGGTGGTAACATATAACTATGGACACCTAGTATAGGACATAGTGAGTGAGTTCTGAGCAATAGTCTTATAAAGGGAAGCTCTCGTCTGGCTTCATGTGAAGTGTGGGATCACTTTTGAGGCTTTGATAAAGGTATAATTTTAATAATAGACTTCTTTCAGATTTTCAGAAACAAAGCTATTTATAACTCCATTTTATGATAAATTTATCTAATGGATAGCTGCAGATCTTCATAATCTTTTCTTTGATACAAGCCTCTCAGAGGGCATTAAAGATGGGTTGAAGGAGCCATGATGGCAGAGCATCGATTCAGTCACTCTTGGGTTATTTTTGGAGAAAGGATTATGAACTGCAATGATAACTGGTGGCCAGAAAAGAATGTCAGAGGCCGAGTTTTAAAACTCTCTTACATGTGGATGAGAAGTCATACAAAGCTAGAAGAGCTTCACTAGGGAGCAATTTTCTGTAGGTTACAGATTGCTTGGAGTTGAGCTTCAATGTAAAAAGCCTTCTGGGTTACAGAGACAGGCAGGGTGAGTCTGTAGTTCTCTGAGAAGCTAAACAGTCACTGGGGACTAGGAGTGTGAATTGGTAAGTATGATACACTATTTTTCAGAAATGCCTTCTATATGCATCAGTGAAAAAAACAGTACCCTTTGTTAGATCATCTTTCTTGGAAGCAGAGTGGTCCTCACCCTATTACTGTTGTCTGCTCTAGAATCAGCTCACTCACCTAAATTACTGGATCTCATCACCTGAGACTTCTATTTTAGTCTGGGTCTCATTAGACAATGTTTTTCTATTACAGGCTACTTGTTTCTGTAGTTGGCCACGGTTGACCTGACTTACTCAGGTATCAGCCCAGAAAACCACTTGTTTATCTTTCTTTGCACCTTTACCACAACAATTTCCTAAGAAAAGTTCTCTCGAGAAACTCCAACTAGTTTTGGAGAAAAATTGCTCCCATGCATAAAACTGAATTTTAAGAGGCTACACTATTATAGCATGATGTTTCAAGAACAGTAGAATTTGGCTACAACTGTGTACTTAAATGTTTCAAAAAAAATTTGAATTGCATCAAAACTCCAAAGGATCCATGTTCCTGGAGTCATGGTGGAGGAAAGGTCTAGTCAAATGGGGAGTCTGTGCTTTAGGATGAACCTCCCTAGAGCATAATAAGGGAAGAGCCATATGCATTTGAGCTCAAGCACTCAAGGAACATAATATGACAACATTAACATAATGACACAAAGTGAACAAACCTCTTCTCCCTTCAGTCCTGGAAATGGATGTTCCCTCGGCATGTAAGAGAAAGTGCTTCCTCTGTGCCTTTTTGGATAATATGTCCCAGGATTTTCCTTAGGGAAGATTGCTGTTTCTAAGCCCCAAATCCTGTAAACACTAGTTCTTAGATTCATTTGAAAGGTGTGTTGAAAACAAACTTTCATCACAGTATGGTCTCACTTATGGAAAAAACAAAATAAAAACTATTAATTTATGTAGTTTTAGAAAAATACACACATACACACACACACATTATGAAGAAAATAAATAAAATATAACCATAATTCTTCTTTCTGGATTGTTAGAGGGTATCAATGCGAATTGTGTTCTTAAACTCATCCAAACATATTTTCTGATTTTATACATCAAGCAATATTACTTCTACAACCAGAAGTGAAACCGAAACTGATTTTTATGATGTGAACCAAGGAACTTTTAAAGATTCTGATTGAACTCTGGGGAGTGATCTGTGATGTGGGCCTTTCTGAACTCATAGTAACATCTTATTTAAAACAAATCTGTCAAGAATGAGGTGTTTCTGGAGGGTAGAGAAAGGTGAGAGACTCCTTGCTCTGCAAGCCCCACAGAACTGAAAAAGCGTAACACAGTGAGTTTGTGTAAGTCTACACACTGACCTAGGTGTGTCTTCTATTGGTCTTTGACCTTGAGATAGACGTGTAGCCCTAGTAAAGTACCCCGTACTCACCAATCATATTAATCTAATAAATGATTGAAAGAATGAGAGAATTGAAAACATGTATGAATGATTGAATTTCCCAACAACCACTGGTGAGGTATACTAAATGTTCTATAATTTGTCCTCTAACAATTTTTTTATCACCATTTTAAATTCAAAATTTGCTTCAGAAAATAGGATCAGAGTCAAGGTGAGGATGTTTTTTGATTCCTTTCTTCCTTCCCAAGAACACTCATCTGTTTTTAAATTGCATCTACCTAAAACGAAAGTGTTTGGTAGAGTAGAGAGTAATTTTTGCTGTAGGGAAATGAGCACTATTTGATTGAAAACACAGATTAGATGTCAGAAACTATGCTTGGAAAGTTTATTTATAAAATCAAACCAGTCTATCTCATGGAATCAAAATAGTCATGGTCAGTTTATCTTAAACCAAGAACTAATGAAGTAATGGTAAAAAAATTTGGCCAAGTTTTTAGTAAAATATTAGTGTTTTATATGGATAGTTTGATTATGAGTTAAGAGAAAGAACAGATGACTTCCTAAAAATAATATAAAATCACCATCATGTTAGATAATTGGCATAGAATAATACTGAGTTGTTCACTTTTTTAAATGAATTTATCCATTGTCCATTTGCAGTAGCAGAAAGCATTACCAGTTATATATTAATACTTCAGAAATAAAACAGTACCAGGAAGAAGTAAGTTGAGCAGCAGAACAATATTTTATGATGATGTTACATTTTTTTAGAAAGTAATTGTAGAAAATTGAGACCATACTGTCACAGCTCTGATCTGATTTTCCAAGGAGTCTATGACTCAAAAATGGATCAGGGTGGCTGCTTTAAAGTTCATTAAATTTCTGGTTCCTCAGGAGCCAGTGTCCTGTTAAGGCTTCAGGAATGTAGTTTGCCTCTTTTGAGTCCAAACCAATAGATTGTGCCACTTATCTCCTGAATAGTATCTACCAAAGAGGCAGATACTGAGAGCAATTTTACTGAGGAAGTTGATGTTTTCACAGAAATCAAGTAAATTCCATTCACCTACAGTGAAAGGCTGACTTCTACGGGTGTTGGCCTTTCTTTATTACTAATATACCCATGGAAAACCAAAGGAGGAAGGGACAGTGAAGTCACAGCTACCACTAATTTTTCTTAACTCTACATTACCCTCCAAGGACCTTTATTAGGCATCTGTTCTCCAGGACTGGTTACAAAATATTCTTCTTCTGTAGACAGGGGACTCCTCAATTCCTGGACTATTTATGTGATAAATGAGCATTAACCTCTCTGTGACATGTCTGTTATTGAATTGAACTGTTATTTAAATCTTGCATTGCCATTTAATTTCTCACTTACGTATGTTTTATCCCTTCAAAAGTGTTGTAAAGTTTGGGAAGGTCATAGAGCATATATCCCATTTTCTATCCCACCCACAGTGACTTTCATCGTCTTTGGTAGGTACTCAATAAATACTGATGGATAGGATAATATTCAGCTTAAAACACCAAACCTCAGCCTTGGCTGTCAGCTGCCAGTTCAGTTCTATGACTTGCAAATTTAGTTTTGAGTGAGTACCAAATACTCACTTATTCTGCAAAATGAAAAGCTGTGTGTGTTTAGAAAGAAAGAATCTCTCTTCTAGTGACCTCAAAATACTGACTTACTTTCTCCCTGAAAGGCCTAAATAATTTGCACACTTCTACTACATTAATTTGTAAGTATTGTAATTTAAAGACAGCATTCCATATAAACACACCTCACAAATGTATTTTAAAAAGGACATTTTTACTTATGACAGGTTTTACACTACACAGAACTAGTGAATTTGACATGTTAATTATGAACCAATCAATGTAAATATTTTATCTTGACACATCAACAACCTCTTAATTTTGAATTAATGTTCAATACAAATTAAATCTAGAAGGCAGATGGAATTTTCCCTTAATTTGTTTGTATCGCACAGGTAAGAAGTAAAGACAAAACGAATTGTATTAGGGCAGGGCAGAGTATTTTCTATTTACTAAGGAAAAATAGTCTGTTTCAAATGTTCAAATATGCTGAACTTTTACATTACTTCAGATTGACAAATGACCTTACCAACTAAATATTTTCTTAATAATGTAGAGGAACATCCAGGCAAGAACTTTTAGGACAACATATCAATATAGCATTGAGTCAGAGTTCTCTAAGTCACCCACCAGACCGTATACCATGTTAGGTATTTCATTCCAGTAATACTGTCAACATCCTAAACAGATAGGAAAAAGCACACTGTGTCCAATCAAAGAGTGACAAATTTAGTTTTAGTAGCTAGCATCTGTTTTTATAGTTTCACTTTAATATTTTCAAACCAAATAATACAATATCATCAAAGATATCAAATTGACAAAAACATTCACTTAGAGGAACTGGAATATGAACCTAGAAATAGATACTCTAGAAAGAGAAACTTTATATTTATCAATTACTTTAATATCCCTTTGTCCCCTTTTTCTCTGAAACAAAAGAGCTTTCAAATAACATCCTACCTTTGAGTAGTTTCGAAACACAAGGGCAAAGGTGTGTGCATGTAGGTGCTAATAGTCACTTAACTAATAAGAGTTCACATGCTCTTGTTCTATGGTTAAAAATTTCCTGTCCATATTTATTTTGCTGAAAAGCCTAACTTTCATATCTTTTTTTAAAGCAAATACAGTTTCTCCTTACTTTTCAGTAAAAAACTCAGGGAATCAGAAATATTATGGGATATATTATAGTGACCATTATATGTCTCTGGGATTTGATTATTTGCAGAAAAATTAAAATGGCTTTGATCAAACAGTAATTTAACATTCACAATAAATGTCATTTTATGCTTTTTAAGAAATGATGGTATTTTAAAAAATTCTGCTTTAAAAGAGATATATTTTCTGTACAAATGTACAAAAAAGGTACTAGAAAAATAGCAAAGGTTTGGAAATAAGACAACAGATCCCCCCATATACTGCCTTTGTTTGCCGTCGTTATTGATACAACCACTATTCATTTAGATTTAAAGACTGGAATCCTGCTCAATAATCCTTCAGCTTTAGCTCCCTCCTCCTAACTGCTATACATATACTGACATCTACCTTTTACTGTAGTTTAGTTATTTTCTTTTGTTCTTTGCTACCTTAAAAACAAAAAATTATCTTAAAATTATTTTCTTTTCTGTAGGCATAAAAAATTCTCTGTTCCTTCACTATTCTAGAAAAAAAATTTTTAATGATGGCCTAGATTAGAAATAATGATTTAAATTGCTTTAGTTTCAGGAAACTGAAAAAGACAAAGCATATTTTCATTTAATACAAGCTCGTTTTAAGTAAGCTCCTTCAGGAATCTTGGCTATAACTTGCCTGACCAGTGTCCACTAGATGACACTGTTGTATAAGCACAATAATGAGAGGCCACAGCTTGACAATAACTAATTTATCATATATATATTTAGATATTGTCAGTGTCTCTCTTTCAAGATGGAACCGGTTTCGCATTTTTAATTGGATATGGCTGATAATTACAATTTCATATAAACTAAAGTTACCGTCAAAGGTTAAAACGTAGGGGGAGAACAAGAGATATCTGCTTCACAGTATTCAGATTTTTACAATAAAAAATCTTCCAAAATCTGTACGTTTCACAGTTGACATAGACTTCATTATGAATTTTAATTGTGCCATTTTAAATCGAGTGACAATGATTGTATGGATAATGTTGGTTTTCAAGTAGTATTTTGTCAGTAATCTTTTTATTCCCCCTCCCTTCCCTGTTTCCTCTTCCTCCCTCCCTTCTTGTCTTTCAATCTCTATTTCTTCTCTTTTGGATTCTGGATTAGGAGGCATTTGAGTGCAGTTCCAAAATTAGGGGAAGAATCAATTTTCTTGAGCTAACAGCCTCTATTCCACACTGTTGACAAGCTGGGAGACTTTAGCCCTGGAAAAAAACAGAGTAAAACAGACACAGTCATGGTGCACTTGGGGAGACAGAGCCATTCAAAGGAACTCTGACTGCCTGGAAACATAGCAATTTTCCTGTAAAATCCACTATTTGGAGATATCATGCATATTATGGGGATTTCCCCTGATATTAGGATCCTTTCCTAATAACTTTGTCCTGTATTGATGTTCAAAATCACTTTTACATTAAGCTTATTTGCTGTGGTTTTAACTGAGTAAGAATGTTAAAGTAAAGGTATTCATGCTGCCTCCTATACATTCCGTACATTAATTTCATGCGGTTTATCTGAAAATCTCAGAGGAGGAGCCAGGCCTAAAAGGAAATTACTCAAAGTGCAACTGGTGATAGGAGTGTTTTATGGCATGTGGCATGTCTTAGAGGGAAGTGACAGACATGTCACTTTTTTTTTTCCTTTTTCTTTCTTATGCCAGGCATGTTAGAGCTAGGAAAGCAGAGTGAGATGCCCTGCACTTCAGTGACAAGCCTACCCTGCCCGCTGCAGTGTCTGCACTGCCTCAGGACAGGCTGCATGTATCTCATGCTGAGCTTTCTCTAGACTGTGTTTTGTCAACAACACGGTTCATGACCAAAACGATCAGATTATGCCATTACATCTATGACGAGGTATAGATAAAGGGATCCACAGACTAAAATTCATTTTCAAAGACACAATCATCATGCTTAAACACCTGAACATCCTCTCAATAGGTGGGTGGTGGGAGTTTGGAGTAAGTGAAACTCGTGTATAATTAATTTCATTTTCTTTCTCTTTTTTCACCTCTCAGAGTCTTTGCTTTCTTTTCTGTTATTTTTTTATTTTTGTTTTGTTTTGTTTTCTCCCTCTACTTGCTCTCAAAGGAAAACTATTCTCTCTAACCATCATATATATTATAGGTAATATTATAATATTATAGATAGAAGGTCTTACGTATGCCAGCTCTTCTACAATGGCCATATTATAATAATTTCACTAAGCCTTGGATTTCCCAGTACATAATTCTGCATGGGTTATTGTGAGGATTAAATGAGATTATTTGTGAAGTACATGGCAAATGTTTGACACACAGTAGGTGTGCAGAAAATACAGACCTATAAAAAGCTTCCTCAAAAAATATTTCAAAAAGCGCCTTCAGGGGAGGTGGATGTCAAGATAGAATGCAATGGTGGGCCTCAAAGAGATGTTGCTTCACGTCTAGATAAAAAGCAAGGGCATAAAAACAGAAGTAGGAGAAACTAGGAAGTATCAAGCTGGAGGGAAGAGGATCTGGAATGGTGTTATAAGAAAGACTGAGAATGAAAAATGAGTAATACTATGACAAGCGGAATTCCGTTTCTCGAGTGCATGTTGGGTGCTAGACACTTTTTATACGTTCTCCCCTTTAATTCTCACAAACTCCATTTGAAGAATTTTTATTAGCATCTACTTTTCTTAGTGGAGGAAACTGAGGCTTATGGACTTCAAGTATCAAGTCCATGGTACCTTCGGCTCCTAGATGGTAGAGACTGTGGGATGTCCAAAGCCCCGCGCGCTGCCCGCAGGCTGACCCTCTGTCTCAACACTTCACAGAGAGAGCATGTGGTGCTCCAGGGTCCACACTCCTGCAATCCCACACTGATAAATGATGGGTCTGAAGATTTTATCTGAGCACTCACGATACATTTTCCTCATGGAACAGAGTTTGAAATGCTGGGTAGTTACTCAAACTTTTGTTTTTAATGAAAAGCTTATTTATTTCAAAGTGTAGCTGATTTATAGATTACAGAATCCATATTCTCTAGTACTACAAGAGAGTCTATAGAAAACGACCTCTCCCTTATTCCAAATGAGGTTAAAGTTATACCACTCTCTACCATTTTTACCACTTTTTACTACTTTAGCCACAGTAGCAGCAAGAAGCTGCTTCTGTAATCCTCACCTCATGGACAGATTTAATATGTGTGAAGATGAAGATGAGGGATGGATTTCCCAAAATATTTAAACAATATTGTAACACTCATCACTATATGTTATATTAATTGTGGGTTATTTGTTAGGTGGGTGACCATGTGTGATGGAAGATAAATGTATGCTTCGGCAGACATATATACCTTTAAGACTCAGAAGTTCAATTAAATGTGTAGATAAAAGTAAGTTTAATTCCAATAATAGTGCAATGTCCCCTCTGAGATCCGAGCTATACCTGGCTTGGCATTTTCCCCTTTCCTATTATGCGTGAAGATGTCTGAAATATGGAATCTGGATCTCTTGCCATTGAATTACTATGCAACAGATTTATCAAAAGGCCACATGAATTCCGTACTTGTTTGTAAAACAACATACACTCTTCCCCCTCCCTATACGTATATCTTGGTGCCAAATTTTGCATTTTAAACGTGTCCACTAGCATAGCCTCGAGATATGGGGATGTGACGAGTATATTCATTAAGCTTTTCTGCATACCTAGGGCTCTTATCGTGATGTCCGCTGTAAAAAATACACCCAGTGGTGACAGCAACAGTGGCATGAAGAACCCGTCATTTATTCTCAAGCCTCAAGCCACTGCTCACTAATATTGCAAGGAAGAGAAAAAACTAATTGATATTTGCTACCTTTTAAGTTTTTCTCTATCTCCAACCAAATATCTTCGGTAATTCATCTCCCTGCCTCCAGCCCCTGCTAACACCTTCCCATTCATCCTTTTCCTTCTGACATCACCTACAATCTAGGATCAATTATTTTTCTGATTAAAATTTTCATTTATCTCCCTATCTATCTCCCTGGAAGGCCACAGGGCACAGCAAATGTTGGGTACTTAAAATGATATGGAGAGTTAGGAAATCCTAAAAGGTGTGGATCTGTTTCCAGGTGCATATGATTTTCTGATTAGATTCCCTTAAGACTGAAAAATTATAATTTATGAAGAGGTGATAGGATTTCTGGGATGCTGAACCCAGGGATGAGATGTTCAGGACATAGAAAAGGTTTAGCTATAGTTGCTCCATCATAAATTGGGGCTTTTAGTTGCCCTCTCTATTGAACAAGGCATTTCATAGCACTGGATCCCAGGCTTTTGCCTTTGGTTAAGAACCTCTGTGTTTAGAGGGGGACTTTTCTAGGGTGCAGTTAGACTTCAGGACATCAGATGGGTTCTTCCATCAATTTATTCAGATTGACATTATTCCATGACCTTTGTAGTCAGAGAATTCAGATTTTATATGACAGAGAAATTTTCAACAAAATGCCAGAGATTATGAATCAGCACAAGTGCTCAAATGAGTAAGCAATCTTGTTTAAACACAGAGAGATGAGCATCTACAGTCTTTGTCCCCTAAATATATGAGTGATATGCTTTTTAAAACATTGAAATATTTTTGAAACTAATACCTTTTCTTTCTCTTTCAGACATACATTGTTAATTTATTGGTAATAGGATGGCTTAGTCTGAGCAGGAAGGAAATGATTAGGAAGCCTTTTCACAGTTAGTAGCAGAAGAGGTAGAGGACTATAAATTGTTCTTAAACTAGCATCAGAGAAACACCAGGCCAGACGTTGATCCTAAAGGCCAATCATCAGGGAAATAGATACAGCCTGATTTTTCAGAGCAAACACATAGGTATATACCCAGATTTTGGATATTTCCTTGGCATATAATGCAGACATCTGCCAAACCACTCACTCAACATCTGAAGCTTGGGCACTCATTTGGAGAATAAAGATGCCACTATTCTGAAATTATTCTGAGGATTAAGAGGCAATATCAAGTATATGAATAGTTTTTTTAAAGGGTAAAGCAGTAACAAATGGAGAATGTTGTCATTTTTATGATTTTTCATATATCTAAGGTGAACTATGTTTAAAAGTCAGAAACTCATCTCTGAGATTCTCTTAGGAGCCATGAATGTGAAACTTAATAGGTGTTTTCTAATCCAAAAGGCTGCCATTAAGTTGGTATGTTCTTGTTTGACATGGACAACTATGTGGCTTACATGTAAAAAAAAAATGTAGCAGCCAGAGGAATTCACCAAAACAAGTAGCTGCTTCCTGAGGTCGAGCATGCCCATCATTAGAATGTTCTAATACCATCGTGAGAATGGTAGTGCCAGTGTCATTCTGTTAAAGGTAAGGTGGTGGGATTTCTCATCCAAAAGAAGCAACCCTTTGACATTTCCTATTCGTTGCCATAATAATTATCTCTAAAAAAACCCTTATACTTACTTGTCTGGCTTATTGTACCTTTCTCTGTCTCATTAAAATAAAACTCCATGAGGGCAAAGCTTTTTGTTTATGTTGTTCATAAGCATATTTCCCATATTAAAAAATGTGCTGGGTACATAGTAGGTATACAACAAATTAAAATATGAAAGAGTAGGAAGTGCTAAGATTGCTTCCTTCTTCCAAGTTTGCAAAAACTATGAAAAAAAATACAGTCTCATACCTTAATAAAAGGTTACCAATTTTATTGAAAATATATGCAAATCTTACAGAGACAATGAGTATCTATTTTGACAATCTTTGCTGGATTTCTTACTAACTTTTGAGCATTTGGGAATCTACAGTACCCATGCACTCTAGTTCCAAGAATTAAGGTATAAAGAAAAATATTTATTGTTAAAAATGAAAACAAATGAGCATATTGTATCTATTTTGTTTGTTTCCTGACTATTTGGATTTCACATAGAAAGAAAATAGAGACCCATTTATTTATACAACAAACATTTGTTGGACACTTACTCTAAGTCAAGCCCTTGATTAGCAATGGAGAAAAAATTCTGTCCCAGAAGAATTCACAGTTATGAATGAGGGATACAGAGGGATACATTAAGCTTCTTTATATGTCCATTTCTCTGAGCCTCAGAATGGAAAATTACGTGTGTATTTAAACGTAGCTGTGTTACTAAGTTCTCCTCCTCCAAAGCCTTGCTAACTTATTAATAGGCTGCTAAAATAAGCAGTGGCTGAAAATGTCTTCACAGACTTTGAGTCCCTATACTATGCCACATTGCAAGGATTCAAGGGTATCTTCAAACTCTGGGAAGGGAAATAGACTTACAAACACATCATTACAACAGTGCAGGTGGCACCCATCCACACACTGCAGTGAAATGCAATGGAAAAAGACGCGTTCTGATTGGCAGAGTGGGGTCAGGGAAAGTGTCCCAGCTGGGGTTCTAAAAAGAAACACAGACACCCTCAAAATGAGTAATCGTAGAAACGAATTTTAAGTGACTATTTGCCAAAAGGTAGCTAAGTGCAGGGAAACAAGATAGTGCAATGTGTTGGAGGTAATTATATTCCCAGCCTTCATAGAGTAAAGGGAGATAAGAAAGTCCTGATTCTGGAAAAGAAAGAGCTATTTGGGGGAAAAAAATTGCTTAACAGGAGTGGTGGTCTTCAGGGAAACTGCTAGCCTATGCAACTGGGAAGATAAAATCCTCTTCTCACTCTTCTCATTTCCTCTTCTGCCAGTGCTCACATTGGGCAAACCCAAGAAGAAGGCCAAGGGCAAGGGGAGTTGATTGATGAAGTCAATACAGGTCAGCTTAGACCACAGAGCAGAAGAGAGAGGAACCATCAGCCAATATGGTGGGGCAAACAAAATAGCCAGTGCAGAAGGCTTTGGTGGCAGGAGACACTTGGCTGGGACATGACAGTGAGGAGGAGACATTAGCTAGATGAACTAGATCCCTCCAGAGAAGGCAGGATGGGTGAGGAGTGTCAGGAGGTTTCTACAAAGATCCAAAAGTGCAGACTTTGTCTAATTGTTTAGATGTTTCCCTATGTAGGATATTTACTGCCATGAGCTGATAGCAAAGAAACTTAACAGAGTTAAAGGGAGCTTCAGAATCTGGGAACTGACTAAGAGCTCTTGCAAAAACCAGCAGAGGCTCTTCTGCAATCTCAAGATTTTAGGAATCTATTTGAACACCTTCAGTCAGATTCAGGGTGAGGCTGATAGTTGGAAAAAATGTTATTTTTGTGGCATGGTATGAAATCATAAAGTGATGGATGCTTAAACAAAACATGAATAAGTATTATGGATTGAAACTCTTTCTTCCCATTCCATTTGGTCAATGTACTTCAAAGGTAGATGGTCCTCCCACCAAAAATAAATTATTTCCCGAGTATAGTGGGTTGCGCTTCTCTTGATGTGAAACTGTTTCTTTGTTATGCAACAAGCTTGGATCTTTTTCAGTTGTTCTGATTCTTTTGCATGTAATATTACTGAAGGCTGATTTATAAGTATTACACCCTAGCCTACCTTGGACAACAGACTGATATGATACAGTGTTTTTCAAACTTAAAAAATGAATTGTTACACAGAACTTCAATATGTAAATGAGGGAAAGGTCATGGTTCCCTGGCAGTTTCTATCTTCATTGTCTAGCAGAGAATATGTTATTACTTGCCCCAAACTCTGAGGCACCACTGCCGACCCTCGAGTTTCCTCGGTCAACAATTTGAAAATCACTGACCTCAAGAATAGGGAATTATAAGAAGTGATATGACTCCTAGAATTCAAATCTGTTTTAAATCAAATTTTCCCCTTGGAGTACATTTCCTGAGGGCCACAGAAATGCTTGTATTGATCCTCCCACTGAGGACTGATTGACAGTGTAATTCTGGGCAAGTCACTAAACCTCTTCCTACTTTAGGATTCTTTTCTGTGAAATGGGGTTGTTAACAGTTACTGCATCTCTCCATCGTGGACATGCTGAGAAGATTAATGAGTGGTTGTTGCTAAGGCTTTAAAAGATCCTTTGAAGAAAGGCTCTAGATAAGACAAAAAAAAAGAGAGAAAAACCCTATATATTTTGTTCTGTTCTACCCAGTAAATGCTCTGAGAGAGTTCAGAAACAAATCCCTAAAACTCTAAGTGGATACTGTCAGTTCCAATTTACTTCTTTGCTTGGACTGAGGTGGTGCTATTAGAGCGAACCAAGAATAAATACTAGTGCTTCCTGGTGACTGGATGTGCTGAAAGAAGCTGCAGGGAGGAGAGCAGTGAAGCTAGTAGATATGTCTAGGCATCTGGGACTAGCAGGAGGAGGTGGAACCAGGCAAGCAGAGAGGGCAGAAGACAAAAATGCAAGCAGGAGCTATCTGAACATTGCCGGGAAGCAGGGCTATTGATGCTTGTGTAAAATGAAAGAGGAGCTGGTTATAGTCCACAAACAAAGGCTCTGCAGTAAAGGCAGCAGCTCCTCAAAGTGCTCTGTGTGGGGAGGAAGGCATCATTGGCCCCATTTTACAGATACTGAAACTAGCCAGGGAGTCTAACACATTGCTGCATATGCCACACTTTGGCTGTCTTACCTACACTGACCTTTATCTTTACATGCAAAGCAGGGCTATATTCAGAGGATGACAACATCCCTGTGGCAAATCCATGGTGTGCCTTCTTTTCTTTCCACACCCCTCACTCCAGGCTGGATTTTCTTTACTTTCAGCCTGAAATATTTCAGTGGCGTTCTGAGCACAACAGTCTTTGCCTCCCATGACTTCCTTTCTCCATTTTCCAAGTGGGGCTGACAAATCATCCTGAGGCACCCTCTGTCCTTAGCTGCCTGTACTCAGAAGCATTTCATCCTGCCCTGTGCTGGCCTCACCCTACCCTGCCAAGCATGTCATGTGGTCCCTCATCAGCTGAAGCCAACTCACACTCGCCGTCCTTCCTCTCACCGCACCGTCCTCTCCCTGAGCCTGCCGTGTGTGTTGCTGCTCCCAGAACTCAGTCCACACTCGTCCAGCTCAAAGTCTTTTCACTCACCAATGTAAACTGCCCTTTCATGTTGGATGAATATGGAACCATCAATACTCTATCATCCTTCAAACCGTATTTCAGCTATCTACAGATTCGTCTCAGACTTCCTTACTGTTTTTCCCTTTGACTTCTCCTACCCCTCCACTCCCACAGCAGCCTGTCACTCTATTTATTTTCAGCTGGGACACCTGCAATGGCTTGGGGTCCAAAGTCCTGGGTTCCTAACTAGCCCTCACCTGTTAGTTGTGATTCAGGACAAGTAAGTTATTCTTGGAGCCTTGATATCTTAACCTGTAAATGAAAATAAAATACTTTAAATGAGATAAAGTATATGAAACTCCTTGGAATTGTACCTGGCACAGATGAGGTATTTGGCAAACATTATGGAGAAGGTGAATCAAGAGAAAAATAAATTGGTGGATTCTGTAATGATACAACATGTTATCTGTTGTCCGGGAAGAGGAACCACCCATTCTTGCCTTTCAGCTATAGAATGAGAAAAGATTCCAACAAGGTGTCTCTTACAAGGTGAGTGTTGGTCCGCAGGTTGAACGGCAGGCCTGTGAAATGGTAAACGTCGCATGCAGGAGCCACGCACGCAGCCTCAGTGTCCGCTTTGGCTTTCTCTGTGATGATGCAACTTGCTATAATCTGCGTAGTCTTTTAGTTTTGTTTACCTTAAGATCCAGTTTCTGGCATTATGTCTGCTTCATTGTTGTCCTTCTTTAAATTCCCTTTCACCAGACAAAAAGAACAGTTGGGCTTTGAAGTCGTAGGAAGCCGCACTGTCAGTTACCGCGGGGACCCACGGTAGTACACGTGCAAGAAGGCTTTAGAGATGGTGGAGATCAGAGGGCATTTCAAAAGCTGCAGGAACTATTCAGATTCTCTTATTTAAGGGGCTCTGATGGTGGAAGATGGTGTGTTGGACTCTTCTGTGCTACCAGTTTGAAGTGTATGTGTAGTTTAATCATGGAGAGTCCTGACTTAAAATTCCCAGTTTCAGGGGGAAACATGTTTTCTGTTTAGGGCTCTTATACAGCAGTCTTTCCGGGGGAGCCATATGCCATGCTGTTCTACCAGGTCTGAGATTCCTGTAGACGATTTAGGAAGCAGGAGATCAAAAGAAAATAAGAAGCTGTGTGCCGTTTATTTTTCTTATTCCTTGGATAAAGTCATTGCCTCAGTGTTGAACTCTGACACCAAAGTGTGCTGAAGGTCTAGCAGGGATTAAGCAAATATTTGCAGATTGATTTGCTGATTTAAAGAATTGTTTCTTTGCGCTGTGAGGCAGTGATATTCTTTTCCAAGTTACAAATTTAAAGAAATGAGGTTAGCGGTGGGCAGCTCTGTACTGGAGTTTCTCTGACAACTGGGTTTGACAACTGAGAAGGAAGGAAGAGAAGAGATTGTCCTGGTTTATGTTTCACTGTGCAAAGTGATAAAGTTGAGGATGAACAGACTTATTGAACTAAAATATTAAGTTGCATGTGTAGGAAAATTGAAGAAAGCCGAATGTAGAGTTGCCTCTCCCTGAGAGCCTTCTAACAGGCAGTGGGAAAAAAAATGTCCCTGTTGGTCAATTTTCCTTCCCTCTTGCAGAATTCCCTCTTACTGCACCCCATGCAACTTTTTTGTAATGTTATTTCAACCACCCTAAGCACTTTGCTAGATGACAGTGATTACTGGGTTTAAAAAAATGAAAATTGAAATTAAATTTTAATACTTTGGGATGGAATACATCAAGAAAATAATTCCATAAACCTTCCAGACTTGAACCAAGTTTTTCAGTTGGAGAAACAACAGCAACAAAAGACGCTGCATTTTATTCTATTTTAGGAATTAGAAGGGATACATCTTACAGAGCAGAAAACAAAACACACTGGGTTGAAGGGAAACAATGGTATTATTCAACTCCACCTTCTTATGTAAACTTATACCATATGATAATGCAGTTGTACTGCATATTCAATTTTGATATGTAACCTTTGAAATAAATTGGAATATTCTTTCCTGCTACTCTTGGCACACGCCAAGTGATCATAAACAATAATCTCATAAAGGTCACTTGCTCGATAAGCACTGCTCTCGGCAAGAATCATTCAGGACTACTCGGAGATATTTTTCCCTTTCTCTGAGGCTCTTAATTTATTCTTTTTTCCTTCTTGGAAGCTCTAAACAACACAGTTTTTTCTTATACTATGTAGACTCACAGGATTTCTGGATGATATTGTTTTTTCTCTTTTTCTTGCACTGTACTTGTTTTTAAACTTAAATTGGCTCATGGGAACTAGACAAAGCAGTTTGGGATTATAGGGGGAGAGTTAGATTATTAGCTATTTTAAAGAAAATGATTACTTGTTTTTAATTTCTCTTTACTCAAATTAATGTATTTGAGTAGACATGTCTAAAATAAGTAGGCATATATATGTATGTACTTGTGATGTTTTTCTTCTACTGAATTTGTTCATTTACAAAATGTATTTCAGGAACTTTACAAATCTCAAACAAACTTAATATTGCTTTACCACAGTTAACTTCAGCTCCTCATACAAAAGCGAAGAGGAGGATTGTGTTAAATCTGAGCCCCAATCATGTGAGGTGTGTCCTTTAATCTTTATTCAAAAGCAAAATAGCCCCAATCAGTATTATTCCACTTGCAGATAATCTTGGTATATATCAATCCATCTGCTACCAAATAGTACAGATTACTATCCCTGTTACAAGATAATGACACAGGAAAGGACTCTTTGCCACAAACATAGCTGAAGATTACATGGGTCCTGCCCATGATATTTGGTCATCTGTAGTGCAATTGGGAAGTTGTATGGAAAGGGCAGTCAATATAGAAGATCACACAAAACTTTCTGTAGGGAAGAGTTGCCTGAGCCCCCAACTTAAAGCCCATTTGTCTCAGTTCTCTTTACAAATTTTAATAAAAAATGAGAACAGGAAATTTTCAGGATGAAATTAGTAAAATAAAACTTGTCATTTTTTAAAATTCACCTTGTTCTAAAAAGTAGATCTGAAGCAACTGTATAAGCTTACATATAATTTCAATTTACTACATGCCAGGTTCTCCTTCTCTTTAAAAAATCCTTATACTTAATGTCTATCTTTTGGTATTATAGAGTCACTTATGCAGTGACTCTTGTTCTTCCCTGGTCTTTCTCTTTGGGAATCTTAATTAAATACCATAAGCTTTCAAACAAGGATGAATTGATTTGACTTCCAGTTAAGGTTATGATAAGAATTATACAATTGGTGTCATTCCAATCCAGCTTTGAAATCAGAGTAGATGCGAAGGGACACCGGTGCAGGAATGTCCTCTTGGCATGGGTGTATGTGGAAAGGAAATGGTGAGAAACTTCTTTTTACATCATGTCAACACTTGCATTATTATAATGTCTGAAATTTATTACTACTGATGCTGTTATTGTGGACTTCTGGAAAACTGTAGAATCTTGGGAGACATTTCTTTAAGATCTCATTGTTGCTGATAATTCAGAAATGAAAGTTTATTATAGCTTAGACTTTAGTTAGAGAACAAAATGCTTAGAATTTAAAAAAATCAGTAATAGATTTGGATGGATCTAACAAATGTTACAGTGTAGATTTTACTGTCCACTGAATATTTTTCTAAGCCACCCAAATGATCGAAGAATACAAATCTAACAGAAGCCCAGCTGGTGTGGACTTTGAGAAGGAGGTGACCAGTTGTGGCCTCTGGTACTAAAGAGCTGCTGTGACTGGCTGATTCCCACAGAGCATCCTCCTTTGCTAATGAATAAAAGCCAGATAATTTCATATATGGTTAAAGTTTGTAGTTTATTTTTATGGACTAAAGGATGAAATTATTTCTTTCTCTGGATTGTATCAATATGAGAATTAAATACCCACTCAAAACATAAAAATCCAAGGTAATTCACTTTACTCTTAAATATTTACAGATAAGGAATGCACATCTTTGAGACAAGTTACAGTGCTGATGTATGGTAGGGCAGATGGACCAAATAAAAATTCAGAACTGAATGAATTTTGGAAACCATGAATACATTTTACAGCATATCTTCTATTTGTTCATTTTTTAAAGCTGCTTCTGTCTTTATTATGCTAGTTTAGTTGTCTAGCACCTATAGGAATATATCTAGAAAATGTGACTTGAGTTTATGAATCCTGTAAGAATTTGCATTTATCTTTGTCAAGAGGATAACTGAAGACAGTGAGGCTTCTGTGAAATATTCTAATTAATCCAACTCACCATATTTTTGTATTCTGAAAATCCCATCAACTAAAATTCAGTTCTCATCTTAAGAAGGAAAAGAGCAGCAGTGTCCCTAAGGAGGAAAAAGGGAGGAATTAAAATTTAAAAATTGAGTAGAACTAAATGAAGGAGCCAAAATAGGAAACTTCTGCATAAACATCACCCATCTCTCTGTCCTCCCTCCAACAACCCCTGACCTCTACCTTCCTGGAGATCCAATCCTGTTGTCAGGGAACACTTTAGTCTTCCAGGAAACCTAGAAACTTTTATAAGTTGTCTTAAACTCAGTCAGCTTGTTAGTCCACGTCTGCATTCTGGCTGCCTCATCTGCCATACATAACAGTGGTCCCTAATAGTCGGTGAATGTGAAGTTTTCCACACACAAAATATGCCTCATAAGTACTAAGTAAAGCAGAAAAGGCCCATTTTCTAAGTCTCTGCACTTGAGACTGTGTTCGGACAATCTCTGCCCAGGTGCCAGTGTGCAGATGTGTATTGCAGGCCTTCTTTCTCCTGATTAGCATGCAGCCAGAACACCTGTTTTGCTGCCTGGAGGAATCATATTTGAAATAAAGATACACCTGCACAGTCAAATATTTGCATTGTATTTATAAACACAGCTTTTAGTTTTGGGATGAGTACTTTCCCATTAGGTGTGTAGCTGTTGCCTCCGAAATGACCTCGGTCCCATTTTGTAGATTCTCATGGCCACCTTTTAAAAACTGCATTTGTAAGCAGGTTTGGAGTGTTATGCTTTCCACAGGAATTACTCAGCCTGTGTGTGTGTGTGTGTGTGTGTGTGTGTTGTAGGGGCTGTAGGGGGTGACTGTCCAAATCTGTAAGCTTATATCCCATTTTGGAAACAGGATAAGACAGAAACCATGCATGATATTTCTGAACTGTTGGAAAGGACAGGCAGGTGATGGCCCAAATGTGCACTTTTCTTTGAACACTTAAAAATATTTAAAACATATTAAAATCATCATTGAGAATGTATCAAACTTATATAACTATACAGTTTGGGAAAAAATGAAAGTGTGGCAATCTTATAGTTTGATTTAAATAATAAAACTTGAGTAGCATAATTCAGTATTTGTGATTGATAACGTTTCTGGCAACTGAGCTTTCAAACCTTTCCAAGGTCATCAAGCACTGCTAACATGGGCAGTTGCATGGATAAATTATATTCCTCTAAATTCTTTAGAATTGAGAACATTAGAATTAAACTATCAGTTTAGTAATAATTCTGCATGAGCCAAATCCCAGTCATTCATAACTAAAATAGTGAACCTCTCATCCCAGAATAAGAATGGAAACACTCAAATAAGACATTCGGGCTGTTAGAACAAAGATATAGATTGGCCCTACATTTTTTACTTGATCTGTCTAAGTCAATTAGACATTTGAATTGTGGTATTGTATTTCCAGGAAGCTTCATTGCTTTCTATTATCCTCATGACAAAAATAAACAATTCCTTTTGATATTGTAAAGGAAAATGCCTCCCACTGAGTTGATGTTATATGCTGTTATATGCAAGAACATATGTGTAATAAAAAATGAGAAATTATGGAACAAATAATGATGTTGGAGCCACTTACATAAACAATAGAGAGCATTTTGGATGAGCTCCAAATATTACTTTTGTTTAATTTCAGCTCCAGTTATGCATCTGCCTAGGCTAGTGTCAGAGATAATAATCTCACCAGATAGATATAAAATGCAAAACTAAAATTACACAGCTCCATTATTCTGTTTACACATAGTATTAAACCATTCTTTTCCAGTTGACTGACCCAGTAGAGCATTTTGTCCATTGAGTTTCCTTGCAAATTTGGTGGGTCGATGCCCATTTCTTTGTATAATACTAGGTCAGTTTGTACCAATATAGGAATAAAGTAACTAAGAGGCATGAATATGTTTGCTGTCTAATGAATCTGTTCTTTACATCTTGTGCTCTGCTTTTCACACACAATTATTGGCTTTTAAAGCAATAGAGAGCCTTAGTGGAAGTCACAAAATGCCAATTAAAAGAAATGGACAGGAGCTGAGTGCCAAATCATTCGTTCTGGGAAAGAGAGGGAGACAAAGAGAGCTGGGCGTTTCAGCTCTCTTCACTGAAATGTCTCCTGCCAGTCAACACACCAGAGAAACCTCAACTAGATTTAGAAAGTTACTCAGTCCAGGACTCTCTTTAATTCAAAACCACTTACAAGAAAAAGTTTCCATGTATGAAACTGTCCAAAGCAGGACAAAAATAAAACAAAAAACACAAACAACAAAAAAAGAAAGGCGAAAGAAAATCTTAGCCAGAAATTTTCATTGCCCAGTTATATCGAATGTAAAAGGTAATTTTGAAAACTATGATTTGTTGGTGGAAATGTCAAATTCTTTTGTCAAGTCATGGATTGAAAGACAAAACTTTTGTCATTTATTTTCTTTGAATGCAGAGCATTGCACTCTAAGTAGGGCTGAACAGGATCTGCCTCTCCATCACTGACAGTTAATAATTAAATCAAACATTATATTCAGCAATAGAACATATGCATCAGCTTCTTTCAAATTGCATTTCCTTCCTGTTAGGTCCATTAGTGTAAACCAGACTGCCTTTAGAAACCCCCTTATTGCCGCTGTCTTTCAGCACAGTTCCTGAAATGGATAATGTGGTACATATTATGGGCAATTACACAGAACTCCCCAGCGATAGGGTTTTAGAGTTACAGAATGAAACAGCTGGAACTACAGAGCTATAAGCTAATCATAAAAAAGGAAATAGTTAAAAAAATAAATAACCCTGACAAAGAAAAAAAAGGAAAGCATAAGAGGTTCTATAAAATTATCGTTCTTAGGGAAGCTGTCTGTACCTAGAAAAACTCACAGTTTCACAGTATAAAACTATCTAAAGAAGCTAAACGCTCTATTTTTAAAAAAGTATTTTGCTAAGTCTTTTATTCTCACGGTGTAAAAAGCACGTAGCAAACGGCGAGCAAATAGGAGGTATTGAAAACAATGACATTTTTCTCTCCAGCTTTATCAATGCCATATTTCCATATTAGTAACGTTGTGAGAAATCTAGTCTTCTTTTTCAATTTTGTTTCCATGAAAACATATATGGTACTAGAAGATGAGTTTTCTATTCACTAAATGAGCCACACACATAATATTTTCATCTTGTTATTTTGTGCCAGGGCTTGGGTTTATAATGCCCCTGCCATAGAGATAAGAAATTACATAATCTCTCTCTCCACTTGCTTCGGCAACTGCAATTGGAGTGTTCTGCTTGAAAAAATCAGACACAAACATTAGACCTTTACCTAAGGGAAAAGTTTCATATTCAAAGGGGAAAATACGTATTCTGATTTCTTTCACCGTTTTAGGACAGAAAGTCATAATGGGTTTTGATGGCAAAATGTTGCTTCGTCTAGTTGTAAGCAAAATGCAGTTTTAGTCCATGCCAATGGAGTGTTTTGAAAATTTTCAGTAAAATTACTTTATAACGTGAAAAATAATGGAACAATCTGCACAGTAACTACTGTGAAATGAAACAAAAGTGGGTGCAATTTCAAACTTTAAATATAGCCACAAAACTATTTTCAAATTTGTTTCTTAAGTATTCTACAAGGATCTGAAAATACTGAAGGCAGACTATCTGTATAACTCTTGGAAGACTATTCTTTTTCTCTATAGAGAGATGGATTACATAGTCATAGCCAGATTTATGTGGCTACTTATATACTTTCATAAGACTTCAGTAGCCAATATTTATTTCAGCAACAATAAAATGCAGCAGGAAGAAGTTGGACATAAAACATGCTATCCAGTCTGATATCCTGAACAGTCATTGTCTCCTACTTCCCTTAAGAGCAGTGATTTTTTGTTGTTGTTAGTCCCCCCACCCCCTTCCAGTAAAAGCCTTATTATGATAGAGTGGAAGGAGGAGAAACAGAGAAGTTAACAAGACAAAATGTTAAAGTCAAAGGAAGACTATGTCTCCTCATTATAAAAAGTAATGTTCACTTTAACAGTAAAACCCTCATTTGTTTTTATTATTGAAGCTACATTGGTGACTGTACAATGTAATAAGTGAACATGCTCTGAATACCCAAACCCATTTGTTATGTAACAAACAAAGTTCAGGAGATTTAATTGGAGGTTATGTTTTTTGTATGTCCCTGTTTTTCATAAGGAGGGACAGTGAACATAGGGAGAAAAGAGCTAATAGAAATGGCATGTGTAAGAGGGGATAGAGAAACTAGTAACTGACACTTAAATAAGTTTCTCACTTCTTTTTTTACTTCTATATGAATTTACCCCAAAGGGAAATAAACCTGTTATCTATTAATTTTTAATACAGGAAATTTCCAGAATGATGTCCCTCCTCTTCATATTAAATAATGACTTTTTTTGCCTCCATATAGTTTGTATTTATATTTGGACAAAATAATATTCCTTAGAGCATAGTCATGTCAGTTACTGAAGTGGGCACTTTATAAATATTGACTGACTTAATCCTTTTAACTCTACAGAAACCAAGCCAGAGGACTTACCTAGCTGGCCAATCACACATCACAGGACACTTGTTTTGGTTGATTCAAGAATGACTCAACGGCAATGAATCATGCTTCCATGTCTGAAATGTGCAAATCATGATTCTACAATATTATTTTGGTTACTATTAGAAAGACTGTAAAATTCTCATAATACCTTAGAGCTAATCCAACAAAACAAAACAAAACAAAACAAAAACAAGAGGCAGAGCCCATCCTGCTAATATCATGCTACATTTAGTTCATTCATCTGTTCATTTAAAATATTTTGCTTTATTCTAACAGTTATTCTCCAGAAGGCCTCAGACTCTTGGCTGAAATGGCCTTGAGAGCATCTGGAAAAATAAACTCCAATAATACAGCAACCATGAAGTATAGAAAAGTTGCCTTGCTATAAAGCAGCCTATCATACGTAGCAAGTTAATTCCATACTCAGATCTCCTAAAACTTACTATGTTTGGTTTCTTATAAAAAAGTTCATCACATGTAGAATTAGTGTTTTTAGTGAAAAATAACAAAAGAAAATCCAGCAAAATATTTGGATGATTTTCGAGTTGGGTGAGCTTCTCCTAAGGGAGCCAAGACTCTCAGAATTCATAAAGAACAGGACATATATTCTTGAGTATATAATGGCTTTTAATTGTAATGCAAAGATAGCAATGAATTTTTAGAACATACCCAGATTATAGACTGGGAAAACATTTCTACCCATATGACACAGAAAGAGCTAATATATGTTAGCAGGTATAAGGTGCTTCTTACAATGAGATTTTATCTTACTACATTATCTATACTAGCATTTTCCAATTGACATATATAAATCAGGGATCTTGTTAAATGAAGACTGTATTTCAACAGGAGTTGGGCCTGAGATTGTGCATTTCCAATAAGCTCCATATGATGCTGCTGCTGGTTTATATATCACACTTTCAGTAGTATTGATCTAGACCATTCCACTTTATGGAACAATATCAATAACCTAACTGACTTTGAATAAAAATTTGAGGACAGTTTTCATATTTTTGTTCATGGCAATTGTTTGACATAGTGGTTATTTAAAAGGAATACATTTCTTTAACCTTGGATTAAAGAAAGGATTTCATATGCATATAATCTAAGAGTGAGATGAGAACTATTTTTTTTCTTCCTATCATCTCTAAATCTAATTTTAAAAGAAAAAATATATAAAAAGACAATACAATAGAAAATTGGGTACATGATAGTAAAAAATAAATGACAAGAAAGGAAGTTAAATGGACCAGAAATTTAAGTATTCTTGATCTCACTATTAATCAAAAAATGCAAACTAAAGGAATAAGAAAACACCTACATACTGACAAAAATAAAAGAGTGAAAGTAAAACTTTTGCTTCTGTGGAGGACCGACTAGCTCATGGCAGGTCAGTGCTCCTGTGGCTATAAAAAGTGCTATACAAATTAAATGTAACAGATTAAAAAATAGAGGATTGGAAGGTAAATTAAGTTATGCAAGGTCACACAACTAAGTGATCAAGCTGGGCTTTGAACCCAGTGCTCCACTCCTAGATTTACTATTACTATTAAACTCTACCAACTCTCAGAAATGTGCTGATTACTTAGGGAGTCCAAGTGAGTTATTATTAGAATGAAAGCTGCCTTATGCAATTCTTACAAATAAGAGTTAAGTGGAATGCTTAGGTTCTGGGATTATGGTGCAGACACTGAAATAAATTCAAAGAGCATTGACTTTCATGCATCTCCTCTAATTTACATATTGTCTATTTGATAGCATAGCACTGACAATACTGTCATTGAAATAAGAAAGAGAAGCTCTAAACATAAAATTTATAAAATCCCAAACCCCTATTTATATGCTAGAAAAAATCAATTCCATTCAGATTAAAGAATTAGTGAAAAAAAATGAAAACGTTTAATTTTAATATCAAATACAGGTATACTACATAATTTTGGGGATGGTGAAACCTAAAACTAAAAGAAGAAAATACCCTAAGGATTCATAGATACATTGAGTAAGAAAGAATAAAAGAGGAAACTTTTGTCTCAACAGTATTTCCCTGTTAAATATTTTAAATATGCTCATTTATAAATTATATTTATTCTTCTGAAAATAGACTGTTCACATCCTGGTCAGTTTTTCTCCAATAACTTGTGCATTGTTTTCTTAATGATTAAAAAGAATATTTTATATTAACATTAACCTTCTGTCACATATATTGTAAATACTGTTTCTCTATTCATCCTTGGCTTTTTAATTTTGTCCTTAATGTTTTGATATTATTCTAACATCTGCTAAGAATACATAAATGAGACCTCTATCAAAGAAGAAATATAAATGCACAAAGAACATCAAGGGAAAAAGTTCAACATGACTGCTAATGGAACAAATTTTTAAAAAATGAAATATAATTTTCTCCCATTGGAAAATAACGCTTTAAAAAATAATTTTTTAATAATCTAAAAAAATAGATTTCTCCCACTAGATTTTCAAATAATGATAATGCCCATTACTGAAGCAAATTCAGCTAAAGGTTAACTTTTCTAGAATTCTAGTTGACATGTAAATTTTTGCAGTGTTTATGGAAGACAAACAATTTGTAACAAGACCATTAGAAAATTCAACTCTCTAATCCTCTGCATTCAGTACAATCAGGACACTTCGCTAGCTCCCAGGTTTACAAATAAATGTGACGTAGTGTCTGCCTTTGTTGAATTTAGGAATCCACTATAGAAGAATCATGTGATCAAGTAGATATGACATCTACGAATGGCACAATAAGTTATTCAGACGGTCCTCCTGCAAAGATCAACTACAAATTCTGGATGATGCAAAATTTTTTTTAAAAGTCAACTTTTTCTGTATATAATATTTATTACAATATAAACTTATAAATTTTAAATATTTAGATATAATTATATATATGAAAGAATATATTTTCAAAGTAGATTTTATATTTATTACTATACAGTTGCCCATAGTGCTTTTTAAAATAAACAAATAAATAAATAGTGTGTGTATGTGTATATGTATATATATATATATATATATATACATATACTTAATATTGAGAAATAATTTCTAAAAAATTTAGACCTAAGAAAAGTTTGAGCCTTGACAGGCTAACAAGCATTCCAAGCTATGCTTTTCTTGAATGTATCTGCCATCTGGATAAAATTCTGTAAAACTGACCTGGTAGTTTGCCTTTCAATGAATTAGTCCATTTCATGTGAGTTTTTGAATTAATGTGTTAAGAGTTGTTCATAATATTCCCTTATTATTATTTTAATATCTGTGGTGTCTATAATGATATCTCCTCTTTCTTTCCTAGTACTGATGATTTGTGCTGTATTTTTTGTCAGTTGCTCTAGAAATTTATTATTTTATCTATCTTTCAAAGAACATGTTTTCAGTTTCATTGATTTTTCTCTATTATTTCACTGTTTTCAATTTCATTGATTTCTGATCTTAATTAAAATTTGTCCTCCTGCTTACTTTAGGTTTATTTTGTTCTTTTTTTGTTTACTGAGGTGGAAGCTGAGATGATTGATTTAAGTATTTTTTAATTTAAGCATTTAATGCAATAGATTTCCTCCTAAGCACTGCTTTAGCTACATCTCACAGATTTGGATATGAATTCATTTTCATTTACTCTAATCCTTTTTGACTTTAAAAAGAATGACACTTACCCACCATAATAGCATCTTTCAGAACAGTTTCACTGCCCTAAAATTCCTCGGTGCTATACTATTCATCTTTCCCTCTCATCTAACCTCTGGCAACCACTGATTTTTTAAAAATTTTATTCAAATTTTATTAAGGTTATGATAGCTTCATAAAGTGAAAAGAGTTTTCCTCTTTCTTGTGCAGGTTAGTTTGAATAATATTAAAATTTTCTATTCTTTAAAAAGTGATGCAGAATTCAGCTATAAACCCATCCAACCACAGTACCTTATATAATGACTGATTTTTAATTACCTTTCCAATTTCTCCTATGATAAATAATGAATCCAAGTTTTTACATTTTTTCTTGGTTAAACTTTGGTAATTTATATTTTACTGATGAACCATCCATTTCATCTAGATTTTAAAATTTATTGCTACAGAGATGCATAGTGTGTTTTATAATTCTTTTAATTGTAATCAGTGATCATGTTTCCTTTCTCATTTCTGATTGTGCATAATTTTCACTCTTTTTGTCTGTTCAATCGAATGCATAAGGAGTTTACTTAAAATATTTTTTTATTGAGGTATAATTCATATATAACTATATTAGTTTCAGGTGCACAACATAATTTTTTGATATTTGTATATATGGTGAGAAGACCACAGTAAGGCTAGTTAACATCCCTCATCATACATAGTTACAAAATTTTTTTCCTTGTGATGAAAATTTCTAAGATTTGTTCTTTTAGCAACTGTCAAATATGCAATAATATTATTAAGTATAGTAGCCCTGCTGTATATTTTGTCACATGACTGTTTTATAATTGGAAGACTGTGCTATTTTGATCCCCTTCATCCATTTCACCCTCAGCTCCATCTCCCATTTCTGGCAACCACCAATCTGGTCTCTGTATCTATTAGCTTGTTTTTTGTTTTGTGTGTTTTAGATTCCACATACAAGTGAAATCATATGGTATTTGTCTTTCTCTGTCTGACTTATTTCACTTCATACAATGCTTTCAAGGTCTGTCTATGTTGTTGGAAATGGCAAGATTTCATTCTTTTTTGTGGTTGAATAATATTCTATGTGTATATATATATCAATTATTTATCCATTCATCCATTTCCAAATCCTGACTATTGTAAATAACACTGCAATGAACATGGGAGTGCAGGTATCTTTTCAAGTTAATGTTTTCATTATCTTTAAATACCCAGAAGTGGAACTGCATCCACTGTGATGTCATAGAACTACATCATATGGCAGATCTATTTTTAACTTTTCAAGCAACTTCCACTTAAAATATCTTATCATTACTTTTAGAGAACCAGTTTTTAGAATTTTTCCTAATGAATTTTTTATTTTATTAAATTCAGCTTTTGTTTTTATTACTTGTATGTTCCAACTTTGGGTTGACTAATTTGATTCTTTTTCTAATTTCTTAGAAAATGACCTTTAAGTATGAGCATTCTATTTTTATTTTTTTTAAATAGACTATTTTTTGAGTAGCTTTAGGTTCATGACAAAACTGAGCAGAAGGTACAGAGATTTCCCATATAACCACCATATGTGCACCATCTCTCCCACTATCAACATCCTGGACCATAGTAGTATATGTTTCATAATCAATGAACCAACATTGACCCATTAACACCTGAAGTTGATAGTTTATGTTAGGATTCATTCTTGATGTTGTGCATGCTATGGGTTTTGAAGAAAGGTATAATGATATAAATTTACCATTAGAGTAACAGATAGAATAGTTTCCAGGATCTAAATACTCTGTGTTTAGCCCATTCATTCTTCCCTCCCTCCACAGTTAATAATTCACCTGTTAAAGAACATCTTGGCTGCTTTCAAGTTTTGGCAATTATGAGTAAAGCTGCTACAAATATCCATGTGCAAGTTTTTGTGTGGACATAAGTTTTCAGCTCCTTTGAGTAAATACCAAGGAGTGTGATTGCTGGATCTTATGATAAGAGTATGTTTAGCTATTTAAGAAACTGCCAACCTTTCTTCCAAAGTGACTGTACCACTTTGCAATCCAACCACTGATGAATTAGAGTTTCTCTTGTTCCAAACCCTCATCATTTGGTGTCAGTGTTTTGGATTTTTGCCATTCTAGTGTGTGTCTAGTGGTAGTTCATTATTGTTTTAATTTACAGTTCCCTGATGACATATGATGTTGACTGTCTTTTCATATGCTTATTTCAATATATTTTAAAATTTCATTTGAGACTTCCTCTTTGATCTTTGGGTTATTTTGAAATATGTTGTCTAATTTCCAAATGTATGGAAATTCCCTTAGCATGTTTTTGTTTTTGATATTCAGCTTGATTCCATTAGGGTCAGAGAACATATTTTACATGATTTGTAAAATTTGTTAAGTTTTGTTACATTACCCATGATATGGCCCGATGAATGTTCTAAGTATGCTTGAAAAGAATGTGCATTTTGCTTTTTTTGCAGAATAATACATGCCTTAAATATCTATTAGGTCCTATTGGTTGATGGTGTTGTTCAGTGCTTCTGTGGACTTGTTGATTTTATATTTAGTGGTTCTATCAGTTACTGAGAAAGAGATGTTCAACTCCCCAGCTGCATATGTGGATTTACTTGTTTTTCTCTTCTGTTGTGTCAGTTTTGCTTTCATATTTTGAAACTCTGTTATTGTCGTGTACATACTTAGGATTGTTATATCTTCTTGGTGAATTGACCATCTTATTATTATGTAATGACTCTTTTTGTTCCTAGCAATTTTCTTTGCTTTAAAGTCTACTCTGTTATTATGGTAGCTACTGTTTATTTAAGTTAGTATTTGCATGGCATGTCTTTTCACCTACAATTACTTTGAACCTACCTATAATATTTCAAGTGATTTCGATGTAGACAACATATAATGGAGTCATGTTTTTATATCCATTTTGCTAATCTCTGTCTTTTAATTATGTGTTTGGTCCATTTATATTTGATATAACCCAGGTGGACAAGATTAGTCAAAATGGTTCCTGAATAACTGCCCTTTTTCTGGTCCTTTGATGGGAGATAGAATAATTTGTTGGGGGCATTTCTTTTTCTGTGACCTTTGGCTTTTTAGGGTTTTGGGTCTCTCTAGAATCCAGGTCATACAGGGGTCAAACAAAATTAGACAAATCCATAGAACTTACTTCCAATCCTTAGCCAGCCTGTCATCTTTTCTTCACTTTTCAGAATATTCTGATAGTTGCTATTTGTATTTTGTCTAGAATGTTAGTTTTAAGAAGGAAGAGGGTAGAATATACTTATCTCATATTGTCTGGAACTAGAAGCCTTTCTGGATTAAAAAAATTGTGTTCGGTTCAATTTCTTATTACTGTAATTGATACCTTGAATATTCCTCTCATGAATAAATAATTCAAATTATTGAGCTTTATCACTTTATTAAAAATATTTACATTAACTGATATTCAAATAAATCTTAAATGACATGAATCTTTCTGAAGAAAACATAAAAACCTTATTTCATTTATCAGAATGTGAAATGATGGGAGATCTATCCATTAACATGAACACAAGCATCAAGGAAATTTGGAAATGTGGGAAAGTTTTGGTTTTTATTTTATTGAAAAATGTTATCTTTAACTTCCGAGAAGCATATTTTAGATATGGAATTCTCTGAAACATCTCTTCTATGTAGCTGTGTTTTATTTTTTAGTTGGCATTGGTTCACAAATTATTTGCGTAGTAATTCTGGTTGCATAGATTCAGTGACTCATTACTCATCCTAGCTCCTATGTACAGTATTCATGGCACACACTGAGTGTTCAATAAATGTCATAAAATAGACTGAGTGCTTGTTTTATCATTGATTATATTTTTGTGCCTTATTCAAATTCTAGTGTACAATGCTCAACAAAATTATTATTTTTTTACATTCAGTATTTAACATGTATTAAGTATTTTATAGGGACTCTACAAAGTGCTCTGTGATAAGCATAAAAAGAAGAATAAGATATAAACCCTTTCCTCAGGAAGATGATAAACTAAAAAGGGGAAACATATGTAAATGAGCTACAGAGACAGGGGTTTGTAAAAGGTTTGGGGAAACACAAAGCAGAAGACAATCAGTTCTATGACAGGAGTTGTAGGCAGCTGGAAATCTGAAAAGATTGCATAGTTGAGAGAAGATTTCAGAGTGCTTGGAGTGGATAGGAGAGAAAAAACTTGCTACTGCTTGATTTTAGATTCTCATTACTTTTTACCTCCTGGCAAAGTTAGTAGAGACAGAGGAGAGTGTAATATAAGTTCAGGTTGATGTCTGATTATATTCCATACATTAGTTTATGATTAGATACATGTTCAGATTAATATATGAGCAAGAAGGTATCACAGAGGTTTCTTAGGTAGGCATTATTTATTCTTCCCTGAATTTGGATTTCTGGGTAATTGGTAATATTCTTCCCCTAAGATAAAAGATAATGTAAGTCAAAGCACATTGTGCCAGAGAAAGAGAAGACGGAGTTCATTTTGAATAAGCTGCTCTGAAATGCCCATTGTATATCCAAGTGGATATAGGTAGAGAGAGAATTCAAGGAAGAAGTCAAGTCTTAAGGTCTAGGTTTGGAAATCACTTGGATGAAATAGTTCAGGGGAGGTGTGTAGAGTGTGAAGAAAAAAGTCAAGGACATCACCTTGGGAAATACCACAGTTTAGCAGAGATGAGAGTAAAGGAACAAGAAGGAGACAGGAAAGAGAGATCAAAGACGTGGAAAGAGAACCAGGTGTAAGCAGTGTCACTGAACTGAGGGAATGAAATGCTAAAAACAAAAACAAAACAAAAAAACCCCAGGAAGTGTCAGCAGAGTCAAATGCAAGAAGGCAGTCAAGCAGGATGAGGACTGCCCAAGTCCGCTGGCTTTGATGGTGTGAATGCACTCAGACCGCAGCTGCTTGATGTGTGAATGGGGGGTGAGAAAGTGGACATAGTGTCTATAGACTCTTTTGTCAAGAATCTTGGCTAAAATGGGAAAAAGGGAGATAAAGAAGGAGTCTTGGGCAAGCAGCCAGAAATAAGTAAGGGCTAAAAACACAGGAGAAAACCTTGCTGAAGAAGCAAGATCCTAGTAGAGATAAAAGCACATAAAGTGATTAACCTTGAATGAGATAACATGAGCCTCTGGAACCAATCTAGAAAAGAAAGCTAAAGATCAGAACTTGTACATAAAAATGAGTATTACCTTTTACAAAAATCAGAACTTGTGCATAAAAGGAAATGAGTATTGTCTTTTTCAAAATCTTTTCTAGAGTAGACTTATTATCTGGTACAAAAATAAATTCTGAAAAGGAAGTCCCCAAATGTTTGTTGTTTAAAACATATGGGAGTAAAATGATCGTTTTTATTAAATACTTTTATGTATCCATTCAACAAAAATGTATAGAGATTCCTCTGCATGTCAGGCATTAACCTAGAGAGTACTTTGATGAACTGGACTCAACTGGACATGTTCTGATAAATTTACTATGAACTGAATTTTATAACAAAATATGCTAACTTGGTATGACCACTTACAGTCTCACTAAAATCAGTTAAAAGCAATGTTTGGTTCAAGTTTTTAAATTTTACAATGACTGTATTTATATCAATTCTGAAGCATTTGGGCGTGACTCTCACTGACTTAATTTGCAATTATGTATACTAACAAATGAATTCAGAGGAATAGAGGAAGTTCTAAAATCTCATAATGTACTGCTGAAGAAAGAATTCTAGGTTCGTTGAACTCAACACAGTTTATATAACTCATTAGAAGTTTGGAAATGTTAACTGCCCACATAGAAAAGGCACTGGCATTAATATGCACAGTAGAGTTTTCTCATTGCTTCCCTATGCATATGAATGATGCTTCTTCACCCTACTATATGTTTCAACTTCCACATTGTAGTTTCTTCAAGTGTGGTCAGGTGAATCTGCACTTTTCACAAGTTTCCCAGGTGATATTTATGCAGCATATAATTTAAGAATTTCTACAAGTGTATGAAATTGTTGGGCAAGTGTTCTGGAGAAAAAAAAACAAAACAACCCAGAAACTATTGTATTCTCTAGAGACCAAATGCTTTGATTGTGAGGAAGTATGGCGAGACGGTCAGGTATGGTGGGACACAGGCAGGCAACACACTGTATTGCCAAGACTACTGATTCTGGATGAAGCAGACTGGAGTTGGACCCCTGTCCAGTTCTTTCTGGCCTGTGTACTTAAGGACAATGATTTTACTTCTTTGATCCTCATTCTTCTCCTCTGAAAAATGGTGGTAGTCACACCCTCAGAAATTCATTGAGGGGATTAAATGGGTATAGAACTACAAGTGAACGTCTTTCTTCTCTCTATCTCTTTATTGATCTTGTATTAATTTCCCCACCTAGTCTTTATTCCAGAGGTGCAATCTCAAATGCTTTAAGACCAGGCCTGTGAGCTCTAAAGCATTTAAACTTTATATAAATGAGCTAAGCAGTTAGGGTAAGACAATAGAAAATTATAGAAACTGTGATAAACTAGAGAATGTATATGTAAGGCTGGAGGCACTGGAGGGAAGGGTGAAGACAGTGCAGGCAGAGCAGAGACAGCGCCAAATAGCTCTGTGACGTATGGGGAAGGAACAGCTCTTCCTGGATTCCAGTCCCATGAGGTGCGGACAAACCCCGGATGCAGACCCCCTCCATCTGGAAGGAGGAGACCTCTGGCTGTCCATCACCAGACCCTGAGCCAATAAAAATTCCCCACCTACCCCTAGCGTGGCTCACTTCCCCCTCCCTTCCCTGTTCTCTTAAAAACTCCCTGCCTCCCCTCCTGGGCGTGACTTCCCCTGGCCTGTGATAGCCAGACTGGGGAACCTCACCCAGGAATTGCATTTAAATAAACTGCCTGGCCCTTTGTTGCGTCTCTTCACCTGTTTATTTCAGTTGGAATTTATCTTACAGAATATCCTACCTAAAGACATTTTAATAAAAAATAAATCACTGTGGGCCAAACAAAACCAATGTGTTGGTCAAATCAGACATATGACACTTTGCATCCCCTGCCTTAAACTGGTAAATCAGATCCCTTCTTATAAACCAAATGACTTTGATGGTAATGCTTGTTCTTAATCATCTTGGTATAAATCCTCAACTCCCCTAATTAAGTAGATAAACTTTAACTCAGTAACCATGGATTTTATTCCCCTTCTCCTGGCTTCATCTTCAGATACACTAACAGAGGACTCAGCATGAGAACATGACTTTCTTTACATACATTTTTCTTCAAGCTTTATTAAGGTATAATTGACAAAAGAAAAAAATGCATATATATTTAAGGTATACAATGTGATGATTTGATATATATATACACTGTAAAATGATTGCTGCAATCAAGCTAATTAACACATCAATCACCTCACATAGTTACCTTTTTTTTGTGTGCATGGTGAGAATACTTAAGATCTATACTTTCAGCAATTTTCTTATATACAGTTATTAACTACAGCTACTATGTTATGTATCAGATCCCCAGAACTTATAATTGAAACTTTGTACCCTTTGAACAACATCTTTCCATTTCCCCCACTCCCCAACCCCTCCCTGGTAATCATCATTCTACTCTTTGCTTTTATAAGTTTGACTTTTTCAGATTCCACATATAAATGAAACCATACACCATTTGCTTTTCTGGGTCTGGCTTATTTCCTTTGCATAATGTCCTCCAGGTTCATCCATGTTGTTACAAATGGCAAGAATTTCTTCTTTTTTATGGCTGAATAATATATTATTATATAGATATATATACCACATTTTCTTTATCTATTCATCCACTCATGGACACTTAGGTTGTTTCCATATCTTGGCTATTGTGAATAATACTTCAGTGAATGTGGAGTGCAGATATCTCTTTAAGAACTGATTTTATATCCAGAAGTGGGAGTGCTGGTTTTGAGACCTCTTAGTTCTTCACTCCACTGGAACTTCCAATCTGCTTGAGGGTATAGAATAAAGGAAAAATGAGAAAGGATTAGGACATGTCAGATCAGCCCTTTCTCCTAGCCTAGGAAAATGTATTTGTTTACTGGAATCTAAAGCAAAGGGTCCCATGGACGCAGGGTCTAAAGGAGGTCAACTCCACAATGAAGTAGAAAGCAAACGATAATTTCATTATATGAAATAAATGTGGACTCTACTGAGCTCACAACTTAGCAGCTTCACAACCTATATTCAACTATTTACTCTCTCTGAGCTTAAATTTCAAACCTACAAAACAAACGCAATAATTCCTTGTGGTACCATTTGAAAGACTGAATGAAATACTGTGTGTATAATTCTTTGCACCACAGAAATTCTCATCCCTGATTTTTGAAGTTTTGTTTGGTATTTAGCTGATATGTTTACACTGTAGGCTCAATTTTAATTAGGCCATTTCTAACCAAGTAAACAGATCCATCATTAATTATTTTCCTTAAATAAAGGGCTGGGTGGGCTGGTGGTATCCAGTGTTAGATCTGAGCACAGATATGTAATACTTGGGTTGCAGCTTCTTGGCATCGAGTCTAGGGACAAGAGAAAGCACCCTCTAGGAATTCTGAGTCAGTCATGAAATAGACAGACTGGAGCTGAGTAACCAAATTAAATTAAGGCAAATCAAGGGAATGCCAAGTACTGGTAGTACAAAGAGTAGGTGTATGGAGAGTCAAGGCACAGTTAAGTTGGCAAAGCTAGAGAAATATTCTTGGGTAAATAGGAGCAACTTTTTACAGGAATCTTGAGGTAATGGTAAGTCTGCATGTCTAGTAAAATAGCCTGGGAGTACGGTCAGTCATTGCTGACTTGCATCCAATTGGTATATAATTCAAGCTCAGAATCCTATTCCTCATGGCTTTAGCACACAGACTGGCCAGCCAAGCTGCTTGGACATCTTCCTGCTGTCGGCTTCTGGTCCCGGGCTCCACTCTTATGCCAAGATAACTACTAGTTGGAACAGCTCAGGCATCTTGACATTCATTGTTTTTTATCTGTATTTGCTTTTGTGGATTCCTGCTGACAGTCTTGGTAAGCATCTACCCCAGTGAATCTGTCTTAAGAAACCCTGACTTGATTTTCTTTCTTCTGACCACAGGATATTTTCCCAGGCCCTTTGCATTGCATATGGCCCTATCTCCTTCAGTCTGTACACACATATGTTAATTAAGATGCAAGCATTAATTAGTCCTTTTACATATTTCTGTTTTTCACTAGTGTTAGCAGATGCCTTCAAGTAGATAGAATAACCCACAGAAACCATCTCCTGATATTTGGATTTCTTAATTACAATATCTTTCCCATTTCCCCAGTCTGTCCCATAAATTACCCCTTCTCCTTTCCCTTTCATTACTTCCATTAAAGGGGATTCTGTGAAATTTATGAAGCCCTCTTTTGGCTTCTAATCCTAATATTCTAATTATGGGTTACATTTAGAAGTTGAAGATCCAATATGACTAAATTTTCAAATTAACTTTCTTATGTATTTTGAAACATGTCAACAAGATTAAACATGGCTTAAATAAATATAATTTTCCTCCAAGCCTATGCTAATTATACTCTGGCCCTTCCTCCCCAAAATACAAGGAATAAATCGAATTTTAGAGGAACAGTAACAAATATATACAGAAACTAATGGATACTATTTATTACATGGGTAATATAAAAAATTACACAATGTTGCACACTACTATAATACAAATCATGGCTTATTGGACAACATGGAGGAAGGAAGATGTAGACTTAGCACTTACTTTTTAAGACTTTTATGGGAACTCAAGTTTCTGAATTTAAGATGAATTAGGAAGAAATAATTTATATTACAAAGATTCATGTGATTTATGACAGAACTTGCACCAGAGTCATTTAAAACAGTAAACTACTTAAAAAATATGTAAAATGTTTTGGTTTCCAAATGTCAATAGACATCTATCTTTTCAGTAATACAGTTGTATAAAAAACATAATCCACCTAAAACATTATATAAACCATGAATAGAACTCTTTGAATGTCATACAAACAATGAAAATTCAAACTTACCATTGAATTATAGCAACTTCCTAGTCATAGTTCGTTACCTGCTTTGAGAAGAGAAGTGATTCCTTTTTTCCTTTCTAATTGTCTTTTAGTTCTTTACATGAAAACACACACACACACCAAATTTTGTTTTGTTCTGTTTGCATTCAGGTTCATGGCTAAGGTCTTGCTAGAAGATTATCTTTGGAGTAGGAAAAACATGAAAACAAACAGAAAAACCTACAGACATAAATGTTCAAGAAATATAGTTTATAATACAGTAAATTTTAACTATATATGTCTGTATACATAAATATTTAAATTTTTATGTGGTTATAATATAATCAAATCACTTTTGCTATGCTTTTTGTTATTTATGTAAACAAAAATATCTGAAAACAAATCTTACACTCTCCCAACAAACAAAAGCAATATTTAGCTCAGAACTGCTTCCTAATGCATTTATTAAAAGAAGAAATGTTCATAATCTGAAGAAAAACATTTGTGGTAATACTAAAATGATCAAAATGTTAAATCAAAGTTGTGATTAATATAAATTTGCCTCCAGTAAATAAATCATAAACACTTTATCTTCTCATTATTATTTCTTACTTTGTTATGTAAGTATAGGAAAAATCTTTGGGCAGGAATTATAAGAAGGGGCTTTATTTTAAGATGGGGGCTGAACTGTGTATTTATGCTCTACAACAATAACTTTGTGGAAATTAATTAAGATCAGTATCTTTTTTTCAGCTTGTAAAGTAAGTTTGTTTCACTTTCATAAAAATATATACTTTTTTGGCTTTTAAATGTTGATTCGTGAGGGTGTAACTATTCAAGTAAAAACTATATTTGAGTCAGTGACTATAATTATACTAGTCAACAACTACTGTACTTTTGTATTATTTATGTTTGTTTGAATGGGCTTCATCATAAATAGGTTTTGTGTACCAATCACTACATGTTTCCTATAGGCTTTGTTAAGTTTTAGAAATGTTTGTTTTTAATTATTCACCCAAAAAATACCTGTACCTGAAGAACTAGTACAATATTATCATTGGTAATAAATGCTCTTAATTATCTGTTTTAAAAGTATAACACATGTGAGGCATGTGAGGCACTCAAAGTAATTCTGGAGTCCCTCAGTCTTTTTGCTTACCAGGAACATATAGTCAGATGAGCACGAGCATTCTCTATACACTTTGTGTCTCAGGACACCCTTTCTTCTAAGTAAGCCCAGGATTATGCTTCTTCACATTAATGCAATTGATTTCTCATCGTTGATCTCTGGGATGATATTTTCATGCCTGTCATGCAGATGATTAACTGGGACTTAGGCAGGTTAAGTGATTCACACAGCTTAGGAATTGCAGCGCTTGGGCTTGGATTTAGATCTTTCATAGTCAAGTTCATTCTCTTTCTCCTCAATTCTGTGTTGAATATCTAGCATTGACTCCTTCATTGCTGTGAGTTATACCTGTGGATTTATTTGTGCCATATATTACTTGGACCAGTCAAGATGCTGAATGAATCCATTTTGATGGTGCATGAATGGCAGAGGGCATACCTACTATTAAATTACTCATAAGTATGTCTGTTTATATATTGACAAATATTGATAGAAAAAATTTTTTAAATCGGAGCATGTTTTGAAAAATACTAGAACAGCTTCCTATTTAATTCAGTGAACATTTATTGAATGCCTACTATGTCCTAGAAATATTAAAATGACTATTTATTATAGATGTGTTTCATAAAAAGCTCTTTACTAAAAAAGACAAATAGTGACTCTATAGCATCTTACTATGCTGATGGACAGTGACTGCAATGCGGTATGTTAGGGGGGGACTTGATAATATGGGTGAATGTAGTAACCATAACGTTGCTCATGTGAAACCTTCATAAGATTGTATATGATACCTTAATTAAAAAAAACCAAAAAAACCTCTTCACTAAAAACAAGATGCATCAATGGCCAATAAGCACCCAAAAAGGCATTCAACATCATTAGTTGTCAGAAAAATGTATATTAAAACCATAATGAGCTACTCTTCACAGTTGCTGAAACTGTTAGAATTGAATACTGGAATTATTGTTGAGATTATGCATCAGTATGAACTCTCATACAGCCAACGGGTTTGGATGTATCCCTACAGGTACAGGTGGCCTGCTGTATCTTGATTTGTGTTTGGAAAACCATTTGGCAGTTTCTTTTGAAGTTAAACACACACCTGCCCTTTAAGGCAGGAATCCCAGTCCTAAGTTTTTATCTAAGAGAAATAAAAACATGTTCATAAGAATATTTATACAAGAATTTTTAAAAAATTCTCATCACAAGGAAAAAAAATATTTGTAACTATGTGTGGTAATGGATATTTACTAAACTTCTGTGTAATCATGTTGCAATATAGGCATATATTATGATGTTGCAAACCTAATATTAATATAATTATTATATGTCAATTAGATCTTAAGTTTTATTAATAAAAAATAAATAAAAGAGTGTTTTAAAAGCTTTATTTATGATAAACCAAACCAGGAAATGGATTCAAGTGTCCATTAATGGGAGATACATGCACAGTGGAATACTGTATGAATATAAATAGTCACACAGTGGAATCTTACACAATAAAAAATGAAATACTAAAAATATCCAGTAACATTATTGAACGTCACAAAACTAAAGAACTAACAAAACCAAATATGAAAGACTACATAGTGTATGATTCCAGTACATGAAAGCCACAACAGTCAAAACTAATATGCAAGGATAGAAAACAGAACAGTGACTGCCTGTTGTAGGGTGGCAGTGACAAGACTGTAAAGGGGCATGAGGAAACCTTCTGGGGGAATGGAAATGGCCTATACAGTAGTTCCCCGTTATCCATAATTTTGCTTTCCACAGTTTCAGTTATCCATGATCAACCATGAACTGGAAGCATATGATCCTCTTTTTGATGTATTATCAGTATGTCCATAGTTGCCTAATGCTACGTACAAAGCCTATGTCATTCATGTCACTCCATCTCATGCAGTCATTTTAAAATGTCATGACATGACAAGAAGGGTGAGTACAGTACAATAAGCTATATTGAGAGAGAGAGATAACATTCACATAACTTTCATTATAGTCTGTTATAACTGTTCTATTTTATTATTAGTTATTATGGTTAATCTCTTACTGTGCCTAATTTATAAATTAAACTATCATAGGTATATATGTATAGGAAAAAGCATAAAGCATAGTATATGCAGGGTTTGTTACTATCTGAAATTTCAGTCATCCACTGGGAGTCTTGGATGTATCCCTACAGATACAGGTGGCCTGCTGTATCTTGATTTGTGTGTTGGCTACTTGGTTATATAAATTTGCCAAACCTCATCAAATTGGTCCCTTAAAAACAGTGTGTTTTTCTCTGTGTAATTACATCTCAGTGTTTAAAAATTGATATAAAAATTTCATAAATTTGTATAAAAATTTAAAAATTTATATAAAATGTAATAATCTTGCAGTGATCCCTTTGTAAAGAAAACAACTTGTTTGTAAGCAGCTTCCACATTTTTTTTTTGGTATGTCAATAATTAATTTTGAAATTTAATGTTTGGTTAAAGTAAGGGGTACCAACCAGATAAGTCTGGTTGAGTACTAACAGGCATGGATTTTCAATCTATCCCTTTATATAATTACAGTTTGGCTTCAGAATAGATTTTACTTATTCATTTATACATTTATTCATACATTGATTTGACAAATAAGAAATAATCTATCCCCACCTGGAGATTGCCATTTTCTAGCAAATTGATAATAGCATGTGCTAAACACCAGTATAGGCTATAAGCTATGATTTTTAACAATTGCTTCAAGATATTAAACTGTTATTTGCCAACTCTTTCCAGGCATGGTAAGTGTGAAAAGAACCCTAGGTCTTTGTGTTTAAGTGCTGCTGTGTAAATGGATTGTTTCTGACAAGCTCTCAGCTCCCAAGCACTGTGGAACATACTATCAGTCTCCCAGAGGGGCCAAATAGGCCTCTCAGTGCGGGCCCCCAGGGTGCCCTGGCAGGTGACTGCAAAGGGCCTTACCCACACTATTCATGGAGAGGGTGGTAATGGTTTCCAGGAACGTTCACTCTCTGGCCCCTCCACGCAGCCGGTCTCGCCAGTCAAGCTGGTGTTTTGGAGCTCTGCTCATCTTTAATGATCTGCAGCCTCCCGCACCAGGCAAGCATCTGAATCTTGGCTCCTTTCCAGCTGCTCTATTGATCTGAAATTTGGCCAGTAAACAAAATCCTTTGTTTGTTTTTAGGATTATTTTTATTATCTGGCTCCAGACAGAGAGCACAGAATGGGGTGGAGACTTCACAGAAATGAAGCCCTCACTCCTTTGGTAGGGCTCCTGACAGGCCTAAGACCAAGCCTCTGGTGCTATAAAAGAACACTGTTAAAAAGTTGTAAAGAGAATTCACATTTGCATTGTATTGATGGCAGCAACAGCTTGTCAGGCCCCCATCTGTCAGAGCAGAAGGTATACCACAGTTCAGAAAGTTGGGGCTCTGGGGCACCTCTTTCCAGAGTGACCTACTGCAAAACAGCAGACATAAGTATATGGAAGACTAGTTTTACATAGAGGTGGAGAAGTTTTTCCCTATATGTTATCATTTTAAGGCTGGGGATTAACCCAGATGCTGATTTATTCAAGCTTGCTAGAGTTTTAAATTCCTCTAAACCCATGTTTGGAAACATGCCCCAGGCACCATAGTAACTCTAAATGAGAAAGCAGTCCTTCAATAAAGTTCAGTGTTCTATTATTTTGAGGGAAAACCTACATATAATATTCATTTCTTGAATATTTAAAAGCTGTGAAAAATCCTCTGGGAAGACACCTGTTTTCCTTTCTTTAAACTGGCATTTCCCAAATTTCTTGACCATGAGGCCCCACTTAATAGAGACTTTACAAGATATTTCTAAAATTGGAATATGAGAATTTGCCTTGGAAAATCTTTCAGAAGAGGCAGTGAATGTGATATACATCGAAGGGGACAGATTTTGATGGAACAGAATGAATATATGTGTGGGTGTATTTGTTTGTGTGTGTGTTTATGTGCATGTGCATGTGTTAGGGTTTGCTGTCTAAAAAATCCATTATCCTCTTCTTTAGTTATAGAGTCACAGATCAGATGCAGCTGCCCAGCTAAGGATGATACTGTCTAGCTTCTCTTAAAGCATGATATGGCCATATGATTAATATTTGCCAGCAGAATTGAGGTAACTAGCTTTGGCTGAGGCTTCTACCACAGAATACAGATGACAGTCCAACTTCTAGGGCAACAATATAGAAGTTTGATGCCTAAGTCAATGTTTAGATAACAGTCATTTGATAAACAGAAATAAAAACCTGTGCTATTATGTGAATGAGAAATGCAGTTCTATTATTGTGAGAAATATTTCAGGACCTATTAGTTACAGTACTTTAGCCTAATCTCATTAATATTATATTGGGAGAGGGGATGGTGAGCAATACCATTTGCGAAGATATTTGGAAAAGGATGAAGAGGATCTTTTACAAGCATCTCATACCTGAGGAGTGAAGCAGTAACTACCTCCAGAGAGGAGAGCCAAGGTCTGGTGACCCTAATTTAACTTGCTTTTTTTTCCACTCTAAGTGACCAAGAGCACCAACATTAGAGAAAAACAAACCCACTTTCAATATTTGACTCTGTCACTTACTAGTATGTGTCTTTCCCTTTTGCCAAGTCTCACTTTCCACATAATAAAAAAATGGATAATGGTTTCCAATTTACACAATTATTTTGAGAACTAAATGCAATGACCTAGGCAGTGTTCAGCACAATACACACATGTATGTTTAGAAACAGACATATAAAGTGATAGTCATAAATATTTTATATGCTCTCCTTTTGGGCACATATTATGATTTCATTTCCCTACCTCCTTTGAAATTAGATGCTGTCACATGACTTTCTAGGCCAAAGTTTTAAAAGCCAGTACACAATATTTATGTCCCCCCTTTCCTACCTTAGCAATTGTGAAACATGGGGATGGATTCCCTTTTGCCTGCTACTTCAAAGAGGGCAACTGGAGCAGAGTCCTGGCTGATCTGTGAGGACACATAGGGTGAGTCAAAAATAAACCATTGTAGTTTTAAGCCATTATGGCCTAACATGGCCTTTACTGAATGATTCGGAAATCGGTTACCAGCCTTAGAATTTTGCCACAACATAGGCATAAATGCACTCAAATACACAGCATTTGCTCACTGTTCTGTTGACTGTCAGTAAAGCATCTATTATTGCAGACTGGAAAGAAGGTGATCTATGTTATGAAGTCACAAAATATTTGTTGAACTTGTTGCCTGCAATAAGTCATGAAATATTTGTTAAACCTGTTGCTTGCAATAATTTGGAAGGCTAACAAGTACCTAGTGAACTTGGAGTTCTAGGAGAAGAAACTGGAAAAGAGAATGTCAGCATGTGTTAGTCATGGTTGCGTTTGACAAGGCATTACCGAAACAAGCTAAGTGCAACAAGCATTGTCTGGCTTACAGGTAGGGATGAAGGGTGTTTGAGAGTGCAGAATTCACCATATTCAAAAGGTTTGAAAGGTAACAGGTGACACTGAGGATGCTTTGGGGCAATGAAGGCCTATTAAAACTAAGCCTTGTGAGGAGGACCAATTCAAAGATATGTTTCTCACTCCCATTGTTAAAATCCATTAATTCAGTTAATCTCAGAGCAAAGACCAATTATAATATTGGCAATCAGTTAATTCCTTTAGCTGAAAGAACACTGACTAGAGGAAAGATACTAAAATTTACAGTGTGTTTAAAGAGAGTGAAACATGATGGGTAGACATGGAGAAAACAAAAAATATACAGTAACAATGAAAATTATGTTATAAAAGTCATGGATGTGATGATTTTGCATGTACATTTGACTGTAATAAGTAGGTAAGGAGCAAATTTTTTGCGAAATTCATACTATCAAAAAGACAGCCTATATTAAAAGAGAATTTGACAAATGATGTCCTCTGACTTTTCAACCATTAAGGCATAATCTTTATTTCAGAGGTGACCAGGAGAGATAATGGAGAAGGCAAAACACAGGAGACAGAGTCAGAGACCACAGAGAGCAATGAGCCACCTCCAGGCATCCTGGCCTGCAAGCTTGATGTCTTGACCGGATGGGAGATATATATTGAATTGAGAATTTGTACTCAGTTTTAATCACAAGTATTGCAGTAGTCATTAAGACTGTTCACAATTTTTGTTTCACCTCTGTTTAGTTAAAATAATTGGTAAGTTAAAATATTTCCCATCTCTTTGACCTGCAGGTATCCATGTTATTTACTTTGGCAAATAAAATGAGTGTGGACATGACTGACTCACAGCAACGATTCCAAGTGGGAAATTATAGAACTGGTTGATAACTTGAGGTATTTCTTTTTCCTACTTGGCAATAATGGTAACACAGAAAGGGAACCTCCCTCAGCTTAGTCCTTTTATGAGGATGACAGAAGCCTGCCACGCATGAAGACTGAGAAATAAACCATTGCAGTTTTAAGCCAGTGAGATTTTGGAGTTGTTACTGTGGCACAGTTCAGCCAATTTTGATGAGGAAAAATTCCAGCCAGTTTTATAGGGATAGTTAGTGTTATATTAGTTTTGGTCAGAAAAAGATGCAATGTTAGGAGCAGTGTCTTTCTAACCATGGATTGTGGCTTTTTAGTGGATGTAGGGCACACATTTTTTTACAACAGGATAGGAAGTATCATATAGTAAAATTAAGCATGCTGTGTGTGTGTGTGTGTGTGTGTGTGTGTGTGTGTGTGTAAAAGATAATGGAAGAGAGAGCAGTGTAAAGCGTATTAGTGGGAATCAGTGCCAAAAAGTTTGAAAGTCACTGACCTGGAACACAGCGAATTGGAATGCTTGGTTGATTAAATTTAGATATGAAAGGCCATCCCCAAAGGGCCTGCGGTCTGGTGATGTCAAAGGGATCCGTTCTCAAATTTTTCCTGTTCAAGCATTTGTTCATAGAGTTCAATGAAGAGCTTACCAATTTTTTATTGAGTTCAGATGAAATTGATAAAGCAATGTTGGTGATGTATGAAAAGCTATGGCAAATAATACCTATGGGGAAGATTAGCATATATTGTCTTGATTTTCACAAACAGGATAAAGTTAGTGACACTGAGGAGCCAGTAGACTTGATGTTGTGACAGAAAATATTACAAAATGATAAAGTGGTATATCTATGAAGATTTAAAAAGTGACAGCATGAAAATTTGTGATTAAGTTATGCCAGATGAACAGATTATTTTTAATAGTATTCTTAGATATTGGTTCAGAATTATGTTAAAGACTATGTCAAGATTTCAGAAACTCATTTAACAGAATTTCTAATACCTGAAAAAAATGAAGAAATGTGAGCTGGGTTATTGTAATATCTGTATATTCATGATTTCTATGATGACCTTTTGCTAAGAGTATTGGTAATAATTCCATTAATCTGTAGGGAGACATCTAAGGACATGTTGGAGCCTTCTGCCCTGAAATCTTTCCTATTCAAGTATATGTTGATTGTCTTCAGTGAAGAACTTATCTCATTTTGGGATGACATAAAACTGAGATGGATATTGTATAAAGTAGGTTAGAAGTTCCAAGTTAAGAATTCCTCAAAAGGACAGACGTATGAGCAAAACCTAAAAAATTCTTTAGGGACAATTATAAACTTAAATGCATAGGATTTAAAGGCACAAACAAACTCAGGACAGACAAAACTAGAGCTATAAACATGTATTTCAAAGACAGCAATAAACCAAAAGAGAAAATCCTTACATAACACTTACTTTGTGAAAAATACTCTTGCAGCTGTTTTACTTGTACTTATCACAACCACCCTATGATGTAGTTATCATTTTTATCCCCAATTACTAATGGAAAAACTGAGGCATAGAAATTTTAAATAACTGCCCAGTGTCACAGAGCTGATAAACCACAGAGCCTGTATGAGAAGATAAATAGTCTGGCTCCAGAATTTAGTTTATCCATCTACTGGATTCAACAATGTGGTAAAGCTGCTAGATTATGTAATGTGCTTTGAGGTTGAAGCAATAAATGAAGGTACATATCCAAACCAAGGTATAGGCTATACAATGATTAGTCATTGCTTGAAATACTGTTCTCAGTTATGGCTTACACTCTATAAGAGGGACAATGACAAACAAGGGTACGTTTATAGAATGATTGAGATTGTATAGAGTGTGTAATTCATAGAAATGATAAATCATCAAAATAACAAAAGTTGATATACTGATGATATTGCGTCCAAAAATGAGAAAACATGAGGAATCCCGATGGCTGTCTTAAAATATTTGAATCTATGTCACATAGAAAAGAGATTCATCTCATTATGCATGAGTTAAGAGAGCAGAACCTTGATAGGGTTAATGAATGGTAGATTTTGGCTCAATATAAGTAATAATTTATTTATAAGTATGGTTATTTGTATAATAATAAATGAAGGGTATCCCTTATTGGGTATATGAGTGTTTATTAAAGGATGTATAATATATCAAGGTTATTGTAAGTTTTTTACATACAGTTGAGTTCACACTACATTTATATATCTGAGAGTCCATGATGATATAAATTTCAAAAAAAAAGAAAGAGGCAAAGTGGTATTATTTTCCTTTAACCAGAGACCACCGGGAACACACCTCTGTTTCCCTTCTGTAGGGTCTACTGACTTGTTGCATTATTAATTTATGGGGCATCTCAGTAAAAGGGTGTTAGAAATGACTTGTTTTGGATTCATCTATGGTTAGGTCATTTGGGGTAGGTTTAAAAGAAGTGGAGCTTTATTTTGCACTGGATGCCAAGAGAAAACAGAGGTAATTCTATGATTATTTCTCATTTAGAAGGTGAGACGAATGGAGTGAAGCCAAAGTTCTGATTGGTAATGAAGTAGTGCACATTCATATTAGAAAGGATAGGAGGATATCTGGTCTATTTTTGTGGTGGAGATAGTATTTTTTTGCTTCTGTAGACACATGCTTGTGCAGTTTTCTTGTGTCTGTCTTGATTTACCACAATCATGGAAAGATCTGATTCTGTTATTCTGTAAAACTGTTTATGTTCAGCAGGAGAACAGAAGCTCAGCTGTGAGTGCAAGGACATTTCTTCCCCAGCTGCCATGCCGCCTGGCAGCAGGTCCTTCATGGCTTCAGTTCTCACATGATGGGTCTGCCTTGGTTCCAGCTTCACTGGGTATAACTTGGTCTCCAATAAGATTTTCAAGACCAGGGCTCTGCTTTATTTACCTGTGTATCCCAAAAACAGAGCTCTGTGTCTTAAAGTAGGCATTATTATTAATATATTATATTATATATAATAATATTATCTACTTTATAGTATATATGTTACAGCATATATTATGCATTATACATTTTATTATGTATTATTATATTGCATTATTATGTTAATATGTAGAAGTGATCTGAAGTCGGTATGTGTGTTTTATCAGCTTCCTTGACTAAGTAGAGCACTCCATAGAACTAATACAAAATTGAAAGGCTGAAGTATCTTACTGGTCAAATGATCTCCAAACACTTGAGGCATTAAGTAAGCCTGTATCTATAAGATTCCTGATGTCAAAGTCAGTTTACTTCACTGATACTCCTGCAAAACTTGAATGAAGGAAGCACAGAGGGCACTGGGCAAATGGCCCAATCAGACTGGTAGCAGCCCAGCTGGCATTTGAAAACCCAGGCTTTTCACTATGCCCACATCCTTTAGCAAAGAATCCTCATAGATGGATTTTCCATGTGGATTGGTGGCTCTCTGACTTTCTATATGTATCCGTGTCCCCACACAGGGTGAGAGCTATGAATGGGGTTTCTCATGTTATGCTCAAAATTTATTGCCCATGCGTGGAAGCCCTTTGATGATTGTCTAGATACCGTTCACTTACACAGACCATCTAGAAAAATGCACAGAAAGGACAGGAATTTTCAATACCCCTTTAGAGGTTAGAAGTCAGAAACATTAATAATGATATTTGTAAGTCCTTATGGATGGATTAGGAATTTGCACTCTCTACAGTTACAGTTGGCTATGTTGGTCAGTACCTGGTGCTAAGAGACTAAGTATGTGGCTTTGATCCATTTTGTACTAGAAAGCTTTGTTGAGATTGTAGAGATTAAAAACTATTCTATTGCCAAAGGCAAGGAAAGGCCAAATCCTAAATATGAAGAGTAAGGAGTGGGTGAGAGGGTTCTCAGTGCAAACCAATCACTATGTCTTGGAATAGTATACTTGGAGGTGGTCTGGTTAACAGTATTGGGGGTGTTAGTATTAGAACACTAATAACACTAATAATGGTGATGATGATGGAATGGAGTCTCATATTTACTTGTACTAACACCTGGAAGGGTAGTCTAACTAATATACCTTCTTTCTGAGCCCTGACACACCGGATATTGAAGGAGAGAAACAACCTTTGGTTCTATCTGTTTTAAAATTTAGTTTGATCTATACAATTAAGCTGTTCCTTTAGATCATGCTCAGTCTAAAGGAGGAGCAAAGTCTTTGCTCCTCGTAGTTCTGTTTCCTCTTCCTTTCTCCTAGCTCCTCTTCCAGATGGCATCTAGGGATCAAGGAGAATATGTGAGGCTAAGGCACCACAGGGCCAAGGGAGAGCAGCAGACTTCAGGAACAGTATCCCTGGCTTTTCGGGTTTCAGATATGATGCCCCTTGTCTACCTGGTTGTTGATTATCCTATGGGTACTAGTGACAGAAGTCTGTCATTTCTGATGCTGTGGAACCTCTTGTCTCAGCTCCTCTGCAACTCTTGGACCACCTGAATCTTTTTTATCTCATCTTCCATTCAGCCCTCTCACCAGGTACAGAAACCCCAGCCTCTGCTTCAGGGTCACCCGTTGTGCTCACTGGCTTTCCACTCAGAGGAGGCAGTGGTAACCTCTGCTTCCCATTTACACCACAGAGTCCAGGGCAGCTCAAAAAGCTAAGCTGGAAGTTCTTCCTCAGCCTAACGGCTCTGCCCCAGGTTTCTTTATGTGGGCCTGCACACCTGGTTGGCTAGGCCTTCTCAGAGAGCTGCTGCTGGGGGCGAACATACCCTCTCTCGCCCCCACTCCCACTACCTCCTCTCCCCACTATCTCCCAGACTCCAAATGAGTAGACTTTCTCTTAGTTTTTCTTCATATTTGAATCTCTTTTATGTTAGATTCAGCAGTCTGGACAGTTAAGCATGTTATGTTAAGTGGGAGCTGAAAAAAATTTAGTTAAAAATCACTTCTATATACTTTCTGACTTTCACATCCATTTCTTTTCTTGAGGAAAATGGATTGACCTCAGAGGTAAGTAGTTTAAGGAAAACATGCTTTGCAGAGAAATTAAAATGCATTTGTTCAACATTTACAAAATTACTATGCTAGTTGCCTAATAAAACCAATCATTTATTACTCACTTACTATGTGCTCAGCACTGGCCCCTTGACATAATTCCTACCTAATTTTAATAATAACCTAGAGAGGCATTATTCTTTCTATTTTTCAGATGAGAAAACAGGCTCAGAAAAAAATATGTGATTTGCTTAAAGTCACACAACTAGTAGCAGTAAAGCTAGGAGTGTCAGCAGATCTGTCTAACACCTATGTCGGGATTCCTAACCACAAAGATTCACTGATGATCATTATACTCAAATATTATCATATTTTTCAAAGAGTATCATATTATTCATTATATATAAGAGTACACTTTTTATTGGAAATAGACACAACATAACGTCTTTGCAGATGGTGACCTAGAATTTGTAAATATGTTCAGCCATGCTAAAGCAATAATGAGTGTATGGAGGGAGCCATCAAGGGTATGGGAACATTTTCAGGACATCTGGGGCCCATCAGCATCAAATCACTTAACAGAGTGCAAACAATTTAACACTGAGAGCCTCTCAATTATCTACTTGCAAATGAAGAAATGATAAAGTATAAATCTTTACAGTATAAGCAAGTAAGCATGCTTCTGGGTTGCCTTCTCTAATTTGGCATCAGTAGTTGGTGAATGTTCAAAACACATACACAAAATTTAACATTTATCTGTGCAAAATATAAATTAGATAAATATGTCCCATGAATACTATACTCACTGCATTCCCATAGTCAAGCAGAAGTGTGTTGTAGGTAATCTAGTGGACTGGATTCCTTGTATTTTGCTCTATGAACACTCATATCTCTTATGTCCCTCATATATGAGGCCCTTGTACTTTACATTTTTGTTGACTTTCTAATCTCATGAAAAGTATAGGATGTGGAAGCCAGTCAGATTTCATCTGGCTTTGCATTTGCTAACTGTGTGACTTCAGTATTTTCTAAACATCAGGTTTCCTATTAAAAAAAATGGGAACAATGATACCTACCATTTTCACAAGAAACTTGTGAGAAGAAAAGGAAAGAATATATGTAAAATGCCAGAATACAATATGTATTTATGTGAAGGTAGCTGTGCCTGCTAATGTTATGATAATCATTACAATTAACTCCAGTGCTGCATTAATAGGATTTCATTTGACTCACACATCAGTCCTTTGACATAAAGATTATGGTTCAAGAAATCTCAGGCCCAGGAAAAAACATTCCTTATGGTAAGTCATAGACATAATCTTTGTTACAGCCAGATCACAAATTCCAAACTCCACGCAAGGAAATTTCACTATAATATTCCTTTTTTCTTAAAGTTCACCCTGATTCTCTCACTTTATCTTCCTATGCTTTATCTCATCTAACAGCTACTCTTTCCTCCTTCCCATGTACCACCCTGGGAACACCTAGAAACTTCTGATACCTACTGGTAGATTTTCCTTACATGCAAGCCACAAGTTCTGAAACAATTTTCCCTTAACTTCCTATAAAAAACCTAAACTGTTAATAATATACTATTTGTAGTATTTTGATCATCTAGGTTTCAAAAATAATGAATAACTTAAAAATTCCAGAAATCTTTATTAATTTTTCAATGAAACCTTTTATGTTAGAATTGTTTTAGATATAAAGAAGTATTGCAAAAATACTCTGGAGGGCTCCCATATACACAGCTTTCTCTTATTCTTAATCCTTACATTTGTATGGTACATTTATCATATTGTATGGTACAATATCAGTACATTTATTATTATTAAAGTCAATACTTTATTCACTTTCCCCAGTTTTTGTTTAAAGACCTTTTTCTGCCCTAGGACCCCACCCATAATACTATATTACATTTAGTCTACTTGTGAGCCTCTTGGTTGTGACAGTTTCTCAGAATTTCCTTGTTTTTGATGGCCTTGACAGTCTTGAGGATTACTGGTTAGGTACTTCGCAGACTGTCTCTCAGTTGGGATTTATCTGATGTCTTTCTCATGATTAGACTGGGTAATGTGTGTTTGGGAGGAACACCACAAAGGTGAAACACAATTCTTGTCACTTCATATCAAAGGTACATACTACCAATTTGACTTATTATTGTTGATATTAACCTTGATCAACTGGTTTAAGGTAGCATTTGTCATATTTTTCTGCTGCCAAGTCACTTTTTTTCCCTTTTCCATGCTGGCCTCTTTGGAAGCAAGTGTCTATGTGAACCTCACCCTTAAGGAGTGGGCAGTTATGTTCTACTTTCTTAACATCAGAGTATTACATAAATTATTGGAGACTCCTCTTCAAGGGAGATTTGTCTATTTTTGCCCTTTTTATTTTTTCCAATTGTTATTTTTTTTAATGTATGGAATCATGGATATTTATACTCTGGGATTGTAACTCTGGGGGGCAAACCCTGGGGCAAAATACCTTTGAAACTGAAGTCAGTCAAGGGGAGAAATAAAGTAGGAGAAATCCATTTATTGCTTAGAAGCAGTTGTCCACAACTGCTCTCCCATGTCTCTCGTGACTGGGCTGGCCAGTGGAGATTATATTTCTGGGCCCTTCAGAACAAGCTGGAGAAAGAGAGAGAGTGTCAGGTCACCACCCCAAGGGCATTGGACAGACAGCAGACTGAAACACAACCCCGGTCTTCCTTTGTAAAAGGCCTAGTTACCTGTCCTGGAGCCCTGTTGGGGGGTGGGCTTCAGGTTTGCACATATCTAGAGGCTACACTGCAGAGAAGCTCTCAGGGAATAATGGCCAGGGAATACCATCTTTGTATTCTCTCTTGACTTTGCTATAGCTCAAAGAGACTTCTCAGAAAGGAGCTTATACATGTATCTGGAGCCCCAATATTTGCAAATGTCACCCACAGGACACCTCCAGATTTTGTGGTCTGGAGATCAGCAGTGACTGAAACTGTGGTCCTAAAGGACCATATATATCTCAATACTTCAAAGCTCCAGCCTGAGGATATGTCTTCCAGTTAGCCTAAAAGTAGATGCTGACTGAGATCCCTCCCTTAGGAGCACTGGCCAGTATTGACACACTCTCAACTGCACCCTATCAAGAATAAAGCGGGCTGCTCAGACAATCACAAAGGTTCGAGAGCAAGAGCTGAGGCAAAGTTGAATGACAAGGTTTGTCCCCTACAGATAGGATAGCTAACATCATACTCAAGAGAGAAAAACTGAAAGATTTTCCTCTAAGATCAGGAACAAGATAAGGATGCCCACTCTCATCTCTTTTATTTAACGTAGTGTTGGAAGTCCGAGCCAGAGCAATTAAGCAAGGAAAAGAAATAAAAGACATACAAATTGGAAAAGAAAAAATAAAACTGTCACTATTTGCAGATGAAATGATTGTGTGTGTGTGTATGTGTGTGTGTGTGTGTTCATATATAAATAAAACCCTAAAGACTCCACCAATAAACTGTTGGAAGAAATAAATGAATTCATTAAAGTTGTGAGGTACAAAATCAATATACAGAAATATGGTCTTCTTCTGTACACTAGCAATGAACTATTAGAAAGAGAAATTAGGATAATAATCCCATTTACAATTGCATCACAAAGAATAAAATACCTAGGAATAAATTTAACGATGGAGGTGAAAGACCTGTACACTGAAAACTATAAGGTATTAATGAAAGAAACTGAAGAAGACACACAAATAAATGTAAATGTATTCCATACCCAAGCCCTGAACAAATTAATATTGTTAAAATGTCCATACTACCAAAAGCAATCTACCGATTCAATGCAATAATTATCAAAATTCCAATGGCATTTTTCATAGAAATAGAACAATCTTAAACTGTGTAATGAACTGCAAAAGACTCTAAATAGCCAAAGCAATCTTGAGAAAGAACAAAGCTGGAAGCAGCATGCTCCTTGATTCCAAACTATATTACAAAGCTATGGTAACTCAAAGTGTATGATACTGGCATATCAATAACTATATAAATCAATGGAACAGAACAGTGAGCGCAGAAATAAACCCATGCATATACAGTCAACTAATTTACCATAAAGGAGGCAAGAACAGGGAAAGGGCAGTATTTTTAATAAAAGGTGTTGAGAAAACTGGATAGCCACATGCAGAAGAATGAAATTATACTATCTTAGACCATACATAAAAATTCACTCAGAATGGGTTAAAGGTTTGAATGTGAGACCTGAAATAATAAAACTCCTAGAAGGAAACATGGGTGGTAAGCTTCTTGACACTGGCATTGGTAAGGAATTTTTTGGATATGGCTTCAACAGTAAAGCAACAGAAGCAAAAATAAACAAGGCTTACATCAAATTAAAAAGCTTCTGCACAACAAAGGAAACCATCAACTAAATGAAAAGGCAACTTACTAAATGGGAGCACATATTTTCAAACCATATATTTGATAATAGGTTAACATCCAAAACATTAAAATAACATGTCAAGCTTAATAAGAACAGCAAACAATTCAAATAAAATATGAGCAGAGGGTCTGAATAGACATTTTTCCAAAGAAGACATACAGATGGCCAACCAGAACATGAAAAGATGCTCAACATCACTAATAATCAGGGAAATGCAAGTCAAAACGACAATGAAATGTAATCTCACACCTGTCAGAACAGCTATTATCAAAAAGAGAAGTAATTAAGTGTTGGGAAGGATGTGCACTGTTAGTGGGAATGAAAATTGGTGCAGCCTCTATAGAAATCAGTATGGAGGTTTCACAAAAAATTAAAACTAGAACTACCAGATAATTCAGTAATTCCATTTCTGGGTATTTATCTGAAAAAATTAAAACATGATTTAAAAGGATATTACATCCCTATGTTCACTGCAGCATTTTTTACAATAGCCAAGATACGGAAACAACTTGTTTCCATTAGTGGATGAATGGATACAAGTGTGGTATGTGTATATATATATGTATGTATATATATATGCCATACATGGGTGGAGTAACTGGAAGCAGTATGTTAAGCAAAATAAGTCAAACAAAGACAAACACTGTATAATTTCACTTTTATGTGGAATCTAAAATTCAAAGCAAACAGAACAAAATTCATAGAAAATAGATTGGTGGTTGTGAAAGGGGCAGGAGGAGAGAGCCAGAATGGGTGAAGGAGAGTAAGAAGTGTAAACTTCTACTCATGAAATAAGTAAGTGTTGGAGATATAATGTACAGCATAGTGAATGTAGTAAAAATATTTTATTTCATATCTGAAAGTTTCTAGGAACACATCTTAAAATTTGTCATTGGAAGAAAAAGATTTTTATAACTTTGTATGGAGATGGACAGTAATTAGACTTATTGTGGTGATCATTTCACATTGTACACAAATATGGAACCATTATATTGGACACCTGAAGCTAATATAATGTTATATGCCAAAAATACCTGAATAAAAAATAAAAACACATCAATATTTTAAATCAGAAATACACTTATGGTTATAAATATCACTAAAAATAAAAATCACTCAAAGATTTTTTTTCTGAATGGCAAGAGACATAACTTCAGTTGTCCATAAAAATTTGAAATGTTGGTTTATATAATTAAAAGTGAATACCAAAAAAGAATAAGAAAGATAAAATATTGTATTTTATCTTCATTTATTCCTTCTCTTGTACTTTTCTTTTTTAAATATAAATTCATGTTTCTAACCTATATAATTTCCTTCTGTGTGAAGAAAATCAACACATCTTTCAGTTCTCTGTACTGGCAATGAATTCTCGCAGGCATTCTTTGTCTGAGGAAGTATTTCTCTTTCACTTTTGAAAGATAATTTTTCTGGATGTTGTATTATATGTTATTGAGATTTTTATTTCAACACATATCTTACTCCATTCTCTTTTTGCATGGTTTCTGACAATAATTCTATGATTCTTATCAATTCATCTTTCAGTATTTTTTTTTCTGTATCTCCTTATAAGATGTGCTGTTTGTCTTTGTTTTCTACAGTTTGAATGTGATGTGCCTTGATGAATTTTTTTTCCTTTGGCATTTCTTTTTTTAAATTTATACTTGTGTATTCTCTGAGTCTCCTGTATCTGTGGTTTGGTTTCTGTCCTAATTTTGAAAATATTTCAAATATTTCTTCTGCTCTATTTTCTTTCTCTTCTCCTAATCCACTTACACATAACAGCTTTTGAAATTATTCCACAATTTGTGAACATTTTATTTTGTTTTGTTTTTCTTTATTTTCTTCACTTCTCATTTCCATTTGGGAAGTTATACTGACCCATCTTTAAGTTCACTGATTCCTTCCTCAGCCATGTGGAGTCTACTGATGAACTTATCAATGATGTTTTTCATTTCTAGTATTTTTTATTTTTTCCATTTCATTTTGATTATTTCTTAGATTTGCCACTGCCATGCTTGCATTTCCCATCTGTTCTTTTATGTTATTTGTTTTTTCCTTTAAAGTCTTTAACGTATTGTTCACAGTTATTTAGAATTCCCTGTCTTGTAATTCTAAAATCTGTGTCATGTATGAATCTGGTTGTAATATGTGATTGGCACTTCAGACGGTGTTTTTTCTTCCCTTTGCATGATTTGTAATTTTTTGTTGTTGCAAATTGTATATATCACACTGGGTAATAGCGATTGGGATAAAAGGTCTCTAGAGTGAGGATTTATGTTAATCTGCATAAAAATTGAGCTTTGTTTGATTAGTTCTGTAACTGGTGGCAAAGCCTTCAAATCTCTCTATTGTCTTTACTTTTGCTTCCCCTTTTGGCATTTGGCTTCTCTAAACCTTCTCAGAGACAGTCTTTGTCTTGCATTTCTTTCAGGACTGATCTTTTTCTGAAGCTTATTCCAGTGTTAAATTGGAGCACTTTTGATAAGAAGGTAAGGTATGGGGAGAGAAGAACAATCTATAATCATATGATTATTAAATCTCAGTCTTTCTGTGGACTTTTGTTTCTAGGCTGTGACCTTCACAGTGTCTCTTCTTATATAGCTCCTCTCATCCTGAGAGAAGTAAGGAAGACCCCAGGGAGTTGTAGAGAGATGAATGCCTTTCCCTCATGTCTCTGGGGTAAGGCTCCACTAAGCTCTTACCCCTTAGAGAGTAAGCCTTTGTTGTGCAGAAGACTCTGGGCATATTTCACAAGGATGCCATGAGGGGATCCTTATCTCATCTCAGATCTTTATTATGAGAACCTGGTGTGATGCCTGGAGATAAAGCTGATGAAAATGTAAGATTTATAGAAGAGACACTTGACCTCAAAGGAATATATGTTTCCTTGATTATGAGTTTGTTAATACTCATTACAAAAGAGATTAGAAAACAAACAAGATTAAAGATGAAAATAATTTAACAAAAATCAGACTCTAGTAATTTCTACTATGATTTTTGTGTGTTTCAGTATTAATGTACATATTTTATATGTATCTTCTCTCTAAGCCTAATTTTCTAATTTTTTTCACTTACCACCACAAAAATCTTGAGAAATTATTCATAAACATGATTCTAATGGATGGATAATATTCATCACGAGGATAGTACTTGAATTCAGTATACTATCCTATTAGCGGATATGTAAATTGTTTTGTGTTTGTGAAGAATAGGAGTGTTTTTGTGTATGGACATGTGTGTGAATGCTTCATTGGATCTCAGGTGGCCAAAGTCTATTTAATCATTCTACTAAGTTTTTGCATAGTTTTAGTACAGGTACATGCAAATTCTCTTTTATTTTTTCTCATCTTCTCTTATCTACACTACCATTCTTATTAGCTGTAAGTCCCAGGTATAATGTGTTCGATATATATCCCAAACCATGCAAGTATCCTTTTAAAATATGAAACATTTTGTCTATTTATCTTTCTAACTTTCTAATAAATTATATAATACTTAAAGTTTTCCAATATTTTTAACCCCAAGATGTTTTCTTTTCTGAGGATTATGCATTCTGCTGTTTGCACATATAATTTAATTCATCTCAGTGTTGCCCAATATACACCACACTAAAACCTATTTTACATTCCTCTCTGTCAGCACAGACAACTTTGAGTTGAATATCCTCATACATATCCACTTACATACTAATTTCTCTGAAATTAGTGAGAATTTCTCTGAAATATATAACCAGAAATGGGATGTCTGGGTTAAAGGGCACATATGTTCTTCCAGAAATGTTACTAAATACTGACATTTTGCTTTCTGTAATGGCTGGAATAATTTACAATCACACTAGTTATTTGTGATTGAATTCTTTTTGCCCTACTTTCTTGTTAACACTTGGTATTATCTAAGTTACTAATTTTTGCCATTCAGTTGCATGTAAAGTATCTTTTTCTTTGTTGTTCTAATATGTGATCTCAGATGACTAGTAAGTTTGACCATCTCTTTATATGCTACTTAGTCATGTGGACTTTCCCTTTGTGTACCATCTGTTCATTTTCCTTTTTGGTACTTCTAAAAATATGTTCACAAATTATTATATACTCTTCCCCTTAAACAGTCTTGCTTAATTCTCCTTTTCTTGAGTATGAATTGGACTTCTAAAGAACTGAATATCACAGAAGTAATGGTATGTTCCTTGATATGGTCTAACTTTTATTATCTGCAACAGAATGATTCTGTACATATGCTGGGTCTTTGTGTCATGTCATAATATCCAATAGAATGACTGCTAGGGCTTTTTGAAAGTTAACCTGGGTATTTGAAAATTCTTACTCTTCCACATATATTTTAGAATAGTTTAACTTCCTCACTAATTAATACAAGCTTAAATGGGATTTTCAAAAATGAAATACCATTATTTTTTCCCATAATAAAATAGAAATTTGTGCAAAAGGTTCATATCTTTTTCATGCCCTCATAAATACAATATTCAAGCAATATTTAGGAATTAGTTATAGCACTTTCATCTCTCTACCCACAGATAAGACCCTTCCACTTTCCAAGTGGTTCATAGTCCTAAGCTGGCATGAACACAGACATCAGAATGACTGACTGACATTCCAAGCAAAGGTTCTTCCATAAATTTCCATACAACTGCTTCAGTGAACAGAGAATTCCTGATTCATTTTATTTTTCTACAAATTTTCCTGGAGCATCTAAATAGAAAAATATAAAATTTCTTAGTCTTAATATCCTTAAGCTTTCATTCATTACTGTAGTGTATTAGAAGTGAACAACAATAAAAGAGTAAATGTTTTAAGTAAGAATCATTTTACAAATGGGCAGGAGTCTTATAAGGATTTACATTAATTCTGCTCAGGAGAAACTTGTAGATCTATTATAGGAAAGGATCCAGCCAAAAACAGGGATTGTAATATTAGGATCTTCTGTTCCAATAAAAGAAAGAAAATGGATAGTAGGATTAGAGGGATTATTGGTCCCATTTGGTTACTTTTCTTAGAAATGGTATATATAGGTATTTATTATGGATCATTTAAAATATTAAAGTACATAAAGCTGTATCTTAAAGTTTTTTTCTATGCATAAAAAAGCATAAAGTTGAAATGATTAGCTGCTGGATCAAGCCTTACCTGAAATGAGTTATTTTGATACTTCTCAGTTATGAGAATTAACAAATTCCCTGTTTTGTTTGAGCCAGTTTGGGATGGGTTTTATGTTACTTGCAACATTAGGAGTCTTAATTAATGCCTGACGTAAGGCTCATACTAGGTTGAAACTTAAATGGTAGGCCTTCTCAAATTGTCTGGATTGGTTGTATAGCTAACAGAAGCAAAACTTCACTTGAAGTACTTTGTGCTTCCAAACATATTTCAAATATCCTAAATAGTCCCAAGTAGTAATAAGAAAGGGCCCTTAGCCTGTCACCATGTAGTGGTAGGATTAACCCATGGAGAGAAGTTAATAGATCACTGGGAGATGAGCACGTACAGCTGTACAGGAAAACCAAGTGAGGACATTATTTCTCCACAGTTTCTAAGGTAATAGAGAGATTTTGCTCTGCTATATGTAGAAGGAGAATAGAAGACTGTATAAACATTTTGTTTCAATTCTTCGTATGATTATTATTTAAAATACAGTGCAAGAAATCTTCCAGTAGCTGATAATGGTTTGAGATAAAATGTTCTTTGTAAAGCAATTTCCACTATTTTCCATCTACACCAATTTAATGTATTCAGTTGTTTAAAACAGCTATTTTTATATTCAGTTAAATGTAATATTGCAGTTCATATCATTTCTTTTTCACAGAAAAGTGACTCTATGAATCTAAATCTAAAAATTTAAATCAAGTAAAAACAAATACAGTATTTTTTACATGAAAAAATCATGGAATAATAAATCAGTTAAATGACTTAACTGGGTCAACAAATTGTTTCTGCAAATCAACCAATTATTTGATTAAATTGGTTTGTCAATTTAGTGGTAATATTGATCCAGTGTTTAGTGACAGTATTAATCCAGATAGAAATTTTCTTTTGCCTGACTTTTACTTACTCATCAAGATTCAATTAACTAAGGGGTGACCTCATTCAGGACGCTTGGACACAATCCTCTTATCATTTTTAATTCCAGTTCTCCTAGGGGTTCCAAAAGCATCTTGTGTTTATTATAGCTCTTATAAAAACAAAAATCAACATTTGTTGAGTCCTAGCTGTCTGTCAGGCACAACTCTTGACCTAAGTTAGCTCACTTAACCTTCAATTAATCTATGAGATAATTTTGTTATTGGTGGTGGTATGTTTTTAACAAATGAAGGTGCTGTGACTCAGTGAGTTAACCAATTTAACCACAAAGTTAGTTTCTAAGTAACAAAGACAGAGAAGTTACGATGGGAGAAACAAGAGGAGAACCATGAATACTGCATGGTCTAAGTAAAAAGAAAAGAGAATTCCAAAAAGGAAAGGATAGTCAAGAAAATCAAGGCAGAAAAAGTGATGGCTGAGAACAATAATTATCACTGTACAGTTTCATTTTGGTGTTTGGGCAGCATCTCAACCACATTATAAAAAGGCAGCGTGAAATCAGGTAGGTAAGATGCAAATCTGGATCTGTTTGATTTGAAAAGTTGATAATTTTTCTTCCATACTGGTAGTTCTCAAATATCAGTACGCATCAGAAACATCTACAGAAATTCTTGTGAATGCAAGTTTGTGTCTCAAACAGCAAATATCTGGAATGAGGCCTCACATTTTTAAGAAGCCCTACCCCAGGTGATTCAATGAAGTTGCCAGTGAATACACTTAGAAACACCGTACTTCCATGCCAACTCTAACAGGGAGCTTCTTGAAGGCAAGGACCTCACTGGGTTTTCAGTAGTGAGCATAGTGCTGGATTCACAGTGAGAATCTAATGTGCTGCACAGAGCTATGTTCCACTGTGGTTTGGTACAAATAATTGCCTATAATTTGAAAACATTCATCTCACGTGGACACAGCCTTAATTTTCATAAACTCAAGCACCCAGTTGTTTATGTTTTGAATTGCACACTGATCCTAAACAGTATCGTTTTTTGCTCCTCAGTGAAATCCTGAAGAGGAAAGCAGTGGTTTGGACTTTTGCCCTGTGAATGGTCCCCTGACTTATTTCAACCTACAACTATTTTCAGTGACTATTATAACAATTCATTTGACAAGGCTTTAATCTTCCTTAAAACAAACTGGCTTATCTCTGCTCAATCATTTTACTAACACTTGTATTTTTTTCCTTATTCCAAAAATCACATAGGCTCATTATTGAAAATATAGAAATTGTAGATAAACAATAAGTAAACAAATTTCATTATTTCACAAGATGGAATATTCATACTCCTTTCAATCTTATATTTATAATTATCTATATGAATTTCTAAAGAACTACAATGTTTATACTGCTTTGTGACTTCTTTTTGAAGTTTATTTTAAATTGCTGATAATTTTTGTACTATTAATTTTCTTTAAAACTGTACTTTAAATAGCCGTACAACAGTGAAATGAATCTATCCATTAAAATTCTGAACATTTGCATATTTTTGGACTTTTAAGCTATTTTCAATGATAAGGTATTACAAACAATTTGGGGGGAAATTCTTCCATTTAGATCTTTCTCATAGTTTCTTTTTTTATTATTCCCTTACATTTCAAGAAATAAAATTGTGAGCTTAAAATATAAATATATTCAAGCCTTTTGTAAGATTGTCATCTAAAATTTACAATTACGTGTCCAAGTGTGTATGAAAATATCTGTTTCTAGGACACTCATCAACATGGATTTTATTGCATACTTTTAAAAACTCGGTCACTTTGATGGTGATTAATAATTTTAATTAGTTTTAACTTCATTACCAGGAAACTGAATTGTTTATGATGCTTATTTGTTCATATTTATTTTATTGTAAAATGTTTCTTATGTCCTTTTTGCTGGATGAAACAATTTCTCAGCAATTTGTGACAAACCAAAAGGATGACTCTCAAAACTCCAATGGAAGATTCAACATCATTTCCTGATTTCATCATCTTTGCAAATGGTTTGATGACCAGTACTGCTCCTGTTTCCAGGACTAGACCTGAGGTGTCATGAGTATTCAATGAGAAAAAAGAAAGTAAATGAGAAAAAGGAAGTAAAATGCTTATTTTAGTACCTGCCTGGCACATAGTAAGCATCCAATATATGGTAAAAATTATCATTGTTATATAAGGCAAATATAATACTTGAAGTTTATAAACATGTATTGATCATCCAAAAAAAGTTTATAAACATGATATACAAGCATATCCTGTATATTCTTCTACAGAAATGATGTAGGTCATCCAAAAAAAGTTTATAAACATGATCATCCAAAAAAGTTTATAAACATGAATATACAAGCATATCCTGATGTTTCTGTGCCACTGAATAACACACATGGATACCAATGGAAACCTAGAAAGCTCCACATAATGTATGTTGAAATTACCATTTAAATTAAATTAAAATTATCTATCATCTGTTGAATGACTATGGATAAGTGAAGCAGGTACTGTTATTTTTCTACTTTGAAAAGGAAAAAGCCAAGAGAAGAAAATTTTCAACTTCTGCAAGATTACATAGTAAGCAAGAAGTAGAGCCAGGATTCCAAACAGGGGATTGGTGTGACATGAAGCTCCAGCTCCTAACATGTCATGAGATAGCTCTGAAAGTCTCTGCAAAAGACCTGAGTACATCGGTTTGATAACTGGGGCAGGAGTTCTAAACTTTTTTTGTTTGAGGAGGAAGTCAAGTGCTATTTTGGGAATCTTATGAAACTCCTGGACTCTTCTATCAGAAAGGCTCATTCGTTTTCTCTGTGGTAAAATATTGTATGGGTGCCACATGCTATTGAAGAGTCCTGACTAAAGAGTCTGGGCATAAGCTACTCCATTTTTTAATAACTTCATTTTGTAGGAAACAGGTTATGCCCACTCTGCGCATGGTCCGCTTTGCGCACGGCCCGTTTTGTGCACAGACCCCTTTGCGCATGACCCACTCTGCGCATGGCCTCATTCTTGCAGTGGAGGTCAGGTCATGTCTGGGCCCTCTCTGCGCATGGCCCACTCTGCGCATGGCCCGTTCTGCACATGGCCCGCTTTGCACACGGCCTCATTCCTGTGTATAAAAGAAGAATGAACTTGTACTTTGGGGTCTCCACCTGCAAGTGTGAGACCCCAGCATGCTGCCTCCCCAATAAACGCTCTTGCTTTTGCATCCACGCGTCTCCTGGTTATTTGGAGGTCGATTGCACGGACCCAACACTATATAACATAATTTTTCTGTCAAAGGGCATTTATTTTGTTTCCATTTATGGTTTTGTAAGATTTTTGTTTGCTTTTATAAACACACCATGCTATTTCAGATATGCTTCCTGACACATAGTTGTTGTAAAAGTTTCTTGTGGAATATAACCAGCAGTGGAAAGAAATTTCTGCATGCTAGATTATGAAATGTTTTAATAAACAAGATGTAAGATCATATATTTATATAGAATCTAATGCATAATTCCAACAATATATGCATTTATACTAGTCTTACAGAATGAGTTAGAAGTTACCTCTCTCTCTCCCCCAATTTCTAGAATGGTTTATATAGCATTGAAAATATTATTTTAAATGGTTGGCAAAACTCATATGTAAATTCTTTGGGGCCTGGTATTCATTATAAAATTTAAATCACCTGAGAAGGGGGTCCAAGTTGCTGGTGTAAGATTTACCTCCTCCCACGGACACAATAAATCTACAGCTACATATGGAGCATTTCCCTATGAAAAAGATCTTAAAACTAGATGAAATGCTCTCCACAAAAGGACAAAGGACCACATGGGGAAAGGTAAGAGAGGCAGAGACACAGTCTTGCAAAAATAACCGCTCCCAGCCTGGCGAAACACAGCAAGAAATCTCACCTGACAGGCACTTTTGGAGGAGTGAGGGGTTGGTGGCCCACATGGGACACCCCAGCTCCTGGGATCTCCCTGGAAAGATGAGCCCCCCAGAATATCTGGTTTTGTTTATCATCTCTATTATATCTTCATTTTCTATTACATCAATTTCTGCTAATTATTAATTTCTTTCTTCTAATACCACTAATTTTTCTAATTTTCAAAGTAGGTGCTTATCATTAATTTCTAGCTTTCTTCTTTTCAATTAAATTTATAGTTTTCTTCTAGGGATTGTTGCTTTTAAATAAAGTACTTTTTATTTGCTTTTTTCTTTTTAACTAATAAGCTTTAATTTTTAGAGCAATTTGAGGTATTAGAGCAGTTTTGTTCTATTACATTTTTCAATGTGTTTTTAAATTCCCAAATGTATACTTTTGTTAGTTTTCTTCCTGTTATTGATTTCTAACTTAATTTCATTTTTATTAAACAAAACACTGATTTATGTTATACCAGTTCTTTGAAATTTTGGAGACTTTTTCTTTGTCTAATAAACGCTCAATTTTTGTAAATGTTCTATATGTTTGGAAAAAATGTATATTCTATACAATATACATTATATAGTAATTCCATAAGGACTGAGATTTTCTTTCTCTATTTTATTCCATGCTGCATGCATGTATGCTAAACTGTGTCTACTCTTAATACTCAATGAATATTTGTTGGATGAACAAATTATAGACTAAGTTTAATTGTGTTGCTCAAATCTTTTAGTTTTACACATTTTGTATGAATTTATCATTTCTTATTACCTGTCACTTTTTGTTTTATAGATTAAGAAAATAATGTTAATAGGTACATGATTACAATTATAATATGTACCTGGCAAATCAAAACTTTTCCACTCAGTTATATCTAGAAATGCTAGACAAAAATGTGTATAATTAAAAACTACTGTACCACCTTTCAAAATATTGTTTTTCTAGTGTTTTTTAAAATTCAAATTGTCCTTTTTCCTTTTAAGTGTGCATCTGAAGCTTGCATCCTCCAATTGGCTGAATTGTTTTTTAAATCTTGCCTTTTAAATGTTTAATCTGTCTATTTTAATTACTAATATAAATGGGTTCAACTCTATCATTTTCTTAGCGTTTTCTATTTGCTTCATATTTTATTTTATCCTCATTTACTGTCTTTGAAAAAATTGTTTGAGAGTCCTTTTCTCATTCTATTTTATTGGTGGCTCTACAAAAGCCTAAACTCAATTGCTCTGTTTACTATTTAGAATGAGTTCTCAGATCTAGTTGTAATATACAGGGAGTGCTTATACTGTTCTTAAGCCAGTGGATGTTAAGAATTGTTCTAATTTTCTCATTTAATACACATACACCCTAAGAGATAAATATTATTGCTTTCATTTTACAGATGAGGAAGATAACGTCCATGGTGATTAAACCGATCAATGACACATAATTAGAAAATGTCTAGGATAGGATTTGAACTCAGATGAGAGCCAAAAATCTTGCTCATAACTATTATAAAGGACACCTTCTGCTTTTGTTCAATATTTACGTCCATCTTGTGTGTTTGTGTGTGTGTGTGTGTGTGTGTTGTGTGTATTTAGCCCCCCCATTAGCTTTTGTTTTTATTATTTGTATACTCAACTATTATTTATAGATACCCACATGTTTACCATTTGTTTAGCCAACTTGCCTTTCTGTAATTCTGCCCTTTCTGGGATTATTTTTTTCATCGAAGGACATTCTTTATAAGCTTTTCACTGGCAGTCTGTTGGTTAAGAAGGAAAAGCTATCTGCAAATGTCTCTAGGTGACTATGAATATGCCATTCTTTGTGAGTTGAATGTTATTTTATCACAGTACTTTGAAAATATTATTCCACTGTTTTCTACTTCAATTTCTATGAACCATTAGTAGTATTATTGTGCCTTTTAATAGAATTGTCTTTTTTCTGTTTATATTTTCTTTGTTAATCTATATTTTGACTTTAAGATGTATGAGTTTTTTATTGTTGTTTGGGGTTTCTTTGTTTCCAAAATTTGAAGAAAGTTTAATCAATTCTAGATTTTTTTTTTCAGCTCTTTATCTTCCATTCATTCTATTACCTCCTCTGGAAACCTAATGCCTCTTACTTTCCTTCATGACACTTATGCTCTGTTTTATCTTACCTATTTTTTTGTCTCTTTGGCCATAATTCTATGTAATTTCTTCATATCCATCTTCTAGTTCACTAATTTACCCTTTCACAACACGCAATTTGTTCTTTAATCCCTCCTTTCAGCTTTTTATTTTAATTATGATTTCCATTTTTAGAAGTTGTATTTGATATTTTTCCCCTCCAATTTACCTAGTTATTGTGATAGTTTCTTCCAACTTTCTTAGTTTTTTTATATCATTCTTTATGTCCTTGAGCAAATTATTTGCTTTCTATTGTCAGATAACTTGAGTCACTAACAACCTTTGCTGACTTAACTGTGATTCTTAAGTGCGATTATTTAAATTGCAGAATTAAAGAGGATTCAAACTTTTAGACCACAAATGGGCCAACTAAAAGCTATGATTTCTCAATGAGATAATTTTTCCCTTCCCATTCTTTGAACCAAAGTGGAGAGCAATAAGCTTTCTAGATGTCTACATCTGAAGAAAAATGTCCCTCCAACACCCCAGGTTATCCTTCCCAGAGGTGCAGCCTTTCCTGAGCCCTAGCTTTCTTGGTGGGTGAGGTCACTGATGTGACCCCCAACACTGTGAAGCCCAAAGCTGTGTCTTTTGCCACTTTGCCGTACATAGTATTTAAAATTGTGGCTTTTGTTTTGGTATCATCAATGTACAATTACATGGGCAACATTATGGTTATTAGACTCCCCCTTTTATCAAGTGCCCACCACATACCCCTTTATAGTCACTATCCATCAGCATAGTAAGTTGCCATAGAATCACTACATGTCTTCTCTCTGTTATACTGTCTTCCCCGTGTCCCCCAACCTACATTATGTGTGCTAATCATAATGCACCTTTTTCCCCCTTATCCCTACCTTCCCACCCATCTGCCACAGACCCTTTCCCTTTGGTAACTGTTAGTCCATTCTTGGGTTCTGTGAGTCTGCTGCTGTTTTGTTCCTTCAGTTTTTTCTTTGTTCTTATACTCCACACGAGTGAAATCATTTGAAATTTGTCTTTCTCCACCTGGCTTATTTCACTGAGCATAATACCCTCTAGGTACATCCATATTGTTGCAAATGGTAGGATGTGTGTTCTTCTTATGGCTGAAAAATATTCCATTGGGTATATGTACCACATCTTCTTTATCCATTCATCTACTGATGGACACAGGTTGTTTCCATTTCTTGGCTATTGTAAATAGTGCTGTGATAAACATAGGGGTGCCTATGTCTATTTGAAACTGGAATCCTGCATTCTTAGGGTTAATTGCTAGGAGTGGAATTTCTGGGTCAAATGGTATTTCTATTTTTAGTTTTTTAGGAACCTCCATACTGCTTTCCACAATGGTTGAACTAATTTACATTCCCACCAGTGGTGTAGGAGGGTTCCCCTTTCTCCACATTCTCACCAGCATTTGGTGTTTGACTTTTGGATGTTGGCCATCCTAAGTAGTGTGAGGTGATATCTCATTGTGGTTTTAATTTTCATTTCTCTGATGAATAGCGGTATGGAGCTTCTTTTCAGGTGCCTGTTGGTCAACTGAATTTCTTCTTTGGAGAACTGTCTGTTCAGCTCTTCTGCCATTTTTACTTGGCTTATTTGCTTTTTGTTTGTGGAGAAGTGTGAGCTCTTTATATATTTTGGATGCTAACCCTTTACCAGAGATGTCATTTATGAATATATTCTCTGACACTGTAGGATGTCTTTTTGTTCTACTGATGGTGTCTTTTGCTGTACAGAAGCTTTTTAGTTTGATGTAGTCCCACATGTTCATTTTTGCTTTTGTTTCCCTTGCCTGGAGAGATATGTTCATGAAGAAGTTGCTCATGTTTATGTCCAAGAGATTTCTGCCTACGTTTTCTTCTAAGAAGTTTATAGTTTCATGACTTACACTCAGGTCTTTGATCCCGTTTGAGTTAACTTCTGTGTGTGGAGTTAGACAATAATCCAGTTTCATCTCTTGCATGTAGCTGTCCAGTTTTGCTAACACCAGCAGTTGAAGAGGCTGTCATCTCTCAATTGTATATCCATGGCTCCTTTATCATATATTAATATACCATATATGCTTGGGTTTATATCTGGGCTCTCTAGTCTGTTCTATTGGTCTATGGGTCTGTTCTTGTGCCAGTACCAAATTGTCTTGATTACTGTGGTTTTGTAGTAGAGCTTGAAGTCAGGGAGCATAATTTTCCCCACTTTATTCTTCCTTCTCAGGATTGCTTTGGCTATTTGGGGTCTTTTGTGGTTCCATATGAATTTTAGAACTATTTTCAGTAGTTCGTTGAAGAATGCTGTTGTTATTTTGATAGGGATTGCACTGAATCTGTAGATTGCTTTAGGCAAGATGGCCATTTTGGCAATATTAATTCTTCCTATCTATGAGCATGGGATGTGTTTCCATTTATTGGTACCTTCTTTAATTTCTCTCATGAGTGTCTTGTAGTTTTCAGAGTACAGTTCTTTCACTTTCTTGGTTAGGTTTATTCCTAGGTATTTAGTTCTTTTTGATGCATTTGTGAATTGAACTGTTTTCCTGATTTCTCTTTCTGTTAGTTCATTGTTAGTGTATAGGAATGCAACAGATTTCTGTGTATTAATTCTGTATCCCACAATATTGCTTAATTCAGATATTAGTTCTGGTAGTTTTGGAATGAATTCTTTAGGATTTTTTATGTACAATATCATGTCATCTGCAAACAGGGACAGTTTGACTTCTTCCTTACCAATCTGGATGCCTTTTATTTGTTGTGTTGTCTGATTGCCATAGCTAGGACCTCCAGAACTATGTTGAATGAAAGTAGGAGAGTGGGCATCCTTGTCTAGTTCCTGATCTTAGAGGAGAAGCTTTTAGCTTTTCGCTGCTAAGTGTGATGTTGGCTGTGGATTTATCATATATGGCCTTTATTATGTTGAGGTACTTACTCTCTATACCTGTTTTGTTGAGAGTTTTTACCATGAATGGATGTTGAATTTTGTTGAATGCTTTTTCAGCATCTATGGAGATGATCATGTGGTTTTTGTTCTTCTTTTTGTTGATGTGGTGGATGATGTTGATGGATTTTTGAATGATGTACCATCCTTGCATCCCTGGGAGTAATCCCCATTACTCATGATGGATGAACTTTTTGATGTATTTTTGAACTAAGTTTGCTAATATTTTCTTGAGTATTTTTGCATCTATGTCCATCAGGGATATTGGTCTGTAATTTTCTTTTTTTTTTGTGGTGTCTTTGCCTAGTTTTGATATTAGAGTCTTTTTGGCCTAGTAGAATGAGTTTGGGAGTATTCGCTCCTCTTCTACTTTTTGGAAAACCTTAAGGAGGATGGGTATTATGTCATCACTAAGTGTTTGATAAAATTCAGCAGTGAAACCATCTGGTTCAGTGGTTTTGTTCTTAGGTAGGTTATTGATTACAAGTTCAATTTCATTGCTGGTAATTGGTCTGTTCAGATTTTCTGTTTCTTCCCTGGTCAGCATTGGAAGGTTGTATTTTTCTAGAAAGGTGTCCATTTCTTCTAGGTTATCCAGTTTGTTACCATGTAATTTTTTATAGTATTCTCTAATAATTCTTTGTATTTCTGTGGTGTCCATAGTGATTTTTCCCTTCTCATTTCTGATTCTGTTTATGTGTGTAGACTCTCTTTTTTTCTTTATAAGTCTGGCTAGGGGTTTCTCTATTATGTTTATTTTCTCAAAGAACCAGCTCCTGCATTCATTGATTCTTTTTATTGTTTTATTTTTCTTGGTTTTATTATTTCTGCTCTAATCTTTATTATGTGCCTCCTACTGACTTTGGGCCTCATTTGTTCTTCCTTTTCTAGTTTCACTAATTGTGAGTTTAGGCTGTTCATTTGGGATTGTTCTTCTTTAGTGAACTAAGCCTGTATTGCAATATACTTCCCTCTTAGCACGGCCTTTGCTGCATCCCTCAGATTTTGTGGTGTTGAATTATTGTTGTTATTTGTCTCCATATATTGCTTGATTTCTGTTTTTATTTGGTTATTGATCCACTGATTATTTAGAAGCATGTTATTAAGCCTCCATGTGTTTGTCAGCTTTTTCATTTTCTTTGTGCAATTTATTTCATACCTTTGTGATCTGAGAAGTTTCATACCTTTGTGATCTTAGAAGCTGGTTAGTATGATTTCAATCTTTTTTAATTTACTGAGGCTCTTTTTGTGGTCTAGTATATGATCTTTTCTTGAAAATGTTCCATGTGCCCTTCAGAAGAATATGTATCCTCTTGCTTATGAATGAAGTGTTCTGTAAATGTCTGTTAGGTCCATCTGTTCTAATACATTGTTCAGTTCCTCTGTCTCTTTACTTTTTTTCTGTCTGGTTGATCTGTCCTTTGGAGTGAGTGGTGTATTGTCTCCTAAAATGAATGTGTTGCATTCTACTTCCTTCTTTAATTCTGTTAGTATTTTTTTCACATGTGTAGGTGATCCTGCCTTGGGTGCATAGATATTTATAATAGTTATATCCTCTTGTTGGACTGACCCATTTTTCCTTATTTAATGTCCTTCTTTGTCTCTTGTTACTTTCATTATTTTGAAGTCTATTTTGTCTGATATAAGTACTGCAACTCCTGCTATTTTCTCCCTGTTGGTTCCATCCCTTTACTTGCAGTCTGTGTATGTCTTTGAGTTTGAAGTGAGTCTCTTGTAGGCAGTATATAGACAGGTCTTGTTTTTTTATCTATTCACTGATTCTATGTCTTTTGATTGGTGCATTCAGACCATTTACATTTAGGGTGATTATCAATAAGTATGTACTTATTGCCATTGCAGGCTTCAGATTTGTAGTTACCAAAGGTTCAAGGGTAATTCCTTTGAACCCTTTAGTGCCCATAAGCTAGTCTCTGGAGCTGCTCAGCCCCTGGGGTGAGGTTGGGGGTTGTAGGGGAGTGGCACTGGTGCCTGGGGGAAGGAAAGAGCTATTTCCTGATTCCTGGCTGCAGTGCCCATCTCCAGTATCAGAGCCAGTGGGTTTAGCACACAAGTGAAAGCCTCTATGCTTTGCATCTCTAGTTGTTATAGATGGGGCCTCCCTCTGGCTGTCCTGACACCAGTGCAGTGACTGTCGGTTTGTGAGCTGGTGCAGCAGGTCAGGAGGAAAGCACAGCAGGCTGCATGTCACAATGGGGGGGCCTCAGAGCTGAGTAGGCAGGCAGCCAGGTGGATGAAACGCTTGAAGCTCCTCAAAGTTCCCAACCTGATGGGCAGAGCATGCCCAGACATCCTTATCCACATATCCCACACAGCAAGGTCCCTGCAAACCACACCCCTTCAGCAGCCCTCTCACTGCTAGGAAGCCTCTCAGATGCCTGCCTTTCCTTTGTCCCAGAACAGCCAGATGTGGATCCCTGTCATCCACAAATGGCCAGAATCTCAGTCTCTCAAGTAGCCCACCTGTCCTAGCTCCCCAACCCCACCAACCTTCAGACTCCACCTTCAACTCCCCAACCCCACCACAACCCCACCACACAATGTAGGCTTGTGTTCCAACGCAGACCTCCAGAGCTGGTTGTTCAGCAGTTCTAGGCTTCCACCCTCTTCCCGCTCCGTTTTTCTTCCTCTCACAGGTGAGCTGGGGTGGGGGACGGGCTTGGCTCCTGCTGGATCAAGGCTTTGGTACATTACCCTGTACTGTGAGTTCTGGTCTGTTCTCTACGTATGTGCAGTCTGGTGCAGCCATCTTTCCTCTTGCTGTTTTAGGATTAGTTGTATTAACTATATTTTCATACTATATGTGGTTTTGGGGGTTCTCTGTCTCACCCATCATGCCATCTTGAATCCTCTCCCTGGGCTTAGATTTCTTAAACTTTACTTCTCAGATTTAGTATGTGCACGAATCACTTGGGTATCTTGTTAAAAGACAAATTTTCAATGAGCAGGTTTATGGGAGAGTCCAAAATTCTGCACTTCCTGTGAGCACCCAGGTGATTCCAGTATTGCTGGTTAGAGAACCAGCATTGAAGAGCAAGACACTACCATCAGGAATGGTAGACCCTGTGGGTACGCAGCAGTGCCAGCACTGATTTACCTCCAAGAATGTCTCCTCCCATTCTGTGGCTGGCCACAGATAGTTTATTTAAATTTTACAACTTCATGCATCCATTTAAAAGGATGTCTTATCATGTACCTAACATGTTTGAGTCTTTAGTTGTAAGTAGGAGGGTTTTAGTCTGCTATTTTATGGGAACAGAATTCTTCTCCAAATAAGATAGTCTTACCATCCTTGGTATTCATACTTACAACTCATCCCATTAGTATTATTTGTGCATTATAAAATAAGCTGTACTGATACAGATTTAGTTGAACATTTTCACAATGGAATAGATTTTGGTGATTTTAAATGACTTGAGGTTTCAGTTTAATGATACATGCACAAAGAAAAATGGAGAAATAAACATACAATGAACTTTTAAATAATTTATGCAAATGACAGTTGAGAAACAGATTTCATACAAACATGTTAGAAACCTGTGGATTCCGTATTTTCTAAAAAAAGTGGTTTTGTTAGATAAAACTTGCGTACTTTTGATCAATGCATCTTAAAAACATACTTTAAAATTCCTTTTATATATTTTTTACAGCCTGAATTGCAACCATTTGATATTTCTCTTATAAATTTTAGATTACTTCAAAGAACTTCATCCACATTCACTTTGTGTTACTTTTTACCTTTTATTAGATATTTGGTGATGCAGAAAAAAGTGGATTCTGATTGTTTCATGGAAGGAAGGTGAGTTCTGCTAAAAACTTGCTCTCTAATTATTAAAACCCCACTTCAAAGACTATTTTTTAATGAAAGGCTAATACAAACTATGATTATTTTGTTTAACTGCCTTTTAAAACAATGAAACTCTTAAAGGTTATCCTAATCAAAACCTCAAAAAGCTGCTCAAATCAACAGTGAAAACTTGACATACTGAGAGGCATTTGGATCTTAAGAAGAGCTCAAGATCAAAAAATTGAATGGTAAAGGTTTGAATATGGGTATTATTTATGAAGTCAACTAAGACAATCTTTTTATTTTTAAATATAAAATAGAATGCCCATATATGCAGATTGTAAAGCACATTCTAAAGAAGCAAGTGTATGTCAACAAAAACAGATCTTAAAAAAGAAAATAAGAGAAAAAATAACCCATTCCTTTTCACAAAGAACAGCATACCAGAAAAGAAATAACTTTATTGGAAATAAGGGATAAAAAAACAAATGAGCATAGGTTGTTTCAACTAACATGGAGAAATAAAATGAACAAAGACATAAGCATAATGGATTAATTGTAGAAAAATTAAGTGAATAAGGTTTTTTTTTTTACATATCAAGGGAAATGATGAGATTAGCAAAAGGTAAAACACATACCACTAATGTATAAATAGAGAATGAAATTAATAAAAACTCTTACTGGTTAATGTTTTGAATTAAGAAAAACACAATTTGGGTCACTGGAAATTATTCATATTCTTCAACAAAGGTTATTGATAAAAGAAGTTTTAAGGAAATGTTGAGACAATTAGAATATGCACGAATTTCCAAAACAGGACACTGCAGATTATGAAGACTGCAGAAGAAAACCTAAAAAATTATCTTCATTGAGTCCCTTAAAATTGTTTTTAGGAGCAAGACAAGTCTGAAAGGAATTAAAAAGTAAAAAAAAAGCAGGAAATATGAACCTGACTTAAGAACTGAGACAAATGATACTATGTATGGCTTAGTGTAAGTCTGTTAGGAAAAAATAAATGTTATGATACTGTAACTCATAAATTAAGTTCTTAAAAGTAATAAGGATTGTAGTCTTTTAGTAGATTTGTAAAATTTTCGGTGATGGTTTCAAATCTGTGTTAATCATAAAGTTATAGTGAGAACAGATGCCAGATTTTCTAAGGCAGTGGTGCTAATGAAAAAAATAGGGAATACTTAGTGAAATATGAGGATCATCTACTATTTTGTCTATCCTCTGTTCATGCCCCTGTGTTGAGTCTAAGCTAGAGAAATAACACCTATGCTCCTTTTGAAAGGACATAGAATCAAATCATATTTCCCTCAGTCATTATCTAATCAAAATGGCTAACATTACATTCTGTGTTTTTGGTGCTTTTGCTAAGAAGTAAAGGAGGTGGTGTTTCATCACAGAAAAAGAAGAGGCTAGAAATAATGTTTTAAAAGACTTTTATAAGCTTACATTCTAAATATCTCATATAAGAAAATTCAAAACAATAAGCTATTAATAACCCATGTTCACATAACCTTATAAATAAGGCAGTGTACTCTGAGAATCTTAAATCACTAATGTTTTTTTTATGTCTATGTTTTTTTCTCTTATATGAACAGGTCTGCACTAGTCTGCATTAATTAAATTTAAGTAGGATTTCTGAGCCTAGATCATCATTAAGTCTGTGGCCCTGATTTAAATCTGCAGTAAAACATTTCTCCATTAAGTCTTGTGCTTTTGTGTCATATTTCATACACTAGTTGTCTCTTAATTAAATCCATGATGGTCCACCAACACAGACTATTAAAATAACTATACTTTGCTCTTGACATATTTATGAGACAGAGTCATAAGACTATAGACTGATACTTGAACTACTCACTAGAAATGCTAATAAGATTATGATGAAGGTAAGATTAGAACATTCCTCTTCTTTCTCTTTTCTTCTTTCTAGAGATTTATTTTTATAACTACAGTTTACTTCTATTTCAGATTCTGACTTCTTCCCCAGACCATCTGAAAGCTCTTTCATTGTAAGATAACTGCAAATTAATAGTCAATTGGAAAACCTCGCAAAGTGTTAATTTATATCACATGATGTTAATATAAACCTTGAGATATATTCTCCTCTGTGTTCTTCTTCTCTTCATGGCTGCAACTAAACTGGTTAATCTAGATACATGTTTGCTGAGCCTTTAGGTATTCAGAGTGAAGAAAATTTACAGGGACTGGAAAGAGACAATAACCCCGAGTAGAAAGCAGTTAACTATTAGATGGGGTGAAACGAAGTCCACCTATGTCAACCTTAGAAACGCTGAACTGTCAGTCTGTTCACCACAAAGAATGATGGTCCCTTCCTGGGTGAATTTTCAGAGAATTGATCACAGCACATGGTGAAGGAGTTTCCAGTTTATTTTGTTTGCTTTCAGTAGCTAGATGTACACTTTTTTCCCCTTTTTCTTTGAAACATTTTGTGTGTGTTTGTAGGGTGCAGGGCCTTGAAGTGAAGTAGTGTGCTTAAAGGACCAGGCAGTTCAAATGACTGCGAGCTGGGTCAGAGCAGAGACGAAGGACAGGAACCACAGGGAGACTCTCCATCAAGTTATCTGATATAAATATAGGGAAGACTTCACAGCGTTTAGATCCATTTATCTGCTTCTGACTAGTATCAGTTGATATTCTGTAGCTTTTAAAAATAATACTATGCAATTCAGCATTCAGCTCTATTTTTTTAGCAGAAATTTCAAAAAGTACTGCAAAGCGAGAGATTAACTCCAAATAAAATAGAGTTTTAATGTAGGATTGGTCTGCAGTGAACAATGTAAGTATAAAATAAATTCTAATATCTTGTCAAGAATAGCAGCTACAGTCAGGCAGCTCCACTAAACACATTAAATCTAATAAAATCACCCTCACGTACTCCTGACACTAGTAGTAATTAAAATAACTTGTTTCAAAAAAATTGGTCCTATACATGAATACTTATTGGCAATTATTTCTTAGTTCTTCAAACCAAAGATAACGTAATTTGATTCTCACACAATTTTCTTGTAAATGCGGTTCATATTGGGTTTTATATGCAGCTTAAGACTGTTAATTGCCATTTTGAGCCTCACAGTAAAATAGAGTTCAATATGTCGCTTTTCTCAAGCATAGAGAAATGTTTGAGAAATGCTTGTCTTAGTCTAATGAACTGTGAATAATTTACATCCTGAGTCCTATTTTTCAGTATAAGTGGTTCTGATTTTTCTTAAAGCTTGTAAAGCCTAATCAACTTGTTACATTCATCTGATTAAAGAAATCTATGACCAAGTGAAGAGATGAATCCATTGCTGCTTCCAGGCTGCTTTGGTGGTGTTTTGACTTTCTTAAGGCCACTTTTTAATTTGGATCTATTTTCTCTTTACCTTTCTGGACAATGTATTATAAACTATGGATTTTATTTTCCACATTTGTAGGAAAATATTATCTGACTTCAAATATTTTCAAAATCCCCCATCTCTTGGCAGGTACAGTTGATAACTTGGAATTTACAGAGACCTAGCTGTTCTGCCAGGAAGAAAAGGGAGCTGTTTCAGGGTGTGAACGTTTCTCATTTCTGAAAGAATCACAATCATGAGATGTGATTCCAGCTAGTTCTAAGCGTGTGTGTGCTTCACAAAACTATGCCAAAGAGATCAAGACAGTGAATCTGCATTCAACAACCACCACTGAAAACAGCAGCTTTGCATCCCCAGCATAAGAGGATGGTGCAGATATTTTATCCTGCCCAGAGCTTGGAAAAGAAGTAAGCTAATTTAATATTCACTGTGTATTTGCTCAAGGATCTTTTTTTGTAAAAGGCATAATTTTAGAAAGACTTTAGACATATATTAGAGAATGTGTGAATCAAAAGGAATTTTAGAAACAGTTTGATTTTACTCCTCATTTTGTGACAGAGGAAACTAAGGTCCAGAGAAATTAACACCTTTATTATTTTATAACCATGAAACATCATGATTGCTAACAGAACAAAGGGAAATCACAGTATCGAATATTTAAATTTACAGATGTGAAGGGACCAGCAAACTGCTCTTCTTTCTGAGATTACATTATGATATGGCTGCCAATAAAAGTGATCTCTGCCTGACATTACATGCCGGCCAGCTATGTGATTCCCTTATCCTCAATGTGAATGTTGAAGGTCTTATATGTACTTGTAAATGAAAGGGAGAAAAAGGAAATAATTTATTTGCATTTTGAATCTACTCAAATATTTAGAGTCTATGAAGCTAAATAGCCAATCAGGATTCCATTTGTGTAAGTAGTTCAGTGCATATTGTTTCTGGGCAAATCACAAACTAAAATGTATCAAAAGAATCATCCAGCAAAGCTAGCACCAAAATTGGTCAAGACATGGAAACCAAAGCAAAGCCACTGGCAAGAAAGATGAGGGAATACTGAAGGTGAACTGGACAGTAATTAGGCAACAGAAGAAGAGGTAGACCAGGAGGCCTAACCCAAAGACTAGGACGAGAGAAATGAGACTTAGGTGTTGTGAAAAGTCAGAATCTAGGTACAAATAAGTGTATGATCAGGGCCTGGCAAATTTTTTCTGCAAAGGGCTAGAGAGTATAAATATTTTGGGCTTTGAAGGTAATATGGTCACGTCACTGTCCTAATAACCTCATTTTGCCAGCCATACATGATATATAAAGGAATGGACATAGCTGTGTTCCAATAAAGCTTTATTTACAAAAAGGGCACCAGGTGGACTTGGCCTATAGGTAATTATTTGTTTATGTTTCTTCTAAATAGAAAGGCAGATATAAATGCTAGGTAGATAGGTAAATAGATATGGATATAAATCTTTTTCCCTCTCTAAGCAGCATATTTTGGGGTTGCATTAAATGCACTCTGAGATTGGTACACGAGTGTTGGCTTCTATTAAAAATAAAGAGCACATATTTGTTTCAAGTAGACTCCACAACAAAGCCGATAAAACTTTAAAAATATAAATCAAATCATATCTTTTATGATTAAAACCCTTCCATGGCTTCCCATTACAAGTAGAATAAAATCTGAAGTTTCAGACCATGACTAACTCTCTAATTTCATCTTTCTCCTTTGCCTTATTTACTATACTGTAGTCAAGCTGGTCTTTTGATTTTTTTCAAACACTGAAATTGACACCAAAGTCATGGAACTTACTGTCATCTCTGCATGAAATGCCTTCTCATATGCTGTTATAATTAGTTTCATTTCAATATTCAAGTCATCAGAAGTGTCTTCCAGTTTTTTTCCCCTTTCTTCATAGCACACTCATCAGTGTTGGGATTTACTGTATTCATTCATGAATTCATATTCTGTCTCCCTAACTAGAGTAAAACTGCTCTAAGGAAAAGGAATATGTCTGTGATACTCCTTACTATGTGGCAGGAATCGTATGAGTGACTGACACATGGTAGGTGCTCATTAAATATTTTTAAGTGAATGAATGAATGAACCCAGTGAGACTTTTTCATACATTTTATTCTGTAATGCTCAGAAAGCTTTGTGATCTGTTGTAAGTTCAGGCATCCTTAATTTTGCTGTACTTCACCTTTCAGTGCTTCCCAGATACTGCTTTTTTTTAAAAAAATTGAAGGTTTGTGGCACCCTGCATTGAGTAAATCCATTAGCAACATTTTTCCAATAGCATTTGTTGATTTTGGGTCTCTGTGTCACATTTTGGTAGTTCTCACAATATTTCAAACTTTTTTATTATTATATTTGTAATGGTGTTCTGTAATCAGTGATTTTGGCTTATTGAAAGCTCAGATACGGTTAGCATTTTTAGCAATAAAATTGTACATTGTTCTTAGACATAATGTTATTATACACTTAACAGACTACAATACAGTGCAAACATAACTTTTATATGCACTGGGAAACCAAAAAATTCATTTGACTTCCTTTATCGCAATACCCACTTTTGCGGTGGTCTGGAACTGAAGCTACAATATCTCCAAGGTATGCCTATATTATTGTTAGATAATAAAACAAGCTCTCATTGAAGTTATATGATTTGTCCACATTTACTGAGCTATAAAAAGGCTTAACCATAACTTTAACTCTAATGTTTTCCTCTAAACACAGTTCATTTAACATTTGTTATGTATCAAAAACTCTAATATTTTACAAATATTAGTTTTTGTAAAATCCCTGTGTCATAAATACTATCATCGTTATTTTATAGGTAAAAAAATGAGGAATAGAGAGGATAAATAACTGTACAGTTTCTTGAATAGCAAGTGAGAGAGCTTGGATTCAAACAAAGTATTAAGGTTCTAGGGTCCTTGTATTTAACCGATACATTATGCTGTATTTATAAGATACAACCTGTGTGCAAGACTCTTGGATTTGAACAATCATAAATAGCGTATTTGTTTCCCATTGTCGCTATAACAAATTTTCTCAAGTTAGTGACTGAAAACAATACAAACTTACTCCCACTGGTTTTGGAGTTAAAAAGTCTGGAATGAATCTTATGGTAAAAATCAAGGGGTAGGCATGGCTAGCTCCTTTCATAGTCTCCAGGAAAGAATCCCTTCCTCAGCCTTTAGCTTCTAGAGGCCCAGCACATTCCTCGGCTTGTGGCTCCTCTCTTAGTCTTCAAAACCACTGGGGAGTATTTTCTGTCTCTGACTGCTTCCATCCTCACATGGCCTTCTATTGACTCTAACCATCCCACATCCCTTTTACAAGGACCCTTGTGATTCTATTAGGCCCACCTTGATAACCCAGGAGAATCAACTCTTCTCAACATACTTAATTAGCTTAATAGTATCTTCAAAACATCATTTACTTTATGAGGTAACATGCACAGGTTCTGAGGATTAGGACATGATCCTTTGAAAGCTACCACAAATAATGTCCTAACTGCTTAATATCAAATAAATACTTTAACCCCTTAACCAAGTAAAGGTGGAATGAAAGTGAATCTGCAATGCTGTTACTGCTCAAGTGTCAATTCAGTAAGTTCTACTCTGACAGCTTATTCTAAATCACCACCCCCGCCCCCATTCCCTGCATCTTATTTTTGGCCTTTTCTAATTTTCCCCACAGCACTGCCAGCATGCACAACTGTAATGATTACTGCCTTTCTTTCACTAGAAATAAACTTTGTGAAGGAAGGGGTTTTGAAGCATTTGTTCACAGATGCACCCCATTCCCCATGCCTAAAACAATATCTAACACATAATAGACACTTAATAATTGTTTGATAAATAACAGATATATGAGTAAACATCAGTGTGCAGATTAGCCTCTGAGAGAGTAGGGTAAGGTTGATGGGATAATAGTTTTGTTTAACTTAGTTCTTAATTGACTATTTTAAAAATATTTTACATGGATTATTCTCTACAATTGTATGGCCTTATTATTAAACTCTTTATCATGACAATAAGCATGCAATCTAATATTATAATACATCCAAGGGACAGAATAATGTGTGGCACACATAATAAGCCCTAAATAAAACTTGCTGAATAAATGAATGGATTACAGATACTGGTACATAAAGAGTTAACTCCTTTGTTATGGTCAAAGCTGAAAATGAATCATTTACTATGTTAAAAAAGATTATGCCTGTTGATTATACTGAAATTCTAACAGTATATTCTAATATTGTATTTAAATATATACATCCTCCCTATTTGTCGATACTACTCATGCATATTCGTGTGTGGGTGGGTGTGAGAGAGAGAGAGAGAGAAAGTGAGATTTGGAATATCACTGTAATTAAACAGAAATATTTTTACTAAAAAAAAAATTCTATTAGAATTTAATCTACCTTTTTTTTTTTCTTTGGTATTAAATCTTCCCAGAATTAACTGGGCAGAAGCAAATTAGAGTTTGGAGCCCATCTACTTAGTAATAGGACTTGGACCTATCAGTCACTTTGTTATAAGCAGACAGTATAAGAAAAGCTATGCCGATTCCTTTGACCACACCATGGTCAAGATCAATCTTTCAACTGCAGGATCACTGAGATGAGGATTAAGACTGGAATACACTGCTGTATGCAAATTATCTAAACGTGTGAAATGAGGCAGATCTTATTTAGTTGAGATCATCTCAATTTTTTTTTAGCTCTCATACAGTTTCTAATTCTGTCAGTTATTTTAACATGAACAGATAGAATAATTTTGACCTCTATCACTATATCAACCCTTATGACCTAGAGAACATGTACATCCACACTATTACTTACATTTAACCCTAATATGTAGGCATGTTTTAGACCTAATAGGATGAAGTAGTTAATTGGAAAGTTAACTGGTCCATCCATTGCTATACTAGTTCACTTTTGTGTGGGTATCTTTTATCATTTGTGTGGGTATCCGTGACTAAACCCTGTGAGGCACTCCTTGCATTTGGAAGTTCTCCTTAGTCCTAACTTAAATACCTACTGAAATACACCTTATTTTATTTTCTTTTGCTTTTAAAATGTCAGCCCCTTCTGTGGACAACAGCTCTTCTTTCATTTGAATTTACTAGATCACTTCATAATTTAAATGTGGTACATAACTCTTTTTGAAATTGTCCTCTAAAAAGCAAAAATCTTAACTTTCCAGAAAGCCTTTCAAGATTAATGTGAAGTGGCTATCTGCCTCAAAAAGCTTCCTGTCAGAGGGCCAAACCGTAATTAGAAGTGCCCTGAATCCTCCTGTGAATACTGAATTGAAATTACCTTGCATTATCATTGCATTGATCTGTGTTAATTTCACATCAGATAAACTGTCAATTTTATTTAAATAAACCTCAACTCAGAGACTGGAACATCCTTTACTCCCCCATCCCTCCTCTATGTTTTTTTTAATTGAACCCACCACAAAGCTGAAATTGTGAATGTTTTACTTGAATTTTTTAAAGTACAAGTTGAGTTGGCAGTGATATTAAAATTTATTGGCCCACTTCAGTAAAAAAACAAAATCTACAGATGGACTTAAAATATTTCACTTTTATTCTTATTCCACATAGCTGGACTCCTGCTTAAGTAGGAGGTGTGGAAATTAATTATTTTCCTCCCATGTGTACCATCCTCTTGTGGCTTCTGTCACAAATCAGCACACTGCGGGATTTTATAACCAGAATTCTGCCTCCAAGAATTCCTCATGAAGTGGATAATATCACCAAATCTAAGATGGTGACTGGCTCATTTCAGTCATGTGAGTCATTGTCTTGCTTCAGTATTTAGGTAGGGAAAGAGCAGTATCTCATTAGTTGTATTTATAAAGTGGATTAGGTCAAAATGAGGAAAGAGCTTGGAAATTGCAAGCCAAGGAGACCTTAAAGATCATGTAGTTAACCTCCTCATTTGCAACAAAGATAATTACTCTAGGGAGCTTGAGATAATGTTTAGGGTCCCCTAGGTAGGTTGAGGCAAGGCTTTCCCACGTCACTGTGCAATCACTCTCACCATCTGGTAAGACAAAACCCCATTAGCAGCAGTAATGCAGACCAACTACCAAGGGACTTCCATGTATGCACTAGACTTCAATTCAGAAATTTAATCATGTCATTCTGCATCTTAAAATCATGTTATGGCCTCCCATCGCCTTCAGCATGAAGTTCAAATCTGGGCCTATATGTTCCTTCATGACCTGCCTCTTGACTTATCATGTATTAAGACTACTTTACAGGCACCCTTATTAGCATTTCAATCAGTATGTCAGGTTCTAGCACATATCTTACTCCTGAAAAACACCGCTTATTTTCCCTGCCCAGAGTTCCCTTTAGTCAGAGGCAGCATCCAGCTAACAAACGACAGTGTCCTTCATGAGCAGAGCAAGTTACTTTCTTTGGAAGCATTTCCGAAGCCTTTCCAGGCTGTGTAGAGACTCTTTTCCATGCTTTTCCCATAACACCTATTTTGCACACATCTGTTACATCTCTGATAATACTTACGATAATCACACATTTTCTGAGAACCTCCACCAATATGAGCACCATGATCACAGAGACTTCTTCATTTCTGAATCCCCTGTGTGTGTGGCATGGAGTCTGACCCTGGTAGGCTCTGATATATGTTAAATGAATGAATGAAACTAAACTAATTGATAATCACATACTTCTCTCCTCCTTGTTTTATTTTCATTTTCTCCTCTATACTACACTTAGAGCCACCACTATCTGAATTTCTACAATCATTTGTCTTTCAGGCAGACAAGCATGCTCCTCCTAATAATAAAATTCCCAGCAACTCTTTAATTGTTTTCATTTTCAACTATAATTCCCAGTGGCACATAACAAAAACCAGGACTATAGAACTCAAAGTGAAGAGGGGATTTGGCAGTCTGGCCATTAATTGGATCGATGTAGACAGCCAACCCAAATGATTTAATTCCTGCAGTAGAGGAGGTAAGGGACTTTGTCTGGCATTGTACTTCATATTTGCATTTCTTTAAAAAACGTGAAATACATGGAAATTGTGTGGATATTTCAGATTGAGTTCTCTTTTTAGCATGTTTACATAGATCCAATTAATGAGATGTATGTTGAACTTCTATTTCTCCTTTTGTGTATTTGTTGTCTAAAGGGTGAATCTTTTTCCTGAAATATCATTACTGGAAAGAAGATATAAAATATGCTTCAGATGAAAGGAGTCTTGTTATGAAGAGAAAAAATAAAAAATAAAACAAAGCGAGAGCAAGGCTTACCCCAAATTATCATGTTCTAAGTCATGAAACCATGAATACTTTAAAAATCTTCTGCTTAGCTAACCAGATGAACTATGATAAAAACTTTATATATGTAATATTATGTTTTTCAAAAGGGAGTAACATTTTAGGCTGTTTTCTACGTTTATTAATTTCTAGAATTAAAAAACTTTGCTAATGGGAATATAGCAGGCCTAAATAGAGTTCCTCATGTAAGTAGCTTTAAATGCACAGTTCTTCTTTAAATGGTCACATAGAAGTTCAATTTATAATAATATTTTGATATAACTGGTTAATGTTGCTAAACTAATCAAATTTAGTGCTTTGTAATGATTTATTCCCATACTCAGAATGACAAGTGCTTAGAAAAATGAAGTGCAAAGAAAAATAAAAATGTAAACTATCACGTAGACTCTTTTTGTGAGAAATAATGTTATCAGGAACTGATCAAGAAAAAATCTTCTTCCTTCTAAGAAAGATCTGGATTTTTAAAAAATATTTCTCACCCATGAGACTCGACAAAGAAGTGTGTGTGTTTTGCGACTGCGCAACCCAAAGCAAACCACAGCATCAAGAAAAAGTAAAACAAATGTGTCACGCGAAGTACTTCCTTGCACTTCCGTATCTATCCTCCAGCATCTTCTCAGATACCCACTGATTTTCTTTTGCTAACTGTTGTGATCTATCTTGCAAAGTGGTAAGATGGCCACTTGAGGACACATGATGGTAATTTCCTCCCATGCAGGAGACAAGTCCAACTTGCAAAGGGTCTTCTTTGGACTGGGGCCTTTGGCCGGTTTTTCAGGAAAGCTCTTGTTCTTCCTTGAAGCAGTCCTTAGGGAGCCACTGAACTCAAGCAACTGGGGGCCGTATATTCTTCTCAGGGGACCTGGATGATAACCTCACTCTCCAAACTAATTTTCTTCACAAGGCCTAGTAGACTGTTTCCCACCCAAAGGTAAACAATCACTGGAGAGTGAATATTATCTGATAATCAAAGTCAAAGGTATTTACATTCTGTCACCAAATTTCAAGTGCATCTTTCTACTGGAATATTCTACATTCACTCTGGAGCGCACCAATAGATAAGTATGAAAAGAAGAGTATTCCTGGGGTATAGGTGGAGACGGAGAAGATGTGACTGTAGTTTGGATTGGTTTGGAGTAATGTTGAGCATAAAAGTGGCATTATGTTATTCTTACTATCAAATGAGATAAAGTATAATATTCTGTGTAAACTATTAAGGTGCTAGTTTTAAAAATTGAAATTATTAGCAACTAGGATTATCTCTATAATTTTTCTTAGCATTTTCCCATGACTATTCTTAAAATATATTTAATTTCTCCAAAAATGCCTAGTTAGGACATACATTTTACTTTTTCTTCCTTTAACTTTCCCTAGAGTACCTAGAGCATTTCTATTCACTCAGCAATTCTTGCTGAATTATAAATAGTTCAACAGGTATTATGAAATTCTGATATTTGGATTAGAAAAATTTATTTCCTTTTGAAGTATAGTTGATGTACAATATTGTATTGTTTCAAGTATACAACATGGTGATTCGACAGTTGTCTCACATTATTAAATGCTTAGCAGAAAATTCTAATATTGGGAAGCTATCTAACCCATTCTATCTATAGGCTTCCTAACATTGTTTTATCAGATGCTTACAGTAAACCTGGCCTGATTGCTCACTGACAAAATTTCATTCAACAAATCCATCATTGAAGCCATTAGTTTTTTCTATGGAAAGATATTTACTGTTGTAACAACGATTAGAAGCACGCTAACATTATAGAAATTTCCACAAAATATATCTATTTTTCATATTAACATGTCTTTTCAGGTATCCTCATTCCAAGACACCACACTGCAATGAAAATGTGGTTTGTGGGGGAAAAAAAATCATTGCTTTACACTCTAAGGGTTTGGAATAGCCCAGCTGTTCCCCGTTCTGTGTCTGCACTCTTTCAGCTTTTAGAGAGGTGTCTTTTTCAGCTAGCAATAGCATAAGGCTTTGCCTCTGGAGTAACAACAGTTTCATGTCAAAGAGGGAAATGGGCTTCGTTGTACCTGTGGTTTGATGTAATGGTTGTTAGGCACGGCTCCGCAGAGAAAAATTTCACATAGCTCAGAGATATTCAGCATCTGCCAAAAGCCTTGACCCTATTCTACAACAGTGTCTATAAGCTATGGGGGAACTTGAAGGATGTCTGATTCCAAGAATCATCACAGCTGTCACTGGGGTTTATTCTATCCATTGGCAGATATGCTTATCATAAAAACCACAAACCTTATATCGACTCATGTTCAGATCTTGACTGTTCCCATTATACAAGAAAGAGTTAGAAAATCAACACTTGTAGCAGTTTCAGCTTAATGCTTTTCAGAATTGTGTTGGTTAGACAGCAAATCAAATATTCCCCTCCCTTGTTCCCTCCTCTTCTACTCTTCCATTAAAAATAAACGCATATAAAATCAAATAAAGCATCAGATCATAGCTCTTTGTGGTCACACTGCTAATGCTTGGAACTTGAAAACTGGACCTAAGGAGCATATGTGATTCAGCTAGTAGAGAGACATGTAAATCAGCACAAGCTCATGGGCTGAGACTAAAAAAAGGTCAGGTCAAGCCTGGCAGAAATTATACTTTTTGAAAGTAGGAGTTTAAACAACACTGTGTCTCAAAGTATTGATGCTAGACTACTGGTATTTATGGCTATTAGGTAGGTCATTACAGAGACGCAGGGCAAGAAAGCCTAGAGAGACAATGAAAATATTTTTTCAATTTATCTACTGGGTTAGTCACCTCACTGAGAAAGTCTCTCAACAAACATAGTTTTGTTATCTGGAATCCCTATGTCTCAAGGGTCGTTAGTAATTCTCATACAACCACTGTGATCATTTCACTGCCACATGGGCGTATGTTATGATTCTATGGACATCACCCCTCTTTATGATCAACTAGCAAGAGCTATGCCCAGAACCATACACTATTCTTTTTTACCCTCTAGGAAGTATACTCAGCATAGTGTTTTTATAATAGAATTAAATACAGAATAAAATATATCATAACAATAAGTTAGATCCAAGTTATTAGACAACAGAGTCCCTTGTCCCACTGCATGTTACCTGACTGCCAATAGTTAAGACGTCTACCTCATTTACAGTGTCCACACATGAGGGAGGTGATCTAGTTTTAAGACTCTTTCCTGAGACTCTTCAGTGTATTTTCTCTGACGTTCACATTCTTTGTTATACACTCTGAGGTAAGTCATTCTTCTGGGCTACATATTCCAGCTCGCTCAGCATTTTGGGGCCTTGAAGCTGTTTGGAACAGCCTTAGCTGTGCTACTTGCCTTATTACATGGATCCTGCCCACACTATAGACTTCACAGAGGGAAAGGTGAATGCCTGCATCCTGCTGCTCATTCTCTTCTCTATGTCAACAGCTTATCTTCTATTATGAGTTTGTTTGGGCCAACCAGGGAATCACTTATGGCTTCCGAGGAGTCTCTTAAAAATTACATCTCGATTTCTCTGTTATTATTGTATTTCCTGTAACATCTGCTCTTATTACTAGTCACTGATATGTTATCATTTTCCTCTTTTATACCCATTGATACTTATCTCTTAGCTATCCTTGAAAGTCCTAGTTGTCACATCTCCTGTGCTTCTCCATTTAAGATTCTCTACAATGTTATCATAATCAGGACTAAACTGTTATTTAAAAACATTTGCTGACTCTCTTGCCAGTGTACAGGTTTTCTGCTTGTTGTAGCAGTCCTGGAGCACTTCTGTGAGATCTCTACGTGTCCTGGGCTGACAAGTGACTCCCAACAGAAATATTGTGGTGGCAAAGGCTTTTTCTCATGAACTCTATGTTGGTCTGTAAAAACAGTGCTTTGTTAATGTGGCTTTAATAGCAAGAGTTTCTTCTGTCCAATTCTTATTTACAACACATGAAAAAGTGTCTTCTGGGTTGATCTGTCCAATGGATTCCCTAGACTTTCCCTTCTCAGATTGCCACAGGTCCATTGCTAACCATGAATAATTCTAATGCCAGCTGTGTATGTTGAAGGCTTTGATTTCTAACCCTGGCTGTGTGGCAGAATTATTAGGAGAACTGTATTAACATGCCAATTCTCATACTTAAATATTAAATTATAGTACTCATAGTGGTGGTAAGGGAAACACTTACCCTTACCCTTACATTTGAATGAAATGTGCAGAAAGTACAACTTCCAGATCAGAAAGTTGTGAGGTTTAAAAATGTTTTAAACATATTTCCTTTTTAGCAAGTCCTGTCCTAGTCTGCTGATGTGCATATGAGAACTACTGTTAAATTGTATGTATCCTGTTGAAAGAAAAGGAAACTGCAGGACAAGATGTCACTCTTTGATAAGTCAAAGTAGCTTACCATTGTGCCTCCTGTTGGTTGTATAGGACTTCATTGTGCCATGAAAGAAGATTTGATATGTTTTATATAAATACATCAGAAGGTAATTATACCCATAAATTCATTTTGTGATGATTTTCCTACTATTTCTCTGGTCACATAAATTAGTAATCTATTTTATTTTCTAAGTATTAGAGGACCATTTATTCATTATGAATGATTATTTGCCGGGACCTCACTCTATACCAGGTACCCTATAGGTAGGTGTTCTGCTTCCCTGGTTGAACCCTGAATGATATACCCATTGTCATGTATAATTGAGAATTAGCAATACAAGTCAATCCCAAGGGAAAAATATTTGGAGTATTTGAATGAAATTGCAAAAGTTCTTAACAATATCAAATTAGCAGAGTATAAAAACCCATTTTATAAAGCATGGAAATAATTTCCTACAATGAACCCTCCACTGTAACAGGTCTATTGCAGTTGTCTGACCTCAGATGAATATGAGTGACCCCTTGGGATTCCTATAGAGGCTGATAGCTAACTTCAATAGGGAGAAGCACAAGTAAGACACAAAAGAAGTCAGTCACAATGACTGTACAGGAAACAGCCCCAGCAGAAAAAGAAAAGGTCTACTTTTACATAGATACCAAGCACTCACTTATCTATACCTAGGCCACTGGGCAGAACAAATGCTCACCAGACCCAGGAGAATTCCTAAGCCTCTATGCAAAATCCCACACAGTGCCTGTGGAAGTAAAGTAACACTGGGGAAGTAACACAGCACAGAAGCTTCCCTGAGACCTGGATATGAAAGTATTGTAACTTTACTCAGCAAAAATGTACTGGGAGCAAATGGAAAAATGACATCCTTGAGCCAGAGTCCCACCAGAGAGGATCCCAACAACAGGAGACAGGATAGCAGACCTGCTGGAATGGGAACACCATCTGGGCAGCAAGGAATGTATGGCCCTGTAGTTTGCTTCCAACCTTGCTCAAGTGCTCTCCTTTGAAGCACATTTGAATGTAGTCTGGGAAGACTTTAAATCACTGTCATTGTTTTTATTTGCATAATCTTTCAGCAGTTTCTCTGTTCCTTTACTAAAATGTCAATGTGATAAATTGTTTCTAATATGCTTAAAATTTGTAACAGAAAACAATCTCCTGGGTTGCCCAAAGGAGTGATTGCCCAGGTTTGTCCATAGAGGAGTGCTACTGCTGAAAGGTAACCTGGTTCTTTGTTTCACGTCTCCTAAATGGAGATCCTAGCACAGTGCCTGAAGACACATTCCTTGAAGGCATGGACTATATGAAGTTAATAATATGAAGTATAAGGATAATTTTGTTTCTAAGTAAATATTTATGTCTTCCAAATGTCTTAATGCAACCTGATTCCAAACAATTAATACTGAAGACAATACTGATTAAAGTATGACCATAGAGAAATTGTAGAACCCAAACATACTAAGGAAAGAGAACAATAGTCTGCCATATCTTGACCAAACTCTGACTGTTTACTGCCACCCCGCTGATGCCCTTTTGAGAACAGTCAGTGTTTGATTCCAAGAATCTTTCCATAATGTTGAATCAGACATTTTTTTTCTTTTCTTTTATATTTATTTCCATTACTCTTTTGTTTGAGAATTCATTCTCTTTATCTGAAATACTTTAATGGCCATCTAATCATCTTCCTTCCCTTTAGTTTCTCTCATGGCTTCCAAGATTAAGTGTAAAATGCCACCTAATTGGGCGTTAGACCTTTAATGGCTTCTTTCAACCACTGCACCCTAGATCCACACCTCCTCCATGAAGTCCTCACAGGTCCTCTCTGCCCAAAGAGGTGCATTCTGTCTTCTGTAAACATGTCCTGTACTCCTTTAATGGCATTTGATGCAATATACCTTTAATATAGCAATTTCCTTTCACAGCTTGTCTTTTGGACTTCACAGTTCTACTTTGATGGTATGTCTGTGTCTGATTCATCTCTAGTTCCCATCAGGCCTCTGGAAGAATGCCAAGTAGGAGCATAGTGCATCATTCAATGAATATTTGTAGAATGACCCAGTATTTTTCTAGAAAAGTACTGAAAATTTTAGTTCTTTCAGTCAGGGCAAGCTATATATACGTAAGAGTCTTAACCAAATATATTTATCAAATACTTAGAACTATGACTTATACCTGAGATTCTATTGTCTTCCTGAGGTGCAACAAATTATAAATCAAGACACTTGGGATGTTGTCCAGGCTGAGTGACCAAATATTTGCCAAAAAAGCCAGTAAATCACTTGGTTTTTTGATCCATGAAATGAGAAGGATAATTGTCAGTCTCAGGTAGCTGTTACCAAGGTTGGCTGAGATACTCTGTGTCAAAATGCTATTAAAAGTACCAAGAACTATATAAACTTTAGGGTTATTGTCTTATTTTACAAATGCCAGACACTGAATTGATTATTTACTTCTCTGTTTCTCCTACATTTTTACATGTGTAAATATATAGACAAATAAAAAATCAGGGAAAAAAACTACTTAAACAGTACCCAGACCAATATTTTTAGTATTCTTTACTATGCTTCTAAATATTTAATAGATTATTAGTAGATGCAAACATAGAAGACACTATTTCACATTTGCATGTTAATGAAAAATCATGAATTATACATTATTTGCTGTGTGGAATAGTGGAAACAGTATTCATTTTTTATGGCCATAAAAACTTAGATTGTCTCCTGAAACACACATCAAATCCTTTTCTGTAATAGTGCCTGAAAGATCTGCAAGCTTTTTAAAACCATCTTCAGTGAAATTAGATTTGTTTGTGTCGCTTTGCAACATGCTAGTGCGAAAGTTCATTTTAGACAAAATAGTTTTAATAATGTCATTACTAATGTATATTTGGTCATCACTAAAAAATGGGGTTTTAATATGAATGCTTCATTTTAATAAACGGCAGAGGAACATAGTTGCCCTGAGTCAGCAGGAAGTGGTTATACACCAGAGGACAGCCTGATTGTGTTAGATTCATCCAGAACACTGCACAGCCCAGAGATGGTCCAACTAAAAACAACTGGCTTTATTCAAATGATTGGGCTTACTGCAGCTTAATAGTGAGATTCACACATTCTCCTATTATTTCTTGACCTTGTGCCAAAAACTCCCACTTACAGTAATAATTAGAATTAGTGTTCCCAGTACATGCCTCTATCTTCCTAACAAACAGCAAAAAAAAAAATGTGGCACTTACAAACTATGCGGTTAATGAAAATTTTCTTTACTCTGATGAATACAGCTTAATTTTCCTAACTCTTTACCATTACACCAAGGATATATACCTTCTGTGGCTAAATCACTGCAAGAGCCCATCACTAGTATTGCGGATCCTACAGTTTTGAAAAGAACCAGTTTTGTTTTGTTTTTCTGCCTGTCATTAAATTCTAAGAAGTTCCTTTTACTTTCTTGGTTGGAACACCTAAGTACAGCTGTCTTTGACTGCTGTCATTCTGGGCCATGTGCATTTGTTTCCTAGTAATGTGGAATACTATAAATGCTTCAAATATTGAATCACAAATGCTGGAATTAGCATATAGTACGAATTCTTGTGCCTACTATTTTAATGAGAGGCACAGTTTGTGAGAAGGGTCTGGAAGGGCCTATGAAATCTGTGTAGATGCTGATGAAAGGGTTCTGTCTACAGAACCCATCTGAACTCCTCACAAGTGCCTCATCATGCTCAGTCTGGAAGGAAAATGGCAAGAAGGGAGTCATGTCATATTTATGCATTTAGTGATTCTGGTAGCATTGCAGTTGTTACCATTCACAGAAACCTAACACATACATCCAAGGATTTTACCTGTAGTTTCAGGACCTAATGGGAAATCACACAGAAACCACAAGGTGTGAAAAACAGCGTGACAATAATTAAAATAAAAATTATATATATTTAATAGAATAAAATAAATGGTTGCTAAACCAAGTGTGATCTGAATTCCTTGTTAGAGATAGAGCTCAGGATTGGAATCCTCAAACCCACCCTAGATCCCATGGGTCTGTCACTAACTGATTTATTCTGCCTTGATGAGAAACCCCGTTGGAGGAACTTGGGCACTCGGAACCTTAGTTTTCTTATTTTAAAATTGGGAGAGTAAATTCTCTACTTCAATCACCCTATTTGTTTGTTGTCATGAAAAAATGAAGAGGGATGAGTCTTATAAATTCTACAGGGCTACTTGTTGAAGATATTTTGGGACTGTGGCAAGAGCCTGTGTGATAAATCCAACCACCTCATTCCTCTGCTTTCCTGGCCTCGCACAGCACCAGGTACCTAGGCTCCTTTCACGGACTGCAAGTCCCTTCACACCCTGGGCTCTGCGGCTCTCTCCCAATACGATCCAGTATGTGCAACAGTCACACTAGCCTGGGAACAGGCCAAGATCATTTCATCTGGAGGCTTTTTATGTGCAAGACCCTGAAGTGGAATGCTGTACTACCATCTCCTTGACCAACCTACATTATTATTGAGAATTTTTGTGCCCCTTTATCCCCCTCCCCGTCACCACCTATCCACCCCAACCCCTCCCCCTGGATCTTTGTGTGGCTGGCTCCTCTTCCAGCCCAGTAAAATTTTACGTCTTCAGCTGGCTGTTTTTAGCCTCTAGCTAAGGTGTTCTCTCCCAGGACTTTCTATATATAATCTATTGTCTTTTCACAATCTGAAATAATCTGTCTTGTTTATCTGTATATTGTAGGGTCCCCACAGAATATAAACTCCCTAAGAGTAGGACCATTGCCTGTCATGTTCACTACTTTAAAGTTGGCACCTACAAAAATGCCCAATTCCTAGCAGGGACTCAGTAATGCTTGTTGACTGACTGAATGAATATGGTAGTTATCAGTTCACTGGTAGGGACAGAACAGGGAGGGTCCAGTTGGTGTTTGAAGACTCTGACTACTTCCCTTTGTGTAAATTAAACTGTCCACTGGCCTCATACTACAGCTCCTGATCTCTCCCTACCCCAGTTGCCCAGCATCCCTACTCTATCTTATCTCTCAAGATTAAAAACCACAGTGACAACAGTCACAAGTGACACTAACATGAAGCTATGCATTGTACATATATGATCACATTTACATTTTTAGAACTTTTTACTTTAGAGTGAACTGAGACTTAGAGAGATTAGATAACTTGTTGAAGATATGATCCCAAGAGGTGGAGCTTATTCTCAAATGAATATTGATCTGCCGCCCGGGATCTCTCCTGCACCATACTGCTTTCTCTATAGCGAAGCCCTCGCAGAGGGTGACTCAGACCCTTGCTTCAAAACAGCTTAACTCACTTTCACTCTACCCTGGTACCCCCGGCCCCAGGTGGGGGATGAACTGATGGAGTTATCAGAGAAATGAATCAGGTGATCATGTTCATATTTTCCCATGAAGGTGTATATCTTATTGGAAGCCTTCTGAATACTAGGAGCACACCATTTATGAAGCACATATGGAGTGTTAGTCCCCTGAAGCTTCATGACAACTTTTTGAAATATGTACTTTTGTTTCTTTGGAAGATGTTACAGAATCCTTGGCTGTATTCTCCATGCTGTACTACCATCTCCTTGACCAACCTACATTATTATTGAGAATTTTTGTGCCCCTTTATCCCCCTCCCCCTCACCACCTATCCACCCCAACCCCTCCCCCATGGTAATCACTAGTCCCTTCTCAGTGTCTATGAGTCTACTGCTGTTTTGATCATTCTGTTTTGCTTTGTATTTTTATTCCACAAATAAATGAAATAATATGGTAAAAATGTGTACTGTCTTTATTCTCAGTTATTACAGATAAGACAACTGAGGCATGATGGAGTTCAGTAAATTGCCCAAGGTCACACAGCTGGAATTTGTACTTCCTCCTGTGACTACAAAGGCTGTGTGCTTAATCACTGTGCTAAACTGATGGGCCCATGAGATAGAGGCAGGAGTTAGTTTACTCAGCCTATATATGAAACTCACCTTTAAGAGCAACTGATTTTTCCTTGAAACATCTGGTATAAAATGAGTCCTTAAATAAGTAACTTTCCATTTTTGGCAATGTTAGTGCTTTCATCTTGTGATTATATTTAATATTAGAATGACGAAAATCAAGAGCACAGTCTTGGATAAATAAACAATCTATTTTTCATTGGATACAGATGAGCCATCAAGTTAACAATATCATTAATCACCTTAATATATTTATCACCATCACTTTCTCCAGGGCTGTTTCTTTCTTTGTTGAGGAAAAACATATGAAATAAAACAATTGTGTCATAAGAAATCATGCAAAGAATTCACTGGCATTTTCAGTTTCCATTTTCAGTTTTTTGTTCTTGTTAAAATCTTTCAGCTTTTTGTTCTTGTTAAAAATAAATGAGGATTTTAAAAGGAAGTAGAAATAGTTGTATGCAAACTCCTGAAGTAAGGCAGTTTTAATGAGAGTTAGTTTATTAAAAACATGACATTCTCTTAAGAAAGTCAACCAGAAGGAAGAAAAATATGACAGTTAGAGATTTGTGGATCAGGCATCTTAGTAACTAACCACCGAATTTCCAGAAGATAAGGCAGAAAGCAAGTTATGTCTCTGAGAAATTGCCCTTTTGAGAAAAAGGAAAAAAAAAGGATTTTGAGTTTGACAGTACAACCTTGTACCAGCACCATTTTCTCCTCCTCCTACTGGTTCAAGGAGTTCTAAGCACCCTTCTGTAAATCATCATCTAACATCTATTTATTATCTTTCAGCTCAGTGCACAATACTATCTGTTACACATGGATACCAGCAATAATACACGGGGGGCACCGGCATAGGAGACAGTGAGCTGTGCTCATCTGCGTTTTGCATCTCATCCTGCCACGGAATTTCTGCTCACACTGCAGCCACCACCATCAGCAATTAAAACAAAGGTATTATGTTTCTGGCATTTATTTCTCTTTATTTTACCCTTACAATGTGATGTTAAGCATCCAGTGCCAGGTAATAGAGAGAGTGTTTGGCTGTCTTAAAGTAGCAGGCTTTTTTTTTTTTTTTTCTGTTAGAGTGGGCGATTCAATAGGACTTTGGTAACCTTTATTGCAAGATGCTTGTATACATGTGGTAGCACTGTTTCTGTTCAGTGGAGAGCTAAAATGCAATGAATCTCACTTCCTGTCCAGAATGCTACTAAAACGGTAACTATGATTGCAGAAGAGGAAATCAGACTGCATGGAATAAAAATTAAGAACTTTACATGTATGATATCTGGCAGTGATTCTTAACATAAACTATAAGAATCACTGGAAAGCTTAAAAAAATACCGACACCCAGGGGCCACCCACCAGAGGTGCTGGTTCAGTTAGTCTGGGGTGGGTCCTCAGGCACTTGTACTTTTTTAAAAGCTCTTAGATCATTCCAGTATGCAGGCAGGATAGAGGACAACTGGTGGGGGAGAAAGAAACTTCAGGGACCATTGTTGCTTTCTTACTAGCACATTCTTAACTACTTATGAGACTTTCAACAAATCCTTCATCTTTCAGACTCTGTGGTTTCATCCCTCACATGGAGTTGTCATAATGATGAACTAAACCATATAATGTATGTGAAACTACTTTGGTAAGCATAAAATGTTATAAAAATATAAAATGAAAAAAAATCTCTGAAATTGAGGAATCCTGAGATCCACTGAATATTCAGAATTAGTTTTAGACCCAGGATATTTGTCTGGCATTAAGCATATCCTTTTAGATCTCTTAACCTTATTTCCTTACCTGTAAAATGGAAACAGTGTATTTCATCTGTAGCAGGAATAAGAGGGAGATGAATATTTTTATTTAATATAAATGTGAGGACTTAAAAAAAAAGAATATATTTAAAGTACAGTTCTATCCATTATGCTTGGGTTTTGTTTTGTTCCCAATCTTTCAAAGTCCCTATGAGGATCAGATGAGTTAATTCATGTGAAAGCACATTATAACTATAATTTATTATCATTATCCTGTTATTACTATGTTTTAATTATGCCTCAATTTCCTCAACTATAGAATGAGAGTATTGAGTCCTCCAAAAACTAAAAATCTTGACTCGTAAAAAGGGAGACTTGTACAAACTTTCAATTCATTTGATTCTTGTTCAGTGTATGTGTGTGTGTGTGTGTGTGTGTGTGTGTGTGTGTGTGTGTGTGTGAATTTCAGAAAGCATTAAATAGAGGAAAGGCTCCTGAGTTGTCTTACCCTAGTATTTACACTTCCTGACCTCATTCCTCTGGGAGAACCCACAGGAGAATTTGAAGTTCACAAACAAGAATCCCTTTCCACTCTAGAAGTGCAAGTGCACCTCAACCTCTGCTGGTTTTAACTCATGGCATTGGGTGTTGCTTCAAGCCAGAGGGGTACAGGAGCAAGTCCACTGACTACATGCTATTCCCCAGAATAGCCGGCAGACACCCAGTGTGCTGTCCTTTCTGACTCAGAAACAGAGATGCCAGCCTCCTCCAACAGACGCTTGGCCAAATTTCTGATGCTAGATTTGCAGGAGGGAAACACACTTCTGCATTTGTGACAGCATTCAAGGGAAGTAACTAAAAAATGCTGCATTCTGTTAGTAGCTGTATGTCTGTGTGACTTCACTGCTTGTTGTGTGAATCTTTAAACACTCATCTCTGCTGACTCACTTCCTTTAGGTGTAAACATGATTAGGTTTCTCTAATCTTTAAACAAAAACAAAAGGAAACAAATTAGAAATCCTTCCTTCCACCCAATATCATTTTCCGGCTAGAACACTCTCTTCTTACTTTCATACTGAACACACTTAAAGACCCATCTACATCTGCTGCTTATATTTCATCTCTTCTGATTCATTCTTAAATTCTCAGTAAACTGGCTTTGTCTCTACTTTTAGCCAAGGTCAGCAATGACCTCCCAGGTGTTAATTTTAAAATGTCAGTTCTTCCCTATTTGAATTCACCAATCACTGCTGTTACTCTGATTCCACCAACCATTCCCTTATCTCAGACTTTGTCTTCCCTTGGGTTTAAAGCACTGATCACTTCGAGTCATTCTCCCTCTCTGCACTGCTCTTGGCTTTGTGAAAGCCTCTGATGTGCCACCTAGTTATTAGATGCTGGTTCCCCAGGGATCCAGCCCTTGACTCTGCTTCAGCTCATGGTGCACATACTTTCTGCCTGAGCTCACCCAACTGCATAGTAGCAGCCAATACCTTCCCAGGGTCTTTAGAAGGCAGCGTGAATGAGACAAATCCTTGCACACTACTACTTTCCTGGGACATACAGTCTCAGAGAAGCATGAATGAACAAAAAGAGAAATGAGTAAGGAGTAAGAACAAATACAAGAGTATAGCTGGCTGCAGTTTTGTGTAAAACACACCTGATGTAACATTCTCACAGTCGGCTTCAAAAAAAACCATATGAAATCCTATGCATCAGGACCAACCCTGAACACCAGGGAAGAACTTATCCTCTGGTTTTCCTCAACCACTGACCAAAGTCCACTCCATGGGTCACCACCACCTCCACACCTCCTGAGTTGTGCCATCCAGCCCTTTTTCATGGCTGTTATAACAAATCATTATAAACAGTGGCTTAAAAATTTTTTAAATTATTATCTTACATAAATTTTGTGTAAGTTGTATAAGTTAGAAATCTAACACAGCTCTTACTGGGTCAAAAATCAATGTGACATCAGGGCTGTGTTCATTTCTGGAGGCTCTAGAGGAGAATCCACCTTCTTGCCTTTTCCAGCTTCTAGAAAATGCCCATAATCAATGTGGTCCCTTCCTCCTCCTTCAAATTCAGTGATGTTGAGTCCATCTTAAACTGTTCCAGTCTGACCTCTTCTGCTTCCCTCTTTTGCAGACTTTTATGATGACCTTGGGCTTCCCCAGAGATTCTAGGGTAATTGGCAATCTTAATTCCCCTTTGCCATGTATGATGATATATTCACAGTCCCAGGGACTAGGACAAGGACCTCTTTGGGAGGGACATTATTCTGCTTTTCAAGCCAGGGAAGTCAGATCCCAAGACTCAGCAGCAGACTCCACATGAGGAAGCACAAGGCCTGGGTATGAAGCAAGGGTTCTCTCTCTCCACTGGTCCGCAACCTATATCCCAGGGGCCAGGGCAGATGAGCCTGTGCCTCTCCATGGGCCGTGTGTTCCCACCGTGTCTAGCTCTTCAGAGGCAATGTGGGAACCTTGCATAGGAGAGCAGAAGCACACTGTACAAGCTGTGAGGCAGCATCCGTCCAGCCTGCGAGGGGCACGAGGGATGAAGAGCAGCCACCCTAGTGGACCCAGCTGTTTGATCACGCAGAACACTGTCACTGCCGTGAGGAAATGGTCCCGAGACAATGATGTGGAGTTTGGTGATCATTATAAAGCTGATGGAAACCTCTCTCTGCAGTGGTTGATACCATGTGATTTTCCTGGGGGTCATCAGAAGACCTGAACAGAGAACCACAACCTCACCAATCCACAGAGGTACACAGAATGTGAGTGGCTCTCCATCCAAACCTTGACAACCCGCAGGTTTACGCTTACCATTCAGTCCTCCTTCCAGTTTCCAATGTACCCACAGGACATCTTAATGCAGATGTCTCAGATGCTCTTTAAACTCGGCATATGCAACATTAAATTAGACATCTTTTCCACCTTTCTACTCCCAATATCTACTCTTCCCACAGGATTTTACTTTTTTATGAGTGGTACCTTCCCTAGCTTAAGAATCCAAATCAGAAAACTAATAGCCTTCCTTGACTCCTCTTTTTGATCATCAACCCATTCTTGACATCCTGAAGTCACCTAACTCTAATACCTCTTCTATTCTCACCATTCCTGCCTTCCTTTGGTTTTAATTTTCTCTTAATTTTTCTGCATTCTTCAAGTCAACATTCTTTCTAATCAATGCTTCACTCACATCCAGAATTACTTTCCTTAAGAAAGTATCTAATCAAGTAATCCTTTCACCTACAAATCCTTCAATAACTTATCAATGCCTTCATGGTAAGACTGGAAGTCCCTGCACTGCTTGGGATGTTCCCTCCCCTTGACTCCTCCTGGCTTATGCTTGCTCATGCTGCAAGACTTGGATCAACATTTCCAAGAAACCTAACCTCACCGAGTCCTCTTCCTGCAATATGGACTCAGCAACCCTACTGGCTGCTCTCCTCACATCTTACCACTGCACTTGTGACGCACTCTAATATGATATTTTTTTCCTTTGGGACTTACTCTCCTGCAAAATTGTGAATAATTTTGAGAACAGAGACACCATAGATTTTGTACCTTTAATTCTCTGGTACTCAATGTAGGCTGGCATGTAGAAGATGCTTAATGAATGTTTGATGAATGAGTGAGTGATCTTGATGGTAACAATATAAACTTCTGCTTAATATAATGAACTTCAGTGTTAGAGAGATCAAGGTACTTAATACCTTGTTATTACTATTATTATCATCATATTAGAAGTATGCTAGACATCTAGGAAGGATTCTTTTATAGGTAGATGACTAGAGATTTTCTTTCCATCATTCTCTGCTGCTATTCCAGAACTTTCTTCTCTAAGAGCTAACATTTATTGTACATTTTCTATGTTGAGCCAGGCACTGAGCTAAACCTATTAATTTTTATAATAACCCAGTGCCATAGAGACTATTTTATTCCTATGATACAGATGAGGAATCTATAGCACAGAGAAAGTAAGTAACTTGACCAGGATAATAGTTAAAATAGTCAGAACTGGGATTTCATCAAAGACCCCCCAAGCTCCAGAGCCTGCGTACCACTCAATACAGCCAGATAACTGATTTAAAGCACAAGGAAGGACAGACATCAGGAAAACTGTTTTCTTTTGCTGTTGTTTGTTTGTTGCTTTTAAAAATTAAACTAGAGAACCTTGCCTTGGTTGCTGGGACACAGTTTCCTCACCTATAAAAAGGGGACTTTAATTTCAATGGTCATTATGGAACTTTCCAACTCGAATTTTTTTAACTCTAACACAAGCACTGAACTGAGCTTTATAAACTGAGTGGTAAGGGATCTGTATATCTGACACTCATCTGCAAGAGGGGAAAAAAACAGAAAAAAGAGCCATGCACCACTACACTTTTTAAACCAGTTCATTATGGAAACAGTATATAAAATTATGTCATTGTTTGCTGCCCCCACCCCTCTCCGCCCTGGCTGGGTTTTTATGCTTTACTTCTTTTGCCAGTTACTTTCCACAGCCACTCAGCACATCCTTTAGGTGCCTGAAGAAGCAGAGGGAGGCCACTTTGTAGCTCATTTCTCTGAAAGTGAGATCCCTTCCCAGCTAAGGAAGATGCTAAACACATTATATCTCAAGGGATCGATCACTGGGGCACGGGGGTGGAATATGACACCTTTGTCACCCAGTATGCTTCTTCCCAATCACCCTAGTATGGGATCATGGTTGTAAACATTACTCAAGCAAACCTCAAAAGTAGGAATGAGTGTGTGTATATGTGCACATATGTGTAAGGAAAAATTAAGTGTATGCAGAAAAGGGTCCCTTTCCAATGGAGAGTTCTCACATTTGCAATTGATTAAAGGTTAGGAGCCCTGGCTTTAAACCATGACCCTCAATTCAAGCTCTGCTCCTAACTAGACTCCCTGGTCTCATCTCTCCAAGTCTGTTTCATTGTCTACAAAAGAGGTGTTGGACAGAAACGATCTCTTAATTTCCTTTTAGTTCTGATATTCTAATTCAGAATTTTGCTAAGCTCCAGAATTTGACTGTATTCTATTTCATATATTGCCACAAAATTACTTTTTGTTAAGTCAATTCATACAGCAAAGAATTTCATGCTCAATGAAAAACATATAAAAAAACAACAACCCAATCTTTTATTCTTCATAATCAAGTTTAAGGATGAGAAAAAGTGCAGATGGTTCTCCTGGGTAAACGTCAGTATGCCCACATGGCCCTGGCTTAGAATCCTCTTCTTTTGGGTCAGAACCAGACCAGTTTTGAGAGGAAGTCACTTTCCTCCTTATATTTAATCTGCTAGATTTAAGTGAAAAAACATTGCAAATAAAACTCAGCAAGAATTTTTTGTTGTTAGAAGTCAACAAATTATTGTAACTTAAAGGTTGTTTGGGCTCTGAATCAGCTTCATTATGTGTCTTTTTTGCTCTTTTGAAAATAAAATGTCTCATTTGCAGTTCATAAAGTAGCATTAGTTATTATTCCATACATTAGAAGTCAACTAGCAATTCATACTAAATAACTAAAATTAAATCAGTGATTTTACATTTAATTTACTGATGACAAACTATAGGATTCAGCAGTTTTACTCTGATAACTTTTAAAATGTATTAATTCCTTCAGTGATTTACATAGGGCTTTATTTCCCACTGCTACAACTTCATTCTCCAAAACAGAAATGCCCCATGGTTTTTCAATTTGTTACCTAATCAGCACGATATATTCCTCCTTTTCTTTCTTTTATATTGTCTCCTAAATTGGAGATTTCAATATTTGAAGAAATTGCATCAAGAAATCTCACATATTTTTCTATTTCTGTGAACCTTTAAGGGAATAAACAAGGAAAAATTATTCCACTGAAATAGGGGTGGTGCTTGCAAACACAGTGGTGTTAAGATGATTGCACTCAAATGAATTTTTTTCCCCAAATCATGATACTTGGATATTACAAGAATATTTCCAAAAATCCATCCAAAGCTCCTAACATCAACATATCAAAATGTCTGGGAACTATGCCAATGATAAATATTGGAGTTCTGAAAAGAAGTTTCCTATGGTGAGTCCGATAAGGTGTCCTGTGTGACAGAAGCTGCCTTCTACTTCCTAAATGCTCCTGTTCTGGCTCAGGATTAAAGAAGTAAATTTGTTCCAGGCTTACTTTTCTCTATTGTTATCTCCAGGCCAGAGGATTCCAGATATAATGGGGGTGGTTGTAGAGTTCAGAAAACTTGGGCTTTGCTTTTTAAACAAAACACCAGTTTTTTAAAACTTCTGAGACCATATACTTTGTATTTAATCTAGTTAAATTTATGGTAAAAAAAAAAAAAGGAAAGAAAGGAAGGGCAGGAGGAAGTAAGGAAGGAAGAGACTCTTCTTCAATATTTAAGATGGTTTTAGAAGTGTTTGGCTTGGCTAAAGGCAGTGAAATCACACCATGAATTCAAAATGCAAATATGCCATTTTTCCAAACTCAACTCAACAACAGTCCTTATCTCAAGGAAAGAAAAGATGGTAGGGAGGATCTAGAATTACGAAAGTACCCAGCACAGATGCCTGGTGCCCCCTGTTGGGGATGTGGGACACTTGGCTGAGCCAAGGGTGTTGACATGGGGGATGAGGGTGGGGAAGAAATGCAAGTGTACTTGAAGATTTATGCTGCAAAAGTGGAAAGAGGTTGGTCATTTGAGTAGAAATATCGACTTTCCAATATGCCTTGGAGTTTCAACAAACAAGAATTCTGCAGGGGAACTCTTCTTTGAGGGCTGCTCTGGGGAAGCCTGCTTTGAATACAAAATGGAAGGACATATATGGCAACATGGTAGCCGTAAGGCAATCCAGTAGTCTACAGGAATGAAATAATACTTATACGGAGTTATTCCATTTTAAGTCACCTTATACTTCTGATTGCATTGTATTCCTTATACCTACCTGTGCTTTGCTATGTTTAAGCTCTGACACTGAATCTGTGAGGCAAAATATATTATATGGTTTATTAGTAACAAAATAAGTCATATCATAATATAAACTGCATACTACTACATATTACTTAATGTATTTTTTCATTTGTATGTGTTTCTTATGAAATACAACTTTTTATACAAACATTTACATTTTCTTTGTAATCTGTTTCATAAACAATCCTGTACCTTTTCCTTAATGTTTATTTTATTTTGAAAGAGGCTCAGGTTTTACTTATTTGCTGCTATTGTATGACATTTAAGCCAAATTCAGTTTACTAAACCTTTCCTTTTATGGTTAGTGTTTTCTGTTTCAGTTGCTATGCTGAATGAATGTTGGAAATCATGCTTTACATTTTCCACTTTCCAAATGAAATCTCTTGATTACTACCCTTCCTTCATTTCTTCATTTTGAATTTTGTGCTATCATATTTCCATTTGGATGAGAGAAAAAAAAGATTGCAGTGTAGACTTAAGTTAACTAGAATCTGTACTTCATGAGGGCAGGGCCTCTGTCCCTGGTTCCTCAGTATCCTCATTGCCCCTTTAGGGTCTAAGACAGTGTCTGTCACAGAGTTGGCAGTCAAAAATATTTCTGAAGGAATTAATTATTTTAAAAAACTCTCAAGATCAGTTGACCACACGTCTTTCCAAGGTCAGAAACGATATGAACTACCATTTCCCCAAGAGTGCGGCACAAGTGACAGTTCTTAGCCCCTTCCTCGGTGTTCTGTCCTGCTGGTTTTAAAAGGGCAGGCCCCATTAATTTCTCAGGGGTGGCAATATGAAAGCTGTGTTGTGAGTTCACCGATCATAATGCGGATAAGAAAAAAATCTGAACAGCAAGATCCTATCTTATTTTTGAACTATGTAAATGACTTTTGATGTATTACTGAGAAAGCAAAAAATACCAGTGAAGTATGATGTTTGTGAGAAGAACTAGAAGTAAGCCAGTAACCTGGGTCATTATTTGAAGACCACACAATTAAGTTCTCAGCCCAGGTGATCTGGGTATTCACTTCACTGAAAATACAATGTATGTATGAATTGAACTGTATATATATTTCATGATGAGCATTTGAAATATTTGCTTTTTAAAGTTCAGTATTCTAATATAATATATAATCACTTCATACAAATAAGGATATGTGATACTGAAGTATCTGTATTTTATTGAAACTTTTTTATGCAGTGTGTGTATGTATTTACTAGAGACTCTTTAGCCTCTGGGGTGTCTAAATGTCTAATTTGGTACATTTTGAATACATCTCTGAGGCTGCATTAGTTTGTTAGGGTAATTAATTGAAGTCAGTGTTTATGTTTCAGGCATGGTAAAGCATTTCTTTATTATGGAGATTCAGATCATGGTATAGTGCTTAAGGAAACAGATTCACAAATAAGAATCCTATAAATTGTTTCAGTCTCTACCTTTGGCATTTCATGTACTCTTGGGCAACCACCTCTACAGTTTGTCCTTAGTGCCTACATTTGGCAAATCTTCTTGCTAAGTAGATTCCAGAGGTCAGATGGCGAGAGTTCTGTGACAACATTCTGCTTGAAACCAGCACAACTAATTCTTGCCATAATGTAAAAAGGTTCCTAAGACTTAAAGATTAAGTATATCCCACCAGCTCTTCCACATGCATCAGATTATCATCCCTCTCTGAGTGGGAGTAAGGAGAACAGAGGCCTCCTCTGTGGGCCATGTGCAATACTCAAACCTCTGAAGTCATACCGTTAACTTCTCTGTGGTTGCAGTATACAACTCTGAGCCAAAATAATGTATGTTGGAGAAAGGCCACAGCCAAAAGAACAGCATAAGCCTATTCCGCACCACATATAATGAAAAAGGTCTCTTAAGAGTGAGGTAAGTGCTGAAGTAAAAAAAAAATCAGAAAGTTTCACTTGGAGTTATGTCTTAGAAACATAGCAAATGTTGTTTCCCTGTGATAAGAACTCTATTCATCCCTCAGGGCCTCACTTACTGCCCCTAGCCCGTTTTCTAGAACAGAGGTCTTGGAAATAGATCATCACTTCCTCTTTTGTTATATCCCTATTCTTCATATTTTTCCTAATTACGGCCATTATAGAGTGACTAATTTAGTGTCTTTCTCTTCTATACTGGTATTAAAGTCTGGGATTAAGTCATATATTCACATATATGGGCAACATTTTGCCTAATGCATAGCAAATGCACAGTGAATTTGATTAACTTATTGAACACACCACAATTTTAGTTTTATCCTCAAAATAATTTTTTTTTTTTTGTATATGGGTAGATGTTGTAGTCCAGGGGTCAGAAACTTCTTTCTGCAAAAAGCCAAATAGTAGATATTTTTGCATTTGTGGGCCATAGGGTCTCTGTTTCAACTACTCATCTCTGCCATTGTAGTGCAAAAGACATCATAGGCAATACCCAAGTGGATGAACTTGGATGTGTGGCAATAAAACTTTATTTATAAAAACAGGCAGTGGTCTGAATTTGTCCCAGAAGCTATTGCTTATTGACCTCTGCTCTAGTCGATTCCCTTTCTATTCCTGTCTTCACTTTTCTCCTCTATAAATATTAAGACTCAGCTTGATAACACCATCTTTATGAAATATGTCTGGGTTTCGTGAGAAGTAATGGCCATTCCGTTCTTTGGGCCCCCACTGTGGTACCATGATAAGATGAATCACCTCCAGTGACATTTGTGTAAGTTTCTGTCTCTGGTTTTAGACTGTGAATGCCTGGAAATTAGAAATGACTCTTATTCATCTGTGTGTCTCCATTACTTAGCACATGCCTGGCATACACAGGTACTCAATGAATGCTGAATAGTCAGAAATCATTGATTGTTATCTGGGATATAGAGCACAGGTTACAGAGACAGGTTATGAACATGAATCTGTAATTTCAAATAGGTATCCTACTTTCTCTGTTTGGTATATCCTCAAAGTCAACTTGCTCGTAATGTAACCAAGTATGCTGTGAGGCAGAAAGCACTTTAGTCTCTTCCATAGAAATTTTATCTTTTCATTAAAAAAATATGCAACTGGGATAAAAGTGAATTCCAAGTCTGAGGGATAACAATTAGCAGAAGCAATTTCTGGGGCACTGCCTGTACGTAATTGGCCTCATGGACTATTGCCTGTAACAGCTGCAATACTGATACTGAACATTTGCTTTGTTCAGGATGCTCTGTGCAAAATAATCCATTAGAGCAGGTTTACAGACCCACCAGCAATGTGCCACACCCCTAAGTCAACTGCAAGTTGTAGCTTGTGCTGAATTTTATTGCTCCTGACGGACTACACTTTCCAATATCCTGCTTCCCACATCTGTGGCCCTATCTCAGAACAGAAAGGATATGCAAGACTTACTTCCCAAGTCAGAAATGTTGCTTTTCAGCATTGTCAGGCCTACAAATTTTAAGACCCTTGAGTCTGTGTGAAAGCCTGGAGCTTTTCTTTTCTGTTAGGTTTTTTTAAGTTCTTATAAGAAATTATGGTACACTTCTGGCTAGGCCTTTGCTACGGAAATGAAGTGGATTTTGAAAGCTTTGCTAAGTACTAGTAGCTTAGCATTGTTAGGAGAAAATCTGGAAGGATCTTTTAGTTCTGATTTAAGCCAGCACCCACCTCTGAACTTCTCAAAGATGTTTTTTATATGTAGTTTCCACTACTAATTACTCTCTGAGCACTGGACCTGAGCTGATTTAATCTTCTCTTCCCCAAGTAAAACTACATCTTTATGTTCCTGGGAAAAAGCCAATTCTCCCTCTCAAATTACAGACTATCTCTTTCACCCACTAGCTGAGAACACCTCTTGTATCCTGCAAGACTCCCCATTCCTGTTAACATAAGCCCACCATCCTTCTAGGAGATAGGCAGCACAGTATTTGTTAATAAACTGGAGCTAGTGGGATTAGGTTGGGCTTGCCAGATAAAACACAGGATGCCCAGTTAAACCTGAATTTTGGATAAATAATAAGTACTTTTTAGTACAAGTGTGTCCAAAATACTGAACAGGACATACATACTAAGAAATTATTCATTGTTTATCTGAAATTCAAATTAAACTAGGTGTCCTGTATTTTAATGTGCTAAAATTGGCAACCCTAGATGCTGCCACTAACATCTAGCCTTGGCAAGCTACGTAGCCCTTCTGTTAAATGGGTATAATAATAGCATCTCTCTAATAGGAATAAGCTATGTGACATGTTAGAACAGTGCTTGGCATAAGGTAACTGTTTCATAAATGCTAGCTAATTTTATTATTCTGATCATCTGGAACAGGGATCTGCAAGCTTTTATGTAACAGGCAATGTAGTAAATATTTTAGACTTTTCAGGCCATATGACCTTGGTTCCGATTACCTGACACTTGCACTGTCACGCTAAAGCAGCCATAGATGATCCCTAAGTCAATGGGCACGGGTGTGCGCCAGAAAAATATATTTATAAAAATAGGCAGTGAGCAGATTCAACCGACAGACTATAGCTCACCCTGATCAGATTAAAACCTTGAAGTAATCATTTACTCCCTTACTGTGTCCACCTCTTTATTAAAATACTAGTTACTGCACCCATCTCCTTGCATTACAACATTTTGTCTTTTAAGGAAACTTCTGTTGGATCGCTATTGCCAACCTACTTAACAATTCTAATACTGCCTAATATTTATAGACTGTCTCATTTTTTAAAATGCTTCACATGAATATATATATAGGACTTCTAATTACATATGTGTGTATATATATATATATATATATATACACACATATTTTTTTCATAACAATGTCATAAAGTAGGTTAATAAAAATTTCTCCCTGATATTCCTGGATTCTTTTCTTTTATATTTCACTTCTCTTCCATGAATTATCTTTCACTTTCTTCCATGGTCCCTGCTAGTCTCCTATGTTGCAATTTACTTGGGACAATTTGCTATTCCTTGAACATCACCCTGCTTTCCTCTCTCTGGGTTTCTGCATGTTCTCCCCTTATCATGATATGATTTCTATCCTCTTTCTCCTTGTCAAGAGATTGTATAGTCATACAATTAGTAGAAATTAGGAAGATCAAGTTGTTAAAAAAAAAGAAACAACCCTAGAAGTTGTCTCTACCCTGCTCATTTTACAATTGTGTGTGTGAATGTGTATATATGTGTGTTTGTATGTATATTTCAACTAGCTTGCACCCTTCTCTTTATCCACTTTGAAGTCAAATCACTTCTTTGTCCAGTGCTTGGGAAGTAAGATACCAATGTGACTAAGATGTAATTTGGCATCATGTTTACTGATTCCCCTCTGATTACTGTTGTCAATGAGTGACTTGTGGCTCAGCAGACTAATAGCTCTTCAACAAAGCGGGCTTAAAACTGGAAGAGAGGTGCTTCCTTAAAGAAAAAAGAATTACAACAGTTGAGAAATTAGAAGCCTTCTCATGTTATTGTATTGCTCTCCTTTCATCTTTAGCCTTCTGATGTTTCCTTTTCATTTCTTCCTTGATGCCCTGAATGTATTACCAGACATTTTAATGAGATGTGTGTAGGTCGAGCCTTGGCCAGTAATTAACTCCTTCCCCTCTGTCACACTGTTAGCATTTTATAGCATTTCTAGCCTCTTTGAGTTTAAGTGTAAGGCCTGAGTAAGAAAGTGCATATCACCCACACAATTTCTAGGATAAGCTGCTTCTAAATCACCAGTAAAGAATTCCACTTACAAAGTCGTCTTCAGATAGATTCTGGGGATAGGGAAACAGAAAGAGCAGGAAGATAGGGACTCAAATACAAAGGCAATTTTTGGCTGGCTTGGAAGAAGTACGATGTGACATAAAGAGAAGATGAAGCAGAGGAGAAGATTACCACAACAATCACCACAAAGAGCAGGAGACACATAGTTCCAGAGTCTCAAGTGAGACAAGGACTGGAAACATTAATCTATAATCTTCCTCATCAGAAAGTAAATTTCACAAAGTGGGAATGTGGAGCAGATAAAGTTCAAACTTCCAGTAGAGAAATCTTATTTTTCCTCCAGAAATATAAGTTAAGACTTGGACAAGCTTTGCCAAGTGTGTGCATATATTCCGTATCTCCACACCACTCAGAGATCATTGGTTATGTGACATTTTGAAATGGTTCAATTAGGCAGCTCTAAACATCTGCCACATAAATTATACAGCAAATATTGCCAGGAGTCTTCAGTTGGGCTTTAAAGCCTTGCCAGTTATATTCCTTTTCCTTCTTTAAATGGCTGAACTTTCACATGAATAGCACATTACTCTTTCTCCTAAACACACCTTAATGAAATCTTCATAGCATTTTGCAATGTTCTACAATTTTTAAATTGTACCTAGGATCTCATACTATTCCAGCAATGAGGAGCCCAATTTCGTTCATCCCCTCAAGAAAACGTTTAGAAGGAGAGCCATCATATAATCAGGTTCCCCTGCCTCATCCACACCCTAAGACCCTCTCTGGAAGCTGACAGCCGAGGAAGCCTCCACAGAACGCACAGACTGCTGGGCTACAGGGCTCATAGTAACGGGCAAGCAGCGCAACAGTTCCCAAGGGTCCCAAATCAAAGGTGACCCAACGAGTCACAAGCCCTCCACTGGGAGAGCGACTGGTGTGGGCAGCAGGAATGGCATGGCGTCCCTGAAGGGGATTCCGTCTTGTTTCCCTACTCCTGTTTTTCCTCTCCAGCCCACTGTTTTGGAACTTCACTGATGTTTAATCTGCTGGGTTCTCTTTCCCTTTCTTATCAGGATTTTCATTTCCTGGGTGGAGAATTACCTTTTTCCAGTTTGGCAGACAGTTTCCAGCATGGCAGAAATCAGGTGTCCCGTCCAGTCATGCCTTAACCTAAAGACAGACATTTGACCCTAATAAGGTGAATCAAATGGTTCTGGCTTAGAATGTGAATATGAGGACATGACACATGAACAGAAATGATGGTGGAGTCCATTCCTGCATCCCAGCCACAGGCTTTGGTCGTACAACTTTGCTGTAAGACCATTCCTACAACTAGCTTTACGGGCTGCTGAAAACACGCAGTACAGAACCACTTCCAGGCCTGATATCTAGCCTTTCGATAGATTCTGTGAGCTGCTTAGGTCCCTCAGGAATATTCTCTTTTGATTTAGTTAGCCAGAATCATTTTCTTGTGCAGCAAGAGGAAAACTAACTGGCCAATCCAAGTTGGTGGTTAGAAATTGTTGAGAAGTATTAACCACACTCTTGGGGACATTGTGTGCACGCATGTGTGTCTATGTGTATGTGTGCGTGATGAAGAAAAAAAAATGCACATAGTGATGCTTTCATCTGGCAGCTGGAGAAGCCAGCATACCAAGGTGCAAATTCCATCATATATGTATGTGTATACATATATATCCTACCTCTTCTTTATCCTTTCATCTATCAGTGGACACTTAGGTTGCTTCCATATATTGGCTGTTGTAAATAATGCTGCAGGGAACACAGGGGTGCATACAGTTCTTCAAATTATGTTTTCATTTTTCTCCCAATCTAGATTCCTTTTAAATTTACCACTAACTGTTGTGTAACTCTGAGTGACTCAATATTTCTAGAAAATGGGAGTGAAAATATTAAACATGAATTAAAATCCCCTCATGTGGCACTAAATTGCAATTCAAAGGATATCTAGAAAACTTTACCTGTCTTTGGCTTAGAATGGATGATGGGAAATGGGGAGAAGGTGACTGTAAAAATATTTAGTAAAAATCAAACCACTCTTTGCTCAGCATTAAAAAAATCAACTTATGAAATCACCTCAATATATTTTGTAGGAAAAGATAATAGATATATTATTCTTAATGAAATTTCTCAGACAATATTGGAAAAATATCCCTGAGCCACATTTCAAAGCTTTTTGTAGTTATTTTAAGGAAGAAAGAGCAATAGGTTGCTCCCTCAACTTTTAATCATTAAGTGCACCCCCAAGTTAAAGTTTTAAATATAAGTATTCGGTGCCATTCTGAACTCTTTAGCATGGAACATGCAACTATATTATATTTGTATGTTGAATGTCATAATTCAATAATAATGGCCTTAAATGTACAAGAACAAACTGGTATACATCGATTCTATTTTCTTAAAAAGGAATTTTGAGAAGTTTCTCCACCATGTTCTCCACTCATTTTTAAAGTATGTTTGGAGGTGTTATGATACCCAAACTCCAGGGAAGCCCTTAACTTTAATCTACATGAGTTGTAGTAGAGAAATAAGGACTGTGGAAGAAAAAGGTCATTGCACATGGATAGAGAGATGACCACTGTCAAGAGCACCTTTCCTCTACCCCAGCTAGTGGCCAGCCACCATGTAATAGGAGACTGGCTGCCCTGATAAGACAAAAGCACACTGGACTGTCAGGAGCGTCGGTTAGCAACAGTGATTACTATTTCAAAGGAAAAAGGAGGAACATTACAGAAGCAAAATATTTCCTATGTTGTTCTCATAATTGTGATCAGGGAATTCACTTTGAGCATTAATTACTCTCTCACTCAACCATTTTCATTCGAAAGTTCTTAGAAATGAATCTTGCTCCATGTTTACAGATGGTCGAAGAAAAAAGGAAAAGTACTTTATTCTTATTTTGGAAGTTTTAACACACACACACACTGCACCTAGGTTCTGATAAGCAGGTTCTCTCTCATTTTCCTCACCCCTCCCCGCTTCCTGACCCTCCCTTCCTCTGTTCTAAGACTGTTGTTGAGCATATTTTTCAAACCTTTAAAAGTGGGCAGTGGCCGGGCGACTACTCCTTCTCCTTCTCCTCCCTGTTCCCCTTCCTCTGTGGTTCTCCCTCCTTACCTGAACGCCGCATCACTAACAAAGAAGCGTAAAGTTGGGTATGTGAATAAGGGAGCAAGATAATTGATAAAAGATAAAATTAGAGTTCTTGGGGGAAAATGGCAGCCCCCTCCCTTGTGTATTGTGAGGATTGTGGTGTCTACAGTGAGTTCTACCCCTTTTATACACAGCATTGTTCTTGGATGAGCCTTCCTGGGTCGTCTTGGTAGCCAGGTTAAACTGTAAACTAATTATGTCAGTGGACTACTACAAAGTCATCATCTCTATTTTCTAAAGCATCAAGAAAATTGATATGACAATCATAGGCTGAACATATACTTGATGGTTACTTGGTCCCATCAGTAAACAAGGGGGAAGGCTAATAGATGTATGGATTAAACATAAATTGTATTATAGAAGGTCAGAGTTCAGAAGGATTATATTTTCAAAGAACAAAGTTTTTATTTATTCACTCATTCTTTCAACAAAGAGCTATTGAATTTATTATATTCCATCAAAAATATTTGATCCCAGAGTAAGGTAAGGATGAAGAAGTTTTCCTTACCTGTGTCAGGATAAATCCTGGAGACTTACCTTCAGTGGTTGTTTTAAAAATGCCCCTGCTGTAGAAGGTGACCTTCCAGGACAAGATGGTCCCAGGAGTAAGAAGCTGTTGCGTATACTATCAGAGATAATCCCTAAAGGTGAACAGGGGCAGACATCCATGGGAGTCACAGTTGGGGGTGACACTATAACAGCCTCCAGTGAGACCACAACGACTTCCATAGGAGAGTATGAAGTCATTTTAGAAGAGCACGTTTCGAAAACAAAGTACTTACCTGATCACCACTTCAGAACCATGTTGGAGGAGAGAGCATGTGGTGAGAAGCCAGGGAGAGAGACTACAAATGTGGGCCGACCATACCCTTTTCCCAGAAGGCCTGCAGCTTACTCCAGCAAGGCTCAGAGAGGGGAGAAGGGGATCAGCACTGAAAAATTGATTAATATATTGGACTAGATACTTTATAGTTGCCGAATTGAAACTATGCTTAAAGAGGCAATAGGACTTTTTATTATCTGGACATTAATAAAAAACGTCTAAGATTGCCCAAGTTTCTATGGCAGGATGAAGACAACTCACACTGAAGACATTCAAAGGATTACTGACACGGAAAATGAAAGATGACCTCCTCATCACTCCCTAGGAATCCTGCTGGCCCCTGTTTAGTGCTTGAGCAATACTGCTTCATCTCATGGACAGGATTTCTCTCTTCCTCGGTTTGCTCTTCAAACTTTCTCAATTGTATCCATACAGTAGAAACCAGGGTAATGTTTTCTTCTTCACAATAAAAAGCAGCACTTCATCCACACTTACAGACCTTCTACAGGTGTTAATTATAAAGCTGCACAAAACCGCAATCACAGGTGTACACAATCATGACATCTTGATCTCACAGGGCCTGGCCCAGGTGATCAGTCTTCCATCTACAGAGGGTAAGACTGAGTTGGAAATGTTTCCTGAGGAACTTGAAGCAATTTCTTGAAATGTTTCTTCAGAAAGAACTTTGCTTAACCACCTCCTAAATGCTCCTATTCAGTTGCATGGTTTGTATCCCTAATGACCTTGCTTTAATAAGCAATTTATAAAGAAATAAAGGTATACATCTAGGATTGGCTACAGATTATCCTATTGGCTGCTCCTATGTGACCAAAATAACTGTGGTTTAAGCAAAATAAAAGCTAATTTCTTTCACTGAGCCATCTGAGCTTTAATAGGCCAGATCTGACTGATGGCTCCCTTCATGGAATTGGGGCCACATTCTTCCTGTCTTGCTCTACCACCCTTAATACAGGGCTTCCACCTTCTGATCTAAGAGAACTGAAGCAACTCAGTCATCATATTTAAATGGGAATGGAGAGAGAGAAAGAAAGGGAGCACAGACTCTTTTAAGTGTAAGAATCCACAGTTATAAATATCATTTCTGTTCTCATTCCAGTTGGTCAGGACCTTGTCACAATGGCTACTGCTAATTTAAAAAGAGCTGGTCAATTAAAGTCTTATTAGCATAAAGGAAGGGGAGGATAGATAATGGGGGAACAGCTAGCAGTCTCTCGCTGACATACGAAGACTTTTAAAAAGAATTCCATTATATAATTTCATTTCAAGTAACATACCTGTTTTACAAGAGGGCCTCCAGAAAGTAGAGCCTGCGGCAAGGATTAAAGTGCTGATGCTTAGATTGGAAGGTTCTGACTGAGGGGGTTGAGGGTGAAGAAAAAAATGGGGAAATGAGGCAAGGAAAATAACAGAGTAATGTGAATTTTGCATCACCATAGCTCAGCAGGTATAATTTCTTTATTAAGTGAGACTTCTCCAAAGAATTGGCAAGGAGAAATTGCATCTCAGAGCAGTCTTCAATGGGAAAAAGGAAAGAAACATGTATTGGTTTCTTGCCCATTTCCCACTTTCCAATAGTCAAGGCATAACCCACTAAGGGCTAATTCTCCTGAACTTCTATATTGTGTCATCTGACCCCTGGAAATTTGACAGCCAATTGTTGTCGTTTCAGCAATAATGAAAGATATAGAAAGTAAGAGAGGTAGCTGAGGGATTCCAAGAAGATGCCTAATTTTGCATCTAATATAATACAGTACAGGAAGAAATCTAATTCATAGTCTCCATTCCTGATGTCTCCTTCCATTCTGTGGAAGTGTTTCCATTAGTCATAATTTTTGTTTTTCTCCCATCTTTCTCCCATGGAGAAAAGACAGGTAAATGTGGGTGAAGGAACTAGGAGATATGTGGCTCAGCCACATCCCCACATATTTTTGTGATTGTCATGTCTAAAGAAAGCAGACAGTTCTCTGGTCAGCTTGGTGCCATCCAGTAAACTGAATGGCAGAGGCCTGCCCCTAAAGATGCGGGAGGCCCGTAGTTGTTTGGTGCTGACTATGATGAGTGGGTGAGTCAGCCTTATTCTGAGGTTGAGTATCGAGAGGTCTATTACTGCCTTGGAATTAAACTACATTCTCCAGTATCTGCTTTACAAGCAGTAAAGCTGATAATCAGAATCTTTACAGGATGAAAGGGAGTTGATCCTTTAAAAATCACTAAAAATCCAACAGAAAGAAGAAGAACAATTATTTTTCTCTATAGACTTGCTCTTTGCTGTTATTTAAGAGATGAGAAAATGGTAAGTGGTCATCTTATTTTTATTACTATCATAGCTATAATTTATTGAGATCATAGAGTATCCCAAGTACTGTGTAAATCACTTTATAAAAATATTTCATTTAATCCTTAAAACAGACTTGAGGGGTTTACAGAGAGGCAAGCAGAGACTTATTTCTAAAGAGTCATTAATTCTTTCAGCATATATTTACTGTCTACCTACTATGGTCCAGTACTAAATGAGAAAGCAGGCAGAATTTACCCTTATGTAATGTAGAGTTTAAGAGACATACCTTTATCAATTAGTCATATGAAGAAATGTGAAATTGCAACTGTGATCTGTGGTGTATGGGAGATTGTGCAAGTTGTGCGACCAAAAAGCAGTGACTAACCTGGGCAATGAAGCATGAGTGAGAGTTAAGTAAAGGAAGTATGTGCACTATGTGGTTGGCTGAGGGAGTGGGAGGAGAGGACAGAAGTCCAGACAGAGATAACAGTATGTATAAAGGCCCTGCGGTATAAGGAAGTACAGAGAATACAAAAGATTCTTTACAATGGAGTGAAAAGAGTCAGAAGACAGAATAGAAGGCTGGATTATGTTTTTAGGCTCATTAAGGCATTTTTGCTTTATTACTAAAGGAATCAAAAACCATTGAGTGGTTTAAAAATGGGCTGTGATACAATAATACTTGTTTGGACTATAATTTGGAGAGTGGATCACAGGGAAGTAAGAATGGATGCTTTTTATTAATCAAGGAATGTTTGCCAGCATCCATGTATGACAAGCTGAGGACTGTAATAGAGACATGGATAAATTTGAAAAATATTCAGGGGATAGAATAGATTATATATGAGGCATAAGGGAGACCAAGGTGTCAAGGATGGCACTTCGGCATTAGGGCAGGAGGACTATTCGAGTCAAGACAATGGCACATATTAACAAATCCAAACTCTTCCCATTACAAGAAAACTATAAATATTTCCACTTCAGAACAGTTTCACTTAGAGAGATAACTCAGTAATTTGCTTGACCAGGTTTACAAGAAGAGATTCTAGATTTTTTTCTCCTCTTGTCTGCAATACATGTCTACCTTTTAAAATCATGACCAGAACATTTTCCTTTAAGAATTTTGCAAAATATGTGTTACTGAGGTAGAAATCAATACAAAATTGCCCTGAGATACAGCCAGACTTCTTGTCAAAATCATAGTTACTTGAGTTTCAGATATATCTCTTCTTATGATAATTAAATATTTCTATGCTAACCAGATATATTTTGTGGATTCGGTGGACAGAACTACTTAATGTGACTATAGCTTTGCATATTTGATGGGATTTTTTACACTGACTGAAGTTCTAGTAGCTTATTAGTGCCTGTGAAAGGTAAGCTAGAAAGAAGAGGGATTGTTAGCCAGACTGTTTTTTTATTTAGTGCATCCTATTTTTGCATCTTGTTACTCTTACTGCGCATCCCTAAGATAGATGTAACTTTATCAAAATACCTATTGTGTTCTGCAGCTGTGTGACGGACGCTTTCCTAGTTACAGATTCACAAATACCATGTCTTAGCTTAGCTAACAAGGCTTTTTTTCCTTAAATGAGGCAGAACAGTTAAGTAAAAGCCCCTTAATTTGAGCATGAGAGCTCCCTTCCAATTAAGCTTGAGAATCAAAGAAAAGAGAGTTGATTTCACTTTTTTTTCTAAAGTAAAAAGCAGGCATCCCACTAAACGATGAAAATGGTGCAGAAGCATCTGCAAATCACATATTTTTATTTAGAACTTAGGTCAAATGTGAAAAACACTAAAGTATGGTAGGAAAATGTAAAACTAATACAAATATATGTTAATGTAACAACAAGTAGATGGGACAGACACCAACCAATACAGGTGTTGTTTACCTTAACATTGCAAATGTTCAAAAGCCATCAATGACCCCATATCATTATTGGCAACAATGTGCTGTGTGTGGCTATATCATACTGGAAAGTTGCGTACGATTACCATCACTTAATGTTTCTTCTGATGCTGTTTGATAAAGTCACCATTCCATTCTAGAAGCGATTTGAAAAATCTAGAAGTGTTTGAAAAATGGAGGCTTCAAGCCAGTTAACCCATGCTACCACCTGTATTGCTGGCTATGTCCTACTGACTTAATTACAAATGGGTCTAATTAGCCAAGGGCATTAGTCTCGTAGAAATACATACACTCAGAGATCTCAGCCACTTTACACAAAAAGCATGTGTTTCTCACTCATGCTATATACACAGCTCTGGTTGGGGGTGGGTAGGCAGGGGGGGCCACTAAGGGACTCAGGCTCACATTGATGCAATTACCTGGTGATGCCACCCTCCCAACAAGTGGCTCCCAGGGCCTGCCTCTAAAGTGCCCCAGATCTATGTCATTTCCACTCCCAGCCAGAACTGATCATCCAAATTCAACTTAATTACAAGGGATGCTGGGAAAAATAGGAAGCACATGAAATATGTAGTAAGCATTACTGTATTTGTTATATTACATTAGTCAGGCCTGTACAATATAAGATAGACCAGATAGCAAACTGATTTAAATTTTTTTTAAAAAAAGAATTTGAGCATGATTTCACAAGAGGAGTGTTAAGAAGGCTCAGCATGAAAAAGAGATTCTGTCAAAAAAAGATTCTGTTTAGACTGGACAGGAACACAATGGGCATGGTTATTGCAGAAGACTGATGTAAAGTAGTAGAAGAAAAGGACTTAGTTAAGTGAAAAAAGAAGAATAACAATATAAAATTCCACACTCGTGGAAGAAGCAAACAAAATAAACTAATTAACAAAGATGACCTTGAAAGAATAAAGAATAAATGAAAACTAGATAAAACATCTTGAGAGCATCAGTGTCCTCCTGAGAAGTCTGGCTTCAGGTGATGAATCACTGCATAATTTTGAATAAAGAATGTTTTATCTACAGAGAACCACAGGCAATTCCAATATGGCATTTCAAACTGAGTAAAATCAAGATGGTATCAGGAGAATGTAATAATCTGGGAATTTGTTAAGTATTTGAAAATAGAGAAGAAGGTGTATATTTAAAAGGTGAAATAGGATTTTGGCAATTTAATGAATGTGTATGCAATTCAAAAAAGAGGATGAATGTGTATGCAATTCAAAAAAGAGTGATACCCTTAGAGTTATGTTAGCATGCAGTTTGTGAGTTTGAGAAAAAAAGGAGATATAGAGTGCTGAATGTGGAGAACATAGGAAAAGAAGAATTGTGGAGAAAAGAGCATTATGCTTCCTGTCCTTTTAATCGATAACCAAGCATGAACATATGAATGAGGCAAAATTTTTATTTTGTTTTACTTTTCATAACAATAACACTGCAGTAGAAATAGCAATAATTTAAATTGATTGCAAAGCTCTACAACAAGTACTTACTCTATATTACATAATTTTATATTCACAACATATTATGATCCAGCTCATTATGGGAAACTATGGCTTACATATGGCACATAACTTACCAAGATCAATCAGCTCATAAACTGAATCTGAGTCCAGATTTATCAAAATCAAAAACTGTCATTGTCTTTTCAACCTCTCTACTTTTCTATTTTTCTTTTATTCCCATTTCCTTTTTTCAACTTTTCCCATCTATACATACATACCACACACTACTAAAGGCAACCCCCCCCCCACACAAAAGAAGTGTATCATACAAATTAAATTTGAGGGTGATAACCTGACTAGCTAGGGAGTAAAATGTGCAGATCCTTATTTTTCCTCACTCACATCCTATTGTAAAGCTTTTGGGGCTTATTACAGGAATGAAACAAAAAAACAAATGGAGGACCCAAAGCCCTCCATATTTAAATTAGACATCAAACAGGGCCTTCACAATTACTAAACACACAAAATTAGATGAAAAACAAAATGGGCAACTTATCGATTAAATAGAAATGGCTGGGGCTGCACAATCCCTATACAAGCTGTCAATTCTGGGAAATAAACAATACTAGATCATTTGGGGATTGTAAATATAAAGAAATTACATAGTACTTATTCTTTTTTCCTAGTCCTGTCTGGGCTGTCCTTTTTTCAGACATTTGACTTGTATGTTTTCTTCTCATAAATTAGGCTCTATGAAATAATATTTCATTTTGTCGTTGATTATTATAAATTGTAACATTACCCAGAGTATTTCCACAGCCTTATTAATTTCCACTTGGAGTCTCCTGGATACTACTTTAAAATTACTAAAAATGACTTAAAGACTTAGTTGAAATCCATCCACTCCCCAAGCCCCAGAGTGTGCTTTTCCCTTCTCTCATTTATTGAACCTCAAAACTGACAGTAACCTTGACAAATACTGTGCCATATGCAGTGGACAAAAGTCTGATAAAGATGGCGGCGACGCTCTTGTCAGTGTGCTTCCTGATGCCTGAGGGGATAGCAAGATGTTTGGAAACCCCAAAGAGGAGCAGCGAGTTTACAAGTAGGTTACAGTTTTTATTGCCTTCCATCCTGAGTCCAATATCTTTGTTCAAAAGAGTGGAACTAGCCCTTATGAAAGAAAATCTCTTCATGTTACGAATCCCAGCTGCCTTGTTTTCCCAACTAAGTTATGTGTAAAACATAAAGAGAATTCTTACATCTGCTGGGATATAGGGTTGCTAGGGTGACTGGAAAAGAAAGTGAGCCTGAGACCATCAGAGATCAATAAGAAAGGAAAGGCACTAGGGGCTCAAGTGAGAAATATTAAATCTTTGGACAAGACCTTTTTCTCTAAAGCTTAGAGATCTAATTGGTTTGCTAGGTTTTATCTCTCAGCAACAGTTACCTCACACACAGATACCTCTTTTCAGATCGTGCACTTGTTATCCCTCTTCTTTTTTGTATTTCTTCAAGACAGACATGAGTAAAAATGCATAACCAGGGAAGAGGAGCCGCTTTTGGCAGTCATATTCCACACCTCCCATTATCTCATCATCGGTCCCTATACTTCTCTTCTTCACTTCTTTCTTTCCCATTACCCCTTCAAGAAGATAAATGCCCCAAGCTCCAAACTAAAACCTTCTCACACTATACAAAGCATCCTCAACTATATAAATATAATGAATTGAAACTGAAAATATCCTAACACTGCTGTGAAAGTGTATTTCTTACTCTATGCAGTGGTCCTACAGAGGGAGGGGGAGAAAGGGGAAAGGGAATGAGGAGAAGGTTCACCTGTCTTTTCAAATCCCTGACTATAAGTGATATATATAAATTCCATTGATAAGAACTCGTCACATGGCCATACCCACATACAACGAGGGGCTGGGAACTATAATCCCTGGGCAGGCAGCCCATTTCGGTAACCTTATAGTAGATAGCCTATAATACAGATTCTATACCGTGGATAGGAAAACAGAAATTTTGGTGGATTACTTAAATATTGGCACCAATAGAATGTGATAAATGTGCAACTAATCTATGATGCTATGCTACTGTTTGAATGATTTATTTTTTTCTTGGTTGATTAAACCAAAAGTTTATTTATTGTATGCTTATAATGTGATACACTATTCTAGATGTTCAAGACATAGTAATGAATAAAATAGACAAAAATTACTTCATCCCTCATGAAGCTTTTATTTCAGTGAGGATAAGTCAAAAACTAAGCAAAATCTACACTAAAGCCTCTAGTAGAATTAAAAGGATAAATACCAGGAAGAAAAATAAAGATCACATTTGGGAATTTCCAAGTCATAGAAGGTATTTACATCCATAAGACTGAATGAGATCACCAAGCAGTGAATGTTGAAGGAGGAGGTCCAGTGCTAAGTTGTGGAGCAACCATGTTAACAGACTGGGGCGAATGAGGACATATGTATCTCATCTCCTTCTGCGTATCAGGAAAAGTGGACTTAGGTTCACCTAAGGTTCCCAACACTATGATGATAGGCCCATCCTTTGAAAAAGTACTCAGAATAATTGAAGTTAAGAGAAATAAATGAATTATATGTGTTATTTTGGCCAGCCTGTAAATACTAGAATACACACAATTATAGATACACAATTTCTTGGGAAATAACATAGAAATTATAGATACATAATTTCTTGGGACTTCATTTCATTTAAGGTACTCAGTGCTGACAAGTTATGATTTTCAATGAACTGAGTAAGAGGGAGCTTCCCAGCACTAGCTTCCCACGATAAAAACTGGTAAATTTCCACAAGGTGTAAACAATAGTACAGTCCTTTTCTATGACACCATAATCTGGACGGAGAAGAGAATGGACAGAGAACAACTTTTCCAGGCAAAGACACAAGAATTAAAGCACAGTAAAATTGAGTGGATTCTAGTTTAAAAACACCAAGCTTACAGAATGCTACTATTTAGTTTACCAGATTCCATCTTCCCTTCCTAATTATCGCATATCTCTCCAGTTTCTTCTGTATCTCTAATTAATGGAATTTTAAGATAGTAATGCCCATGTGTGGAAAATTCTGTGGAAACTAAATCTCAAATAAGGATACTCATGATCACTAAACAAAATTTTAAAAAGAGACTTGGGAGAGTATGCAATGATAAGAATATTGTATCTAGTACTTTTACAATGTTCTCTATGTGTTAGGTACTTTTCTATTGGGAAGAAGATTTATTATTATTAAATAGTAGTAGTAGTGGTGGTGGTAGTGGTGATAGACTGATAATATCAAAACTAGTATTTGCATAGTGTTTACTATGTTAGGCACTTTTCTTAGATCTTTGTTAATTCTCGTATAATATTCTTATACATAATTCTTAGCTCTATTTAATATAATCTTCATAATAATTCCACAAAGCAGGTATGATTATAATCTGCATTTTACAGATGAAGAAACCCAGACACAAAGAGGTTTAGTAACCTGTCTGAGATCTCACAGCTAGTGAGAAATCAGGATTTGGACCCAGGCAGTCTTTATTCCAAATCCCCCTGCTTTTATCTACCATACTATGCTGCCTCTGATAGATCATCATTATCCTGAGGTTTTTTATTATTTCATTTACTGCTCATGTTTTATGCTATTCTTTGACTTGTTTAATCTGCTCATTAAAGCAAAGATTTCCTCAAAAGAGTTCTAGCATGTTTGTCATTCATTGTCACAACAGGTGAGTACAATGACCATGATTCATTAACTTAATTTTACTCATTCAATTAAACAAAGTACTGACAATCTGAATTGTGGCAGAAATTAAATTAGGTACTAGGTTTTGTCAATAAAAAAAGTGAAAAGGGGTGTTAGGCATGTAAAACTGATTAGAATTTAATTAGGTAGTGGTAAAAATCTGCACTGGATCCTGTGGGACATGAACAAATTACTCCAATCCCAATCTCAGAACAGGAATAGGAGTGAGCCAGTTGAAGAAGGAACAGTACAGGCAGAGACAATGCTGCGAGCAAAGATATGGGGGCATAAGTGAATACAGTGAATTGGAAAATTAAATGGAGTTCAGATTTATTCATATTTCAAATCACTGAGCACCTGCTAGGTACCATACACTGTGCTAAAAACTGGGGATTCAAGAATAAGGCACAGTCCCCATCCCCAAGAAGTTTACAATTAAGTCATGGGTAGCTCTTTGAAGGGGCACAGTGTCTTTTTTTTTTTTTTAATAATTATTTTTTATTGAAGGTTAGTTGACACACAGTATTACATTAGTTTCAGGTGTACAACACAATGATTCAACATTTATATACATAATAATTCTAGGTACCAGCTATCACCATACCAAGTGGTTACAATATTTTGACTATATTCCTTATGCTATACATTACATCCCGGTTACTTATTTATTTTACAATTGGAAGTGTGTATTTTTTTTTCTTTGTGAGGGCATCTCTCCTATTTATTGATCAAATGGTTGTTAACAACAATAAAATTCTGTATAGGGGAGTCAATGCTCAATGCACAGTCATTAATCCACCCCAAGCCTAATTTTCATCAGTCTCCAATCTTCTGAAACATAACGAACAAGTTCTTACATGGTGAACAAATTCTTACATAGTGAATAAGTTACATGGTGAACAGTACAAGGGCAGTCATCACAGAAACTTTCGGTTTTGATCATGCATTATGAACTATAAACAGTCAGTTCAAATATGAATATTCATTTGATTTTTATACTTGATTTATATGTGGATACCACATTTCTCTCTTTATTATTATTATTTTTAATAAAATGCTGAAGCGGTAGGTAGATGCAAGATAAAGGTAGAAAACATAGTTTAGTGTTGTAAGAGAGCAAATGTAGGTGATCAGGTGTGTGCCTGTAGACTATGTGTTAATCCAAGCTAGACAAGGGCAATAAAACATCCACGGATGCAGCAGATTTCTCTCAGAACATGGGGGGAAAGGTTCTAAGCCTCACCTCTGTTGATCCCCAATTTCTCACCTGATGGCCCCCCTGTGACTGTGCCTGTCTTAGGTTGTTCCTCCCTTGAGGAATCTTACCCGTCTCTGGCTAACCAGTCATCTTCTGGGGCCATACAGGGAAATGTAAAGTTGGTAAGTGAGAGAGAAGCCTTGTTGTTTGAAAAGGTTAGTTTTTTACTTCTTTGCATATTTACGCCCTGTGGCTTCTGTGTCCAGCATTTGTCTTGAGCTATCTTTACCACTTGGAAGAATTGTGATAAACAGTAAATTCAATATGAGGCATGAATTCTATTTAAGGGGCTGTAATTAGGAAGGAAGAAGAAAAGCTATAGAAGTAGCAGGCGGAAGAAAACATGGGAAGATTATTTCTTTGACGTATCTTCTTGTAGAGTAACTTCAGCATGTATAGGTTTTAAACTACTAATTAAATTGCGCACACACATTAACATAATAGGAGTACAGTTACATAACCAAAGCATACCTATAATTACCAGCCATCTCCAGTGAAACCAAGAAAACCAGTTAGGCACCTTAGGCATTTGTGAAAACTTATCTATGATATGGTGGATATTGTCCAACTGAACTTGAACAGTCTGAGAGAAATCAGACAAATTAATACAACCCATTCCTGGGGACTGTTCACATCCCATATGTTTTTTTAACAGTAAATAGTCTGTAGTTGTAAGATTTTGGAGCGCTACATTTGCACTTCTCCTAATTCTTGGTTGAGTTCCAACAGTATAGATCCAGTCAAATTTGTTGTTTTACTGTATGCGCAGGCCAGCTTAGATATCTCCTTCTTCATTCCCATGGCAAGTCCAGGAACTGGTGGGATGAGTGCATCTACACCTGTAGCAGCATGTGGATCTTTGTTGGGGTTTTTTGATGATCATCTTCTGGCATGAGTCTTCCTGAGAGTGCTGATGTTGGAAGTTCTTTTTCAAATCATATCTTACTTCATTTTCGGGGTAGCCAAATGAGGCTTTGATCCTCTGTATAAACACAAACAGACCCTTTGCCTACACTTTTATATGACCTTTATACCATTGTGTAGAACTCATTGGAGGTCACCACACAGGAACTGCTTTTTTTTTTTTGTTATCATTAATCTACACTTACATGATGAATATTATGTTTACTAGGCTCTCCCCTATACCACGTCCCCCCTATAAGCCCCTTTACAGTCACTGTCCATCAGCATAGCAAAATGTTGTAGAATCACTACTTGTCTTCTCTGTGTTGTACAGCCCTCCCCTTTCTCCCACCCCCCATGCATGCTAATCTTAATGCCCCCCTGCATCTTTCCCCCCTTATCCCTCCCTACCCACCCGTCCTCCCCAGTCTCTTTCCCTTTGGTACCTGTTAGTCCATTCTTGAGTTCTGTGATTCTGCTGCTGTTTTGTTCCTTCAGTTTTTCCTTTGTTCTTATACTCCTCAGATGAGTGAAATCATTTGGTATTTCTCTTTCTCCACTTGGCTTATATCGCTGAGCATAATACCCTCCAGCTCCATCCATGTTGCTGCAAATGGTAGGATTTGCCCTTTTCTTGTGGCTGAGTAGTATTCCATTGTGTATATGTACCACATCTTCTTTATCCATTCATCTATCGATGGACATTTAGGTTGCTTCCAATTCTTGGCTATTGTAAATAGTGCTGCGATAAACATAGGGGTGCATCTGTCTTTCTCAAACTTGATTGCTGTGTTCTTAGGGTAAATTCCTAGGAATGGAATTCCTGGGTCAAATGGTAAGTCTGTTTTGAGCATTTTGATGTACCTCCATACTGCTTTCCACAATGGTTGAGCTAATTTACATTCCCACCAGCAGTGTAGGAGGGTTCTCCTTTCTCCACAGCCTCGCCAACATTTGTTGTTGTTTGTCTTTTGAATGGCAGCCATCCTTACTGGTGTGAGGTGATACCTCATTGTAGTTTTAATTTGTATTTCTCTGATAATTAACGATGTGGAGCATCTTTTCATGTGTTTCTTGGCCATCTGTATTTCTTTTTTAGAGAACTGTCTGTTCAGTTCCTCTGCCCATTTTTTAATTGGGTTATTTGTTTTTTGTTTGTTGAGGAGTGTGAGCTCTTTATATATTCTGGACGTCAAGCCTTTATCGGATCTGTCATTTTCAAATATATTCTCCCATACTGTAGGGTTCCTTTTTGTTCTATTGATGGTGTCTTTTGCTGTACAGAAGCTTTTCAGCTTAACATAGTCCCACTTGTTCATTTTTGCTGTTGTTTTCCTTGCCCGGGGAGATATGTTCAAGAAGAGGTCATTCATGTTTATGTCTAAGATGTTTTTGCCTATGTTTTTTTTCCAAGAGTTTAATGATTTCATGACTTACATTCAGGTCTTTGATCCATTTTGAGTTTACTTTTGTATATGGGGTTAGACAATGGTCCAGTTTCATTCTCCTACATGCAGCTGTCCAGTTTTGCCAGCACCATCTGTTGAAGAGACTGTCAATTTGCCATTGTATGTCCATGGCTCCTTTATCAAATATTAATTGACCATATATGTCTGGGTTAATGTCTGGATTCTCTAGTCTGTTCCATTGGTCTGTGGCTCTGTTCTTGTGCCAGTACCAAATTGTCTTGATTACTATGGCTTTATAGTAGACCTTGAAGTTGGGGAGTGAGATCCCCCCTACTTTATTCTTCTTTTTCAGGATTGCTTTGGCTATTCGGGGTCTTTGGTGTTTCCATATGAATTTTTGAATTCTTTGTTCCAGTTCATTGAAGAATGTTGCTGGTAGTTTCATAGGGATTGCATCAAATCTGTATATTGCTTTGGGCAGGATGGCCATTTTGACGATATTAATTCTTCCTAGTCATGAGCATGGAATGAGTTTCCATCTGTTAGTGTCCCATTTAATTTTTCTTAAGAGTGACTTGTAGTTTTCAGAGTATAGGTCTTTTACTTCTTTGGTTAGGTTTATTCCTAGGTATTTTATTTTTTTTGATGCAATTGAAAATGGAGTTGTTTTACTGATTTCTCTTTCTGTTGGTTCATTGTTAGTGTATAGGAAAGCCACAGATTTCTGTGTGTTGATTTTGTATCCTGCAACTTTGCTGTATTCCGATATCAGTTCTAGCAGTTTTGGGGTGGAGTCTTTAGGGTTTTTTATGTACAATATCATGTCATCTGCAAATAGTGACAGTTTAACTTCTTCTTTACCAATCTGGATTCCTTGTATTTCTTTGTTTTGTCTGATTGCTGTGGCTAGGACCTCCAGTACTATGTTAAATAGCAGTGGGGAGAGTGGGCATCCCTGTCTAGTTCCCAATCTCAGAGGAAAAGCTTTCAGCTTCTTGCTGTTCAATATAATGTTGGCTGTGGGTTTATCATAGATGGCCTTTATTATGTTGAGGTACTTGCCCTCGATTCCCATTTTGCTGAGAGTTTTTTATCATGAATGGATATTGAACTTTATCAAATGCTTTTTCAGCATCTATGGAGATGATCATGTGGTTTTTGTCTTTGTTTTTGTTGATGTGGTGGATGATGTTGATGAACTTTCGAATGTTTTACCATCCTTGTATCCCTGGGATGAATCCCACTTGGTCATGGTGTATGATCCTTTTGATGTATTTTTGAATTTGGTTTGCTAATATTTTGTTGGCTATTTTTGCATCTATGTTCATCAGGGATATTGGTCTGTAGTTTTCTTTTTTGGTGGGATCTTTGCCTGGTTTTGGTATTAGAGTGATGTTAGCTTAATAGAATGAGTTTGGGAGTATTCCTCCTCTTCTACTTTTTGGAAAACTTTAAGGAGAATGGGTATTATGTCTTCCCTGTGTGTCTGATAAAATTCCGAGGTGAATCCATCTGGCCTGGGGGTTTTGTTCTTTGGTAGTTTATTGATTACCGCTTCAATTTCGTTGCTGGTAATTGGTCTGTTTAGATTTTCTGTTTCTTTCTGGGTCAGTCTTGGAAGGTTGTATTTTTCTAGGAAGTGTTCCATTTCTCCTAGGTTTCCCAGCTTTTTAGCATAAAGGTTTTCATAGTACTCACTAATAATTCTTTGTATTTCTGTGGGGTCCATCGTGATTTTTCCTTTCTTGTTTCTGATACTGTTGATTTGTGTTGACTCTCTTTTCCTTTTAATAGGTCTGACTAGAGGCTTATCTATTTTGTTTATTTTCTCGAAGAACCAGCTCTTGGTTTCATTGATTTTTTGCTATTGTTTCATTCTTCTCAATTTTATTTATTTCTTCTCTGATCTTTAATATGTCCCTCCTTCTGCTGACCTTAGGCCTCATTTGTTCTTCTTTTTCCAATTTTGATAATTGTGACATTAGACCATTTATTTGGGATTGTTCTTCCTTTTTTAAATATGCCTGGATTGCTATATACTTTCCTCTTAAAACTGCTTTTGCTGTGTCCCACAGTAGTTGGGGCTTAGTGTTGTTGTTGTCGTTTGTTTCCATATATTATTGGATCTCCATTTTGATTTGGTCATTGATCCATTGATTATTTAGGGGCGTGTTGTTAAGCCTCCATGTGTTTGTGAGCCTTTTTGCTTTCTTTGTACAGTTTATTTCTAGTTTTATGCCTTTGTGGTCTGAAAAGTTAGTTGGTAGGACTTCAATCTTTTGGAATTTACTGAGGCTCTTTTTGTGGCCTAGTATGTGGTCTATTCTGGAGAATGTTCCATGTGCACTTGAGAAGAACGTGTATCCTGTTGCTTTGGATGTAGAGTTCTGTAGATGTCTATTAGGTCCATCTGTTCTAGTGTGTTGTTCAGTGCTTCTGTGTCCTTACTTATTTTCTGTCTGGTGGATCTGTCCTTTGGAGTGAGTGGTGTGTTGAAGTTGAAGTCTCCTAGAATGAATGCACTGCATTCTATGTCCTCCTTTAGTTCTGTTAGTATTTGTTTCAGGTATGTTGGTGCTCCTGTATTGGGTGCATATATATTTATAATGGTTATATCCTCTTGTTGGACTGAGCCCTTTATCATTATGTAATGCCCTTCTTTGTCTTTTGTTACTTTCTTTATTTTGAAGTCTGTTTTGTCTGATACCAGAATTGCAACACCTGCTTTCTTCTCTCTGTTGTTTGCATGAAATATCTTTTTCCATCCCTTGACTTTAAGTCTGTGCATGTCTTTGGGTTTGAGGTGAGTCTCTTGTAAGCAGCATATGGATGGATCTTGCTTTTTTATCCATTCTATTACTCTGTGTCTTTTGATTGGTGCATTCAGTCCATTTACATTTAGGGTGATGATTGAAAGGTATGTACTTATTGCCTTTGCAGGCTTTAAGTTTGTGGTCACCAAAGGTTCAGGGTTAGCTTCTTTACTCTCTTACTGTCTAACTTAACTCACTTGTTGAGCTATTATAAACGTGGTCTGATGATTCTTTATTTCTCTCCCTTCTTATTCCTCCTCCTCCCCTCTTCATATGTTGGGTGTTTTGTTCTGTGCTCTTTTTAGGAGTGCTCCCATCTAGAGCAGTCCCTGTAGGATGCCCTGTAGAGGTGGTTTGTGGGAGGCAAGTTCCCTCAACTTTTGCTTGTCTGGGAATTGTTTAATCCCTCCTTCATATTTAAATGATATTTGTGCTGGATACAATAGTCTTGGTTCAAGGCCCTTCTGTTTCATTGCATTAAGTATATCATGCCATTCTCTTCTGGCATGTAGGGTTTCTGTTGAGAAGTCTGATGATAGCCTGATAGGTTTTCCTTTGTAGGTAACCTTTTGTTTCTCTCTGGCTGCCTTTAATACTTTGTCCTTGTCTTTGATCTTTGCCATTTTAATTATTATGTGTCTTGGTGTTTCCCTCCTTGGATCCCTTGTCATGGGAGTTCTGTGTACCTCTGTGGTCTGAGAGGCCATTTCTTCCCCTAGTTTGGGGCAGTTTTCGGCAGTTATTTCTTCAAAGACACTTTCTATCCCTTTTTCTCTCTCTTCCTCTTCTGGTAACCCTATAATGTGTATATTGTCCTGTTTCAATTGGTCACTCAGCTCTCTTAGCATTCTTTCATTCCTGGAGATCCTTTTGTCTCTCTCTGCATCAGCTTCTCTGTGTTCCTGTTCTCTGTTTTCTAGTCCATTAATGGTCTCTTGCATCGCATCCATTCTGTTTTGAAGTCCTTCCAGAACTTGTTTTATTTCTGTATTCTCCTTCCTTACTTCTTGCATATTTCTCTGCAAGTCCATCAGCATGGTTATGACTTTTGTTTTGAATTCTTTTTCAGGAAGATTGGTTAAATCTATCTCCCCAGGTTCCTTCTCAGGGGAAGATGTAGCAGATGCTGAAGCTGTCTGGGTTAGTCTTGTCCGGATCATATTTTTTTGCCTTTTCATGTTGACAGGTGCTATTGACTGTCAGCTGGGAGGGCCAAACTTTTCACTTGCTACTGGCCTTTCTTTACTGGGACAACTGCGACCCCTAGTGGCTTGTGTTGGGTAATTGCGTGTAGAGTGGGTCTTTGTGTCTTGCCTGGCTGATATGGAGGAAACTCCCTTTCTGTGGGCGGAGCCTGACAGGCTGTTTCTCTGCTTTCACAGCACCTGGAGGGGTAATGGAAGGGTAGGGGGGCTGTTTCGCTGTTTACCTCTGTGAGGGGTCTCAGAGCTGTTGCCCAGGGGGTTAGTGCACCCGGTTTTCCCTGTAATTTCCAGCCACTGGGCTGTGACCTTTGTTGTTTCCATCCATCTTTTATGTCCCTGTCCCTTTAAGACTTTCAAAAAGAACTCGCTTTTCTTTGTCACAGGGGCACCACCTTCGGAACCCGCTCAGAGGTCTTGCTGCCCTATTTCCCTAGTTTCCAGCCCTCCACACATGCACTGTGTCTGCGCTCTGGTGCGGGTGGCTGGGGCTGGGTATTTAGCAGTCCTGGGATACCTCTCCCTCCTGCTGGGAGCTGGGGGGAGGTGTGCTCGGGTCCTACCAGGCAGGGGTTGTATCTTACCCCTTCCACCAGGCACTGGGCTCTCGCACGTGTGGATGTAGTCTGGCTGTTGTCCTGTGTCTTCTGGTCTCCCTTTTAGGATTAGTTGTATTTGTTGTATTTTCAAAAATATATATGTTTTTGGGAGGAGATTCCCACTGTCCTACTCATGCCGCCATGTTGGCTCTGCCAGGTACAGTGTCTTTTAACATAAATTGCTTAAGACTTTTTCTAGTGTCCCTGTTTAGGTCTAGCTTCTCATGAGTAGCAAAAATCTGATATTAAAATACTTGGAGATATAGTCCTTGTTTGGAAGACATTCCCATTTCCACTTGGTCTTCCCATCACAAGAAAGAGACAGGGACTTCACTTGTAGGGCTCTATGACCCTGCCTATGGGACTTTGATCTCATCCTAAAGCAAGGGGAGACTTTGAAGGACTTACATCTGGGACTGACATGAAAAGGAAATGTCTCATGCTATATGTGTTTAATGTGCTGCTGCTTTAGCTATAATGCCTAGTTTAAAAAGAGTTTAAATTCTGTAAAATGGATGTCAGAATCATAAAAGAGTAAACCTCATATAGCAATTTACTATAAAACAGAAGCTAGATATAAAATGATGAGAGAAAGATAAAGTAGGCATATAAGTTACCCTTAACATCTGTGCTGAATAAATTTAAAACACTGGAGTTTCAGATGCTGAGAATAACAATTGTGTTTGCTAGTCAGAATCTGCTTCAGTCCATTTGAGAAAAGCATGTCAGTCATTCTTAATGGGCTCTGCAAAACCCTAACCATGTCTTTGCCAAGACTCTCATATAATAGTTACATGATAAGCCCCACTGTGCTTCACAGTAAATCAGGGAGTTCCACAGCTAAGTTACACGATAAGCCTTGCTATATTGAACAGTAAATCATGGAATTCCTCAATAAAGTTACACACTAAAATTCCCTAGCTTATTTATTTATTTTTTTTTTATGGTATTATCTCCCAGTGCTGGAAAAGGTCAGCAATATGGCTTCTGCTCACCTGCTTGCTTTTATCCCTTCAGCATACACATTTCCAGAGAATGCTTCACATCCCTCCTATCACACCTAAAGAATGGTGAATATCAAACCTCACAGAAACCCAAGAGATCTCAGACCTGGAATCTGCATTAATGGATTGGTGAGGGTGGAAACAGATGATGCAGAAGAGGTGTGTGAAGTGAGAACTCCATTGGAAGGAGCAAAAACTATGAAGCTTACTACATCTTTTGTCATGAGGAATCAGTGGAATATAGGTAATGGTAATATCAGTAAACATTCTCTAATGATAATGTAATGATTACATACTATGACACTATCAAGATAAAGCTATGTTTCCTTATAGATATTATGAATATTATTTAATGCATACCTGCAGGCACCCAGCACTTTATCCAAGTCTGACAGGGTACTAACAGAGCCTGAGGAAAAAGAATAATAATAGTCTGTCCACTCCCCCCACCTCCTTCCCAGGAGACAGAGTGATCATAGAAATAATAAACTGTGCTGCTCAGTAACAGGGAAATGTGAGGACCAACATGACCCTATGGACTAGTAAGGCCTTTTATCACAAGAGTCTGTACACCTTGAGAGAGATTTCATTCTGTTTAGTTATACATAACTCATAGGTACAAATATGGTAGCATTAAATATATATAGCATATTGAGATGTGAAAATGGCAAACTAGTATATACACAAACCTTCCTAAGTAGCAAATACAATTATCAATTTAAAAAATTAGATATTACATCTAGCTTCTCAGAAAAGATTTGCAAGCAGAGTAATGTATTGCCTGCTCATGTTACTAAAACTTCATTACTCTACAAATAGCCCACAGTACATTTGTAAGGATACTATTATCATAAATAATTAAGCACAAACAACACTGGTCAAAAAAAATAACCAAAGTACATTTTATTTTGACTGTGGATTTTTGGGGAGATTTTTTTTTGGTTTATTTATTTTGATTCTTGTTTACCTAAGTGCTGATTCTCCCAAATTGGCAGCCCACATTTTTTTCTCTCAGTTGTCAATTAAATTTAATAAGGACATATTGTGTAGACAAATGATCTTATGTAAAATACTTTTAGTGCAGCAGTACAAGAAAGAAACAATAGGAACTGCAAGTTTGACAAATTTAATTTTAAGTACATTTTACCTAGAATGTATGTATGTATTTTTTTCTATTATTTATGAACATGCCATGAAAACTCAGTCAACTTAAGTGAAGGTCTTAAGTCTTCTATCTAAGCTTTAAAAAGCTTATACTGTATTTTTCTTCCAGAAGAAAAAAACAATTTGTTTAATTTCAATGGTCCATATACAGAAAGCTTTCATTAGGAAACTAGAAACAGAACAATGATTCAGCACTAATATTACATGTCTCTCCAATTTTATGGATGGATAGATGGACGGACGGGTGGAAGGATGGATGGACAGATATACTCTTAATTGACAAAACCAAAAATAATCCCCAAAAAGAAGTAAGTGCCATTTGTTGGGCATCTAATGGGTCAACATATGAGCTATGTGTACTTAATACCCATAATCTTTAATATTCATAACTATATGTCATCATACTTTTGCACATGATCAAATTTAGGTTCAGAAGAATTAAATAAGGATATTTGTCTAAGTTCACATAGCTAATAAGAATCAGAGCCAGGATTTAAATCCAGATTTATCTAGCCACAAAGCCTGTGTCTTTCTCCTACACTACACTCTCCATCAGATATAAGAAGCAGCTCCAGTGTCTCCCCCTGCATAGATGACATCTCTCAAAGATGGACCAGGGCATCTCAGACTTAGTGGGAAGACAAGTTCATTCGCTTTCCTTTGTGTGATGGGTTGGGTGCTTCAAAGTATTGAAGATACAGAGTGTGGTTCCTTGATGCTACTACTTTATGGTTTTCCTCTGAAGAGGGAGCTTGTAGTACATGGGGAAAACAAACAAAAAAGCAAAACAAAGCAAGCAAGAAATGTTATGAAATTTCCTAATTTGGAGGCAGACCTTCTAGTTACAGTGTCTTTTTTCTTTCTTTCTTTTTGGTATGTGTTTAGAGTATGTTAGCTTATCTGTATTCAGACTCAGATCGTTTTCTTAACCATGTAGCTTGGGGTTAGAATATGGGAGGAAAGGTGAAATATATAAAAATCATTTCTTTAGTAATTCAAACTTCTATGTACTGAGTTGTTTACTCATCCACATTCAAAGCAGATTTTTCCTTGCATGCACCATTAGTTCAAAAATAGCCATCATCAGGACACTCTCAGGACTGGCCTAGAATGCAATGGGGTGCTTTTTTGAAGGCTCTTAGCCATCTCTGGAGTCTGGAAAAGAAGGCTGGTAGATGCTTTTTTATTTTAAGTCTAATTATTTTCCTCATTGCTACCTCATAAGCTTAGTGAAAGTTTTACAGCCTCTGATAGTATCTGGCTACTAGGGAGTTGTTACATGGCTTCCACATCTTGAAAATGCAATGAAAATCTCTTCTACGAGGAGGGGTAACAGGAGGTGAAAGGAGGACATGATCCTTGTCCACAACTTTAGGAATAAAGTTCTAGGAGCAGCATTTGGTGGTCTCTGCTTTAAAATGAGTAATGTCTCAAAGGGTAGACTGCTTCATTAAGTAAATTGAAGAATTTTCTCTGATGATGCCAAGTGGTGTGCCCCTTTCATTGAAGAATGCACTCCTGATGCTAGCAGGGGAAGGAAGGGAGGGATCTGGGAATGTCAGAGCACTAGTACAAAGATCCTGAGCTTGGTACAGAAGGCAGAAAGGGGAACTAGTGCATGTCCATCCATTTGTCAGGTGAGGGGAGTTGCTTTCTCTAATTGCCAAGATCAGGGCAGACCGGCATTTTTTTGGCACTGTCTGTGGACAATTCTGAATGTGTAGGGACGATCTGATTTTCTTATAGATAGGCATTCCCCAAAATGCTTGAGAAGTATATTAGCCAGGAAGTTTCAAGTGTTAAAATTTCCCTTCTCAATTTAAGTTAGTCCTTTGCACACAAACGCTACATTATTTGACTGGACATATAAGCGTTGTTATGCCACTTTCCGCCTCAAAAACCTCAATTGTCTCTTGTGTACTTAATGAGATAAACTGCACGTGCTTCAGTCTGGTATTCAAAGAATTTCATTTCAGTTCTTGATCTACACATCCAGCTTTGTACTTTACCTTGTGCTGCCCACATTCATCCACTACAATCACATTCACGTATTCAGTGTCTCTTGAAAATATGCAATTGTTCACATCTCTGTACCTTTGTTTAGCATTTTCCTCTCCTAAACTGTTCTTCCACCTCCTCTTTGCTTTCTTCACAGGTGCAGATACTCCATAAGGCCTTGTTTGAACTCACCACCCCTGCAGAGATTTCTCTCACTTCTGAGCTTCTGTAATACTTAATATCTGAGACTCTCACTTGGTCCTTTTTATTTGTTGCTTTTTATTGTTTATTTAAATGGTAGTTTTCTTTTCTGAGATTTTTGTAAGCACTTTCCTACTCAAGATTATCACTTACTTTTTTGTTGTTGTTGTTAATTCTCTCACTTCCAGCACCTAGAATAGTCTCCTGCATTCAACAGAGTCTCAATAAATCTTCATGATTTGAAAATTTAGGCTAAAAAATAGAATGCTAAAGATGAAAGTTAATTTGAACATATTTAATCATTATTAAGTTCACCTTTCACAACCATTTTTCATGTAATTTCCAAAATAGCTCTGAGAGCTGTACACATGAGGAAAGTGGAGCTCAGAGAGATGAAAAGACATGCCCATGTTTACACAGCCCAAAGGTGGCTGTGTCTTTCATGTTTACCGCTAGATTTAGAATGTTCTCCAGTCGCTTATACGTAAATAATTTATTTGCAATATGTTTGCAATAACCAACTTTTAAACAAACTAATGAATGTGTACTGGGCTTCTTGTTTGCCTCTAAATCCCAAGTTCTGTATTTATGATATCAAAAAGTTTATGGATTTGGTAAATTCTGACAAATCTGTCATGCAGAAGTAACTTGAAGTTGGAGTGCTCTTCATGAAACTGGGAAGAAGTGTTAACTCTAAACAGCAGGGAAGCACTAGAAGTATTTCCTGTCCTAACAAGGGATATAAGACAAATACATGTAGCTTCAATAATGATTTAGGTTGGTTTCCAAATTCAGTCCAAAGAACTTCCGTAGAATACATTAGGTGTTCTATTGCTTCCATTTCTTCCATTCTTTCTTTGTTGTGTGTATGTGGTTGTAGTGTTCTGCAATAAAATGTGTTCGGGAAATGCTGGTTTAAATAAAGTCTGTGTTTTTACATATGCTAATATACATTATGATTCTTCAGGGATGGCTATAAGAAGGGGCATTTCCCAACAGAATTTTGTCATAAGACTCTTTCTCATAACAACTCCAAGACTGGAAGTCCACACAGCAGCATTTGGAAAACACTCTTATGTGTATGTATATGTATGAGAGATTTCTTTTGGATTCCTAAAGGAAGTATGGGTGTGTTCCTAAAATTAAAAAATGATGTCAAGAATGGGTTACTCCACATGTTCTTTAGTTTGTTGGAGGGATTGGGCAATATGACTGTAGGTCTGATGCATGATAATGTTTCCACTTGTGTATTTTAGAGCTTAATATTCTGTGCTTTGTTATCAAGTTCTTGGCCATTCATTTGGGAATCCAACTGTGACTGAGACCACTCACATGTATGTTTACTATGTACACTGAATATTTATTGTGCTTTTCTAACCATATGCCTTTCCCATTCTTCTGCTATCAGCATCCACTTTCCTTGGGGAACTGCCTTCCCCTATCCCTGAGTGTCCTAGTGGGCCTGCCAAATACACGACCATGGGGCTGGGCAAGTGACAGATGTAGGCCTGGTAAGTCACAGTTTACTTTCAACATGCTGGTAATTAGTCCAGTGGAGGGCATGTTGCCCAAACCAGGCCAATCAGTCCTTCCCAAAGCTCTTTTGATTTGGACCTGAGAAGAAGAGGTGTTTCAAGTTTTGCTCTAGAAGCTGGAAGGATGAGTCTCTGGACTTACTAGTGACCACATTGCCTGTATATCAACAAATTTTTAAAAAGTAGCTAACCAGGAGAAAGACTGAAGTTGTTCAGAGGTAAATAACAGTGAGAGGAAAGACAAGAATAGAACAAGAGCAAGCAAGAATGACAGACAGTACAAGCAAGTGAGCAAGAACCGACAACATTTTCTGACTCCCTGCTTTTGGTCATGTCTGAAGCATGCGTCACCTTGGACTCCACAGTTACATGACTCAATGCATCTTTTTGCTGTCGAATTGAGGGGTTTTTTTTTGGTGCTAACAACAAAAACAAAGCTGCTCACTACAATGACAGGGTGATTTCAGATAGTGTGCCAGGGAAAATATTTTCTTTCACCTAATTTGGTAGGTATCTGTGTGCTGAGGGTCAGTGTGAATGACAAGATACTACAGGTTCTTAAGTTTATAAAACACTACCATTAAGACAAAACCATGAGGAAAAATATAATCCAAACCTCTGAATTTGCAGGTGAAAAAACCTGAGGCACAGGAAGCTGAAGTGTCTTTCTAAAAATGTAACTTCAGCCTACGTAGCACAAGCAGAACTAAACTCAAGTTCACATTCTTTTTCATTGTAACATATTTTCCCATTTTGTCCTCAATTTTCTCCAGGAAGAAAGTGAGTAGGCTACAGCATTGTGTATTGGGAGGCAGTTTATGTTGGTAGAGAGAATACTAGACATGGAACAGGAAGTCTGAGTTTGAAACCGAGGCCTTTCATTTCCTTAGGCAAGTTACTTAACCTCACTGAACCTGAGTTCTCTTACACAGAAAATGAGCCTAATAATATGTACCCTGCATACTTTAAATGATGATTTCTGTAAAAGCACTTTGCAAACTCTAACATTCTTCAAGCGATAGTTTAAAAATTATTCTGTCATCATAAATATGCTTTATTTTTCTATTTTGTAAAATAAAGGATTTATAACTCATTTCAGGGGCAGTTACCCCTTTACCCTTATAGAGTAATGGTCTTATATTTTGCAGTAACTGTTTCAACTTACTCTCACACTGAGAAATACAGCCAACCTGATAGCCATAGGGCGTGTTTACTTTCTGAATGTGCGTTTCAGGATGGTAGTATAAACACATGCTCCAATTGGTACGACCTATCCAATATTTCTGATTCATATTCCTGAGGACTGGGTCAGTTGACATAATCCTGTCTTCTCAGCAACCCTGGCACACTGAAGTTGCTTTTCCCAAATAAAAACTCATTTTTACTGGATACTTTTCTACTATCAAATCAGCATGATCACTCTCCTTTTAAAATTTTCAGAGTAAGGATGGGTGTAAGATGCCTACTTAAATCCCTTTCAAAAATTTTTATTTATGTATCTCAAATTACATAATTATAGAAAAATTTCAGCATTTTTGTATATGCGGAAAGGAAGTAAATTTTATCATTGTTTCCAAAAATAGGGTTTTTTTAATACAGATTATTCTTCCCTACACCAATAACATCATACTGACCTTGTGATCTGCTTCAACCAATAAAATCTGAGCAGAAGTGACACATGACAATTTAAAGCAGAAACTTGGAGAACTATCGAGTGATTCTGCCTTCTTTCTTTTTCTCTCTACCATGAAACTAAGTCTCCCAGATTGGGGGCTCTCTGTCAGCCTGACTCCTGGAGTGGAGAGCCGAAGGCAACACCGAATAAGACATAGCATGACTGAGAAACACACCTTCATTAATATGAGGCTTTACATTTGGAGGGTCTTTGTTATTGAAGCATAACTTGGCCTAATCTCACTGACACAGTGTATGATTATATGTTAAATACACTGAGTTAACCATTCATCATATTTCCTTCTTGGAGAGACTGAAGCATAAGAAAGAAACCCAACTAAGAGGAAAGTAAAGAAATATGTACTAAGGAAATGATCCTTTTCATTCTTCAGTTTATTTTTAAATAGATACCATTCAGGGATTTTTAAGGATGATTCTAAATATTTTACCACTTCCAGTCATGGAACACACATATGCAAACCCTGCTAAATTGAGAACTCTTAATATCAATTCACAGGCACTCTTTAAAGTGAAAAATAAATCACAATCACACAGAGGCAGTATTATTTTTTGTTTTTTGTTTGTATTTTACCAGAAAAAGCAACTGAAATTGCCTTTTGAATTCCCTCACCATAAACTCCTTCATTGGGTCATCTCTATCTCTCCTCTCTCTTTGTACGTCCATTTTTGCACTGTCACTTGGCCATCAAGAACTTCATCCAAAGTTTTACTCACCGAACAGCATGTAGATTCTAATGGCCAATAGATCTAAAATCCTATTTGAATAGTTAGCAATTTCACATAGAAACCAGGGCAATGCATATTTGATCACACTATCTGCCCTTTGTCTCTGATTAAAAGGCCAAGGGTGAACATGCTTGCCCCCTGCCCAGAAGAAAATTGATTTAAAATATGAAGTACAGTTTGCCTCAAATGCCCTTTAAATTATGTATCTACAAGAAAATCCTCCAATCAAGTTAATGAGGAATATGTGAAAACAATCTAGAATATAACCTAACATTTCATAATCTGTCTTCCGGTGGCATATCAGCCTACCACAAGCTATGCCTCATTTATACAATTTAGGCACATTCCATTCTAATTTGTTTATAGATTATATCACGAAAAAATGCCATTTAAATCATTAAAGATAAAAGAGTGCTAACTCTCTGAGCTCCTTTGTTGTATTTATATCTTAAGAAATTGCATCTTTAGTTGCAAATTAAAAATGAGTTGTCAGGGTCCCTTAATAATTAATGTTGAAATGAACAACTGTTTCAAGTACAACACATTCCATTTAATGTTAAACAGCGTTATATTTACTGTAATTCCACCTTTCATCCTAATGTCAACCTTTAAAACTTTAATGCTTTAATCACACTTCTTTTTCCAAAATCCCTTGTGAGTTCCTCAAACCAATGCCCACTCCTTTGTGATAAGGTGGGCATTTTAGGCTGCAAGGGTTAGTCAGCAGCAATTGTTAATTATTAAGGAAAACAAAACGCAGCTGCTGGAAAATCGTGTTTGTTCCCAGCAGAGCATGGTACCTTTAATCTCTACTGACACCAAGGCAAGTGAGGTCATAAAAGGGAGATAATGCATTTCAAGAACATGGCTCCATAGAAAATTAAAGGATTTCCTATAAAATTAATGAGCCTAATTACCAGATAATGTCTGCATTTACCTTTCAGTAAGTTATCTGTCTTTCTGATAGAGAGCTGGGAAGAGGGGAAGAGGGGAAAGGACGGGATGAGGCCCCATGGAGCAGCTTAGCGGTTAGTTGGGTGGGGCCGGAAGAAACAAGAAGAAAGTCAATCTTTGTGCCACAGGGCTTCTGCTTCTCCTGGGAACTAATGAGAGAATGAAGGGCTAGCGTTTGTTAAAAATGTGCTGTCTGCAAGGTAATACACTGGGTGGTGCATATTTCAGCTCTGTCACTTACCATGTTTGGGGCCTTCAGCCATTATTTCACCTGAGACCAAATTTCCCCACCTTTAATATGCGCTATTTTAAAAATTAGTCTAAGATACATTATGCAAAGCTCTCATTGCTATGTTTGGAACCAAGAAAAAAATCGTGCAGTAAATATTACCAAATAGTTATTTAATCATCACTGTAATTTTGAAAATTAAATATGACTATCTCCCAATTCAAACAGTTGGTCTGTAGAAAACACAAAATGTGAACTTGGGTCTCCCAGGCTACAACCAAACTAAGATTATGTCTTAGATATATAAAATGCACCATTTTCCTCCCTAAAACAGATAAATAATAAAAGAATAAAGATTTACTTCCCTTATTTGATGGGTAAAATTTGTTTCTCATTGAGTGTTGATAGACATTCAAGAGGGAAAGACAGCTATATGGCAATTTCAAGAAAGAAGAGCCTCAGTGTACAGCCCTTCGCAGCATGAATTTCCATGGTTGTGAATGCCTGCTTTGCTTTGCTCCAACATCTGCAGCCTCATGCAGGAATCAAAAACCACGATTATCATCCACAGATGAATCTAGCAGAGTAAAACTATGATAAAGGCAACTGTACAAAGCCTAAAAATGCTTTGAAAAGTTCTTAGAGTTAACTGAGTCTAGAGTTAACTGAGCTTCATAGAGGGGATGTTATTGGGCCAGACTCCTTGGGACCCAGGAATTGATAAGAATCCTTGGAATAGTCCTAAGGTAAAAGAATTCCTAGCCCTTATTAGTTCATAAACCACTTTGAAAATTTATTGAATCCTATGGATATTCTACTGAGAAAAAAATGCACATCTGTACGAGATTAAGAATCCTATATGGATTAGCTTTTGACCCAGTGAATTTTAAGAGTTTAAAGTCTGTTAGATTTTTTGAAAGCTAAATCCAAGGCAGCCATAAGCCAGAGTGTCTTGCCAATGGGTTTCAGCCCCAGACAAATTCACTATGGATTCAATGAGACCAAAGAAATGACAGTATAACATTCTTGGGGTGAAAGGGGTTATACTCAACTTTATTTTCACGGTGGCAGGTTAATCACTAGAATCCCATCCACTCAGAGCGAGTCTGCAGGCAGCAAGCCAGTCTCTGACTCTGGGTCTCTCTGTCCCTGCAGCCGTCTCAGTCTCTGTCCTCAGCACTGCCACCACTCCAGTCTCATCTCTGCTCTCCTGCAGCCTTGCAGCTGTGCCACCGTGTCACCCAGAGCACTGGGTGGAGCTCTCTATACAGAGTCAATAGCAAACAACGTATTGCCCACACATGCGTTGTGAGCCAACCAACCAGGGCCAGGTGGGAGTCCTGGCCACAAGAACCTTCACTTTATTCACACACAGCAAGTCTTTTTATACTATCCTCAGCCTGTGAGGCTTCCCTGAGGGTTAGGATTGGCCCTGATGGGCTCAGTGGTCCATAGGTAGTTGTTCTGTGATCACCAGTGGCTGGGGAGACCAAGAGCACAGTAACCACTCAGAATCGGTGAATCCACGCCTATTACCCTGGGATATGAGGCCTAGCCTAATGGTGAGGACCCCTCAGAAGCTTTATCTTTTCAGCCCTCCACATATGCTGATCAGATGCATTACCATTGATAATATATCTTACATTAAATAAATCTTATTATGAATCTTTTATTCATATGAGATGAAGTATATATGAAGGTAATTTTCTAAATTATAAGGCACTACACTAGATGTAAGCCCTAGTTAAAATTCCTTGAATTTTTTATTTTAAGAAAAAGATAGAGAAAAGACAAGGAAATGAACACTTTCCATTATTTCATGTAATCCTCAGAGCAGCCCTCAATAATAACTCTGCTTTACACTTGAGGAAATACACATCACACACATTTAAAAGTTTCTCCTTAATATCCTAAAAATGTTTACCACACTTCCCCATGATGTAAAGATTAAATAAATTGCTGAGGTATGAAACGTGGGCAGAATATTTCTTAATGAAGATAATCCTTCCCAACTTCAGACTGGTGTTGTGTCACTAAGTCAGCAGTGGCCCTTTCTCAGCTATAGAAGATTCCATAATGATCAGAACCTGTACAACATAATAGGCCAACTCTTACTTGTTAAAACTGATCTTCAGACTCAGACACACCTGGGTTCAAATCCCATTTCTACCAGTTACTAAATATGTGGCCTTGGAAAATTTAATATCTCAGAAACCCTGTCTCATCTGAGGGTTTCAGCCCTGGGCAAGTTTGTTTGGATACAGTGAGACTAAGAAATTACAACAAAATGTTCTTGGGGTAAAAGGCTTTATACCTGGATTTATTCTCACAATGGTAGGTTGAGCTCTAGGATCATGCCTGCACCCAGCAGTCTGCACGTCCGTATTCCACCCCCATCTCTGCCTCTGCCTAGAACACTGGGTGAAGCTCTTTTTATAGTGACTCGGTCAATAGCAGCTCATTGCCTGCAGGTGTGGAAGCAGTAGCCTAGTAGTAGGCCAGTTACAACATCAACTAATTTAGGGTTAGGTGAGGACCCTGGCCATAGAAACTTCCAGTTACCCCACAGACTCATTTCCTTCATTAATGAAAGGGAAATGTATTTCTCATGAGCCTGTTAATGTAGATTAAGTAATAAAGGAAGATTAAGTGCTTAGCATAGGTCTGATACCAGTAAGCCATCTGTGTATTTTATTATTTGTTCTGTCATTTATCATGTATCTGTTATATACCTCCTATGCACTCCTTTACTGTTTGTGGAAAACTGAAATTTCAGGACAGGTGAAGCAACCCATTATGATAGGCTTCTCTGTCTTTCTTGAGTTTTATCTCCTTTTTCTTGAGCTTTATTCCTTTGGTTCTACTTTCACTCATACTGTGCATTTCTCCAAGCAGAGCAGGCTTTCTGCTCAGCATTCAGGGAAACACAAACTAGGCAAAATGTCTGCCCTGACAACTTCAATGTTTAGTGAGTTAAAGCAGGAAAAAAAAAAAAAAGAGTGATTATCCTACACAGAGTGCTACAGGGCCCAGAAAGGAGCAGAGAGAGCTCATTCCCCAAGCTCAGGTGGGTGCAGAACTACAGGGAGTTTGACAAAAGAAGCCTAAAAGGGTCATGAGCAGATGTTTGCAGGTGAAACTAGTCAGGTAGCCAGAGGGTAAAGCATGAAGGCATAAAAAACCTCAAGCACCTGGATTTCACTCTGAAGGAGAAGAAGAATTAGTTGTGGGGAGGGAGATGATATAAGGGGAAGAGAAGAGTAAAAGATGACTTTCAAGGGTGAGGATGACTTTAAAGGGGGTGACCCTGAGCTAAAGATACACACTAAAGAATGGATTTAGGGAAAGACAATGACTTCAGTTTAGAACATACTAAGCTGGAGATCTATAAGGATGCTGAGTGGTACCTGCTTCTTTTTTTCTATCTAAAAAGGGAGTTTGAGGTATAGACCCCATTTTTTATTTCCTGGGCCTGCTGTAACAAAGTATAACAAACTGCGTGGCTTAAAACAACAGAAATTTATTCTCTCACAGTTTTTGAGGCCAGAAATCAATGTGTTGGAGGACACTTTCCCTCTGAAGGCTTGAGGGGAGCTCCTTCTTGCCTTTCCTGCCCTCTGGTGATTGCCAGAAATCCTTGGCATTCCTAGGCTTGTAGATGCAGCACCCCAATCCCTGCCTTGTCATCCCACAGCATTCCCCTCACCTTCGTCTCTGTCCAAATCATCCTGTTCTTACAACACTACCAGTCATTGGATGAAGGCCTACGCTAATCTAGTATGACTTTATCTTAACTTGGTTCCATTTGCAGAGACCCCATTTCTAAATAAGGTCATATTCCCAGGTTTGGTGGATATGAATTTTGGGTGACATGATTCCACCTAATACAACCCCTACATCCCCTTTATGAGGGTGTCATCAGTCATTCATAGGCTTTAAAGACCCCAGGGAACCATGCACACCATCTGTGCAAGACCTGCATTTGATGGAGGCCACCAGAAGCACAGAAGCCAGAATAAACACAGTCTGCCTAGTAGTTAAAGAAAATCTCACTCTTTTCTGCCCTTCCATCTGCCCAGACCCAGCAGACCTTAAAAAAAGAGATGTCCCAGGGGTCTGCAAAACCCTTGAAGTAGGAGAGGAAGAGCAAGAGGGTGACTAAAGCCACCTTCTTCATTTAAATAATGGAAGGGAGAGTTTTGAATTAAATATGGGATTATGGTTATAAACAAGGTTGTACTGAATTTCAACAACTAGCAGTGGCTGAAAAGCTATGCAATCTCTCCACTTGTCACAAGGGGGCAAAAAGCGAGATTTTAATGTAGTAAAATCAGTTACTGGAAAATCAAATTCCCATCTATACTCTGAAATGTGGGGAGGGCACCTCTGATCACAGCATTTGGGAGATGTCTAATTAGGCTGAGATGTTACAGTGAAGGTGTGGTCAAAGCCATAACTGAACTCATGGGAACAGAGGAAGATACCTCACTCAACAAGGTGGTCTAGTCTACCGTATCTGTTAGGCAAGACCTAAATGTAGCCACAGAGAGAATTTCACTCAGAATGAAAATAAGAATGATTGTCACATTCAGGAAGCCAAAGAAAGCCCTAGAGGATTTGTATTACATTGATCTCTTCCTCTACGTCTGCCTTTTCCTTGTCTTTTTATCATTTGCTAAAGAATTTAAGTTTTACACAGTAATATTCTTTTTTCCTCCTGAAGGTACTTTCTCCAATCCAGTTATGACAATTTATGGTACAGACTATTCACCCTTTTTAAAGATCCTGAGTGTCACCTTTCAAATAGGTCCCTAGCCCCTCCCGAGACACTACCAGTCAAACACATTCCCTGAAGATACCCACTGTATGCAGAACAGGGTACCAAGAGCCAAACAAGAAAGCTGACAAGTGAAAAAGAATAAAAGAATACTAGGGTTTATCAAAATAAGGAAACTTTGCTAAGCCATGGTTTCGACAGCCTCTGATCATCTGAGTAGGTATTCCAAGCATACTGTTTGAACTGGGGTTCACCATAAGCTACGTTTTTAAAAGTCTGTTTTTCCAGTATTATCATGCCAGCTGGAGTTACTTATTTCATTCCAGCTCACTAGGAATCCACAGGCTACATAAAAATACATTAAGGAATATTTATAAGATGGCAAACAGGACCAAATGTATGGGGAAGAATAATATTGTGCATTGCTCATTACAAACATGATTATTTTGTGTATGTAACGGATGTGTTGTTAAGGCACAGTGGGTTGTTTGAAGTTTACAAGTTTGTTATGGATTGATTTATTCATGAAATGCTTTGTTTCTATGACAACTTTATTGGTTTGCCTGTGGTCTAAATACATATAAGCATGGCAGGAATTCCACGGTACAAAACAAATTACACACTCCCCCCTGAATCACTTGCTGCCTTAAGGGAGTGTAGCGAAAGGATTTCCAACCAAGGCAGACATCACCATACACAGGGCCAGCATTAGAGAGATCACATAATAAAGGGGAAAAAGGCTTTTAAAAAGAACAACTTAAAAGTCTCCAGCAGCCTCCAACTCTGTAATATAAGGAAAGATGGAAATGAGCAACGAAATACCCAACATAAGAAAAATACAACCTACCCATAATGCATGAGGTTTTTATTTATGAAAAAAAAAACTGATCAAAGCCCATATTTCCTGCTATAAATAATATCCCTTGAAGGACACCATTAATATTCACAACAGTTGTGTGACTACAAAAGAAACTGAGAATTGTTGTTTAGAGAAAATAATAATGGGTTTTGGGAAGATAAAAGGGAAATGTGGAAGAGAAAAAAGAGAGAGAGAAAGAAAGATATTTACTGTGGACCATGGATAATCAAGGAAGGAATGACTCTTAGTTATCCAGTGAAATTTAAGCTAGGGAAATCATGCCTGAGGAGACCCAGACCTTATAAAAGCCGTAAAAAAAAAAGCAGAGTTTAAATAATGTTCCTCATACTGCCTCAGAAATGCATACCCATGTATATACATGGAAGGAAAAATTACAATGAGGAAGATGATTTAGAATAAAATTGTTGTACTTCATAAATTCAAAGCATGCCATGTTACATAATGAAAATACTCTTATATATGGTGAGATAGTGCATTTGGATAAAAAAAATATGAAGCAAGATGCATATTCCCAAAATCATTATTTTATATTTTTGTAATGGCTACTTCAAATTTTCTGCTGTTTTCATTTCCACAGACCTTCCTTCATTCTTTCATTCCTTCCTCCCTCCCTCTCTCCCTTCCTTCCACTGCTAAATGCAGAAGATTGATCTGGGGGTACATGACTGCCACACAAATGTTCTCTTGGAATGAGTTTCTCTCTACATTTCCCTGCAAAGAGGCTGGATTAGATAACTATGTCCATAATAATATAACTATTATGGTCTCTGCAGATTAAGTTCAAGTTGAACATCTGACCCAGGAGACCCAATCCATTCATGTGCCAGCAACTAATTAGTTACTTTCATTAAACTGCATTTACAGAAACTAAGGGGGAGGGAAGGACAGTGCAAAATCAAAGATCTTGTCAAGTGAGATATGGGGCAGCCATCATCAGCAATGGCACATTAATACCCTTCTCTAGAGAGCAGAAACAATGAAGCAGGTGCACCGCAGAACAGAGACCACACAGGCTAAACAAAGAGTTGAGGGGAATGGAAAGAGTAGATGCCTCAGCACCTGACATCTCCAGTTCCCAAAAGGCTTGATTAGAACTTACTTTTCTGAGGATATCATGCCTTTCCCAAAACTCATTTATTTTAGGTTAGTTGAGGGAATTTCTTTTCCTGGCAACTGAAGAACCTTAATGAAACTGTATAATCTTACTGCATCATGCCTCACAATGGTTAGTTCCCCTTTTCATGGGAAGATGTTACTTGTGGAGAGCTACATCAACCATTGATGTGACATAGTGACAAGAAGTCTGGTAACTAATCTGAAAAAACAACCACAGTGTGTCCTACAACATAATCAGTGAGTTAGTTGTAACTAGCTGACTTCCTTGATGGTCTTGGTCTAAACATCAATCAGTGGAACAATTTCAAACCAGTACAGGTGTCATTTGTTCCTGTGGCAGCAAAGCAATGGTGTATACATTTTACGTATTATGTAAGCCATAATTCTCTTTATTTGTTGCATTTGATAGTGTCTAGTTCAATGAAATTTGGTACGTCAAGCACCGTAGAAACCATCTCTTCCTAAAAAATTAGAACATGTACATTGATACTGCAGTTTATATAAACTGCACTTGCATAACTTGCAAACTGAATCAGGAGCATGTTCACATAAAATAATGGAACTTTGCATAGTTTAGGCTTCAGGACGTTCACCATGATACTATGAGGAGCTTGCACAGAGTCTTCTGAGGCTGCCACTCCCACAAAATATTAGGAAATTGCCACTTACATACCAACATGTTTCTCTTGAATTCAAACCTCTCCCACTTTTGAACAGAAAGCAGTAAACACAGCATTGACTGTATCCCATTAAAATCAGTTTCACAGTTTGACTCAAAAACACTCAAAAAAATGAACAGACCTCTAGGTGAGCTGAATACTGAATTTTTCTTGGGAAAATTAAGGTGCTGTGGTCTATCAGTTATTTATGTATTCTTTTAGCAAAGATTGTTTGAGGTCACAATGTGCATTCACTTTCTTTACCTTGTGGATTGCCCATCAGCAGGTAAGCCAGATAGTAAGTAAGTAAATCAATCAATAGGATTCTGACAAACCCTAATAAGTGCTATGTGGGAAACCAATGTGGGGCTGACATAGGTGAAAACAAAGAGAGGGGAGAGAAATTGTTTTAGATAGAAAAGTTAGGGAGTGATTTTTAAGCTGAGCCCTGAAATGGAGATGAATGTAGCTATGTGGGTAAGAGTGTAAAGAGGGGATAAACATTCTAAAACAGGGAAGCAGTGGGTAAAAACAAAACAAAATAAAAAAGATCTTAGGGCAAAAAGGAACTTGGTATGATTGAGAAATAATAATAGTAATATTTACAGTTAACACTGTTCTAAAAGCTTTACTTCTGTCACTAAACTGAGAGAAGACCAGTGTGGCTGGCACATGAGAAGTTCTTAATATAAATTTATTGGATAAATGAATTTTAGAAATAACTGTCTACATTCCATAAAAATCTAATTACTTCTCCACGTGATCCAAAACATAGAATTGGAAAGGGACCTGTCATATGAACATTGGAAAAAATACTCAGGAGGCACTGTGGTGATCATTTTGAACTATATACACATATAGAATCATTACATTACACACCTGAAACAAATAAATTGTTATATGTCAGTTACACCTCAATTAAAAAAGAAGAAAAAAGAAACTCAGTTAATAATGGTGATATACACCCCTGCTATTTAATAAACACTACTGCTCCAAGTAATGAGTCTACTTGCAAGGTGCAGCTTCTGGAATATATTTATTTCTGCTTCTTAGTTACAACAAGGAAACCTGAACTCCAGGGGGCACCATTCACATCATATTCTTTGTGAATGGGGCCCCCTGGAATTTTGTAATGAGGTGGCCTTGCTGATTAAGCTGTATTTCCATAGAGGTCACTGGGATACCAAGTGTCTGGCTTACATAATCACGCTTACCTCTAAAGATGAAAAAGAAAAGAGAAGAGAAGTTGAATCTCCTCAGAAGAGGCTCATAGAGAATTCTTCTGGGGAACACATACCATATGAACATTTTATCTCCACGCTTTGGTGCCTGAACCATTTTGCTAATTTGACATGGGAAGCGCTAATAAGATAAAAAGCTCAGGCGTCCTTATCCCATTAGCACTTCCTCTATAGTTTTCCTGACCCACGTTCTGACCTCATCTCTCCCATATTCCCCATGGCTTGTATTGTACTGATTAAAACCTTCATCCTTTTGAAAAGATGTTGGGGAATTGACTGGATTTAACGAAAATTTCCAGCTTAAATTACTGTGTGATTTTTAGCTGATCAAAACCCATTTAGCATTGGCAGCAGTGGCCAAGTTAGGGGATAGGCGACAGAGTAGAGAGAGGATATAAACAGAAGAAGCCAGTTAATAGGCAATTAAAGCTTCATTGCCTTCCCACCACCACAAAGCTTCTTATCTAGACTCACAAACGCGAGGAAGAAAGCCAGCCAGTTGAAATTGCTGTTTATTCTGCTTGGCCTTTTCAGAGTTTTCTTTTTTATAAGTTGTTATTGTTTTTCAGATTCATCTGCATTCATTCAGAACTCTTATTTTTCAAACTCCAGTCTCATCTCTGACTAAACTATTATAGAGCTTCTCTTTATTAGAAATAATTAGATTTGTCTTTATTAGAAACATGCCAGTTTATTTTAAAGAAAAATAATTAAGGGATATGGTTGTTGATTACTCTAAGCGAAACATAATCCTTTGCTTTTCCCCTTGCCAGGGTACATATCCAGGCTACAATTATTTCCTGTTTTAATTACCAGAACCACCTACTTCTTGGCCTTTGGCCTTTGTTTCCCCTATTTTCTCCTTCTTGTTCTGTTTGGATCATTCCTGCCAAGTTGATTTTCCTTTCACACTAGGGACCATGTCAGTGTATTCCTTGAACCTTGACACAAGCCTCTCTAATATTTATGCTCCAACTTGGGATCCTTTCTTCAACTAGTCCCTTGTTTACTGCCTCTCCATTCAACGTGGGCATTAGTTCCTCAGCACCAGTCTTTCTCCTCCTGTTCCCCAATTTGATAGTATCTTATGGAGCTAGGAGGAGGCCGGCCCATCTTTGCTTTATTTGCCAAGTGAAGCACACTGAATGGAAGACCCAGGGACCTTTCCGCATGAGTGCTCACTGCACAGAAGAGCAAACCAGGGCACAGGGAGTTTGGGCAGCTCTGGTTCACAGTCATTGTGCTGGAAGCAGAGGCCAGGGTATAATCCAGGTCTCAGGATTTTCCCTTAGGGTTCTTCTTCTTCACTGGTCGTTCATCATGTTTCCAAGCATTTGGGTGGACCCCTTCTTGGCATTAACATTTTTGAAAAGAGATTCCTGGTTAGAAATAGTAGTTTGAAAACATTTGTTTCTATTTTTCTTAACAAAAATCCATCTAAAGTATTATAAAAAATACAAAAATGTAAAACCATAATACATCACAAGAGAAAAAGAATGCATCAGTTGATGACAGAGTTTTACCATATTCTGAACATGGAGAGGGGTCTGCAAAATAACTACTGATGAATCAGGGGCAGAAAAAAGTCATAGCCTATGGCTGAGTATCTCTTTGAATATTTTAAATACTTTAATAATATTTTAAGTAAACACTATATATAGCTGTATCTTATTTCTTACTAAGCTCCCTAAGCAACATATAACATGCATTGTTTTAATTAAAAATAAAAATTGTATTAAAAGAAAAAGGCACTGTTTAAAAATTGAGCAATTTTGAATAATAGAAGTCACATCTTTATTTCTGAGTAAATGCTCAAAGGTTAGTTCAAGTTCAGGAATATTTTAAAATAAATTTCTAATTTATTGATCAAATAGTACCTGTGTATATGTGAAACAAAGTATGTATGTATGAAATATCATTTTGTCAAATACAGATGCTGTTTGACGACCTGATGTTTGGCCAGATCACTTGCAATAACTAACACTTCAGGAACCACAACTCCAGACTGTTGTGTCAGTCAGTTAGAGAGCGTAATGACTAATTGTTTGAATCCATTTAGGATTAGAAACACCAGAAGAGTCTGATTCTTCTTGGCAAAATATGATACCTCAGCTGAAGAAGACAGTATTTCTTTGTAGGACTTAATGCTAGGAGATTTACTTGTGTTAGAGGAGATCTGAGCATTTGAGGGAGAATGTAGAAGCAAATAGGAAAATTTTTATAGGCCTTGTCTCTGGTGCAACTCTGAGTTACTACTACTCTTAACATTTTAAAAGCACAATCCTCTCTCCCCCTCCCTTTTTGTCTTGATCTCATCTGTGTTTCTCACTGTCTAAATTTTTTGGCCCTCAAATTTTAACATGAGGTATGAGGGCTATGATTATGGTAGTATTTTGGAACATTTTTTTACAGTGGTGACTGTGTCTAAATTGGTAGCCTTATAATTGATGAAGAGATAGATTTCTGTGCAAGTGGAACGAACAATTAAGAAAGTAAGTACATACTCTATTTATTAGATTTAAGAAATAAGTTGTTTACAGTCAGACCAATAGATAAAAGGAGACCACATGAAGGACCAATTCAGTGACTTAACTTAAAGGAACACAGAGTTTCCAGAAAAAGTAACTATTTAAGCAAATATTATTTCCTTGAACATGACAGTTGTCAAGGAAAATGAAGATGAGTACTGTGGAGCTCAAGCCGATCCTGGGTATGGCAGCAGTGCTCTGTTGTTACAATGGTGCCACATTCATGCAAAGTTTTGAAATGCTTCACTATGGTTTTTATCAGTCAGGATAGGCTATGGTAACAAAGCAAAAGATATTATTTCCTTTTCCTGCCACAAGTCCGTGTGGGTCTCTGGATGGGAGTGAGAGGATCCACGCTCTACTCCTCATAGTGACTCACAGATCCAGGCTGACGGAAGCTCTCACTGAACACACGCTTGCTCACGTCAGCAGAGAGAAGGAAGCAATACTGACCAGAAGGTTCTGCCTGGAGATGACACACAACACTCCCACTTGGGGGAATTCTAGGAAATGTTCTCAGCCAGATTTAAAAAAAAATAAAAGGCATTGATTTTGTAGTGTTTGCAAATACCTGAGTGTAAATACTCCCACTGTGACTGACTTCAGGTTACCAACATGATGAGCATGGAGTTAGGAAAGAATGCAGAGCATCATATTTTCACCACATAGAGACAATGGGCAGACACCCTTAAGAACCTGCATGAAAATAAAATGTAATGAAATAAATAGGAAGTGATGCCTTTGAGGATTTATCATCTTTGTTTTAAATTTAATTTCTTTCTCTGTTTACATGATTGAGTTGTTAATAATGACTATTTTCAACTATTAGCTCAGCAAATTTGTGCTGGCAAGAGCCAGTACAAGCCGAGTCCAGTATAGCACTGGGGCCATTTCTTTGAGGGCAGCAAGTACAGCCACCCCAATCATTAAAGGCAATCTTGTCAGCACATAGAATGACTACTTCCATTTTATGGGAGCCTTGCCAACCAGTTTTAATTCATATTTATTTTCCAAATTTTAGTGAGAAATTGAACACAGGTAATTAGGCAGAGGAGTAGATAATTTAGGATTAATCAGTGAATGACTCAGTTAGCTAACACTAATCTATAAGCTGCTGGAGGACCAGCAGCAAATTTATTCATCTTTAAACTTTTATCTCCGGGGCAGTACCTGGCCTATATAGGTTCTCAATAAATATTTGTATGAATGAACTAAAGGTAGTAGTATATGCTATTTCCGATTCATGTTTAATCTATTCTATATGCAATAAAGATGCTAAAATATCATTATGCAGGTAAACTATTAAAATGCTAAAATATTAGATGTCATTACTTCAGAAGGAGGGAGCAATTTCTTTGGCCCTTTTGATTATGAAGAGACTAACTTATTATCAATCTCAGATACTGCAATCAGTATGGGTGGGGATGTTTCCTATCCCCCTGTGATTATGCAATATGAATACTTTACCATCCAATAGAAGCACAGATGCAGTACACGCATGTATTTGATAAAGTAAAAATAGAATTGAGTGTGACTTTGCTCTGCTTCTAACCTGTGATTATTCATTTTCCCAATGTACTGTCTAATGTAACAGGTTGGTGACAGAAAGCCCATTTGACTAAAATCTGGGACTTTTTTCATCAGTGCTGCCTTTTAAAGGCTTTGAAATCTGACATTGATTCACTGAAATGATATTTTAGTGAAATGGTTTGCTTTTCTTTTGTCATCCATTTCTCTTCTAGATGTAACACTTTCTGCCTGTGGAGTCAGTAGGGCTCAAATTGTAGTGGTTAATTGAAAGTGTTTTCTCTCCGGAGTCTCTTAGATACCCTCTTTGGTAAAGAAATAATAGAGAAATAAAAAAAACATCCTCCCCCAAAAAACTACCCTTGGTATATTTTTAAATTATTTATTAAACATGATACTCTTCTTCAAAGCAATTTTTTCCTCCTCTTCTCCCTCCTTCTCCCCTTCCTTCATCATTTCCCTTTCCCTCCGTCCCTCCCTTCTTTCCTTCCTTCTTCCCTCTGTCTTTTCTTCTACTTGCACCGATTTTGTTAGAACACCAGTATTTTAAATTTTTCTGAAGTTCTAAGAGTGCAACAGGCCTATGAATCTGACCTCATTCTCCTGCATGTCTACTAAAAGCCCACTTTATTCCTCAAATCTTTAAAACATTACCATCATAGGATATTTTTACTATAAATAAAGGTACATTTGTTCCTCTCAACACCCAATAATTTTTCAGAAGCAAATAAATTTGCTGAGAAATGAAAACAAGGATTTTTGTTATATGTATCCACCAGGATTCAACAAGAGAAGCAGAACCACTAGGAGATTATATCTGTATCTACACCTCTCTTACATCTATTTATCTATCTATATCTATATATCTGTTTCACACCGCTTTACATGTAAAGGGATTTGTTACAGGGATTTACCTTACACACTTGTGAGAGTCAGCTTAGCATTCTCTGTGAGGTTGCTGTCTTTGCGTCTGATGTTAGGGCTTGAGGTCCACAGGGCAGACCATCATAAAGGGAAGACAGATGTAACATCAGATATCAAGCATAAGCTGGGACCCACAGGCATAAGCTGGAAACTCTCAAAAACGGAGTGAAACCCATATCACTTCTTGTTCCTTCTCACCTGGTGGAATAAGTGGCCTGCAGAAGCCAGGGCCCTTCGTCATATGGCTATGAACTTGGCCCAAGAGGTGCAGAAGCTAAAGCGGAGCAGTTACAGGTTTTGCTTCTACCTCATGCCAAGAGAAACCGACACAAAAGGGAATTCTGGGAACTGAATTTAGTCTAACCAAACTGATGCATTACAAAGTCACCACAGTTTGTATGTGAGTTATTCCTGCAATCACTCCTCTTTTCCTCTTTCCTTTACCTATATCCAATCTAACAAATTCTATCAATTCTACCTCCTGAGCATATTTTGAATTAATCTTTTCCTTTCCATCTCTATTTACACCTTCTAGAGCAAGCCACTGTTTTCTCTCTGGACTTCTGTGATCAGTATAGTTATCTGCCTTCATTCACTCTTACACATCTCCAACCATTCTCAAAAAGGAGGCAGACAAAGCCAGCAAGTCTTTGCTCTCTTTAAAATGCATCAAATTTCTTGTGGCTGGTAAAATAAAATCTGTACTCCATGATGAAACAATGCTCCACATGATACATGATCTCAACCCAGCTTCATCTGAGGTCACTTTCCTCCTTGTTCACTAAGCTACAGTCACACCAATTTCCTCTTGCTTTATTCCCTAAACTCTCTAAACATATTCCCATTAAGGGAATTTTCTTTGTCTGGAATTGTATTCACTCAGATTTTCAAGATTCTGTCCTCTAGAAATGCAACATTCTCAGAAAAGTGTTCCTTGAACACACAATTTAAAATGTATAACTCCTCCAGTTCTCCAAATGTTTCTTTTCATAAGTCTACATTTTTTTTGCTCATAACATTATTATAACTTATAATTGTATAATTATTTGTGTCTATTTTTAAAATATCTTTCCCAATAAGATTATACATTTTTATATGAACAGAAGTCATAACTTTTCTGTCTACCAATATATACCTAGAGCCCTGACAGCACCTGACAGTACATAGTCAATAAACATATGCATGAAATTGGCATTCCTGCCTGGACTAAATGAATCTGTACCAAATAACCAGCTTAATTTCATATGTAAGAAAAAATGAACTGTTTCAGAAATTTATGGCATATTCATTAAATGATGGTCATAAAATCATTTTAAAAATTATCATTTTTATTTTTTAAATGTTGGAATAGAGAAACTAGTATGATATGGTATTAAATTAAAAATCAGAGTAAACTATATCTAATACGATTTTTAACCAGGTTGTAAAAAGACATATAGGAAAGCAAGGGAAAAGAAATGTATCAATATGTTAGTATTGCTTTATTGGGGTCCTAAGATGATACTTCCCCTTGATTTCTAAATATTCTGTAACAATAAAAAGCAAATACAGAAATGTTGAGTATTTTTATATCATCAGCTTACAGAGTAGTTTCACAAGTATTATTTTAAATGGTACTCTGTAACCCTATAGGATGTCTAGAACTGTACATGAAATCTCCATTTTGTAAACAGGAAACAGTATCACAGAGATTATTAGTTGCAAAAGTCAGGCAATGGCAGCAGTAGAACCAATATTTTGAACAAGCTAGACTTACATGACTGCAATTCCAGATTCATTTCTACTTTATCCCACTGCCTTCTAGGCAGTGCCATCTATTAGGGCAGTAGAATACTGCAGGCCATACACAGACAAGGAGAATGAAGGCAATGATGGTGCCAGGTCCCACCTCCACACCAGGGGAGAAACTGCTTACCCACTGTGTCAATCTCTCCTGCTAAACCCAGAAGTAACTTCAGAATCCTTCTCAGTGTGAAACTCCAACAGTCACTACTCACTTGTGATGTGACACATGTGAATTAGCAAAAACTTAAACCCATGTAAACAAGAAGAAAACAAAAGCAGTGCAACTGGATAGAAGGGTATGACTGAAGCCAAAAAATATGGCTGATTTTGTTGGAAATGAAAGCAAATAGACTTAGTGATTATTTATGAAATAATCATTTGGGCTCTACACAGATCATGGGAATAATAAACAGTATTAAAATCTGTACTTTTAATGTACTAAGGAGTGGACAAGATATTAGCAGCTATAAATTGTGTACTATGGGAAACATACATTAAATACTGTCTATGTGTTAAAATTGTGACAGAGATTGAAAACGAATGATAAGACAATTACTTGCTACAGAATACGGTGAGGTTCAAGAAATGGAGAGATCCTTGTGATATTCTGGACAGCCTTCATGTGGGTGTACTGGAACTTGAGGCTGACGCTAAAAAAGGAGCATCATTCAAATAGGAAATAAGACAAAAGGAAGACATTCCAGGAGAAAGAAGTAGCATGTATTGTGTGTAGACAATGAATTCTACATTGTAAAAGTAGAATAAATAAGACATTCTTAGAATAATGAGTACAACTCCAGGTCTTACGTCATAGAATTTAAGAATGAGCAGAAATTTCACATGCTATATCATTACTCTTGGTCCCATCACCTCATACTGTGAATGAGTCTAAGAATCAGAGAGATTACATTATTTGACAATGATTATACACCATTCTAAAACCAAGTAAATCGTATAATCCAGTTCTCTTAACTCCTACTCTAGGGCTTCCTCCACTTCCCTACATGACTTTCAGTTTTGTTGGACGTGAAGAATGGTGGGAAAATAGGTAGCAATTGCCACACAGATAAAGAGTTTAAATTTTTTTAAGTAATGGAGAACCATTTCGTATTTTAGAGAACCATGGTGATCTGGTAACAATTTTACATTAGAAAAGGTTAGTATGAAAGTGGTGTTCTGGGAATTTAAGGATCAGGGAGAGTGTTTTAGAGATCTTCCAGTTGTCCAGGTCTGAAACAATAAGGGCCTTAACTAGGGTGGTAGTTGTAAACATGGAGAAAAAAGATAAAATACAAGAAATAACATCTGTAAGACCTATAAGACTTGGTAATTAGTTGGATATTTGAGGTCAGAAGAAAGAGAAATTCAAATTCATATATATATATATCATATTAGTGTATGTCTAGTTATACAAATATAAATAAATATACACATATAAGTATGAGGAGAGGTCAAAAGTAGCAAGGATCTATTTGAGTATAAATCGGAACTTGGTGAGTTCATTTTTGACATGTTTTGATTGAAGTAAATCTGCAACATTCAAATGTAAACATCCTCAGTTAGTAAGAAATGTGGGCTATATTGAAAGAATAACAAAGTTGAAGGTAGATTTGAGATGAAACGAGATATGAGCTAAAGCGCAATCAGCAAGGTTGTTAGTAGTAGGCACCGAAAGTGCTTTGGACAGGAGTACATTGAAAGAGCAAGGGGGCTTCTGGGCGAAAAAAGAACAAGTGCTATAAGCATTTGGGAGCTCAATAAAAATTGATTTATTTTTCAGCACCTTACTGGGGTAGAGAAAACTATATTATTTTGAGGTAAAACGACAACATTAGAAGGCTCTGTTCTTCATACAGACATTTTACAACTCCAAATGTCTCTCCCATCTGTCACAAAAGTGGGTGGAATATACTGCACCATCTTAGAAATTTGAGGGCATTTGTATAAAAAGTACTTGGGCAAATGGCAATTTCTGTCATAGTAGAAACATATGTAAAATTGTATAGTATCCTGGGAGGCTCACAAAATTTTTCCTTAGAATACATTTGCTAGAACAGTAGTCACAATCTGAAAGAGGCAAAGGAGTTTCTGAGTCATATTTATGTTAAAGGGCAAAAAACCTTCTATTGCAGGTTGATTCAGAGGACTGGGAGAGGAGTGGCAGCGAGGAGGGGGAAAGGCGAGGCAAAGCTCTTTGCAGGGTGAAAGTTTTGGAACTGAAGCGGAAAAATTAATTCACAGTCTTCCATCTCTTACAAGGTGTCATGAGACAGAGGAGACTGCCGTTTCAGCGCATTGGCTCAAGGCACCTCAATACTGGGAGGCCCATCCAGTCTCTCCTTACTTTGACAAGTGATGGAATAGGTAGTTGGTAGACTTCTGTTTCTATCTTAAATCTAGGGCTTCTACTCCAGCTATTTCACCAGCATCTGGCCTACCCTAAAATTCCAGTGTAATGCAGATCAGCGTATGACTGGAGAAAAAAGGAAAAAGGAAAGATTGCATTTCTGGCATATAGTTCTTTTTGATCACATTTGGTAATTGATAACTTCAGATATTACGTCTGCCTCTTGTTTTAATTCCTTCTGAGTTTTAAAAGCATTTCTTATGGAGCTGTTTAAAAAATAATGATTTAGAAAGTTTGACCCACATTTAAGGTAAGTTCTTTTATTTTTCTCTGGGAACTAAAATTAGGTGTTTGGATTTCTGTTTAATAAACACAAACATGCAGGCATGTGGTTTGTGCATGAGCAACAACTTCTGTTTGGTAACTGGCATTTTTCCTCTCCCTGGTGAATCACATTTGTACAGCTGAATTTAGAAATGTTTTACTAGAAACATTGCCAATCTTCATATCGTACTTTAATATTTTTAAAAGCCACTGGTTCAAAATAGTAGAAAGAAAAAGTCATGGCAACTAAAAATGACACTGAGGTGAAATAGCTGGAATTGACTCACTTTTCTTTTAAACGAATAGTAAAATGACAGCTGGATCAGAGAGGCCTCATTCACATTTGATAAGCTCTGCATCTTAAAGGATATTCTAAATGCATTTCCATTTATTTCTGATGGGATGGTGACTATACTGCAGGGGTTCAATAAATATTTTTAGAATAAAAGAAAGAGAGAAGCAAATCAATATATATTACATTTCTTAAAGTGGAAATATACAGATTGAGTTTTCCTTTTAAAGATATGAAACTCAAAAAAACTAAGATGCAAGCTTTGTCAGGTGTAAACCTTACAATGAAATGTTTAGCTTGATGCCAAGTCCAATCTGCTGCCAATTCACTTATCTGTGTTAGCAACTTTAATTTTTTTTTTAAAGAAAATACCTTTTTAAATGTTTCCTTTTATTCATCCACTACTCGTGAAAGTGAGATACAAAGTACCAATGAGTGAGTGGCAGATCTAGGATAAATTAGGAGGCTGAGACTTCCACTCATGTCTTATCACATACCCAAAGTGCCACAACCTCCCATGGACAGCCACAGCACCACTACCTGCTCAGCTCTGAAATGGCAGCAGATGGCTGTTAGCTGAATGGCTAACATTATCTTTACAATTGTGCCTTGATCTTGTGCCTACAAATATAAGAGGCAGTGACTGTGGGCATAGGTTGTGGAAAGCTATTTCTGGGGCTTAAATTCACATTTTCAGTGCATGTAATTTATGTATTTATAAGCATGAGTATGTGCAAACTTTGGTTTATACAAATATATGTATGTAAGTGTAGATAATATATTATATATGTATATATATACACACACACAGACAGACACACACACACACATACACATGTATGTCCTTTGTTTTTAACTAAGGAAAGGATTTTACACATTTTCCTCTTAGGTTACAGCTGTCAATTTGGTTTCTAAAGCCAGGTTGGTGTCTGTGGCTGGTGTTTGGCTGGTTCACAGCAACAGCAGTAAAATGAGCTTTCAATTCTCACATACGGAGGGTCTCACATCCCTGGGGACATTAAGTCCAGGAACCTTTTGTGCTGTCTATAAAACAGAGATCTAGTAATTCAGTAACTGTGGAGCTGTCATCAGCCAAAGAGGGAGACCTAGTAAGGAAAGGGAATGAATATTCATACAACAAATGCCGCCTAGAGAAGCTGGGAAAGGAACTGATACACCAATATATTTGGCTGACGTATTACACATGATTGAAAGAAAGACATTAAAATATGGATGGGTGGCAGGCATTTCAGGAAGAACTAGTCACCAGATGGCAAGTAATTCTAAAGCTCTTATTCTTTGTGTCCATGACTTAGAAATACGGTCAGCATGAAATGGCCTCTGAGAAGAATACTTTTTTTGAGGATGCTCAAATAAAAAGTTCATGCTGACACCAAACAAAAGGTTAAGAACACATTTTGACTCACAGCCCTAAATTATTGGAAAAGCAGTACATAGAAGGAGCGATGTCTATGAAAAAGTCAGCCACATTTATTGTTTATAGAATGAAATTGCACAATACAAAAGAGACGTAAACCAAGACTTTACCTAGTGACTTGAGAAGCTATTTCCCATAGAGAATTTTGGCCCAAGGCATTTTAAAATTAACTGACTAGTCAAGGGAAAGCTACCTTTATTGCCTGCACTGGCTAAAACTAATCATAAACATGTCCGTGATGACATAATAAACTTCACTCAAAGCCACTAGGCCAACACAACTAGATTGTGAAAGTTACATTATACATGGGTCTAGAGTTCACAAGAAAATAACACTGTGGACTTTGTTTCCCAGAAAGATTCTCAACTCCGGTCCATATTAATTTGTTGAGGGCATGCATTATGAGACTCAAGGTTTATATTATGCCAGTTTGGGGGAATCTAGCCATAGTCAAAGATGATGAATTTCTTTCTAAAAATTATAATAGTAAATAATATATAATGTTAGTGGTTACAATGAATTATTTAACAATAAGTCTACAGCCCAAGCTACTGGGTATACGGTCTAAATTAAGAGGGAATTGTGTGCTCCCAACTACCAACCCCATCACTTTCTCTGAAAAAAGCACTATGTGTTTTGGAAGAGTGTCATGTGTTTACATACAGATGGAGATGTAGGTCTACAGTGGTATTCCTGTTTTCTGGGAATGGAGGCTGTCTAGAGTGAAGGAAGGAGTCTGGGGCCTTATCACTGCTGCCTATTCTCTCCCTGCCTAGGCTGGCCAGTGATAGGGCCTGGAGCCTTGTACCTGAGTGCTTAGCTTTGCCCACTCATGTATTCCAGAGGCCCTGCCCCACAGAAGGTTGGAAGCCCCTTCTGACAGTGATTGTTACAGGATCAGGAAATTGCCCCCACCACCCCATGCCTATTGTACCGAGGGTTTCACAGAGCTTTGCTGGCTCTGGATTATTTGGCTGTGGTTACAAAACTAATACCCATCACATCTTTTTGGACCACTTAACATCTCCTGCTAAGCCTCTAGCTTTTGGATATCAACCAATTTATACCAGAATAGGAGCCTGGCCCTAGCTCTCTTTCTCAACACGGTGTTTGCTTTTGGTGCCCTTACAGCTATTTAACTGCCAACATGAGGCAGAAATCTGCTATCCTTCAAAAGCCCAACAGTTGTACCTGTCTTCCCTGCTCAGATTGGCCTCTGCTGGAGAATCTCTAGTCCACATTTTTTTTTTCAATTTGTTATTGGCCTTGGACCTGTTGACTTGGGCTGTTGGTCCCTAGAAATGTTTATTCACCTGTTCACAGTAGTTCTAGTCCCTACTGAGACAAGTGTCAACTTGCTCCATCCATTCACTTGGACTTCCCAATTGTTGTAGAGTCAGAGTCAGTCCAAGTATATCAAATTGAAAATCAGTAGAACTGGGTTTTGGTCATGACCCTACTACTTACTGTGCAAGCCTAAGGCAAGTTTCACAAAATTTCCAGGCTTCAATTTCCTCAAATCCTATAAGCACTAAATTCCCAGTGAGGTTCCTCCCATTTCCAGAGTTCTCTGATTTTGTGATTATATACCAAAGGTTAAGATAAGTCACCGGAACTGAACTGTTAAAAACGGTTTACTTAAGTAGATGTTTCTTAGAGGTGAAAAGGAATATCAGAGAAAGTCTCCTTTGAGTGTGGGCAGTCAAACAAATCCAAGCATGACCTGAAATTGTGAGGAACACGATTATAGACATCACTGTCCTTTGTATTTGAACAGAGAGGTACTGACAGTGACTGCTATGTCTCTGCATGGGAAACTAGAATCAGCTACATGTGCTTGATATCCCTTTTCAAACACACAGAAAAGATAACTGCATTTGCAGGGCTTTTCACTGAAAGTAATGTTTCCTAACAGTATCAATCACCTTTCTCTTCTGTTGCCGACCACCAAGCAAATTTCTCTAAAGTTATTATTGGCTACTTCCCAAAGGTACTACAAGATTGGGAAAAGTTTTTAAGTGTTTTCCAATGGGATTAAAAAATTTTTTTTTGGTTTCATTAATATACACTTAGATGAATAATGTGGGTACTAGATTCCCCCTATTATCAAGACACCACCACATACACCATTACAGTCATTGTCCATAAGCACAGAAAGATGCTACAGGATCACTACTTGTCTTCTCTGTGCTATACTGTCTTCCCTGTGCCCACCTCCTATATTATGTGTGCTATTCATAATGCCCGCTTTCCCCCTTATCCCTCACTTCCCACCCATCCTCTCCAGTCCCTTTCCCTTTGGTAACTGTTAGTCCATTCTTGGGTTCTGTGAGTCTGCTGCTGTTTTGTTCCTTCAGTTTTTTCTTTGTGCTTATACCCCACAGATGAGTGAAATCATCTGATACTTGTATTTCTCCACCTGGCTTATTTCACTGAGCATAATACCCTCTAGCTCCATCCATGTTGTTGTGAATGGTATGATTTGTTTTCTTCTTATGACTGAAAAATATTCCATTGTGTATATGTACCACATCTTCTTTATCCATGCATCTACTGATGGAAACTTAGGTTGCTTCCATTTCTTGGCTATTGTAAATAGTGCTGCAATAAACATAGGGGTGCATATGTCTTTTTCAAACTGGGCTGCTGCATTCTTAGGGTAAATTCCTAGGAGTGGAATTCCCGGGTCAAATGGTATTTCTATTTCTAGTTTTTTGAGGAAACTCCATACTGCTTTCCACAATGGTTGAACTAATTACATTCCCACCAGCAGTGTAGTAGGGTTACCCTTTCTTCACAAATTCACCAACATTTGTTGTTGTTTGTCTTGGATGTAAGCCATCCTAACTGGTGTGAAGTGATATTTCATTGCAGTTTTAATTTGCATTTCTCTGATGATCAGTGATGTGGAACATCTTTTCATTTGCCTGTTGTCCATCTGAATTTCTTCTTTGGAGAAGTGTCTGTTCAGATCATCTGCCCATTTATTAATTGGGTTATTTGCTTTTTGTTTGTTGAGGTGCATGAGCTCTGAATATTTTGGATGTCAACCCCTTCTCAGATATGTCATTTATGAACATGTTCTCCCATACTGCAGGATACCTTTTCATTTTACTGATGGTATCCTTTGCTGTACAGAAACTTTTCAGTTTGTTATAGTCCCATTTGTTCATTTTTCCTTTTGTTTTCCTTGCCTGGGGGCATATTCATGAAGAAGTTCCTCATGTTTATATTCTAGAGAGTTTTGCCTATATTTTCTTCTAAGAGTTTTATGGTTTCATGACTTACTTTTAGGTCTTTGATTCATTTTGGGTTTACTTTTGTGTATGGAGTTAGACCACAATCCAGTTTCAGTCTCTTACATGTAGCTGTTCAGTTTTGCCAACACCAGCTGTTGAAAAGGCTGTCATTTCCCCACTGTATATTCATGGCTCCTTTATTGTAAGTTAATTGACCATATATGCTGGGGTTAATGTCTGGACTCTCTATTCTGTTTCACTAGTCTATGGGTCTGTTCTTATGCCAGTACCAAACTGTCTTGATTACTGTGGCTTTGTAGTAGAGCTTGAAGTTGGGAAGTGAGATCCACCTCGCTTTATTCTTCCTTCTCAGGACTGCTTTGGCTATTTGGGGTCTTTTGTGGTTCCATATGAATTTTAGAACTATTTGTTCCAGTTTGTTGAAGAATGCTATCAGTATTTTGATAGGGATTGCATTTAATCTGTAGATTGTTTTTGGCAGGATGGCCATTTTGACAATATTAATTCTTTGTAGCCAAGAGCATGGGATGAATTTCCATTTATTAGTATCCTCTTTAATTTCTCCTATAAGTGTCTTGTCGTTTTCCGGGTATAGGTCTTTCACTTTCTTTGTTAGGTTTATTCCTAGGTAATTTATTCTTTTTGATGCAATTGTGAATGGAATTGTTCGCTTGATTTCTCTTTCTGCTAGTTCATTGTTAGTGAATAGGAATGCAACAGATTTCTGTGTATTAATTTTGTATCCTGCAACTTTGCTGAATTCAGGTATTAGTTCTTGTAGTTTTGGAGTGGATTCTTTAGGGTTTTTTATGTGAAATATCATGTCATCTACAAACAGTGACAGTTTGACTTCTTCCTTACCAATATGGATGCCTTTTATTTATTTGTGTTGTCTGGTTGCCATGACTAGGACCTCCAGTACTATGTTGAATAAAAGCGGGGAGCATGAGGATCCTTGTCTTGTTCCTCATCTTAGAGGAAAAGCTTTCAGTTTCTCACTATTAAGTATGATGTTGGCTGTAGGTTTGTCATATATGGCCTTTATTATGTTGAGGTACTTGCCCTGTATACCCATTTTGCTGACAGTTTTTATCATGAATGGATGTTGAGTTTTGTTGAATGCTTTTTCAGCATCTATGGAGATGATCATGTGGTTTTTGTCCTTATTTTTGTTGATGTGGTGGATGATGTTGATGGATTTTTGAATGTTGTACCATCCTTGCATCCCTGGGATAAATCCCACTTGATAATGGTGTATGATTCTCTTGATGTACTTTTGAATTCGGTTTGCTAATATTTTCTTGAGTATTTTTGCATCTATGTTCATCAGGGATATTGGTCTGTAGTTGTTTTTTTTTTTTTTTTGTGGTGTCTTTGCCTGGTTTTGGTATTAGAGTGATGCTGGCTTCATAGATTGAGATTGGAAGTATTCCCTCCTCTTCTATTTTTTGGAAAACTTTAAGGAGAATATGTATTATGTCTTCTCTAAATGTCTTATAAAATTCATCAGTGAATCCATCTGCTCCAGGAATTATGTTCTTGGGTAGTTTTCTGATTGCCGATTCAATTTCATTGCTGGTAATTGGTCTGTTTAGATTTTCCGTTTCTTCCAGGATCAGGCTTGGAAGGCTGTATTTTTCTAGAAAATTGTGCATTTCTTCTAGGTTATACAGTTTGTTAGCATATAGATTTTCATAGTATTCTCTAATAATTCTTTGTATTTCTGTGGTGTCTGTCATGATTTTTCCTTTTTCATTTCTGATTCTGTTTATGTGTGTAGATTCTCTTTTTTTCTTATTAAGTCTGGCTAGGGGTTTATCTATTTTGTTTATTTTCTCAAAGAACCAGTTCTTGGTTTCATTATTTTTTTTTCATTTTTTTATTCTTCTCAATTTTATTTATTTCTTCTCTGATCTTTGTTTTATCCCTCCTTCTGCTGACTTTGGGCTTCATTTGTTCTTCTTTTTCCTGTTTCAATAACTGTCAATTTAGACGATTTATTTGGGATTGTTCTTCCTTCTTTAAATAAGCCTGGATTGCTATACACTTCCCTCTTAGAACTGCCTTCGCTGAGTCCTACAGAAGTTGGGGCATTGTGCTGTTGTTTCATTTGTCTCCATATATTGCTTGATCTCTGTTTTAATTTGGTCATTGATCCATTGATTATTTAGGACATATAGGAACATGTTGTTAAGGCTCCACATGTTTGTGAGCTTTTTGGTTTTCTTTGTACAATTTATGTCTAATTTTATACCCTTGTGATCTGAGAAGCTGGTTGGTATAATTTCAATCTTTTTGAATTTAGTGAGTCTCTTTTTGTGGCCATTATGTGGCCTTTTCTGGAAAATGTTCCATGTGCACTTGAAAGAATGTGTATCCTGTTGCTTTTGGGTGTAGAGTTCTATAGATGTCTGTTAGGTCCATCTCTTCTAATGTGTTGTTCAATGCCTGTGTCTCCTTACTTATTTTCTATCTGATTGATCTGTCCTTTCAGTAAGTGGAGTGTTGAAGTCTCCTAGAATGAATGCATTACACTCTATTTTCCCTTTTAATTCTGTTAGTATTTGTTTCACATATGTAGGTGCTCCTGTGTTGGGTGCATAGATATTTATAATGGTTATATCTTCTTGTTTGACTGACCTCTTTATCGTTATGTAATGCCCTTCTTTGTCTCTTGTGATTTTCTCTGTTTTGAAGTCTATTTTGTCTTATACAAGTACTGCAACACCTGTTTTTTTCTCCCTATTGTTTGCATGGAATATCTTTTTTCATCCCTTCACTTTTAGTCTGTGTATGTCTTTGGGTTTGAAGTGAGTCTCTTGTAGGTAGCACATAGTTGGGTCTTGTTTGTTTTATCCATTCAGTGACTCTGTCTTTTGATTGGTGCATTCAGACCATTTACATTTAGGGTGATTATCGATAGGTATGTACTTATTGCCATTTCAGAATTCAGATTTGTGGGTAACAAAGGTTCCAGGGTAACTTCCTTACTATCTAAGAATCTAGTTTAACTCAGTACGCGATTACAGACACAATTGAAAGGTTCTTTTTTTTTAACCCCTCCTTTTCTTCCTCCTCCATTCTTTATATATTAGGTATCATATTCTTTACTCTTTGTCTATCCCTTTTTATTACCTCTGGTGAGAGCTATTTAACTTAAGGAACACTTCCATCTATAGCAGTCCCTCCAAAATACACTGCAGAGATGGTTTGTGAGAACTAAATTCTCTCAGTTTTTGGTTATCTGGAAATTGCTTAATCCCTACTTCAAATTTAAATGATAATCTTGCTAGATAAAGTATTCTTGGTTTGAGGCCCTTCTGCTTCATTGTATTAAATATATCATGCCACTCCATTCTCGCTTGTAAGGTTTCTGCTGGGAATCTGATGACAGCCTGATGGATTTTCCTTTTTATGTGATCTTATTTCTCTCTCTGGCTGCTTTTAATAATCTGTCCTTATCCTTGATCTTTGCCAGTTTAAATATTATATGTCTTAGTGTTGTCCTCCTTGGGTCCCTTGTGTTGGGAAGTCTGTGTACCTCCATGTCCTGAAAGACTCTCTTTACCCAGATTGGGGAAGTTTTTGGCAATTGCTTCCTCAAAGACACTTTCTATCTCTTTTTCTCTCTCTTCTTTTTCTGATACCCCTATAATATGAATATTGTTCCATTTGGATTGGTCACACAGTTCTCTCAGTATTCTTTCATTCTTAGGGATCCTTTTCTCTCTCTGTGTCTCAGATTCTTTGTATTCCTCTTCCCTAATTTCTATTTCATTTATTGTCTCCTCTACCATATCTAATCTGCTTTTTAATACCTTCCATTGTATTCTTCAATGATTGGGTCTTTGTCCTAAATTTGTTCCTGAGTTCTTGAATATTTTTCTGTACTTCCATGAGAACATTAAAGATTTTTATTTTGAAATCTCTTTCAGGAAGATTCTTGAGGTCAGTTTCATTTGAATCTTTCTAGGTGTATTCATAATTTTGTTCTGAACCAGGTTCCTTCGTGTTTCATAATTTGTCTGTGGTACCCTCTAGCACCCAGAAGCTCTACCCTTTGGAGCTGCTCAGCCCCTGAAGCCTTGTTGGGGGTCACAGAAGAGTGGTCTTGGAGTTTGTGGGAAGGCAAGAGCTCTTTCCTGCTTCCTGGCTCCTATGCCTGTCTCCACTGCCAGAACCAGTGGGACGAATACACAGATGTAAGCCTCTATGCTTTGTATTTGTAGCTGCTGTAGGTGGGGCTTCCCTCTGGCTGGCCTGACACCAGGGCTGGGGTTGCTGCTTTTCGAGCCTGAGGCATGTGCAGGCCAGCCGGTGGAAGACACAGCAGGCTATGTATCATGGTGGGGAGTTTTGGAGCTGCATAGCCAGCCAGGGGGATGGAGCACCTGAAGATCGCTTAAGCTCCCAACCTGCTGGGCAGGGTGCACCTGGACAATTTTGTCTACCTGTCCTTTCTCCTGAGCAGTGAGCTCTGTGCAATCCTTGCCCCTTTAGCAGCCTTCTCACTTTTAGGAAGTCTCTCAGACTCCCCACCCACATCAGCCAGATATGAATCCCTGTTTTCTAGCAGCTGGAATCTCCATTTCTCCAGGTATTCCACCTGTCTTAGCTTTCCAACCCCACTAAATCACTAGAGCACCATGCAATGTAGGTTCGTTTTCCCAGAGCATATCTCCATGGCTAGGTGTTCAGCAGTCCCAGGCCTCCACACCCTCCCTGCTGTTTCTCTTCCTCCCTCTGGTGAGCTGGAGTGGGGGAAGGTCTTAGGCTCCACCAGGTCACAGCTTTGGTACATTACCCTGTTCCATGAGGTCTGCTCTTTTCTCCAGGTGTATGCAGTCTGGTGCAGCCTTCTTTCCTGTTGCTCTTTCAGGATTAGTTGTGTTAATTATATTTTCATATTATATGTGGTTTTAGGAGGAGGTTTCTATCTCACCTCTCATGCCACCATCTTTAATCCAATCTCCACAGACCTGGATCCTAATGTGATTTTAAAAGATTTTTATTAAAGATGTTACATTAATCTTCTTATTAATGACATTATCACTATTAGTATTCAGCTATCTTGTTTTTGGTCATTGATAATTTTAAGCCTAACTAATCCAGCCATTTAGCCCAAGTAAGTAAAAGAATTGCTTGAAATACACCAGATTCAAAGATACCACTAAATAAAGCTATCTATAAAGTTTTGGGGTGATTAAGAAAGTTGTCAAAATTGAGGTGCTGAGTTCCCAGTTCTTAAAGTTCTCTTGTTGAATTAGCAACAATTCTTCCATTTTCATAGACCCAAAAGCTTTGAAATAATTTTAACTTCTATTGTTTTTTATTCATATCAATGGGAAAAACATATCCATTAGTTAAGACTAACTCAATGTTCACATGAACTGTTTTAGCAATGAAGAAACTGAGTCTCTGATAGGTTAAGAAATTTGCTTCAAGTTGTAAAACTAAAAATGCCAGAGTTTTTATTCAATAGAAGTCTACCTAATTCAAAGTTTTCATTTATAACCAGACTGTAATTTTGTCTCTCATTCTTTTACTTTCTCAATTATAGAGTACTAGTTAATTTAATTACAGGACTACCCTAGGTTATGAGTATATGTAGGTAAGTTTCATATTCTGGGCAGGGATGGAATTTCTGCCCTTCAGGAGATAGCAGTCTAGAGAGGGAGGCATTCAGCAAAACAGTTTTCTCATGGAGTGCTGAGAGCTAAGAGAGGGAAGCACCGTGGTAAGAGAATCTAACTCAGGAGGCATGAAGGATGTATTAGCTGTCTTCAAAGGTTGAGAAGATGTTAGCAAGGAGGGAAAAAAAAGAAAAAATAAAGGAGCATGGAGTCATGGAGGTCTTACAGATCATGCAAACACTTCTGTATAAGAAGAGCTGTGGGTGCAAGTTGAGAAAATGATTTGGGAAGTCAGCCTAGGTTCAATTTTGAAGAGTATTTTATATAATGGTGATAAGTTTGGATGTTATTTGTAAGGCAAATGATGAGACATTGATGGATTTTAATCAGTCATGACAGTGTGGAGAACATCTTTCAAGGGAAAGAGCTGGAAACAAGATCAGCTAGGAGCATATAGAAGTCAGTTGATTAAACAATAAGATACTGAATTCAGTAAGTGACAATGAAGGTAAAAGCCTACACAGGTAGAAAACTGAACATATTTGACAGATATTAAAAAGTTGTAGTAGATAGAACTTGGATGCTAGGTAGATATTTATAGAAGAAAAGGGGAAGTTGGTGAGACATTTATGAACATTTTATGCTTTTAGTTAACCAAGGTAGAGAACAGGGGGAGAAAACCAGAATTGGAGGAGATAACAGCATGTTCATTGTGAGCAAGTTAATCTGGAGGTACCCATGGGACCTCAAAGAGATATAAATCTCTATAATCCTATGAAACAAATCTACCCAAAGCATTTGAATGTTAGAGTCTGGTATAGATACAGTTCTGGGAATTACTGATATATAGGTATAGAAGGAGTAGGTAAGAAAATCCAGAAAGAATTTATTAGTAAAGAAAGAGCCATATACACATTCCTGAGTAACTGGAAAATACCTGCTTGTTGGAGAATAGGAGCTGTTAAGGGTAAATAATGGTGAAGGAATATCTGTCTCTAACATCTGCAGGACAAGAGTACAGAATGAGTCTGTGTAAAACCTTATCCCTTTCTCTTCAGTCCCTGACTCTCCCTCTTGTTTGGGCACATCTGTGGATTACAGACACCTCAGCCTGCAAATCCAGGGTCCATCAAGACCCCACTCCCCTGAAAATGCCACTCTCTGCCACTGTTTGGGCTCAGGGGGTCGTACATTCTGGCAGCACAGTCCTCTGGAGGGGACAGACACAGCAAAGAGGTCTAGTTTGGTCCCAGAAACAGGTTAGAGCCATCTGGGCAAAGAAATATGTTGGCTCAAGTATTTATAACTTGGTAAGTGGAAGGGAAGAACTTCCCAGTGGGTAATCTTTCTTTGGTCCTGAGACTCCTCACCCCTGTTGAGATGGACAATCAAAAGAGAGACACTAAGAGTGGCCCCTATGCACAAAAACAAGTGCAAGATGCCCCACATAGTCTGATCCAGGAGTAGTACTGGACAAAATAGAAAGGACAAAAATAATAAATTTTTTCACAGACTAGAAAGAGGTTCTGAGATGTTAATATAAATTGCTACAGAGATGTCAAGTGAAAGATAATGGTTAAAAGATACAAATGTCAAGTGAAAAGACTAAGTATTTATCAGTTGAATGGATATTTGATAATATTAACTTACTGTTAATTTTAGGTGTGATAATGGTATTATGCTATAGAAAAGTGCTTATCTTTTACAGATTGATGCCAGAAATATTAATTTGTGGATAAAATATTATAGTGTGTGGGATTTTGCTTTACAACAGTCGGTTTGGGGTAGTGGAAGAAGTCAGATGAAACAGAATTAGCTATCTGTTGATAACCGGAGCACATTATATTATTCTCTTAACTTTTGAATGGTTTTAAGATTTCGCATAATAAAAAAAAAAGTAAGTGCTCATGGAATTTGGCAGCCATTACAGCAATGGTAACATCGACAGGAGAGAATTTTCTGTGGAGTGCTGGAGGTAAATATGATAGTTTTAGAAAGAATGAGAGATGAGCAAATAGAGATCTCACTGGTAAAAATGTCTTTGTTATGAACAAAAAAAAGAGGTAGAATGGTGGGTGTGTAGGAATATAGAGTCAAAGGATGGATGATTATAACGGGCTAAGTTTGAATAGATTTATATGCTGAAGTGAGAGAGCTTACAAATGAAAGAGGAGACAGAGGAGAGGTGACAGACCACGGCCCACCCCTCCTCCTGAAGACGGGTCTGCTTTTAGCCCTGCTGGCTCCTACCTTCCCCAGGACTACTCTGCTTCTTTCATTTCCTGGTAGGGCAGCATTTGTAAATGTGGACTCTAGAGCCCATCTGTCTGGGTTTAAATTCCTGTTGTTGCCCTTGTTATCTATGACACTTTCATTCAGTTTTTTAAATGAGTCTCAATCGTCTCATTTGGAAATATCAATAATAGCACTTACCTCATGGTGTTGTTATGATTAGGTAATATATATGAAGCACCAAAAACAGTATCCAGAACCTGGTAAGGAAAACATAAGTGTTTGCCTTATTATTACTGACCACACTGCTCCTAACAGCAAATACTTTAACATTTATCTCTGCCAGGATCATGAGATTGAGAATTTCTCATATTCAACTAACTGTGAGGCCTTGTGACCCTTTTACACCAAACTACTCAGTAAATCATGGTCTTCCCACAGCCATGACCCATGACACCCTTTCCCTGCCACCTCCATGTTGGCTTAGTCCATGCAGCTGTTTTTCTACTAGAGTTTCCTATTTATCACTTTTTCCCCTCAAAAGAATGAGCTTATTTTGTACTCCTACCCCTTTTCTGAGGCCCTAACAAGCTCTTAAACTCCAACTCCAATGATTTCAATCCTGTTTCTTATGCCTATAGTACCTGGTTTTTTTCTCTGTAGAATATAGTTACTTCCCAGAACAATGATACTGATTCTTTGCCAGAGTAGACAGTATCTGCTGGGTGCATTTTAATGTCCAACCCTCTTATGATGTAACAGAAGAATGCAGAATCTGTGGCAGTCTAAGGAAGGATCAGTAGGGTTTAATTTAAAAAAGAGAAAAAAATGGATGAACTTAGGATATATATATAGAGAGAGATCCATCTATATCTGTATCTAGAGAGAGAGAGAGAGAGAGAAGAAAAATTTCAAGGACAAAATCCGCCATAGTGGACAGATGGAGGGATCTTCTTCCAGGATATGTGCCTTTACTCAACTGATGCAGAAAAAAAAAGACCCCTCAAAAATCACAGAGTTCATATCTGACATGTTTCTTTTGAAGTACCTGGTGTAGTGCATGTGTGTTAAGGACCCAACAAATATTTGAATGTGATGTATGAACCCATGGGAAATACTTTTGTAATAGAAATGCTTTACATTTATAAGGATGAAGTATATCAAAATACACCATTGTAGGAAGCTCTTTCTAGGGTGACCAATAGTTCCAGTTTACCTTAGACTTCACCAATTTTAGCATGGAAAGTCCTGCATCTCAGGAAAGCTTTTAGTCCTGAGCAAACTAGAGTAGGTGGTCAACCTATATTTGACCTACAGATTAGTATGTATCGCCAACAATTTTTTTTTCAGGGTCAAGCATCTTTTAGAAAAGATGCCAGATTAGCCAGATTAGTTTATCTTTTCTTTCTCCCAAGATTCAGAATGAGAGGAAGGAATTTTTTGTAAGTTTTCAAAAGACATCATCTCAAAAGGATAAAGAAAATCAACAAAGGCAGGAAAAAAATTTCAAAAGATGTTAGCAGACAGAAAGTGGATTGTGAAAAAATTCCTGCTTTCACACAGCCACGGAAGCTACCATGTAGTTCCAGAGAAGTACACCATGTAGGCGTGAGGTACAAATCTCTGAAAGCATCAGGACTTTGAGGCACCAGGTATAGCAGGACAGGACTGGGGTTCGGGGCCAGGGTGGGATTGTGGTTCAGGAGTTAGAATGGGGAAATAATTAAAAGTTTATATAGACAGATAGCAAGTAGCCTTCCCCACCTCAGAGAGCTAAGTGATCACCTTCCCCTCTCACTAACACATCCACAGAAAGGAGGAGGTTTATTCTCTAGATACATTGAAATGAAGATGTTCAGGACTTAGGGACACTAGAGTTGGTGGGTATAGAAGTGAAACTTCAGGCTGACAGAAGAATCATATGATAGTGTGCATATCAGTAGGAGACATCTTTATTATCATTCCACCACTTCCAGAAAAACAATCCATCAAGTACGGACTAGGATAAAGATATTTCCTGATCTGCAAGGACTTAGTATATTTACCTCCCATAAACACTTTCTTAGAAAGCTTCTTAAGAGTGTATGCACCAAAAAATATGGGATCCAGGAAGCAGTTGGTTAACATAGGATAAAGGTGAAGAGAAGCCAGTTTAACAGCTATGTGGCCTAAAAATTAATCATTGCAGAGTTGTGTAAAAACAATTTTTTCTGAAAAAGGAAAAATGAGACTGATAGATTTCTGACATGTTCTGACATTTGAAAAAAACAACTTAGTGATATTGTACAATAAAGAAATGTAAAATACTCAAATATGTATTTATAGAATAACACAATGTGAAAAAATAAGGCTTGTAGTAATCTCAGGAAAAATCATAAAAGATTTGAAATATATTCTTCATACATCATACATCCCTTGTCTTTGCAGTGAGCAATATTTACATAGCTGAAGTAATGTAAACACTATTGTTTTAACTAAAAATTATTAAAAGTACAAATTAGAGGAGAAGTAAGTGAAGCTGGAGTGTGTGAGATTGCAGAATCTTTATCCGTTACAAGAAAAGCACAGATGGTATCTGAAAATAATAAGTTAGGTATCATTGTGTGCACAAGCTCTCTTTTGGACCTAATTGCTATGAATAAAAAAAGCCCGAATTGCTGAAGGAAGCTAAGCAGTCAACCTGAAGGGGTGGGGCAATATGGCCTGGAAAGTCTGCCAGGCAGACAGAGCCTGGTGTTAAGGTTGGGGTAGGAGAGAATTTGGTGCAGGTTCCGGGCAGCCTGGTGTGAGGTGAGCACAGAGCATAACAGAGAAGTAAAATCTTTGGGAGGCTTTTTCATGTTAAAGATTTTTATTTTAATCCTGAAAGTATTTAGTAAACATCCATTAAATCAGCAATACACAAAATGTGGTCTAAGGACCCCTGAAGGTCCTCGAGGTTCTTTTAGGAGGTCTCAGGGGGTCAAAATCACTTTCATAATAATGCCAAAATGCTGTGTGCCTATTACACCACTTTCACTGTATGATGGCACTTTCCAGAGGCTACATGAACTGTGATGTCAATTCTCTGATGGCTATGTGTGGTTTTGTGTTTTCTTAAAGTATAAATATGTGCATTTTCAGAGATTAACTAAGATTGTTATCAGTATTTCTACTCCGGCTCTTCCTAAGCTATTTTTGGCTATATCACCTATAATTTTGTAGCCTCATTATCTTCTAACAAATTACTATTTGGGAATCCTAGGTTTTTCTTGCACCTTTGCAGAAACACACAAAGAACTAAGAATACTTTCATGTCTTGTTTTACAATACTTTTTTTAATTTTGAAAGTTTTAAAAAAAATTTTTCCCAAAATATTTCTGTTTATAGTTAAATATTTTATTCTAAAATACATTTATTTACAGTGTATTTTTAATGTATTTTAGAATGGATCATTGATTTTAGAAAAGAGAATAGAAGGCTTGCTTTAACTTACAAGCTGTACCACCGAGTCTAAAGATGTTAAAAAAGAAAAAAATGAAACTGACATAGAGTTCTCAGACTCTCTGAAGAGAGGAATCTACTCCAAAGATACTAAGCAAAGCTGTAAATAAGAAATGAAAACATGACAAAAGCTGCCTTTCCCTCAGCTTTATAGATGTTAAAATGTCTTATGCAGAACTTTTTGAATAGTATTACGTTACAGTAAACTTGTGGCATCATTTTAAGACAATCATCCGGAATTTAAAGGAGAAAGAATTGAACACTTTATACATACTTAAAAATGAGCACTAAAAGACAAAAAGGAATCAACATTTTGCAGACCAGAAATGAAAAAGTCACTAAGCACATGTTAAGTTATATACTACATTGGATGGAGACATCTACACAATAGTTAAAAAACTAACAAAGCCTTGTAGAGTTGGCATTGCTGAATACCTTTTGAATGAAAAGGCAGTGAAGAAATGATGGCACCTTAACTACAAACATGAAGTATGAGTGTGCATCTCCTCTGCAGAACTGTTTTCTTGCTTTATAAGTGAATAATACACAGATGTGTTTGGATTATCTTGTTTGTACGTGCCTGGTAGCAGCACTAATTAACCATCAAAGAAAATTTATTTTCTGGTGAATTCTTATGATTATATCACAAGTGGTACTGATATATTCAAATAATTGAATACCTTTTTTTGAATTTCATGATTTATTCTGGAACAAGATGTATTGCTATTTACATCGATTGTGCAAAAGCAGTGTTGGAAAAAACTGCTAGCACCTTAGCATGAATCAAGGCTGTGGCACCAAACTGTACTAACAGCCATTGTATTCTCCAGTGCATTCCCAGGAGGGGAAGCAGGGGAAGCCAGTTTCATCTAACACCCTGGTAAAGTAGTTAAAAGATCACTTCTCTTAAATAGTGACCTTTGAGAGTACTTCGTTGAAAGAGCCTGTGCATTCTTAAGAAATAAAGCACTTCTGGTGCATACCTAAGTATGATAGTTGTTCCTGAGGAAAACCATTTGGGCAATTATTTGAGTTGTGAGCCAAACTAACTCATCTTTTCAGAGAACACCATTTTTATGTGAAAGAAAAATTTGTAGACAAACTATGGCTATCCAGACTTGTTATGTGGCAATCATTTTATCAAAAATGAGCTAAGTGAGCCTGTCACTTTAAGCAAAATACTGTTTGTTATAAATGACAAAGTTAGAGATTTCAAGTGAATTTTGGAAAACTTATACCCACTACCATGAGCGTGACAGCTTCCTAATACTTAGACTTCTGACACATACAGTAATGATAATAATAAATGTGATTCTTTGATATTCTGTAGTGAAATGTGTCAACATTTGGAAGATCTACATAACTCAGTGAACTAATATTTTCCAAATGAATGCATGATGTTTAAAATCACTCATGGGTAAAAGATCCCTTCACAGTGCTAGAAAGACCAATGAATTTTAATGTTAACAGAGTGCAAAAATTCATTGATATATTTTCAGATTCCACAATGCTTCTAATCTCTAAGAAATTCTTTGGTGCAGAAAAGTTTTACAAGTATCCTTTTTCCTTAAGAAAAACACAAACTTCTTGAATTAAAGTTTTAGTATGGTATCAAAAAAGACTATCTGAAAAGACTATTAAAATATTACTCCTTTATCAAACTACTTATCTCTCAGAAGCTGGATTTCCTTCATATGCTTCCACTAAAATAACATACTGCAATAGATTGAATGCAGAAGCAGATATGAGAAACCAGCTATCTTCTATTAATCTAGACCATAAAGAGATTTGCAAAAATGTAAAATAATGCTGCTCTTGTCATTCTTTGCTTGGAAAATGTGGTTACTTTTCATTAAAAAAGTTATAGTGTTTAATGTGTCTATTATTGCTATTTTTAAATGAGTGAATAAATATATTTTAAATTTCTTTTTTTTTTGAGAGGGCATCTCTCATATTTATTGATCAAATGGTTATTAACAACAATAAAATTCTGTATAGGGGACCCAATGCACAATCATTAATCAACCCCAAGCCTAATTCTCAACAGTCTCCAATCTTCTGAAGCATAATGAACAAGTTCTAATATGGCAAATATCAATAGATACACCCACATGAATAAAAAGTTTTGGTAACTCTAAATAATTTTAGACATATGAAGAACAACCATAGTGTAAGAACCACTGCATCAAACATTTTATGCAAGAAAGTATCATGGTTGGATTTACTCATTAAAAATAGTTTGTGGGAGATATAGTAGGATTAAGGGATGCTCTTTAAGACGGCCTTGCGGGATCCAGTTTGCAGATGATGATAAATTAGACTGATGTCAGTGGGATTAAGAGTCGCAAACAGATTTGAGAACTATTAACTGAGACTAATTACTCTAAGACTCGGGGAAGAACTGGGTATGGATTGATAAGGGGCAAAGGTAAAGAAGATACAATATTAAGGAATATTCCAGGATTTTTCTAAGAGAATAGATCACCTCACAATCTATGAAACACAAGAAGATAATAAGAATGGAGAATGGAGAGAGAAATCATGACTGTTTTTGTCATGTTGAGTTTGAATTTCCCTTAGAGTCAGCTAAATTGTATGCAGTTTCCCCCCACAATTTATCTCAAACTACCATTCCCTTGGAAATGATCTTGAGTTAATAGATAGAGCAAAGCAACCTGAAATTCTAAGGAATTATTTATAAGAAATAAAAATATTTGAGCACCGAGGCTAGTGAGTAGCAAAATCTAGTGGTTGGACTTGCCAAACACAAGCCATGATCTCACTGATGGGCTGATTGCATTTCTGAACGAACTGGTCTGCATACTGCCCAGAGCGCACCCTTTTCAAACTGCTAAGTGGTCTCCTTGATACACTGCCCTAGACTCTGATGTGAGCTGCCACGTGGGTGGGATATAATAATCATGTTCCCTTCGGTAATTCATTCTGTTCTCTGACAAATTAGAAAGTAGTGACAAACGCCTATTGCTAGTAACTTTTCTTGGATATTTTTCATACTACATAAACTATTTAAAAGTACAAGTATATTATTGATATATTATTATGGTCAACAGCATCTCTGCATCAGAAGGAGAGCAGGGGGAGTTGTCACAAAACATTGATGAGATTTTAATCTATGGTATACGTTTTCTTATAACAAGTTCACAATTCATATCAGATAATCCTTTGGTTATCCTAAGAACAACCCACAATTCGGTATTTATCTTATGCGCCTGCATTAGCTCCCTGACTGGCTGAAAATTATAAGCTAATCATTAAAGCATTCCACCTTCGTGAGAGACAAAAAAAGAAACCTTGCAGGAACTAACAAATAGCCTGCTTAGTACATTCCAGACATTCACGGTGGGCAACTGCATTTGAGAGGAATGAAAGAATAAGTAGCAAATGCATTCCCGCTTAATTTCCAGGGACTGCCATTGCCGTTGAAACCCCCTGTGTGGATGTGTTTGTACACACACATGAGTTATAAGCAGGCACCTTTTTCATTAAGGGTGCAGTGGTTTTCATGCCAGTGCAGCACCTATCTATCTTCTTTCTGGCAGGGCTGTCTGCTTTTCGGTCAACATCTGACTAAAGATCAATGAGAGAAAGCTTTTTGAAGGTGCTTTCAGGTCCTGCGGCAAGGGAGATGATCAGAAAGCTGCCATGAGCTTCAGACCCACTTGACAAATTAGGAACTATTTTGGTGCTCTATAAACTGCTGTCACATCAGTTACAAACACTAATTAGAGATGCAATACTTTAATAGTGAAAGTGTCCAGTGCATTAAATACCACTTTTGCTTGCTGCAATTAGCTTATACATTGACTTACACTTTGTAGTATAAGAAAGTCAGAGATTAAAATGCATCAACCATTATTAAAAAATTTATAAGGTAAATTGGAACTGTCAAATGGCTTTTTTCTTGTTGCCCTTTAACCCTTCCAGTTCTTGTTTTTCAACGCTTTTGCACACAAGTTTTTTCAACCCGTTTTCATTTGTCTGAACTAAATGTCATGACGGATGATAGCCAACCATCCAGCATCAATTAATCAAATTCTGCATTCTGAAGATGAGATGTATAAGGAATACTGCCTCGGGGTTTTATAGAGCAATTAGCCATTCGGCCATTATAGCATCCGGCAGTCCCAAACAAATACAATTTTATGCTTTTACAGTGCAGTCCCAGTGATGGGATATTATTGATGAACAAACATTTAAAAATCCATCATGCTGAAATTTTTGAAAAACTACTTTAAAGTTTTTTTAATGGCATTTCCATTTTGGGAGAAGTCTGCATTTGAAAAAATAACCAGCAATAAGTGACAGAAGTGGAATGTTTTTAACACAAGAAAAAAGTGGGAAAAAATGTCAGGATTTTGGTGCTGATTATCTCTAGAGTTCCAAGAATGTTTTTTTTTTTCCCTTTAACTTTGTGTGTGTGTGTGTGCGTATGTATTTATGTTGAGAAGATATATTTGAAACCTGTTCAAAGATGAAAAAGTGTGCGAAATGTAAACCTCAACTTATTTATGAAGCATTTTTGAGATGGTATATAAAGCATTAATTTAAAAAAAAAACATTGGCTTCTAAAATAAATAAATTAATCACGGCTGCCTCCTCTTAGACAGTGTAACCCCTAGTGTTAATGCGTTGCATGTCATTCCAGCAATGTTTGTTAAGGAATGGATGGCTAGAAATAATAATTTAATAATAATCTGAAAGTTAATGCATTGCGTGTCATTCCAGCAATGTTTGTTAAGGAATGGATGGCTAGAAATAATAATTTAATAATAATCTGAACATAGAGCAGAGGTAACACACGTAAATTTGCTTATAAGTAAAAACTAAAAGTCTCAAAGTAAAAGATGTTAGAAAAAAAACCTAGGGTAATAGGTTTAATGGATAGAATGCCAATACTTCCAAACAATTTATGTGGTATCCATAACTTCCAAAGAAGAAACTAAGTCAGATCCATTTTAAATGCCTAAAAATCAAACGTCACTTAAATTTGAGAAAACAAGCTCTGGGATCCAAATCTCTCTGTTCTCTTCCCACTTCAATTTATATCAGGGAGGCAGCATATGGTGGAGGACAGCCGAAGGCCTGCAAGTCACCTCTGCAGAGATGGTTTCAATGGCAACACATACAAATCCAGTCTAGAAAAATGGATGCAGTAATTCTCATCACTTCTCTACTTCACAGAGAGCTGAAAGGATTAAAGAGATAGTGCTCCAAATTCAAATTCACATTTTCTTCCAAACCTCAGCAGAATTCTTTGTCATCCCAATAGAGATGATGTGAGTGAAAAGTGCCATTAAGGAAATAGTAGCACACTCAGTAGAGCTCCAGAGGGATTCAGAAGAGCTCTGGCAGAAGTTCCGGGCAAGATATAAACTCAGCCCAGTGCTCATAAAGCACGTTGCAATTCTCAAGTGATAAGCACTACATGGGAACAAATCATTCTTAATTTAAGACATAAACATGCCATAACCAGAACTAATAATGAAGGGGCTGAAATAAATATAAGACTATAATGATTATGATCGTTTATCCCTAAATCTGGTTTACTCTCTCAGTGACAGCTGGAAATATTACAATTGTCTGTCCTATGCTATACAATGCTGGCAATGTTCAAGTCTCTGGTGTTCTGTGACTGTCGCTAAAGCAAAACAGACTGTGCAAGACTGATCAGTGTGCAATGGCCCAGCCCTCTTTCAGCACCTACTGAAACATGCTATTCACCAGTTTCAGCCATTAGGAAAAGTTTGTTTGATTTCAGACCTGTGCACCTGCTACACATGTTTCCTTAGTAAGACATTCAAGAGGCAAACTGTGTGCACAGTACCAGGTCACTAGTGTTCAGTGGCAGCGATCACACTATCTGCACCTCTGAGCATAAGGAAATCTGCAAGGAGGGAAGAATTCCAATCTACTTTTGGCCATCTAGTATTTTTTAAAGAAAATATTATTTCCTATTAATACAAGTTGCTGTTGTAGAAGACACTTGCTGTAAAAGATTATTTATTCATCATGCTAAATTTGAAAACATAAAATGTTTTACAGAGCAAAATCATCTGTAGCTATAAGCTGGACCCACATTATGAATCTTATAATAACATCATTTGTCTAAGATAATTTATTTTTTGTGTTAATGGGAACAATGTGGAAATGTATATGGAATGTGCACAAGGCAATAGTATTGGTTCTGATTTATATCAATCTGCTAATCGAAAGTTTGGAATACAGCCCATGTATGGAAATAGTCCACATACCTATTTGAACCCATCCATTTCATACTGCTATTCCACTGTCACCATTTTTTCCACAAGCTTGATCAGTGATTTTCTGAAATCCAGACACTCTGGGTCTACAGAATATTTCTATCTGTAAATTTAGTCATCGTAGCCAACAGAAATTTGTTGAGTCTAGTATGGGTCGCTTCTAGAACTGTGCGTCTTCTTGTCACTGATGATCACACACCCTTCGCTGAATGAGAAGGAAGAGCATGAGCTAAAAGCCACATGGCCGGGATTTGGGTTTGCCTCTCGACACCTGGATAACTTTAAGCTTGTTGCTTAAATATTATGAGTGTTCCCATAATTTTTTCAAATAAATCTACAATATATACCTATTTGAATATAATTATATACACTATATACAATAAAATGCAACATATTCTATTTGAATATGGTAGACTTTTTTAGGTTTAATAAGTGTGTATCTGTGTCTTAAGTAGCAAAATACAGTGCTTAACACTGTAGGTTAGCTTCTTTCAACTTCATTCTTCCCAGAGTTTGCTTTACTTCAGTTTCAATAAGTAGTTCCTCATTACTGATGAAAGATTATGTCTTGATTAGGATTTCGGTCCACCACTAACTATGTCATTGAAAATGTAAAATTGGTAAGGTTCATTAAGTGTTTCGCAAACTCATTTTTGACACAAGAAAACCGTATTACCTCAGATTCATAAGACTTTTCCATCAAGTTTTTAAAAAGCAAAGCTTCCTTGATTTGCATGGAATTTACCTGGGAGCAAATCTCCAAATAACACTGACCCCCTAATTTCTTAAGAAGAGAGAATTGTATTTGTCTCTAATCTGAAGTCAGAAAGAGGCAAAGAAGAGCTATTCCCTGGCTCTGGGATGCATTTCTTCATCTCTCCACCCTGGTGCTCAGGTATCCATGGAGCAGGAAGGAACTCCCGCATCACATGCATGTTCCAAACACTGGGCTGGAGAAAGGGCCCAAGAAGGGGTAAATATTAATGAAAGAGAATGCTTGCATGTACTCACCAAGTATTTCTTAAGCACATACTATGTGTCAGACTTTATTCCAGGTTCCGGTGATAACAACAGTAAACAAAACTGATAAAAGTATCTGCTCTCACAAAGCTTCCTTTACAGATGTATCCTACATAAAGAAAATCCCATCGGACACTGCTCCAGATAAGAGTCTATACAAAGTAAAAGAATTAATGTAGAAGGAAAGTTGGCAGTGTCTGTTACAAAACGTATTATTAAAAAATTAAGTGACTATTTCCATCTTTGCAGCTGTGAAAAAAAATCTGCTTGAAAACTCAAGATCCATTTACATAAATAAATGCTGGTAGGTTTCTTTAAAAATCCAAAATACTGTAATAATGAATTTATACTTTTGAAATAAATTGTCAAGATCAGGACAGATAAACTTTATTCAAAATAAAAAGAAAAATAATTAACAAGAAAAAAATCACCCACACTCAATTAGAAATTGAAATGGGGAAAGCATTTCAATGAATTTTAGGAGAATGAAGACAGATTGGTAGTCTCCTATCAAAAGGGAATACATAAAAGTAAATTATAAGTAAAATAAAAAATAATTCAAACTTGTGAAAATGTGCATTTTAAGGTAAATTAGTTTGAAAGCACCTCCATGCACTAATCAATTTCTAGTAATTTCTGAAGTGAAATATTGTACCTAATGCCCATTTCCTAATAATGCTTCCAATGCTAGATTTGTTTCCTCTTCTTTTCTCCCTCCCTCCCTTCCTTTTTTTTTGTTTCCTTCCTTCTTTGCTTCCTTCCTTTGTTCTCTCCTCTTTCCTCTCTTTTCCTCTCTGCAAGCCTTCAATATAAATTAACATAAATTTAAAACATCTGTCAAATTCAGTACATTCAAGTTTGGGATAAATTCTCACTTCACAAACTTTGAGTGGCTTGGAAACTTTGATAATTTAACTAACCTTACTTTAGATAGCTACCATGAGAATGGAGTACATTAGGTAAGGAGACTTAGACAACTAAAAGGATATACTTATTTCCCCCTTTTCTGAATCAGAGTTTAAATTTTAAAGGCTGAAAGCCTGCCTCCACAATTGTGCAGTGTGGTGTGGTGGAAAAAGTACTGGGAAGGCAGTGAGGGGGTATTTCAGTTCCAGGGAAGCTTCTATGTATCTGTATCACCCTAGGGATACTACTTAACCTCTTTGAACCTCAGTTTCCACATTTTCAAAATGAAAAAAGTTGGATATGATGAGCATTATTAAAGCTTATAAGGCTTATAATTCTACAATTCTATTATTCTAATTCAATATTTTACTTGGAAATGCATTCTTTAATATGGAACAATTCTGAATGAGAGAGAGGGGGTAGATGTCCCAGTCATGTGCAGGATGACAGTATATCAAAATTTTCCAGACTCTCCAGACTATCACAGCTCAGTCCTCTTGGACTATTTTAACAATGGATCAAACAATCCAGAAAAGTCAGCATGCGTTACCTTACAGAAAAGTGTCAATGACACATGTATCAATAAGTATATTGGCTTGATAGCAGGAGACAGACAATTCACTGCATAAAATTCTCATTTATTATTCTTTTTGTTCTAAAAGATATAGACACTTTATGTCATATTTGGAATTATGATCTCTATTGTTTTTCTGTCCATAAGGAATAAGACCTTTATAACCACAGTGTAGTACATATAGATATATAGATGATATAGATATAGATATAGATATAGATACAGATATAGATATAGATATAGATGATATAGATATATAGATATAGATACATAAAGGAAAACACATTTTTTAGGAAAGCTAAGTGTATTTTCGGTCCAATTCAACTGATCTGTTGGGCTTTTTTTTTAAATCTCCCCATTTTTTTGATTATTATTCTCAAGTAAGTCTGAGAATTTTCATTATCATTTCACAATTTAATGTTTTATGTGTGCCCCTCATACTGCCTAGCATAGCATATAACAATAATAAATATTAATATAAAGTTGCTAAAACAATGATTTCTACAAATGATTTTTTGCCTTTAAATACATGTTGTATTATTTTTTTACCTGATAATCAAAGTAGTTAATAAGTGAGAAAGTCATCAATAACAACCCAAATATTTTTCCTCAAGTTTATGGACTTAAAAATGTTTTAGATTGAGAAGATACACCAAATATAATAGTTGATTTGTAAAAACAGAGAAAAGAAACATTTCTTTTTTAGGTTGAGATTTGGGGAGTGGGGCAGAGAAGGCTGATTGACCATATCTTAAAAATCAAAACCAGAAAATGTGAATGATTACCAGGAATTTTAATTTATTTCTCCCTGCCTGATCAAAAATATTTTCATAAACTATGAATTGAATATTGATTTCATGGTACAATAATGCTATATATTTCAGAACAATAGCTGACATCAATGTAAAAAGAAGTTAGTAATACAAGAGGGATACCCACCATTAATAAAAAGAAGTATAGATGAAATATAACAGTATGACAGGATAAAATAAAATCATTCTGTTTCCAAAGAATATTATGCCCTAACCCAGAAAAAACAAGAGTGTTACTTGAAAAATGACTAGAACTCTGAGAACATAATGCAATCGGCAAGATACAGAGTGAATAGACAAAACAATAGATCTCTCTTATGCTACAACCAATCACAAGAAACCACAAAAAATTAAAACAGCAAAAATGTAAAATAATAAAGGAAAATACTGAAATTTAGGGAAATTTTTAGAACTGATGAGTAGTATAAAATAAGTAAAACTTGAATAAATGCTGAAATATAATATATTACTGGAAAATCCAGTTACTCATGGAAAAATTCTTTTTCATATGAAGAATTATGTACTTTATAATTCTTCTAGTAAGTCTTGTGAGTGACACTTTGTCTTTATTTCCCTAAAATGTCATTTTTCATTTATTTTCAAAGGAAAGATTATTTAATTTTAGGTTTCTATGTTGACAGCTTTTTCCCACGTTAGCACTTTGAAGTTGTAACTCCACTGTTTCCCGGTTTCCTTGGTGGATGCTGAAATCCTATTTTTAGTCTAATTTCTGGGCCTTTGTAATTAATTTATATTTTTCTGATTGTCAAATTTTCTTTCTTTGGTGTTATTCACTTTATTATGGTATCTAAGTATGAATTACTATTTTATCATCATTATTATACCTGGAATTGTGAATCTTAGGCCTGGAGATAAATGACTTTCATCAATTCTGGAAAATTCTGAGCCATTCTTTCTACTTCTTCTGAAATCTTATTAACACATATTAAATGCACCCTTTTGTCCTCCTTATCTCTGTCTCTCTGTGCTGCCTCATAGATCTTCCCCTCACAACCACTTACTTCAATTTCACTTACTCTCTCACACTGTGGGGATGCCGAAGCTGCTTCTTAAATCATCCCTAAGTTTTAAATTTCAGTGACTATTTTTCCTATCTTTAGAATTTGTATATGGCACCTTTTTAAAGGTGCATTTGTTGGTTCGTTGGTTTTTAATCAGTTTCCTGTCCTTTTCTTTTATTTTCTGTGACATTTTATCACACTATTAATTTTAAAGCATTATTCTATAGTTGTATAGTTTCTTTAATAGTATTTTTCTATTTTCCCAAGTTTTACAGTTTTTAGTTAATTCTCATTTGTCTAAATCTTATTCATAGTGGATTGTTTCACCTCATGTGTTGTAATCTTTTCTTGATATTATTTTGTTTTATGTAAAGCATATTGTTACTACGGGAATCCCATGCATCTTGGATTTTGAAGTTTCTCTCCAGACAGTTTTGCATTTGCTTCCAACAGACACCAGAGACTTATCAAGGACCAAAGACCAATTTCCATGTTCATTTCTCAGCATGGAGTTTCTTGAAATACATGAAAAGTGTAAAATATGACTTCAATTAATCAGAGACACAGGCCTTGGATTTCAATTCTCAGAGATGTTTTGTGACACACAGAGTCAAAAAATGCTAGCTCAATTACAGCCATCAAACCAGCCTTCCCATGGCTGCTGTAGGTTAAGCTGGGTGGCAGTACCATATCCTGTATACCATCTCCATCATGTCTCAGCCGCTGTATCATCAGCGGGCATGAGCATTGCTCTGCCTCTCAGCCTCCTCTGCTTCTGGTGCATGGGGTTGCCCTTTATTGCAGGTGGAGATGTTCAGCCCTTTTACTTACTTACTTACTTATTTAATTCTGTATATAGAGACAAAGGTTTGCAAAACTAATAGAGTAACCATTTTATAAAATAGAAGTGTTAGACCTTAAAATTAAGCAAGGGCATAGATAAAGGGCATTAATGGTAACTCACTAGTGAACAATAAAAATGACTAATAAAAATGGAAAACTTTTATCTCATCATTAACCAAATGCAGACAAACTGAAATGCTATTTCTTCACTCATCAAAAATAGAAAAGACTAAAAGGAATGGTAAAGTATAAGAACCTGGGCACCTTATGTACTACACAATTTCTGAAAAACATTTGACTGTATATAAAGCTAAAACCAACTCCTAGTATTTCTATTTCTAGTAATTTTTTTCTTAAGGAAATATTCAGATTTATCTATAAAATTTTCATTGGAATATTATGATAGCATTAAAAATCCTTAACCATTTGTGAAGAACTGGCCAAATAAATCATGGTATATCTAAATAATGGAGAAGTGGGCAGTTATTAAAAATAAAATTACAGACATACCTCTGAGATGTTGCGTGTTCAGTTCCACACCACCACAATAAAGGTAATAATACAATAAAGGAAGTCAAACAAATTTTTTGGTTTCCAGTGCATATAAACTTAGGTTCCCATTATACCATAGTCTATTAAATGTGCAATAGCATTATGCCTAAAAAAATACAGTGTATATACCTTAATTAAAAAATATTACTAACAAATGCTAGCCATCATCTAAGTTTTCAATAAACCATCATCTTTTCTGCTGGTGGAGGGTCTTGCCTCAATGTTTATGGCTGCTGACTGATCAGGGTGGTGGTTGCTGAAGGTTGGAGCAGCTGTGGCAGTTTCTTAAAATAAGACAACACTGAAATTTGCTGCATTGATTAACTCTGCCTTTCATGATTTTTCCAGAGCATGTGGTGCCATTTGACAGCAATTTATCCTGAGAACTTCTTTCAAAATTGGAATCAATACTCTCAAACCATGCCACTGCTTTATCAACTAAGGTTATGTAATATTCTAAATCCTTTGTTGTCATTTCAACAACTTCCACAGTATCTTCACCAGTGGTAGATTCCATTAAGAAACCACTTTCTTTGCTCATCCATAAGAAGCAGCTCCTTATCTCTTCAAGTCTGATCATGAGATTTCACATCTTCAGGCTCTACTTCTAAAGCTACTTCCCTTGCTATTTCCACCACACCTGCAGTAATGGTTTTCAATAGATTTTGCCCATCCATTACAAGAATCACTATCTATGGCAGCTGTACCTTTATGAAATGTATTTCTTAAAAAGGACTTGAAAGTCAAAATAACTCCTTGACCATGGGCTGCAGAATTCATAAGTGTTAGCAGGCATAAAAACAATATTAATCTCACTGTCCATCACCACCAGAGCTCTTGGGTCACCAGGTATACTGTGAATAAGCAGTAATATTTTGAAAGGATTCTTTTTTTCTGAGTGGTTGGTCTTAACAGTGGGCTTGAAATATACAGTAACCCATGTTGTAAACAGATATGCTGTCATCCAAGCTTTGTGCTCCATTTATAAAGCACAGGCAGAGTAGATTGAGCATAATTCATAAGGGCCCTAGGATTTTTAGAACAGTAAATGAGCATTGGCTTCAACTGAAGTCACCAGCTGTGTTAGCCCCTAACAGGAGATTAAGCCTCCCTTTGAAGTTTTGAAGCCAGGCAATGACTTCTCCTTTTTAGCTATGAAAGAAAGCTCCTAGACGGCATCTTCTTCCAATAGAAGGCTGTTTTGTCTACATTGACTATGCATTGTTTAGTATAGCCCCCTTTATTAATGACCTTAGCTAGAACTGGATGACTTGCAGCAGCTTCTACATTAGCACTCGCTGCTTCACCTTGCAATTTTACGTTATGGAGATAGCTTCTTTCCTTAAACTTCATAAAGCAACCTCTGCTAGCTTCAAACTTTCTGCTTCAGCTTCCTCACCTCTCTTAGATTTCAAAGAATTAAAGAGAATTAGGGCCTTGTTCTGAATTAGGCTTTGGCTAAGGGAATATTGTGGCTGGTTGATCTTCTCTCCAGACCACTAAAACTTTCTCCCTATCTCAACAATAAGGCTGTTTTGCTTTCTTATCATTCTTGTGTTTACTGGAATAGCATTTTTAATTTCTTTCAAGATCTTCTCCTTTGCTTTCACAACTTGGCTAAATGTTTGTGCAAGAGGTCTAGCTTTTGGCATATTTTTTTCCACATGCCTTCCTCCCTAAATTGAATCATTTCTAGCTTTTGGTTTACAGTGAAGGATATGTGACCTTTCCTTTCACTTGAATACTTAGAGGCCATTGAATGGTTAACTGACCTATATTCAAAATTGTTGTGTTTCAGAGAATAGGGAGAGGGAGACAGACAGAGGAAAGGTCAATTAATGGGATAGTCAGAAACAGACACTTATTCATTAAGTTTGCCATCTGATATGGGTGATATTGATAGCAATTACAATAGTAACATCAAAGATCACTAATCACAGATCATCATAATAAATATAATAATCATGGAAAAGTTCAAATACTATGAGAATTACCAAAATGTGACACAGAGACAAGAAGATGTAAGCAAATGCTATTGGAAATATGGTGTCAACAGACTTGCTCGATGCAAAATTGCCACAAACCTTTAATTTGTAAAAACACAGCATCTGTGAAGTGCAATAAATCAAAGTGCCAAAAAAGGAGGTATGCCTGTATAGCAGAATAAATGTGGACATGGAAAAATACTTATGGTAGAGTGTTAAGTAGGAAAAAAATCAGGCAATAAACAGTATGTACCTAAACATGTAAAACATTTATAAATAGAATTTTATCTGAAAAAAGATGAGGCTTATATACAAAAATACAAAATGTGAATTTCCAAAATGGATATTTAAGTTTATAATCAGAAAGAGAAATGAAAAATGCTGTTTTTAAAGCACATATCCAACTAGTCCACTAAATTAGTTTGAAGCTACACAAACTTCTTAGCAGTCCCTGGTAATATTTTCTTTATTTCAATGACCCCCCCCACACACACACACACCCATGCAGACTGTGCATTGTCAAAACCAGGCATTGTTTTATTTATTTATATGGTCTTAATCAAAGTTCATAATAAATGCTCAATTAAAGTATATGTAACTTAGTTGATAAGTAATGAGCAAATTATTTAAAATGATGTTATAGTCAACTTTCTGTAGGATAGTGATAATTTAAAAAGCAAAACGAAATGAATCATTGTATTAACATGCATTAATATGACAACATTTTAAGAGTGGATCAAATATTTCAGAAACTGATCTTTTCAAATAAGTAATGTTTTGAAATGTGGATGGTTAACTGTATGCATAAGTTTTAGATTTCTACAGGCTATTAATAAAGCCAAATAGAGATAGAGTATTTGACTGAGCTGAAGATTTTCAATTTGTCAGCAATATCTCCATAAGGCATCCCCCTGTAATCCACTTCAATCAAAGAATTTAGCTGCATTGCTTCTGCTAATGGCTCTTCAGTTTATGCTGTTTGAAACAACTCATAGGAGAGGCAAGAATGGGAACATTTTCAGTGCATTCAAAACTATACTTCCTGTCCCAGCCTTAATAAGCTCCATCAAAAGTGGGTAACAAAAGGGGTTCTAAATAATCTTTGCTGAAGTGCTGGCTCCATATGTAAATACAATCATAAAAAAACCCAGAAAAGAAACTTAAACAAGATAGAAAAATCCTTACTGTATATGTGACAGTAGAAGGTTTAGATACATATAAAGGAAATGTTTTCTAACCTACTATTTTAGAATATAGTCCCACTCTAGAAGTCAGGCAAGTTATACTGATATATGCTTGGTATAATGTTGCCCTCATACTTTAAAAATTAAATTCAATATTCAACAATATAACACTTGGGTAATTGTAAAGGGTAAGCTTTAGATAAAAGGTATGAGTGACCTTGAAGGAAACACAGAACTTGACTAGGATGTTATGTTATCCCCGCACTCTTTTTAGTATCTTAGAGAACAAACTCATACTTCAGCCCAAAGTGTTACAATAATGTAAAGATCATTATACTATCAGAATCTGGTGTGAAATTCTGTCATCTGAGTGGTGTGTGTTTTTAATCAATCCAAAATCTCTGATTTGGGGATTTAATACCAGTGATTGCTGTTAATTTCTTCAGATTGGTACTCATCATAAAACTCATATTTCCATATGTTTTTTTTCCCCTTCATAAAATCTTATCCCGAGACAGCTAAAATCCTTTTGAGAGCACAAACAGTCAAACCTGGGCTCATAGCACAGAAGTAATACACTCTTTATAGCAGCATTCATTAAGGTACTAGACGGAGTACAAAAAGCAGCAACAGGGAGCTTTCCCCTAAAAGCTTTTAACACAACTCTTTCCAAGACCCATTAAATTGGCCCAGCATTAAAGCCTCCAGCCACCCCCATTTATTGATCCTCATCACCACGGAGCCCCCTATTCTGTCCAGCTCAAGACTGAGGTAATTTATCTTTGCTACATAGTCCACCAAAGTCACTAGTGTACAAGCAGCACGTGATGATCCAAACTCTAAGTGAGGCGATCACTGAGTGTTGTCCGTATGTTCCGGCAAAGTCCCTGCTAATGTAAATATTTCGTAGATTTCTTTCCCTTGATTTCTATTTGGCTTACTAATAGGCAACATCTATTGAACATGTACCACGGAGTTGCATTATGATAAGTGCTTCAAACATTTTTATTTAATCCTTACAACAGCATAATGGGCCATTTATCCCCATTTTGCACATGAGAGAAATGAGGCTCAAAGAGTTTAAGCAACTTCCCAGAATTTCAAAGCCAATATAGGTGGCAGAATCACAGTTTTAAAAGGCTCATGGTGAATCTACCCTTTCACTTGCCTAATATTTTTATTTGGGGCTGTGTTACTATGTATAAGGATCTGTAGCAGACATAGTTTAGCAGTGGTGAACCACATGGATGTGGTCCCTGTGTTCCTGGGGCTTCCAGGAAAAAGAGTATTTTTGTACATTAATAATTCTGCAAATCCTTTAGTTTTACATTTACTTGACATATTTAGATTATATTTTCAACAAGGTACACCCATAAAAAGACATTTGTCATTTTCTTTCTAACCAACAAGACAACTCACAGTGTTCTTAATTCAGTGAAACAGAAGTTATTTTGAATTGGTCTCCCCTTACCCACAGAATTCCCATATATCATGGACCACACAGTACCAGCTATGCTTCCAGTGTCAGTGTCCTTGCCAATTAGCCATTTGCGTTCCCCAAAGAACCACAGTTTGGGCAAGATAGTTACATGATCCATCTATTTATACAAAATTTAGAGCTGTTTTAAAAATGTGCTTTGGAGAGAATAGTGGTGAGCTGAAACTTAATGATTATGTCCTACATCTTAGAGAATCTTTACATATGTGATTTCATTTAGTCTTCTTCAGAACATCCCACTGAGGTAACGATTGTTACACTCACTGTACTGGTGAGGAAACTGAGAGGGCAAGAAACATGCTCAAGGTCACAAAACTTACCCAAGCCTCTGTGCTCCAGTCTTCCATTCCATACTGATTACACACACACACACACACACACACACACACTACAAATTTACATGAATATAGCTTAGTTAAGTAATTTCTCTTCCCTCTCAAGCATGACAAATAGAAAATGGCCTGTTCTTAGTCTTATGACTCATAGCCTTGGCTGGGAGAACAGGACAGAAAAGTCTTGAAAACATCATATGCAGTATACAAGCTTTGACTTCCTAACTGTCTCTCAAATATCCACTTTCTTCACCTCATGTATTTATTCTCCAAATATTGATTGAGCCTTTTCTTGGTGCCAGGCACTATGGAAGGTACTAGGATACAACTAAATACAAGATGAATATAGTTTGTCCCTGCCTGCATGGAGTTTGCAGTCTAGTGGAAAACTAAGTATGGAAAAAAGCAAACAAAAATAAGTACACAGAAATAAACTGCTCGGAATGCTATGAAATCTACAAAAAACTGAGTGTAGTAGCTGTCTCATGAGTTATTTTATTCTACAGTGCCAATACATGACCTCCCACGCTGTCAGGGAAACGTCTGAACACAAACTTGAAAATTTTTCTGCATTAGAGAGAACTCTAAAATCATCAACATAAGTCCACATAATGCAAGTAGCTTTATGATTTGTTCTTTGCCTACAGGCTTTTGTATCCATTTGGCATTACAGGTATATAAATGTATGTTATTTTTTCACGACTTAAAAATTAGATTTTAAAGTATAAAGTAAATGCCATAAAATGAAAATTCATAAATGATTCATTAATTATATGTCTAAAGAAAGTGCCATTATATCAATTACATACACACATAACATGTATTATATTATATTATACATAGCATTATATAATACAGTATATAACATATTGTATTATATATAGAAATATACTTAGAAAGCAAACCCTAAATATGTTATTTCACTCTCATTTTTTGCATGTCTGGTTAATTCCTTCCTAGTCATCATCTAAGACTTAGTTCGAAGATCTCTGATCCTTCTTAAGATTCAGGGCAGAGTCTGATTGGCTCTCATTAAGTCTTGTTTGGCCTTTTTGTCTACTGTAGCTCTTATCATGCTCTAAGTATTCATACTAGCCATTTCCAAAGCTTACATAGCCCTCTCAGTAAAAAAAGTTCTATGCATATCTGATATGTCTGTATGTATAATTATAATTATAAATGACATACATTTAGAACTGTTATACTACTATTCACACTGTATAAGAAACTGAAAAGATGAGGTAATGATTAAAGTAAACATTATTATAAAATATTTTACTCTACATTTTTTAATGTTATAAAACCCTCAATTTCAATTTCACTGAATGTCATTAAGATATATTAACATCTTTGTGGTCATAACATGATAAAATATATTTTCTTTTTAAAAATCTCACTTTAAATTCTTGTGATAGAAAGATTCAAAGATACCATTCTGGATTCAGGTTTTGATGGTTGTCATGGCAGGAATGGGTGGTTCACTAGTTTATGGGTAGTGCATTAAATTACCCAGATTCAAAAATCCTGACACTCATTTACATTTTTGTTTTTTTGTTTGCCTTTTTTACTGAATGGGATTGCAGACATGGGATCCCTGGTGGGGGCAGGTAATTAGGGCTACAGGTATCACAGTAAACTAGACAGAGTCAATGTCATAGATTCAGAAATATATTCTTTTTTTTTCCACTCAGAAAAAAATAACAGATGTTTTACACCATTCACCTGTCCCAATCAGTCTCATGATTTACCTACTGGGAAACAGAAGGGGAGGGAAATCTGAGCTTTCACCTCATGCAGTAAACTTTGATACAGTAATAGAAATATTCCCTTTAGGCAGTACTCAAACATTTTTGGTAAAATGTACAGTCTTCCAGTTTTCCAGTCTCCTCCTCTTTTCTTCAGGGAGATGGGCGAAACGCGCAGCATACACTGGCAGCAAGAACCCAGTGCCTTGCAGTGTGCATTGTAATCTCACTTGTCTCAGCCAGAGAGAGAGGCCAGTTTGGGTTTCCCCATGGACCAGATGCCTGCTGAGATGAGCTAGCACCACTGCCCACTTCTGAAGCTGGAGTCTGCTGAGGTTATATCTGTGATCCATTTTTCCCCCTCTTAATTGGCTGGGACTCAGTTGTATCCCCTCTTGATATGACACCTTGGTTCTTGAGGGCTCTGCAGTCTACTTGGAACATCTGCTGTACTCTCCATCGACTGCCCTACTGACACTTCTCCACTCAGATCGTCATAGTTGAATTACATGCCACACGCCTCAGCACAACACAATGGAAAGGCCACAAATCCTCAATTACACCTACATATTTTTGTAGAAACATCGGAGTTTTGTTCATTCTATACAAGAACTAAAGACCAAATCTGGATCTTCTTCTGCCTAATCATATTGCCTGCAAAGTTTCCTTTGATTTAACTACTGTCTAAGTTGGTCCCAGGAAACTTGTGCGGCCACTCCTCCCAGAATACACAGTAAAGACCCATGTGTCTCACTGCTGGCTCCCCTCGTACACCTGGTCACACCAGCCAATAGAAAGTCAAACAGCATGGAGATGTCCCCTTCCTTATTTCTGTGTTCTGAAGAGCATACGAGTACAGCTAATTGGCAGATTCTAACTCACATCCAAAACTTTAGGAATAAGAAAGTCTGAGAATAATATATCTTAATTTTCTAGCTTCTACAATACAAAAAGACATACTAGAAGGAGAGTGAAACCACCATATCCATTTCAAGAAGCCCACAATTACTCTCACTCTTAAAACTTTACCTAGAATTATGCCTAGCTAAATCTGCTTACTCTGGGGAATTTTCTTGACGTCCTAATAGTCTCATATCTCCATGAAGAAATTCTCATTTTATAGGCATGAAGGAAATTAACAATTGTGACTTCCCTAGGAGAGTATGCAAAAATGCCAGTAAGTCTTCTCTATTAAAGTATCTGTAAGCTTTGTAGGAAGGAAGAATGAATAGCTTAGGCAAGTTCCAGGCTTTCTTCTTAGGGCTCCTCTAGAGCTTCTTTATCTATTTAGTGAGTGGTTTATCTTTTTATTTAAAAGCCTAATAAGAAAGCTTAGCTTGGACTTTTGCCCAGAAAGGCCTAAGTGGTGAAATTGCAGGGAAATTTTGAGCCTTCTGCCATTTCAATTCACCAGAAACTGAAATGCCCCTCTATTCTCTGGATGAAACATTCCTGTTTTTTTTTTCCCCAAATGCTCAACTATGGGAAAGAACCTTATACCATTTTTTTGTGTGTACAATCCTGGTCTGCAAGCAGGGGTTACTTAAATTCAAAGTTTTCCCTGTTTAAATACAGTGGTCAATGAAATGTATTTAAAAATGTTATCGGGGATACAGGAAAGATGGCAGAATAGGAAGAGAAGATGGAGACCTCCCCAAAGCAGATAAAAGAGGAAAATACAGCAAATGCAACTAGACTTGAAAACTGTAGAACAGACCCCCTACATCTGAGGACGAAGAGAGGAGCACACAGAAAAGGCAGCAAAAGCTGAGATTGAGCAGGATTCATGCTCTCCCCCCACACCAGCCTGCAGGTAGAGAAAGAGGAACAGAAAGGGGAGGGGGTAGGAGCCCAGGAGCGCTGCACACCTGGCCCTGGAGATCTCCTTAGGGAGCACAAGCCCACAGTACACTTAGTGCTGGTGATTACTGGGTCTGGACACTAGTGGCAGGCAGAACACTCTGGCAGGCTTAGACATACTCTGCCAGTCCTGAGACACAAAGCAGAGGCGGCAGTTTGAAAGACTTGCCAGCATTTGGAGGGGTACCAGAGGGATGAGGGTTAGATGGAAATCTCTCCTCAGGAGAAAGGGCAGGTGGAGGATACTTCCACAACTCTTCCTCAGCTCAACAGATTGGGAACTCTCGGAGCTCCAGATGCTCCATCCCCCTTGCTGGCAACACAGCCCCCAGGCACGTCCCTGAACACTGCTGGGAACCAACCCATGTGGCCCAGCAACAGCATCAGGCTTTGCTGCCTGGCAGGTGAGGGAGACTGTCCCAGCTTGCTTGGCTCCATTTCAGCCCAAACAGACAGGTGCCTGGAGGAGCCAGCTCCAAGAGCTCCTTCCTCGCTGTGGGTGTCCAAACCTGGTCCTGTGCATCTGGCTGTGTCACATTGGTCCACCCACCCCATTAACCCTGCAGTCCCACCATTACTGTAGGCCAGGCAGAGGGCACCCCATCCACAGCAAGCTCAACAGAGATTCGTGAGCTGATCACAAAGGCAGCAGCCCAAGCAAACCTTCAACCGAGACTGAGACCACTACAGAAGCCACACAGAAAGGCAGTCCACCCATGGCATGCCAACAACTAGGGCCCCTGTAAAATAGAACCAAGCACTAGAGAGTAAAGAATCTTGAGCTTCCTGGGCACCACAGCAAACCTTCTTCATAAAGCTATTACTCTTTAGACCAGAAAGCATAGCAGAGACATCTAATACAAAGGAAGAAACACAGAACCTCTGCAAAATGAGCAGGCAGAGGAATTTGATCCAATCAAAACTACAGCAAAGAATCCCCAAAAGAGGGCTAAATGAAGCAGAGATCACCAATGATCTTGATAAAGATTTCAAAATAAAAGTGATAAACATGCACATGGATTTACAGAAAAGTATTCAAGATCTCAGGGAGGACATCAACAGAGAGATAGAAACCTGAAAAAGAACCACTCAGAGATGAAGAATACAGATTCTGAAATGAAACGTACAATGGATGGACTTAAAAGTAGATTACATCATGTAAAGGAGAAAGTAAATAAAACAGAAATTAGAGAACAGGAAAGCAAAGAAGCTGGGGAACAGGGAGAAAAAAGGATCTCTAGGAATGAAAGAATGATAACAGAGCTATGTGACCAATCCAAACAAAATAATATTTGCATAATAGGAGGAACAGAAGGAGAAGAGAGAGACAAGGGTATAGCAAGTCTCTTTAAGGAAATAACTGTTAAAAATTTTCCAATCTGGGGAAGAAAATAAACACTCAGCTCATAGAAACGCAGAAATCACCTAACAAAAGGAACTGAGCAAGACAACACCAGGACATATAATGATTAAACTGGCAAAGATAAAGGGTAAGGAGTGTTGAAAGAAGACAGACAGAGAAAAAGTTTACTTATAAAGGAAACCCCATCAGGCTATCAGCAGACTTCTGAACAGAAACTCTACAGGCCAGAAAGGAGTAGCATGGTATATTTAATGTACTGAAACCGAAGGACCTCCAACCAAGAAACCTCTACTAAGCGAGATTATCATTTACATTTGAAGCAATGATTAAACAATTTCCAGATAAACAAAAATTGAAGGAATTTGCCACCACTAAGTCAGTCTTACATGATACATAAAAGGAATTGCTGTAGATGGAAATTACCTTAAGGCTAAATAGCTTTTACTAGTGAAAATAAACCCATAGTAAAGGTAGTAGGCTAACTGACTACCAAGGAAGTACAAAATTGTAACAAAATAAGGAAAATCAACTATACAAAAAAATCAGTCAAGGGACACACAAATGGTGCAGATTATGACATCTAATACAAAAAATGTGGAGAAGAAAGAAGGAAAGAAAGTAACTTTAGATTTGTTTGAAACAGAGTAATAAGCAATTTAAGAAAGACTATCATATAGTAAAGAAGCTATCCTTAAACATTTTCTAACTACAAAACTAAAGCCTACAATAAATATATATACACACACAAATAAATAAATTTTAAAAAGAGAGAGAAATCCAAATAAAACACCAAAGAAAACCATCAATAACAAGAGAAGAATATAAGAGAGGAAGAAAGGAACAGAGAGGAGATAGAAAAAGCAGCAGAAAATAATTAATAAAATAGCAATAACTACATATCTATCAATAATCACCTTAAATGTAAATGGACTGAATGCACCAATAAAAGACATAAAGTGGCAGAATGGCTAAGAAAACAAGGCCAATCTTTATGCTGCCTACAAGAGACTCATTACTTACCCAAAGACATACACAGACTAAAAGTGAAGGGATGGGAAAAGATATTTCAAGCAAATAATAGGGAGAAAAAAGTAGGAGTAGCAGTACGTACATCAGACATAATTGATATCAGAGCAAAGAGTAACAAGAGACAAAGAAGGACATTACATAATGATAAAGAGATCAGTCCAACAAGAGGATATAACCATTATAAATATCTATGTACCCACACAGGACCATCTAAATATGTAAAATAAATACTAATAGAATTAAAGGAAGAAAAGGATTGCAACAAATTCATTTTAGGAGATATAACATACCACTCACATCAAAAGACAGATTAATCAGAGAGAAAATAAATAAAGGAATAGAAGTACTGAACAATACATTAGATCAAATGGACTAAACAGATATCTACACAACACTCTACCCAAAAGCAGCAGGACACACATTTTTCTCAAGTGTACATGGAACATTCTCCAGAACAGATCACATACTAGGCCACAAGAAGAGCCTCAATAAATTCTAAAAGACTGAAATTGTATCAAGCAGCCTCTCAGAACACAATAGTATGAAACTAGAAATAAATTACATAGAGTAAAGCAAAGGACTTATAAACACATGGAGGCTAAACAACATGCTTTTAAATAATCAACATATCAATGAACAAATTAAAACAGAAATCAAGCAATACCTGGAGACAAATGAAAACAAAAACACAACAGCCCAAAACCTGTGGGACAAGGCAAAGGAAGTTCTAAGAGGAAGGTACATAACAACACAGACTTACCTCAAGAAACAATAACAATCCCAAATAAACAGTCTAAAATCACAATTAAAGAAACTAGAAAAAGAAGAAAAAATGAAACCTAAAGTCAGTAGAAGGAGGGACATAATAAAAATCAGAGCAGAAATAAATAAAATCGAGAAGAATAAAACAATAGAAAAAAATCAATGAAACCAGCATCTGGTTCTTTGAAAGAGAAATAAACAATATAGATAATCCCCTAGCCAGACTTATCAATTAAAAAAAGAGAGTGTACACACAAAAACAGTATCAGAAACAAAAATGGAAAGATCACTATGGATACCAGAGAACTACAAAGAATTATTAGAGGATACTATGAAAAATTATATGCCAAGAAATTGGACAACTTAGAAGAAATGGACAACATTCTAGAAAAAGACAACCTTCCAAGACTGACCCAGGAAGAAACAGAAAATCTGAACAGTCCAATTACCAACAATGAAATTGAACTGGTAATCAAAAAACTACCTAAGAACAAAACGCCTGGACTATATGGCTTCAGGGACCAAATTTATTATAGAGATGCAAAGATGGTATAATATTCATAAATCCATCAATATCACATACTAGTTTAACAAAAAGAAGGACAAAACCGACATGATCATCTCAATACATGCTGAAAATATATTTGACAAAATTCAATATCCATTCATGATAAAAACACTCTCAACAAAATGGGTATAGAGTGTATATACCTCAACATAATAAAGGCCATATATCACAAATCCACAGTCAACATCATACTTAATAGTGAAAAGCTGAAAGCTTTTCCTCTAAGATCGGGAACAAGACAAGGATGCCCACTCTCCCCACTTTTATTCAACATAGTACTGGAGGTCCTAGCCACAGCAATCAGAAAACACAAAGAGACAAAAGGCATCAGTATCAGTAAAGAAGTTAAACTCACTATTCGCAGATGACATACATAGAAAACCCTAAAGAATCCACCAAAAAACTACTAGAACTGATAACTGAATTCAGCAAAGTTGCAGGATACAATATTAATACACAGAATGTGTTGCATTCCAATATACTAGCAATGAACTAGCAGAAAGGGAAATCAGGAAAAGAACTCCATCTATAATTGAATCGAAAAGAATAAAATACCTAAGAATAAACCTAATCAAGGAAGTGAAAGACCTGTACTCTGGAAACTACAAAACACTCACGAGAGAAATTAAAGAAGACACCAGCAAAAGGAAATATATCTCTGGATAGGAATAATTAATATTATCAAAATGGCCATCCTGCCCAAAGCAATTTACAGATTCAATGAAATCCCTACCAAAATACCAACAACATTCTTCAAAGAACTAGAATAAATAGTTCTAAAATTCATATGGAACCACAAAAGACTGAACAGCCAAAGCAATCCTGAAAAAGAAGAACAAAGCTGGGGGATTATATACTCCCTGACTTCAAGCTCTATTACAAAGTTACAGCAATCAAAACAATTTGGTACTGGCACAAGAACAGATTCGTAGATCAATAGAGCAGAATAGAGAACCCAGATATGAACCCACACATATATGGTCCATTAATATACGATAAAGGAGCCTCTTCAAAAACTGGTATTGGCAAAACTGGACAGCTACATGTAAGAGAATGAAACTGGATTATTGCCTAACTCCAAAGACAAACGTAAACTTGAAATGGATCAAATACCTAAATGTGAGCCATGAAACCATAAAACTTGTAGAAGAAAACATAGTCAAAATCTCTTGAATAGAAACATGAGCAACTTTTTCCTGAGCATGTCTCCTCAGACAAGGGAAACAAAAGCAGAAATGAACAAATGGGACTACATCAAACATAAAAGCTTCTATATAGCAAAGGACACCATCAGAACAAAAAGGCATCCTGCAGTATGGGAGAATATATTTATAAATGACTCATTTGATGAGAGGTTAACATCGAAAACATATAGAGAACACATATGCCTCAACACCAAAAAGCAAATAACCCAATCAAAATTGGGCAGAAGACCTGGACACTTCTCCAAAAGAAGAAATTCAGATGGCCAATAGGCACATGAAAAGATGCTGCACATTGCTAATCATCAGGGAAATGCAAATTAAAACCACAATGCGATATCATTTCACATCAGTTAGGATGGCCACTATCAAAAAGACAAGGAATATCAAATGCTGGTGAGGATGTGGAGAAATAGGAACCCTCCTACACTGTTGGTGGGACTGCCACTTGGTACAACCACTGTGGAAAACAGTTTCGAGGCTCCTCAAAAAACGAAAAACATAAATACCACTTTACCCAGTAATTCAACTCCTAGGAATTTACCCAAAGAAAACAAAATCCCTGCTTTGAAAAGATATGCACCCCTATGTTTATCACCACACTGCTTGCAAAACCCAAGATATGGAAGCAACCTAATTGTCCATCAATAGACAAATGGATAAAGAAGATGTGGTACATACACACAATGGAATATCATTCAGCCATAAAAAGATAAGAAATCCTGCCATTTGCAATAAGATGGATGGACATATAGGGTATTATGCTCAGTGAAATAAGCCAGGTGACAAAAGACAAATACCATATGATTTTACTTATTTATGGAATACAAAAACAAAGCACAACAGAAGGAACAAAACAGCATTAGACTCATAGACACTGAGAAGTGAGTAGTGGTTACCAAGGGGAAGGGAAGTGGGCTGGGATGTGGGGAGGGGAGTGGATGGGAATGGAGGGAGGGAGTGGGGGACCTTTGAACTACTGTGATGTACATTTGGTAAAATAAAAAATAAAGTTATCAGAAGACTTAACATAACATATAGGTTAAGAGCACAGCTTCTGGAGCCAGATAGTCTTGAGTTCAAATCATGACTACATTACATACTGGGTGTATAATCTGGGGAGATTTTCTTAACCTCGTTTTACAGCATTTTCTTCACCTGCATAGTAAAGATAACACATAGGACTTCTGTGAAGATTAAATTAATCAATATGTGAAGTTCTTAGAATGGTACCTATTATATTACAAGGTTCAAAGGACAGTGTAATCTGATTCAGAAAAGCAAGTTCCTCAATTTGGGGCATACCACAGATCACTACTACTTGCTAATTTTTCTCTCAAACTAAAATTTGTTGAGTAAAACTTATCAACCCCTGTGCCAAGGTCTTTCCCAACAATCTTTTGAGATGCTTAATATTTCCATTTTACAGGTGATTCAATGAACATGCAGAAAGGTTAGGTTATTTTCATATGAATAGGTCTAATAAGGTAACTCTCTCTAGGGTTGAAACGTAAATTGAGTCCAAGTCCAATGCTTTCCTATTGCTCTGTATTGCTTCTCTTAATAACAACAAATTTGTAGAGTTATCTACAGCATATAAACTAATTACGCATGCATTATTTCATCCCATTTCATTCTCACAACAACTCTATAGTATTGACAGGATTATTCAGCTGCAGGTAACAAAGTGTCTGGATGTCAGATCAAACAGGGCTTTATTCCTTGCACACAGGAGTAAGACATAGTTGGTTGCTAGCATTGCATCAGTGGCTCAGTAATGCCATCAAAAACCCAGGCTCCTTCCATCTTTACCCTCCACCATTCCAGGCGTGTTGACTTTTCATTCTTAAGCTTGTTGTCCTGTGTTTGCAAAATGTTTCTCACAGCTCCAGGGAAAACAAGGCAAGATCAGGTAGTAGGAGCAGATGCTGGCAAGGGAGGGAAGCCAACACAATTTACTTCTTTCATGAAGGAGACGGTCTTCTAAGAGAAATGCCAGTCACGTAGCCACACCCAGCCACAAAAGAGACTGGGAAGGTGAGCAATTAACTTTTTAGTCTCTGTTGTGGGAGGCAGGACAAGGATAAAGGAAGTTAGGAATAGCTTTTAAGGATGAGGCAACAGTAGTTTCCATTCCTAGGCATTATTATAGAAGTTTCTCAGGGTCACAGACCCAGAGAAACTGTGACTTGTCCAGTGTCCCAGAGATACTATCTAGTGTCCTGGTGTTTTCAAATACATTTTTTGACCTTATCCTCTAAAAGTTCCACTGTCTCACAACAGCCACGTAACTAGGCATTGTTTCTCAATTTCTTTTTCAGTAAAAAGAATGCACCTTAAATTCATTTTTGAGGAAATTATTTATTTTGTAATTCATACCATGCTATTTTTTTCAAAAACAATGAGGATTACAATAAAATGTACATATATAATAATGTTGTACACATTGAGATAAAAAAAGAAAATGGATATGATGAGGTGGTGAAAAAAAGTGCTAACCAAAAAAAACATATAGTTATTCGGATTTATTTTGAAATGTTGTATACCTTGTATTGGCACCTGCAGGGGAAGAAAAGATCAAAACAGGCTCATATGACTGCCCTTATATTGTGGAACCTAGATGGAAACATTCCAAGTGTGAAGGACAAACTCTTTTCTATAGTTAAATTTTTTAAATTTAAAATATAATTTCTGTGCTCTAATTTAACAAGAGGTTAGAGCTCCAATGAAAGAAATGGCTGTCCAGCATGTTTCTTATGCCATCTTGTGAGGGCATCACTTCTCTCAGGCAGGCTTTCTCTTCTGCACAGACATCTGAACCTGAATTACAGGAGTAATACATGCCCAGTGGGAATACACAAGCATGTACATATACACACATAAACAGATAAAATGAAAGGAGAAATAAATGACTGCTAATCCTGCCACCTGAAGATAACTGTTTACATGTTGTTGCATGTGTCTAGCTAATATCTTTTGATGTACAAAATCTACTTTTTCTTTCCAAAAATGCTATTGTACTGTATATGCTGTTTTGATGTCTAATTTTTCCTTTACAAATATATCAGGGACACTATCCCTGATCAAATAATAGCATCATACAACACGATTTTTAATTTCATTCTCATGTTTCATTATATGGCTATAAATCTTAGTATTTTAGCCAATTTTCAAATTTTAGGTTTTTCAGTTTAAAATTTTCCCTTATTATAAACGGTAAGGTACTTACCATTGTTATACGTCTGTCTCTGCACGCATTTAGGATAAATTACTAGAAGCGGAATTGATATGTCAAAGTGTTAGAGCATTTTTAAACCTTTCATCACATACTGCCAAATTGATCTCCAGAAATTTACTCTCTCATCATCTCAGCCAGGCTTTTGACAAGAGGTGGGTAGCAGACAATCTGAATTATACTCTCTGATGAGCACCACCATGAAGCACCATGACATTTGAAACAAGCTTCCCCAGTCTCTGACCTCAAGTTTACAGGTGAGGTGAAAGTCCTGACCTGCGAATCAGAAGACATGGGTGCTGTTTGGGGTATTATTATCTGCTCTAGTCACTAGTTGGTTGTTGTGAAGATCAAATGAGATAATATACAAGAATATGCTTCATAAATGTCATAGACATATGCAAACTTTGTAGGGAATTGCTAATTCAACAAGAGAATTCTTCTAAGCGTGGATGTATATCATAGTGTCAAAGAGTTGATCACAACTACATTGATGGGTCAGTCTCAACCTAAGGGATACAAAAAATTTCTGGGGGAATTGGGAATTTCACAGGGTTCTAAGACAGACCCCCGGAAGGTGGGGACATTTGTGTTGACTATGAATGAGAGAGGAGCAAGAGGGTCTCCCTGGGGAATGCTCTGAGGCGTGTAATCTCCATATTCTCAGCTTCTTCTGTGTCACTTTTTGTTTTACCTTTTAGGAAATATCCAAAGAAATGTGAACCCACATTCAATTGTGTAGCTGCTTGGTGGGTGTCGGTCTGTTAGTGATTTTCTCATAATGCCCAAAGGCAGCTGGATATTAAAAGACAATACAAGAGAGGCAAGGGATAGTTCTTTAGCCTTTGCTGCTATATAGGATGAAACTGAACCTGGTGTTCATGAAGCACTTCAAGATTACTGTGCTTTGTATTATTTGAAAATTACTTTATAGATCATGTACATTAAAAAGTCATTGAATCTGTATGAACAGGATTATCATTCTCACTAGTTCTACAACGGATTTCAAATGAAGTCACCATTACCATCATTGTCTTCTCTGGAGTTTAGCCTTTTTTTTTTTTTCTATTTATACTACTAAATAAGATAACATGTAAGAATGATTTACCCAATATAAATGATGATGAATAGTCAACATTGCAAAATACATGACTCTGACAATGAAGTTTGCTGAACTCTAAACAGTAAAACATTCACGCCCACAATAAATTTTGAATACCCTAGCTTTAGTAAGTTGGTCAGAACATGAATATCATTTAATGCCATTTTTGGGGTGTCTATCCATTTGGCAGAGAGTGTCAGAGAGTATTCTATTTCTGACAAAATTTTACTTTTGGTATCAAAGAATAAGTAGCATCAAGTTCAGGGCAGGAGGAATTTATGCACTGATACTTTTCCACAGAGTTTTCTCTTCCACAGAGTTAAATCAAATCAGCTGTTCACCAAAAAAATGCATAAGATCAATATATATATATATTGCCTGTACTTGTCACATCACATGATTCTATGCACAGACTACCCCTGAAATAAATAGCATTTTTTCCAGTGTCATATACCGTATGTCATGCTGGCTGCAACTTCAGTGCTTTTTTCCTCCAATATTTTAATGGGCAAGCTTGAGTAATATATTTCCCAATTTCAAACCCTTCAGTACTGACAGTCCAAAACTCCTGAGGATATGAACTAATGCAAAAGGTTCTGGCAGTGTTGAGCACCTTCAGCTCTGGTCTATCAGTGTCAAGTCCTCAAGCTCTTGAGAAATAATTTTACTTATTAAAACATATTTTCCCTTAAAAATACTGTGGAAAGACAAAGCTCTCAGTGACCTCTTAGGAAATTGTTGAATTAAGGAAAGAAGTCTACATAACTCCTCCATTTTAAAGTCTAGTGAAAGTATAATTAATGTACCAAAAAAGAACTTTGCTCATAGATTTGAATTCTTGAACTGAACCTGTACCTTGGGACTGTGGTGCAAACACGTTACTTCCCAGCACTTCATTTCTCTCAGAAATAAAGATAGACAAAGCCAACAAGTTGGATTAAAGAATGTGGCACACATTTGCAAGTTTTTAGCTAATGTCTTAGAATCCTGTAACATTCCCTGTTCCCCCAGGAATTTCATACCCTTAAACTCTGACCTACCAGTGTAGTTGTGATGAACTCCTCAACAGGGCTTAAAAACCCATTGTGCGCACAGCATTTTATTAATTTCATTTCAAAGAATGGGTGAGCACCATGGTTAGAGATTTCTTTTAGTTAGTGTTCATGTACAAGCAAGAGCTACCTGCAAATTCACCGATTAGGGTCCCTTGATTTTACAGCGCTTTTTCAGAAATATTATATATCTTGATAACAACTCTTCATGAAAATATTAAAGCAAAATTCCTTTTTAAAAATGCTGTCACATTACTTACTTCTAGTTACTTACTTCTCATGTGTTTTTCCTTCACAGCACATTAGCCTTCCTTTTAAGATAGACTTTCTCTTTAGATAAATATTAAAAATTAGCATCCTGCCAAGTGCAGGGTCAACAGCAAAAAAAAAAAAAAATCCATTTCTAGAATAAAGCAATCTCAGGTTAAAGAAAAACTGCTGACTGAAAGTATTGGTAAAGATAACATACTCACTTAAAAATTTGATGTCATTTCCTTTTTAGGAATATTAAGTCTTTATTTGATAATAGCCCCTAGCCACTAGTGTGAGAAAGTGGACAAACAACTATGGAGCAGTCAGAAAAACACTAAAAAGAAAGCATGGTCTAGCAGAGCAAGCAAATTTAAACTCTGCACACCACTCTATAAAGGATGAAGTCTTTGATAAAACTGTCAAAGAGACAGGTGATCAGTCACATCATTTCAGATATCCCTGTCAATGCCACTCCCTGCATTCAGTCTGAAGTCCCACCTAGGCCTGCCACTCTTCAAACATTACTGTACCTAGCACCTCACAACTTTTGGTGGTGGGGTGTGTAGTGAATAATTAGTTCTAATTTATTCTAAACAAATTATCATAAATGTTCAGAGTTAATTATAAGGAATTTCAATGCAATGTTTACAATAGCAAAAAATATGCACACAATTTTCACAAAGACTTATATAATGGTATATTCAAGAAACAAAACAATGTAACATAGTATGCTGTAGAAGAATACTAAATATGGGAAGATGTTCAAAATACAGTTAGGTGGAAAAAAGACAGACACATAAACATATAAGTCAGCTTAGAAAGATTTATATCAAATATTAGAAATTACTAGGAATGATTGAATTATGAATGATTTCCTTATGTTTGCTTAGTAGTAGTTTTAGCTATCTAAAGTTAATTTTTAGAGAAAAAATAATTTTTTAAAAGAATTTGCAGTTTCCTTCAGTGCTTACACTAGCCAGCCAATACAAATATATCAGTCTTAATAGCGTAGTGTTGTTTGTATAATTGTTTAATTCCTCACATTACCTTTATTTTGACAGGGAATTTCTCAAAACATTATTTCTCAAAGTGGAGAAATAAATCTCTCATAAGAGATATTTCTGACTGCTTGATCATCACTTGGGCAGAATTTTTAGAAGGAGCCTTCAGGAACTTCTCCAAAGAGCTTTCTTATACCCTAACCTGGGACACCTGTCTTATTCAATGTTAACCTTCATGAAAAAGGATATTTGAAGTGAAGCTTCAAGAGTGTGAGAGTGACATGAATTGGCCAAGTGGAAGCCGGTGGTACAATTAGAGGCCTTTTTCAGATAGGCATTATTGCAGACTCAAAATCAAATTTGGTTCTTTTAGCCATAAAAGATAATCCTACTTTTTTAGTAATACAGCTATCTAAATTTTTATAACTCTTCTTTTAATTTACTCATTACATAACCATAGCAGGATAGAAAAGAAATCATTACTTTACTAGTTGGAATTAGCTCTAAACTTAGATAAAGAGTTGCCATAATTAGGAGCACTTTGATGGAAGCTTGGAAGGAAACAACAAAGGAGGAATAGGGATTTGAGGGAATGTAGCATTTCCTTCTGTGAAGGGCTGGTTATCTGTGTTGGGGAAAAATAATTCTATGTACTGCCAAGTTCTAAAAGGAAGTCATGTGTTAAGTTTAATCTACAGGCATTCTGTGACATGTGGGGTGCAAAGATTTATAAGAAGCAAGTCCTGTCCCAAAGGAGTATTCAGTCATCACAATCTATAATGTAGTTTTTAAGTTGTTCAACAAATTGGAAACATTACAAACATAATTTTGAATGGTCTTCCCATAGAAAATTAGAAAAGAGTGTCACCTGAAAGAGCTGTCTACCTTTCTTGAATTTAGAAGCATACACTTGCCCTTATAGTAGCCATTATGTTGAGTAATATCAGAATTTGAAGCCTAGTAACAAGGGCATGCTAATGAACAGTACCCTGAACTGCAGAAAAGTATGGGGTTTTTCATGGGGTATCTACAGCTCCTTATGAAACAGATTCTCTCTGAATCTCTATACATTTGGGCTGTATTACACAGGTTTTAGTCATTTATTTTGCCACAGATTTTTTTAAGATCCATGTGCCACGTGTACTATATTATTTTAAAATAAATTCTTATTTAAATCAATTGAATTGATTCACTTTTTGAAACTTTATTCAAAGCAATAAAGATCCATGAAATTATAACTTTGATGTGCAAACTGCATTTTTTTAATATAATTAAAATAGCCACAAGTACTAAAATTAAAATTAAAAATGATCAGCAGGATGTCATCTAAAAAGCCACATCATACTCCATCAGTACAACACAGCATAGACATTAAGACAGAAAGCCCTGGAATCATATTGCCTGTGTTCATATTTAGTTCCTCTGTGATTTCAATAACCTCTCTGTGCCTCAGTTTCCTCATCTATACTTACTTTCTAGGTGTGTCTGTGGGAAATATTTAAATTATCAAAAATATTTTGGACAAAACAAGTCTTTTATGAATGTTAGCTCGTATCAGCTATTATTGTACCACAAACTGGGAGCATTCCAGAGACTGAGAACAACTAATACCCTCCCTGGAGGGGATTATATATTTACAACCAAGAACAGAATGCCCCCAAAAGATCTGAGTTCTTTGAAATATTCAGTGAATGTGTTGAAAGTCTGCCATCTCAAGACCCCAACCCAGAAAGGAACACACCCCAGCACAGCTCAAGGGGGCATTTGTGACAGTGAGGAAACCGAGGGTACACACAGCCTTGTCCAGCTGCATCCAATGAAGTGAGAGTTGCTTCAGATGTCCAGGGCTTTGCTTCTTTGCAAGGTGTTACCAAACAGAGCTCTGTTCTGTTACTGATTTAAAAAGGAGGAGACACAAAGTTCACAGCTTAAAAAAATGACCGAAGAGAATTCAGAAGCTGACTTATTTGAAGAGGAAAACCTGAAATGCCAATCCTTTTGTTTGTATCACCTTCTTTGTTTATTTCTCCATTCACAGTTGCAGCTGATGGTGTAAATGCAGCATATTCCCTGCCTAAGGCCAAACTCCAAATGTGTTTGTGTTTGTAAACATCACTGATTCACAGAGTCACTTAGACTCCAAAGTATAATTTTCTGAGTTTGAACATCAGGGTCTAGACATAATAAAATGTAATCTCAGACCTCATTTGTATTTGAAAGTAATTGTATAGACTACGCATGTGACTGTACATTCAAGCCTTCTGAAAAAGAGGCTAACTGGTTAGGTGAAGCCTTAGGTGGGAAATTCTATTTCCAGTATATCATTACTATTTGTTAACAGCATTCCTGATTTTGGATAATCATAGGGGAAACACACACATAATAAAAACCACAAAGCCATAGTTTTCAAGCAAACTTGAGGAAAGGCAAGAGCAGCCAGCCTCTCATTATACAGCTGTTTCTCTACAGGCTCTTCAGGCATACAGAAGGTTTTAGTGAATTTGAATGTGCTGTGTACCATGTTCTTTTCTTTACTAAATCTTTTTCCCTATCCTATAATCTCTAGTAATGATCTGCTTTTTAAAACACTGCTCCAAATAGCTGAACTAAGAAGTATATCTCTTGATTATTTGGGGGTACAGAAATACGAAGTTTTCATTAGATGTGAGATTATAATACAGTATAAAAATTAAGTGCCATATGTATATGTGTGTGTGTATATATATATACATAAAATTTGAATACTTTGCCAGGGTTTAAAAGGCCCTGGAAGATATGGCATGTTCTGACTCCACAAGTCTCATCTTGTGCTCCTCTCCTCTTTACCCCTTGCCTCCCAACCAACCAATTTTCCAGAATTGCTTCAAAAATGGCCAGTTCTTTTTTTGGTGTTTCTAGGACTTTCATGCATGCTATTCCATCTATCTGGAAGACAACCCTGCCGCACACTCCACTTGGCTACGTCCAGCTCATTTTTATTCAGACCCCAGTTTCAGTACCAGCTCATTCATTCACAGATTCACTCATTCATTTATTTATTCAAGCAAGCAGTGTTTACTGAACACATGTTAAGTTCAAGCACTGTGTTAAAACTTGAGTATATGAACAGAAGAGTGAGACTCTCACTTTTATGGAGTTTATAATCCAATGAGGAAGACAAATAATGAGTAATTACATAAACTCACATATAACAGAATTATGGCAACTGTTTTGAAAGTACACAATCAATACCATGAGAAATAAAAATAAAGAGGATCTAATTTAGATGAGCCTCGGATGAGGTGGGGAAGAGGTTAAGGCCTCTGAAAAGTGGCCGTTAGGGTAAGACCAGAAAATTCAGCTGGACAAATGACAGCGTGAAGAGCTTTCCAGGTGCAGGAAACAGTGCAAAAAGACTCTGCTGACCTCCTTTATAAGACCATTCCATATTTTATGTTCTCATTGCAGTCTATTATCTTTGGCAACATTAATTATAACAGTAATTAAACAATTATTTGTCAAATGCTTGCTCTTTCCATTAGACTGTTACTTTCATAAGATCAATAATAGCACCTACCTTGTTCTCTGCAGTATTCCAAGCACATTGAGGGTCTGATGCGTGGTAGGTGCTGAATAGCAGACTGCCAATGAATTGTTGGGTGAAGTAAACAGAGTCCATGGGCTGGGGAGACAAGTTAGGTGGTGCTGCATTGTTACTTGTATTCAACACTGAAGTCCTACTTAAAATATCTGAAATATAGTTCCACACAGCCCATTAAAAAAAGAAAGACTAAAGTTTACATGTTGGGGGTGAGGGTGGGCATTATACCAGAGGGGAAAGATCAGAAATGTTGACTCATTCTGAATTCACATAACACTTCAGTTCACACAGCTGCCATTCTGTGCTGTTATCTCCACAGAGCACAATATCCTTCTGGCACATAGCAGCCACTCAAATATTTGAGCAATGAATGATACCGAATGAATTAATGTGAAACACTGCTAAAGTCATGTTCAGTTATTCGAATTCATTTATTCATCAATATATATTGAGCACCTATTATGTACATGGAATTTTGCTGGGTGCTGGGAATATGCAGGTATAGCTCGAAGAGCTCACAGTACTCAAAAGCAAAGGAAAATCAAGATTCACAAAAGTGAGGTTAAGTGCTGAGAAAGCAGTATTATAACCTGCTATGTGAATTGGGAATGCTGAGAAAAGTGGGGGCAGTTAGCTAAGGGTAGGTTGGGCAACTGATGCTGTTTTCAAGAAGTGGCAATAGCTGCTATGTTGCTCAGGATCAGCAGAAGTGCCCCAGATATGCAAACAAGTGGCTAGCATCCATGTCAGTTATTTAGAATTATAGCCGTCAATAATAAAGACTAAATTACTTGGTCATTCAGCTCTTCCAGCCATATGGGAATTGTTTCCCCAAAATGTTATGGGCTTTTGAATTTTTCAGGCAAAGTTATTTCATACTGAGAAAGACTGCTGAATTATCTGTATTACAACTGAAGATGAGAGGCCTAAATCACTTGTTATACAATTAAAGGACATGAATTGAGGATAGAAATGTATTCCTTAAAAAGAAGGTAATTTTTTTGTTTGTTTCTTTTTACATTTTCAGTGATCTGTGCTTTCTTTCAGACCTGAATGGGTTTAGGGAGGAGTTTTGTTCATGGCAGACCATTTCTAGGATAACACAGTAGCTTGAAATTTACTCATGATGTTAAAATTGCTGCAAGTGCAGCAGAAATGATTCAATGTGACTGAGACCTGTTTGTTGTGAATTGCTAATTAGTATAATTATTAACATTCAGAGAATTGCAAAGCAGTAAATTTTCAGCCCTGGCTGCTTATCATTCACATGACAGAACTAAATCAAAATAAAATAACACAGCCACAGAAAAAGTAACAAAATGTTCTATAATATTTCTCAGGAACAATCTATTAGAGAACTATAGGAACTGTTCAGCGATGCAGATTGCCATTTTATTCCATTTCTATAAAATATTTTTTTAAAATTTCAGAGATAGTGCTTTGTAAAGAGGAACATCAAAAAAGCTGTATATTCAATTCCCTCTAGATTACAGTGCAAGAACATATCTTCAATATACAGCTTTTCTATCAGTCTCCAAATATCCTTTATTAAACAGAATGTTAAATCTCTTTTATTGCTCACACAAAAGCTGAGAATTGTATTTCAAAGAAATTAATACATATTCTAAGCAGAATAAAATTCATGGAAATACCCAAGCATGTTGGAGATTATAAAGAATTTTTACTTATGCCTATTGGAAAGAAAAAGAAGAAAGGAAAAAAGCAGTCATACAAAAAAAAAAAACAACCTCTCCTCAGACAAGTACTTTGAAATTGCTTTCTATCTAAGATTCAATTCAAAATTACTAACTAAAATTAATACTTATCTGTGAGCTGGGAGTTGAATCAAACCCGGAACAGAAGTCTGATTTGGAGTAGTTTTAATTTAAATCAAAAAGTAAACTCAAATCAGTATTTTTCTATTTTGTTGAAATTCTTTTTGAACTAAATCCAAGAAAAGAATTACTTAGGTTCAAAAAAGCAGCAGTTAATGAGGTTGACACCATCCACATCATATCTGTGTGGCTAAGAAAATAGAGATGAGATTTTGGAAATTATAGCTCTCACAACATAAAAGATGGTGAGACATATCAAAATGAGCTGACATGACTTCCTAAAATGCCTTTGACCCACTGTGTGAGTATATAGTATGAATTTTAATATCTAAGCATTCATTTAGGACACATTAATAATACATCTTTCAGAAATACTGAATAGCATTTCATCTTATGTATACATAGTTGAAAAACAGCATATATAAGCATATTAATTATATATTTTAAAGTTGATAAGGCATTATTTCACTTATTCATTCATTTATTCACCATTGACTGATAAGCTCCTCTATGTGACACACTGTGCTTAGTACCAGAAATATAAAAGAATGAGATAGAGCTGATCCATACCTTCAAAGAGCTTTCATATAGGAAATACTCAGCATCTATTTTTATGGTAATCAAATTATTAAAAGGTCTAGTTAATATGGGTCAGGAGAATAATAGACTATTTCCATGAACTATCTCAATATATCTTTTCATTCTTGAGCTTTACAACTACAGGCCAACATGAAGGGCATAGAGATTGTTCAGATGATAATTAGAATTAGAAAACAGGGCTTTTGGACAATTGTAAAGGAACCAGAAATAATTAAGTTTGAGTAAGTAAATATTATTGATAGTCCCAGTAAAAGGAAACACCATCAGGGAAAAGGTCTGTAAGGGACGCAGAGAAGAATTTAGGCACAATCAGGAACAAAGAAGACAAACTTAGTTAGAATCAGAACAGAAACAATTCCCGTAGCTATGTTTGGTAAAGGCTTTATCATTTTCTAATGCAGAAGTGGAAGTTAAAACCAAATCATTGTTCTGAATTATTATAAATTGTTATATAATAATATGTATAGTTCTCACTCTGTAGCATGGATTCATCCATTCTTAAAAAACATTTCTACTCTCTATATTAAATCCAAAATTTAAGAAAAACTCCAGGTGTTATTGAAAACAAATGCCCGGTGATCCCATTTGATCACTGTTTTCAGGCTTTCTGTGCCAAGAGCAAGTCTTTCTTACAGACTGATGCTCTAAAAGGGTTATTTTAGTGTGGGCATAGCACAATAATTCTAACTGCTTGGCCTGTAACCTTGGTATTATCTAGCAGCTTATCCAGTTTTGCTCATAGATTTCCTTGAAAGATGTCTCTGGCAGTAAACTGCCTAAGCTACATATATGCACCCCAGAAAAAAGAGGCAAGCTATGAACACTCCTGGGAGAGTACAACAATGTTCTTGGAAATATTTTAGGTTTATTATACATTACTTCAATAGCATTACCACACAGCTTTGTTCATCCACGACTAATTTCATTGGTTTTCAAATTCCTCTTTGTTCAATGCAATCGGAGTTTCTTGGTTGTCTTTATGCAGAGGCTACCTTAACCTTTCCTTTGTTGTGAATCCATAGTATTAATGTCAGATGCTGGCCATTGCCCTTGCCACATGGGTGAGAACTGCAATCAACTTTTACTCCTTGTACTGACAAATGAGACACTGCAGGAGAAAAACTGGGAGCTGTCAGAGATGGTTCCTACAGTGCAATTAACTGAAACAAAATTGTATATTCATGCTGTGGTAATTACCTTAATATGTGATTTCACTTTCTTTCTTATTCTTTTTACTCCTGGTGTTCTAAAACTTCATTTTACTGCAAAAAAAAAAAAAAAAAAAAAAAACCCAACAAGCTGTATTTTCTACATTTTTATCTATGTTCCATCTTTTTTTGTCTTTCTACCTGCAGTCTTCATAATTCCTTACTAACTATTGTCCAGTTCACTAATACTTTCTTTGGCTGTACCATGTTGCTGCTAAGACCATCCACTGAGTTCTTCACTTTGATTATTGTATTTTTATGTCTGAAATTTCTATTCAGTTCTTTTCCAATCTGATGTGAGTCCGTACAGTTTCAGTTTACTGTTAGAATTTACAAATGTGATTTCTTCTCATTCTTAGTCTGATACTTTACCATTTTAATCTGTTTGATATTCTACTATGTGAAGTTTTGCATGTTTCTTATGTCCATCGAATATTCTGATACCTATGTATGATCTTATTCTTTACATGCCTACACAGCTTTAATAAGTAATAATGCCTGTGTTAGGTATATTCCTAGTAAGAGTAACAGCAGATTTCCTTTAAGGGACAATGTAAGCCAGAAGACTGTGGATTAATATCTTTAAGGTAATGAAAAAAAAACACATTAATGCAAGAAAAATATCTTTCAAATGTTAAAGCAAAATAAAAACATTTTCAGATATACAAAAGCCAAAATAATTCATCGCAAGCAAACCTGTAATACAAGAAATGTTAAAGAAAATCCTGTAACCAGAAGAAAAATACCAGATGGAAATATGAATGTACAAAAACAAACAAAAAAACCCTGACGAACACCAGAAATAGTAAATAAGTGGGTAAATATTTTTTTAAAATTTCAATTTAAAAATCTCTTTAAAATATAATCTAATGTTTAAACACAAAAAATAATGATAATTGTGGAAGTTATAATGGAGTTGACCATTGAACAACATGTGTTTGAACTGAATAGGTCCACTTACATGTGAATTTCTTTCAGTAAATATTTTGGAAAAGTTTTGGAGATTGTGACATTTGGAAAAACATTTACTTTTTTCTAGCTTAATTTATTGCAAGAATATAGTATGCAAAACATATATAAAATATGTGTTAATCAACTATTTATGTTATTGGTAAGGCTTCGTCAATAGTAGTAAAGTTGGTAGCTAAGTTGTTGGGGAGTCAAAAGTTATATGTGGCTTTTCAGCTGTGCAGGGGTGTTGGTGACCCTAACCCCCATGTTGCTCAAAGATCAACAGTATATGTGAAAGTGAAATGGATGACAGTAACAGCACCAAAACTTGGACTAGATAAATAAAAATAAATCATTATAAAGTTCTTATATAGTGTATGGTTTTATATGGTATTACTTAAAGGTCTATTGCATAAAGATGTATACTATATGACTTTTTTACAAAACACTAACACAGACTTATCATGGGAAAGAAAATAAAAGGCATCAGGTGGAATCATAAAAACTTTAAAAAAAAAGCACGCAATCCCCCCCCAAAAAAGCAGAAGGTAAAAGAAAAGAAGAAATGTGACAAATAGAAAGCAAAGATGTCAGACTTAAACCCAACCCATATTAATAAAATCATTAAAAAATGAATGGTCAAAACACTCCAATTAAAATTTAAAAAAATTGTCAAGTTGGAGTAAACTCTATACTGCAACAAGAAACCCACTCTGAGGGTAAAGTAAAAGGATGGGAAAGATATACTTTGGCAACACCAAACCAAGAAACCTGGAGTGACTATATTAATATAAAATAGGTTTCAAAGCAAAAGATATTGCAAAGAACAAAAAAGGGTCATTTCATAATGAATAGGAGTTCAGTTCATCAAGTGAGCATTACAATTCTAATAGATTATGTACTGAAAAACAGAGGTTTATAACACCTGAAGTAAAAACTTATCACTTACAAAAAGAAGTAGATAAGTCCAGTTAAAGTCTAAGACTTCAATACTCTTCTCTCAACATCTGACAGAAAAAGTAGACAAAAAAACAGTAAGATTTGAACATGACTATCAACCAACTTGACCTAATTGTTATTTATAGGACACTCTACTCAATAATGGCAGAATATATATTCTTTTCAAGGACACATGAAACATTTAAAAAAAATTATTTGAGAGGTTAGTAAATTGTTGGGATATATGTTTAACATATAATAATATGTTTATATATACCTATATATTTAAAATATGTAATTTTTAAAAGATAATACAAGTATATAGAATAAGTGTAAACAAGTAGCAAAACTTGTATACTAGCTATTCAGAAAAAAAGGAAATTTATAACAAAATCACTACAGAATATCTAAACAAATGGATACCAAATACATGAATAGCATAATTCAATATTTTAAGATGTCAGGTTTTCTCAAATAATATGACTTAAAATCAATTTCAATCACAACCCTAACAAAATTTTTAACAAACTGGAAAGACTGATATCAAAATTTATATAGAAGGGGGAAATTCAAAGGAATGAAGAGCGTCCTGATTAAAAAAATAGGGCAGAGGGGGACTTGAGTTTTGATGTGTGAAGACTTACTATATAGCCATAATAATTAGAACTATCAAGTATTGCTGATGCAATAACAGAAAATCTCACTATTTCTAGTTTTTAAAGTCCAGAAACAGACCTGCACATATAAGCAAACTTGGTATATGAGAAAGGTGGCATGGCACATTGCAGGGAAAGAAATGAGCCTGCACAGTAAATAAGATAGCCATAAGAATTAAAATAGAACTGCTACTTCACATTATACTTAAACATCGATTCACAATGCGTTAAAAAGTTAAACATGAAAGAAAAAACTTTTACAAAGATGCAGTAAGCATTAAATGAGGAGAATATTAACAGATCTGAGGAGTAAAAAATAAATTGACTAACAAAAGCCCTCATAAGGAGAGGAGGTAGATAAAGGAGACTCCTTGTAGTGGGAGTCTGTCATACCTTCACGATAAAACAATTTGGCACCATCTCACATAGCTCGACATACAAAGCAATTACAACCCAGCAATTCCACTTATAGGAAGTTTTGTACATGTGCACTTGCACACAGGTATAAAAATGTTCCTATTCCTACGTGGGAAAAAGTCAAATGTTCATCCACAGAAGGGTGAAAAAACTAATATTCCTATTGGAATTATTATACAATCGTGAAAAATTATGAACTACAGCTATATGTAATAATATGGATTCAAAGAAAGCACTGAGCAAATCTCCTAAGATTGCATACAACATGACATGATTTTTAAAAGAACAGCAAGAAAAACGAAACAATTTACTGTTATAGTTTTTAAGTAGGGTTCACATACTTTCTTGTTATGTTCGGCATCATAACCTACATATGTTTCCACATGCGTTCTTTTATATATTTTAAATGCTACGAAGTCAAACTTGTTAAAATCTACTGTCCTCATTTTAAAAGGATGCTAACTTCGAAAGGGCTAATTAAGTTTGCCTTCAGCATCATTTTCTCTAGTCAAAATCAATCAATGTCATCTCTCCTCAGTAACCCTTCCATTTTTTTCTGCTCTTCACTAAGCCACCCTCACTCCATTATCATTCTCCTTATAGTACACACTATAAAAAATAGAAGCTGTGTTCAAGTAGGTGTTGAGAATTTGGGGAGGATTACTTTCTAAACATTTCTTGATAGTTAATATATCCTAGAATCAAGTTAGTTGCTTGAATAAGAGTACTTTTGCTGACTCACTTTAAGCACGCAGTCAAAGCAATAATGCCTAGAAATGTACTTCCCATCTGTATAATTTATTTGTATCACATTATTTAGTACCTGACAACTATTTTTATCTTTCAGGGATCACACAGCTAATCTGTGAAAGTCACACTGAATTCTATGACTATCTCCAAACTAACCACTTCATTCAAATTAAAGTAGATCTGCCTGACACTGAACTATCTGATTAATGCAAAGCAAAGAAAGCATATGGAATCTTAGGTTCTAATCTTGATTTTGCCACTGACAAGCACTATTTTCTTATTCACATTAATCTCATGTTCAAATCTTGGTATTGTCATCTGTAAAATGAAAATGTTGGTGTACTTCTTTCTCCCTTACATGAGCTACTTAATTATGTTTCTAAAATAATATACGTTGCATAATGAGTTTTTTTATGAAATGAAATAATCTTTACAAGACAGAGGGGATAGTTATACTGAGAAATTATTAGCAGGATTGATAGTAAACTATTTGGGATATTAAGTAAAGTCTCCTTCCAACTTCATTCCCTGTACTGCCATGTATCCGTTATTATCACCCCCCTCATTCCAAGTAACTTCTTTAAAGTAACAGTCTTCTCAGGGAGAAAGACACAGCCTGAAAAAATATACTGAGCTACTTAATGTTGTTTAAGCATACATTCTTAAAAACAAGGTGCTTGAGTTATGTTGAATCTCAAAAGTTTGACCTGAGATAGCAGTAGACAAAGCATAACATTTTACACACAAACACACACACACCCATACACAAAAGTAAGAATACATGATAATATAACAGCCAGTTTTCTTTTCAAAATAAATGTTTCTTTACATATATGCAAAAGAAATATTTCTTTTCAAAATAATCAACAGGACATGTGGGAAAATGAGAGAACTGGTAGAGCAGTTATATGAAAAATAAGAGATGTCTTTTCAGGATCTCAAAGTCTGGCCTCCTCATCCTTGGTTAAGATAAGGGAGAGAGGGAGAAAAAAATATCTCAGTTTGTTTTGTAACCTGACAGCAGAGAAAACTCGTGCCTTTTTTCCTGTGGACTAGTCAGAGGGACACGCCAATTGTTTTACCAAAGCCCCACCTCCTTGGTGTGGCTAGACAACAGAGCAGCAGAGGCCTTGGCTAACTGTCCTGAGCCTCACCTTAGTCACCTGCAGGGAAAATAGTGGGCAGGGAAACATGAAATGCTGAGGGAGAACTGGCATATTTGCAGGGACCTGGTAAGGGAGAAGGAGGAGTCAGAATGCTTGGTTCCGACGGTTGAAGGCCATGGCAGGACTGGGAGCATCAGCGCATGGCAGCATAAGACAAGAGCCGGCTGCAGGGAAGCACACCTCGACCAATCAATCACAGGGAACACCAGAGGGGACGTAAGCCAGACAAACCCTCTCCACAATGCACAGCTACCACTCTAGGGGCAGTGAGGTGTGAAGAATTTGACTTCACTGAGTAATCATTTCCTCAAAAAAACGTTTTAAGTGATTAGAGACTGAGTTATATTTATGGTTAAGACTAAGATTCCTTGTATAAACTGGCAACAGGAAGAGATGTGCTAAAGTGAATTTCTACCTATTGATGAAGAATAAGAAGACATTTTTAAATACTTGAGGCATATGGCTAGGATATGTTCGCAGGCTTTATCAACGTCATTATTGTTACTGTCATCTTCATTACTACTGTAGTCATTATTTTCATAAGATTCCTTTTAATTCACATGTGCCTTAATTTTAACTCAAAACTCAGCTATTTAGAATCATACAGAATCTACTTCCGTTTAGGATTCAGACATCTACAAATAACATCACTCTCACACTAACTACAAGAAAGTAGACAGAAAAACTACAATATCACAACACTTTTTGAGTTCATCTGAGAGTTGAGGTTTTATAGTGAATATATTATCTTACAATCCCATTACAGGAGATCTCCTTTATCTACACACAGGAAACCTGAATTCCGAAGAGCAACAAGCCTCTTCAAAGAGATACCAGGCAAAGGAACTATCTCACTCATGGCAGAGAACAAAAGGAAGAGGTGAGCAGTATACAGATGGGCACAAACACATCACCTGACCTCTAACAAACTGTTAAAGACAAGTTTGAGCTAATATCTTGTTCTGGAAAAACCACAGGTGAGAATAAAAGTACTATCAATCTGGGGTAAATTCAAGAAATGGTCTTGGTCCTAAAGCGCCTATAATGATATAAGCAGAGGCCTTCTAATTTTGAGGAAAAATGTGAAATTTTTGACAGGACTAACCACAGACACAAGGCAGAATTTGGCTGCCAAAAGGATGGGTTAAGAGTTGGAACGGTAATGGAGCGCTACCCCCAGGGCCTGAGAAGAGACTGCAACAGTGAGCCTGACACTGGATACTAAGCAACAGCAATCTATCAGTATGGAAGGGGCAGGGGTACACACACACAGGGGTAGCTGAGAGCTGAAGGTGGAACACAACCGTGAGGAACGCACACCACCCCCAACTGTTACTGCACTCTAAGTACAGGGCTACAGCAGCCCGCTTGCATAGAATATAATGATAGGGCAAATACGACTCAAACTTAGTCCAGCTCTTGACTGGATTGATTCAAGCCCAAACTAAAAGCCCGACAGAAGAGATGTGCCTGTTTCCTAGGATAAATACTATTTCTCTCTGCACCTTCTCTTATACATATGATATCTGGAATTCATTAAAAAAAAGTATCAGACACAGAAAAGCAAATTCTTTGTTAAGTAATAACACAATCAAGATAACCAGACTCAGAGATGACCCAGATGTTGAAACTGTGAAACAAAGACTTTGAAATAACAGTAATAAGTTGACTGATACAATAAAAGGAGAACAACATGAATGACTAAGTAGGGGAATTTCGGCATAGAAATGGAAATACATGAAAGATCAAATGGAAATTCTATAAATGGATATAATATCAGAGATGTAATATTCCTTGGATGGGCTCATCAGTAGAACTGACAAAGCTGAGGAATGAGCAGTAACCCTGAAGATATGTCAACAGAAATTATTCAAACTTAAAGACAAAAAGAGTGAAGAGAGAGACAAAGACAGAGAATGAGGAGAGAGAAGGAAGAGAGAGAGAAAACATATCTAATAGCATCAGAAAATATTAAATGCCCAGGTATTCAAGGGAAATCTAGGGAAAAATCTGATAAATGAGGTATAAGATATGTATATTGAAAACTGAAAAATATTGGTCAAAGAAATCAAAGTCCCAAATAAATGGAGAGAGATGTCATATTCATGGATCAGAAAACTGGAAGGCAGGGGGATTCAAAAACTGTGGAGAAATATTGAATGCTGTAACAATATTGAAATTGAAGTTCTAGAGGAAAAGAGATATGGACACAAATTTCTCTAAAATGTTTGAAGACATCAATCACAGATGTAAGAACCCAAAGAAACACAAGCAGGATGTATATCTCTGTTATGCAAATTACAGGGAACTGGCATGACATCTTTAAAGTACTGACAGGAAAAAAAAAAAACAAAAATAAAACAGATGGTCAACCCATAATGCTGTTCCCAGGAAAAATACTTCTTAAAAATTAGGGCAAAATAAACACACTTCTTAACAGCTAAACAAAATTGGAAGGTATTCATTTCCAGCAGAACTGCATTTTAAGAAATGTTAAAGGAAAGTCTTCAGTCAGAGTAAGAAGGATACCCCATTGGAACTGGATCTACACAATAAACTGAAGATCACTGATAATTATACAAGTGAAAGTAAATGTAAAAGATACCTTTTATTACTTTTAATCACCTTAAAAGGCATTTGACTAAAGCAAAAATTGCAACAATGTATTATGTAGTCTAAACCATATATAATATTAACATATGTGACAATATTACAAAGGATGGAACAGTGGATTTAGAACTATACTGTAGGTTCTCATGCTATTTATGTACTAATATACTGTTATTTGAAAGTAGTCTGTGATACTCATTTGAAAGTAGTACTGTGTTAATATAAAAATTTTACTATAAGCCCTTGGAGATGACTACTTAAAAAGAGAAAAAAATAGTGTAACATTAGCTAATGGTGGAGAGAAATGAAATTATTTTTAAACATAATTCAAAAGAAGATAGAAACACAAAGAACAGAAGGGACAAATAGAAAACAACTAGCCAAATACTAAATTTATCCAATGATACCAATAATTATGTAATAAGTAAATTGTCTAATCAGCCCCAATTGAAACATAAAGATTTTCATAATTGTATGATAAAGAAAACCTGACTATATATTGTCTGTAAGAAACTCTCTTTAAGTATAAAGACAGGGATAAGTTAAAAGTAAAAGGATTAAAAAATATTACAAATGCTAATTTAAAGAAAAAGGTGGACTTTTTCTATTAATATCAGGCAAAATAGACTTCAGAACAAGGTTCTGAATTACTAGAAATAAAGGTGGATACTACATAATGAAAAATGTGTAAATTCATCATGAAGACAAACCATTCCTAAGTGTCACTGGGTAAGTCATTATACAAATACATATATATATATGTGTGTGTATATAGGGTATATATGTGTATGCATAATGTATATTGTAATAATCATAATTTATATTATATAGTATAAATTAATTAAAGATAAATATATATATAATTTTAAAAATGTATTGTATAAAATCATGCATTTTATATGCAATGTTTATAAATAAATGCCTTAAGTATAATATCATCAAACTATTAAATTTCATAGTATTAAGGGGATATTCAGAGGTTAAATCAGACAAAAAAGGTGTAAGATCTATATACTTAAAACTACAAAATACTGGCTAGAGAAACTAAGGACCTAAATAAATGGAGAGATATATCAAATACATGGGTCAGAAAATTCAGTGTTTTTAAGATTGCATTATTCTCTGATGTGGTTTGTAGATTCAATAAAATCCCAAACAAGTTTTTTCTTTTAGTATAAATCTACAGGTGATTCTAAAACTTGGATAGAAAAATGAAGAACCTAGGATAGCAGAATAAGTTTTGAAAAGGAATAAAGATTGACACAGATTGGATTAAAGATGGTGGTGTGAGAGGAGAGACACAGGCTTCCTCCTAAAACCATATACAATTAGAAAATATAGTTGGCACAACTAATCCTGAGAGAGCAACAGGAAAGAGGATGGCTCCAGACTGCATACACCTGGAAAAAAGAGCAGACCTCACAGAACAGGCTAAGGCCCAGTGGGACCCAAGCCCTTCCCCCACCCCAGTTCACCAGTGGGAGGAAGAGAAATGGAACAGGGAGGGAGTGGAAGGTAGGGGACTGCTGAATTCCTAGCTCTGGAGATCTGCTCTGGGAGCACAAACCTACATTTTATGGTGCTTTCATGATACTTGTATGATTACCAAGTTGGAAAGCTAATACAGGCAGAATTCCAGGAGAGACTGAGATTTTAGCTGCTTATGGAAAGCAGGGATCCATATCAAGCTGCTCTGGAACAAAAACTTATACCTGTGTGCTTGGCCCACTGGTTAAGGCAGTGGAGACAGGCACGGTAGCCAGGAAGCAGGGAACAGTTCTTTCCTCTCCCCAGGCACCAATACCACTCTCCTGCGACCCCCAACATTGCTTCAGGGGCTGAGCAGCTCCAGAGTAGAGCTTCTGGACACTAGAGGGTGCCATATACAAATATGAAACACCAAAGGAAACTGGTCCAGAGTAAAATTAATGTAACTCCAGAGAAAGAATTAAATAACATGGACCTTATGACTCTTCCTGAAAAGGAGTTCAAAATAAAAATCATCAGTATGCTAATGGAGGTACAGAAAGATATCCAAGAACTCAGGAATGAATTCAGGTCAGAGATACAATCGCTGAAGAGCACGATGGAGGGTATTAAAAGCAGGTTGGATACGGTGGAGGAGATGATAAATGAAATAGAAACAGAACAGGAATACAAAGAAGCTGAGGCACAGAGAGAAAAAAGGATCTCTAAGAATGAAAGAATATTGAGAGAACTGTGTGACCAATCCAAATGGAATAATATTCACATTATAGGGATACAAGGAGAAGAAGTGAAAGAGAAAGGGATACAAAGTGTTTTTGAGGAGGTAGTTGCTGAAAACTTCCCCAGTCTGGGGTAGGAGATAGTCTCTCAGGCCATGGAGATCCACAGATCTCCCAAAACAAGGGACTCAAGGAAGACAACACCAAGACATATAGTAATAAAATTGGCAAAGATCAAGGATAAAGACAAACTATTAAAAGCAGCCAGAGAGAGAAATAAGATCACATACAAAGGAAAGCCCAACAGGCAAACATCAGACTTCTCAGCAGAAACCTTACAGGCCAGAAGGGAGTGGCATGATATATTTAATGACATGAAGCAGAAGGGCCTGGAACCAAGATTACTTTATCCAGCAAGATTATCATTTGAATTTGAAGGAGGGATTAAACAATTTCCAGATAAGCAAAAGCTGAGAGAATTTACCTCCCACAAACCACCTCTACAGTCTATTTTGGAGAGACTGCTATAGATGGAAGTGTTTGTAAGGTTTTACAGCTGCCACCAGAGGATATAAATCCACAGTAAAGAAAGTAGAAGAGCTAATTACTAAGCAAATACAAAATTAAATTAACTATTCCCAAAGTCAATCAAGGGATAGACAAAGAATACAGAATATGATACCTAATATATAAAGAATGGAGGAGGAAGAAAAAGGAGAAAAAGAACAGAACCTTTAGATTGTGTTTGTAACAGCATATTAAGTGAGTTGTTAGAATCTTAGATAGTAAGGAAATTAACTTTGAACATTTGGTAACCATGAATCTAAAGCCTGCAATGGCAATAAATACATACCTATTGATAATCACTGTAAATGTAAATGGATTGAATGCACCAATCAAAAGACATAGAGTCACTGAATGGACAAAAAAACAAGACCTGTCTATATGCTGCCTACAGGAGACTCACTTTAAACCCAAAGACATACACTAAAAGTGAAGGGATGGAAAAAGATATTTTCATGCAACTAACAGAGAGAAAAAAGCAGGAGTTGCAGTACTTGTATGAGACAAAATAGACTTCAAAACACAGAAAGTAACAAGAGATAAAGAATGACATTACATAATGACAAAGGGGTCAATCCAACAAGAAGATATAACCATTATAAACATCTATGCTCCCAATACAGGAGCATCCACATATGTGAAACAAATACTAACAGAATTAAAAGGGGAAATAAAATTCAATGCATTCATTCTGGAGACTTCAACACTTCACTCACTCTGAAGGACAGATCAACCAGACAGAAGATAAGTAAGGAGACAGAGACACTGAACAACACAATAGAACAGATAGACATAAAAGACATCTATAGAACTCTACACCCAAAAGCAACAGAATACACATTCTTCTCAAGTGCACATGGAACATTTTCAAGAATAGATCATATACTAGGCCACAAAAAGAGCCTCAGTAAATTTAAAAAGATTGAAATTGTACCAACCAGTTTCTCAAATCACAAAGCTATGAAACAAGAAATAAATTACACAAGGAAAATGAAAAATCTCACAAACACATGGAGGTTTCACAACATGCTCCTAAATAAGCAATGCAGCAATGACCAAATAAAAACAGAGATCAAGAAATATGTGGAAACAAAAGATAAAAATAATTCAACACCACAAAATCAGTGGAACCCAGCCAAGGCTGTGCTAAGAGGAAAGTATATTGCAATACAGGCCTACCTCAAGAAAGAAGAACAATCTCATATAAGCAGTCTAAACTCATAATTAATGAAACTAGAAAAAGAACAACAAATGAGGCCCAAAGTCAGTAGAAGGAGGGACATAATAAAGATTCGAGCATAAATAAATAAAATTAAGAAGAATAAAACAATAGAAAGAATCAATGAAAGCAAGAGCTGGTTCTTCGAGAAAATAAACAAAATAGATAAACCCCTAGCCAGACTTATCAAGAAAAAAAAAGAATCTGCACACATAAACAGAATCAGGAATGAGAAAGGTAAAATCACTACAGACACTTGGACAATTTTGTAGAAAAATACAACCTTCCAAGGCTGACCAAGGAAGAAACAGAAAATTTGAACAGATCAATTACCAGCAAAGAAATTGAACTGGTAATCAAAAAACTACCTAATAACAAACCTCCTGGACCAGATGGCTTCACCACGGAATTTTATCAAACATTTAGTGAAGACATAATATCCATTCTCCTTAAAGTTTTCCAAAAAATAGAAGAGGAGGGAATAATTCCAAACCCATTCTATGAGGCCAGGATCACTCTAATACCAAAACCAGGCAAAGACACCACAAAAAAGAAAATTACAGATCAATATCCCTGATGAACATAGACGCAAAAATACTCAACAAAATAATAGCAAACAAAATTCAAAAATACATCAAAAAGATCATCCATTATGATCAAGGAGGATTTATGCCAGAGATGCAAGGATGGTACAACATTCAAAAATCCATCAACATCATCCACCACATCAACAAAAAGAAGGACAAAAACCACATAATCATCTCCATAGATGCTGAAAAAGCATTTGACAAGATTCAACATCCATTCATGATAGAAACTCTCAACAAAATGGGTATAGAGGGCAAGTACCTCAACATAATAAAGGCCATATATTACAAACCCACAGCCAAGATTATATTTAACAGTGAGAAGCTGAAAGCTTTTCATTTAAGATCAGGAACAAGACAAGGATGCCCACTCTCCCCACTTCTATTCAACATAGTACTGGAGGTCCTAGCCATGGCAGTGAGACAACACAAAGAAATAAAAGGTATACAGATTGGCAAGGAAGAAGTTAAACTATCCCTGTTTGCAGATGACATGATATTGTACATACAAAACCCTAAAGAATCCACTCCCAAACTACTAGATCTAATATCTGAATTCAGCAAAGTTGCAGGATACAAAATTAATACACAGAAATATGTTGCGTTCCTATATACTAACAATGAACTAGCAGAGAGAGAAATCAGGAAAGCAATTCCATTCACAATTGCACCAAAAAGAATAAAATACCTAGGTATAAACCTAACCAAGGAAGTGAAAGACCTATACTCTGAAAACTACAAGACACTCATGAGAGAAATTAAAGAAGATACCAATAAATGGAAACACATCCCATGCTCATGGATAGGAAGAATTAATATTGTCAAAATGGTCATCGTGCCTAAAGCAATCTATAGATTCAATGCAATTCCTATCAAAATACCAACAGCATTCTTCAACGAACCAGAGAAAATCATCCTAAAATTCATATGGAACCACAAAAGACCTTGAATAGCCAAAGCAGTCCTGAGAAGGAAGAATGAAGCAGGGGGAATTATGCTCCCCAACTTCAAGCTCTACTACAAAGCCACACTAATCAGGATAATTTGGTACTGGCACAAGAACAGACCCATAGACCACTGGAACAGACTAGAGAGCCCTGATATAAACCTAACCATATATGGTCAATTAATACATGATAAAGGAGCCATGGATACAACGGGGAAATGACAGCCTCTTCAGACACTGGTGTTGGCAAAACTGGACAGCTACATGCAAGAGAATGAAACTGGATTATTGTTTAAACCCATACACAAAAGTAAATTTGAAATGGATTAAACACTTGAATGTAAGTCATGAAACCATAAAACTCGTAGAAGACAACATAGGCAAACATCTCCTGAGTATAAGTATGAGCAACTTCTTCCTGAACCCATCTCCTCGAGAAAGGGAAACAAAAGCAAAAATGAACTCATGGGACTACATCAAACTAAAAAGTTTTTGTATGGCAAAGGACATTATCAACAAAACAAAAAGGCATCCTGCAGTATGGGAGAATATATATGTAAATGACATATCTGACAAGGGGTTAACATCCAAAATATATAAAGAACTTACACCTCAATACCCAAAAAGCAAATAACTTGATTAACAAATGGGCAGAGTATATGAAGAGACAGTTCTCCAAAGAAGAAAAAAAATGCTCTACATCACTAATCATCAGGGAAATGCAATTTAAAACCACAATGAGATATCACCTCACATCAGTAAGGATGGCCAGCATCGAAAAGTCTAAGAACAACAAATGTTGGTGAGGATGCAGAGAAAGGGGAACCCTCCTATGCTGTTGTTGGGAATATAAGCTAGCTCAACCATTGTGGAAAGCAATATGGAAGTTCCTCAAAAAACTAGAAATATAAATACCATTTGACCCCAGAATCCCACTCCTTGGAATATACCCAAGGAATACAACTTCTCAGATTCAAAAAGACATATGCACCCCTATGTTCATCGCAGCACTTTTTACAATAGCCAAGATAAGGAAGCAACCTAAGTGTCCATCAGTAGATGAATGGATAAAGAAGATGTGGTACATATATACAATGGAATACTATTCAGCCATAAGAAAGAAACAAATCCTGCCATTTGCAACAACATGGATGGAGCTGGAGGACATTATGCTCAGTGAAATAAGCCAGGTGGAGAAAGACAAATGCCAAATGATTTCCCTCATTTGTGGAGTGTAACAATTAGGCAAAACTGGAGGAACAAAATCGCAGCAGACTCAGAGACTCCAAGAATGAACTGGTGGTTATCAAAGGGGAGGGGTGAGGGAGGGTGACTGGGGAGGGAGGGAGAAGGGGACTGAGGGGTATTATGTTTAGTATACATGGTGTGGGGGATCACAGGGAGGACAAGACATAGTGGATCTCTGGCAACATGCTGCACTGATGGACAGTGACTGCATTGGGGTATGGGTGGGGACTTGATAATATGGGTAAATGTAGTAACCACATTGCTTTTTCATGTGAAACCTTCATAAGAGTGTATATCAATCATACCTTAATAAAAAATTTTTTAAAAAATGAATATAGATTTTTATATTTCTAATTTCTAGATTTACTATAAAACTGTAAAGTATTGGCATACAGAATGATGGAGAGTACAGAAATAAACACACACATATATATACCATTGATTTTTGAATGAAGATGTCAAGATAATTTAATGGGTAAAGAATAATCTTTTCAAAAATGGCACTGAAACAATTGGGCATACATATAAAAAATAAAAGAACCTAGGGTTTTATAACATATTTATAAATTAACTTAACATAGATAATAGATTTAGAGGTAAAACCAAAAATTTTCCAAAGAAAACATGAGAAAATCTTTGTGATTTTGGATTAGGGAAAGATTTTTATTAGAAAGATCACCACCATAAAAATTTGATAAATTGGACATCTCCAAAATTAAAGTATCTGCTCTTCAAAAGATACTATTAAGGAAGTAAAGACAAGCTACAGACTAGGAGAAAGTATTTGCAAAACACATATTTAAGAAAACTTGTATCTATACTACATGAAGAACTCTTATAATTTAATAGTAAAACAAATAACCATGTTAAAAAGTTGGCAAAAGCTTTGAACAGACGCTTTATTGGAAAGAATCTGATGGCATATAACCACATGAAAGATACTCAACATTAGTCACATGGAAATACAAATTAAATCCACAGTGAGGCATCACAATATATTTATTAGCTATGATAAAAAGCTGACAACAACCAAGTAATGCCGAGGATGCAGAGAAACCAGAACTCTCATACACTGCTCACAGGAATGAAAACTAATATAGCCATTTTGGAAATCTATTTGGCAATTTCTCATAAGTGTAAATATACATTCATTGTATGACCTAGAAATTCTGCTCCTAGCTGTTTATCCGAAAGAAAATACAATTTATAAACATATAAAACCACATGTGCATGTTTACAGAACCATAAAGTCATAAAATTTACATAGCAGAAATGATTAGATATAAACCTTATTTACTGTTCATTATCACTTAATCAATGTCTTATAAGTTCTATTTTCTATCCTGAAATAAAAATACTGAGATTATCCCTTATGGAAAGAGATTGATTCTCCAATTAACAATTGCAATCATTTATCATAAGTTTTTACATAAAACTTTTGGCTGGGCAAAAAGTCTTTCATAATTCATGCCTGTAACACTTACTGTACTCCACTGACAAAAAACATAAAGGATCTGCTATTTTTAAGAAGCTCTAGATGGTATCATAGCATCACAGGTATACAGTGATCAAGAAAGGAATTGGACCAGAGAAAGGAAATAAGAACCTAATTAAAATTTTTAGAAAATAAGTAGAAGTTACCATTAAATGGTAAAAAATGAACACTTCTTAAAAGCAGTAATCAAAATCAACTTAATGTCTATTAATTAACAATTTTTAATAAATCCTCATGAATGAATGAATGCATCTAGAAGAATGGCATAGTGGCCAAAATGTTTCCAAATACAACTAAAATTTTAGTAGGTTCATGCAAATGAATGTAGTGAGGAACCCTTAAGCTAAGCATATTTTAAAATATTACTTGAGGAGAAATCCTCATCCTCTTCTGTTCCATTTGCCATGTTTTAGTTTCTGATGAGTTGGAAACAAAGTTGCACTTAACTGCTGTGTGGACCACTTGATGACTCCAGTTGTGCTATGCAAGAAGAGAGTTAAAGAAGCCTACCTGGCTGCCCTTATTCTAAGGTCTTAATCACAGCTATCCTTGAGTAGAAAGATCTTGCTTTCTCCTCTCTGGTTTCCAATGTAGCTGCCGCACAGCTCTAGAATTGTGCTGTCCAGTGTGGTAGCCACTAACCACAGCGGCTATTTTAATTAAAGTTACAGTTAAATAAAATTAAAAAAATTACTTCTTCAGTTGCACTAGCCCTATGTTAAGGGTTTGAAAGTCATAGGTGGTAGTGCCTACTTTATTGGGCAGCACAGATTATAGAATTTTTTCATTTCCAGAAAATTCTGTTAGTCAACACTGAAAGGCCAACTACTTAACACCTAGAAGTACCTAATTAAAATGTACTCTTCTACGACTGTTACCCTTCTCCTTATACCTACCTCTATGATGTCTTTATTTTTACATCAAATAATCCATCATGATATTTGGCCTAAGAAAGTCAAGTGTCCATGTAGGATGTCTCAATTCCTTCAAAGTTTAGCTTACCTATAATGGATTTACTTAGCATAGAAAGACGACAGCCTTGCTAAAATGGATCATTGCGTTTCCCCTGCACTGCTACTTTCCAAAGCCCTATTCTGAGAAAATTATCATATTAAATGAGATGGAGCTTAAAATATCACAAAACGCAACCAACAAAATTAGGCCAATTGTCATACATAAAAGTAGCATCAAATGGATTGTACACTAGATGAAAGTCTGTGAGGAGAGAAACGATAAATGGTTCTATATTCATTTGTTTGGTATCTTACATACTGCCAAAGAGTTCTTTGCACAGCTTGGTTTTATTTAACTTTATTAATGATTTAGAAAAGAGAGTAAGCAAGTTCTTAATGATACTCATTGATGGGGCTGACTGGGACAGACACAAGTGATGACAAAGAAATTACCTAATGAAACGTGGAGAGTGGTGAACTATTGACAAAAGCAGCCCAAATTATATTCCACTTGGTATAAATTAATGATTAGTACTAAGCATGCCTTTTGCAAAATAACAGTGTTCAATGAAGACATAAGGAAAAGACTCTTTGGCCTTGGCAGTATTAAATGGCAATATACTTAAAAAGGAAACTGAGTTTTATTCTCCTTGATTGAATTATTTTATCTGCCATGGACAAAAATAAATATGTTTAGCCATGTCACTATCATCTTAGATATTCCTGGTTAATCAATAAGTAATAGGTAAGAGTAAATCTGACATCTTTTTCACTGAATTGATCTTCAGGTTATGTTTTTGAGTTTGGTTATATGTGTGTGCAAACAAGCGCATGCAAACAACTACAACTAGAAACATTATTCTAGTCATAGTTCCTTATAAGGAACACTAACATTTCTTATGAACATACATATTTGGTTATACGTTTTTACAAACTGTACTCTGATACTAAATTTCAGTCCAATTAATGGTGAATAATAACAATAGAAACTACTGACTAGGTTATATTTAAGGTTATGAATTAGAGATATTTTCATATTATGTAAACTCATCACTTTTTTATTGTGGTAAAGTATACATAACATAAAACTTACCATTTTAACCGTTTTCTAGTACACAGTTCAGTAACATCAAGCACATAAACACTTGTGCTACCATCACCACTGTTTCCATAAGTTTTTTGTCTCCCCAGACAAAAATGGTGCACCCATGAAATAATAACTCCTTGGTAGTCTCTCCTCAGCACTGGCACCCTACTATTCTCTGTCTCTATGAATTTTCTATTCTGATTACCTTATATAAGAGGAATCATAATATTTGTTCTTTTGTTTCTGGCTTACTACATTTACCATAATATTGTCAAGGTTCATCCATGTCATAGCATGTGCCAGAATTTCCTTCATTTTTTAAAGGCTGAATAATATTCTATTGTATGTACATACCACGTTTAGTTATCCTTTCATCCATTGATTGACATTTTGTTTGCTTTAACCTTTTGGCTTTTGTGAATAATGCTGTTATGAACACTGGTGTACAAATATTTATTTGAGCCCCTGCTTTCAATTCTTTTGGCTATATACCCAGTAGTGGAATTGCAGGATCATATACTAATACTCTTTTTTTTAACTGAGATAAAATTGATATACAACATTATATTAGTTTCAGTTGTATTACCTACTGACTTGATATTAGTGCATATTAAACAAAGATCATGATAAGTTAAGTTAAAATCCTTCACTATGCATCCAGAATGTTTTTTGTGTGTGATGAGGACTTTTATTTACTCTCTTAAGTAATTTTCCAATATGCAATATAGTATTATTAATTAGAGTTGCCATGTTGTAATTACAGCCTCATGCCTTATTTTGGAAATGGAACACTGTACCTTCAGACACCCTTCAACCATTTTGCCCATTTCCAGCCCCCACCTCTGCCAACCACCAATCTGTTCCTTAAGAGCCTGTTTTTCTGCTATTTTAGAACCCACATATAAGTGACCTTACATGGTTTTTGTCTTTCTTGGACTTGTTTCACTTAACATAATAATGTTCTTGAATTCCATCCATGTTATCACAAGTGTTTATTTCATTCTTTTTAATGGCTGAAAAATAATCCCTTGTATATATACTACACTTTCTTTATGCATTCATCTGCCAATGGACACTTAGTTTTTTTCTGTATCTTAACTATTGTAAATAATGCTACAATGAACATAAGGTGCAGAAATGTTTTCATTAGTGTTTATATTTTCTTCCGATAAATCCTCAGAGATGGAATTACTAGATAATATGGTAGTACTACTTTCTATTTTCTGAGGAATCTCCGTACTGTTTTCTTTGGTGGCTGCACCAATTTACATTGCCACAAATGCACAAGGGTTCCCTTTTCTCCACGGCTTTGTTAATATTTGTTATATTCTTGTCTTTTCTGTAATAGCTATTCTAACAGGTGTGGTGACATTTCATTGTGGTTTTGATTTGCATTCGTATGATCTTTTTAATATATTGCTGAATTTGGTTTGCAAATATTTTGCTGAGGATTTTTTGTATCTTCATTTATGAGGGATATTGGCCTGTAATTTTCTTTTCTTGTGTTGTCTTTGTCTGGTTTTCATAATGGAGAATTGTTGGCCTCATAAATGAGTTTGGAAGTGTTCCTTCCTCTTCCTCTATTTTCCTGAAGAGTTTAAGGAGAATTGGTGTAAGTTCTCTTTTGAATCTTTGGTAAAATTTACCAATGAAGCTGTCTGGTACTGGACTTTTGTTTGTAAGGAAATCATATAGTACATGTAAGTTTTATTTTTAGAGGAACTATTACACTATTTTCCATAGTAGGACAACCTATTATATTAGCTCCTTGCCCTTTCATGTGTCACTATGCTCCCATTCCTTCAGAAAAACAAAAATATTAATCTTATCCTTATAAATTTCATTAGTCTATCTTGGTATTTTGTGAAACCTCCTTCCTTCTCACAAATTTCTGTGACCAAAAGCTCATTTCACTTCTGGCTACTGCCTGTTATAGCTACAGGTGCCTTAGCGAAATCTCCACATGGTCATCCAGAAACATGTATAAATGTGCTCATTGCAGTAGTGTATATTACATAAAAAACAGAAACAACCCAACCATTCATCTATAGGAGAACAGATAAATTATGACATTTTCACACAATGTGACATTATACAACAATGAATAAAAGCTATCTGTGAAACATGGATGAATCCCAGGGAAAAAATCACGTTCAAAACACCAAGTCACTGAAAACTACATACAATATGATATCATTTCATATCATTTTCATGAAGCTCAAAAACAAGACAATCTTAACAGTATGTTGTTCAAAGAAACATGTGTGATAACTTGAGTTTTTTAAAGACAGAGTAATAATAAACATAAAATGCAGTAAGGTAGTTATTTCTAGGGGTTCAGAAAGATGAAAAAGAGGTAGACCACACAGGAAAATGAATACTTTTCATCATCTAATGGATCTTAATATGGGTAGTGTTCCTTCAGTTGGTGCTTTTATTTTAAAATGGGGGCAGTTGACCACTGCAGAGATGTAGCTACCAATTCTCAGGTGTGTGTGAAAAAGAAAACATGGAAAAGGCAAGACTTCTTTTACTGCCATGGTTCCTACCTCCTGCACATCCACCACACCATGGTAAGGGGAAATTTTATCACTATGGATAGTTTCCACAAGTTTCACTTGTATAAAATGGATTTCTGTATACCTCCTTTTTCAAATATAATATTTCTCTCAATTTTAAGTCATTACCTGTTTTCATATTTTTAACATGGTACTCTGGGGATTAGAGGGACAAAAGAAAGGTGGGCACTTTGAAAGACTTCCCAACCGTGAAAGGGCTGCTAAAGGGGAAAGGATTACACAGAGCTCCTGCTCAGGAGAAAGGACAGGTGGACAAAATCATCACAGCAAACTCAGCCCAGAGGTTGGAAACTTTCAGTAGCTTCACACATTCCAAGCCCATTAGGCAACACGACGCAAAAGCTCCCCACTGTGATATGCAGCATGCTGCTCCTTCCTCCCAGACAGCACCTGCAGGTCCGCCATCACAACAGACCAGCCAGAGACGGCCTCACATATGGCAGCTACAAGGACATAACATAGTCTCCTCCCTGCACAGTCCACCCACTGGCCCTGGCAGTGGAGGCAGGCACTGCAGCCAGGAAGTAGGAAAAAGCTCTTTCCTCCCAGCAGGCACTGGTGCCACACACCTGTGACCCACCCCTCCATCTCTCCAGGGGCTGGGCAGCTCCACAGAGTAGAGATTCTGGGCACTAGAGGGTGCTGCCTACACTAAGTTATTATCCATAGTAATCATTAGGAATATGAAACAGCAAAAGAATCTGTCACAGCCAAAAATTCCTCAAACACCAGAAAGAGGGCTCAGTGAAACTGAAATTGCCAATCTTCTTGATAAAGATTTCAAAATAAAAATCATAAACATGCCCATGAAGCTACAGAAAAATATTCAAAACCTCAAGGAGGAATTCAAGAAAGAGAAACTTTGAAAAATACAGTTATCTGAACTGAAACATATAACAGAGGGTTTTAAAAGCAGATTAGATGAGACAGAGGAGACAGTAAATGAAATAGAAATTAGAGAACAGGAATACAAAGAAGCTGAGGCACAGAAAAAAAACGGGTCTCTAGGAATAAAAGAATAGTAAGAGAAATATGGAACCAATCCAAATGGAACAATATTCACATTATAGGGGTACCAGAAGAAGAAGAGAGAAAAAAAAAAAGATGGAAAGTCTCCTTGAGGAAAAAAAATTGCTTAAAACTCCCCTGTCTGGGGAAGGAAATAGTCTCTCAGGCCATGGAGGAGCACAGATCACCCAACACAAGGGACCCAAGGAAGACAACACCAAGATATATAATAATTAAAATGGCAAATATCAAGGATGAGGACAGGGTATTAAAAGCAACGAGTGAGAGAGAAAACATCACCTACAAAGAAAAACCATCAGGCTATCATCAGACTTCCCAGCAAAAACCTTACATGCCAGATGGGAGTGGCATGATATATTTAATGCAATGAAACAGAAGGGCCTCCAACCAAGAATAATCCACCAGGCAAAATTATCATTTAAATTTGAAGGAAGGGTTAAACAATTTCCAGATAAGCAAAATGTGAGGGAATTTACCTCCCACAAACCATCTCTGCAGTGTATTTTGGAGGGGGACTGTTCTAGATGGAAGTGCTCCTAAGGCCAAATAGCTGTCACCAGAGAAAATAAAACCACAGTAAGGAAGGAGACCAATTAATCACTAAGCAAATGCAAAATTAAATCAACTACCCACAAAGTCAGTCAAGGAATACACAAAGAATACAGAACATAACAAATATATAAAGAGTGGAGGAGGAAGAAAAAGAAGGAATAAAACCCTTTAGATTAAATAGAGGTGTTAACAGCAACTGGATCTTGTCGCCTTTGGGGGGCTGTGACTGTGCCCTTCAAAGTGAATTTGGAGGTTCTACACTCCTGGTGGCTATTGCCTTCCTGCACCAGAGGCTGTGGTCACCTAGTTCCCAAGTTGGGGGCTCCACAGGCCTGCACTTGATGGGACATTTTGGGGACACCCAGACTCCAGGATATATGCTCAACCTACCTTCTCCCTGCAGAAAAAAAAGAAAAAAAAAGAAGAAGAAAAAAACAAACAGAAAAAACCTTTAGATTGTGTTTGAAATAGCATAATAAGCAAGTTAAGTTTGGCTGTTAGATTGTAAAGAAACTGCCCTTGTACCTTTGGTCACCACGAATCTAAAGCTTATACCGGCAATAAGTACATATCTATCAATAATCACCCTAAACGTAAATGGACTGAAAGCACCAATTAAAAGACCCTGTGTTACAGAATGGATAAAAAAGCAAGACATGTTTATATGCTGCCTACATGAGACTTCAAACCCAAAGACATACACAGACTAAAAGTGAAGGGATGAGAAAGGATATTTCATTCAACTAGTAAGGAGAAAAAAGCAGGAGTTGCAGTACTTACTCATATCAGAGAGAATCGACTTCAAAACAAAAAGTAACAAGAGACAAAGAAGGACACTACATAACAATAAAGGGGTCAGTCCAAAAACAGGACATGACCACTATAAATATCTATGCACCCAACATAGTAGCATTTAATTATGTGAAACAACTACTAAAAAAATTAAAGGGGGAAGTAGAATGCAATACATTCATTTTAGAAGACATCAACACACCACTCACTCCAAATAACAGATCAACCAGACAGAAAATAAGAAAAGAGAGGCACTGAAGAACATGTTAGAACAGAGGGAACTAACTGATATCTACAGAACACTCCACCCAAATAAGCAGGCTACACATTCTTCTCAAGTGCATTTGGAGCATTTTCCAGAATAGATCACATACTAGGACACAAAAAGAGCCTCAGTAAATTCAGAAGGATTGAAATTGTACCAACCACCTTCTCAGACCACAAAGGTATGAGACTAGAAATACATTATGCAAAGAAAACAAAAAAGCCCACAAACAGATGGAGGCTTAATAACATAGTGCTAAACAATCAATGGATTAATGACCATAAAAAAACCCAGAAATCAAGCAATATAGGGGGACAGACAAAAACAACTCCAAAACCCAAAATCTGTGAAATACAGCAAAGGTAGTTCTAAAAGGAAAGTATATGGCAATACAGGCTTACCTCAAGAAAGAAGAACAATCCCAAATGAACATTTAAAACTCACAGTTAATGAAAAGAGAAAAAAAGAACAAATGAGTCTCAAAGTCAGTAGAAGGAGGGACATAATAAAGATTAGAGCAGAAATAAATAAAATTGAGAGGAATAAAATGGAATCAATGAAACCAGGAATTGGTTCTTCAAGAAAACAAACAAACTAGATAAACCCCTAGCCAGACTTGAAATGAAAGAAAGAGAGTGTATACACATTAGCAGAATCAGAAATGAAAAGGAAAAACCACTACAGACACCACAAAAATACAAAGAATTATTAAACAATACTATGAAATATTATATGCTAATAAATTGGATACCCTAGAATGGAAAACTTTGTAGAAAAATACAACCTTTCAACACCTGACCAAGGAAGAAACAGAAAATCTGAACAGACCAATTACCAGAAATGAAATTGAATCGGTAATCAAAAAACTACCTAAGAATAAAATTCCTGTTTCAGATGGCTTCACTGCTGAATTTTATCAAACATTCAGAGAAGACCTAATACCCATCCTTCTTAAAATTTTCCAAAAAGTAGAAGAGGAGGGAATACTTCCAAACTCATTCTATAAAGCCAGCATTCTCTAATACCACTGCCAGGCAAAGACACAACAAAAAAAGAAAATTACAGAACAATATCCCTGGTGAATATAGATGCAAAAATACTCAACAAAATACAGGCAAACCAAATTGAAAAGTATATCAAAAAGATCTATAATGATCAAGTGGGCTTTATTCCAGGGATGCAAGGATGGTACAATATTCAAAAATTCATCAACATCATACACAACATCAACAAAAAGGGCAAAAAACACGATCATCTCAACAGATGCTGTAAAAGCATTTGACAAAATTCAACATCCTTTCATGATAAAAACTCTCAACAAATGGGTATAGAGGCCAAGTACCTCCAAAAACTAAGGGTCATATATGACAAATCCATACCCAAATACTTAACAACGAAAAGCTGAAATATTTTCCTCTAAGATTTGGAACAAGACAAGGATACCCACTCTCCCCACTTTTATTCAACATAGTACTGCAGATTCTAGCAACAGCAATCAGACAACACAAAGAAATATAGGCATCCATATTGGTAAGGAAGAAGGTAAACTGTCACTGTTTGCAGAAGACATGATGTTGTACATAAAAAACCCTAAAGAATCCACCCAAAACGATTAGAACTAACAACTGAATTCAGCGAAGTTGCAGGATACAAAATTAATACACAAAAATCTGTAGCATTTCTATATACTGAAAATGAACTAGAAGAAAGAGAAAAACAATTTCATTTACAATTGCATCTAAAAGAATAAAATGCCTAGGAATAAACCTAACCAAGGAGGAGAAAGACTTGTATCATAAAAACTACAAGACACTCCTAAGAGAAATTAAAGAAGATAACAATAAATGGAAATACATCTTGTGCTCACGGATATGAAGAATTAATATTGTCAAAATGGCCATACTGCCTAAAGCAATCTACAGATTCAATGCAATCCTCATTAAAATTCCAACAGCATTCTTCAATGAACTAGAATAAATAGTTCTATAATTCATATGGAACCACAAAAAACCCCAAATAGCCAAAGCAATCCTGAGAGGGCAGAATAAAGCAGGGGAATTATGCTACCTGACATCAAGCTCTACTACAAAGGCACTGTAATCAAGGCCTTTGATTTGATACTGCCACAAGAATGGACCCATAGATCAATGGAACAGAATAGAGAGTCCATATATAAACCCACACATATATATCCAATTAATATATGATAAAGAAGCTATGAATATACAATGGGGAAATGACAGCCTCTTCAACAGCTGGTGTTGGCAAAATTGGATAGCTACATGTAAGAAAATGAAACTGGATTACTGTCTAACTCCATACACAAGAGTAAACTCAAAATGGACCAAAGACCTGAACACAAGTCATGAAACCATAAAACTCTTAGGAGAAAACATAGGCAAAAATTTCTTGAATATAAACATGAGCAACTTTTTCCTGACCACAAGGGAAACAAGCAAAAATGAACAAATGGGACCACATCAAATTAAAAAGTTTCTGCACAGCAAAGGATGCCATCAGTAGAACATAAAGGCATCCTACAGTATGGGAGAATATATTCATAAATGACATATCCAATAAGGGTTAACATCCAAAATATATAAAGAACTCACATGCCTCAACACCCAAAAGCAAATAACCCTATTAAAAAATGGGTGGAGGATCTGAACAGACAATTCTCCAAAGAAGAAATTCAGATGTCCAACAGGTACATGAAAAGATGCTTCACATTGTTAATTATCTGGGAAATGCAGATTAAATTCACAGTGAGATATCACCTCACAACAGTTAGGATGGCCAACATACAGAAGACCAGGAGCAACAAACACTAACATGGATGCAGAGAAAAGAGAACCCTCCCACTCTGCTGGTGGGATTGTAAATTAGTTAAACCATTGTGGAAAGCAGTATGGATGTTCCTCAAAAAACTAAAAATAGAAATACCATTTGACCCACTCCTAGAAATTTACCCTAAGAAAACAGGATCACAGATTCAAAAAGACATATGCACCCCTATTTATCACTTCTTGTGCCAGTATCAAATTGTCTTGATTTATCGCAGCACTATTTGCAATAGCCAAGATATGGAAGCAACCTAAGTGTCCGTCATTAGATGAATGAATAAAGAAGATGTGGCACACATACAGAATGGACTATTATTCAGCCATAAGAAGAAGAAGACAAATCCTACCATTTGCAAAAACATGGATGGAGCTAGAGGTTTTTATGCTCAGTGAAATAAACCAGGTAGAAAAAGACAAGTACCAAATGATTTCACTCATCTGTGGAGCATAAGAACAAAGCAAAAACTGAAGGAACAAAACAGCAGTAGACTCACAGAACCCAAGAATGGACTAACAGCTGCCAAAGGGAAAGGGACTGTAGAGTGCGGGTGGGAAGCGAGGGAGAAGGGGAATAAGCGGCATTACAATTAGCACACATAATGTAGGAGGAAGGCAGTATAGCATAGAGAAGACAAATAGTAACTCTACAGCGTCTTACTAGGCTGATGGACAGTCACTGTGTGTGGGGGGGGGGGGACTTGATAATATGGGTGAATGTAATAACCACAATATTGCTCATGTGAAACCTTTTTAAGACTATATCAATAACACATTAATAAAAAATATTTTAAAAATAAATAAAATTATAAAAAGTGTGCTTTCAAACTAATGCCCAATTTCCTACTTTTTTTTTCTCATTGATTTAAATGAATATGTTACATATCTTGAATAAGAACACTTTGCAATTGCATTTTCATTCTCTTAATGGCACTTGATAAAGAAGAGTTCTTAATTTGAGTATAATCCATTATGTATTTTTTGGATTTAAACATTTTTTTAATTAAAAATTTACTTCATAGTTTCTGCTTTTTGTATCCTACTTAAGAAATTTTTCCCTACCACCAATATCATAAATATATTACAGTAATTTCTAAACATTTTTTTCCACAGATTCCTTTGAGTGTCTGGGGAATCCTACCACCAATATCATGAATATATTACAGTAATTCCTAAAGTTTTTTACCATGGATCCCTTTAGTATATGGGGAAGACTGAGCACCACTCAGAATAATTTTTAAGTAAATAAGATAAAATAAATATAAAATATGTAGCACTGCAAATAAACAGTTATATTGAGTAGAGTTCTATTGAGGGACCCTATAAGACAACCCCAACCTGGGAGCTTTATTATTTTACTATTTATACTTCACTCTAAAATTTGCCAGGACATGTTTTTTATGTATGCTACAATGCAAAGGTTGACTTTCACTTCATAACATATGTATATTGCACTGACCCTAGACCATTTCTTTAAAAGGCCTTCCTTTTAATATTGCTCTGAAGAACTGGCATTTTTATAAGTCAAGAATTTAATACCATGCAAGTCTATTCCCAAGTCTTCAAAATAATGTCCATTGGGCTACTTTATATTTTTGAGGTAATCATGTTAATTACCACAGATTTATTAATTTTTTTTATAACTAGTAAATTCTTCTATCTTGTTTTAAGAACAGCTTGGCTATTCTTGGTCATTTGAGTTTCTATATAAATTTTTTAATTACCTTATTTTCTATTAAATAGATATTAAATAGGATATTTTTTTGAAATTATACTGCATTTATTGATCAATATGGTAAACAACTGCAATTGTTTTAATATAGAATCTTCTCATACATAAACACTGCATGTCAACTTATTTGTTTAGGCCTTCTTTTACTTCTCTCAATATTTCATGTCCTCCATTGAGTTCTTTTACCTTTTTCCTTAGAATAATTCTTAGGTACTGAATATTAGGTCTATTTTAAATACTATCTGTTAATATTTCATTTTAAAATTGTTTATTCCTAGTGTAGAGAAATACAATTAGTTTTTTGATATTGAATCTATATTGAGAAATCTTGCTAAACTCATTTATGGATACTAATAATTCATCTGTAACTCTTTTAGATTTTCTACATAATAATCATGTTATTAGCAAATAATGACTATTTAATTTTTTCCTTCAAAATCCTAAATACCTTTACTTTTTTTCCCTTGCCTTACTTCACAGTCAAGAATTGTTAATAAAATACTGAGTAGAAGTTGTAAAAGTTGACATCAATACTTTCATGGTCTCGGAAAGATTTCTGTATTTCTCCATAATTATTATAGTTGTAGATTATTTCCTAGATTTATGAGATTAAGAAATATTTCTTATAATTTTAGTTTCCCAATTGTGTTTTTTTTAGCATACAGGGGCATGAATATATTCAGATAATTATAAAACTTTCTCCATTATTTGGTTAATGTGATTAATTATATGTAGAGAGATTTAAATATTAAGACAACTTCTCATTCCTGGAAAAATTCAAATTGGTTGTTTGTATTACTCATTTTGTATAAATCTGTTGATGGATTTATTTTAGAACTTGTGCTTCCTGTTTTGTATCTATACTTATGGATGATGTTTGCCTGTGTTTTTCCTTTCTTTAATGTCCTTGTCAGATTTCCATATCAAGGTTAAAGTTGCTTTGTAGAATAAGTTAGGAAATGTTCATTCTTTTCCTCTACTTCAGAAAAGTTTATGCATACAGATGGTGGAATTCACTAGTGAAGCTAGACTTGCTTGGAGTTCCTTTGCAAGGTTTGATATTACTAAGTCAATGCCAGTCTGTAAACACGATAAGACTTTAAGATTTACTATTTCTTCTGTCGGTTTTTTTAGAAGGAATTTGTCCATTTCATCTACTTATTTTGAGTTTAAAATGCTCTTTTTCTAATTTTTTAAGATGCAATCTAAGTTTTTTGAGACCTTTCTACTTTTCTAGTAGAAGAATGTATTTCTATAATGTTCTTCCTGCTTTAACTATATCCTAGAAATTTTGGTTTGTTTCATTTATACTTTCATTGAGTTTCTGGTTTCCCATGCAATTTTTTTCTTTAACTTCTTGGTTATTTGGAAATACACTGTGTAATTTATAAATATTAGGATCTTAGAGATATGTTTCTGTTATTCATTTGTACTCTAATTCTACTATGGTCAGGAAACACAATTTGTATGATTTTAACCCTCTTAAAATTACCAGGACTTGTTTTTCTAGCCTAATGTGTATTCTGTCTTGCTGAATGTTCTCTGTGTACTTTAAATGAATGTATATTCTGCTGTAGAAGGAAGAGGTGTTCTACAAATGTTAATTAAATCATGTTGCATAATAGTGCTGTTTAGGTATTCTATTTCTTTGCTGATTTTCCACCTACTTATTCCATTAATTAATGAAAGAAGAGTGCTAAAATATCTTGAAATGATAATTGCATATTTATTATTTCTCCTTTCAGATTGGTCAGTCATTGCTTCAGACATTTTTAAACTGTTGTTAAATACATATCCAAAACTTCACCCCTTCATCAATATGAAATGTCTGGTAGTATTCTTTGTTCTGAAATATACTTTGATATTAACATAGCCACTCCAGCTTTTGTGATTAGTATGTTGGGTTAAAAATAAAAGAATGGAGGAAAGTATGCCTTATCTATGTTTTTACACGACAATGGATTCTTGTATACGGAATTGAGTTGATTATTCCTTTTTTAAAGTCCAAATGACAAACTCTTTTAATTTGTTGTGTTCAAAGTGAACATCTTATAATTTGTTTTATATTTGTCCCATGTGCTCTTTGTTCATTTTTCTTTTATCCCATTTTCCTATATTATATTTTAGTAATTTCAATTTATCACTATTATTGTCTTGTTTTCTATACTTCTCTTTTATTTCTGTGATTCCTGAAAGGTTCACAAAACATATCTTTGTCAGTTTACTTTAGCTGATAATTATACCAGTTCAAACACAGCATGAAAACCTTGCCATATACTTCCACTATCCTACTTCTTTCCTTTGTGCTCTAATCATTATGTATTTTACTTCTGTTCATACTATAAACCTGAAAATACATTGTCATTACTTTTACCTCAAGTTATTTTTTAAAAAACTTTTTAAATAAAGAAAAATATATTTTATGCTAGCAGTTTGTAGTGCTATTCATTCTTTGTCTATAGATACAAATTTCTACCTTGTATCATTTGCCTTCTCCTTGAATAGTTTTGTCTTCATTTAACATTTTTTTTTTGTAGTGTTTATCTGCTACTAGAAAATCTCATTTTTCTGAGAATATTTTGCTTTTATTTTGGAAAATATTATTGCTGGGTATAGAATTGTAGGTTGGCAGTTTTTCCTTTTATTATCTTAAAGATGTCTTTCCATGATCACCTCACTTGCATAATTTCTGAAAACAAGTGTGCTTTCTTTCATGTCTTTGGTCTTCTGCATGTAATGTGTCTTTCCCTCTGTAACTATTTTAACATTTTTTCCCTCACAGCTGGTCATGAATAATTGTCTAATATGGATTGTTATGGCTTTCTTTATTTTTATTTTGCTGTTTGTTCATTAAACTTCTTGGAAATGTGGTTTTGTAGGTGGAATAGTGGTCCCCTAAATATGTCCATGTCCATTCCCAGTACTTTTGAATATGTGACATAATATAGCAATAAGGAATTAAGGTGGTAAACAGAATTCAACTTGCAAGTCAAATAACTTTGAGATGAGAAGATTACCCTGGATTATTTTAGTGGAACCAATATAACCACAAGGTTCCTTTTAGGTGAAAGAGGGAAACAAGAGTCAGTGTCAGAGTGATACCAGATGAGAAAAACTCAGCCAACTATTACAATATACATAAATTGCAGAACCTAGAAAAAGAAAAGAAAATGGGGTTTCTTCTAGATTCTTCAGTAAGGAACACAGCTCTACCTGTACCCTGGTTTTAGCCTATAGAGACTCATTTCAAACTTCTAACCTCCAGGACTGGAAGATAATACATTTTTGTAATTTGAAGCCACTAAATTTGTGGCAATTTGTTATAGAAGCAATAGGAAAGTAATTCATGTGGATTTATAATTTTTCTCAAATTAAGAATACTTGGAGACACTGCTTTCTCAAATATTTTTTCTTCCTACTCCTCTTGGGATGCTAATAAGATGTATGTTCAATCATTTGGTATTATTCCAGATATCAGTGATGTTCTGTTCATTTCTTTTATCATTCTTTTTCTTTCATGTAGTTTATTTTGGCTAGTTCCCATTAGCATGTCTTCATGTTTACTGACCTTTTCTTCTTCATTGCCTAATATGTTTTAATTACATTCAGTGTGTTTTTCAATTCTAGGCATTTAATTTGAGCCTCTTAGATATTTTCTATTTCTCACTGTGCTATTTTCCTCTACCTCTTGAACAATGGGGCATATTTACAGTATCTGTATTACCAGGACTTGTTTCTCTAGCCCAGTTCCATCATTTCTGTAATCTCTGGGTATTTCTATTCATTGTTTCTTCTCTTGCTTGTGGGTTTTATTTTCTGGCTTCTTTGCATGCATAGGATATAGGATCCATACATAAGATTCCAAATATTGTCAATTTTACCTTTTAAGTTTGTGGATTTTATTGCACTTCTTTAAGTGATATCAGATGTCTTACACTCAGTTAGTTAAATAAAATCATTTGTATTCTTTCAAAGTCAGAGCAGCTGGTTATTTAGGATTAGTTTAGTCCTATTATTAAGAAAATGCCCTTCTAAAGATTACACAAATTGCTATGTAGTTGAATTTATGAATTTTTTCCACTTTGGTCACTGCGAACATGAATGACTCCCAACCCAGAGTGAGCTCAAGAAATATTCTCCCTCCTCCTCTAGAAGATCTTTCCCAGCCTCAGATAGTTTCCTCACACATGTGCCAATCAGTAGTGAGCTAAAGACTTGTGAGAACCTTCTGCATTGTTCTCTATGTATGCAGATTCTTACTATATTCAGTTGCACAAATTCTAGCCACCGTGACCTCCTCAAATTGAATTTCTGCCATTTCAATTCAGTGATACTTTTGAATTCCCTCTCCTTGGGTTGCAACGTGGGAATTGCTTACAGGAAGAAATCTGGTGCTTGTACAGAGATCAATCCATGTGTGTCCTTTCTCTTGGGGATCATGGCCTGATATGATCTCTTTCCCAATGTCTACACACTGGTGTGTTATCCATGTATGTAAGGTCAGTTAATTTATAACAAAGGAGCCAAGAAAACAAATGGGGTAAGGATAGTTCCTTCTTTAAATGGTGTTCAGAAAATTGGACAGAAACATGCAAAAGAATAAAATTCACACCATCCACACATATTAACTCAAAATTGATTAAAGATTTCAATGTAAGACCTGAAAGCATAAAACTTTTAGAAGAAATCGTATGCAGTAAGCCTCTCAATATCAATTTTGGCAGTGCATTTTTGGATCTGACTCCAGAAAAAGCAATGGGAACAAAACTATAAATGTAAACAAGTGGGGTAACATTAAACTCAAAGTTTTGGCACAGCAAGGAACTCATCAACAAAATGAAAAGTTGACTTAATCAATGGGAGAATTTGCAAATCATATATTGTAAGGGGTTAATATCCAAAATATATAAAGAACTTAACTCACAGAAATATATATATCAGATTACAAAATGGGCAGAGGATCTAAATGGACATTTTTCCAAAGATATATAGATGGCCCACAAGCATATGAGAAGATCCTCAACATCACTAATCATCAGGGAAATACAAATCAAAACCTCAATTAGATAACACCTCATACTATTAGAATGGCTGTTATCAAAAAACAAGAAACAAGTAGTATTGGAGAGGATATGGAAAAAAGGGACCCCTTGTACACTCTTGATGGGAATGTAAATTAGTGCAGCCAACTATGAAAAACAATATGGAGGTTCTTTAAAATTTTTAAATAGAACTACCATATGATGCAACTATTTTACTTCTGCATATATTCTGAAGAAAACGAAAATACTAATTCCAAATGATATATGCACCCCAATGTTCACTGTAGCATTATTTCTTTCCAAGACATGGAAACAACTTGTGTTCTTCAGTGGATGAATCAATAAAGATGTCATTACATATATATATACACACACACAGAGTGAACTATTACTCAGCCATAAAATAAAGAAATTCTTAAAAAAAAAGTAATTCTTGTCATTTACAACAACATAGAGCTTGAATGTATTATGCTTATGAAATAAGTCAGATAAAGATAAATTCTGTAGCATTTCACTTATATGTGTAGTCTAAAAAAACAATCAAACAAAATAGAAGTTCTTAGATACAATGACCAGACTGGTGGTTATAAGAGGAGAAAGGGTTAGGAGGTGTGTGAAATGGGTGAAAGAAATTAGTTGTATGATGGTAGACAGTAACAAGACTTCTTGTGGTGATAAATTTGTATTGTGGACAAAAAGCAGATCATTTTTTTATAATCATTTTTAATGAGATATAATTTATATATATTTTATTGGTTTCAGATGAACAACTTAGTGATTTATCAACTATATACCTATTAAATGCTCACATGTAAGTGTAGTTATCATCTATCACCATAAAAAGGTATTACAATATCATAAGCTATATTCCCTATGGTATATTTCCATCCCCATGACTAAATTATTTTATAATTTGAAGCTTGTATATCTTTATCCTGTTCACCTATTTCACCCCCCTCCACCATGGTAAGCAAACATCCATTCTCTGTGTTCATGAGTCTATTTCTGTTTTGTGTTTGTTTGTTTTGTTTTTCAGTTTCCACATATAAGTGAAACCATGTGGTACTCATCTTTCTCTGACTGACTTATTTCACTTGGTGTAATACCCTCCATGCCCATCCATGTTTTTCAAAAAACTGAACATAGAAATACCATTCAACCCAACAATTTTACTTCTGGGAATCTACCTGAAGAAGATGAAGTTATTAATTTGAAAAGATATGTACACCCTTATATTTATTGTAGCATTATTTACATAGCCAAGATATGTAACCATATACATATATACATATATATATGTATGTGTATATATACATATATATATATATATATATAAAATGGAATATTATTCAGCCATAAAAAGAAAGAGATCTTGCCATTTGCAAATTTGCAACACAGATGGACCTACAAGGTATTATACTATGTGAAAAATTAAAGTATGTTGTACACCTGCAACTAACATATTGTTATATACCAATTTCACCTCTATAAAAAATTTAAGACATACAGAAAATAGAAGTGAAGAGATTAAAAAATGAGAGTCTTAGATAAGGAAAAGGGCAGCTTAGTGTTGTGTCCATGAAGGCCAACATCCAACTATTAGAAATCTAAAAGTAGAGATCAGAGAGAACAAAGGAAGCAATTATTAAAAAATGGTATTAGGGAATTTGAACCTAAATCTTTGAAAGCGTGCACAATTTATTCAGACCAATATATAATATTACTTCTAATAAACCTGTCCCTATAATCATAGAGTTTAAATATACCATAGATCAGATGAATTAATAAAAGAGTCCAAAGTGAGAGAGATAATTAGTACATGTACATTGAGAAGTCCGAGTGGCATAGGACTTCTCAGAGGAGAGCAGAGGAAGTGATTCTAGGACAGCAGGAGGGGAAGACTCCAGGTCAACAGCTAAGCCGCTGGCCTGAAAAATGACCAGTACAGGCAGGAAGAGGGGATGGAGATATGCCAGAAGGAGGTTTCTAGAAAGAAAATTGAACAAATGGATCATTTGATGTAATTTTGAATTTGGAGAAAATTAAAGATATACATTGAAACACTTGGCAAACTACAAAAGTAGGTCTATAGAAATATAAGTAAGTGAAAAATGAAAACAATTATTGGTCCCAGGGACATAAAAAGTTGCATGAAACAAAAATTATAATCATAGTTCTTTACATGAATCATCAGAGAATGTTTACATGGTCATAATAATGTAATAGTGCATTATAATAAACTAACATTGTAATCTAACATGATATTTTTTAAATGGGCAAATACTGGGAAATAAATTAGGAGTATAAAGTGTTCAGAAACCACAGAAGGAAGTCAATGCCTGAAATTGATAAACCAGAAAATAGTGGGGTATGTGTATTATTTATAAATATAGCAGTAATATTTTTTTTCAAATAAAAGGAGTGTGGGCATCTAGAAGTCACAACCCAGCTGTGTACCAAATCTCTCTTTTCTTGATCTCTACAATGGCCTATGTACCTTTCAATCCACTTGGCTCACGTCAGCTCCAGTGAGTTTTCAAAATGCAAATCCTATCATTTTCTCCCCACTCTTAAAACCTGTAGAGACTTTTTCAGGGGCTCCTCATTGCCTTACACTCAAATCTTTCACAGGGTCTTGAAGGTCATGCATGCTTCCTTCCACCTCTTATCACTCTTTACCCTTCCCTTGGCCTTCTATGCCTCAGCACACTGACCATGTTTACTTTGAAAATGTCTAACTCCCTTCAATGCCACTGATTTGATGTATGCTGCTCCTATCCTGTTTCAAACCATTACCCCATCCCAATTCCCACATTCCTTTTACACACACACCTTCTGTTTTATAAAGGTATCTCCTTTTTTTCTTTCAAGCTGCAGCTCACAGACTTAGCTTAGGAGGGAGGTATTTATGGTTGTCAGCACATCAAGATCTTGTGGCCTGAGCTCTCCTTTAGAGCACTTACTCAGTTTTCCACTCTTGACTGCCTAACCCCCATCTCTCTCCTGCTCCCTGCCATTAGACTGTAACTTTCAAGAGATGACAAATATTATTTATCTTTGTTCCTTTGTACACCAGTATGTAGTACAATACTTGGAATGTAATAGGTGTTCAATAAATATTTTATGAATGAATGAAAAATTAAAAATAGACTAAACATCCAAGATCTAGGTGAAGTCTTACCTAGCTCTTGCCGCTTCCTAGTTATGTGACCTTGAAGAAATCATTTAGTCACTATGACTTCCTCATTTATAAATCATACTAGTAACACATAGTTTAAAACATTAGAAAGATTATATGAAAGGTAATACATACAGAAGTAATTTCTGCTCTGTGTGTATGTTATATAAATGTAAGCTTCCTCTCCTTTCCTTTCTTTAAATCATTACTGATAACCTTGGCATGTATTTGATCATAACACGTATTCTCTAGACTTAAAAGTAAAAAGGAAAGGGATGGCACCTCATCAGGAGCAGTGTGTTTCAAGGGGTGGCAGAAGATCTATGTTCACAGAGTAAAAAGGGCAAGACTTCTGCAAGCTTTCAAGTTTTCAATCCAGTTCATTATTCACATGCTACCACCACCAAAACAAGTTTAACTGCAGTACAGTTCATAGTATAAAATATTTCATTTGTGGTTGAAATACATGAAACACATAACCTCATCAAATGTATATTCAGTAGGAATTGTACTCTGCCATCTGTCGGTTTTCACATACTGCAGTGTACTTTTGAATTTCTAACAGAAAATGCAGGTCTCAAGGACATTACATGAATTTGTGACATGACTGTAGGACAGTTGCTGGGAAGGTAAAGTAATGAACAAGTTAGATTTTTTTCACCTGTCTAGAAGAATCATCTGTGGCAGATGTAATAGTGATAATAATTTAATCATAATTATGCTATTATGCCATATTATTATGACAGTTAAGATTATAATTTAATGTCACACCCTTTTAACTCAATAAAAGTTATTCATACATTAGATATCTTTTACTAGTAAAGGTTTACATCTAGCCAAGATTTTCTTTCTCTTGATGATATGAAAATTATACGTTCAGATAAAAAATAACCCCATGGCTTGAGTGAGAAACTAGGTATTCAATTTAGACACTAAGATAGGTCAGTTCTGACAGGTCTTAGGTAACTGCCGTAAATTTTCACCCAAGTACCATGTTCTCTGTGTGTGTGTGTGTGTCTGTCTCTCTCTCTGACACACTTGTTCACTGCTTCACCAAGGGTGCTTATTTAAAAAATTTTCCCTCACTTGTTATTTATCTTCTGTATTTGCTCTTTTGACATCATTCGACTGTGTTCCCTTCATGCCCAGACTGGAGCTGAAGTGAAAGCATATCTGAGTGTAAGACACAGGTCTAGACAGAAAGAGAAAAAGGAGTTACTGTGATAATGCTGGCAGCTTGCCAAGTCTTTTATTTTGATATGATTTCCCCTGAGTCTGGCTAGAAAGACTGCTGGTGCCTTAGCCACTCTAAATCCCATGGCAACCCCTCCGGAGCCATCTCCCTCTTCATTAGAGTGCGGAACCCCAGGCTTACAGACAGCACGTGGTTCAATGCAAGCTCTCCGAAGTGAGTGAAAATACCAGCTCAGTTTGCATCCCATCAAATCAGTCACCCAGATACTTAATGTATCCTTGAATCAACTGGTGAATGGTTAAAATGCAGATTCTAATTGGGTAGGTCTGGAGTGGGGATGAGATTCTTCATTTCAAACAAGCTACGAGGTCCTGGACCATACTTTGAGTAACAAGAATCCATACACCTAAACATAACTTCACTGATGCCAGTAACTGACCTGCTTGCCCTCTCTTTCCCACTTCTCCCACATTTCCACATTTTTACTGGTCTGCTTATATTAAAAAATAAGAAAGCATAATTGAACCCAGCAAGAACCAGACTTAGATAGAATACAAAAATACCAAGGAGTATTTCTTTGATTCTGTTCTTTTTTTTAATTCTATGAAAGAATAGCATGGTTGAATACACACTGTCTGTAACTACAAAGAACTGGGTGTGAATTCCAGTTATAGCTCTTGATAGTCAGGCAAATTTTAGGACAAGTTCCTCAATCTCATGTCAGTCTTCTCATCCATAGCCTGGAGATAACATCCATTTTATAGGACTTTTGTGAAGCCTAAATAAAATAACATAAAATTGTCCTGGCATACTGTAAGTTCTTAACAGATGATAGGAAATAGTGATTAGATACACCTAGCTCAGTGGAATTACTCAATATTATACAAAATTATTTTTACATTGGAATTTAGTGTGTTAAATATGTCAAAGTCTAAGCAAATGCTTTTTTTTAAAAAAAGAAAAAGAAAAATCAAGGCATTATTAACTGTTATATGCTTGGCAAAGAGAGTCTATTTTTAAATTCTGAATTTCATTTGAGATAAATTATTTTGTATTATAAAGAGGCTGTGTGGCAGATTTTTTAATCAGCTTTCACTGCCTTTGAAATATATTTGTTAATTGGAAACAAAGTAAGTGGCTTAAAATTCCTGTGGATGCAGCCACTCTAGTTATTCTTTCTAAATGGTGCTTGAAAATAAATATTTATCAAAAAGCACTTGATAAGCAGCTAATACGAAGAAAAACAATGCCCCCTCCCCACCAATCGGTAGCCCATCAACATATATCGATATATTGATAGAATGTTCTTTAGTAATTTGCTGCTAATACCTTGACAGCAAGGTATTTTTAAAGAGTTCTTTTGCAGCTGACATGAATTTGGATCATGTGAATTGACTCACCATTTAAATCTGACTATGTAGAATGGTGTGCTATTGATTCTGACTGTCCTTGACCTCAGGACTAACACTTACCTTAGCTGACTGAGGAAGCCAACTTTTAGTTTGGCCTGTGTTGCCTTACAGCATCTCTGCCTTTTGACAATAAAACAGAAAGATTAGGAAAGCACACAATGAGTTAATGCAAGAAAAGCCACCCAGCTTTACCCAGACTGTTCATGCTAGGGAAAGAATGACAACCTTCCTTCCTAAGGAAAATCAGGCCAGGATTTGGAGATATTTTTACCACCACCTCCCTGCACAGTTTGATTCACATTTGGAGGTGAGCAGCTCTGGTTTCTTTTCAATGTCACCATTGTCTTTAGACTGAAAATACCATCTGAATTTCCTACACAGTCTTAGGCTGGTGGTATGAAGATACGCTGCTGGCATGTGATTCAAGCTGTGTAAGGATGTACTTGATTCAGAAATGGAAAATCGTTAAATGTTTGGAGAACATCTTCCGCAATGGTGCTTTCCCTTTTCACTCTTACAAATGGGGAAATGGAGCACTGTGATGAAGAGAACATATTTTCTAAGAGGGTGTCCCCCAGTTGGAGACATGCCAACTCCCACAGAGGATAATAGAGCTTTTCAGCCTAATATTTAATTTTATTTCTTCTAAATAACAACAATTTCTTGTTTTCCTTTCTCCCTTCTATATATATCAGTCAGAATTAATCTACAGGGATTCCATCTTTGAAAGGGACTACTGAGCTTGATGATTTTCTTTTTAATGTTATCTTCTTTTGGTTCATGGCATAAGATAGAAAATAGCATTTTCAGACAAGTTTCTGCATCTCCAATATTTTACACACACACACATAGGAATCTGCTCTAAAATGTACCAACTCTTGATTATTCTTTAAACAGAAAATCAAGGAATATATACAATGCATTGAAATCTATGGGGAATTTTTTTAAATGTTATCTGATCTAACTGGTTTATCCTTTTCAAATTTTCATCAGAATTGCTCACAAGTAGTTAAATAATTCATTTGAAGTCTGAAAGCTTTGTTATTTTTAGCTGTTTTTGCAAATATGAAATGCCCCCAAAAAACAACAGCAAAGCATTAGGGGAAAATGCTGAATTTAGACCCAGATAATATAAACATAGCATATTTTGACCGCAAATTAAAAATGAGATGTATGTTTTATGTAAAAATAAGGCTATAAATTAAATCATAACATGGTTACATGATTTTATACTAAACACACAAATACAAATCATTTACACATATATACACATTGATAGCATTTTTATTACATATGAATTCATTTCTTCTGCCAGCGATGGCATCCCATACACTCTTTACCTAGAAAACCTTACACTTACTCTAAGACACCTCAAATGATAAAGGTTTTTTCTGTGAAGTCTCCCAAGACTTCAGGGTGCAAAACTTAAAAAAAATAAAATAAGAATGTATCTCTTGAATTTGGAATCTATATAATTATTTCCATCCCCCTTCACAATGTCAGGTTTTTGAAGGTAGGAATACACACACACACACACACACACACACACACACACACACACACAATATGTACTCCTGAAATTCTACAAATTTTTTCTCATTCTAAGAATTCTATGTGCCAAATATCTAGTAGGCATACAGCTTAAAATAACTGATAAAATGTCTTATAAATAAGTTCAAAAAGACAATCATCTTCAGTGACTAGAACCTAAAGCAAATGATACCACGATGTGTGTGTGTGTTCTGCATGGCCATATATCTGCCAAAGCAAAGTGAGGCAAAATCTATGCCTAAAAGACTCATTAAAAAAAAGTGAGTGAGCCTTGTTAAAACACACTGTGCATAGGGGGAAGAAGCATGAATGGTGTGAAAGTACAATACAATCCACACTTATTTTATCACACAAGGACCTAAGTGTTACTTACCTACGATTAGTGACATCCCATGATTATTCTCTTCCTAGGAAATCACTATATGAAACACTTCAGTAACAGGAACATGGCTGCTTTTGATGGGCGTAATGTTAGGTAAAGGAATTGCTTCCAAGTGACCCTCCTGCCTTTATAAGTGCTACATGGTGTCTTTTCAACATAATGTCCATAGCTGAAGTTCTCTTCATTATTTCCACTTATAAACAAGAATTTTTCCCTGTTATGTGCACCCCCCCATTTGAATTCTTAAAATTCAAAGCAGTCATTTTACATTCTTAGCCACACACAAAAAAATTGCTTATTATTTTGTTTGTGATTCTATATATTTTTGCTAATAAATTTAGCTGTAAAGAGGAATCATAATGCAATACTCCAGCTTTAATTTCAAGAAATGCAGGCAGCAATTTCAGGCAGTTAGTTTTTCTTTTAGACTAATGTCTCTGATATATTGAAAAGCCTAGAGAAACTGTTACAATGATAATGGAAGAATCTTATACATTTTCATTGATATCAAGTTGCCATTGACTTCAGGGAATTGACAAGGTAATGGTTTTCACACATACTTCCATTGACACCAAAATATCAGAAGTGTCAGACACAATGAAGTGTCTCTTTCAAGATCTACCGGTATTAAAAGAACAAGAACAGTAAATGCAGAGAGCTATGATAATATAATATTACGTCTCTTAATATTCCTAACGGTCCATAAATTGATCTGATTTGTAAGGAACTCCTATTGCAGACATCAGCTCTCACACACACAAATTTAGGGAAGAGGAAAGGTGAGAAAAGCGGAGGTGGTGAGTGTTAAGGCTATTATGACAGACATAGAAATAAACTTTATCTGGAGCTAACATTTATAAAGTACAATGTATAATTGTTCAAAACCAAGAACAGACCGTGGTGATGAGAAAACAGTCAAGGAACTCACACCAATTTGGTATTTTAGGTTAATTGCTTTATTATTAATACAGAGAAGTTGCACATTAGTTTTGTATAATTAGACAGAAATTATGCAGTGTTTGGTAATTGTAGCAGAATTCTGTAGTTTGCTATAACTTTGTGCTGAACAATATAAAAAATAAAGAATTACAATCTTTAAAAAGAGACACATAGTTGGCATCAGAGCACAACTTGAAGCAGAAACTGATATATGACAGATTTTCATTATTTCTGTGAGGTTAAGTTAACTGGATCAGATCTGCATGACAGGATATTAATAAGATACTAGGTGATATTTTTAGTGTGACTGAAGTACATCCAGAGGCCAGAGATTTAACTTGTTTTCTTCCCATTTAGGAGCACTTTCCTGGGTTAACTGATTTAATTTGTATTCTTAAATTAAGACCCTTTAGAAAAGTACCTAGGACCGAAGTTTTCGGTGACCTTAGTTAAAATTATGCTTACCTAAGCAACAATTTTTAACTTCTATAAACTGTAGTGCATTTTATGTTTCGAAGGCACATCAAGCTCGGGAGACAGAGAGATGACCGCAAGAGCCACAGCCTCTGCCCTGTGCACGCTAAACACATCTGTGGAGAAGAAAGGGACAGAACTAGAACTGCTCATTCCTTGGATGTTACTTAATTACAGGGCAATTAAAAGGTATCCTGGAGAAATTACGTTGCTAAAAGTTCATCTAAAAAGGTAGATCTGAACTAGTCTTAGAGACAGGCAAGTCCTCCCGGAGGAAGGGGCATTTATTCTGAATTCTGGAAACTGGAGTAGGCTCTCTGGCCAAAGGAGAAGTGCTGCAGAACAATTCAGAGAAGGGGCAATTATATGCGAGAGCCTAGAGGCACGAAGCATGGAATATGGAATACAGAAGATCAGGCTGGCCTTCAGCCTTCTTTTAAAACTGTTTATTTTCATTCTCCCTATTCGAGTGCAATACAAGGACTCTATGAAGAAGGGGCATTGTCCACATTCCTGGACACTGGCCACCTCTGCCCGATCAGTGTACCTACCGAACTGACTTCTGGCTTCCATCATGCTGACATGTTGTCAGTGGTGACATGGTTCCCCAACCCCAATTTATTTCAAAATATTTCTGCATAGACCAATTATTGAGGTTAATTGTTTTTAAGTGGATTTAATTTCAAGATAAATTGTCTGATTTACACCTTGAAGTTACTTGTTCCTCAAATTCTTGTCTGAAAAGTGGCAAGTGAGTCTTTCAAAAGATGTCTGTGCCGGCCTGTGACTACACCAATGAACGGAGCATACATAGTCCTGCCCTCATCAAACTTACCATCTTACAAAGAGTCAAATAAAGCATGGCAAGTACCAATGTATAAAATGGTGAAATTACACAATATTTCTTAAAAATAAATAAGCATTTTGGCAAATGCAAGGACAAGAGAATTAATTAATTCTGCAAATCTACTCTGCCAGACATTATACTAAGACTTAGAAATATATAATGCACAGGCTGTAGACCTCACAAAAACTACATTTCCTGCAAAGCAGCTAATGTTTATGGAGCACCTCCTACATGAAGCACTGTGGTTCTACTGCTCTTCCTACTCAGCTTCACCACCACACCAGCCTATTTGCTGTTCCTTGAACATGCCAGGAACACCCCCATGTCAAGAGTTTTGCGCTGTTGTTTCCTCTCAAAATGTTCTTCTCCTAAATTACCTCCAGAATCACTTCTTACTTCCTTCACTTCTTTCTCCAATGCTAACTTCTCAGAGAGACATTTTCTGGCCACCTTATCTACAATGCACCCCACCCCCACATTCCCTATCTCCACTCCACACTTCAGTTATCTCTTTACAGAAAAGGTTCTTTACCATCTAATATGCTAAATATTTTACACATTTATTTAAAATTGTTTTCTATTTTCTTTATCACTTGTAAGCTCCCAGTGTTCAAGGACATACACTATGATTGATGACATCATCTGCATTATTTTTATATACAGATTATAGGGAGTTATTAACTGATTTGGCAGCATGATCACTTGCTGGAGTCGATAATCCTTTTTATCTTATTTGGCAAGGTCATTTGGACAAATTAGGCCAAACTTAAGTAAGTAAGCAACCATTGGGAAAAATGAGAATATGAGACTATGAAGAATGATAAAATTCTACTTTAAAAATAAATATTTAACTTTTTCTTATTACAAATTTAACAGTTTATCATTGCTGTAAAGTGTGAGTTTACCTTACTTAAATCTTTGCTAAATTATATACACTTCAGTATATTCAGACCGGACATTCAAGTTCTTAGTTTTTATCTATTTTAATCTGCTTGGTTATGCAGCAAAATACTGGCTTAGACACATGATTATTTCCACATTCTTAAAAGTGAGTTCCCTGGACAAAATGCTGTGCACAATTTCAGGGATGTTTTGTATGCATTTGCTTTTCAATTTAAATAAAAATTATGACTTTCTATTTATTTCAATCTGTTGGCAATTCTTTTAGACGACCAGGATATTTTCATAACATTGACAAAGGAAAAAGCATAATCTGAGTTCACCTGTTTCATGGGTTTTAAAGCCACGTGCTTTTATAGGATTGCAATGAGGGGCTGATCATAGGTTCAAGCCAATGAATTTGAAAAGAAAAATTTTAACCTTAAAAATCCTTGTTGCTGAAAAAATTCTTTTTTAATAATAGAAATTATTCTCTCTCTCCCCAACACCCCTCCCAACCGTAATTTGTTTTTCATGTCACAGAACTCAGCACCAAACAAATTACACACCTTATCCATGGCTATAAGCTCAAAATGCTCAGACTCATGTTTTTCACTATAAACCAGGGGCAAAGTGATTCCAGGGTATTTTTTGTGATAGTAAAAGAAATCCTGGAAACTCTTTACAATTATTCCTGCATGGATCAACATGGCATACCGTGGCAGTCCAGAGATCAGTATGAGACATATTTGAAGCTGAATCCATGCTGACAGAGAAAGACTTTCTATTTGTTGAATACCTGAAGTACCTCATTTCCCATGAACTGGCTTATCTCTTCATAAATTGTGGGCAACAACTAAGATGAGTTAAGCTCCCACCTTTGTTACCAAATATAGCCAGCTGATCTGTGAGTAATAGAGACAACAGAGTAATCAGTTTCAGAAAACAAAAACTATTTATTGTTTGGGAAACTAATCTGTCCATTCTCTGCATGAAAGGAAAAGCCACACTCAGAAACCTGTTTGCTGCAATGAGTTTGATCGAACACCCCCGTACCAGGCTTGGTATTACAACTTTAAGCCAGAATTTTGAGGATTGTTTTTGCTTAGTATCAAGTTAACTGTTTGACAAATAAATTCAGATCAATGGATCTTAGACAGTCAGCTAACAGCCCTTATCACACTATTTTCCATCAAACCAAGTCACTGACCATCAGTATAAACAGTTAAAAAATAAAGGTATTTTTTATTTCTCTTGAAGCCTTTTTGACTATCTCAAAAACTTGTTTGTAATGTGTGATAAATGTGCTTAAATATATGTTTTCACAGCCTCTTAAGAGATGGAATTAAACATGTGTCTTTTAACGGAGACAACAGAACCTTATCAATGACGAAAACTAAAATTACCTGGTGTCCAACACAAGGGCTAGTGGGCACATCAGCCTTCATGGGCTAGATGTAAACTACACCTCTGTCCACGCAGAACATGAGGGATGGAAATAAAGCCAACGCATGCTATCAATGCATTTCTGCTTTAATAAACATTGTTCAAATTTCCCCTGGCATTTTAAAAAATACGTATAAAAAATAAGAATGTGCACAACACATGCTAAGGACAAATCCTGAGCCTGCTCAAGTATAAATGTGTTCAATTCGATATTTTTAGTCTGTGTCTATGGAAAGAAAGAAATCTGTGCTCAACCCCAGTCTATAAATTTCTATGTGCCTATTGACATAGTATGTAGATGTCCTTGGCCAGATAAAAAGACAGAAAGAAAACTGCCTGCCTGCCTGCACAGCCACGAAGCACTGCAAACCCTCTCAAAGACCTCTCTCTAATCAAAACAATTCTCCAAGGCTGAGTGATGGGCAGAAAAAAAAAAAAAACAAAGATAAAATAACAGAGAAAAAAATGAACTGGCACATTTTTGACCTATAGCTGTTGAACTATGATACCTTATAAATAAACAAACAAAAATATGCAGTTTTGATAAAGTGTTTTCAATGATGTTTATTTTTCCAAAAAGGGAAGACCCAATTATGAGATAAACACTGCCAGGGAAACAAAGCTAACATTCACTTACATTTTAAAAAGCAGACATAGTCTTACCTTTTATATATTATACTATGACATACTCTATTCTTTTTAAAGCAATTGTGCCTTTTCTTATGACTGCAAACACCTGGAACCAGCCAATGTCCAGTCAGCGATCAACTGATGGATTTCAAGATTATTATGGACCCAACAGCATCTCCAAGTACCCTATGGAAGTTCTTCACCTCACTTCTAAGGTTAACTATGTGCACCATTTTCAAGCTAAATTGCATTTTAAATACAAAGGAAATTAGCTATGAAACATGGACTTGATACTTTAATGACTGAGTTCTATCAGACTAAATCTCTAAATGGGGTGTTGCCTTAAAGATTATCCTCTCTTTGGGAAACTGTTTACATCTCTGTAGTTTTGGCAACATCTGAGAGATTATTGTCATACTCTCAAAAGCTACCCTGTTTCCAGAATCACAAATGATCTTCAGTTCCTAGATCAATACATTCCTTCTGCAGATTTCCTTGAAAATGTCAATTGTATATATTTAGATTTAAGAAATACTGTATTCTAGCTCTTTTCATTTCTTTTGATTACTGGAGATTGTTCTGACATCATGTGGAGATGTATAAAGACAAAAATTAAATGCCACACTACACCAGTCATGTCAGTAGCACTACTAAGTAAGCTTTTCAAGCTAAGCCGCATGACAACTACACAGGTCTGCCAGACTTAAAGTGGACTTGTATTCCAGTTGGTATTTTAGCACTTCTTTGGAACATAACCACTTTTTAGAATTACATGGTTACTTAATTGAAAGTAGATTTTAAAATTATAGTAGCTGTTAAATATGAGGAGCTAAATTTTCAGTTGAATACTTAAAGCTGTTATTGGAGGTGAACTGGGCAGGCAGTTTAACAAGCAACAGGAAATGTTTAAAATCACCAAGATCATTATCCGGTGAAGTTAAAATCCCCAAACCAGAGGGCTCAGAATTATATGGGAATCTGCAGTGAAATCATCATCATCCGAAACACATCTGGATAGGTAAGACCATTAGATATGCTGGGCGCATACAGGAGGAAAAGATAGGCCAGGGAGTCCCAAGCATGAGGGAAGTCAGGCTCCCTGGGACTGCACAGACTCCAGTGTACAACACAAGAAAACAGTCAGGTGAAAGTGGCTGTATTAGTGACCGTAATGTGTGCTCATGAGCACATGTGTGTCTAAATCCTATTTCCCAGGCCTTTTCCCCAGGCCTATTGGTAGGGGGGAAAAAGATGCAGAGTCTGAGATCAATGGTCCTGAACTGACAGCAGTGAACGAGTAGCCTGCTACATAGTAGTGGAAGGCAGTTAATAGCCCTGTAAAGTTGTCCACATCCTAATCCCCCAAAACTTGTGGATATGTTACCTTAGATGGCAAAATAACTGCAAATATAATTAAGTTCAGGATCTTGATATGGGGAAATTATCCTGAATTCTCTGCGTGGGCCTGAGAAATAGTTTGCTAAAGAGGGAGGGTCGGAGTCAGACAAGGAGATGTGATGGATGCAAGCAGAAGTTAGAGAGGAGAGAAGATGCCATACTGTTAGTTTTGAAAATGGAAGTAGTCACAAGCCAAAGAATATATGTGGCCTCTAGAATCTGGAAAAGGCAAAGAAGTAATTCCCCATTAGACCATCTAGAAAGAATCAGTTCTGCTGACATCCTGATTTTCTCCCGGGTGAGACATCTGATCTTCTGAACTGTAAGAGAACTTTGTGGAAATTTGTTATAGTGGTAATAGGAGATCAATACAGATGTTTTATGGCAGTTTAAAGAGCAGCATCTGGCATCCTGTCAGACCTTCACCCAGTGCCCACTCCCTCTGCATAGTGGTGACCAGCTACTTTAGACAGGTTTCTTTCCGATCTCTCTTTTCTTAGAGTGCTTACTTAAAAGAATGTGCAATTGTAAATTATTTATATGCCCTTTTGAGATATGGATCTCCCATGCCTTATCAGTTTTACAACCCAACGTATCTTTCTCAAAGACCTGGGAGTAATGAAATGTAATCATCAAAGGAAATGGTGCCCCTGTCTTGCAGGCTTTATAGAATCACAGGAACCTAACTCCCATAAGCAAATGCGGATGCCCTGATCACACTGACCACCTTCCTCCCTAATGTCGCCCAATACTTTTCCACTGGCTTCCACAGATTCCCTTCTGTGTCTTCAGGTATGTCAGTTATACCATTTTCTAATCTTGTTTTCTTTTTCCTATTGTTGGTTTTGCATCAGCTTACCTTTATGGGTTAGGTAGTATGGCTGCTAATATGGTTTTGCTCTGTAGTTATTTCAGGTCTTTTACCCTAAGAGGATTCTTTCTTAAGTGGAAAGACAGATGAGGAGCTCTGCCTCTGGGTATGTGAGTACAAAGTAGGCAGAAACAGGACTCTCTGGAATGAAGTATATGTGCATATTTTTTTCTTTCATTCTGTTGGAACTTGGGGGAGAGAGCTAGTAGACCCACATGCCCAACTGTCATTTTGTACCTAATCTTCTGTTTTTAAAATCTTCTGTTAGATACTTCTACCAGGTCAGGCTTCAGCTTCACCCACCTTCACTTCTTTTTCTCTTCACTGCTCTTCACACGCACACACACACACACACACACACACACACACACACACACACACACAAAAGCCTCATTCTTTTTCATGCCAACAAATTCTGCTTTCTTTAGCCCCTATCTTGAGCCCTGGGCCTTTGTTTGCATTTCTAAAGACTGAATTCTCTGGTAAATTTAAATGAGTCTTGTACTAGGGATCTCACACCTTCTACCTCCTTTACCAGTTTCTTCTAAGGGGAGAAACTGGTAGCACATCAGTACAAGTACACTACTGGTACCCACTGGTACAAGTTACACTATTTCTGTTACAGGGCCAACACAGCTACAGGTGGCTTGAGTTTTAAATATCATTTTTAATTCCTCTTACATTTTATCTTAAAATGTAACCAGAAAAATCATTTAGGCAGCCTAATACACAAGCTTGCAGGGAAAAAAGTGGTTGTCAAAACAGAGGAAGAAAAATGCCACTTTGATCCCTCCTTCATCCTTCTTTGACACATGGACTCTGGGGTCTTTTGTTCATAACAATATTCAAGTTCTGTTCTGACTACAGAGCCTCAAGAGGTCAAGGTGAGAGAATGATTACTAGGCATTTGTCTCTTTTACCTCTAATAATTGTTCTTTGGGGTCACCTCCACTAAAAATGCATTTCCTTATGCACTCTTTTAGTGTGTAGGAAACAGTATGAGTGAGAAATCATTTAGTTAACAGCTATCCAAAATTATGGAACTGGAAGAGGAAGACAATTGGTTAGGGATATGTATCTTAATTATTTATTAAGGTAATAAAGTAATACTTTTGATTTAGAAAGCAACATTGCTTGGTGCTTCCCAAGAGAGAAAGGCACAAAACAATTAACACAGCTCATTGATGCCCACTCCCCATATCCTTCCGTTCACCCCTCCTTCCTGTGTCCTATTCTTCCCTTCTCCCTTCCATCCAACCATCTATAAATATTTGCCAAGTACCTAATATGTACCAGGGATTTTTCTGGGGGTTATAAACACCAAAATAAGTAAGAAAGAACACCAGCTTTTCAGCTTTCACAGTCCAGTGGGGAAGAGAGTTATGACAATGGACAATAATGATGCAGCCCCTGCAGTCTACAAACTGCTGTAACTTAAGTGTGAACCAAATACTGCGGGAACCTGATGACCACCTATTATAGCTCATCAAGATAATGAACTCCGATCTTAAGTAGTTTCTTCAGGTAAGGCAGAAGGAAAAGCAGAGGTAACACTATAGTGCATGCAAATGCCTAGACAAGTAACAGAGCAAGAGCTGTCTGAGGAGTGGTGAAAGTTCAGCGTGAATGGAGCCTGAGTACATAGGTATGATGCCATAGTACAATGCCTAGAGGAACAATGGGAATGAATTGCCACAAGCTTTGTATTCTACATCTAGAAATATGACCACACCCTGACAAAGCAAATGTTTACAAGCAAGGAAGCAACATAGTAAGATTAATTTTTTTAGTAAGGTAAATGTTAGTCTGCTCAGACCACCAAAAGTAAATACCATAGTAGGGTAGCTTGAACAATAAAATTAATTTTCTCAGAGTTCTGGAAGCTAGAAGTCCCAGATCAGGTACCAACATGGTCAGGTACTGAAAAGAGCTCTCTTTCTGATTGCCAAGGGTCACTTTCTTGCTGTGTCCTCATATAGAAGAAAGAGAGAGAGAGAGCTCTTTGGTGTCTCTTATGGGCACTAATCCCATTATCATAAGGGCCCTGTTCTCATGATCTCATTTCATTTTACCTCTTAAAGGCCCCATCTCCAAACACCACCACTCTGAGAGTTAGGGATGACATAATGAAGTCTGTAACAGTAACTCTTCCAGGGTTGTGGAGCATACAGTTAAGTGAGGTGATGGATGCTGGTAAAATGAGCTCAGATGGGTATTAACTAAGTGAACAATTAAGCAAAGCAAAGCAAACCAAGATAGCGCCAGTGTGGATGAAAAGGATTAATTTTACAGATATTTCTTATTCTGTTATTCACCTGACATAAAGAATGAGAAAAAGGGAGAATTTAAACATAAGAGAGTTTAATTTATGGAACGGAACCAATATAGAACATATACAATTATGTAACTTGTCCTTGAACTCTGGCTTCTCACCTCTTGGTGGGATTTCTACAGTTGCTTCACCATAGCATTTAGTTTTCCACTTCTTAAAAGTATTTAGATTCAATCACCAATTCTACAGCTTTTTCTTAGCTTTCTTGCCCTCAAATTCAAACAAATGGAACAGTATTTTACATGATGAAGAAATAAATCCTTTGAGTCTCAAAGTAGAATTCCCAACAGAATGGATTTCTTTCTGTGTGGGTCTGGAAATCTTCACTGCTTATGCAAAATCCTGTAGATCACGAGCAGGGCTCTGGCCTTCTGGGGAAGTCAGCCTATGTCAACCAGGAAGATAGATGGTAAATCTTGGCTTGTCAACTCTTAGTTGGACTTTATGTGCCTCCTTCTAGGTTGAAAAAATGCAACTGGACTTTCAGAAGCCAAAATGAGTCAGGAAGAGCAAGAAATCTCAACAATTCAGTGAGGTCATAGGAGTATTCATAGAAAGAGAAATGAGGGAGCATGCAAAAGGCTAGAAATCTACCGAAGAGGGAGAGAAAAGTAAAAGCAAAACAGGTCTGAATTGGTATAGGGTCAGTGAAATAGGATGAGTAGCCTTTACTGAAGAGTGGGTTTATTTTAAGGAAAATTAACAGAGGATTATGAAGCACTTATTCATCCCTCCTGTTATGTGCCAGTGATGCAAGAGAAAACAAAGGCTCTTCAAGATCTGAGCCCTCCCACTAAAGAGATTTACATTTTATTCCACTCTTTTCTGCATTTTCAGTTCCACTCACCTTCCCTCCTTTCTACAAATCAATTCAAAGTGACATCAAAATGCAGAATACCAAGGAACATTTTCAAATGTTTTGTACTTCTCTTCCCCCACATTTTGTATCCTATCATTTAGATCTCTCATTAATACATTATGGGTATGTATGCCTCTTTCAATGCATTTATCTTAATTGTAAGCTTCGTAAGAGCAGAGATTAAATAAAAATAAGCACTTCCAGCCCCCTCCTAAATGCCTAGCACAGTGCCATATGCACAATGAGATTGTAATATTAATTGATATTCAGTTCCGGCTGGGATGACTGCTAAATAACAGTTTTTTGAGTGAACAATGCAGACTTGTTTTGCACATTGCTCTTTGGATCTCTAAAGCAGTAATATAACTCAATTACTTATTTTAGTACTGAGCTTTTTCACTTAAGATACAAAAAGTAAAAAATGAATCCTGACCCTGAGACCCTTTTCATACTTAGCTGACCCTGGTATAAAGCACCCCTGTTCCACTGTACTTTCTTAGACTCTTCCATGTCATTAAATGTATGCCTCTAGATCACAGAAATATGTTAATTTATCAAGCACTGTTTTTAAAACTAATCATGTATTTTAAAGTATTATTTATTATCGTTATCTTCAACTCAATTAAATAGGCATTGTTTTTAAAACCTTCTATGTGCCATTATTTTTATATTATGATGGAGGAACAGAAACATGACAGAATGTGTGTAGGGAAAATGGAAGTTCTATGGGTCAGGATCTTCACCTGATACCCCCTGTGTATGTGCCATGAGCTAATACTTAGCGTACTTTGCAGGCATATGCTTGCATACCCACTGGCAATAAGCCATTACTGCTGGTATCGCTGTAAGAAGAGTTCCCTCCTTCTGCTAAGGGCAGATAGAAGCAGGAGAGCTCAAGATCCGGAAGAAGAGAGCAAGAGAGCAGGAGAGAGGAGAGCAGAGCCTGGGACAGAGGCTGAGCCAGGGACAGAGACAAAGGCGGATGGGATTCTAGCGCCCAACCTGCCACCGTCAGAATAAAGATTGGCATGAGCCCCTTTTTACCCCCGACATTCCATTGTCATTATGCAGTCTCATCGAATCCATAGCGAATTTGTCTGGGGCTGAAACCCTTAGGTGAGACAGTGCGGTCCTTAAAATTGTGAGGAGAAAACAAGGCTGGTATAGAGACTCACAATAAAGTTAAATATTATCAAGTGCTGTGCAAAAAAGCACAAAAATGACTCTTCCACCAGGACTGTACTATTATATTAAAAAATAAATGGAGATAAGTTTTGCAAATTCTCTGAGCCGACAAAACCAGTTTAGTAATACAAATGAAGCTTAATTTAACTTATTTTGCAAGACTAACTTCCAAGCTTATTTCCTACTTACATGAAAATCAGAAGCCAAACTTAAGCTGTTTTCCCAAGGGTAATATGAGATAACCACTCAGCAATCCCTATCACTTAAGAAAATTCTAATACTATAACCAAGATCTGTGAAGCTTAAACAGTCCACTGAAATTTTTTTTGATTGTCTTTCTTACTGTATAAGCTGCTTCATAACAATATACCCGAGTCTCATCATGTGCTTTGGTTTGAGAGCTCCCAATTTACAAACTGTCTTTCTGGTGTGTGCACAGTAAACTTTTACCAATTATTACTTCAGCGATTCATTGGTTTTACTTCTGTTATTTCTGAATTTTTGACAATATAGAATGTAGATTTCACTGTAAGCCAATTAAATCAAGAACTCATGGATATGGTGCTATCTGGGCAGATTAATCACACAATAAATGGAAAAGAGACAGTAGAGGTCCCGAGAGATGGGGGTGAGGGGTGGAGGCAATAGAGAAGTTAAAGGAAAGGAAATGTATATAGCCTGCTCACAAGGTCATGAGTTCCATGTAGCTGGAGTGACACGGGAGGTTTTGGAGAGAACAGTGACACATAGGTTGATAGAGGAAGCCAGAATACAAAGGACTTTAAATGTTGACTTATTTTACATTTTATACAATAAATCCAATAATCCCAACCTCGCAGCATAAATATTCCATCATTCCACCATGAGACTCTATTGTTGGAAGTGCCTTTATTATAAATGCTTCAGAGTAGAATACAGCAATCACTCTGCCAGGGTTGGGAGTCAGGCAGATCTTGCTAGCAGGCAAATTACTTAAACTTACTGAACCTAATTTTTTGTCTATTAAATGGGGATTGTATTAGCTATTTCAAAGTATGTTGTAAAGATCAAATTAAATTATATGATGCTGTTACCCTGTAACTTATAATGAGAAATATGTATTTGGTTTTCCCCCCATTTCTGGCACAGAGCTCCTAAAACAACTGGAATTTCCTAAGGAGAGCAATAAAGGTGTCTTTTGTTATGTTGATTAAGTGACTTTTGGAAAGTCCCTAAGTAAAGAAAGGATGGTGGCTGGTTGTCAGGTGAACCAACCTTGAATAGAGGATCGATCTTTTAGTTCTATCCCCTATTGTGTGGGGAGGGGAAAGGGGTTGGAAATTGAATCAATCATCAATGGTCAAAGAGTTAATCAATCCTGCCTGTGTAACGAAGACTCCATAAAAAGCTAAAAAAAGGAGGGGGTTCAGAGAGCTTCCAGGTGGGTGCAGAAGCAGAGATATGCTCAGAGACAAAATGGAAGGTCTGGACCATTTATCCATACCTTACCTTATATATTTCTTCCATTTGGCTGTTCCTGAGTTGTACCTTTTATAATAAACTAGTAATCTAGTAAGTAAAATGTTTCTCTCAGTTCTGTGACAATTCTTCCAAATTAATCAAACCCAAGGAGGGGAGTCACTGAAACAATTTACAGCTACTTGGTCAAAAGTACAGGTGATAAGCAGGGCTTGCCGCTGGCATCTGAAGTGCGGGTTGCAGGGAAATCTTGTAGGACTGAATGCTTAACCTGTGGAATTTGATGCTTCCTCTGGTAGTGTCAGAATTTAGTTGAATTGTGGGACACTCACCTGGTGTCCAAGAATTGCTTGGATGTGTGGCAAACATCCACCCACACACTGGAACTGGTGACCAAAATTTTAGATTCGTATAAAGTTCACAGCTCAACACTCAACAAATGTTCAATAAATGCTGGCTGTTATTATTGCTACAATAGTTACTCCCTTTTGGTGATCCTGGAGAAGCTACCGAATTACCTAAAGCTTCATACACTCATTTATCTGGGCTATCATCAAAATCAAGTGATAATAACTTATGGGTATTTCCATTATTTTGTTACACTTTCTTTACTATCTTTGTGCCTCTACTATCTTACTTGATACATATGTCATAATATATCACATAACATGTCATACTATATGACCCAATGTCCTAATATATGACATCATAGATATGACAACATAATGGTTGAATAACAATTGCATACTGTTGAGTGCCTCCTAAATAAAAGTCAGTGTGCTGGAAGTTACTGATAAATTTTAGAGCATTTCTTGGCAAACTATGCTTAGAAGGCCAAATTTGGCCTGCCACTTCTTTTTGTAAATATGATTGTAATAGACACATCCATACCTATTCTTATGTATTGTCTATGACAGCTTTTATGCTAAAACAGCAGAGTTAAGTAGTTGTAATAGACTGTATGGCTGGTAAACTAAAGTGTGTATTATGTAGCCCTTTACAGAAAATGTTCACTAACCCTTAAGTTAGAATATTCCCATCCCAAGGCATTTTTTGATCTAGCAAACTGTACTGAACAGACATAAATATCAAAGTCAATATATACAGTTCTTTAGAGTAGCATAGACAGATTTCATACAAGTAAGTAACTAATCCAATTGACTGATCATAAAAGAATTTATTATAATAGTAGCATTTAGAACTGCCTTTGTCAAAGCTGAGAGTTATTAAATAATTTCTTTCAGTTATTTGTTCATTCAATAAGTATCAAATAACAGCCTCCCATATGCCAGGTGCTGTTTTAGATGCTTAGAATTTGGCAATAAACAGAATGGGCCAAGACCTTACTCTCACGGGGCTTATATACTAGTGGGGCAAGTAATACACAAAGAAGCAAATAACTATAAGAACCAAGGTAAAGGGATAAAGAACAGTATAGGTGATGAGCACTCTCAGGATGCTTAGGGAAGACTTCTTTGAAGAAGTGATATTTTAGTAGTGATCTAAGGGAAAAAGTTAAGCATGCGTCTGGGGTTAGAGCATTCCAGGCAGAAGAGCAGATGCAGAGGCCCTGAGTCAGGACTCTGCGTGATATGCTTGAGAAACCTTAATGGTACTTTCTGTACTGTACTGCTGCTTAATAGCTTTAAGTGTTAAGAATACATTTTGTATTTGATTCTCTCAGTAACATTATGATATATGAAATACTATCACTCCCACTTTACAAATGTAGAATTTAGGTCTAGAGAGGTTAAGTAATTAACCTAAAGTCATAGAGCCTTTACATGGCAGCTCTTGCACCCAGGACTCTCTAGAAAGAAATGTAACAGAAGGGCATGCAGAAAGAGAAAGTACAAAGGCATATATTTCTGATGTGAAATATATTTCTTTCTAGATGCAGAAAGAGAAAGTAAAATGGAATATAATTCTAATGTGGACTTTGTATGTAACATTAAACAAAATAAAGCCCTAGAAAGTAGCTTGGGAAGTATTGTGGAGGGCCAGGAATCTTAGGCAGAAGAGTGAGTGTGTTCTTAATTCAACTGGTAAAGGGAAGTCATTCAAAGGTGTGGTATAGGGGGCTAAGCAGAGCAGTGCTTTGAGAAGACTGGTCCGGTAACCTTGAACATGAGGGATTTGTTCCAGGAAGGCTGGGGTAGTGCAACTAGCTCTGTATTTACTGTATTTACTGCAGTAGCCAAACAAGATGCAATGAGGAACCAAACTGGGAATAGAAAGGAGGGGAGGTATGTTCATTGAACTTCAGAGGCAGAATCAAATTGGTATGATGACACCTAACTGACACCAAGAAGATGAAGAATTGAAGGATGACTGATGTTTTCAGCCTCAGAGAAAGAAGATGGGACTATGAACAGAAATAGGGAAGAAGAACTAGACAAGAAGAGAAACTTGAATTAGAGTATGTGGCAGTGACCCCCTGGCAGAAGGAGAGGTTGACCTATGACCTAAGAGGTGAGGTTGAACAGGGGGCAGAGCTGGGAGTTGTCTGTGAAGAAGTGATAGGTGTCGGCAGATGAGATCAAATCACTGGGGCAGAAGTGTGAAATAGAATGTGAATAAAGGGTCTGAGACCAGAAACTTTATGGAAGCCTATGTTTGTGAGAAAGGAGGAAGAGAAATGGGCAATCCATGATATAAAACGATGGTTAACACTTATCAAGCATTCACTATGTTCTAGGCATGAGTCTAAGTATTTTACAAATGTCAACATGTGTAATGGATTGGTTTAGAAAGTAGGACAAATACCAAGAAAGGAGAACTCTTTTTAGAAATATATCCTGGTCTGGCAGTCACTGGGTTGGGTGACAGAGGGTGACAAGGAAGGCACAGAAGATCATTCAGAGCTCTGAGACCTCAACGCATGCCAACTCTACCTTGTGCTTGAACTCGAGCAGTTCCACTTTTGTGTTCTATGTAAAACATCATTAGGAACCCAAAAACAAAAATACACGGCTTGGCTGCTAAACACACTCTGAAGTCCATTAGCTTAGGAAGGAATGAACTTATGGGCAAACTTTCCCAGTGATGAGGAAGGAGTGAGCAAAGTTGAGAAACATTTGTGAACAGACAAGAAGGAGGAAACTGTTCTATATTGAGAAAGGAGAGTGTCTAATAGCTCCTACAGGAGTGGGAGAGTAAATGGGTTGGGGTAATGTCTTAGGATTGCCCTCCTGAGGTTAGTGGTCATGAATTTGAGGTGAGAACAGTCAGCATATCATTTATGGAGAGCCTAACTGTGATATCCTGGGACAGTAAACATGAAAAGGTGTCGTTCCTGATGTTAAGGAAGGGAAGAGAATTCGATCTTTATATACTATCTCACTTTATGTTCATTACAATATTACAAAGGAGGTTGCCAAGGGAGGCTTGTCAATAAACACTGTACTCAAATATAAGGACAGGTACTAAAAACACCCAGCCCAGTTTAATGCAATAACCTAATTTGAAACTTACATCCAAGTAAAGTCTCCCCAGCAGCCCCTGGCCCAGCCCAGCTAGGGCCTGTCTCTGTTCTGAAAGCCCACAATGTGGGGGGGAATATGGTGTTCTCTTCTCCCCCCATTGCCTATCCTACTCTAGTACTAAGAGTTTCACATGCTTCCAGCTCCAGCCCATGGGGAGAAGGAATTAGGACGAAAGTATACAATCTGACCCAGTGTCGGGGTGTCAGGGCTCTCCGGATGAAACTCTTTGTTTTCCTAAGCAGGCTCTTGTAGGTTCTTCCTGACACTCTCCTCCTGGAAACCCCTGCCCAGAGCTCCTGAATATAGGCAATGCTGATCCTCTGACTCACCCTGACCATTCTGCCACCCACCTCAGCATTCACAAGTGGCTGCATCCTACAATTTGTTTGTAGTATTTTGTATATTTTCTTCTGTTCAGGTTATCTTGCTCTAAGCTGGAATACCTCAGGGGGTCCTTTTAAAACTACACCGGGTCAGACTTCTCCTAAGGACAACTTGGTCTATGAGAAACTCATGCATTCTTGTGCTGCTGCGATGGAAGTGTGGCTTGCTCCCAGAGCAGCTTCTTTCCCTTTGCTCTTCCATCCCAGAGTCCCTGTAATGCTGTTTCCCTCGAGGGAGGAGGTAAAACTCTATGGCCCTGCAAAAACTCGTTCCACAACACTTCCAGTTCTCTTCAGTCTCTTCCACTTACACAGACTAGAGGTGGGAGATTGTTAAGGCTGTCTAAACTAGTCTCACGACCATTCAGCATGTCCTGATTAGGTGGAGCAGCTCTTTGACATAGGACAGAGGGTAAGTTGGTACCTTTCACATTGTTCTCAGCTTTTGGGATCTCAGCTAAAATAGAGACAGAAAGAGTCCCATTTTTTTCATCTCTGATATAAAAGCATTGTAAACATTGATAACCACTTGATAGTACACTTTGGAAGGCTTGTGGTGTCTTGGTTTAAAAAAGTACTCTTCTGCTTAATATGGCAAGTCTGTGTGAAATCATCCATTTCTATTTTTATGTCTTTTGAAACACCTTTGCCTCATACTTACTTTACCTCCTTTTTCCTAATGACTTCTGTTTTCATGTTAGCTCCATCCTTCTTGGATCTTGGCATCACTAATAGTTCCTGACCTACAGAAAATACATTTTCTTAATAACCTCAGACACATTCAACTATTTCAGCACTCAACTAAGGAACCTGCTTCCTTTGCACTGAGAAAAATTAAAGTAATTGGAAAAGGCTTTCAATAAGCTCCCACCACTACATCTACCTACTTATGTACATCTGTGCCCAGATGCTCTCCCTTTCCTTCTATTACTAGAGATGAATTGTTAATGCTCCTACTAAAGCTAATTCCCCCCCTTCCCAACACACACACACACACACACACACATACACACACACACACACACACTCTTTAGATCCCATTCCTCACCCACTCAAGGATATTGCCAAAATGTTCTTATATCAATTGTTTTTCTATTTCTTCCAGCATTACAGAGATGGTATTGAATCTACCATCTCAAAATACAAAATTTTTTCTGACCCCTTATGCCTTCCTAGTTACAATTTCATTTCTCTGTTCCTCTTAGCAATAAAATCCCTCCAAATTCAACAATACTCACTGTTGCTAACTCATCTCCTTTCATTCTGCCTTGACTTCAGGTTTTTGTGTCCTCCACTCCCCTGCAATGGCCCTCATCAAATCACCAATGACGTCCAGGTCACTAAGTTCAATGGTCAACTCAGCCCTCTTCTTGCTCCATCGACCTGCAGCATTTGACAAGTTGGCTAATCCCTCTTTCTTAAAGGGAAGAAAGGGGAAGGGAACTTTGTTAATAGGGCTTCTCAGACCCCTCTACCTTGGATGTCCTTTTCTTCACTGGCTTCTCTTACCACACTCACTTCCTATGTGATTACAGCCAATCTCAAGTCTATAAGCCTTCATGCTGATAATTCTCAAAATGATACCTCTGACCTGGCACTCTCTCCTGAACAGATTCAGGTATTCAACTATCTTCTTCACATCCCGACTAAGAGGCATCGCAAACTCGAGATGTCCAAAACAGAATTTCTGTTTTTCCTCCCAAACATGCTCCACTTGCAAGTATATGCATTATAATAAATATAACTCTATGCTTCAGTTAGCTCAGGTTTAAAATCCTGGAAATACCCTTGACGTATCACTTCCCTGTCGACCTTACCTTCAAAAGACAGGTATTCCCCACTTGACGTTAGTGAGTATTTCTGAGCATTAGGTGTTCTGTGCAAAGAACGTTAACCAGGAATGTATTTCACATTATTTCAGTGGAAAAAAAAACATGTAATTTATTATGTCAAACCAAAAGTCCCCAAGCAAATTGGGGATTATAACACATTATTAGGCTACAAAATGCTTTCTAGTATTTCATGGTAAATAATATTGCTCAGAAAAAACAATCCAGGCAAAAATGTACAGTAAGAATCAGACAATTCTCTATAATATGTTTACTTATCAGGCGAAGCTTGACAAAGGTTAAGAAAGAAGGAAAACAGGTTAAAGCTGTCTTTGTCACTTGCTGTGGAAGATGGTAGTTCTGGCCATTTGGGTGATACATGGGCAATTTCAGGCAAGTTGTAGACTCGGAGTAACTGACAGAGTTTCTGCATTCTTTGGGTATTTGTAGGGTCCTTTGAAGAGTTAAGACTTGAACAAATATTTGACATGTTTGGATAAAAATGTAAAATGGAGGTATTACATTTCCAATGTCTTCTGAACAGAGCTATACAGGATGGGCCATTTAAAAAGAGTAAAGCTTCTTGTCATCCTCATGACTAAGGATAATATTTATCATTGTTTCTATCTCGGTATCAGCAACATCAGAGATGAACATCCCTTTCTGGACATTTGTTCATTATTCTAATATCTACACATGATTCTGATGCCGTAGCAACTGTTTATGAGTTTCAAGTTGAGATTTCTCCTGCATATTATATTTTCTAAATGTTTCATTGAATTTTAGGGACATAAATATTAATTTTTACTATGTTAGCATAGTTCTAAAAATGTCCTGGAAGATATGTGTATAATGTGAAATGTGGATATTAAAGAAGCAAGATATGTTCTGGTGGGAAATATCGATTAGGGAGATTTTGTATGGGATATGCCTGTATATTCAGAATCAAACCACTTCTTTCCACATTACACCACAACTGGCCTCTCCTGAGCATACATCCCCTCTGCCTGGACTACTCAACTAGCCCTTCAGCTGTTCTCCATATTTATACCCCTGCCCTCCTTCAGCTTTTAAGGGATCTTTTCAAAACATTAGTTAAACCATGTCACTCCGGCATTCTGATTTCTGTAATTGTTATTTACTCAAGAATAACAGCCCAAGTCTTTAACAGGCCCCATGAGTTCTCTCTTACCCCTCCTCCCCTTAGCATTCTGCTAAACCCACACTGCCTTCTTTGCTAGTCTCTGAATGGTCCAGACACACTTCGGCTTCAGAGCCTTCGCACTCGCGATTATATTTGCCTGGACCACTCTTGCCTGGGCTGTCTACAGGCCTTACTCCCTCATTTTTCATTAAAAGGCTTTCCTTAACATTCTCTATTAATAGCAAACAGACTTTCCTTCCCCACATTCTCTTTTTCTTTACCCTGTGTAATATTTTCAACAGCATTTATCATAGCTAATGTATATAAAGGGGGACCTTATAAGGTATCATCACCACCAGGATGCTGAACTGAAAGGGGCTCTACTCATAACGAGGTTGAGATTACAGGTTCCTTCTCCAGTGATTTTTGTGAGAAAGAAAACTGCAGGAAGGTAAGCACTTTATTTTACTCAAAAGATTCGTGATGTGTCTGACACACAGGAGATAGTTAGCAAATAAATATTTATTAAATGAATAAATCAATGAATAAATGTACTGGTTTGATGTCTATTCCATTTAAAATAGAATATGAAGATCTGTGAATTTTTCCCTAGGGTGCATCCTTTCCTCTCCAGATGTCCATGCTTTCTATGGAGGAAATTCAATATGGGAGATTTTTCCCAGGAAACACAAAATTGGTGTTTTTTATAACAAAATGAGGCTGTCAATCTTATTCTCATCTAGAGGATTTTAACTGACACATCCTAATTTAGACTCCCATTGAAAATGCCACCCCATCTTTCAAGTAGGTTAATTGTTATAAGAATTTCTTACAAATTAAGTTTTACGTTACATAATTTAGTAAAGGGAAGTGTAATTTTCATTAGATAATGTTATTTTTCAAATTTTTAGTCCTACAGTTTAAGCTCTAGTATATTATGTACCACAGAAGTCTAATCCTTTACTTCTCATCTCAGTTTCATAACTGAAAATCATTTTATTGTCAGTGACTCTGCAGCCTCCATCAAACAGCTGCACAGTTATTTGCTCTTCTTTATGGTGCACAAAATCCTAACCTGTTCATTCTCTGAAAATGATGATGAATGAAATTTACTCGATGGATGCTTAATGACTGAAGTTCAAACAAGACCACCTTGTTTATCTGGAATGTCCTATTTGGACATAAAAAAAATAAGACCGAGGTTGAAATGCCTAGGTACAATTATAGCAGATTTTAAAACAATCACTGTGTTCTTCACTTGACCAAGGTTTAAACTGAATATTTAATTCCTTTAGTAGTAGAACTTCATTAGTCTTTACTGGACTTAGTGCAGTAATAAACACAAATCATTGCCATATTCCCCTCTGATGCCTGTAATATTTAAAATGTAACAGGACATTTTTATAACCAAAGACATTGAGAAAGACAGAACAACATAAGTAAACAAGAGAAATGATCCTAAATACATTATGGTGTTATTCTATAAAATGTTTTAATCTTAATAAAAGAAACATTTTAAGTTGTACTGTCTAGGCAACTATCCTTTTATTTCTGTGAGAAGACTGTGGAATGAGTATGAAGTATTATTGTGTATGTGTGCATGTAAGGCTTCTTAAGTCTTTGAGATGTCATTTCCAGAAAGAGTTTAAAGTACCAAACAGATGGAATGCAACAAGGTGCATTCATTTAAAAACACACACAAATACATGTGAGCATCTGCCTGATTTTGTAGAAATCTTTCTGAAGCCCTATAAATCTTCTCTGTGTGTGTTTAAGTAGAATACATGTGAATTTTGAAAACTCCATGTAGTAAAAAACAGTTTCTTAAAAAAAGCTTGCAGAATTTTCTGAGACTTCTGATATTATCTAAAAATAATTGAAAAGAGTATACCATATTCATTAAGTTTGAGTAAAAGAATTGGAGATAACTAGTTCCAAGAAAAAAGTTATAATTAGTATGTTACTGCAAAGTGTAATTCTAATTCATATAAGCACAAACCATAATAATCTGTCTTCTGCAGTTCTCCAACTACCTCAATGGTATAATTGTTCCTTTATTAATCCCTAGCCTCAGTTGTTTTATTAATAGTTTTCTCTGCAACATCTACTCCCAATGTATGTTGTAACCTGGAAATACTAGGTTGCAAGGAATAAAGACCAAGAAAGTTAACATGGGAAGATCAGCAAAGAGGGTTATCATAACAAAAAAATCTCTAATATTTAATATTTGCTCCTCTTCAACTACAACGTGCACAAGATTGTACAGAGTTGTGATGCTGACACTGGTCCCAATGTTACATCACCTGTGAGCTAAATAACTAACCAATGACTGATGAAAGTTTCTGTCTCTTAGCTCCACATCTCATAAAAGACAGTCTGTTGCTGGCCAAGTAGCCAATCCTTTTATTATCCAATCAGAGGTAAATTACAGGAATCACATGGTACACCAGGTATCCCTTGGAGAGGCTCTGTCAAGTTCAAGTTCTCTAGAACACACTCCTAGAAATGGACAAGATACAAATGATTATCTCCAGAATACTAATCATGCTGAAATTATAGTGATGCTTCTGTAAATTATTCCTATACAATATCTGCTTCAGTTTTACAGATAGATTGTTAATCTGAAACAGTAGTTGTCAAGTTGTTGTGATCCAGCACAAAGGATAACTGCACAAACACCCCCTGTAATATATAAATTATATACACATATTAATGTGTTATCTTAAAAAGCACACTTAAAAGGATACTTTTTAAGATAACAGATTAATGTGTTATTTTAAAAAGCACATTTAAAAGGATGAAAAAGAATTTTATATCAATTGAAGTTATTTTCAATTATTTACAAACTGAATTACAAGTTCATTATCAGAAATCATTTTTACTTAATTTTAGGTACTACTTAATTAATAAACCCATTTATCATATTTACTTGGTGTCAAGCACTATTCTAAATGTTTTCAAATATTAACTCATTTAATTTTCATAACTGCAGGGAGAAAGGTACTATTATTCCTGCTTTAAATGGATGGAAATTGATACACAGAAGGTTAGATGTGACAAACATCACAGCACTAATAAGTGATACCGTCAGAATTTTAATTCTCATTAACTCTACTCTCCTATTGAGAATCATGTCTCAAGACTCACACTCATTCAGCATTAGACCAATCCAAAATTCCCAGAGGCCTTCATGGCTTTTTGCCAACTGTGTCTCCATAATTTAAATTTTCTTTTTTCAAATTATTGCTTCTTTGATGCTGTTTTCTCCTTGGGGGTATTGCTCACAAAAGCATTAGAGTAAGAAGTACCTCAGCACTGACAAAGCCATTGGTGAGATCTCCGCTCATCAGGTTACTTCAGGGAAAGAGTAATTATAGAAAATACTCAAGAACATCACTGTAACTATAAATGTGGATATATTCCTGGGCAGACTATTGTTAGTATATGCATTAAGAAGAAACCCAGTGGGCAGTAACATCTTAAGCAGCATCCTTCCACCTTTTCTGACTGGTGTCTCTAGGGTAACAATGTGAGTAACTCAAGATATTTCTTTTTCTCCAGCAAAGATGAGCTAGATACTTCTCACATAACAGGAGGTGAAATTAATTAGAATTTTACTTTTTTACTCTATTTTATAGTAGAAAATACATCAGTGTAGCTCCAAAAATTGTTAGATAATACAACATAGTCCCGTTAACCATCAGGGGAGTGTCAGAAGTGTCTTCCATACCCACTCTTGCCTTCGTGTGTCTGTCATGACTTTTGTTTTTTGTTCCTGACATTACCTCTTTCTTTTTATGAAATATAAGGCTAAATTGCTTTGGAAAAATAACAGTGTTCTAAGGGTTTCCATGGCCATCAGTAGTGATCCAAGGTTTAGCTGGAAAAGGAGTTGGAAATACTTCTAACAGCTGAGTAAAAAATGCTTCCCAGCATCTGTACTAGAGACCAATTGGTGTTGCCCCATTTGGCTCCCAACAGTAGAGAACACTAGACACAATTCTTCTCCCACAACCTCACAACCTCTACTTATTTTCCTGCTGTCTGGAGCCTATTTTTATTTCCTTAGTACACCTTTTCATCTTTTCTACCTAATCCTGAAAACATCTCTCTTGGTTTCTAATGGAATATAACCCTAGGTTGTCTTGTAAGGACCTTGAGAATGAGACATGAACCATTTTCTGAAGGTTCCTTAAATTTCAATGGCTTTTCACTCAACTGCTTTGGCTCTGAATCCTCCCTTGGGTAATTTTTTTTTTTTAATTTTGGTATCATTAATCTACAGTTACATGAAGAACATTATGTTTACTAGGCTCCCCCCTTCACCAAGTCCCCTCCACATACCCCTTCACAGTCACTGTCCATCAGTGCAGGAAGATGCTGTAAAATCACTACTTATTTTCTCTGTGTTTCACAGCCCTCCCTGTGCTCCCCCACCCCACACTATACATGCTAATCATAATACCCCCTTTCTTTTTCCCCACCCTTGTCCCTCCCTTCCCACCCATCCTCCCCAGTCCCTTTCCCTTTGGTAACTATTAGTCCATTTTTGGGTTCTGTGATTCTGCTGCTGTTTTGTTCCTTCAGTTTTCCTTTGTTCTTATACTCTACATATGAGTGAAATCATTTGGTACTTGTCTTTTTCCACCTGGCTTATTTCACTGAGCATAATACCCTCTAGCTCCATCCTCCAAACATTAACCCTTGAGTAATTTTTATGTTGCTCTTCTTGACCTATGAAGGGAAAGGAACACCTCAAAGTGGTAGAATTATATGATATATCAACTGTAGGTAAGGGACCAATATCAGACTTCTCAAAGTTCATGAACTTTATGAGTTCTCAGTTATCCCATGTAAATGGAATTGAGCTTCTTAGGAAAAGAGAGAACATCCATTCATCTAAGGGGAGAGAAAGTCACATAGAAGTTTCTGCTCCTGCCCAAAGGGAGACTGAGTCTGTACTTGCATTTCAGAAAGATACATAGTACATTTGGGGAAACAGAAACAAGCCAAGAGGGTTGGAAAACTAACAGCTTTAAGAACTTGCCGTATGTTTTAATGCCTCTCCATTGTTTTCCCTGTAGGAACTCAGCAGCAATGGAAATAGTCGGTGACTAGGCATTGGGCTCAGATCTTCCACTCTGCAAAGAGAGATTCTACAAAGCGTGGTCCCCAGATACCAGACACAGCTTCAGGGAAAGTTGCCTTTGATATGTACATAACATGACATGGTGAGAGAAAAATATGAAGTTCACTCTCCATTCCATACTAACATACTACAGCAGGGAAGGAAGGTGATCAGGAACTGATGACCTGGCTGGTGGTTAACACTGGAAGAAGGGAAAGAAGGTGACCGCAATGGAACAGAAACAATGGGAATATGTCCCCCTTCCTAAGGCAAAGTTGTTGAGTTTTAAGAGAAAATTTAAGCCAACAATTTAAAAGCATTCAAAGCCAGTCCCCAGACATATGAGCTGGCCAAATTCTAGTGTTTCTGACTAGGATGCCAGAAGTGCAGTCCCCAGAGACTGCAAGGAGAGAAACTGAAAAACATTTCTCGAAAGAAGGACATCCCCAATGGTAAGACTTCCCACATATGCAGCTAGTTTACACTAACCAACTCTACTTATTCAACAAACATTTAGCATTTTTAATACAGATGAGGCCCATGCTAAGTCAAGACACAGAAATGAAAAGATAGGGTACAGGCTCTGTCCTTAAGGATCTTACTCTTCAGTAGGGTAACTAACATACAAGAAAAGTAAGAAAAGGCAATTGTAAGGAGCACTGAAAGCTGAGGAAATAGACTGGAGTCAAGTTGACTTTCCTAGATGGGAGAATACCTGTACTGAGACATGTACAGGTAGAAGTATGATTAGAAATTTGCTTAGTCACTGAGAAATGAAATCGCATTTTTAGTCAAAGGGACTAATGTGCACCAAAGTACGGAAGGACATGCTGCCTGGCCTATATCAGAAGAGCTTAGGAGAACAGGAATTCAGAGCTCGGGAAAAGAGGCAGGGCAAAAACTTTGACAACATGAAGGATACGAGGGTCACTTTATTTCACTACTGAGTGCATACTGCTTTTTATTCATTAAATGTTTTAATGTGACTGTGTGGTAAAAAGTAATTTCAAAATTAAATAATTGATTAAATAAAAAACAAAAACCCTACTCTGTGGTTCTGATGGTCCCATGGGGGGAAAAAAAGATTGTCCCAACCAATCGGTTTTTCAGGAAACTAATTAGCAGTGACAATGTATAAGAATTCAATGATGTTGTTATACCAGTGGAACAATAGGAAATATGAAGTGCTGTCTCAAGCACATGCCCTTTTACTCACTTAACAATTATTTTTTCCTGAAACTTTTCAAACATATACAAAAGAAGAAAATATAATGAATCTCTGTGTAGCCCTCAAGATTTTGCTCCATTTGATGCAGTTGTTTTTTTATCTCTATTGAATTATGAGAAATCTTAGACTTCCTTTCATTTTGCTCCTATACTTTAGTGTGTAACTTTTAAAAAATATGACATTTCCTTAAACAATTATGGTGTTATTATCACACCTAAAAAATTAATGATAATTCACTGTCATTATCCAATGTACACTATAATTAAATTTCCCTGAATGTCTCAAAAGAAGGTCCTTCCACTTGTCAGCTTATCTGAATCAGGATTCAAATAAGATGTACCCATTACATTTGGCTGTTTTAAAATAAAGTGGCCCCTTGTCCCTCATACCTGTTTTCCCTACATCATTGCTTTATTATAGAAACTTGGTTATTTATCTTGTCAGGTTCACATTTTGGGGTTACCTATACATTTTTGATGTTATTTATATTTACATTTTCCAAATTTTTGTAAATGCAAGTAAGCTCTGGCAGCTTGACTAAATGCACAGTCAACTTGTTTTGTGGCAAGAACACCCTCATCTGAGATTTGTGGCAAGAGCTCCTGTGTGTGGCTGCTACTAAGGACACACACACTGGTTGGCCCTCCCATGTGAGTACTACTTAGCTGGTCGGTGGATGGCGCATGTGGTAACAGATGAACTCTCACCATAAAGTCCCCAACAACCTTTTGCCTAATTGCCTATTCTATTGGAGGTCACTCTCTCAAACAATTATTCCATTGGGGGTTGCAAGTCTGTGATTTTCTAATTCTCCCCACACTTACTAGATGGCATTCTTCTGCAGAAAAGAATTTTCATCAGCTCAACTCTGGAGTTTGAGCTTACCCAAATATAGGTACAACAGTAGAGGTAGGATAATGCTTAATTATTTCCCTTCAATTGCTGGTGATAAGAGTAAGAAGTTGCTACTACTCCCTTTTTAAAAACAGGATAACTTAATATTGCCTAGTCAGAAAAAAATATTTTGAGAATGTTATCTAAAGAAGGAACCTTGTGCAGAACTATTTTCCCATTCTCTCTATATAAAGGTAAAAGTTATTGTCTGTTAAACTTACCTGGGACAAGATTTAGTGTAGTTACAGCTGTAAATAAATCCTGAATAAAACACTATACCATTTTATAGATATACTTTGTCACTAACTAGCAGTATCCCATTCTAGAACTTTTATAATGATATGATTCCATGGAAGAAATACAGACTCTGGTCCCCAGTCTTGTGCACAGGAGCTTATAGTATAAGGAAACCAGAAAATATCCTGTCCCTTTATTTCCTCAATTGTAGGAATTATAAGAAAATGTAAATTTTTATAATATAGGTATGCGAATTCATATCACATGCTGCACACTCAAAGAATTGGCACTGTTAATTTGTGACTCTAATCAACAGAGCATAAAAAATGTCTTACTATAGGAAGAAGGCATTTGGGTGGTTTCTGAGAACGATTTGGGGAACATGACTCAATTATATTTCTTACAAAAGGGGCCATTAATAATTGGCATTGATGAGATCCATTTCCACCTCCCCCCAACACAAGAAAGAAGTCTACGAAAAATAAAAAATCCAATTTGAAAAGCAAGATCATAAATTTCTCCTCCAAAAGATAAGCAATTTCATCTAGGTACAAAATAGCTACAACTATTTTTTTTAACCCTGAATATTAATGTGTTGTGAAAAAATCATGAACTCCACAAGCAGATGGATCATCAACAAGGGGATTAAAGAGCCCTCAAAAGGCTCTCCAAAGAGCCATTAAAAATTGTCAAGGAATCAGAAAATTCCATAGTAAATGACCCAAATGACTTTGAGAGATGAAAAATAAAGAAGCTGAAATAGCAAAATAATAATAGTACTTGCTACTTACATAATAGCTTTCTTGAGAGAATTCTGAAACACTTTCCAAACATTAATCCAATAATTTTCATCATTAGTCTACATAGCACTAAGGGGGCCTTTTATATTACTTCTCATTGAGCACTTGGAGAAACTAAGGCTTTCAAAGACAAAGATGGTATGACTTTAATAGATGTGCCCCTCATATAGCAAAAAGTCAATGCTAGAAGAACATTCTCAGAAACAAAAATACAATCTCATTTTCCATCATAATATTAATAGGTGGCATTCATTCAAAATTAACTTGATATGTCAGTTAAGAAAGCTGATATAAAAATACTAACAATAGCTATCTAAAACCTGGGTAGTTCATTCATTCATTCATAAACACACAGACCTAAACTGAAGACCTGGCGAGAACATACTCCACATTTGGAAAAACAATTTTGAAAACGGAAAGATAAAGAATTATATCCATACATATATTTTTGTTAAAGAACTCTATTTCATTCTGTTCTAAAATGGTGCTTAAGGTAAATCCCAGTCAAATAGTTAACATATGCAATTCTAAACAAAAAGCCATTGACTAATAATGGAGGACAAACAGGTAACTAAGACAAAATTTCAGGATGGAATCACAGCCTTCTGGTAATGAATTCACAGCTTCTTTGACACAAACTCAGTTTAATATAAACAGCAAAGCATCCGAAACTCACAAACTGCTGCTGATGGAAGTAAACCAGGTAAGGAACTCTACAGGGGAGAACAACAGACCCCGACAGTCACGGGGAAATGTCACCTTTCAGTAGAAATTGTAGCAATACCAGAGTGTGTATGATGGACAGAACAACTGCACAGTAAGGGGGGAAAGTGTGTACCTCCTTCTGTTTGTGAAAAATGGCAGCTGGGCGAAAAGGAAAACGTACTTGCTTTTAAAGCTTATTCCTAAGAATAAATTCTGTTATTACTAAGGGAAAATATTTCTTGTATGAGAGAGATTAATGGATACCATGAACCACATGCTGGAAAACTTGACTAACTCTGGTGCGAAATTCTGTGCCTGTGTAAAGTTGTGTGTGTACATATGATGTGTGTACCCAAGTGTGGGGTGCAGAGACAGGAAAGGGGGTGACCAAGCTGATGATTCAAGGGTTACACTTTGCTAGCACTTAAGATAACAGGATCGCTGGAGCACCCTCTGCTAGTACTTAAGATAACAAGATCGCTAGAGCACCCTCTAAAATAAAACAGGAAAGAAAACACAGTTCAGGAACAACTGGATATATTTTAAATAAGGACAGAAGTAAACATGGATAAATTCTGAGAATTTTAGGCCTCATTATAATGATTTATAGCTTACAATTGTTTTTTGATTTCCTCAATAAAATGTGTCATAACCTTTGTAAGGCTTAGGATCTCCGAAGGTCTCTGTCTTAGCTCTGGAGACTCTCTAGCCACAAAACAAGATTTTCCCTTAGGAGAGTAAAGCATCCCTGAACAATGGAGATTATCTTCTGATTATGCCACTCCCCATATAGAAACACTGTGTGCATGGCACTGGATTACACAACGTAGAAAGAATCCAGTTTAATGAGGTGGGGCCTGGGGCTTTTATTCCATGAGTTGGGATTCTTGTTTTGTAGGGGGGAGGATGGAGGTGTTATCTGTAGAAATTGGGCCTGGGAGTCATGAGTTTCTTCTGTCTAATGTTGCAGAACCCACACTAGCTCCTTTTGGAAGGGAAGCACAGACACCAACGTCAGACTGCCTGGCTCAACCACATACTGGTATGTATCATATTGGGTTGATGAGAGAATTAAGCGAGATTTAAAGAAGGAATATAAACTGGTCTTAAACTGGTTAAACATGTGGTAGTAATTTGATGGCAAAAAAGAGTGATATCTAATTCCCTTTTCCCTTACAGAACAGCTGCATGGGGTAATTCAACTGGCCTGGGTGATCCAGTGTGAAGGTAGAAAATGCATGGAGACAGAAATTAAATATAAAGTTCTTTCCTAAGGAGAGCTGGAGGTCAAGTCAGAGGAATATGTCCAAATGGATGCTTAATCATGGGATCTGACACAAGAACCAGAGGCTAACGGCCAAAGCCGAGGTGAGTCACAGAGCCTGATACTAGGGGAGGCAGTAACAATAACTTCGGGAAGGCAAACTGGAAGTGACCTGCAAGAAAACTGGGTCAAGGCAGCCATAGGGTTTTATATATTCCTTATCTCTGTGATATGGAGACATGAGGTGGATTTATAGGGCTCCCTGTAACAGAGTAACAAAGAACCAGGTTTTTATCATGGTCACTTAGCCAAGCAGTCTAGCATACTCTATTGTGTTCTTGATTTAGAGTATATGTGGCTGTGCCTGAACTTTTATCCTGAATGGCACAGGAAAGGTGTGAGGAGACAGGCTCAGTGACCTTCAACAGGAAGGCCTGAGTAGAAGGTTCTGGTAGGAGGCATGCTTTTTTTTTTCCTTACCATGCAGATCTATGCCTGGATGGAGAAGAGAGCATGCCATCTGTATCTCTCCGCTTCTCAGATGGCTTTAAGTTTGGAACCTTCTTTTTTATCAGTCCATCGTACAATGGATGTGATCTCCAAAGACTACCCAAATAGTCATTGGCCCTGCAGTTGGTCAGTCTCAGGTTTTTGTAGAACTAGGAAATCTGGGAAGTAGCAAGGTTCTGGAGAGGAGGATTAAGCTGGTGATTTTTGGCCAATCTTAAGAAGCCAGATGGGTGGAGTACGCAATTTGACTTGATGAATATAAGAGGCCAACACAGTGTCTTTCAAACTTTTTTGACAACTGCCCATAGTAATAAATCCATACTTGGATCAAGACTCAGTAAACACACACACATACACAGAGTAACCAAAATATATGTGTCACACAGTACTGTTTCTTATTTTGTACATACAAGCTAATGTTTTCTATTTTATTAACAAATAGGGCTCAAATCCATTAATTTGATATTATGAGCCACTCATAATTTGAAAACCATTGCTTTACTACCCAGATGATAAATTCCATCTGGGCACCGTTGGTCTTAGGGAAGGGGCTGGTATTTGACAGACGGATGCAGAAGTCAAGGGTATTGGGCATTATCTTCTCAAACTGAGATGCAAGCTATGAATCAGAGTCTGAGGCAAGATAGTACCTGAGATTAAGGATAATACAACAGGTGTTGGGACCCTCCAGGATACATCTTCTGTGAAGAGGGCATATCATTTTTAAAACCCTCCTTTATCATGTTTGCCTCTTTCTCACCTTTCTTGAGTCCCTTATCCCAAAAATAATCTTTCTATTTCATCATAACTCTCACTGGTTCTGAAATACATTTGGTCTTCCTTTATGGATTTCAGGCATTACAGGATAGTAAGAAGTATAAAATGTGAAGGGTGGGTATTGCTAGAATGGTTAAGAATGGGATAAAGACAAAAGTACAAAGTGACAGCTGACATACGGGAAGGGAAATCTTTTAAAGCAACATTTTTTTAATAACAATCCTTTACTCCACTAAAATCCTTGTTAGGCATTTTAGTGTATTTTGAAAAATATCTTGTCATAAAACAATAATTTACAATAAGGAATTACTATAACCACTGACCAAAAAAAAAAAAAATCAAGTAATCACATACTTCTCACTTTCTATGAACCTTTTTGAAAAATCTCTTATCTGATTTATCTCGTTTTTGATGACAGCCAAATCAATTAATACACTTTCATCATTAATGATGGACACAATGTGTTTTTGAAATTATCTTTGGGATCTTTATTCTCCATACAGTGATATATTAAGGTAAGTCGCCCTTATGACCTTTCACATCAATTATTTAAAATCAAAGAGCCATTAATTCATATACCTGTGCATCTGTAATAGTATTGTTTTAAAAGGTGGAGAGTGAGAGAAAAATCTATCAATAAAATCATTGGATATTTTCAGACTGATATGATTTATATGGAATCATTGCAATTCTATTTAGAGTACTGTGCTCTCAGTGGTTGGGAACAAGGGGGTTGAATTATTCATGTTTCCTGGTCAATATACATATACATACATATGAAAGCACATGCGTGTGCACACACACACATGTACACACACACACACACATTAGGAAGTTCTTCATTTTTAGGGTGTTTGCATGGATTTTGAACTCTGGTTCCTTTCAGAGTGATTCATAGTCCATCAGTAATAAGCTGCATTCTCTGCACATGGATACCAACAGAGGCTTAAAAATAGGAGCCATGTGCACAGAGCTTCTTGTGCCAACCAACAGATTCTATCTGCATCTGCTACATATGGATTGACAGGAGAGGGGCCAAGTATACGTTGGTGTGAAGCAGCTTGCTGCTTCTGTTTTGAGAAAAGCTCATCATTGTACAAGTCCTGAACAACTCAGCCTTCCAATCACAATGCAAGGATATTGAAATAGGGTGAAAAACCTAGATGGTATCAGGCAGTTTTTGCCAAATTAGTAGAGGATTAAAGAGGAAAAGCAAATCATTTGAAGACTGATAATTAGTAAGATAGAAAGACGTGAGGGTACGTTCAAATATGTGACTGAACCTTCAATTTAAAACACAAAACTTGTTTCCACTGGTTGGAAAATAGTTGGAGTCAAATGGGTACAAAATACGACAAAGCTCTGAGTTGTTCCTGGGTTAGAGACAGAAGAATTTCAGTCAAGACCTTGGAGTTAGTGGTGTAAGGGTAGGTTAGGCAGATCTCTGGAGTCACTTATCAAACTTCATTGGGCTATGGAATTGACAACCTAAGGGAAAATTCAGATTGAATGACTATTAAGACTTCAGTTATTGTAAAAAACTAGATGTAAAAATACTCTGTAAAATATAAAACCATGGCCAGATTTTATGTCTAGTCATTTTACTATGTGAACAACGATTATAATTCTTATAACTATACTACCTTATATGACAGGATAACTTAATCATTTTCCAAGTAAATAACACAAATTTGTAAGTCAAAAGGGTGTATGGACAAGGCTTATATTGTCATACCTTCCTGTGTCTCTTGAACAAATGGCAAGATTCTTTCTGCAAATTAACAGGGGGAAACCGTGTATAGGGTCTCTACACCACCCAGTTAATTTATTTTACCATCATTGCCATATGTAACCTTTCAGTTCACATCCCTTAAGCCTGTATTTCTGTCAGAGGAGAACATATGTTCTTAAAACACAAGCATTGGAATATAGTTATTGCACAGCTAGCCTGCTCACTCAAACATTAACCACCACCACGTGAAAATTATTGAGCAGCCACTTTGCGCCAGGCACTTCCCCAGGCCCTGCGCAGAGAATGTGCAACCCTCTCAGAGCTTATGGACTGAGAGGGGAGCAAGAGAACACGGGGCAGTTGCCAGAGGGTGTGATGCTGAGACAGAAGAAACATAGGGTGCTTTGGAAGCCCACCGGGAGGTTCTCCAAACTTCAACTTGGGTGGTCAGAAAGGCTTTGCTGAGGAAATGTGACTGGATTTAAAAGTCTACCCTAAGCTATCCTGGAAAGAATAGTGAATGGTAAAAAGAAATCACCATCTGAAAGAACAAGGAGAATGGCCCCAGTGTAGAATTTATGGGCACATGGGAATGTCAGCAGTAAGCAGAAGTTAAGAATATATAGTTTTCTACTTTGGGATGGAATTTATAAGGAGTCTCTCAGCCTCTCTGACTGTCTCTCCTTTTCTTTCCCCCTCTGTCTCTCTCTCTCTCTCTCTCTCTGTAATCCCAAAGGGATCAGGGGTGAAACTATGAAGGGATATGGGCCATGAATGCCAGTAGTTATTTTATGGATATGAGTTCTCCACCTTTTTTGCCCCACAGAACAACTAACAGCTCAGAACCTGAAATATTCCTTGCACTAGTGCACAGCAGACTCTGCCACTCTTTTCCTCAAGATGGAGAACTGCAAAATAGCAATATCCATAATTAATAGCTCAGATACACTGAGTGTTTAAAATATGCCAGGCACTAAGCATTTTATAAATATGATCTATTTTAACCCTAACAATACTGGATATAGGTCCTATTACTATTCCTGTTTCACAGAGAAGCATAGGGAGGCTACGTAGCCTTCTAAGGTCACTCACTGGCAGAGTTATATTTGACCCCAGATCTCTATGACTCATGAGTCTGACCTTTTAAGCACCCGATGGTCTTCCCATGCAGTAGTAGCATATTGTTACTGTTATAATTATCATTATTATTAGGTGAGTTGCCATTTTATTTCCTCATAAATCATTCTGGAAAGCTTCTAAAGTATTTGCATTCAAAAACATTAATCAGAAAGAGTCTGGCATTTCCCAATATCTTTTGCATATTACCTCTTGGGAAAGTTACTAATACTGCAGAGTAAAGAAAAAAAATCTCTCTTGTCGAGCTAGAAAGGATACATACTGTGGCCGTAGTTATTAATTAAATGTTTTAAAACATTATTTATCAGTGTGCTTTTTCGCTGTCGGGATGCCTTAGGGCTCTGCACAGCAGGTCCTCCACAGCTTTCAGGGAAGAGCTGCCAAGAGTCCTTGCCCGGTGTTCACGGCTATATTTGTTCTTTCTATTACACTATATACTGTGCTTCTCCCAGTGATTTCATTTTAATCTATGTAGCAAATCAGGCAAAAAATACAGAGATACTTCAGTGTAGAAATAACAAAAAAATTGAGATTATGCAAACTGGAAATTTTCTGTTGTTCCTCAGGAGAGCAAAATATCTACACGCCGGTTCACTAAAACTTGGCCAAAGGAAAGCTGTACGAATCCCACCCTCTAACCTCTGCACTTTCTTAATGATTCAAAATGACAATTACACATAACCAGTAAAAATATTATGGCACAAGTAAATATTAGACATGAACATAATCTCTTATCTCTTTCACAGTCTGTATATATTCCAATAACTATTTTTGAGATATTATTTGCTTCTCAAAGTGCCAGTACTTTTATTCAATTTATGCCTTTGTGGTGTTAGCATAGTAATATAATATGCAAAGGAAATGTTGAGCTGGTTGGCTTATAAAACTGCAAACCATTATTACTGGATAGAACACAGAGAGTGAATATTAATCCCCATCATCCTTGTGACCATGTCAGCAAAGAGAAGAGAATCTGGCTCCAACTCTTATGTCAGTCCAACTAATAAGGCACTGAAGAATGTGAATTAAACAATTTGCAACTTGACAAAAATTAACAAGATCAAGCATTGAGACCAAACTGAAAGTTTTGGGAGGAATTTGTTATTATAATATTTTAATAACTGAAAACTGAAAAAAAGAAAAAGAAGCCCCTTTCTCGATAGAGGTTTCTTGATTGAGAGCATCCTATTAATAGGAACTTCCACTTAAGGTATGCCTAGAAGGATAAGATTGTTCTGAGTGTGTGACATATGGATACATTCCTATTCCCTTATAGTCACATGGTTAAAAATAAAAAATAAAAACCCCATAATTCTGTGTAAGCATTGGCCAGTAAAAGAGCTAAAGAATGATTGGCCAAATAAAGGCCCTTCATGAATAATGATGAAAGTGATTAGACACTGAACAACTTGATTGAAATTATGAAGATGCCCCTTCTCAAGTTGCTTTCACATATCTTACATGATTTTTGTATCTCCAACATAGCTAAAACTTATGTCATGAGGTACTTACCATGTGATCAAGAAGACTGACAATAACTTTACAAAAGGACTCCTCATATAATTATATTAAAAGAATACCTACTTTTCCCATCTGAGCAGGACCAATCTAAATTTAACTCTCTTTCCTCACTAAGAATATTTTCTTATTTGAAGAAAACACTATTTCCAATAGGCCCTTCCTGTGGAAAACATGAGTTTGCAATTTGAAAGGCCATAGTTAACATACATAGTAAGTATACTATTCTCAAAGGAATTTTCCCATACAACTTGGTCTCTGTCAACAGGCCACAGAAAACAACATAATGTTAATTAAGTTTAAAAATTCTCTTTCCACTTTAAGACTAATTAGCATATAACACTTTCATCAACTTTATTAAACACTTATACTAGGAAATTAGCTTCACAAATATTGCTTCATGGCAAAGAAAACCACTCCCCCATAACCCCCAAATGCAATATATGAATTCAATTAGTTGTTATCTAATAGAATAAACCTAGAAAGCTTTAAATCCTATTAGTTCGATTCCATGTTACTGACATCTAGCATTTTCTATTTTGTTTTTAAATTCCCCCCAAATTAGTCATCATGCCACAGGATTGCTTCTACTGCTATGTTGAGAAATGACTATAAAGCATCTGGAGATAAGCAGTCAGGGTTGAAAAAGGAAGCTATTGCAAAATTACAGATCCATGGTGGCTTGGACCAGCATGAAAGCAATGGAGGTGGTCAAATGTACTTGGATTTGAGATATATTTACAAGGTAGAGCTGATAACTGGATATACAGTATATTAGAAAGAAAGAAGTCCATCAAAGTCACCGGCCTGAGGACTAGAAGAATGGTCAATTGAGAAAGGCTAAAGAGAACAATGGTGGGGAATTGGTTAGTGGGGTAGAGAACCTGGGAAAATTCTAATTTTACAATTTCTCTGGTCAATATCTAACTGGATATGTTAGGAATTTAATTTGGGAAGTTGCCAACAAATAAGTGGAATCTAAACCCAAGAGTCTAGCTGATACTAAAGGTGAGGCAATAGCTAGGTGTTGTGGATCAAGAGAAACTGGAGAATAACTGGAGACAGGAAAAATAAAAGCCTGTCAAGGAGTTTGTTACAAAGAGACCATTAGATAGAGGGAATTTAGGGTCATGGAAATACTTTCTTCAATTAATTGGGAGATAGGGCACTTTTTATGCTGATGAACATGATTCATTAGATTTGCAGGAAAAAAACAATGGTGTAGGAGTGAGAGAGAAGAAATTAATGGAAATAGGGTAGCACACACGGTGGGGCTTAGTACAGCATAAGAGCATGGTTAGTTCATTCTCACTGAAATGGAAAAGAGTGTATTTGTACTCTAGTAGGTAAATAAATGTAGCCAAGAGAGCTTGTGCCTACTTTTTCCCATTGCTCCCATTTTCATATGACAAATCTTCAGATGAGATACAGGCAAAGGAAGAAGCTTGAGGACAGTTAAGAAAATATGAAATCATCTTCCAGACAGTGGGAGAGCAAGTGATTGGGGAAATTTTATAGAATTTGATGGGCACCATTTAGGATCCATTTGAGATTGATGGTCATGAATTTGATGTAAGACTAGATAGGATTTGGGTCTAGCTGCAATCAGCTAGATATACAGATGTTGAGTAGTGAAGGAGATGGATTTAGACATGAATAGGTAGGGCAAAGAGTGTACAAAAAAGGCAAGAAATCATAAGAGATAAGGATTATGGACAAATGACTGAGTCTACACATTGATTATGAAACTTAGAAGGCATAGGGAAAGCATAAGGCCTAGAATATGTTTGAGGTAAATTGAGAAGATGAGGGAGCTGAGAGACAGTGCAAATATGGTTAAGGGCAATATTTGGGATGGGACTTAAGGATTACTGAAGTTGAGATACTGGGGGAAAGTGGGAGGTTGTAATCAGAGACTGAGATAATTAAAATTGAGATTACAGAGGGGTTACACCTGTTTTAACAAGTCTAGGGCATAAGTAAGAGACTTTCAGAGGTAGAGTAGAAGACTGTTCCACTGAAGAAAAGATTATTAAGGAAGAGAGAAGCCAAAGTATGAAATAATATATTCAAATTCTCTTAGATCAAAAACTAAGAGCACAGTAGTGTTGGAGAGAGAGGTAGAGAGACAGTGATCTAGGAACTGAAATCCAAGAAATAACAGGCAACAGTTATTGGGTGCTTATAATGAGCCAGACACTAATCTATACAAATATTGACTCTTTTAAGCCTCACACAACTCTATGAGCTACTATTATTATCATCATTTTCAAACTAAAAAATTTGGGTGCAAACAACTTAAGTAATTCACTGAAAGCCACACAGCTAATAAGTTGAACTCATATTTGATCCCAAGCTGTCTAGATCCCTAATTATATTCTTAACCACTCTGCTGTGCTTCACAGAACAAGTGAGGAATGACTCATGTGTTGTGTTAGACTGCAAAAGGGATGGTAGCAGGTGGAATATTTCATGACATGAGATATAAAACTGGGTATATTTAGGACTATGGGTAGAAGATTGGTTTGTGTCAGTTAAGAGCAAACAATCAACTGGTGTCTGACTTCTGCCTGGAAAATTCAAAAGGAGAGAAAAGGGAGTAAAGAGGTAAAGGAGAGGTGGCTAAATTGGCCAGAATATTCTTCTAGAGTTTATGCCTAAATGTTTCTTGTGTATCAGATGATGTACACATGCTCTCAAGAGAGCTGACAGGTTGACATATAACATGCCATGTAGGAACACCTAAAGGGAACCCAGAAGTAGTTGAATGGAGAGGCAGAAAAAGCATCACTCCTCAATGAGACTGCAAATGAGTGGTCCACAGAGCTGGGATGGAGGTGAGCGCTCTAATTAATGCATTAAAGTACTCCAGGAGGGAAAGCATAAACTTTAAATGTTAGATAAACACAGGGAGAGTGAAAGTGCCAGGCAAGTAGGCGAGTAGGCAAGTCAGAACTTTCCTGTCCCAGATTCTTTTTCACTCCTCTCTCCGACTCCCTTCTCAGGACAAAACACAGAATGGGAGGTGAGAAGAAGCTGACCACGGTCTCTGCCCACAATGAAGGCTACCCTCCTACCACAGGCTTGAGCTCTGAATGAAAACTGAGAATTGATTATTCCATGAGAATGCACATTGGAATTTCTGAAGTTACTTAAAGTGACTCTAAATTTTTTTTTATCTGAAATCAATTAGAAAAGACACTAAATGACTCAAATTTTCAGTGACTGTCTGGAGAGGAACTTTCCTTACTGAAGTAAATAATTAAGGGACAGGGTGAGAAAATAAGAAAGGTGCTATGACTTCTCAAGTCATGCTTCTTCCACATACTAGCTGAAGTAGTCTGTTTCCTGTTATACCCCTTACCATCCATTCTCCAGCCAGCTGCCAGAGCAACATTCAAAACAGAAAACACACCATGCCATCCAAATTCTGTATTGGCATTTTGTTGCACTTAGAATGAAGTTCAAACTCTTTTCCATGGCCTATAAGGCCCTATAGTATTTCACCCCTACCTATCTCTCTGGCCTCACTGTCTACCACTCCTTTCTTAGAACTTCTTTCTCCACTTAGGCCTTGGTACTTGCTGTTTCCATCTGCCTGGAATGCTCTTATCCAAGATCTCCATACAGCTAGTCTTCCATATCATTTTGTTTGCTTGAAATTCTGTGGCTTTCTTTGACCACTCAGTCTAAAGAAACTGTCAAAGTCTCAGATTTCCCTCATAGTACAACCACTATTTGAAATTATCTTATTCATTTATTGTCTCCAGTGTCCCCACCCCCAACTAGAATGCAAAAATCTGTAAGATCAGGGACATTTCTATCTTGATTATTCTTTCACCCCCGGTACTAGAGCTTATTAAGTACTTATACATAGTAAGTACTCGATAGATGGCACATAAAAACTTATATATATTTTCACCTCAAATATGTTTCATTTTATTTAATAGTATTATAATGAAAAGTTCTTTATTGGAGCAGAGAACTTCCCAAAGGAGCAATACAGAAGCATGGAACTAGTCCTTTAGTGAGGAACTGAACTGAGGAAATTGGCTACAAATCACACTTCCGAGGCAACACTTTGACTTGACAAATTACATTAGTATGTCAGTCAGAATTCAATCGGAGAAGCAGAATGATTATGAGCTACAGGACAAGACATTTATTATAAGAAGTAGACGTTCCACAATTATGGAAGGAGTAGGGAAATGAATGTCTGAAATGTAGAAATAAGAAATTTGGATGAGTTGCAAACCAGTCAATCTGAGAAAACAAGCATGTCCAGACATCTAAGTAGAAAAGAGTAGGGGATGCTCATAGGGATGTTTCTGAAAATATCTGTTGATGAGCCTGAAGCCGCATTTGGTCAGCAAAGTCAGTAGTTGGCAAGAGAGCTCATCTGGAGCAGAGAAGAATTTAAAGGACAAGCTAGAACTGACCAGCTTGTCCTCATTCAGCCTGTCACACAGCTAGCCATCACAACCTTCAGGGAGCACCATACACTGTTTTCCTTCTACCACCCCAATCTCATGAGAGTACCCCTTTTAGCCAGCTCTCACCCAGGGCCATAAGGGAGGGAGATTCTGTGAATCACAGGTCTAACCAACTGAACAACAGAATGACAGTTAGTTATGATTCATTTTACTTCCAAGTAACAGAAACTCAATAAAATATCCCCAAACATACACTGGTTGTAAAGGATATATAGGTATTTCTTGAAACCCAAATGTAGGGAAGGTTGGAAACCCAGAATTGGAAAGCCCTCTGACCATCTCTAATCTGTTTCTCTCCGTGTATCTTTAAGCTTTGTGCAAAAGAGCTTCTTCTACTTCTTTCAACTGGTGGTAAACTCAGCCTGAGTTTGCCAAAACCAACTGACTCCTCTCCATCTTCCTCTCTCCCTCTTAATTTCAAATTCTCAGCATGTCTGATTTACCTGCATTACCCAGATACCAACCATTAACCCAAGCAACTCTGGCTACTGAGGAGGGTTCATTATATAAAATACATGTCAGGGACCCATGGCAGTTCTCATGTACAAAAGAAAGAGATGGTATTCAGATAATGACAAAAAAATGTGATAAGTATCTAAAAAGGGTATGTGAGTACATATTAACATGTAAATATTGTTGTAAATATTGCATCCGTGGACTAGCAGTTATTTATCCAATAAAACACTAAGGTTATGAGAACTTTTAAAATTTTTCCTGCAAAATCAATTAAGATTGATTTGTTTACATTTGTGTCTCCCCCCACAAAAAGATGGCAATAATAAATATTTGTAGTTAAAAGAGAAAAAACATAACTGGGCTCCAAAATAAAATAAATACACCAAAGATTTTAAAATGGGATACTGGCATCCACAGAACTGAAGCTGCAAGTCAGATGAGCTTTTGATTCAGAAGAAGTCCTGGGGCTGGATGTTTCCAAGGGGCAAAGCATACCAAAAGGACTTTACCTCATGGGAGACACAAAACTAACTGCTTAAAACCAGTAACTGGGATGGGGATCCCTGTTCTCTATAAAACTTCCACTTACGGGGTTAGATATTCCATGAATACATTGCCTAGGAAGGTAGGAGGACATCCAGAAACATCTCCACGACAGATACTAAAAAAGCACGCCTGCTGGCTTAAGGATTGGTGAGATGGAGGCCCTGTGGAGGCAGGTCAAAGCAAAAAGTATGGGGGAGGGAGATATATAGAGAAAAACATAGTGAGAGGGAGTAAAGAGAAAGAGAGAGAATTTCCTACTTAAATGAGCCCAAAATAACATGAACAAAAAGTATAGTTCTTAGGTAACAAAATAACTCAAAATATAATGCAAACAAGAGGAAACAAAAATAACAAAGTTATAAAGATTTTTAAATTAATAAGAATAAAACAAAGAAATGCATGCAAGGGTGACATTTGAAAAAGAAACAAAAAATCCTGAAATCAAAAAAGTAAATGATGAAATAAGAATTGATAAATAAATATATTAGTTTGTGGGGTTTTTTAAGTAACAGATTGCCCAGCCTTGTGGATAACACAGCACACATATGTTATCATCCCACAGTTTCTGAGGGTCAAGAGGCCAGGCACAGCTTATCTACATCCTCTGCTCAAGGTCTCCCAGGTTGTAATCAAAGTACTGCCGAGGACTGAGTTTGGAGGCTTCTTCAGACTTCATGTCACTGTCGGCAAAAATCATTCCCTTGTGGCCGTAGGAATCACAGCAACTTGCTTTTTCCAGGCCACAAAGACGACGTATCTGCTGCTCCTATCTCTGACCTCTGGACCCTCTTTAAAATGACACTACTGTTTAGAAGAGGCCCACTCAGGATAATCTCCCTTTTGGTTACCTTCAAGTCTAGGGACTGGAGACTTTAACTACATTTGCAAAATCTCTCCAACTTGGTCATATAAAGGAAACATCATAATGGCAATTTGCTGTATTCCATTGGTTAGAAGAAAGACACAGGTCCCGCTTACATCAAAGGGGAGAGAGAGGCTTATATAAGGACATAGTTCATTGAGGGCTCTCTTAGAATTCTGACTATCATGATATAAAATAATTAGATAACTAGCAATTTTGAATACAAAAGTAAAGCCATGTGAGTGGATACAAATCTAAAAAGATTGGATAAAATCTACCCTGCATGGACCCAGGTGCAGACAGATGAGGAGAGGATAGGTTAAGTGGATAAGAGTACTGAAGTCTCCACCTAGAAGGAGGCAAAGTCACAAAGGGAATAAAACAAAATGAAAGAGCAGTTAAGAGACATGGAAGATCATGAAGTTCCAACATGAGCATTCTGGATGTTTTTAAAGTGATGGAGATGTACAACTTGAACATTTACTAGGTGATAATTTTTCCAAATTGAAAAAACAAAGGAACATTAGTCTTCTAATGGTAAGAGAAATGAACATAAACCTATAACTAAATGCATCATTGTGAAATGGAAAAACATCAAGGATAAAGAAACAGTCTCAAAAGCTATCAGAGGGAAAAAACAGATTATGAACAAAAGAAGGGTTAATCTGACAGATTGTGCCTCATCAGCAACAACAGATAATAAAGTAATATTGTTAAAGTGATGAAGAAAAATAACTGTCAACCTCAAATTTTAAACCTACGTTATGAAAAATTTCAGACATCAAAGACAACAAGAGTTTAAGCCACAGATTCACACTGAAAAAGATGTTGGAGTGGCATTTCCCAAACGTTTTCATGTGTTGGTGCACTTAGAACATCAAAATAATTGTCACATGGGGGTAAACAAACATGGCTATACTCGGTTGGGAACACCTGGTCACCTCCAACCTACTAGGCCCCCTTGAGGACTGAGCAGATCAATACCATTCAGTGTGCTGAAGCACACCAATTTGGAACAATTAAAGCTACACGTAATCAAAGAAAACTGGGCCCTAAAGAAAGGATGATATACTAAAACAACAGTGAACCGATAAACTAATAAAAATGTATTTAACTACTGATTTCAAAATGAAATATTTTTATTTATTTATTTGTTTGTTTGTTTATTTATTTATTATTTGTAAAGCCACTGCCCTAGATAACAGCAGCAATATGGAGGTATGTGTGTGTACACCCACAGTAATGGGTGAGATGTTCAAAGGAAGTGAAAGTGTGCTGAGATGTACATTTGGTGGAAAGAAACAAATACTGAGTAGATGTAGGCTTTGTTAAAAATGTTATATATATATATATATATATATACATATATATACATATACATATACACATATAATCATGCATGTAAAAACAATTGAGAGAAACCTCCTCCAAAATGGAAACTGAAAACAAATCCTGCTAACCCGCAGAGAAAATAAAAAGGAATTTAAAAAATTTACTGATACTAAGGAAAAGAAAAGGAAGGAAAAGGAAATAATACATCAAGAAGAAATTACAAAATAAGATGGTAGAAATAAGTCTATAATTTTTGATATTTAAAATAAATATGAATGAATTTCTTAACAGAGAAAATCTGAAATAATTACAAAACACCAAATGAGCTAAAACACACTTAGAAAATCAAAAGAGGGTGAGAAGGGAAAAATTACATGTTAATTATTATTGGCAATATTAATATACAACAAAACACAATTTAAAGCCAAAAACCATTATAGCAATAAAAATAGATATAACGCATAAGGAAAAAGGAATCCATCCAGAAGATCTAATTATCTTGTCATAAAAATATAGCCTCAAAATATCTACTTCAAAAACTGACAGAATAAGAAGAAACTGACAGGAACACACTCCAATGATAGATTTTAATGTAATAATATCAGAATCTGATAAATCAAGCAGTCTTTTAAAAAAGAGATCAGCACAATAATGAGACATATCTAACATTGTATCCCACCAGATACAATGCACAGATATGAGAACAAGATCACTTTTCTGGCATTTTTGTCCCCAATGCATAACTTGAATTTAATCAGAAAGATATCATAAAAATACGAAATGAAGATCAGTCTACAAAATAACTGGTCATGATCCTTCAAAAGTAACACACTGGACACTGGGAGAAAATATTTACAGTCATGTATCTAACAAGTGACACATCTATACAATATATAAAGTACTCTCGAAACCCAACATTAAGAAAACGAGCAAACTCCCTACCCCGACCCAAAATAGACATTTCCCTAGATACGATACATGGATGCAAAGAAGCACATGAAAAGAAGCTCAATATCATTAACCACTGAGAAAATGCAAATTAAGATCAGAATGAGATACCAATGCACTCCAATTAAAATGGCTAACATTAAAAAAAAAAAAAGACAATATCCAGTGCTGACAAGGATGCAGAATGACTAGAATTCTCAAACACTGTGAAGAATGAAAACAGCTACTCTGGAAAATACTTCAGCAAATTCTTATAAAATAAAACAAACACTTATCTTTGGTATTTGCCCTAGAGAAATGAAAACATATGTTCACACAAAAACCTGTTCAAGAATGTTTATAGCAGCGTATTCATAATCACCCAAAATCAGAAACAACCTAAATGTCTTTCACTGGGTTAATGGATAAACAAAGTGTGGTACATCGAAGCAATGGAATAGTATTTGTAAATAAAAGGAAGAAATTATTGATACATGTATTAATATGGCTGATCTCAAATGCATTATGCTAAGTGAAAGAAATCAGACTCAAGGGTTACATGTTATATTATTCCATTTCTGTGACTTTCTGGAAAAGGACAAACTATAGAAATAATGAACTGATCAGTGGTTGTCTGGGTTTATGAGTGGGTAGAGAATTTGACTCCATGGGGGCAACACAAGGGAGTTCTTGGGGTGATGGAACTACTCTGTATCCTGATTGGGTGGAGGTTACACAGGTGTATGTATCTGCGAAAGCTCACAAAACCTCAGTAATAATAGTTGCACTTCATATAAATGTAAAAATACAGTCTATAAAAACTGCAGGTGAATGAATCAAAGACCTAAATTTTAAAATCAATGCTAAATTTAGAAGAAAGTTTAAGAGAATATCTTTATGACATTATGGTTTTTATGATTCAAAAACTCTAAATTATAAAAGGAAAAACTATAAATTTAATGACATAAAATTGTAAAGTTTTGGGGGTGGAGCCAAGATGGCGCCGTGAGTAGAACAGCAGAAATCTCCTCACAAAACAACATTTATCTATGAAAATATAACAAAAACAACTCTTCCTAAAATAGAGACCAGAGGACACAGGACAACATCCAGACCACATCCACACCTGCGAGAACCCAGCACCTCGCGAAGGGGGTAAGATACAAGCCCCAACCCAGCGGGACCTGAGCGCCCCTCCCTCCAGCTCCCAGCAGGTGGAGAGGAGTCAGCAGGGAGGGAGAGGGAGCTCAGGACTGCTAAACACCCAGACCCAGGATTCCGGACCAGAGCACAGACACAGTGCATGCATGGGGTCCTGGATACTAGGGAAACAGGGCGGCAGGACTGGTGAGCGGGTGCCTGAGGCCGACGCCGGAGAACAAAGAAACAGGAGTGGCTTTATTTTATTTTATTTTTTTTGGCAAGTGCTTTTTGGAAGCCTTAAAGGGACAGAGACCCCGATACTAGGAAACCAGGGCAGCAAGACCGGTGAGAGGGTGACTGAGACCAGCACCTGAGGACAAAGAAACTTGTGTGTTTTTCCTTTTTTTTTTTTTAATCATTAATTAAATTTTTTTTTCTTTTGTTGTTGCTGATGTTGTTTTGGTTTGGAGAGTGCTTTTTGGAAGTCTTAAAGGGGCAGGACAGGACACTTAGACCAGAGGCAGGGAATCTGGGGATCTCTCGGCACTCTAACTCACTGGGCAGCAGGGAGCGCAGAGGCCCCTTATGTAGATAAATAGCCTCCCCGCCACTCCCCCTCCAATGGGGCTCCAACATTTTGGAGGAGAAGCCTGAGCCAGGCCACGCCCACAGCAACAGCGGAGATAAACTCCATAGCAACTGGGCAGGAAGCAGAAGCCCTGTCAGCGCACAGCTGCCAAGCACAAGCCACTAGAGGTCGCTATTCTTCCAGAAGAGGAAGGCCACAAACCAACAAGAAGGAAAGCTCTTCCAGCTGTCACTCATACCAGCTCTGCAAACTATCTCTATCACCATGAAAAGGCAAAACTACAGGCAGACAAAGATCACAGAGACAACATATGAGAAGGAGACAGACCTAACCAGTCTTCCTGAAAAAGAATTCAAAATAAAAATCATGAACATGCTGACAGAGATGCAGAGAAAAACGCAAGAGCAATGGGATGAGATGCAGAGAAAAATGCAAGAGCAATGGGATGAAGTCTGGAGGAAGATCACAGATGTCAGGAAGGAGATCACAGAAGTGAAACAAACCATGTAAGGATTTATAAGCAGAATGGATAAGATGCAAGAGGCCATTGAAGGAATAGAAGCCAGAGAACAGGAACGTATAGAAGCTGACATAGAGAGAGATAAAAGGATCTCCAGGAACGAAACAATACTAAGAGAACTATGTCACCAATCCAAAAGGAATAATATCTGTATTATAGGAGTACCACAAGAAGAAGAGAGAGGAAAAGGGATAGAAAGTCTCTTTGAAGAAATAATTGCTGAAAACTTCCCCAAACTGGGGGAGGAAATAATCGAACAGACTACAGAAATACACAGAACCCCCAACAGAAAGGATCCAAGGAGGACAACACCAAGACACATAATAATTAAAATGGCAAGGATCAAGGACAAGGAAAGAGTTTTAAAGGCAGCTAGAGAGAAAAAGGTCACCTATAAAGGAAAACCCATCAGGCTAACATCAGACTTCTCAACAGAAACCCTACAGGCCAGAAGAGAATGGCATGATATATTTAATGGAATGAAACAGAAGGGCCTAGAACCAAGGATACTGTATCCAGCACAACTATCATTTAAATATGATGGCAGGATTAAACAATTCCCAGACAAGCAAAAGCTGAGGGAATTTGCTTCCCACAAACCACCTCTACAGGGCATCTTACAGGGACTGCTCTAGATGGGAGCACTCCTAAAAAGAGCACAGAACAAAACATACAACATATTAAGAATGGAGGAGGAGGAATAAGAAGGGAGAGAAGAAAAGAATCTCCAGACGGTGTATAAAAAACCTCAATTAGCGAGCTAAGTTAGGCAGTAAGATACTAAAGAGGCTAACCTTGAACCTTTGGTAACCACAAATCTAAAGCCTGCAATGACAATAAGTACATATCTCTCAATAGTCACCCTAAATGTAAATGGACTTAATGCACCAATCAAAAGACACAGAGTAATAGAATGGATAAAAAAGCAAGACCCATCTATATGCTGCTTCCAACAAACTCACCTCAAACCCAAAGACATGCACAGACTAAAAGTCAAGAGATGGAAAAACATATTTCAGGCAAACAACAGTGAGAAGAAAGCAGGGGTTGCAGTACTAATATCAGACAAAATAGACACTTCAAAACAAAGAAAGTAACAAGAGATAAACAAGGACACTACATAATGATAAAGGGCTCAGTCCAACAACAGGATATAACCATTCTAAATATATATGCACCCAACACAGGAGCACCAGCATATGTGAAACAAATACTAACAGAACTAAAGAGGGAAATAGACTGCAATGCATTCATTTTAGGAGACTTCAACACACCACTCACCCCAAAGGATAGATCCACCAGGCAGAAAATAAATAAGGACACACAGGCACTGAACAACACACTAGAACAGATGGACCTAACAGATATCTATAGAACTCTATATCCAAAAGCAACAGGATATACATTCTTCTCAAGTGCACATGGAACATTCTCCAGAATAGACCACATACTAGACTACAAAAAGAGCCTCAGCAAAATCCAAAATATTGAAATTCTACCAAACAATTTTTCAGACCACAAAGGTATAAAACTAGAAATAAATTCTACAAAGAAAACAAAAAGGCTCACAAACACATGGAGGCTTAACAACATGCTTCTACAACAACATTGATCAATGGATCAATGAATAAATCAAAATAGAGATCAAGGAATATATAGGAACAAATGACAACAACAACACAAAGCCCAACTTCTGTGGGACACAGTAAAAGGAGTCTTAAGAGGAAAGAATACAGCGATACAGGCACTCTTGAAGAAGGAAGAACAATTCGAAATGAATAGTCTAACATCACAATAATTGAAACTGGAAAAAAGAAGAACAAATGAGGCCTAAAGTCAGCAGAAGAAAGGACATAATAAAAATCAGAGAAGAAATAAACAAAATTGAGAAGAATAAAACAATAGCAAAAATCAATGAAACCAAGAGCTGGTTCTTTGAGAAAATAAACAAAATAGATAAGCCTCTAGCCAAACTTATTAAGAGAAAAAGAGAATCAACAGAAATCAACAGAATCAGAAATGAGAATGGAATAATCATGACAGACTCCACAGAAATACAAAGAATTATTAAAGACTACTATGAAAACCTATATGCCAACAAGCTGGAAAACCTAGAAGAAATGGACAACTTCCTAGAAAAATACAACCTTCCAAGACTGACCAAGGAAGAAACACAAAAGTTAAACAAACCAATTATGAGCAAAGAAATTGAAATGGTAATCAAAAAACTACCCAAGAACAAAACCCCGGGGCCGGATGGATTTATCTTGGAATTTTATCAGACACAGAGAGAAGACATAATACCCATTCTCCTTAAAGTGTTCCACAAAATAGAAGAGGAGGGAATACTCCCAAACTCATTCTATGAAGCCAACATCACCCTAATACCAAAACCAGGCAAAGACCCCACCAAAAAAGAAAATCACAGACCAATATCCCTGAAGAATGTAAATGCAAAAATACTCAATAAAATATTAGCAAACAGAATTCAACAGCATATCAAAAGGATCATACACCATGACCAAGTGGGATTCATCCCAGGGATGCAAGGATGGTACAACATTCGAAAATCCATCAACATCATCCATCACATCAACAAAAAGAAAGACAAAAACCACATGATCATCTCCATAGATGCTGAAAAAGCATTTGACAAAATTCAACATCCATTCATGATAAAAACTCTCAGCAAAATGGGAATAGAGGGCAAGTACCTCAACATAATAAAGGCCATATATGATAAACCCACAGCCAATATTAGACTGAACAGTGAGAAGCTGAAAGCTTTTCCTCTGAGATCTGGAACTAGACAGGGATGCCCACTCTCCCCACTGTTATTTAACATAGTACTGGAGGTCCTAGCCATGGCAATCAGACAAAACAAAGAAATACAAGGAATCCAGATTGGTAAAGAAGAAGTTAAACTGTCACTATTTGCAGATAACATGATATTGTACATAAAAAAACCCTAAAGACTCCACTCCAAAACTACTAGAACTGATATTGGAATACAGCAAAGTTGCAGGATACAAGATTAACACACAGAAATCTGTAGCTTTCCTACACACTAACAATGAACGAATAGAAAGAGAAATCAGGAAAACAATTCCATTCACAATTGCATCAAGAAGAATAAAATACCTAGGAATAAACCTAACCAAAGAAGTGAAAGACCTATACTCTGAAAACTACAAGTCACTCTGAAGAGAAATTAAAGGGGACACTAACAAATGGAAACTCATCCCATGCTCATGGCTAGGAAGAATTAATATCGTCAAAATGGCTATCCTGCCCAAAGCAATATACAGATTTGATGCAATCCCTCTCAAATTACCAGCAACATTCTTCAATGAACTGGAACAAATAATTCAAAAATTCATATGGAAACACCAAAGACCCCGAATAGCCAAAGCAATCCTGAAAAAGAAGAATAAAGTAGGGGGGATCTCACTCCCCAACTTTAAGCTCTACTACAAAGCCATAGTAATCAAGACAATTAGGTACTGGCACAAGAACAGAGCCACAGACCAGTGGAACAGATTAGAGACTCCAGAAATTAACCCAAACACATATGGTCAATTAATATTTGATAAAGGAGCCATGGACATACAATGGCGAAATGACAGTCTCTTCAACAGATGGTGCTGGCAAAACTGGACAGCTGCATGTAGGAGAATGAAACTGGACCATTGCCTAACCCCATATACAAAAGTAAACTCAAAATGGATCAAAGACCTGAATGTAAGTCATGAAAATTAAACTCTTGGAGAAAAACATAGGCAAAAACATCTTAGACATAAACATGAGTGACCTCTTCTTGAACATATCTCCCCAGGCAAGGAAAACAACAGCAAAAATGAACAAGTGGGACTATATTAAGCTGAAAAGCTTCTGTACAGCAAAAGACACCATCAATAGAACAAAAAGGAACCCTACAGTATGGGAGGGAGAATATATTTGAAAATGACATATCCGATAAAGGCTTGAAGTCCAGAATATATAAAGAGCTCACACTCCTCAATAAACAAAAAACAAATAACCCAATTAAAAAATGGGCAGAGGAACTGAACAGACAGTTCTCTAAAAAAGAAATACAGATGGCCAAGAAACACATGAAAAGATGCTCCACATCGCTAATTATAGGAGAAATGCAAATTAAAACTACAATGAGGTATCACCTCACACCAGTAAGGATGGCTGCCAACCAAAAAACAAACAACAAACAATATTAGACTGAACAGTGAGAACTTCCAACATCAGCACTCTCTGGAAGACTCATACCAGAAGATGATCATCAAAAAACCTCCACAAAGATCCAGGCGATGCTGCAGTTGTAGCTGCATCCATCCCACCATTTCCTGGACTTGCCATTGGAATGAAGAAGGAGATATCTAAGCTGGCCTGTGCATACAGTAAAATAACAAATTTGACTGGATCTATACTGTTGGAACCCAAAAATGTTGGCGAGGCTGTGGAGAAAGGGGAACCCTCCTACACTGCTGGTGGGAATGTAAATTAGTTCAACCATTGTGGAAAGCAGTATGGAGGTTCATTAAAATGCTCAAAACAGACCTACCATTTGACCCAGGAATTCCATTCCTAGGAATTTACCCTAAGAACGCAGCAATCAAGTTTGAGAAAGACAGATGCACCCCTATATTTATCGCAGCACTATTTACTATAGCCAAGAATTGGAAGCAACCTAAATGTCCATCGGTAGATGAATGGATAAAGAAGATGTGGTACATACACACAATGGAATACTACTCAGCCATAAGAAAAGGGAAAATCCTACCATTTGCATCAACATGGATGGAGCTGGAGGGTATTATGCTCAGTGAAATAAGACAAGCAGAGAAAGAGAAATACCAAATGATTTCACTCCTCTGAGGAGTATAAGAACAAAGGAAAAACTGAAGGAACAAAACAGCAGCGGAATTACAGAACCCAAAAATGGACTAACAGGTACCAAAGGGAAAGGAACTGGGGAGGATGGGTGGGCAGGGAGGGATAAGGGGTGGGGGGGGAGAGGAAAGGGGGTATTAAGATTAGCATGCATGGGGGGGAGGGAGAAAGGGGAGGGCTGTACAACACAGAGAGGACAAGTAGTGATTCTACAACATTTTGCTATGCTGATGGACAGTGACTGTAATGTGGTTTATAGGGGGGACCTGGTATAGGAGAGAGTCTAGTAAACATAGTATTCTTCATGTAAGTGTAGATTAAAGATTTAAAAAAAAAGAAAGAAATAAAAGGGGGATTACTCCTTGATAGGATAAAACTAATGGTAAATCAAAGATTAAGGCATGCTTTAAATATCCTTAATTTTGATCACTTAAAGGGTGTCAGATGATCGGCTGTGGAGATACACTTTTCTGATAATATTCCTTTCTCTTAATAAAAAAAAAAAGCAGTTCCTGTGTGGTGACCTCCAATGAGTTCTACACAATGGTATAAAGGGCCTATCAAAGTGTGGGCAAAGGGTCTGTTTGTTTTTATACAGAAGATCAAAGCTTAATTTGGCTACCCAGAAAATGAACTAAGATACGATATGAAGAAGAACTTCCAACATCAGCACTCTCTGGAAGACTCATACCAGAAGATGATCATCAAAAAACCTCCACAAAGATCCAGGCAATGCTGCAGTTGTAGCTGCATCCATCCCACCGTTTCCTGGACTTGCCATTGGAATGAAGAAGGAGATATCTAAGCTGGCCTGTGCATACAGTAAAACAACAAATTTGACTGGATCTATACTGTTGGAACTCAACCAAGAATTAGGACAAGTGCAAGTTGTAGCGCTCCAAAATCTTACGACTACAGACTATCTACAGTTAAAAGAACATATGGGATGTGAACAGTTCCCAGAAATGGGTTGCTTTAATTTGTCTGATTTCTCTCAGACTGTTCAAGTACAGTTGGACAATATTCATCATATCATAGACAAATTTTCACAAATGCCTAGGGTGCCTAACTGGTTTTCTTGGCTTCACTGGAGATGGCTGGTAATTATAGATCTGCTTTATTTATGTAACTGTATTCCTATTATGTTAGTAGGTGTGCGCAATTTAGTTAGTAGTTTAAAACCCATACATGCTTAAGTTACTCTACAAGAAGATATGTCAAAGAAATAATCAATCTTCCCATGTTTTCTTCCATCTGCTACCTCTATAGCTTTTCTTCTTCCTTCCTAATTACAACCCTTAAATAGAATTCATGCCTCATATCGAATTTACCAAGTATCATAATTCCTCCAAGTGGTAAAGATACCTCAAGACAAATGCTGGGCATAGAAGCCACAGGGCATAAATCCGCAATGAAGTAAAAAGCTAATGTTTTCAAACAATATGGCTTCTCTCTCACTTATCAACTTCACATCTCCCTGTATGGCCCCGGAAAATGACTGGTTAGCCAGAGACGGGTAAGATTCCTCAATGGAGGAACAACCTAAGACAGGCACAGTCGCAGGGGGGCCATCAGGTGAGATATTGGGGATCAACAGTGGTGAAGCTTAGAACCTCACCCCCCCTGTTTTGAGAGAAATCTTCTGCATCCATGGATGTTTTATTGCCCTTGTCTAGCTTGGATTAACACATAGTCTACAGGCACACACCTTATCATCTACAATTGCTCTCTTACAACACTAAACTATGTTTTCTACCTTTATCTTGCATCTACCTACCACTTCAGCATTTTATTAAAAATAAAAATAATAATAATAATAAAGGGAGAAATGTGGGATCCACATATAAATCAAGTATAAAAATCAAACGAATATTCATATCTGACCTGATTGTTTATAGTTCATAATGCGTGATCAAAACCAAAAGTTTCTGTGATGATTGCCCTTGTACTGTTCACCATGTAAGAACTTATTCACTGTGTAAGAATTCGTTCACCATGCAAGAACTTGTTCATTATGCTTCAGAAGATTGGAGACTGACGAGAATTAGGCTTGAGATGGATTAATGATTGTGCATTGAGCATTGACTCCCCTATACAGAATTTTTATTGTTGTTAACAACCATTTGATCAATAAATATGAGAGATGCCCTCTCAAAAAAAAAAATTGTAAAACTTTTGTGCAACAAAAGAAAAATTGAAAGACAAGTGATTGATTGAGACAAGGTATTTTGCAATGTCTATAAACTAAAGGTTCACATACAAAATACAGAAAACATCTATTAGACAATACAGAAAAGCCAAAGAACTCAACAGAAGAAAAAAAAATGGACAAAAACAGTAAGTAGGCAGTTCACAGAAAGTGAAAAAAAGAAAAAAATCACAAACATGGAAATGTGGCTGTCTTGCTAATCATGAATTAAATACAATTTAAAGCAAGATATTTTTACACCCTTATAACTGACAAAACTTAAGGTATCTGAAAATAAGAAACTGTAGCTCTACCAAATGTACAAGCCAGAATTTCCAGTTTATGTAAACTCAAGAATTTTCTTGCATATACACTGTATTCATACATATATTCGTACAATGAAATATTAAATAGAAGTTAAAATAAACTAGTGTTAAATGTATATGTATGGATAAATCTTAAGACCTTAACACTAATCTGAGTACCTAAGCACTTACATAAGAATGAAATCACATATCACAATTCTCTTGGAGAGAGGGAAGGAGAAAGAATTGTTTGTGGATTAATATCTATGCAGATGCAGAATAAAATCATGAAGGAGAGTCATACACTTACATTTCAGAATGTAACAATATGGCTTCTCTCTCACTTATCAACTTCACATCTCCCTGTATGGCCCCGGAAAATGACTGGTTAGCCAGAGACGGGTAAGATTCCTCAATGGAGGAACAACCTAAGACAGGCACAGTCGCCTGAGAAAGAGAAATACCAAATGATTTCACTCCTCTGAGGAGTATAAGAACAAAGGAAAAACTGAAGGAACAAAACAGCAGCGGAATTACAGAACCCAAAAATGGACTAACATTTTGCTCTCTTTAAAAGGAAGTTAAAAGGAAGGGAAAGGAGACAGGGAAGGATATACAAAGGATTTTAAATGTTTCTGGAGTCTTTTTTCATTATTTAAAAGATTATTTAGTAAACTAGGCAAAATGTTAAGATTTGTTAAAGTTGGGTGACAAGCAGGGTTTATAGTATACTTTATAACAGATATTTTTCAAAGAAAGAAATAACATCTCTAATGCTTGTTATCCTTCACATTTGAAGTCAATCTTCCCTTTGGGCCATAGCTACAAAATAGTTCTTGTATCCCAGGCAGTTTAAAAAAACAACAGAAATAAAATATTTAATTTCCAGTCATATATTTTTGGCCTTTAGTATATTTTCAAAGTTTGTATGTTTGGAAATGTGCATGATCAAAAGTGAATAGAATGTATGCCACATATGTGAGGAGAGGTCATAAGTTTACTAATTAAATGGCTGGTCAAGTATCTGGAGACTTCTGCTCTTGGCAGTGATCAGCTGTAGTGTACATATGTAAGTATCTGGGGTATTTAACATGCTGCTCCCAGGGGGAGCTATGAACCCAGTGTTTCAAATTAGTTTGGGGTTAGTCCCTGAATCTACAACTTAACACGAGCCTGAGATGAGTCCAAGGCAGGTTTCAAAGGACCGTATTTGGAAAACAACTCCTCTAGAACAATACTCTCATACCCAAGTATCCCAGGTAAGAAGGCAACAGCTTAATTCATCCCCTTACATTTCTGTAGTAGAGCAAGCCTTATACTTTCTACATGATTTCAGTGACAGAATATCACATTACGCCAACCTATTTCCCATTTCCACTCACAGAAAAAGAAAAGGATATGGCTTTTAAGATAATTTCCAGACAAAGGGGTGATTTTTTTTCTTTCTTTATCTATTGAAAGAAAAAAAACAATTGAGTGGGACTTCCTACTCTGTGTGTATTCCTTTCAAATATGCTCCATGGTTAGAAGACAGAATGGTCTGCACAGTAGACCACTGTGAACTTCTCTCTACTGAGCCTCACAACAGTTCTGTGAGACACATATCCTCATGCCACTATACAGGTGAGCATACAGAGTACAAAGTCAAGAGGGTGCCAGAAGGAACATGGACCTCAGCTGACCTAACCTTAAAGGCCATACACTGTCCCCAATTGCTTTCCACAGCTGAAGAGATCGTGGCAAACAATGCATGATTTTAGTTTCTTTCAGACTGCTGGTCATGATGAATTATAAAGATACTGAACTAGGATCCAGAATCCTGAAGTTCTGTACGTACTGCTACCATAGGCAGCAATTTGGAGGGGGAATGCTGTAACAGGTGGAGCTCAGATTATTATTACTAAGTGTGCTGTGTTGTTATTTTTAAAAATATTTTTTAAACTGTGCTTATATATGAAATATATGATTCAATATGTAAGAATAATCATATGTTAAAATTGATCCTAAGGGGAAATGCATATATCAATATATGTATATTATATACTCATATCATATATGTAATAAATACAAGTAAATAAATAACAAACATTCATAAATAACAAAGCCTTCCCTTTGATAGTGCTTCTCCTTGTGATTTGCTAAGATCTGGACTAAAAGCAGTTGTTCTTCACTGTTTTTCCCCATTCCCACATATACAAAATGGATGATTTTAGCAGAAATGTTAAAAAATACATATTCTCATGTCTTGAATAAGAAAATACAAGTCAAGGAATGTGGCAATGATTTTATATATATATTTATATGCAATGTTTACATATATTTCTCTGCTCAAAAGAAGTTGAAGACTCCTATCCAATAAAACAAGTTCTAAGGGGTCAAACAAAATGAAAGAACTCTGGGGGAAATACGGAGTACTCAACTTAAATTTATCATCATATGCTCTTAATCCTGAGGAATAAAGCTTTAGGATTTATGGGTACCACTGCCCTTAATCAAACAAGTGAAGAGTTGTCTGCACAGAGATAGAATGTGACTACATAATTTTTGGTCTTTGGGGGGAGAGAATTTTGTCTTCATCACAAAGCATACATGCATTTTTTTCAAATGTCGTATACACGATAAGACAAACTATTATTTTTTAAAAGTCGAAGTTCTTCTGTATCCCTTTTACTGAGTTTCATGATACTATCACAGGCTTTATTGGATTTGATCCCTGAGAGAGAAGTTTCCATTGGCAAAGAAATATAGAGTTTCAGAGCTAGGTCATCATGCTTCGCTTAAGCTTAATTTTAAATATGAGCTCTTTCTGGAGAAGAATTAATTTATTTTATCTAAAATATGCATCTTGCATGCTAGAAAAGAAAGCAAAGGCAGCATAAAAGTCAAATGTATTGTACCTGAGATAAATTCCATCCATGTGTTTAGTGTGGTCAGTATATGTATGGACTCTACTACTCACATTTCTAACAGATTACTTACTATGAAATAAACACTGATTGTTCATCAAGACTGAGGCAACAGAAAAAATAAGGACCAAAGCAGCAAAATACTTTATATCTTATAAAGATGACCTCAGTAATACAGGGAGTTTTCTGTTGGTTATGGTGAAAAGTAAACTTGCTTCCCTGCCCCAATTTTTATTTCTATGCAATACCTGGTATGTCTATCTCCCCAATGATTGACATGCTTTTTCATCTGTAAAGACCACATCACAGTCACCAGTATTCCTGCAGTAACACTAAGAAGCATAATTTGCTGAAAAACTTATAATATTATTTGTTATACAAAAATAAACATTTGACATGTATTAAATAGAAAACAAAATGAGACCATATTTGTTGGTATTCAAAGCAGAACAGTACAAAATTAAACCAGCAGATCAATTATTATTGGCAGTATCTACATTTATAATATAAGAAAAGGAGGTATACCTGTTATTAAACTTTGTTCTGTTTTCTCTGTTAATCTGTCTTTACCAATTTCATTATTACCTGATGAACAACCTACAGGAGGAAATTTTTCTGCCCCCACACAATCATAATTTTGGTTCACTTTGGTGAAGCAAACATTGTTTTTTTCTTGCTGGCTGAGTAACCATGTAAATCAATAGTAGTAAAAAATTCCATTCAAAAGTTTAGTTCAGCTCTTTCAGCTTGTAAAGATTTGACTATCCTGGATGTGTTATACAACATAGTTATTAAACATTACCCGGTGGATGACAATTTTGCCTGTGTAAATGCATAATTAAAATATACATATGTATTATATCATTAAGTTCCAAGTTGGAAAAGTAAAACTTGGTTCTACCACAAACTTGAAAGAATGCCTTCTTCTGTATCGATGACCACATCAGTTTACATTATGTGAAGAATGGATGTTTAAGATTTCTGGAATGGAAAATGTTAAGAGATGTTTTTCATGTAAATAAAAACTACCTATTTCTGTTACTACGGATGTAGAACCTGTGGAATAGCAAAGAGGTCAAACTACCTTTCAGACATTTATGAGAAAGAAAGTAGCTACCATTTCTTAAATCATGGACTGTCCACTGTGGTGTTTTATATAAGAACCATTATTAATGGCATCTTTACACAATCCCCAGAGATAATCATTATTATACACCATTTTATACTCAAAGAAACTAAGATTCAAAGATGTAATATGAATGACCCAAGATCAACTAGCAGATAAGGGATTTCACTTCAAGAATTGTGCCCTTATAACCTTCCCAGGCAAAAGTAAACTCTGATCGTTGTTTTCTTCTAAAGTAACTAGAAGAAGACAACAAACACGAGAACTAGAAACAGGCAGAAGGCGGAGCACTTTAAACATTATAATGCACGGAAATATTGGCAAAGACTTCAGTTATGAATGCTGAACCCATAACAAAAACAGTAAAAGTACAACATACACCTGTACGCATTGAAATTGCTTATACAGTTCCTGCTTTGACATGGAGTACTAAGCACCAGAAGGCATAAAGAATGTATCTTTTATGTGAAGTTAAAATCAGAATTAACCTATAATTATTGACTGTACCTGTCAGTCATGCTGGAATTTTTTTTCTTTTAATTTTCAGTCTGGGGCTGATACATGAAGATAAATACCACTTAAAATTTGTGCAGTGGTGTGGATTCCTTACAGTGAAGCAGGGAAAACAAAAGTAACACTTCCTAATTTGTATTCATTGAAAACTTACTTCTTTGTACTTACTCCTCCAGATAGCTAATGAATACTTACATGTTCTTACTGAGTTTTTAAATCTGATGTACTTTGCAGAGACTAACAATTGGAAAGAATATCAAGAAGGAAGAGGAAATAAAGGAGTCACTGATGTCTACAGTTTTCTGTATTTTTAAACCTTAATTAATGTATACCCTGGTAGTATTTTCCATTATTTAAAAGAGAAAAAATTAATAAAAAGCATTTTTCTGTGACAATACAGCTTACTTGAGATTTCTTGAATTATTTACTTTGATTGACATTTTAATTGAATGTGAAAATTTTATGTGTAGTTTTCTCAAACCATTTTTGGCCTTATTTTCCTGGTAAAAAGCTTTACTAAGGTTGGCAGACCTTAATCCTATTGAAAAGAATTACCCCAATCCATGAATTTACAATTATTTAAAAACAAAAGACTTTGAAAGTATATATTTTCTTGTTTACCAGGAAACTGACTAATTAACATGAACTATAATGACCTGTGGGTATTTACATGAACCCCCATCAGTTATAAATGGTCATTGTTTTCTATTAGAAAAGCTATTGTAGTAAACACCAGATTTCATTATGGGCTTGAGAGGGAGGAGGAGAAACTATCAGTTTGAGAAACTATCAGTAGGAGAAAAACATTAATTTGTACATAGTTGAAGGATGAATGGCAAAATAGGGTGGAGACTTAGAGAACATACACATACGTATTCAAATAAAAAATGTGAAATTGGAACAGTCCATTTTATCTCAGTTTCAAACACTTATGGTATTATTAAGGGGAAATCTAGTATTTTATAAAACATTAGAATTAGCAAGGACATCATAAAGATATGAAAAAACTAAGAAAAAGATCACTTTATTTGAAAAATATCAATTTTATTGGTTTTAGAATCTGAAGTTTATTTTTTAATCTCTTAGGAATATCAACTGGGTTCATGGGACAGTACCACTACTACAACTACCTCTAATGAAGTTATATCACAGTATCTGTTGATTTCTTACACGACTTTTACATTGAGTCTCCTAATATTTACATCTCAAACTCATTCTATGGAAATAGTTCTTTCCCTACCTCTGTGTAAAACCCACAGAAATCCTCATAGTATTTCTGATCATTGTAAGATGATAAAAGCATTTTTGAAAATTAAACCTTTAAATGTTTTAGTTTCCAATTAACTTTCACTTAGGTCCTAGGAAGATCTCGGCTCATCAAGAACTAAGTTGAATAGTTTAATAGGAAATTATGTACAAGGACTGTTATTATTTCTAATATCTCTAAGTTTTTCACATTTCCTTGGGTCTTTATTTTCTGTTTGAATATAACTTTTTAAAAGTTTCTCCATTAATTTTACCTTACCAAATGCAGAGGACTTTATCACCTTTGTTTAAATTTATCTGCCTATGACTTATCCCATGACAACACCAAGAGAACAAAAGTAATTAATCAAACTTAAAACAGCCCATTTCACAATGGAGAGATCAACAAACATGACTTGGTGGTGGCATTTTTATCAGGTTTGCCTGTCATTGGGTTTTCACCATTAAGATATAATCTCATTTAAATACACTTTTAAGTGGGAAATCCTGTCATTTGTAACAATACTGATGTACCTAGAGGGTATTATGCTAAGTGAAACAAATCAGACAAGGACGGATACCATATGATTTCACATATATGTGAAACCTAAAAAACTAAACAAATGGACAAACAAACAAAACTGAAACAGACTCACAAAGAAAAGGCTGGTGGCTTTCATGGGGGTGGGTGGAATAAGTGAAACAGGTAACAGGGCATAAAGAGGTACAAACTTCCAATTACAAAATAAATTAGTTACAGAGATGAAAGTATAGTATAGGGAATATAGTCCATAATACTGTAATATCTTTGTATGATGGCAGATGGGAGCTACGCTTAGTGTGCTACGCATTTACCAATGTATATAATTGTCAAATCACTATACTGTACACCTGAAACCAATATAATATTGCATATCAACTATATTTCAATAAATAACTGTAAAAAATTAAATGCACTTTAAAAAATTTGTCCATTCATCTGAGTGGTCAAACTTTCTGGTAACCTGGGAGGACTTTTCAAACCACAGTGCAAGAAGTTGATGGCCATGTGAACAGTTGGTCTTGCTAAGCTGTGCAGGCAGAGATGGTACTACTTCACGGCTATTGAAATGACTGGAATTTTCAGGATGGCTATCAGAGAGGCAGAAGCTGTGTAAATGGCTTCTGAGGAGTCTGACTGAGGGTCTGATTGAAGTATCAGAAGTTTGATTAAGGGTTTCCCACATATCGTTGACAAAAGTATGTTCTTACCTGAGATCTAAAACAGACTATAGAAGATGTACAGAATGTCTGCTATGAAATTAAGAGCTACATGGAGATACGGAAATTATTCAGAGATGGAAAAATATAGTTTAGGACCATCCAGAATGCTGAAATCTCATGAGGCACTTCTGACATTCAACTGAGACATTGTAAGACTATGTCTTAGAATCAAAAGATGTACACTCGATTGACGGCCACGCCCCAGCAGTAAGGAAAAAAAATAGACCAATCCCAACAAAGCATAAAACTAAGCCTGACAAAATCAAGAATACCCAAAGGTAATTTAACTGCCTGCCAGAACAAAATTAAACAGCATTTAAAGGAAAATGTGATTCAATCTCCCTCCAGTTCATCATTTACAATGACCAATATACATTTAAAAACTTGCTAGACATGTGAAGAAGCAGAAAAATGTCCCTCAAATCAAAGGAAAAAACACAGTTGATAAAAAGACCAATCAGACAACCCAGATTTTGAAATTTATAAATAAGGACCTTAAAATTATTTTAAAAATCTGGTCAAGGTATTTAAAGAAAAAGTAGACATACAAGCTACCTTATATGTTGGTAATATAAGCAAAGAAACGGAAACTATGTAAAAGAATCAAGTAGAATCTCTAGAATTGAAAGTACAGTACCTGAAATGAAAAATAAATGACTGGACAGGCTTAACAGTATATGGGACACTGCAGAAAAAAATCACTGATTTCTAAAATAGATTAAAAGAAATTACCCCACCTGAAAAATACGGTGAAGAAAGATGAAGAACAAAATAGAGTTTTAGTAATCTGTAGGACAATACTAATCAGTGAACCCAGAACTGTATAAATCCAAAGAAAACCACATCTAGATACATCACTGTCAACTGATGAAAACCAAAGATAAAGAAAATAATCATAAAAGCAGCTAGAGAAAAAAGACATATTATATACCAGAATAATGCTGAATCCAATAGCTGATTTCTTATCAGAAATAATGGAGCTCAAAAGATAATAAAGTGATATTTTTAAATTATTGCAAGCAACCCATATTTCTATATATGGTTTAAATATTCTTCAAATATCCAAGATAAATAAAGACATTTTCAGATAAGCAAAAGCTTAGAGTATTTGTTTCCAGGAAATCTATGCTACAATACTGGAGAAAGGAAACAATTCAACATGGAAATCTGTATTTTTAAGAAGAAATGAATAACACATGTAATGATAAACATGTATATGTAAATACTTTAAAAACTATTTCTTGGGTTTTTTTAAAAAGGGCAAATTACTCTTTAAAGCAAAAACAATAAAACTTCATTGTAAAGTTTATGATATAAATAGAAGTAAAATATATGACTACTACTGTTAACACAATGAAGATAAATATAATATATTATGTTAAGTATTTATACCTTAGAGCAACAGGTATAATCATTCTAAGCACATTAAGTTAAAAATGTGTATGCTTAGACCAGCCATTGGCTAAAAGGTTTTTTTAAAAAAGGAAATGGAATATAAAAAATACTCAATTTATTCAAAAAAGCAGGAAACAAAACAATAGAGACAGAGAGCAAACAAAGATAACAGACTTAATCACAACCATATTAATAATTACACTAAATGTAAATGAACTCAACAATTCAACTAAAGTCAGAGATTTTCAGTCTGGATAAGAAGCAACTATGTGTTCCATAAAAGACACACTTTAAACCAACATTTATCACATACGTATGATGTATGAGTACTCCAAAATGAATTAATCTCTCAAAAAACAGGCATAATAATCTTACCACTTGGGGAACTTAAAATCCAGTTGGTAGTTGGATAAGGGGAAGATACTATTTAAAATCACATGATGCAATTAAATCAATCAGATTTTTCTTGAATGCAAGACATGATTGTTTTTGCAATTCCCTAATTGACATGATGTTGAACATCTTTCCATATGCTTTTTTGCCAACTGTATGTCCTCTTTGATGAAATATCCATTTAGGTCTTTTTTGATCTAAAAAAGTTGTTTGCTTTTTTATTGTTGAGTTTTACAAGTTCTTTATAATAATTGCTATTTCAATTTTATTATTTAGTGCCTACTGGAGTAATAATAGCCAAATATTCTCTAGTTATACATTATTATTTCTTGCATTATTAACTGCTTAATATGGTACACCTACCACCAAAAACCTTTTAGTAATACTTATATATATATAAATATACATATATATATATACTTATAAAAATGTAATTGCTAATCATCCAATTATGAAGCACCAAACAAACTTCCTAGCCTCTTTTAATGATATTTCACTTCTCCACAGAGGAAATACCATTTAGCCTGTGTAATTTTGACTGAACTGGTACTCAGTTTTATATACTTCCAGCCAAACCCCTCAAAGAAAAGCAGAGTAGAATTACAGCTTGTGTCTAGCAACAGCAATCAGGGGGTTTTTTTTTTGTTTTTTGTTCTTTGTTTTTCTTATAGGAAAAAAAATATTCAAGAAAGAGCAAGGTTCACAAATGGTGTAGGAAGTTATTCACCAAGTAGCTATTCACCCACACATACTCCATATTTTGGTGATTTAAAGTTTTATAAGCCCCCAAATAATACCTGAGGTGCTTTACTTTTTATGCTCATAAATCACTCTTACTGACAACTGTTAAAAGTGAAGGGTAAAAATACAAAAGTCATTTTTCTAAAACTCTTTTTTTCAGGGCTGTGAGAGACTGGGAACTTTTCTAAGTCTCTTGTACAAGGTGTAAGAGGCAGTATAGCAAAGTTGTTAGAAGTTTTGGCTCTGAGTCAGATTGTGTGGACTCTTACCAGCTATATGACACTAAAGCAGTGGTAGCATTGAGAAAATTCCTCAACTTTCTTGTATCTCAGTTCCCTACTCTCTAAAATGGAGATAACAATGGTATCTACCTCACAGAGATGATAGGAGAATTCAATAGCTAACACTTTGTCATAGGAAGAGAACAACACAATATCAGAAGTGGAAAAGCTTGGTAATGTATTCAGTCCTGGAGTGAGGAAGGTCTATACTGGCCAGCCACAGACTCACTGAGTAATGCACACACTGGTGAATTTTTTAGTTCACAAGAACAGAAGAAGTTCTTGATTTGAGGATGTCTTAGTTACAGAGGCAAAGAGTTGTTACCATCAGCCTTGAAAGTGTGGTTGTAGTAGGAGTGGGTTCATGTCAGTGTCAAATTTAAAAGTATATTCACTGGGGTAAGTCTGCCACTGATTTTTACCTATCTTTGAAGGGGTGATGCTGCCACTCGTTGGCTGGATGTCAGAGCCATGTTAAATGAAACACTGTCAGTTATTGATTAAATAAGTTTAAAACCAGTTCTGGTATTTACTTGTTACTCTGGTTAAACTGACAGTTTTTTCCTATAAGCTTGAGGAATTATTTGTTTTTAACTTAGATGCCATGCACATAGTGAGCACTCAGTGAACATGACATTATGTGGGAATCTTGATTTGGTTGGCAATCAATGGCTGGGGATAAAATATCTTGAGCATATTTTTAGTTTTAGATCACAAGTTTCTAACTGCATAGGTAGAGTGTGAAGAATTTAGAAGCCTGACTTATAGCCTCTTCCATCTTTCTAGTAAGTGTAATAGTCCTGTAGATTTATATGGCTACGTTTTTCTTGCAGAAAGGCATGGCTATACAAATGAATGGACAGGAAAGTGACAGGATATGGTCTTGGGTAAGCAGTACTATGGTTATTGTCATATTGTATATTTATGTGATATCCTCTATATGCCATTCATGGGGAGAACAAGGAGGTGATTTCCTTTGGAGGGTCTCCATACATAATGTGGTCATTCTAAACTTGTCCAAAGGAAAGGATTCTGTGAACCCAGGACTCACGCTAGAACTAGTGTGGCCAAAAGTATTATTGTCTGTATTAATATGTATAACATGTTGTATATTAATTCTACTATTGTATTTATTCAGTATTTAACATTCACTGTAAACTCCATTCTATGAATCACATACAAATCAAGGCCTTCTTTTTCATTTTTTGTTTACAATTTTGCAAGAATACTTGGTACAACCCTTTGTGGGTTAGATGGGAGAACCAGACAGAGGAGAGTTCACTGAATCTTCATCTCAAATTCCTTAGAGCTCCTTGTGCAAATCGAGCACTATTCTTTTCTTCAATGTTATTCTTTGTACTCAAAAACTGAAATGCAGTCTATGCATCTCTTCCAGTAGTTTTGATTAATCAACACATAACCATGAAAATGTCCACTGATATTTCCATTTCTCAAATAGTAAGAAAGTTAAAGTCATATGGCTAGTGTTGACTTTCTAATAAATTACATACATCTGAAGAGAATGCCAATGTTTTTTCTCCTAATGTTATGGGGAAACCTATGCATTTCATTTTTTTAACTTGGAAGAACATTCTTTGAAGAATTTCTTTTCAGAGTAGGGGCTTCCATATTTGTTTTTCACAATAAGATATGTATAAAATTATAGATCAATTCACAAAATATAAGTCATTCAAAAATAACTGGTCAAGATTAAAAAAGAGAAGGAGAAAAATATCTTGAGTCTGCTATGCAAGGCAATTCTAAATAATTTCCATTAACATATGTGTATGTGGTGAGTGGTAATGAATTTCTAAGGTGATGAAACATAACTATGATGTAGTGAGGTGTTGTCAAGATTTTTTAAATTTCTAATTAGTGTTTGGAGAGCTTTCACTACAATGTCATCAGCTACATGCCTGTGTGAAGGCATTTTCACTGCTGACGAAACCAGGAAAATATCATGTCTCTCCAAGCCTTACAGAAAGTGAGAAATGTAATGTTGCATGCAGAGTTTTTCAGGATGGCAAATGACATTTAAAAAAATAACTTTGTTCTATTGACTTTGAGTTAAGTCTTAATAGAGCATCACTGTTACTCATCAGCAAGACAGCAATTAAGTAGAGAAAAAAAATTTTCTGTCCTAAATTAAACCTATTTGCTGTGTTGTTATATTTACATTTTGCTAATACTATAGATCAATTTTGAGAAAACAATATGAGGACTTGGTATCTAATAAAGCAAGAAGACTTCTTTAATTTCAAAAGCAAGATGTCATGAATGTCTTTCTTGCCTCGGTAGTTAAATATTGTGGATGCCCCAAATGTTACAGACCACCAACTAGACTTACAGAAAGAAAAAGAAAAAGAAGCAAAATGTCTTTTATTTGCCAAAGGAATAATGACATATCTATGCATAAACCAATATTTCTCTTTAAACCAACAATATTAATCAAATATATAAAAAATGATTCTGAAGATAATCCAGTAATTTGTCAAAACAATGCATCTTAATTTTATTTCAGGAGTTAACTTTTAATTGGCAACTACAGTAAGGTATCGGGGTTTATTTCTTAATCTAAATATCTGGATTCTACCTTTCAACCCTATTTCAATCTCCATACATTTTACTACATTACTTAGCTAAATATTGAATGCCTAAGCAGTTTGTTATTCTTTAAGAATGAAATACATTTTAATATTCAACTTGAAAATATAAGCAAAAAAAGAAAAACACAGGTCCCACGTTAGAATTTTAGATCTAATTTTAAAGGGTATATTCAAACCTTTTTACCAGTGAATATTTACAATTGCTTACATATGCTTAGCACTGAAGAATGTGATACACAATCTCTTATTTCTCAGAGCCTATAGAATAGAGAGCAAGAACAAACACATAGATGAAGTAGTCCGGCAATAGTGTAATGCAGTATATCCTACATCACAATGGAAGGATGTAACTCTTAAATACTACCATTTCTTTAAGCAGGCTAGAAAGGCAATGAGATCTAAAAGGAAGGAAAGTGAAGGGGCTCAAACCACAGTTTTGCCTCTGTTAACCTTTCTGGGACTCAGTTTCTTCTTGTGTACAATCCAAAGGTACATTTACATAGTTTTTTAGATTCCTTTCAATCTTGAAAAATTGATCAATTGGAGCTAGGTATCTAATAAGGCAAGAAGAACTTGTGTAGTTCTTCAAGAGAAGAACTTCTTCAACAAGAGAAGCTGTGTAGAGAAGCTAGAATTTCAGCTGAGTCATGAAAGTTGTAAAAGATTTGATTAGGGAGAAAGAATAACAGGAAATGGGAACACAATGAACAGAAACTGGAAACCAAAGCTGAAGATGCCACGGTTAGAACATGGTGACAACCTGGGATAGAATGAAAATAAAGGTGGATCAGTAGAGTTTATAATATGAAGAGTTAAAGGCCAAACTGAGGGTTTGAACTAAGCTACACAGAAACACTGAGAAAGACAGTGATAAAATCTCTATCTTAGTAATAATTATATGTAATGAGTGGGAGGAAGACCAGGAGATAAATGAAAAGGCAACTGCCTCTATCTGAATATAAAGACCTAGAGTAGGCGGACAGAAATGAGAACGAGAAGGAAGAACTGATATCAGAAAATAGTTAAGAAAAGGTATTGTAGGGTGTGGTGACTGAGAAGTGCTTAAAGAGAAAGAAGAGACAAATATGCTTCCAACCTTTTTTATTTTAGGTGCACAAAAGAAAGGCAATGGAACTGAGGAAATGGGGAAAAATTAGGGTAGGATACGGTGGGATATGTCATCAAAAGACCATGAATCTCCATTTTGCTAACAATCTCTGTCCCTATACAGTGCATCATTCAAAGAACTGGCATGGGAAAAGTTGAGCTCTAGTAGTTAGGAGTAATTACGGAAATTCTGAGGAGTCTTGGTACAGGTACACGGCCAAGCAAGAAGTTGAGGTATCTTTAGCAGATTTCTGATTACACATTGAAAAGAGGTCCTTATATTTTTTTCCTTGAACTACAAGAGATATTTTTCTAGTATAAATCTGCTTTTGACAACATTTACACTGGTAAAGTTCATTAATTTAAATCATTCTTTCATGAGCATCTTCACTGTAATAAAAAAAGAAAATCAAGTTAAAACTTGGCTCAAAGCTAACTAGTTACTTTATATAGCATATATTTTGTTAAGCTAAAATAAATCTACATAATTAAGTTTACTAGCAACTTGTGCCATTATATTTTGTCAAAACCAAGAGGTGACATGCAATTAAACTTAACTTGGCATTGTAACTTTTCCTGTTAAAATGGGTCTTTTAAACATGTCACTGGCAACTCTCCTCAGAAGCAGGATTTTGATCTTGTAGAAGAAGCAAATGCATACTTGAGAGAGTGGTATTTGTTAGTCCAGAATCCTAGTACTTTGTCTTAAGGAGACTCAGCCAACACTTACCAGGTAAAATTTATTCAATATAAGAACACAGATGCAATTATGTTCTCTATTTATGACACTTAATTGATCTCTATACCCCGGGAGGCCTCTGACTTACCACACAGATGAACTAAATCTTACCCCTGCAATGAATATACTATAGATTTTCCTTGACTTAACAGGAGGTTACATACGCATTAACCCCTTGTATGTTGAAAATGCATCTAATACCCCAAACTACTGAACATCATGGCTTAGTCTAATGTACTTTAAATGTGCTCAAAACACTTACATTAGCCTACATTTGAGCAAAATCATCTAACACAAAGACTATTTTATAAAAAAGTGCTGGATTCGCATGTAATTTATTGAATACTATACGGAAAGTGAAAAACAGAGTAGTTGTACACAGAATGGGTGTGTTTACCCTCATGATAGCATGGCTGACTGGGAACTGCTGCCAAGCACCACAAGGAAGCACTGCACAGAATACCACCAGCCTGGGAGAAGATCACAATTCAAAATTCAAAGTACAGTACTACTGAATGCATATTGCTTTCACACCATCGTACGTCAGGGACCGTCTGTATTCCAAATTTTCACATGGATGCCCCAAAATATAAAAAGGACAGCAATTCTGTCGGGAAGTGAGTATTCTATGTCAGGATTTACTCAACTAAATAGAATAGGTCCTGTGATCCTCTAAATATGTAACAGATGCTCAGTACTTAATTTGTTTTTTGAGAAATTCTTGTATTTGTTTCTTTGGCACTACCCTCTTTTTATATCCAGGACCAAGCAGTGAGTACACAGTAAGTAAGTAGCTACCAAAGTATTTTTGAATAAATGAATGAATGAACAGCTTTTCTTCTTGGGTTAATACTTCTCTCTTAACTCTGTGTAATGAATACCTGGTAGCCCAAGAGAATGATTCTAAACATGGAAATTTCAGCATTTTGGGCAGATTGGTGAGAGTGTTATTGGTTGATATTTCTGCCTGTATATAGGGAGTGTTCAAAGGTAGAATTTAATATCAATCTTGGAATCAAAGCACCCCTTTAGAAGTTTGGCACACCATGTCCCCATACTGTCCATCAATAACTCAACATTAACAGAATAGGGGAAACCAGAATGTGGCACAAACTCTACCCACTATCTGTCCCCTATCTCTCACCTGGTAATGGATTTCAGTACTTCAAAGATGAGACTCCAGCTTATCCAGGGTCCTAGAAGGAGCTCCAACCCTCAAAACGAATGAGAACATGAGCAGTGCTTAAGAAGTTGAACAGAGTTGGATGACATGTGTTCTAACTGCAGGAGGACCTGATGCCTACAAAGAGAAACAGAGAATACTCCTGCAGAAACTCATTCCTAGGGTGCTGAGTTGTTGTGGAATGCCTCGCTTCCCCAAGCCTTGGTCTAAATGAGGAAGGACATTATTTTGGAGGGTGGGTCAGAGTATCTAGCATTAGCGCTGGATGAAAGAGCAGATAGAGAATTTTAAAGGGAGCACAGTAGAGTTCATTCACATTTGTCTTCTGGCACAAATCTTCAAAAATCATTACATCAGGAAGAAGGAAGAAATGTGATAAACTGAAAAGCCACAGCTCTAGAGGTACAACAAAATAGTATCGTCAAAAATGTGCTTCTCTTACCCAGGGGATATGCAAGACAATCCATTAGGATGTTAAAGAGTATATTAGACTTTCTACTTATATGTTTTACATAAAATATAAGAAAGACTATTTCAAATAATTTTTATTCACATGTGGATATTGATACCACTAAGGCCAGATACCATCAGGCTCATATCACATACAATATGCCAAGTCGTCCAACATTACTTAACTTGCAGCACATTGTGATTAACTACATCTTAAATGTGATTTATGTGTTACACTGTCTTCTATAATGGATGTTCCCAATCACGTGAAATAAGACGGGGAGTGTATATAAAAATGCTTTCACTATGTTTATGCACACTAGTTAATTTGAGGCAATGTATTTAAAAAACCTGTCAAAATTAAAGGTTTTACACTTATCTCAATTTATTCATTCACATCCATCTATCCTCATCTATCTATGAAGAAGTGTTCTAAAAATGTATGAATGACGTACACACTCAGAATGTTTGAAGACCATTTCTATAGAAAACAAACAACACAACCTCATTTTGTCTTGTGACCTCATGCTGTCCTTTCAAACAAATGGATGGAATGTATTTTCCTCACGTGAGGATCGTGGTAGCATCCACTGCCAGGAGATGTGATTTTAATAGAGAAGAAGCAGTATCTTCCTCCAGGAAAAGTGAGAGCCCTCAAAAGGCTATGTGCTGAGTGGGGAAGGGGGAAGGTGAGACAGCTCACCAATGAGACAGTGAAGGTGTTTGTGCTGGGTGATTGTGCTGGCAGCATATAAAGTTCAAGTAATCATTTAATCTGTCCACTCCTTATCAACTCACCCAAAAACTACTCATTTACTAGTCCCTGAAATGTGAAAATGAAGGTAATAATGTCTTTGCCTTCAAGATGTTCATGATCAATGAAGTTCACTCATCTAAATAAAACTAGTTTATAATATGAAGATATTTTTTTTACTTTAAAAGCAAAATTAAAAGGTGAAAAAATGTTATTATTTTGCCTTTTCCTTTATAAGACTATGCACATATATCACATAATATTTTTGTTAGAGTACTTGCAAGTAGAAGCTTAAAACCTTATTTTATTATTCAGAAATCAAACATTAGCAAAAAAATAAATACTATGTTACATAAAATATTTAAGCTTATATAAAACATATGAATTAATATTATATAAAATAATGAAATTGCAAAAATGCATTTTTAAACACAAAGTATGAGAACACCAAACATCAGCTCGCAGAAGTGATCATTGTCTATGTTTAATATTATAAATACAGCTAAACTGCCAAATACAGTTGAATATATTTTAGTCCTCGAATCGTCATTTTAAAATGTATTTGTCCGTAAGTCATGCTTTTCCCAGCACAATTTATCTAAAGTAAATGAAACAGGCATGTTTGACATTTAATTGAGGAAAAATCAAAATGTCTTCATATGTTTTGACTATTATTAGAGTGTATTAAAATGCACTTCACAATGGAATCTTTAAAAGACACTGATGTGACACAAAATATTTAAAAATGAATTCTCTGCCATACACTGGAAAAATTAGGGAATGAGTGTTCACAGGGAATAGTAGGAGCTACTGTAGGTAAAGGAAGGAAGGAAGGAAAGAAAGAGGAAAAAGGGAGGGAGTGTGGGAGGGGAGATGAAAAGACTACAAATCACCTCACTACAATACCTGAATCTAAAGTTTATTGAGGATAAACCTAAATCTAATGTTTACTGAGCATTTTCGGAAAGCCAAGCTCTGCTAAACAGACCTCCAACTGAAGCAGTGGTTCCATCTTTACTCTATGTCAGAAGTGATATTTTGCCCTAAAGGGCCAGATGGTAAATATTTTATCATGGTAAGCAATATGGTAGCCCCACTACTCACCTCTGCCATTGTGCTATGAAAGCATCCAGAGATAATTTGTAAATAAATGAATGCTTGTTTCCAAGAAAACTCTGATGCACTTAGCATTTCAATTTCTCACATCACAAAATATCCTCCTTTTGATTTTTCTTTTCCCCAATCATTTAATAACACGAAAACCAATTAGCCAGCAGGCCATACAAACACAAGTGTCCAATCAGGACAGATTTGACATTCAGACCACAACTGCCACCTCTTTTCTTGTTGTACCTACTGTTGGGATTAAACCATTATTAAATTGTCCTGTCAGACAGAATGAGGCTATCCTTCCAGAAGTTTATTTGCATGAGGTATTGAGAAACTCATTATGGGGAATTTCCCCAAAGGCAAAGAAAAAAAGAGGTTGAACCTATAAACTTCATCTAAGGGTGGAGGGGGAGTTGATTTCAACATAATATATACATATATATTTTTTAAATTTGTTCACACAGCTTTGCCTCATTGGTCAAACTCCATGCACTTGTGTCTGAATTCTCAGGCAAAGTTTAAGTTTAAATGCTTACAATAACACTTTTTAGCCCTGTAGCAACCCTATAAGACATCAGAGCAGAAGCAGCACTGATGTCCTGCCTCAAAGTATAACACAAAAAGGTGACACCAGCATTCACCTCACCTGTCACCAAATACCTCTGAAATTTGGCCCTTTCAGGTCACTAGAATAGCTGGGGCATTGCTGTGGCTCAGCAAAAAACAGCAGCCCACAGAGGGTAGGCGGCAGAACAAAGAGGTGGTGGCGGAACAGCAAACTGAAAAGAACAAAAGGAGAGATCCTCCTTATAGCCATAAATGACGGAAATGACTGTGCACATGCGAAGACACCCAACGCAGCAGGCCGTCCCTGGAAGACGAGGAAATGCGGAGGCCCTGGGTACTGGCAATGAGGGCACGGAAGGAGAGGAAGGAGCAGCAAGATATGGCTATTATCAAAATAACCCCATTCTAACCCGTTTGCCTAGGAAACAGAATTTCTCACTTAATTTAATCTTTACAATAATCATGTGAGAATGGTGTTCTTATTCCTCTTTTTTGGCCCTAAGCTAATTCTCATAGAAAGTAGGCCTAATGGAAATGGTATCAGGTCTGAAGGAAATGCATCCCTTCTCTAGCTGTTTTTGTCCATACTCCTATTTGGTACAATTTTTGCAGAGATTTTTACATATGGAACTCAGTTTATCTGCTCCAAGAATATGTTTGGGTTTTCATTGTTTTTTTTTAACCTACTTTAATTGAGAAAATAACAATCTAATTATCTGAATAAATGTTTGAAGTCTTATTAAGGAAAAAAATATATTTTCAAGGTTGATCCCAATCTCCACATGAAAATGTTTATAGTAAGGCTTGGTCACAACTCAGTACTACAATTAAAAAGGTATCTCTAGGACACATGGTGTGGGGGATCACGGGGAGAACAGTGTATCACAGAGAAGGGACATAGTGGATCTTTGGCAACTTGCTGCACTTATGGACAGTGACTGCATTGGGGTATGGGTGGGAACTTGATAATATGGGTAAATGTAGTAACCACATTGTTTTTTCATGCGAAACATTCACAAGAGTGTATATCAATCATACATTAATTTTAAAAAAAGGTATCTCTAAACACATTAATAACTGCATTTTACGTTTTTGGAAGTGATTTCCACTGGATCATGCAACATTGCCATTTTTGAAGCTGTCACCCATGGGTGGCTTTCATGAACACAAGAAGAAGAAACGTATCAGAGAATCATTTAAAATTAATTACTGAAGTTGTGAAAATAATTCAGAAATGTGTCATTGTTTTCTAATGCTGCGAGTGGATATGCTGTTTTTAGTTCTACAGAGCAGGTTTTAACAGAACCCCAGCCACCGGCAGAGCTTTCCAAACAGTGTGGCGAGAAGCTCCCATTCTGCCTGAATCACCAATCAAAACCCTCATTATTTTCCAGTTTCCAGCAATCTTCACTATTTCTGCAATTGCTGAAATAATGACACCTTCGCCCATCCCACTTCATTCTTAGCTTCCTAAATCTGATCTCGAATTTCTAGATTCCAGCAATGTGGAAAAAAAAAACAAGGAAACTCTTTAAGGATGAAAAAATGTAGGCTTCCATTAAGTCCACTCTTTCTATGAAGGAGACCATGCCCATTCACAGATGCTAGTCTTGGTGGCCATTAAGATGGATCAGTGTTTTCTTTCCACCAAGATCCACTGTTAACAATACCCTCAAATTCTCTGAAATTGTAGTTAACACATACAATCACAGGATTACAAACCACTTCATCCATAACAAATTTTCAATCAAAAAACACCTAACTTATTAAGTTGCATCTCCAGCTGACTTTGTATTCCATTTTCTTCCTGCTGGAAGCATTCACAAATAGCAAAGTATAATACTTCCCCATGTTATGTGTTGCCAGGCAATCAGGGCAGAAATAATTAACACGGAAAGTGGACTGCCAGTATCCTGCTGAATGGCTCTGGAAAGAGTTCAAATATGACAAACATTCTTAGCTGTCCCTTCTGGGACACGTGCTCTGAAATAACAGTTTGAAAGGACAACTGCCAACTCCAGTTTCTAACGGTTTGACAGCACTACAGAATTTCATTCTAAAATCTGACTCAGTTTTTATTTAAAGGAGAATCATCTATGCATACTACGTCTTTCTGAGCCCATTCCGAAAAGACTCCTTTCTGATTTCCTGCCACCTCCGTTAAAATCCAACTGCCTAATGAAGCTAATCTTGATCACTAGATATTTCTATAAATGTAGAATTCACAATGAATTCAGAGACCTGGATCTGTGAAGAAACTTGTGTCAGTCAGGCCAAGAGGCTTACAGATTTCTTTTTAATGCCCTATCCCACTATTTCTACCTGACACTGTTCAAATAAAAAACAAGTTGGAAAGCCAATCAATTTAATAAATATGTTCCCACAGAGAAATCCTCAATTGGAAGTACCTAACATAGGAAGCACTGTGAAAGATATCTACATTCTAAGAATCCTACTTGAATTTATTGCAATTCAGGTCAATGAAGATTTTTTAGGTACCTGAGAGGTACAAGGCCTCACATCAAGTGCTAAAAACTATTCTAAGGACACAGCCAGCAAACTCTCACATAATTTTAGTCCGGTGGGAAACACAGGGATGTAAACAGTGCTTTCAGAACAACATGGTAACTGCTAAAATAGAAATTCAGATAGTATGTAGCAGGCAGAGCCATCAGGAACTCCTGGGCTGCTTTCATTTTGTAGATGCTGGTACTGGAAGAGACCACAGTGACTATTTGGTACGATGCACTCCTAACACAGAATATCACTAATAAATTGTCACAAATTCTCTATTTAAATATGTCAGCTTAGAAAACCTGGGTTCAAATACTGGTTCCATTCATTCATTTATTGTTTCATTTAATATTTGTTGAAATCTTATTAAGGATTCTAGACCTGGGATATGAAATAAATAAAGTTGAGGTCCCTGACTACATGGATAGAATTTATCATTTGGCATGAAAGATAGGTATTTAGTAGCAAAACAGTCAAAAGTGTACTGGGGATTATACAAAAGGAGGTAGGGCTTTATGTTGCCCCATTTTTGCTGTGCATTTGGACATGCTTACTTCTCTTGGCTTCAATTCCTCATCCATAGCACGAAGGAGTTGGATAATTTTATCCCTAAGGCCCCTTCTAATACCAAAGATACTTTAATTTCTAGGGACAGAGAGCTAGCTGTTTTGTGAGAAAATCTTATCTGTTGTGAAATCACTGAGCTCTGTTAACATGGTAGAGTGGCAAGAGCACACACCTGCAGAGGCCAAAAGACACAGTTTAAAATTGAAATACCACTACATACTAGAAGTGTAACCTTGAGGTAATTTGTAGTTCTGTGAGCCTTAGTATTCCCTTGAAAATGGGAGTATTAACAGTTTGCCAAGATGATTTTTTTTAATTATATATATGAAAGAAGTAGCATAGTGTGGAGGTGGCACATAGTCACAAAATGCAGCTCGTCACACTCTCCATTTCCAACAGACCGAAATCAGTCAATCAATCAATCACTTTCTCAGTGAAATTTGACATTTACTGAATTTATTAAACACTGGCATTTATTGCATGCCTATTTATTTCCCAGGCATGGTGCTAGGTGGTGGGAATACACTGGAGAACAAGACAGTCAATCAGTTCCTGACCTCATAAAAGAAGTCTAACGTTTCCCTAGCTGTTTACTTCAGCAAGTACTTACTTGACTTGCTTCTTCTCTAGGATGCACTAGGTATTGGACTCTGAGCAACATCCTCAGTGATCCTTAGTCATTTGCAGAAGCTGCCCACTGATAATTTGGCTATGCTCCTACAGAAGCAATTCCCTGGAAGGTTCAGGAGCTTTAAACCTACTGGAAAAAATATCAAAACCTAACTGAACCTAACTGAATAAAGTTCCCATTGTTTGAGAATTTCCATCATTTCAGTGTATCCCTTTTTGATGATTAATAACTTAAATAGCTTTTTATTCCTGACAAACTGGAAAAAAAAAGTCCAAACACTTCTAATTTTCAAGCCCTTACAGAGCTCACATCATCTCTTTAGTGTCCACCTTAGAAGTTTCTTTGTCCAAAGTTCCAATCCCTAAATTCATTCCCAAACAGATAAAATTATTGGAGTTACTTGCTTTTTTCCAGATTAGCTATTTTCAGTTATGACATTTCTAACTTCCTGGAAGATTTCTGGTGAAAATATTTGTCCTGATGGACCCTCTCAAGCTATATCCTATTACTGAATGTATTTTTTGACCTGAGATTTAATAATTAGGAATACCTCTTTCTGAAATAGCTAAGGTTATGGGTATCCTCCCCCATTTTAGAATCTCAAAAGTCTTTCTGGCTATCTGAAATCAATTCTTCATTTCCCTCTAAAAACTTGACTGTTTTTGTTTTTGTTTCATTGTTTACTTGTTTAAGAAAACCTGTGTTGGATATGTTGCCTATAATTTATTTTCTTCAGGCAGTACTGTCCCGACTGCTTGTGGATTAATAGAGTTTCTTCTTTATGCCCCTGTGGACCAGACAATCAGCGAGTCGCACTGGTCAATGAGCCCTGATGAAGTGTGGTCAGTAAATTCCCTTGTCACCATGGTAACTGGTATACTCCTTATCTTGGTACCTTGGGGACAGAGCTTGTGACACATCACTATGATCTCTCTCTACATTAACTTTGTTGTCTGAGTCACAGTCTTTAGTGACACTAGTCAACCAATTTCAAATCCATAAAACTGTATATAACTGTACACCTCTGTAGTTCTGCAGCTTATCTGTCATGACACCATAAGAAAGTTTAGCAGATGTTTGACTGAAGTCAATGTTGGTGATGTCCAAATTTATTATTTTAATAATCCTTTACAAAAAGAAAGGAAATGGTTCAGCTGAATTGTTCCTTAAAACCCCAAGCTGATCTTAGTGTTCTCTCTTTTCTTAAGGGCTCACAGAACACCAGTTTAATTTATATCAGAGTTTTAGTTTCTGGTTTACTCTTGACATAGGACATTCTTTCCTTGACTTGATTCAAAGCATATCTTTCTCTATTTTCCCCAAAATAATCAATATAGTTAGCTTATTTTCCAATTTTGTATAGAAGCTGGTTTTCCATGTCAGTTTCCATGTCAGTGGATATCTTTGTGTGATATGACCCAATTAAATTTATAGTGAAACAATGTTAGCTATTAGAATTCTCCACTCCAAGCTTTTAGAATTGCAATCATTTGCAAAAGAATTTAGTAGGTTGCTTGTAGGTTATTTGCTGGTTTATAGGAGGGAGGTCACTAAATGGATTTTAATTAATTAATTCAATAAGGTTCTATGTCTCCAATCCATTTCTCAAATGACTAGCAGCCTCCTCAACCCATATCTGTTTCTGAAACAGTGACCATATCCAGACTTTTTCTTAAAGGCATATCTCTGCTGGATGATAAATACCCCACAGGTCTTGAGAGTTTAGATTTTGCATGCAGGATAATGCAGAAATGATATACCTGGCCAAGACTAATAGCTTATTTACTATAAACCAAAGATGGGCATTGGCAAGTTTTCAGCTTTCCACTCAACATACTTGGAATTTAAGGCAGACTCTCAGCAGCACTTGAATGTACTTTTTGCAGTTTATCATTTGCCGTGCCATGTGAGCTCATGTCACAGCCAAACAAAGTGAAAAATGGAACTTTTGCATTTTTATTAGCCAGAAACATAAAATATTTTGGGACTTCACCCACTATGGTGGATCCACAGGAGATTACATCAATGTGCCAAATGGATTGGTGCATAATCCCCAATTTAGCCACCATCAGTTACTTCTATGGGTCTGAGGTACTTCATGTATGCTACTGGCATCAGTCCTCTTGATGTTCCTTCCCTATGGCCACTCTTGTCCAAAGGAGTCACCTTGCCAATGATGGAGTCTCTGGTATTCTCTATGAGAAACTGTCTGTAATATTTTCACCAAGTGTTTTCCAATGCTTAGGAAAAAAAAAATCCTGCAATACTCTCATAGTACTAAGCACCACTGAATTACCTTCATTTCTCATTCCAGGGTTGCCAACGGATGCCTTACATTTAACTGACAGCCGAGGGCTGGGCTCTAGGTCCTGGGTCCAGAAAGGAGAGAAAACCCTTTGTACATCTTTCCAGAATGATCCCCAAAGCTTCTGCACAAAACTAATTCTTTCAACATTCTTAGGGACCCCATATATATCAGTGCACCTGAGTGGGTGATAGCAACACAGTGGATCATTTAGACACAATCTCTTTTCATGTTCTTAGAAACATCCTGATTCAATGAATAAAGAATACTCTTTAGTAAAAAGGAACACTGGAGAAGATGGCAAAAGGTAAATCCATCTACCTGTTCTTTTTTTTTTTTTTACTTCCCAGACAGGAGGAAGCAGCTTCCTTCCAAAAATAGTTAAAGGGTAGTGATGCTTGTGTCTGCTCTGAGGTAAGGGTCACAGCTGGAACCATTACACAGATATCTCTTATACCTGAATCACTGTTTAGTACAGGTCTGTTTCCTTACTCCTAATGAATCCTGGCTTTAGGCTTGCAGGAATTCATCCAGCAGAATAAAGGACTGCACTCATGTGTTATTTACCCAGGAGTGAATCACCTTTGATAGAGTCTAAATTCCATAATTTTGTATGATGGATGCTTGAGTGTTTTGTGAGTGGGCCCTGAAAGTCAGGATCTAATTTGGAAACACTAGTAAGGACCCTGCAAATGACTATTGTGTTACTAAGCACACATTTGTATACTTTAAAGCAATCTCAATTACAAAGGATGACATATGTAAGATAAAGTGATAACTGGCAAGATGACAAACACCAAGGCTTAAATCATTCAGGATTTCATCAGATACCTGAAACAGTGAATTTTCTGGAATAGGGTTGTAGAGATGTCTGTGAAATAAACCTTAGTGAGGGAGGGTAATTTTCTCATCATCAAAGCCTCTGTGGCATTGATGCACTTGTTTTTTGAACAGAGGATCAACATTCATATATCCTGGAATGTTTGGAGACTAGTTTTCTTCAAGGTGGATTCCTTTGTTCTGTGATCACTATTTAAATCAAGGATAACGAGTAAAATGTCAACCAAACAGGTATCATAAATGAGTGGGCACAATAAGAAGAGGAAGACACTAATGAATTTGAGATGGACTCCCATCCACTCCTATGCTTTCAGGGTGCATTAAAAATATATAAACTATGTAAACCAAAATAAATGTATCTGCAGACCACCTCTCAGGACTGTTGCCAGCCTGTTGGGTGCCTTTGTGCATCTTAGACGTCCTGGCCCAAGTCTCACCACAACTATTTACAGTTTCTAAATTAAATTCATTCATATTTCCTCCTTCTAGACCACAGAGACTTCCTAAAAAGTATGTTATGTTCATTCACTAACACCTGTGAGGCACAATTCATTTAACATTCCTGTTTTTGAAAGACTGTTTGGGGAAAATAGTAAGAATAGTAATTAAAGTGAGCCATTTGTAGCTAATATATTACTCAGGGTCATTTATTCTTTTTAATCTCAAATGTAAACTCTCCATTATGTGCCTATGCAAAAATTTTAGTCATTGATAAATTTAGATATCTAGATTCACCTTGTCCAGAAAATGCAATAGCACAACAGATAAAGTAGCTAGTCTGTTTTGGTTTCAGCTGCTAAACTGAAACCTTTAAGACAGTAACAGCAATTCAATGGTTGCTTTCCAAATATTTTTTAAAAGTTGAAAGGGTGAGGACAGTGCTAATGTACTTCTTAATTTGCACATTTCACAGGTTTTAACTAGTTATTGTAGCATTGCAAGTTTAAATAAATACAGAGAAGGAATGTTTTCTAAGAATACAGTTACTATCACAAATAATGTAAGATTCAGGTACTGTTTTTCTATCTCTAAGTTAAGCCTCTTGGAAAATAGTTAAGAATAATGAAATGGTTCAGATGGAAAGATGAATTTTCAATAAATAAGTGAATCTACCATAAATATTCATAATCATGTTAGGTTCACTTTTTAAACAATTTCTAAGATGTTAGCTTGCTACAGTATAACTGTTGGTCAAATCAGAGGCATAAAGGTTAGGTTATGCTTCCTTCATTAATGATTTGGCTCAATGCACACAGCAGTATAATGTATTTTATGACTGAGGGAAATGATATCGGTTTGAGAGGTCTCATGTAACAGTCATATCCTGTCCAAATATAATTTTGAAAACAATCAGAGCCATTATGGCTCATACAGAAAGAAAGATAAAGACAGATAGCTGTATATGGGTTTTTAATAAGTAATTCACCCTAGGTCTTGAAACATCAGATTGCCAAGTAATGTTATTAATGTATAAGCATGTTGGTAAAATCGTGTATTCTTTCCATTGGTTGGCTTTGATATGTTTCCAATGCAAATATTGTGTAAATGTATTGAATCCAAGTTATGCAAATCAAGAAAGTAATTCATCTTTCAAGAATTTGATTTCATTATCTCACATGCCAAGGAGCATTTGTCTGGCAATAGTCTACTGACTATTTTTATCTAACATTTTCCACTGGTGAAATTACACATCTTTTGCTGAACACTGGATATTAATCATTTAACATACTGATCACCTCTCAGTCTCTGGTGTTAGTAGCTTGGGAAACTTCTTAAGTCTCCCATAATGAAAATGTGTGGTAAGAGACTATTGATATTACTGAACTGGTTTTTTGCAGGGAGGAGTGCGTGTGTTCACACACAAGAACCTAAAGCAAAGACAAAAATAAAATGTCTTATATCCAGAAGGTTTGACCATCAATCACGTTGGAGCAGATTTCAGAGTCACTCTTTCCGTCTGGCCTGCTCTGCTGTCCTAATGCTCCCTGAGACACACTGGGTCTCTCAAATAGAACTTGTCTTCATCTTAACACCAACATTCTAGTTTGGAACTTTACCATGGGCGTTCTCACATTTAGCATGTACTTGGCATCTACTCTGAGAATCACTTTCAAATACCGAATTGCATAGATTAATTCTCTACACTACTGTGCACATATTTGTCTTCCTCATGAAACTGCAAGACCTTTGAGGACCTCTATGTGGCATATTCACCTTTGATACTTTGCTTCGACCCTGCCTCCACTTAGCATGGTCTTCTGTACATAGCTTGCAGTCATAATGAAGTGACATTTACTAAGCACTTGTATGTGCACGGTATTGTTCTAAGAACTTTACATTATTATTTCACTGAATATGTAAACCAACTTTTGAGGTAAGTACCACTATTACCCCCATTTTACACATGAAGGTACTGAGGCACCTGGAGTTACAGTTCTGTAGTCAGTAAATGATAGAGAAGGTTTGAAAGTCTGAGTCCAGCACCTTCACTCTTCACCAGGAAACCTGATTGCACTCACTATATTCTAAATATTGTTTAAGTTCATGATAAAAAGTAATAATAGTCAAAACTTTAAACACTTTGTACCTGCCTGGGACTGTTCTGAGACATCTTTCTAATAATTCTCAGAAGTAGTGTTAACATAAAAGTTAAGAGCTCTGCTCAGGTGTGGGATGGATTAAGTTCAAACCCCAGTTCCACTTCTCAGGAAAACTGTTAACTTGGTTAACACTAATACTTGCCAACACTATCCCATTTTGTAGATAAGGAAAATGAGAAATCAAAGAGTTAACCACAGTCTAATCAAGATTGAAGGCTTACATCATTTTACAACATGTTGAAACTATGATTATTCAACCTAGAGATGAACCTCTCTCCTGATGAGAAACTCCCAAGTTCTGGAAGCAGCATATGCCATCTTTGGGTAGAATGAACTTCTGGAAGGTTTGGGATTTACTGAACAGAAATCTCTTACCTATTGATTGCCTTCTCCCCATTAATTCTAGTTCTACTCTATTAGATAATGACCAAGTTTTATGTGTTGCTAATAAAAATCTTAGAACATCCAGCCTGACTTCTTTACTAGATTCCATACCTTTGTCAAAAATACAGCAAAGTTGACAATTTATTTTCTACTTCATGATTCTTTAAGTATTTGATGACAGCCCCCATTGCTGCTTGTATTTACAAGGATAAACATCCCTCTTTCTTCAATCATACGTATTTGAGTCTGACTCTCCCAGTGTATTTGGTACGTTGTAATTATTTTCTATTTACTGACCTTTGAATGACTTCTTACTGTTTTGTTCAATTTTCTGGCCCTAAAGCTCTCCAACATGAGTACTCCCTGCCTCTGGCTACCAGCTTACAGTGTTTAGCCACATGTATTATCTATTTCTCACATTTGATCTGCTCCTGATTGGAGTCTAAACTAAAAAATGATTTTTACATTGGAGAAAAAAGTAGAGACTCTCTAATATTACTTGTGTAGTTTCATGGAACATCAACCCTAGTAGTGGCAGATACTTAAAAGTTTTACAGTTTAATCACTTAGTTCACATACATAAATATGTATAGTATGCATATGACTATGCACATATTCCTATAAATATATGACTGCAGGAAGAAAAACTTGCCTTCTATTCAACATTATTTTTCATATACACCTGTCAACTTCCAAAAGTTTTAGGTAGTTGTATTAACCAATGGCCACCTCAGTTAACTGGAATCTTTTTCCATACTTGAAACCACTCTCCTTTCCTCTCCTTTTCCTGGTATCATAGATTCTGTCTCTTTAGCAACAACCTCAGCATCATTGCTGCCCTCTCTCTTCAGCCAGTTTCTCTTTAACTAATCTGCAGATTTCATTCTCTATTAGTTTCCCCATGATTGAATTTTCAGCTTACTCAATGTATTTGCCATCAGTTAGTCATGCTATCTGAAATCCATCATTATAAATTCATTCTTTTGATTTTGAAGGTTCCTCTTTTTCAAGTACTTTACTAAAATGAAGGTTTTCCAGGGAGAAGAAATTCCTTACAAAAATCATACCAGCTGTAAATGAGGCCATAAGATAAGGTATGATAACAGCTTACAAGAAGGGAAAGACAAATACGGCCTGATTCACACCTCTGCCTGTGGCTCTATTATCATCACAAAACAAATACAAAACAACCAAAAACCATCTAAATGGTAATATAGTTCCACCTGCACATGCAATAAATCCTGCTAAATTACAACAGAATGGATTTAACAACAACAACAAAAATCTATGTATCTTGACTCCTTACTAAAGAACATAGTTATTAAAGTTCTAGAAGTCCATGGATAACAAGGATGGAACCACAATTAAGTCTTAGTGTCTTGGCAAAAATATGGGATTTACTTGGGATTGGGAAATGTAGCAGAGAAACAATATTTAAAAAGAAAACAGTACGATTTTGTTTTCCATTTAGGAAATGGATGAGCACATAATCTGTATATTTTACATGTGCATGTTTAAGATTAAGTTTAAAATTTCCAACCATTCACTGTGCAACAGTAAGACAGAGCTATAACAGACATGCTGAATGTAAAATGTAAAGAAACTCCAAAGCTGAGGTTATAAATACATATGGAGCCTCCATGTACCAGGTGCTATTGTTCTTTTGGGTTTTGTTTTGTTTTGGTTTTGGTTTGTTTTTACAGTGCTCTCGATAGTGGATTATATGGTCCAAGAGAGGAGAAAATATCCACTCAATATGTTATTTGTACTAGTAAAAGGCTCTCTTGAAAATAAAATTTTAAATTTGATCACAGCACACGGATAGTTTTCAGCTGTGAAAGCTTGGTAGGGAAGGACAGGATGGGGGAAAAAAAGGAAGAGAGAAGTTATAAAAAAATTTTAATTCAATGATTGAAAACAATCAGTACAGAAAATTAGCATGAATACAGCCTTAGTCTCACTTATTTAGCCATTGAGTCAACAATGATCTATCTATTGCCTACATTGTGCCAAGCACTATACATACATACCCATATTACAAAATGCAAACACTACCGAAGTGGCATATATTTTTATTTCTTTTAAGTGCAACTCCAAGGCCCCCTCCTCTGCAAAGCCTCACTAATTCTCCCAAGAAGATGTAGTTCAGGTTTCTTCTAACCATCCATGGATGTCTGTCTATATACTTCCTACCATGTGCTATGATTTACCATAACTCTATGCACTTGTTAGGCCTTTAATAAATTCTACTCCCTTTTGAGCTATTAGGCCTCCCATTGTACCATACATAGAACAACAAAACCTACTTATCTTTCCAATAACTGGAAGTCTGTGGAGACATTTCTAGGGAAATACTGATATAAAATATCAAAGCGAGAATTTGTGATTTTTTTTTCTTGATCGACCTCTTAGGAAAAGCTCAATAATTTTTGCTTGTGTGACTTACAGATGCACTAAATAATGTCCTAAATTGTTACAGTTTTTCTGTCAAAGACATGGATTCCAAAGAAGATGGGTTCTCAGAAAAATGGAGGATGAAGGGGCACATGGAGTTCCAGTGGCACAGAGACCAAGAGAGGTGATGAACAGTGTTGGAAAGAAAGGAAACACAAATGCCTAATTTACCTCTCTCTTGGAGGTATTTAATTCATTATGCGAATGTGAATAATAAACATATATGGTCTTAATACAGTTGGAAAAACTGAAAGAATGTCCACAGTAATCTCATCCTGCTTCCTGTGTTTAGGGTGTCCATATAGTACAGAGATCAATTATCTACATATGCCCAGTGCAAAGCTGATCCTGTAGAGCCTGGTCGACGGTGGCCAACTCTGCAGCTATGAATTTACAATGCTCTTTAGATTTTACTGGCTTCACCTTTTCTTGGAATCTATTTCTTACAGAATGTTACAATTTCTTCCATACTTTAATGTTCTGAATCTATCCTATGTTACAAGTACACTTATATTGATTGCCATAACAACAGACTTAAAAGCAAAAATTGACTTAGCTTCTTAACCAACACTGTATTTTCTAACAAAAAATAGTTTCTTTCAAGTTGTGTAAGGAACTGTAGAATTTTGCAGGGAATAGAAATGCCTGTAATCACTGATAATAATATAATGAAAGCATGAGCATAAAGACAAAACGTTCAATAAAGATGCTATCATTGCAGATCCAAAGTATCATTGGGAGTTACTCATTCTACTGATAAAGAGAAACTCTGATATTCAGAACTTTAGAGAGAAGTCTAGCATTGAATCTATGGACTTGGGAAGGAATAGGCCTAAATACGATACATTATGAAATCCCATAGAAATGATTCCTCATTCCCAACTAATGTTTCCCTCTTTACACCATTCCTTGCTTATTTTCCCCTAAATGAATTAGTTCCTCCACTACATCATTAACAATCTCTGTTTTTCTTTGTCTATGTCACTCTCCTGTACTCACACACAAGAACATTCATACACACACACACACACACACACACACACACACACACACACACACACAAGGTGATGGAGAGTTTGTTATCTTGTCCTGTGTACAAAGAAGTGTTGCCTTCTTGTATGGTCCACCTTACAAGAGAGCAAAAAGCTGTTGTTACTTATACACTTAGATACATAATACTCATGGGAATGCCAGTATAGTACAAACACTGGTGCCATAGTTGGAATATTGAATGATATTTATGGTACTTCATCTGTCTAGACAACAAAATACAGGACCTTGGAATTTGAAGGTACTATTAATATCACCAAACCCAAACTTCTCATTAAAAGATAGGAAATCTGAAGCCCAAATTTTAGGTCATAGAAAATGACTAAGGTGATAATATCTCATTATAGATTGTAGGGAATTCAAATATTGTCAGATTCTTTTAGGATAGGATTAATGGCATGCCCCTGAGTCATCTCTCATGATGGTTCAGCCCAAGAGGAACTATCTGTGGATTCTCAGCATTGGAGTTATTCTTTGGATTGGGTTAATATAGATTCCAAAATTGTGGTTTCTGGAGCAAGAAATTCCAAAATCATTATAATGACATCACCTCTAAGTAATGTACACTAAGTTCTGTTCAGCTGAATTTGGATTTGAATTTGTGAAAAATTGAAGGAAGAATAACCAGTTCAGGAGTATTATCATCAGCATATTTCAGAGGCTATGTATGAAGCAAATCTTTGGGAGGATATAGTTGTAAATGTTGTATGGTTTGTCAGTTAACAGAATTGGCATTGGAACTTTCTTTATATTTCAAAAACTTTATCATCATAAGTATGGGATTAGAGAAACATGTAACCTTTTCCACCTTCCCTCTTCAAGTAAGAGGAAGGATACACAGCTTTTTGAAGCATAGCATAATTTTGTAAAGAAAATAAAATGAACCTATTAATTGGGAAACAAATTCTAGTTCCATTTATTCTTGATAAATTAAAAAAAACAAAATGCATCTTATCAATGTAAAAATTAAAAATAATATAGTCTGAGAGAAGCTGGACAGGTGTCACCAAGTTCTCAAGTTCAGGAGAAATAACATTGCCTTCAAGCAAGCAGATGGTTCAGAACCCTGGACGGTTGCTGAGTTGTGGCGGATGCTGTGGCTCTGCTGTGACCTTTCCTCTCTGACTCCAGACCCCCCACCCCACCAGTGTGGTCCTCCTGGCTGAACAAATACTTAGCAGTTTGCAGTCCATTAGGCCTGCTATGGATGGCATCTGAGTAGTCCCAGGAGAGACAAGACCAACTGTCAAATGTATGTTAACTTTGAAGACATTCTAAAAAGCAAGATTTTTTAATCATTTTGACATTTATATACTTATTTCCATCTCCATAATATGTTATATAATAGCCTAAAGAGAGAAAGATTGTCTACAATTCCAGAGAAGTGTAACCGTAGCACCAGAAAACATTTTTTTAATTGAGACTTCTGCTCTCCACAAACAGAATTCCTAATTGAAATAATAAAATAGTTTTATATCTTTCTATTCACTCTGCAAGGTCTTTGCAAAGAAGTATTTCAGAACAAACAGCACTGAATATTTAATTGCAAGGTGAAAAATATTCAAACCCATTTGTTTAAAGTGCATTATACAGACCATACTTACAAAAACCTACTCCATTCTTTCAAGAGCACATGAGAAACCACGTCAGTTTGACAGGTGGTTTTGGTGATGGTGGTGGAGACTGCGTTCAGGACAGAGATTGAACCTTGCAAGATACAAGTAATTTCGGCAATCTCAGGCAACATCCATAAATCTTTGGCAAATTCAGCAACTAAAGACAGACTAGGAGCCATGCTTTTTTCTATTTTAAAAATAATGTCTCATATATTTAAGCAACAAGTACAGGATACAAAAGACCCTCCAAACATACAGCTTCAATCACCATAGGGCTGTTATTTCCATTAACATGTCCTTTATCAATCTGGGTGTGCAAGGAAAAAATAAAGTCACTGAACCTAAGCTTTGTAAACAGAAAAATTACTGTCTTATAATTACATGCCATATGAATGTTGTTACAATAAAGGCTTCTAATGTAACTAAATAAACTATTTGAGTCTAATAATACTGAATTTGCATCTATTGCTGCTAAAAAATTTTCAAACAAAGTTATTCTTTTCATTTTAGAATAAAAGATCAATACAATTTCTTACCATTTTATTAAGTAACTTTTTTGAGATTTGACAGCCCATTTACTGCAGTTAAAAAAAAACAGCTGATGAGGCTGAGGGTTTACTGCAGGTTTTGGTTTAAATGAGGGAGCCCATCCTAATTCCTCTTCCCTGGTCTAGCTTAGCCTCTTCACCATTACCAATCTACCATAAACTGGAGCTGAGATAAATCTGGAGAGTACACTCCATACTGACAATGTCTCCAAAAGCACTCCCCTATGTTCCACATCAGAGAATTCCCAGAAAACCTTGAGAGAGTAAACCAGTTTTCAGGACCAGCTTCAGTTGAAACTCTCTTTGGAATTGTACAAGGAACCCTAAAGTAATGATTGTTCTCTAGCCAAAGGGGACATCATTTTTTAGAAACACAGGGATAATTTCTACTATTTCTGGAAGTTTGGTCTTCACCTGAAGCCCCACAGAATTAAGTTGGGAATAGCTTGATCTATGTAAATATGGGCCTTTGCATGACACAAAGTGTGGGAGCTTTGCACATTCATGTGTTCATGAAAACTGATGAACTATTACAGAAGCTATGAATTTCTTTCAAGTCAGAGATGAGTGATTAATTTAGAGCAAGAGAAGAAGTACATGTTTCCTAAGCAGGATATATCACCTTCCTTTTCTTCTCTGTTGGGATAGTGATAGCTTACATCTGATTCTTTGCACCTTGTATAAATATTCCTAAATTTTCTATTTGATGATAACAGCCATCCAGCATGCTAGCAAAACAGCTCTGAAACCATTCTGCAGATAAGAAGACTGCACACAAGGGAAACTCGATGCGCTGACCAAAGTTCATCGACTGCTGAAATATCAGAGTCAGAACTTGAACTAAAAAATGTAAAAGAGACTTGAAAATGTATATTCACTCACATTATGATCTGTTATATATTCCAAACTCAGGAAACTGTGGTCCACTACAGAGTCTCACAACTTTAATTCTATGCATATTTTAAAAGGGAAAAATACTAAGTAAATATTCATAGGGTTCATTAGAGTAACAACAAAAAGTATAATATAATTTAGTGCTCTGACCTCCCAGACCTACTAGCATGTGAATTACATAGCAGTAAACACAAGATTTATTTTGGAATATTTGGCATATGGTGTTAGTGAGAACAAACATGTAGGTTTGATTTCTCACTTGGGCCTGTTGATATAATTCAGGGAAAAGGTATATTACAGAGCTGCCTAACAATTCCAGTCAGTCACCTTAAAGATATGTGACCACAAAGGAATTTAGGCGAGAGAGTACTATTAGCTCCGCAGAGAAGAGGACAGAAGTCAGCCATTCTACAGCTAGAGGTCTAATTATCAGTACTTTCTTTTGTTTTCTCTAGTAGTTTACCAATACTTCAGCTTACAGGTATTGGGATAATATTATTATGTGGGTTTAAACACTGAAGATTTCTACTTCTTCAGTTCTAAGTTCCATGACAGATAGTGAACCACCAAATTCACACTAGATCTTTTTCTCAATAATCGAGTATCAGAATCCCAAGGCTGATATGAATCATGGTTTATAGCTTGTTTCTAATATTATATTTTGCATGTTTCTTTGAAATCCATAGTTAAGTCTGACAACATTATAGATAAGTATCTCACTAATTGTGCAAAATTAATGGCAGAAAATTTGGAAAGCAAAAAACCATCACTAATTCTTGACCTAATGTTAACCTTAGTTTCTCAGATGAATTATAGTAATTAATTTATTTCTTCACACTCTTCAATTATTTCACTAATAGTTTTGCTGTCAGTCATGCTTATTCATATAGCTCTTGACACTGTTCTGTACGGGGATTGAGAGAATGCCAAAGGTACTAGGGAAGACTGAAGCCACATTTTTGCATTTAATGTATCAACCAGAAAGGTCAGGAAAATACAATTCTGGACATTGGGACTACAGGCCTTCTATATAACTTTCCAGGGTTATGACTCATTTCTGGTCCTACTGCAGGGAACCTCTTTTTAAATCCAGTAATTCTTATGCTTTTACTTATATTATTCTTCCTGCTGCTAGATATCAAGGAATCTCAAATCTTTTCATCATCTACCTCATATGAACATATAGGCTTCCTACCACCTAGAATTAGAAACCAATTTCTAAGATTCTGAGCATCTTCTGAATATGTCACTGTGCTTTGTGGAAATCTGTGCTCAGCTTAACTGTACCTGCAGGAAAATCTCCTTTTGTAACTAATATCCTTGACACTACAATCAAATGTCTAAATCCTTTATACTTGGGGGATGATAGAGCTATCCAGAGAAAACCCTAGTTTCTGTATTTATACGAATTACCCTGGACTAATCAACTAGTAGTATCAAGTAGAAACAAAGAAAAGAGAATCAGAGATATATTTTTTTAATGCCTACACATTGTTCAGTGTTCTTGGCAAAATCTGTGCTGTTCCTTATTATTAAACTTGGCTAATACTAATTTATGACTTTATCATTTTCTCCATTTTTGAAATACAGAACTTACATAAAAATATTTCTGAGTAAAAATCACTTGCCTTCCCCAAAATAAAAATAGATAGGATGTTTTTGGTTAGTAAATATATTTGCTTATTCATGAGAGCCACATCATCTTTCAAAGTGTTACAGGAACATTCCCCAGCTTCTGTTTTGGAATAATGTTTGTTTTTTTCCCCTTTGACACCTTGTACCATGGCTTTATGACACAACAGGGTGTGCTTGGTTGGTGTGTTAATATCACAGTTTGAATGCAGTAAGCCATGAATTCAAAGAAGAGAAACTACAAAGGACCAAAAAGTGTATTACTGGTTGAATCAAGCACATCCTGAAGTGGTAATTCAAGTTTTATTTTGTCACTTTATTAATGATACTCATTATATTATAGGGTATTATATTACATAAAAGGAATCATATGCCCCCAACTGTATATGGATAATGCTCTAATTCCATCAAGGCTTTCCAGCGATGCTGTAAACTACCTGAGCGAAGCTTCAATAGCTTGTTTATTAGTGCCAGAACCCAGAATGGAATAATAGCTCTGATTTTATATACATCAGGGATACATTATATACCACAGTATGCATTTATATCAGCCTGATATACTAAATGAACACAATTAAAGTGAAAGTGTGCAATGAAATAATCAATCATAGCCTTATAAAGAGAATTACAACACATCCCTTTGGAGGCCCAAATCCCTTCCAATTTCTGTCCATGAAAGAATCAGGAATTCCAGGAAAATATAACAAGGAAAAAGTGTACTTTGCCCAAATGAGAGTGGAGGAACTGTTTCCCCAAGTTAGCAATCTAAGTGACTGCTAGAGTTACAATGTTCTGTGCTGCTTGGACAGAACACCCAGGAGTATGCTGGATCTCTGGATGCTCACTAGGATGCAATGTGTCTTCACTCCCTTCTGGGGACCATGGAAACTTTAATACTTTTCCTATGAAAAGCTGAGACAGTTACACTGCATTGAAAAATAAATCATAGGACACATTAGCAAGGACTGACAAGTAACAGCAAAGAGTTCTTTAAGTGCGGTCACAGCCTGTGTTAACACATGAGAAATCATGGAACTAAAAGCTAACATTTGTTGAATTCATGCTACAGCCCACACTGGATTATGTGCTCTATACCCATGATCTGATTTAATCCTACAACCCTAGGAGCAGGCACTATTATGAACACCATTTACTAGCAGAACCTGCAGCTTGCAGTGGCGAAGTAGCCTGACCAGGTCACCATGCCCTGGTAGCAGGAGAATCTGGTTCTCTAAGTCAGGCTCTGAAAGTCCTGCACACAACCATGGGCACACCATCGAAGGGAAGAGGTTTTCTCCAGTTTACCAGAGGGAAGATTTGCAACAGGGGATAGATGTCGAGCACCTTCACATTCCTCCTGGTGAGCTTCCTTTCTCCTCATACCTGAATGGAAGGAAAACTCGTATCATTCTAACACTATACATCAACTTGTTCTAAGTTTGGGAATTCTTGGTTCTTTGGGGGAGCTAGCCCCTAATCTCACAAAAATGAAAACAATCCCCCATGGCGTCTTTCTAGAGATGTCTGAGGGCAAAGAGTGAATACTCTGACTTGAAAAATGGAGAATAAAATTTGGAGCAGAGAAGCAAAATCCAGGTGGTGCAGCCCAAGATGTATGCTGAAATTTCTGAATTTTTCAGGAAAATTAAGAAGAGATGCACAGTGCTTCATCCAAACACAGAATGGGCTTTAAGATATATAAATATAAATTTAAACCAACTTCAACAAACACTAGTTACATGGCATTAGAAGCATTAGTAACAGTTCCAAATTTCAGTTTCTTCATATTTTCTACGGGAAGTGAACATTATCACTTCATGGCATTTTTATTAATATCACAGAGTATATGCTGTATAAAATGACTAGCATGTGTCTGGCATAATTAAAGCCTGCAAGTCATTAATCATACAAATGAGAGGATTGTCAAAGGAGTGCCTTTAATGATTTTTTTTTTGTTCCACAAATAAACAGTTATTTGTTCACTATTACAATATGGAGATTTTAGTGAGAATTCTACAACTATAGATGCAGTCCTGTGGACAACAAACAAGGCCTAATCTTAGTGCTGAATTTGTTTTTGGTGCCCATCTTCTGTGGGACAGAGGGTGAATTTTGACACTCTCTTGGTCTGGACCTTGAGGCAGCTAGCTATAAAATAATCATCTGGGCAGTGTTTTCTGCTGGCCATCACACAGAAGATGACAAGTTTTATAGGAAAAAAGGAAAGAAGTCACAGAAAAAGAAAGATGCCAGCAAACGTGGAGTTCAGGCTATATTTTTCTAAACCAGGTTATCTGTATCAGTGTTGCAAAACAGACATGTAATGTGAGTCATAAATGTGAGTCACATACGTAACTTTAAATTTTTTAGTAGCCACATTTAAAAAAAGAAACAGATTAATTTCAATAGTACATTTTATCTACACAACAAATCCAAACTGGTATCATTTCCACCTGTAAACAATGTAAAGACTATTCATGAACTACACTTACCGTGGTGGACATTTTCTAAAGTATGCATGTTGAATTTTTGTACACCTGAAATTAATACTGTGTCAACTGTTTTTATGATTTTTTAAATCTTCAAAAATTATTGAGATATTTTAGTCATTTTTTTATGCCATGTCTTAGAAATTCAATGTGTCTTACATCCTAATTCAGATTAGCCACATTTCAAATGCTCTAACTAGCCACACATGGCTAGTGGTTACAACAGTGGGCAGCACAGAAATAGATGGTATGTGCTCACTTCTTTCCGTCAGCAGCCTTGAGCAAGATCCGGTTATGGGGGCCATCTGATCTCAGCCTGATCATAAGCCAGCTGCCCATCCCCCCACAACCTCCACTCAGTGGTTCTGGAACAGCACGACCAGAGAAGCAGTGTTTCCTGAGGCCAGTGGGATAATGTTGATATTCAATCAGGGAGAAACCCCTAAGAGAAGGGACATCTAAAAATAAATGTTAGATTCATGGACCATACACCTTCCCATCAGGAGAGTCTCCTTCCAGAACTCTCCTGCATGTGGGGAAGAAGGGAGTTTGAGTTTTATTTTGGTTAAGCAAGGTAAATTTCTGCAGAGTACCACTCCATACTGTGTATAAATAATAATCTTTACATAGGCTACTTACATGCCAAGCACTGTTAAACATACACTCTATATGTCAGCTCACTTCTATTCTATGAACATTTTGCAGATGATGAAATCAAGCTACAGCGAATCATAGGTTCCAGGATCTTGCCCCAAGTCCCATAACTAATGGGAGGTAGATGTGGAACTTCAGCCCAGAAAGCCTGGCTCCTAACTGTGGCTTTGTTGCCCCATGGCCTTAGTCACATGCCTGATTCCCTAATTAACAGGGCAAAGCAACAGGAGCCACAATTATTGTGGTTTTAGAATAAAAACCAAATCACCTGATCCTTATCAGCCTGGGGATCTATTAAGTGTATTAACTTAATTGAAACCCAGACCCTTCACTGCATTAGCACTTTTATAAGCAACTTAGTTAGTTTAAAAACAGAATAGGTTTCCTAAATTTCTCTGCATATATTCAAGAAGAACACAGCTGTTATACTCAGAAGATACTTGGCAGCTAATGGACAATTCCATAAAGAAAAAAAAAGTTGGCTGAGGTGAAATGCCTTTTGCTCCTTTTCCACTTCAGTCTTTTTTACTGCATCTCTATATTCCTTCTCTATACTCATGTTGTAGGACTTTAAACTTTTGGCAGAGCAAATCCAAAGGCATAGAGATTTTAGAAATAACTTTGGTCAAAATTTAGGGGTCTCCAAAATTGGACTGGAGAATGAGTGGGTGGAGTGGAGCTTGCTCAATGAGGCCCTGAGAAACTCCTATGCATATCAGCCTATGATTCTCTCTTCATCTCCGCCCTGCTCCAAATATTCACCAGTGCAAAGGTTGAGGGTTGGGAGGAGTCATGGAGAAAACAGCCCCTTTTCATCCATCTACCTAATCTGCAGGATCACTAGTGCCTATGATTCCTTTTCCTCTCCAAAGCTATACATGAGGCTCACTAAGTGGAAAAGAGGTGGGCTTTATAATCAGACAAACCTGATCTGAATTACTGCTACTTACTAATGTGACGTTAGTCACTTCATTGAAACATTCTGAGGTTCAGTATGTATTGGCTAAATCTGAATAGTAACACCTGTGGCTCAGAGTTAGTGCAAAAATCAGACATGTCAAATTCCATAGCAGAGTGCCTAGCACATAATAGCCACTCTCTAAATTATAAACATTATTAATATTCAAAGGAGAGTGAGGTGAAGCATCCCTCTTTAACAGATTCTTTCGGTCCAGGACTGACATGTTTAATAAATATGGTACAGGCACCAAGAACTCAGCATAGATGCCAACCCTGGGCAGCCGGGATTTCAGTACACATCCCCACTGAGGTGCAACACTGCCTTTAGAGATGCAGTCTTAGGGCCTTCCAAATTAAGCGGGAAAGGAAATAAAAAACATGTATCAGATTCAATGAAGAGAGTCAAATCCCCTGCTACTCCCCACATTCTTCTACTCTTTTTTAAGCAGATGTGAAGTTCCTCCTTATGAGTACCTAAAATAAGTACTCTAAGGATACAGAAAACATTCTGTCCTAAAGCCCTTAGCACCCCCACAGGATGTGCGAATGGCTTGACATGGCCACACAGCCTAGCAAGCATCTCTCCTCTTTATGTCTGTGTGCCGATAAATCATGACCAGTTCTATCCCAGAACTCCGACTCACAGGGGGCAGCCCATGCCAGCCTGCCAAGCACACATTCCTCCAGTAAGTGAGAGTAGGAATGGTAAATCAGGGAGCGAGGGGTCACAGCCCCTCCTTGAGCAAAACCAACAACAGTGTCTGCCCTCTGCTGCTGGAGCGAGTCACAGGGACTGAGTGACCATTTAGAGGACTGGGCCCTGGTCCACCAAGCTGAGGGCCATGGGGGTGTTGAGCTTCTTGCTTCAGTTCTCTGTTCAGATTCACATAGTTCTCCTTGCTGAGAACAGGACGAAGAATTAAGTTGTTGATCATCTTCACAAGCAATTTCATCCAACTTTCAATCACCCATGTTACCAGACGGACACATCAGCAACGCAATACAAGGTGTCTGCATGAGAGCATAAAGGCCTGTTGATGAAATTCCAAGAACTAAAGGGACATGATATTGAGTAAAAATTCCACAGTGAGGTATTATACAGTACAAATATTAATTTTCCCCATCTACCTTGCCCGGTACTCTACATATGTCAGTTATAAGCCCATGAATGTAAACCAGAGTAGAGATTAAATTTTTTTTAATGTTTTGTTCATTCAGTAAACACTAGCTAAGGACCATAGACCACACATGGAAATAAGACATGGTATTTTCTCTAAGTTTACTGTCTCATAGTGGTGGATGCCTCCATAAACAGTCATAGTAAGACATGGTAATCAGCCGGACTGAGGGCAACTGCAAGCAGCCCTAGGGTAGGTCATTAGGGAGTGTGAACTCTGGCAAACACCACGGATCACAGGGAGATAATGAGGAAGAACCACCAAAATTTGATGAAAGGAACTCCTCAAGAGTTCTACTCCATTTTCAGTAGATCACTTTCCATTCTACTTGAGGAAATCAGGACCATCAAAAATACTTTTTCTATCAACATTTCACCCACACACAAACTCATTGGTAGGTTCACACATCCTTATCTGCCTTCCTCTTGCTCAGAGGATGAGGTGTCCCTCATACCACCATGACTACAGTTCTGACTTCCACTCCAACCCCCTCCTGCCTGTTCGGAAACACATGTAGACTGATTGTCCCGTCTCTCTTCTCTACTCCAACCTCTCCCAGCATTTTCCCACAGCTTGTAAAAATGCCCAAGATTCTAATAAAAGCTCTCCCTTGGCGTCACATATGCCTTTCTTCACCAATTTTCACCCAACATGCTCCAAAGTTCAGCCTCCCCTGCCAACTCTCTTAGCTAGTAACTGGAAGTTACACTCTTACCAAGCTCACCAAATGGAACAGGCATTTTATTCTCACTGTCTTATTCAATTTCTGCTGCATTTGCCACTGTTCAGCCCCTTCATCTTGGAATTTTCTACTCTTCTTAGTGTCTACAGCTTTAAAACTATCGTGGTTCTTCTTAAGTTCCTTGGATGGCACGTTCTCAGTTTTCCTTCCTGGGCTCTTTCCTTCCATCTGCCATTTAAATGTCGATGTTCCCCGGGGTTTTGGCTGTGCTTCTAGCTGCCTGGCCTCTCCCTGCTCCTGCCTGTTTTCTAAGTTCCAGATTTCCAGTTGCATCTGTGAGCTACACAACACCTTTCAACAACTACTTTTATTTTCTGACTAAATTCGCCAGAGGCAGTTTCCGTTGCTAGGAACTGAGAATGGAGGAGATCTGACTTAACAGCAAAGTCTGGTGTAAAAGAACAGGGAATGCTAACTGTGCATGAGCACGAGACACATAAACTGGAGCATCACACAACCAAGCAAGAAAACGAATGATCACCTCAGTAGACATACAATGGTCATATCAAGTAACAATGGTATATCCACCTTACTCTGTAGCTGAAGTATTATGTCCAATTTGGGGCATCACACTTAAAGAAAAAAAGAAACATACATTTAAAAATATTTATTGGATTCTACATGAAGAATTATACTAGGCAGAGGAAATACAAAGATGTATAAGATCCCTGACCTTCAGACGTTTACTCTGATATGCTCGTAGCAAACAGGAGGTATAGCCAAAGGTGCCTTGAGGAACAGGAATGGTAAACATTTGGGCTGGGTATTGACTGATGAATGTGGTTTCACTAAGAGAAGAATGAAAAAGTGGTCATTCCAGGCAGAGTGAATGGCGTATCATGGAGACTGAGATGACAGATGGGTCTGGGTGTAGGGTAAAGGAGACAAGGGTACCCCATGAAAAAGGAAATGAGGGGTGGTGTCTGACTGAGAAAGGCCAGTCTATAACTCAATCCCTAAGCCTTCACAATTTGGGTATCAAAAGGCCTAGAAATCATGTTTTATGGGGGTCAAATGAAGGAAGCGTAAAAAGAAGGGCAGTTCATTTCTGAAAGGAAAATGTCTCCACATACTCGAAGAGCTGTCCTTTGAAAAGTACAAGTATGCAAACTTTTTGCCTGTATGTTTACACAATTCAAGTAAGAAATCAGTTAACAGAACAGACTGTCTTGTAAGGGAGGTGAGCTCTCTGATATTTGCAGTATTCAAGCTGGTCAGGAAATTATAAGTTGAATTAACTGGGTAGGAATTCAGGTTATACCAATTTTTAGATTACTACTAATTATAGATTTCTACCATTTCCCTGCATTAGTGTTGCTGCTAACTTACTTGTGTTCTTAGGTAGCAAGCTTCTCAGTGAAAACCACTGTGCATATGGCTGGCTCTCTCTCCTAAGGCGTTGGGTCAAAAACAGTAGCCAGTGAAACCTACCACCCCCTCTCCTTTAAGGAAATATATTTTTTTAGCTGTCAGAACAGAATACAGACTTCCACCCAGAGTTTTAGATAAAATCCTACTCCAGGGACTTGTATCTCCACTCCACTTTAATAATCAACTCATTCAATTTTCTCATCTTCCATCACCACTCCAAGATTGAAGGAATAAGAATACATACATTGATGTCTGACCATAATTGGTTCTTCCATCTCAAAGTTATTTTACTCCCTTCTTCCACTTTTGTCCAGTGTATTCTGAATTGCTTTGTTTCTTAATCAACCTATTCCTATTCCATTCTTACTCATTTTCCGCTTTGGTGAAACTGCCTTTCAACCAAACCCATCTGATAAATTCCCAAGTCTAAATTAATCTTGATTTTACATTCTATAATCCTGTATCTTAACTTCAAAAAAAAGTTTCCCTTCACAACTGTATCAGTTGATGATGCACACTTTTTCATGGTTGTCAGTCTTAGCTGAGCCCACATGATGGTAATTTATTTAATTTTCTTTGGCTGGCCAATATTTCCCTCAGTAGATAATTCTAAACCTTCTATCTCCTCAAGACCTAATTCAACATTACCAGAACTTAGCAGAAGATCTTACCTTGCACTTCACAGGCAAATGTGAGGGCAGTTGGTATTCCTCAGTTCCTTTTCTCAACTTTCCAAATTATTTACATGCATCTTCATCCTTACTCTTTTGCATTTTTACCAAGGCTTTTACTTCATGTTATATTCTTAATCCCCTCCCATGTCATTATGGATCTTATAACACTAATTAACACCTTCCTATTATATCTTCTCTTTCCTCCAAACTGAGAAATTCTTATTTTTTTTTCCACTTTATATACACACTCAGTAGGTTATAAATTATATAGAGAACAGATATGAGGGTATAAGTGACAGGTAAGAGGCTTCTACACAAGCTCAGGGAAGAGATGATAAAGATATGAGCTAGAAAATGGTTGTAATGGGGAGGTTGAAAAGGTTCAATGAATAATTAGGAGATAAGTTCAGCATGGTGGTTAATATTATACCTTATAAGAAGCATTTCTCATCACTGCCACAGCACTGAATAGACCCACTGAAACCACTCGATGCTCCCTGTCCCACATACACCACCTCCTGCAGGAGGAGTTCTTCACTATCTTTTCCTCCTGAGTCACTAACTTCAGATTCAAAGTCCTGGACTAGCACATCTGACTAGTCAAGGGAAAGGTCATATATCAACTTGTGAGCTGCTTGGGAACATTGTCCTGGGAAGGCAAATTTGGCATTTTTGAGCTTCTGATTGGAGAAAAACTACCTCAACATTGGAAGAGGGATTAGATCCTGGAGAGAGAAAACAAATGTGATTTACACTTGCACCATGGATTTTTGAACATAGAGGCAAATTTTCCTATCAATTCTTATTAAGTAAATTTGTCAGTCTTTTACTGCCAATTTTAACCTTTTTTATCTTTATGCATCTTAAATATGTCCCAACATTTTGGTTATCCCCTTAAACTTTAAAGCACCCAGAGAGTAAATGCAATTTCCTATCCTAACACAAGCCTCTGGCAAAATTCTACAGGGCAAGGGCAGGAACAAAGCTCTGTTAAATAAAGATAAAGACCCTCAAGTGTTAACTTAATCTTTTTCAGTTCCCACTGAGAGAGCTGTTCAATGGGCTGTAAAGGTGCTATTACCCAGCCACCCATTTTTTTCTTACTCCTCACCTACTGTCTAGAACTCCTCTGACACTGTGTCCAACAATTAATATCTAAGTGCACCATGCTGACAATATTCTCTTGATTTACTAGGAGGGTAGAACTATTCCAAAAAAAGAAGAAAAGGGGGGAGGGGATAATTCAGCATGGTATTTTTTCTTCTCAGTAAACCAAGGATCAAAAATGAGAATGGAAACACAGGGAAATGTTTCCTGGAGGTAATGGAAAAATAGGAATAGCCTCATATTAGCTACAAAAGGGAATTGTATCTTGAAAGAAACTGGACAATCCACTGACATATAAGTAAGAGAAGACAGCATGATCTGATGATCCAGGGCTTTACCTATCGGCATAAAATGCCATGAAAGAGGACATGTCAAATATGAAGTGTGACTAGGCCCTGGGGCAAAATGTGCACCAGAAATCATCTGTCCCAAACCTAACACTTTGAAAACCAACAGGTGTCAACTAATTCATGACTTCAGAGGGAACCTAGAACTGCTGGCAAAGGGCCCTATACCTTTAGCTCACAATTTGTCCCACCCGGGGTCCCCTGCAGCCTCAGAACTAGCACACCAGGCGATGGCTCTGTAGCACAAGGCTTTTGCAAACTGCATTTTTTTCAGCAGTTAAATCTGAGCTGTAACATTTGGCAGGTTTCCTTGCTAACATTTGGCAATAATTGTTTATCAAATGCTAACAAGGAATGCTGCCAAATGTAACAGCTCCGACTGAACCATCTAAAATATAATATTGAGGCAAAAGTCTACAGACATGTGCTCAGTCCTTTCTGACTAATCCTAGAAATAGGATCTTGTGCCTTTGGTCATCAGACGATGCTGCCCCCCAGCAGGGATATGCAAGGGACCAGATTTTCTTTCTCCTGTGCAGTGTATTATTTCCCTTGATTTCTAAGGGAACTTGAGAGAAAGATGCCTGTAACACACAGAGATGGAAATTTACAACAGACCACATACATGATAACTTCATCAATTTGGATGCAAATTTGTGGAAAATGAGGCATCAAAACCAAGGCTGAATTGATGGGCAAATCTTCTATCAATCACAATGGTCCCCGGACTGGTCGTTATTACCTTCTGGAAGGCCTCATGCTTTTGCACATTTGGTCCCTTTCTTCTAGTTTGTTGTGCCTTGTAGGTCTGGCCCCCCTTGCCTTTGCTAATCCACATCTTTAAAGGTCTAGCTCAAATTTGAAGTCCTCTAGGAAGCCTTCCCTGCTCCACCTTCACATTCCTGTCCTTCATTCTTAGGTTACTTTTGTTTTAAAGTTTTACTGCCTGGAGTCTTTTTTGGCTCTGATGCTATTCCTCCTTAACACCACATTCTCTAAGCAGTTCAAGGACCTTATTCTTACCTTCCCCAACCAGCCTACCAACCCCTTGAGGGCAGGATCTGACTGCCTTCTCACAACATAACTTACACAAAGCTATATATACACAAGTATATTTTGTACTTAATGACTCTATGGCTGGTCTTACAGTACAAGTTATAGAACAAATATTTTTCAAGTGGTTTGGATGTACTCATTTATGTCCTGGTAGCTGACAGGCTAACTCTAAAGAATGCTCAGCTATTTACCAAAATAGATCTTTTCTTTAGAAACCTCCCAGGTAATTTTAGCTTATGTTAGCTAAATTTGGATAGCTAAGTATGTTTCAAAGGCATCAAACTGCTCTTCAAAAGATTTTTATGATTCAAACTTTTAAACATTCAGTAATCTTGTATTGCTGCTTTGTTAGGCCCTTGGAATACATAAATAAGAAAGACACTGCCGTAGTTTTCACTGCCCTGCTCTCACATCTTCAAAAAACATGCCTGAGAGTGTCAAAATGTTATTGTAATAACAAAAAAAATCTGTTGAGGGATAGAAATAACTCGTTCACTTTTTCATGTTTAGTGACCAAAAAAAATTGATTGAAGGTCCCTAAAAACTGTTGAGGATACTTCCCATGAATACAGGTATACAACCACATCGGACATACACGAGTCCCACACAGTACTACAAACCAAGTGACTTAGAAACAAACTCCTGGGGGCTGAACAGTTAGAATAAGCAAAACCAAAGTGCTCATCTCTACCACAGGTCGGCGGCACAAGTATCTCCAAATGCAAGATTTGGGTGTTGCAGGGAAAGTCTCTAAATTCTAACACTCTTTCCTTTGCCACTTAATAGCTAAGAGTACTTAGATATAATTTCATTAATCTCTCAAGTAGATACCTGGATCCCTCATATTTAAAATGAGGATAATAATGTCTGATTTATGTCAAAGGCCTCTTGCCAGATACTCTCTCTGATTCTACATATAAGACCAATGAATCTCTTATTTAGGAAACTAAATATAAAAATAAGAATTATAAGCAGTTAGGAGTCAATTAAGAACACCTGCTAACAGTTTTTAAATTGTAAGCTTTTCACTTACAAATGCATATTTCTGTTGCAGTCTTAAATTGTGCCCAGGGATCAGAGAAGTTTCCTCTCATCTACAAAAAAAGGAGACACAGGTACAGTCTTCCCCAAATTCCAAAAGAGTGTTGGACATGGTCACCCAGGCCGGCCAGCCAGGTAGATGCCAGCCTTATGCCTTCCTCAACCTTCACTCTCAATAAGAAAGACCTAACAGAGACACGGCAACCAGGCAGAAAAGTGAACCTTCCTACAGCGGGTCTCAGCCCAATAAGTGCCCAGTTTGGTCAAGACTGTGTGGCTCAGTGTCGAGACAAACTGACTCATAAACTTGTCAGGACCTGGGCCTCTTCACAGGCTTGTTGGGTAAAATCTTTTCAGTGCCTGGTTAGGCTGTGCTTTCCTCCTGAACCCAGACAAATCAGCAGCTCTTCAGGCTCTAGGAGGCCGTGTTGCCCTTGTGAGTGAGGAGAGAGAAGCCTGTGTGAACCAGAGGACACTCAGGAATTCACCTTTTTTGCTATCAAAAGAGGCCATCACAGCTTACACGATGCCTCTCCTCAGAAGAGCACCTCTTCATTATTTTTTCAACAGATGTCTTACTGAAGCACATTTTACTATTTATGTTAGCCTCCTGTAAAACATCTGAGGAAATTCAGAATAACAATGAAAAATGATTGTGCTCACAAAATCAAGTAAATCCAATAATATTTCTGACAGAATTGATTACAATAATGTCAAACGCCCCTCTCCACTCTCTTTGAAAGTTATTTCAAACATAAAGATAATGAAATATGTTGCCTGTCACTTGTAAATTGTGTGCTGAAAGTCTAAAGAGATAATTTAAAGATTTCCAGGTAGAACGACACACTTGCTTCATTTTATTTGTCAAGGAAATATATTAGTTAAGAACTTTCTGCTGTGGAAATCAGAAACCCCAAAAGAAGATCAGACATTTAAATTGCAACATGAATGTCTTCGTGGGCCACAAGTCCTGATCTGCAGAAGCTTCTTCACATACACGGTAGGGGTGAGTAGGGAGGGGAACAGATATTTAGGTAACATTTCCATAAAACCTAGATTTTTGTTGTCATGGCAGTACAGCGTAGCAGTTAAGAGCATGAACATTTAGCATTAAAAAAATCTTGGATCAGATTTCTAACTCCATTGCTCACTAGCTGCAAGACTTGAGAAAGTCACTTAACTTCTTGAAGCTTCTTTTTTTCTCCTCTGTAGAAAGAGACAATAATAATTTTCTCATTGATGTGTGAGGTCAATAAAATGCACATAATATATGTAAATTGCTCTCATGGTATGTAGTACATAGTAACTGTTTCAACAATGATAGCTATTATCACTGGTATCTGAATGCACCAGTAGCTATCACTGTTTTAGGTATAGTCTTGTAAACATATTCTTTAACTCTTTTTTCTGTTTTATCACCATTTTATTATTTTAATCTCATAATGACATAATACACCTCACAATCTATAGCCCTTCCACTTTGATTCTTCACTAAGCTTCGTGAGGAGGGGCTTATTATCTTTTCATCTCATCATTCTCTGTCTTCCCCACTATAGAAACTCCACATAGGCATGTCTTGATTATAACTCGCCCCTCAGAAACCAGCATGTATGTGTTACATAGCAAGTACTCAATAAAACAACAGTTAAATAAATAAATGCACCATTATGCTTTTTACACAGCTAAGGAAACTGAGGCTGTAAATACTTTAGTAAGTTGTTTAATATCAAAGTCATTTCAATGAGCAGGCAGAGGAACTAAGATTTAAACTCTGGTCTTCCTCATCAGAGCTCCCACTCATTTCCCTGCACCTGCTGCCCTGTTGAGCCTAGAGCTGTGTGTGGTAAAACTCTAGAAACCTAACTCACAGATTCTCCTAACAATTTTTCACAGCACACTTTCCCTTTACCATTTCCTTAATGGAATACCAAAGGGGGCGACTTGTAAATCTCAGTAGTGGAGTCCTTTTGGACACCAACCACTGACACTTAAGCAGTTAGGCAATTATTGCTGCTGGGTATCCCAAGACACAATCTGCGTGCTACCAGTGCTCCCATCTCTAGTGAATTTGCCCTCAGGGACAATACAAAGGAAAGCAGTGAAATGGTAAAGTGTCTAATGGTTAAATGCCACAATAACAGATTTCTAGAGCTTAATTTTTCTTGGGGGTAAGAGGGAATGTTCCTTGGGAAACAGTAGGGAACAGCTGGTAGTAAAGTCAATTTATGCTTGTAGACTTTGCTGTTATCAATAAAAGACATTGCCTTGATCTGACTGAGAATGTATTTCATTGCTGAGCTCTTTTGGGTACATAAAGTTAGCTTTTCATTTTAACAGTTTTATCTCTGGCTAATAATAATACATACTTGATAGTGCTAAGATGTGCTTCTCACTGCTAGTACACATGGATTACCTTGTTTGACTGTCACAATATCTCCACATAGCAGAAGTAGGTATATTTCCTCCACTTTCCAGATGAGGTCATTGGAACAAACCAAAGAAGGCAAAAAGGCATTCCTGAGATCACAGGGATCATGACTAAGCCAAGACTGGGGCTGTCTTCTGACCTGCAGTCCGCCCAGTGTTCCTTCTCTTAGCACATCCAAGTCAAGTTTACACAACCAGTTAGCTTCCTTGAAATTCTGATTTGGTTCTAAACCATTTCTAATATGTCAAACGTTTGGTGTGCATCGACAGAGAAGGAAATGAACATAACACTGATTTGCACTAGCTCTTTTTCTCTGCAGGAAATTCTACAGTTAATATCAGTAGACAGGCCACTTAATATCCTCCACATGTTTATTTGTGAGTTTCCATTTTTCTCACTTTTAATAAAGTTCTATAGATTTTTTAAAAGAAAAGCACAATACCAAGAATACTTTGGGGTTAGTCTCCAAATCTGATTAGCATTCCCAAATGAATGCTTAGACTTATTTCCTAGCCCAGCCTTAATTGTATTTACCTTTTGCAGAGCCTGAGTGTCAACGTCAGTCAGGTTGTTGATTTGTGGGGTCTGCTGTGAAATCACAGTGGACTCATGGGGGACTGATTAGTATGATCTGCTACTTACTAGGCAACCACAGTATTTTTACATTGATCAGACCATATAAAATAATTCCAAAAAAAACCAGTTTTCTGGCTCTTTGCTAATTAAATATAGGAGGGATCTTCTTAGATAAATATCTGGTTTATCAGAATATCTACAATTCATTGTCAAAAAAGACACCATGGGAATAACCAAAGCAATCCTGAGAAAGAATAAAGTGGGGGGAATCTTGCTCCCCAAAATCAAGCTCTCAAGCCACATTAATCAAGATAATTTGGTACTGGCACAAGAACAGACCCACAGACCAGTGGAACAGAATAAAGACTCCAGACATTAACCCAAAAATATACAGTCAATTAGTATATGATAAAGGAGCCATGGACATACAATGGGGAAATGACAGTCTCTTCAACAGCGGGTGTTGGCAAAACTGGACAGCTACATGTAAGAGAATGAAACTGGATCATTGTCTAACCCCATACACAAAAGTAAATTCAAAATTGATCAAAGACCTGAATGTAAGTCATGACACCATAAAACTCTTCGCAAAAAACATTGGCAAAAATCTCTTGGACATAAACATGAGCGACTTCTTCATGAACATAGCTCCCTGGGCAAGGGAAACAAAAGCAAAAATGAACAATTGGGACTATATCAAGGTGAAAAGTTCTGTACAGCTTTTCAGCTTGATAAAGGACACCACCAACAGAACAAAAAGGCATCCTACAGTATGGGAGAATATATTCATAAATGACAGATCCAATAAAGGGTTGACATCCAAAATATATAAAGAGCTCACGCACTTCAACGACCAAAAGCAAATAATCCAATTAAAAAATGGGCAGAGGAGCTGAACAGACAGTTCTCCAAAGAAGAAATTCAGATGGCCAACAGACACATGAAAAGATGCTCCACATCACTAGTCATCAGAGAAATGCAAATTAAAGCCACAATGAGATATCACCTCACACCAGTAAGGATGGCTACCATCCAAAAGACAAACAACAACAAATGTTGGTGAGGTTGTGGAGAAAGGGGAACCCTCCTACACTGCTGGTGGGAATGTAAATTAGCTCAACCATTGTGGAAAGCAGTATGGAGGTGCATCAAAATGCTCAAAATAGAAATACCATTTGACCTAGGAATTCCACTTCTAGGAATTTACCCTAAGAATGCAGCATCCCAGTCTGAAAAAGACAGATGCACCCCTATGTTTATCGCAGCACTATTTACAATAGCCAAGAAATGGAAGCAACCTAAGTGTCCATCAGTAGATGAATGGATAAAGATGTGGTACTTATACACAATGGAATATTATTCAGCCATAAGAAGAAAACAAATCCTACCATTTGCAACAACATGAATGAAGCTAGAGGGTATTATGCTCAGTGAAATAAGTGAGGTGGAGAAAGACAAGTACCAAATGATTTCACTCATATGTGGAATATAAGAACAAAGAAAAAACTGTAGGAACAAAACAGAAGCAGACTCACAGAACCCAAGAATGGACTAACAGTTACCAAAGGGAAAGGGACTGGGGAGGATGGGTGGGAAGGGAGGAATAAGGGGGAAAAGGGGCATTACGATTAGCATGTATAATGTTGAGGGGGGGGCAGGGGGAAGGCAGTATAGCACAGAGAAGACAAGTAGTGATTCAACAGCATCTTACTACACTGATGGACAGTGACTGTAATGGGATTTGTGGGGGGGACTTGGTGATGGGGAGAGCCTATAAACATAATGTTCCTCATGTAAATGTAGATTAATGATACAAAAAATTTATGGAAAAAAAGGACACCATGGTATGTTTATGAATTTTAAAACACTAAAATTCAATGCCTGTGAAATATAGTAAGCAGCTCACTTCTATGATGCAGGAGAATTCTATATGGACCTCTTTGTTCCATTCAAAATAGAACAGCTCATGTTAACACAACCTTTCCCTTTGTTACCAATATTTGCTAGGCACTATATGAGGAAACAAGATTAAGGTTAAAAATCCAGGCCTGAAATAAACTGCAGGGTCACTGAGGGAAAAACATTGAAACTCAAAGCAGATGTGCTCAAGGGAGGATTGATTTGATGAAATATCTAGAAGGCTACTTTGTTCCCCATTCCTCTCTGCACACCTGCTCCAACATCAGTACTAAGGGTTTCAAAGTGCCTTTTGTTAATAAGTCTTGCCTTTCTTGCAACCTGGAAGTCCCTTAAGGGAATGAGTATAATCCAGAGGGAAGATCCTGAATTTTAGGATTTGATAACTCTGGGTTTACATCCTGCTCCTTCAGGCTGAGGAATATTGGGCAAATTACTTAACCTCTCTATGCTCAGGTTCCTCATCTATAAAAAAAATTGTTGCAAGGGAATATATAGGAGAGTACCATGTACCATAGGTGCCCACTGAATTTTCCTACCTTCTTTTATCACAGTGTAATTTTGTATCTCCAAATACCTTTCATCTTGTATGTGTAGTTGCAGATCTTGATGTAAAGTGAAAGGACAAGAATGTCGTTATGTGTCCCCAAGAGTTAAGTGGCAATTTTAATTCAAGGAAGAGGCCCTAATTAGATTAATTTACAGATATGAATGTAGGCCATTCTGTCAAGATAGTCAATTATTTCAAAAGAAGATGTTCCTTTGCAGAAGGACAGAACCCTACCAGAAAACAAATTCCCTTTCATGTTGTTCTTAGCCAGGAGCAGATGTCTGGCAATATGAAAACAGAGTAGTTATTTTCACAAATAAGCTATTTCTTTCTGCAGGCAGCATTGCAAAGCCGACTCTGGCTCCTCTCTGAGGCTTGAAGATTACTATCCCTGCAGGGTTTTGAGCAGTGTTCCTGCAATTGCATTAAAAGGCACCATGACCTCTTCAAGTACATGGAGGATCTTCTTCAATGTGCAGTTGTAAGGGCTCAGAATTCATTGCTCTTGAACATCCAGCAGGTTTGAGACTCTATTCCAGAATATCTACAGTTCACTGACAAAAAGACAACATGATATGCTTATGAATTTCAAAACACTAAAATGCAATGCAACTCTGGGAAGTCCAGTTAGATGGTGGTTTTTGCACATTGTTGATCCTCCCACCCCAGCGCCCCCTTTTTAAAAGCCCCATAGCCTTATTCTACCAGTGTGAAACATAATATTGAGTTTGTCAGGCCATTTTTCCTCCCAATGTTCCACATCAGTATTTATTTGGAAAAGGTTCCAGTCTAGTTATATCCGCTTGTCCCTTAAGGTAGTGAAGGGCTGTTTCACCTACTGTTGAATGTAAAGTAACTTCAGATATTTTATTAGTATACATTATGCAAAATGGCTTTTTTCATTGTTTTGCAGACCAAATTTCCTGCTGTCTTGGCTGGGAAAATCAACTCAAAGGCACCAACAGTGACTCACAACCTAGGGTGTGACTCCAACCAGTCCACCAGCCTCCATTTCGGAAGCTGACTGGTAGAAGACGCAATGCAAGTTCCATTTTTTCCCTTCCCCTCACTGGGCCCAGCCTTCAGCACAATTTGTTTTACTCAGAGAAGCAAAACAGCTCTAGAAGAAACCAAGGAGCTCATGTTGTATGGACTTGATAGAAGGATCCACATAGTTTAGACCAAAAAGCCAAGTACAACTGAGCTAAAACCCAATTCTTACCCTCTTCTCATATTGTATTTCACTTCAGAACTCCTCAACTTACAAATTTTGACTAACAAGTGCCTCAACCACTACATTTCCTGACCTAACTCCAACTCCCCAATCTCCCACTGCCTATTTTTTGTACTTTGAGGTGTGAGTTGTGAAAATGTTTAGATTTTTAAATACATTATGGGTTTTCATCTTCAGAAATCTGAAAAGCAAATCACTCTAAGAAGCTGACCCTGAAAGTAGAGCTGATGTATCTAAGTAGATGCTGCCCTTCTCTGAAAAAAGCTTCCCTAAATAGCACTTCAGTTTTTAGTACTGCCTGAAAGCCCAATATTCATTCACTCACCCAACAAATAATATTGAAAGCTTAACATATACCAGGCCTTATACAAGGTGCTCTTATTCCATCACAGATTAAATTAATTTGGAATAATAAGCGCCTTGTTTTTAAAGATGCAAATGTTGGATCTCTGGCACAGATAAACTAGTTTCCAGCCATTTAAACATGGGTGTGAATTAATTCTACCAGAACACTTTCTTCTGTCTACAGCTTAGGTCAGTGAGTGGTACTAATGCGAACTGTGGTTATAAAAAGAGAAGGTGAATGAGGGATGTAGAAAACGCTGGAAGGCAGGCCTGGCTTAGAACTTAGAGGAAGTGAGAATACAGGGTAAGTAGGTGTCTGAGCACATGGAGACAGGAGAAAGGTACAAAAAAGAGAAAAAAAGAGGCAAAATAATACCAAGACAAACTGGCTATTTAAAACATTTTCTTTGACTCAGTCTAAGAAAGAAAGAAAGAAAAAAAAATATCCCTTCTTCTCCTACCAATACCATATGTCCCTGTGTTCTTCATGTTTAAACTACAGGCTGGTAATTTTAGGGACATAATTGAGTTTCTCTAGGCTAACCTAGATACCTGATCATTGTTCAATTCATTTGTCAGATATGTATTGTGAACTACTTACCGTGTTCTTTCCACGAGAAAACCTTTCCCCAGTACAAATAAACACACATGCTATTTTTTGGAATCCAATCCATTTACTAGCTAGAGAATTTCTGAAGAATAATTAATGAGATTCACTTGTTCACTTTTTCATTCAATAGGCCTGTAAGTATATTAAGCCATGAGCTGCATCAGGGGCATGAAGAATAATTAAGTCATTTGTTACTTCGGGGTCTCTGCATAGATCGTTAACCAAAATTCCTATGTAAGAGTCAATAATGCCTCTCAGTAAAGGACAGTCCATTCAATTTTCTACTTATTACTGTTTTGTGAATTTTTACTTGAGTAACAGGACTTTAATTTATAGGTTTCACCTTAGACACCAGACAGCATAAATGATGCTTTCCAAGGGGTTGCCAAGCCATGAGCAGAATTTAGAGAGGAATGGTTGGAAAGTGGTTATATGACTCTTGAATACCCTCACGTCCAGCAAGAATGTAAAATGGTCAAGTTTTTGAAGACTGAAAGGGGTCTGTGAGGAGGGTCATGTTTGGGAGACAGCCATCAGTGTGCTGTGAGGCAGTGAGGGTGGAGATGCATCCCTCTCGGCTCAAGCTTGAAGAGAGGAGCTAAAAAGTGTGCTCTGATATATACCACCAGGAGTTTGGGAGGCAAAAGGGATAGTTATCTGACACATGCCTGAGGAAGCTAAAGGAAAGAGGCTCTGCTATCACTCTGAGGTAGCAAGCAGAGAAAGAAACCAATATGGGCTACGCTCGTGTGGCTCCATTCTCTGTTTATGAGGGCAAACTGTGACCCAAGTGAGCAAGATGTCAGCCTGAAGCCCATGAAAATGTGGCTGAAGAGGATGTCTGGTGGGGCAAAGTAACCCCATGTGGGGTCACCCATGAGAAGCTGATGAGGGTACGTCCGGGCAGGGGAGAATGCATTGTGTAAGTCCCCAATTACCCCTCGTCTTATGAAGTGAGATGAGAAGCTCCCAGTGGGGTTTCTGAAGAACCTAACAAAGAGCTCATGAGAGAAAAAACAGATCTAAACCTTCAATGCCAGTCACTAAAAAATCATGCCAGTAAGACCTTCTCGGCCTCCTTCCTCCCCCCACTTCCAGCACTTAGACTCTGGCAGCACCAAGGATATCAATCAGCAAAGCAGAAAGGTATAAGTAAGAGAGACGTCAAAGTGCTGGTCTGCAACATCCGTCGGGAAGGACAAGGAGTATTCTAACTGTGAATGAAGTTGGAAGCTTTGATTATATTACGTGGGGCCCTAAGCGTTCCTGATTATTCAATGGAGATGGTGTTTGTGACTTAAAGTGGCTACAGGGCTTTTTATTACCTAAGAGTGAATTGAAAAATCTTTGGGCTGCAAGAGTTTTTAATCCAGGGTCAGAAGAGGAACTTCTCCCCACTGAATAAATTTTATTAGAATAGTGGGAGACAAAATAAAGTTGCTTTTGATTATATCCCATGAATCTTGCTCATTGAACATATCAGTTATACTTACTTTTTTAGACAGAGGGAATTGCTTAAGGGAATACATGATGATTCTTCTCAATAACTTATAAACAGACTCTAATTCATAAATTTGCTAATGGTTCTTTCCTGCTAGACATTAACAGAAAAAAAATTTCTGTTTAGTCATTAGCTTTAATTTAGATATAGCCTTAGAGTTACAAAGAACAGCTTGAGGACAAGCAAATGGCTCTAGACTTTATTAAAACCACACTTCAATGAAACTCTTGAAGCAGTGCCCTTTAGAAATGAATGCTGGAAATATATAAAACGCAGTTCTTTCAAAATGTATCCAACTCTGGTTGCCCTTTTCTTCCCAGCTCATTTGCATGATCTGCTTCTTATCCCCCCTCACCAATAGCCACAAATCCCCATGAGACAGGCTTAAAGATAGCAGCCCTAGGAAGCTACTTCCTCGTCTCTGATGTTCACACCCACCACACTGTACCTCAAAAAGACTTACTAAACATATTTTTAAAACAAATATAGACCAGGCTCTGTGCAGTGATACTAAGATGACTGGAACCTGGCTTTCCAGTATTACCAATCTAGGAATGGAGTTAGATATTTAAGCAAATAAATCATTAACAAGAGCAAAGAAATACATGAAGCACAGAAACAGAGGTGATTAACTCCACTTGGAGTGGTCAAAAAAACCATCAGAAGAGGTGACAATTTGATCCGAGTCTTGCCAAGTGAGTAGGGGTTCACCAGGCAACTCACACGCTGGATGGCATTTTAAACACCGTGTGAATGGGAGAATAGTGAGAAACAACACAGATTCTCTGGGAGTGAGAGAGCACTTAGAAGTCATAAGGACAGGACGTAAGTCTGGGAAATGGCAGGTATCAGATGAAATGACTTCTGTTTTCTTGTGTGGATCCTTTGTCCCATAAATGAAAGGGAATCACTGGAAACTTTCAAGCTGCTAGAGGTCAGATTGAAGGAGGCAGAAAGTGAATGAAGGAAATTATGACTACTTTCCATACATGGACAACACCCAGGTCATTCTCTTGCTCTTTCTGAACTAACATGACACCAAAGTATCTAGTCATTTTAATGAAATTGCACAGTGGTATCCACCTCAAGTCTAACTCAGAGAATACTCTTCAAACTTCTGACTAAAAGGTAAAAGAAGAAAATGCATGCATCATGTATTTAGAAGTATAAATTCTTAAAAGGTAAATCCTATTAATCTCTATAGCTCCCATGACACTGAAATCAAGTACACAATCAGAAATATAAACATGCTGACAACTTTCTGCATGTGATGTTTTAAAAATGTGAGGGAGTTATGTTACATACTTTTTTATTGTATCTTCTTTAGTCTGTGTCTATCCCCACACCCTCTGCATTTTAGTATTATAATTTGTCCTTCATTTGTTTATGTTGATTCTTATCAATAAAGTCAAGATTTATATTCTATCCTGAGTTTACAAATTTAGTATTTCCAGTTTTCTCTAATGGACCAAAAAACATAGTTCTAAGGATTAATATTTAGAATTATTTCATGAAACACTTAAGAGATCACCAAAGAAAAACTGACAGATGCTTACTTGAGTTTAATTTTCAAGTGTTCTAAAACTGTGACTGAGTTCTTTAAAGAAAATTAAGAGTTTAGTTAAGACAAAGGCAAACAATGTTTTTATTACATACTTAGTATCATGAAATACTGGCCTTTTTGGCCTTAGTCTATGATACTTAAGGATATTTTATTCTGTGATCCTTGAGGGATTCTTTTTAATAATGCTTTATTATTATTTATAATTATTTGACCAAATACCTCATGTGAATAAAAACGGAACAGTTTATCTTATTTTATGTATAGCCAATAGCTTTTTTTATGCTCAGTATAGAATTTCACTTCTATTTGTAGAGAGCACTTCTCCAATTATAATCCCTTATAATCCTAATGACTCGCTGAATCTCCTTCAAAAGACTATAGGTATCCTAAGACCTGGAGTCATATCCACCTCATTCCATACCTAGATCAGAGCCTAATGCACAAGAGGTATACAGTAAACACTTGTTGAATGAACAAATGGAAGAAAACTTATTATTGCTTGATGTAACATGCTGGTTCTTTGAATACCCGTGGTAGTCAATACAACATAGAAAAATAAAAAATAAATTTAAATTGAGAAAAAGCTGACATTTGAATCCTGATTGTGCTGTTATCCATGACAAAAGCATGGGTACACTAACCCGAAGATCAGTTTCCTTATCTATAAAAGGGACTAATAATATGAAGTTCACATGATTATTTTGGAGATTAAATTAGACATTCAAATAAAGTGACTGTTTTAAATCTCTAAAAATTCTGATCTAATCTATTTGTTCTGTAGTTGCAAAATAAATAATTTAAAGAGGTAGAGATGTAAGGGAATGAAGGATGGTGTTAAACATTTCTGTTGATAGTAGCTTGATATTGATCTTAAGCATGAAAATGGAAATTCAAAAGGAACACCTTCACTGCTGGGCTTTTATCCACACCAGTAATTCTCTCCCCTTCTAGGCATTATCAGTATTTCTCTTTCCTATTCTCATCACTATGCAAACCTTGTAACATTCTTTCCTCACATCTGCTTTTAGCTATCGTTTCATCTCTCTCCTTCCCTTTTAACACAACTTCTAGAAAGTATTGTCCTTACTGAAATACCTCCTATACCAAATCTGATGGTAAATTTCAGAGTTCATCTTAGCAACTTACTACCAGCAACATTTGATCTCGCTCTCCTTCCTACCCCCCTTTTAAAACAAATGTGGTTTAAATATCAAAATGATTTTTTAAAGTACATATTTAAAATACTCCCACCCCTTTTGCCATCCATCTCGTTTCATAACTGTCCACTATATAGTAAACACTTCTACAGGTTCATGTGTATATTTCCAATGTTTCTTTATGCATATGTAACAACTATGGATTATGTTACTACAATTCACCTTTTTTATAGAAAAGGAAGCATACTGTACACATTCCACTTAACAATGTAAGATGGAATCTTTTCATATATTAGTTACATAGACAATTTCCTCATTCTTTTCTTGAACTGCATAAAATTCCATTATATGGATTGACCAAAGTTTACATAACCAGCCTCCTATCGATGAATCTTTTGCTATTACATAAAATGTTTCATTGAATAATCACTATTCATACATAATTATTATATATAATTCCCTATAAGTTATTCATACATAATTCCATATTCATGTGTTTTATACATAGAGAGAGAGAATATGTTCCTGGAAATGGAAGTTGAAAGTTAAATGAAATACCTTTGTAATTTTTATAGATACTATAAACTGGCCATCCAATACAATAATGAGATATAATAGTTTTACTTCACACCACATTTACTTATTATAAGTCACTCCCTCCGTACTGAAAAACTTTCTTCACTAGGCTTCCAGAAAACAGTTCTCTCTTGGTTCTCCTCAGTCACTCATTAATGATTTTCTCTCTCTTCATTGCAGATTTCTTTCTATGGCCCAACCTCCAAATGTTGGCATGCCCCATGGCTCAACCTTCAGAATTATTTCTCCCACTAATCTCACCAGTCCCTAATTGAGCATTCAGCTTCATGGATTGGAAAACCATCTATATATTGACAACTTCCGCATTTAATAATCTAGCTAAGACCTTCCTCCTGAATTCTAGATGCATGTATCGAGCAGTCTACTGAGTATATAAAAATGGCATTTAATACATGTTTCAAAAAGTGTCCAGAATCAATTTGATTTTCCATTCACACCCAAATGTTCCACATACTATGAAGTATCAAGGGCATTCTTTCAATTGCTTTGAGAAAAACTGAGATCTTCTTCAACTCCACTCTCTCTCAAATATCCTGCAAACTGTCACCTGTTGGCACAATTTTTTAAATAAATCCAGAATACAACCACTTCTCTTCCCTTCTTTGTATGATCTTACTTTAAAAGCTACTACCACTTCTGGCCTAGTTTTTACACTGTCATCTGGAATGGTCTCCCTGCCTCCACCACTGCCAATCTAGAGTACATTCTCAACATAGCGGCCAAAAAAAATATTCTAAAACTTAAATCTAGTTGTGTCTCCTCTTTGCTCAAATCCCTACAATAATCTGCATCTCATGGATTGAATCCTAATCCTTTCGATGGTCTACAAGGCTCTAAATCATGGACAACCCTCACCCTCACTTATCTCTGACCATATCTCCTACTCCTTCTCACCTTGCTTCTGCCTCTTTGGAGTTTGTGCTGCTCTGCAAGTGCAACCTTAGGACCTTTTCACATGCTGTTTTCTCTGCCTTCAGTGTTCTCTTTCACACCCACTCCACCCACCCAGGTGGCCAGATATCCTACTGCATTACTTTGTGTGGCTCTCTGACCACATATTATACTATCTGAGGCTCTGAGACAACACTATAGAAATAGTTACTCCTACCCTCAGCACTCTCTCTCTATCTCCTTTATACTATTTCATTTTCTCCTTAGTATATATCATATCATATATATATATATATATATATATATATATATATATATATATATACACACACACACACACATATACCTTATTTTGTGTTTTTATGTTTCTCTTATATAAGCAATATGATAGGACAGCAGGAAATTATTTTCTCCAACAGAATCTGGAACATTATCTACCACAGTATATGTGTCCTCTAAGTATTTGTGGAATAAACATAATACTTTTGAAATTCATCTCCCATACAACCTTGAAAGGGAATGAATAGTGACCCACTCTACAGATGAGGAACTAAAACTTACTAAAGTTAAATAATTTGCCAAAAACACTGTTAGTAAATGGAAGTGACTGAGTTTGAACCTAGGCCTGGTGAATCCAAAGCTTAAAAAAAGGGGAAAAAAAAGATAGTTAAAATGAAGTGTATTTCAATAATATCTATGGTGGGGACAATTGTTAGCAATATATTTGTCCTATAATTCAGGAATATTTAAATAAATAGATAAAATATTAACTTGATTGAATATTATGAACCCACTAAAATGAGTACCAGATTATGGGCAACATGGGAAATTCTTCTGAAATGTTAAAATTTGCATTTGGATTATGAGTACAAATGATTTAAAAATTAAAGTTACTTTTTTTTTGCCTAGAGAGATTATAAGTGGATTTTTCCTTTTTATTTAATTTCAGTTATTATAAATTTTTTCAGATACCTTCTAGACACATATTAAAAATATAGCAAAATCTTTAAGTCTAGTAAAAATATAATTATATTAGGGTAACATATTCTTCTGAATAGCTATAATCTTTTGATAGCCTTTAATTTTTGAAGAAAAGAACAAATGTTGAAATTATAACCATAACCACATCATTTCATTGCATATATTGTAGAAAATCTGCAGTAGACATTGGCTTGGGGTTACTTGAAAATTAATAACATTAAAATAAATTGTAGGTCACACACTATAAATATTTTCATTGAATATCCCCAATATTATGCAACAATTTCCTTTCATATCAAAAACACTTTTTTTTTCCTTAGTGTTTTCATTTAATCTTTAATTTGGGATCATTTTCTTCATCCTTTCAAGAATCCTCTATAAAATGTCACTTTTCCAAGAGCATAAAATGGAGCTTCAGTTGCTATTTAATACTCTAAAGTTTCTAAACTAACAAAAAAATCTAGTTATGTAGAACTTAATGATGATATCTGTTGTTAATCCACAATTTTATATGTGTATCTCTGTCATATTGCTAAAATACATCAGAGTGCAGATGGTGATAACAAAACTGATATTATCTGACATAAATATATATTTGTCAGATAAATGTGCTATCTTGCTTTATACTCTATGAAATAGAGAATAAACTAGAGACTTTTAATCCAATGTGCAAAATTATTTTAGAGTTATTAATCTCTTTGAGAATTGAAAATTCAAATACTTGACCAAGTTTGAAACCAGTATACACTTATATGTTCCAAAATGAATCCAATGAAACTGAGTACAATGCTACTTTCCCAGAACTTAGTTTTTGAAAAACACAGACATGTAACAAACACAAAACCTTAGGAAAAAATTGATTATAGTCAAATACTGCCAAGCCTATCTTCCTTACTATATGTCTCAAATAGTAGTGGGAAAGAGTGGTGATAAAATGTAGAAGAAAGCACTTAACTAGTTACTACAGTAAAGACTACCTGAGCACTATTGCTCCATGAGACATTAAGTATAAATGAAGTCCGAAAGAGAACAGTATTTTTTTACATCTCAAAACCACCCCTCTACCTGGGCTCACAGTACTCTTCCTTCTTGCCTGCTGAGGAGTTTCGAGAATAAATTCATCCTCTCTTTCTCTTACAGCTTCAATCTCTGTTTTACCAATGGCTCCTTGTTTTGTGTCTCCAAATATACATGTCTTCTTCATTTAGAAGGCAAAAACCACTCCACCTGACCTTTCTAAGTCCTTTAATATACTAATATATTCCTCTCACAAACTGCCACAGCAATCGCTTGCATTCTATTCTCAATGAAGAAGTCTAGTGAGATTACACAGCATTACATTTATTCATTAATACACTAGAACAGGGCAAGGTAGTGCAATTGTCGTATCATATTCATTAAAGAAGTACAGTAGCCCACCATGCCTCTTCCCTTCTTTAACTTGCTGCTTTGGCAAATGAGACCATTTTCACAGCTTCTCATCACTGAGCTTCCACTCAAACAAAACATCCTTTGCTCATTTCTCATCTCTTCAACCACACTTCTCTTTAATCTATGACTCTAAAGTTCCTGGCTGTCTTCTGGGATTTGGGGATTTTCATTTAAGGTTGCTAGCATTGGCTCTTTTTCTAGCTTCATCTACCTGCAGCTGCCTCCTGAAATACACTCTTTTCCCTTTACCTTCCTCTTGTGGAGAACTTGCTCAGCTTCATAGCTTCTTATCACTGAGCCACTCCACAAACGTTAGAAGAATTTACTGTATTGCACGTGTGGTCCTAGACACTGGGTTCACAAGTATGACTAAGGTAATGATCTTGTCCTCAAGAAGCTTAGAGCTGGGTTGTGGAAAAGACAAAAAAAAAAAAGGTTATTGAGGTATAGCTAGGAGAATGAGCCTAGTGGAGGAGATAAGGGGACATCTGAGTCATAACTGAGAAGGAGATGGTCAATGTTTAAACATACATATATGTACACATATAGAACATATGACATGTGATTATATAACATATAATATATATGTTTTGGGCATTCCAGAAAACAGAAACAACATGCAGAATATCTGACTTGAAGTAAGGATGAACACAAAAATCCCTAATTCTCATGAGCAAAGCAGATTTCTTACCCAAGCTTAAACCCTCCAGGGCTCCCTAAGACCCCGCTGACTTTCTGCAACATACATTAAACATGTTCAAACATACTCAAAAGCACTGATCTCTAGTAGGAATATAATGCAAGCCACATGTATACTTTTAAAGCATTTAGTGTCCATAATTTATGAAATTTTAAAAAGCAGGTAAAATTAATTCTAAAAAATATTTTATTTAAGTCAACATACCCAGAATATTGTAACTTCAATATGTAATCAATATAAAAATTTATTAAAGGAATATTTAAAATTCTTTATTAAACTAACCCTTTAAAATCCAGAGTATATTTTTTAATTACAGCACATCCTATTTCACACCAGCCACATCTCAAGTGCTCAGTAGCCATACTGTGATCAGCAGCTACCCTGTCAGATACATAGCACAGCTCTAACAAAACAGAAACACTAAAGTATTGGCACATGAATTAAAAAACAGATGAATTAAACAACAATGAAAGTACAAAAAGATACAAATAGAAATGTCAATTCATTGTATTATAAGTAGTATCTCAAATCAGTGATATAAGGATGAAATGTTTAATACATGGTACTATAAAATGGATGACCATCAAAATACCATTTGGCCTTTATCAGATAAACTCTGAATGGATCAAAGATGTAAATGTAAAAGTAAAATCGTGAAAGGATGTGGAGGATATTGAAAAAAGAAAAAGAATAGGCAAATTTCATTATAAGATTGGAGGAGTAGTTTCTAATTCTGACTCAAAGCCTAGAAACCAAGAAAAAAATTAGTTAAGTTATAATATGTTGGAAAAAAAATCACCAGGAATGCACACACAAAGGGCAAAATGGGGGAAAAAAATACCAGGGGGTGTCAGAAACAAAGGACTGATCTTCTTAATAAATAAATAGATTCAAGATAGGGAGAAGAAAAAGACTAGCAATACAAAAAGAAATTAGGCAAAAGATGTGAATAGATGGTTTTCAGTAATAGGAAAAAGGTTCTTAAAGACATGAAAATTTCTTAACTATCATTTCTAACCTTGCATACTGACAAAAATGCAAAAATGTGATAATATACTCTGTTGTCAAAACTGTGGGGAAACAGGCACCCTCATACACTGCTGGTGGGAATATAATATGGTAGATGCTCTCTGAGGACAACTTGACAATATTCAGCAAAATCATTAGTGCTTCTCTTTAACCCACTCTGGGAACTGACTCCACTGCCCTTTCACGTAAACAAAGTGACAAATATCCTAGGATATCATTGCAGTATTGCTTGTAATAGCAAAAGTTGGAGACAGACCAAGAGTCCTTCAAAAGAGAACTGTCAAACATAGACTATGTTACATACATACAACAGTAGGCTATGCAACTACTAAAAAAGCGAAGCAGAAAGGATGACAGTCTGTACACAGACATAGAAAGAACTCCAAAACATATTTTAAGTGAAAAGCTCAATGCGCAGATCACACACACACACGTATATCAATATATGTATGTGTATGTATCATCTCCTAAAAGAACACTCTCTCGAAAAATATAATATATACGTGTATACAGACATACACATATGCATATGCATATATATACACAAACTTATATATAATGTTCCTTTTGCATAAGAAAGGGAGGAATGAAAAATATTTGTTTTTATTCACATATATTTGCATAAAGAAACTGGAAGAGTGTCCGCCAAGAGGGGTTAGGAAGTAATGGGGTGGATGAGAAAGGGGTTGTGATTTTCCTTTCAAACTGTGTGAGTATATTACCTATTCACAAAAAGATAAAATGTCACATATTTATGTTTTTGTGTATATTTGCATGCTCATGGGTGTATCTACTACTTGCAGAGATAATAGGGAAATGGAGATCATTTTAGGCAGTCAGGAGCTTTTGTTCTAAGGCTGGCTCCTAGCAATTAGCTATGTTACATTGCCTCTAGTTTTTATTCTTGATTCCACAAAATAAATGAATGTTATATCTTTCAGCATTGCTTTTATAATGATGTTTTAACATTCTGGATGAACTACAACTTGAGAAAATTAGAAATTCCAGGGTAAATTTTAAGTATAGAAAAAGTGAGAAGGAAGACTTGAAGGATGTGGAGGATATTTGAAAGTTAGTGTGAACAATGGGAGAGACAGCTGAGAAAGGAAACGGGTATTATTTCTCAAAAATGTTGAGGGTCTAGTTCAGGCTGGTGACGGTGAATCTACCCAGTTGTGTGGTGCTCTCTCTGTTTGAAAATGTGCATATAGGATTTGATTCGATACTGGCTGATGCTTTGCACCAGGGAAAAGAATCTGAACGGTGAGGGATGGGCAGTGACACTGAGGAAGAAGTAGTGGAGAAGAAAGGAGAGGGCCAGTGATATCGCTGAGCAAATGAGTTAGAAGTAAAGGTGAGGATAAAGAATAGTGTGTGGAAAATTTTCATCAATGGCATGTAATTCATAATGAGTTTCCCATTCTCCAAATCTCTGCACTTCTTAGTTTCTATACTCCAAAGTCAGGCTTAGTTTTGCTATCTCTGATCTCTTTTGCTGCTCAGACTTCCTCAGTTCAGATCCTGGTTCTACTACTTTTTACCTGTGTGGCATTGAAAAAGCAATTTTTATGTTTCAGTTACCTCATCTATAACAAAAGTGAGAACAGTGATACCACTTGCTCAAGCTTGCTGCCATCCTAGTGATTGTGAATCAAGTACCCTTAGATAGTGAGAATATGACAAGATGTTTTCTTATTGGTTACAAGACAATTCTGATTTCAGAGATGTAATGTGAAAAAATAAGTATCTTGGATTTCATTCTTATCCTATTAGTTTGTTCCCTCAACATAGAACCTAAGCCTTCTAATTTAATATTTTTAAGACCAAATTAAGGATTAAAGATTCACTATAACAAAATACAAACCATTGCTGTTCATTACCAACTCATGTTTCTCCCAGAAATTAATCCAAAACAGTGAAGTAAATTGGCCAAACTATATTCACCCTGAAAGGAGGAACAAGATATTTACATGGCTTCCTTTGACAATACTCAATAAATGTTTCTGTAGAACAATTACCAGTTATAATGTGTCCTGTCTTCTTTGTGTTTATTTAACAATTGCAGCTTATTGTGCCTGTTTATTTATGACCCTTTGTTCACAACACTACAAAAAAAAAATGGGAATGAGATTAATGTCCTCAAATCCAAAGACTGTGTACAACAGAAGAAAAGAATAAGGATTTGGAGTCAAGCCTTTCTGTATTCTTATACTATGTCTTACTTTCTGTCTTTATGAATTTGGATAAATTACTCCTTCTCAGTCCTTAGTTGTCTAATTTGCAAAATGAGCACACTAGTACTATTTAATACAATTGTTGTAAGAATTAAATAATTTTTTGTCCATTGAGCACCTAACCACATTAGGTTTGAATGTCCCTAACCACCTATATTGCTTTCTGCTCAACAGTGTAAGGTTAAATAACAATGGGATGCTTAGAAATATGGATTTATTACTATTACAAAACAGCTCTACAGTAACTAAAATTTATCTCTCTCTCCCAATTATGTAGTCATTTCTCAATATTCTATTAAAAACAGTCTTTTCCTCTTTAGTTTATGATTGATTAGCTGGGATAGAGCTGTAATGCTCTTTGTGAATAACGCTACATACCGCATTGAGAACAAGATAGCTGAAAATAATCTCAGACAGTTCTAGTTGGAGCACAAATCAATTATAGATCATCATTTAACAGAAACCAAAACACAGACACTCGAGAACCGATTTTGTTCTCAACCTCTTCTACAAGTAATAAGAAATACCTATTTATGAAATTGTCACCTTGTCCCATTGACTTGTAGTATGGGAGGGGGGAAGCTTCAAAATATCAGTATCACCATTACTTTGAAAAGGGTTGACAGAAAAGGAATATCTCTATGGTATGTAACTATAGGAGTTACTTGCAGCAAAAGAGAAACTAGATTCTCTGCACCTTAAAGTATTATTTGATATAAAAAGAGATGCGAGGCAATGGTAACAATTTTTGTCATATTCACTAACATGGATTGCAAAAAGGGTGGGGAGAGACGTAAATGACTGTCAACTCCATGCTCATGCTTCTTTGTGATACGACTTTACTGTTCCTTCCAGCAAGAGACAGTGTCAATTTCTCTACCTGCACATATTTGTGTGGGCCTGTGACTCACTTTGACAAATAAAATGTAATAGGAGTTAAGTTAGAGGAGTTCCAAATTAATGGTTTAAGATGCCTCGCAGCTTCCCTTATCACCTCCTTAGAAGTCAAATGACACCATGTGAAGAAGCTTGAGCCAGCCTTCTTGGGAGTTAGAAGTCACAGAGAGGTGAGGAGCCCTGTCAACAGCCAGATGTGAGTCAGACCATCTTAGATCATTTAGTCCATGAAGTCTCCACATTACTGCATCCATATGAATGACCTCAAGTGAGACCCACAGAAAAGCTACCCAGCTGATCCCAGCTAAAATTTCTGATCAAGGAAATGAGAAGCAAATAAAATGATTATTTTAAGAGTCTCATGCTCTACCGACTGAGCTAGCCGGGCTAAAATGATTATTTTAAACTACTAAGGTCCTTGTTTTCGTTTTCCTCAAAAAAATGTGGCATATTTTGTAAGTTTTCAACAAAGTCCTCCAGAAGACTAGTAATAAAAACTTGATATAATATATATTGTTAAAAATTACAACTTTGGGGCCCAAAGAAATCCAGGCTATACCAAAGGAAGATAGCTTCTTTTCTTATGATTCATCATCCATAATTTGTTCTGTATCTTCTATTTCTGCTGGAGAATGATTTGAATTACATTTTTCAGAGTAGTGATGGGATCATCATTGCAGCTAGTAAGAACATTGGTGTTTCATCTATACTATACCCTCCTCAGATCCTTTACAGAGAACTTCTTCACACAGAGTTGGCTATATTCTAGTTCCTGACAATTCTTTACTGTTGTCATAACTTTGTGGGTTTTTTTTTTAAGATTCTACTTCTGAAGATGCTCCCTTCAGTCCAAAATCATTGCGTATCTGACTTCATTAAATTCCAGTTTACATCTTCACTTTCATTTGTGAAAGCAATGACATCTGAACTAAAGAAGAGACTTTTGACTCCTCTAATCCCAAATATCTGCTTTGCAAGGAAAATGCTGTGCTAGGTGTGGGAAAATCCATGGTCCTTGTCTCTAAAATTGCTTTTTTTTCCTAATAAACTTCAAACAAGTAGGATTTGGGGTATTTTATGTTTGGATAAACATATTGCATTTATAGGTCCAGCTAAGTGACATTGAATCATTTCCTTAGTGAATGAAACATCATACATTTTACTTGCATCATTGTCCTACACGCATATCACTTGGTGACTTTATGACCAGGCAGATAGCTGGAAAAGTGGCCTTTATACATACTAATAAAGAGGTTGTTTCTTAGTGGTATACAAATTTATCATTGTGACAGAATCACTAGCACAGCCCCCAGCAGTGGCCCAGCTTCCCCAAGCCACCACCATATGGGGTGGTTTGTGACATGGCAATAAGTAATTGATAGATCCACCAAGAAGAAACCAGCCTTCTAAAGAGAAATAACTATTCAAATCCTAGCTGTACCCTAAATTAGTCATGTGAAACTGGATTCTCTCCAGACCACAATTTCTTCTGGGGCAAATGGAGATTTCACTGGACAATCTTTTAAGTCACCCCAGCTATAAAGTTTATGCTTCTAAGTTACTAAAGCTGACAAAAATTGTAGATCCAAATTAACTGAAGTTTTGGTTTCAGAATACTGCTCATAACTATCTAGAAAGCCCAGATTCTCACCTGCTAAAGAAAGATGACATCTGTTACTGGTCTGAGAGCAATGATTCTTCAAAAAGTCTAAAGGCAGCTGCTATTTTTGGAGATAGTTTCCTTTTACAAGCTGAACAAATACAACATGTCACGTGAATAGTACTGGTCTGTATGTACAAACCTAACACTGAAGATGAGTTTACAGGATGTTTTAAACTTTTCTCTATTTCAGAGACAAAATTAATTCTAAAATCCTTAGTTGTGACAATAACCCCTAACTAGAATCTGCAGAGATACAGATATAAGTGACTGAAAATGCTGCACCAAGCTTTCAGAGTTCTCATTTCCTAATGTTCTCATTTCATTGTAGGTAGCAAGAACTAAAAATAATATATTGTGTATTATCCAAAATTCAATTCAACTCTAGACATCATTCAACCTATTTATTTTATGGCTGGCTAAAGGTCAATCAGGTGTTTCGAATGTAAACATTTCTCAGAAGAAACAAACATCTGTAAGTAGCCTCAAGAAAGGCTTATGTCATCAGTAAAGTGCCTTTGATGTGGAGTCAAACCATCATAGTCGAGTCTACAGTCTGTCTCTTAGCTGTGTGACCTTGGCCAAACCTCTCTGATCTGCAGTTTCTTACTCTATTAAAAAGTGATGACGGTACTTCACCTGACTACTTCACAAGAATGTTGAGAGGATCAAATCAGAAAATTCAATGGAAAGGTTTTTACAAATGCTCCACTGCCAGTATCCAGAGGAAAGGAAAAATGATGGCCCTAGACAATTCTAGAACCAGTCCAATGCTTGAAACTCCGTTGTATATCCATAAAGCTGTAAGGTTGGGATGGAAATGATTAACATCAGAAGTAGATTTTGTGTTTTTCTTCCTATGATCATTTTCTTTTGTCAATTTTTTTTTTCCATTTTCATTTTTCTACCATTTTACTTTTTGTGCCATGTGGCCATCTCACTCACGTGTTCAGTAACTCAACCAACCAACATTTACTGAGCACCTAGTGAACATGGAGGGCAGAGATGGTCAAGATCTGATCTCTGGTCCCAGGAGTTTACATTCAAGTGAAATGTCATATAAGCAGCAAGTCATCTCAAGATGATGAAAAACAGTAGTAATGTAAACATGGCCAAGCTGCTAAGGGAGCAGAAAGGAAGAGTAACTACCTTTTTCGAGGGGCAGAGAAAGATATTGGAATAGCCTCTCAAAGAAATGGCATTTGAGCTATTACCTTGGAAGATGAGAAGAATTTTTCTAGGTGGACAAAAGACATTTGAGGTAAGTCATAGATCACAGCTAAGAACTGCAATTAATTATGATAAAAATAATAATTTTGAGAGCTAAAATCTATCAAGCATTTGTTATATGTTAAGGAAAGAGTTTGGACTCTATTTACTCTGTATTTTAAAGGAAAGAAAAGACAGCTTTTCATACCATTTAGAGTATTTCACATACCAAATATTCAATTACTGATATTTTTATTCACATTCTTTTGGCAAATTAATGTCTCTAATTGGTGCCTTAGTATGATACCATTCAATGAAAATTTACCTCAAGGCTATACATTTAGCAGTTTTTAAAATGCACCCTTTACTTGAATGCAAGAGAGAGAATAATTAATGATTATTTATTAACAAATAGAAGTTGTAATAATTTAACACTAATACTTTTTTAGGATTCTAATCTTTCTGTTATAAAGTGTTGTTTCCTTAAAAAATGCAAATAAAATGCTAGCTATTGGAACCATTACCAATTTAACTTGCTCTCTCTCTGACATCAGTGAAAGAGTATTATTTATCACACTAAGTATATATTATAATCTTCTGTTGATAGTAAAAGATCAAAGATTACCTTGCATCAAATAGAATTATGCCATAACATTTTATCTTGTTACAGCTGATATCAATCACTAGGTGACAGTGAGCTGCAGAGCAGATTTTTCAGTCAATATCCCTGACATACTCAAACATCTGAAATACACCAACAAACTTCTATGTGCTTTGGTTGTGAAAGTGAAAAATACAGCATAAACAAGTAAGTGGATGCCTGTTAATATCACACATGTTGCTAAACACCACCTTATTTCTGAGTATACAGCTATTGTTTACTTAGGACCTCACTAAAGGAGAGAAAAGCCATTGTCCACAAGAGAAAGCAGGGCGTTGTTTTAAGTGGAGATGTAAGATTGTAAAATCTTCGATGGCAAGATTAGGGCAAAGACCTCCTCCTGGTGTAACTCTTTGGAGACACATGTATTCCCACTCCGTCATCAGAGAGCTATTCAAGGCCAACTGAAATCACAAATCTCCCAAGCAAATCCTCTACTCAGGAAGGGTCGCAGCCTCTTTCCTGCATCTATTTTGAGTTATATCGTATGCTCGCTCAGTGGGTAATCTGGGCCGAGTTTTCTCCCTCCTCATGGTTTTGTAACTGCAGAAGACTTTTCTTCCCTTCTCATTATGTTGGTGACTCCTTTTTAGAGAAAGACAGAACAGGACCCTTGAGTTTTTGAATCTTCAGTGTGCACTCAACATTATCAAATACTCAAGCTGTAGAAAGGGAGACACTGCAGTTGTAAAATCTTTGTTCATCTTCATATGTAAGTTTTACAGCATGATGATTCATGTCAAAAACTCAGGACTATATCCAGTCCTTTGTCACAGTGCTTACTATTTCTTTAGACGGAGTAACAGAATAAAAAATCTTTATTATAAATCCAAAACTTTAACTAAAGAATTGAATGAACAGTAAAGTATTTAGCATTTGGAAATTGTTATATCAATTACATTAAAAACAGCAGTTGCCTACCCTGTGAATCATAAAATCATTTTCATGAAAATTTTCTTTTCCCCTTTTTCCTATGTCAGGATGGTCACACTCTAACATAGAGAGCATAGGAAAACCTTCCCAAACCTGCAAAATTATGAGAGGGGGACATTCATTCTTATGCAAACTATATGCATATTCATATAAAACAGTCTGAAAAATGTTTTAGATATAATTAGCATGTTTATGAATCTATTTGCTCTGCTATTAAGTAACAAATTTGTAGTAACCATGGCAACTGCAACATCACAGGCACAAGTTCTATTTTTGTAATAATATGAGTACCTTTCTTAAAGCAACATTTGTGCACAGACTTCATTTTTAAAAAGATGAAAAGGAGAGTTTTTAAAGCATCATTTTCCCTCATATAAGGCCACAGTTTACATTTGAGCTTATTTTAAATTAAAAGCTGTTTCCTTTTTGTTGTGCGACGTGTGTGTTTGTGTGTCTGTGTATGTGTGTTTGCCAAAAACAATGTAAGTGTAAAGGGAAAATACATGGAATATTAAGAGATATGTTAACACATGCAATTATAAGGTTGTTCACTTCTTAAATTCCATTTCATTTGAAACAGTAGAAAGGTATCAGTTTTCAAATTTTAAAATGGAAACCATACATGGATTTCCCATTTGATTTTTATTTAATTTTCTTCTTTAATCTTAATCATTGTTTTATCAAAATCTAAGAAGCAACATGTTTTTTCTTAGTCAATCTGGAGAGACGTTTTTCTTAAAAGAAATTAATTGAACTACTACTGGTTTTCATCATCTTAGTGCTATCATTTCTAGACATGTCGCCTTTTGGCATTCTATGTAAACTTTCCAAACCTCACTTTGCTTCCTTGTATAATGGAAACAATAATAATAATGCCAACAATGCAGGATCAATAAGAAAGTAAAATCTGAAAATGCCGGTATGATTAACTAATTTCCCATTCTTTTAAAATTACAATTCTTCATTCAGGTGTATTTTATCATGAAAATGAAATCTAATCCTGAAATGAACAGTTACAAATAATACGGATCCTACAAATACCTGATTTCTATATTCTCAAAAAGTGGCAGATAGGTGTCTGGAGAATTGGGATGGTGATACTGGATGAAGGATTATGTGAAAACAACTCTTTTTCTTTAAGAAAAAGAAAAAAACTCTGGCATGAGTTTGAACCCCAAATCAACCTCTCACTATGCTTCATTTCTCACAACAACATATGGGAAGAATAATATCTATTTCCTTAGATTTTTACACGTCTAAATATAACATAAAGCAGCCATCATGCTCTATGACTCTATATGTATGATTTGTCAATAAAGGTAGTTTATGTAATCCCCACCCTTCATTTTTAAATTGTACAGACTTGGAGAAGTAAAGAAAGATCAGCTTGGCCTTTTGGCTAACTGCTTTGAAAAAAAAACTGGAGGGAATTTCTTTGGCTTCAAGGAGAGTGGCTTCAGTGTGAGCTGAAAAGGTAACACTATGGTCTAAATGGAAAGGCCTTGTTCATCCTGAAACAGAGGAATGGGCTTAGAGTCAAACTACAAAGAAGAGAGTGAAAGCAAGCCTTGACACCAGGCCAGTGACAAGGACCAAGGGCTGGCAAGGGAAGGGAGAACCCAAGTAAGGGTATAAGTGACAGAGACCCCAAGAAAGACAGTGAGTCTGTAAAATCTGAAATTGTCCTCATGCACCTGTATGCTCAACAGTACCCTGGCCATTCCATTTAAACATTTCATCCCCATTCCAGCATTCCTACTCTCCCTTACTCTCTTCAGTTTTCTTCAGAGCACTTTTCATACTGGAACATGCTATATACCTCACTTATTTATCATACTTAGTGTCTGTCTTCACCAGCTAGGATGTAAACTCCAGAGACTTGTACCTCTTTCTTCAGGACTGTGTCTTCAGTGCCTGCCAGAAACTTTTTGTGAGTGAGTACAGATTTAGCATGGTGCTTGGCACATAGTGAGTGCACAGTAAAGATTGTTATTCTATTATACTTTTTCCTTTTATTCATTTTTTCCCCAAATTTGTCTAAAACTAGGGTCTTCCTGAAGCTGCTGATAATGGGAATAATGAAGATCTGCCATATCCTCATTAGAAAAAAGAACCTAACTTTGGTTAGATCAATCACTGAAAAAAGATTTAAACATAAACACTACTGTAATCTTCCAAAAGATTATGGTCTATGGCAGATTGGCCACACATTAATCCATTAGATTATTTGAACAACTAATTTAGTTTTTAAATCAAACAATTATATACAATTAGCCAGATCAAACGATGATTTGCTGAGTCTCTTTATTTACCTACTTTTGTGGATTCCATACACATTTTTATCTCTTTAAGACTTACTCTTTATTCATAAAAACAAATGACTTGAAAAGTCTATCCGTTCTGCAGTATAATGACCCCCAGGCTGAGCTTCTTACTCCAGAGTAGGTACACACTTTAACTGATTTGTTATCAGAAATTTAGGAGGAAAATTAACGATGATAGTGTGATTAAGTCTAATTTTTCTCAGCTAATGCAGTAGACATAAATTCTCTCTAGTCAAAGTCAACATTTGTCAAGCTGACCTACCTTGTCTTACTTTCTGTGTGTATTTCAGAGGACTAGAAATACGAGCAATTTGCTGAGCAGTAATGTAGTCGGCAATGTACTAAACAGGACTTACGATCTTCCTAATGACAGAAGATACAGACTGTGAATAAAAAGGGGGAAGGAGCATTGCTTATATCCTATGAAGATCTGGAAAAGTGATTATGGGTAGGGTGCCCTGCTAGCAGTTGTGACACAATCCAGATCAGCCTGTAAGGTCAGTGAAAGGAGAGGACCATGAACCAATAGGCTATATTCTAGTGGACTCCTTATAGGAAATCTAGAAAGCAAATGGCTACTCTAGTTTTATATATTAAAGAGAAAGGGGAAGCTCTGAATGCTCACACAACTAGTCTAATTTCAGTTGTCTTAACAGACTTGTGCTTTGGCTAGAAACGATGTATCACGATGGTTGAAAAGGATTCTGTTAAGTTATGCTGTATAGTCAACTGCTCCAACAAAAATATATCAAATGCAGCATGTCCCCACTTACCGTTTATACATTTCTTCCAGAGAAAACATGTCGTTAAATTTAAACAGTAATAGTATACACGGTTGACAATTAGTAGTTTCAAAAATAGTATTCCCAATGAATAATCCAAGTACAAGGTCCTTACCTCAAATGGTATTTCATTCAACTCAACAAATACATATTGAGTGCTTCAAATGTGCTAGGTACTGAATGGTTCTAATTAGTTAGGAAACTGGACTTATTAATTAATCAAAATGATTTAAATACTTCAATAAATTGAATCATGTCATCCAAAAACATGATTTCATAACATATATAATGATGTGAGAAGTGAATGTGATACAAATTAAACTGAAAATGCAAGACACACAACTGTCAATATAGTATGATTCTAATTTTGTCTGTTGTAAGGGTTGTATAGACTCTCTCAACACCCACCCCCTTCAGCAGTAGAGTTCAAAATCTAAAAATGACCTTAATCTATATCAGTGTATAGTGAGGTCCAGATGTCATTTGGGTTCCGAATCTTTCATTGAAAGGGAGTTAAGCAGAGAGAGGGAGACAGGCAGACTGCAACAATAATTTTAATAAAAAATAATTGTATTTTGTTTACGGGTAAAAATCCAGAAACTTTTCAAACCATACAGTTAGATATTATAGGTGCAGAGATTTTGTAATAATAATTATTATTATTAAACAGACATTTGTAATGCCTAGATCATTGATGGTGTCAATCTGAATTGAGAATGTTCCTAGCACAATCACAGGCAGACTTCTCAATTAACATTTACATCACGTTAATAATGAATTCAATTGGTATTTTAAAATGGAAAATACGTGACTACAACTTCCTGTAGGATATTGACGGGCTTTCAAAAAAGTAAATAATAATAATAATAATAATAACAATAAAGATGATGATGATCAACTCCTTTTGAATAAAAAGCAAGACCTCGGAACTACCTCTTTTTCCATATGTTCTATCATAGGCTTAAAAGAACTGATATATTAGGAAAAAAATATTGTAAGTCTTGATTATATAAAATATTGTGTAACAAGAAGTGCATCTATTGCATGCACATTTATCACAATAATTTTGTCATTTGTTTCAACATCAAATATGTGTTGATTGTCTACTTTGAACCTGTCTTTTTGCCCTGTATACAGGCTATACAGTAATGAAGAGGACTGACACAGACTCATAGAGCTGACAGGCTAGAAAGTGAGAAAGACAATAAAAATGTTAACAGGCAAATAAATTATCTATCTGCAAGTTCAAAAAATGCAGAAAAGGTGCTGCAATAAAAGGTAACAGGTCAGGATCTACTTAGATAAGGTGGCCAAGAAAAGCTCTTAGGGGTGATACCAGCCCATCCTAGTCGAGACCTAAAATGGAGCCAACCATGCAAATATGGGAGGAAATCCCACAACACAAATTGACCTTGTGAAGATCCTCAAATGAGAATGAGTTAGCTCCAAGTGTCTGAAGAAATATACATCATTATTTATACATATATATGAAATACTAAGTTATAATATAATTGACCTATGGTGTAAAAGTTCTGCCAACTCCAAAATGCTAAGCTGGCATGAGAATGTAATTTCCCTTCTTCTTCTTGGATAGGCTGCATAATGCTGTAGTTGAAAACAAAAACAACAAAATCTCAGAGTTAATTTCTCCCTCATTTTTCACGTCATCTGGGTGCGTTGGGGGCGGCAACCCGGGAAGCTGGGGGCCTTGCTCCTCATCAGCCCCACTCCAGCAGCACCTAGGGGAACAGGTTTCCCAGGCAAAGTGTGGTGCGTTGTACTCTGGCTCTGAACACTTCCACGGAGGACACAAAGCACTTCTGCTCACATTTCCTTGACCTACACAGATAACATGCTCACAACTAAAGCCATATGTCCTGAAGGAGAATAGGAAATGTTTGGTGAACAGTACTGATAATAAGTTTGACCAACGGAGAGAAGGAGGGAGGGAGGAGGACAAGGGAGAGACTGATTCTGATCATGTCTTCAGGAAGCCCATACTGCTGAATAAAATGCTCAGTTTTTCCATATAAGGGAAAATACATAGCTCTTTGGTATGAATAAAATGGGATGGATGAAAATTCTCAACAACACAAATCTACAACTTTTACATTATCAGATTCTGTAGTAGTCAATATATTTTAATTTAGTAGTCGATTAGCTAATTTTGTTTAACTTTCTTTTTGCACACTAAAACTTCAGAACCCTAAAACAGTGCAAATAAAGGCTGATATCACCAGGATGACATTTACTTTCATTACACTCTTCTGAGGGAAAACAATATCGTAATCCTTCTGACACATTTGTAGTGACTAATTATCCTAATATTTTAAACATGTTTGTTAATAATCTTGCACAAATATTTTACAATATGTGACTTATCTACCTTCAACACAGTTGTATTCTCTTCCTTCCATATTCCATTCCTTTGCTTTGATCAGAACTGGATTTCCTATGAAAATACACATTTATTTAATAAAGGTAGTGAACTATTCATACTGTTCTATTGCTTGTTTTACAATTTAAAAATATATCGCATGTATAATTCAGGGGACTGAGATCAGGCAAGAGGATTTGTGGCAAGTTTTGCTCTAGGTAGCCAGTGTTCTCTCTTTATCTCTTTTCCTAGAAAAAAATATCCAATAGCAACCACTGATGTGCTCAAAAAAAAAGGTCAAATGTGTCACAGGAACACAAGAAGTATTCTGATTACCACAGGGTAACGCAGCCACATAAATCTTAGTTTCTTGACATTGTGTCCAAAGGACCATATAGATCAACAAAAGGAATAAATTAAGCCACTCAAAATTCAGGCCTACAGAATAACTGGATACAAGGAAACACAGCAAATTTCAAACTCTATGCAAGTACGGAAATAAATACCCAATTCTAACAGACGCAGCTCCTGAGCCCACCTCAGGAAATATGAGCTTATATGTGTGGAACCCAGATAAAATAACCCCCAAAAGACAATGTTCAACCTTGAGATGAGGAAATACAAAAACAGGTGTGAGAGCCAGCATCAGAGCATGACTCGCTGGGAAACCAAAAAGAAAAAGGCAGCTTGCTTAAGATGGAAACTTGGGAAAGTGCCTCTGCTGGAAGGAAAAGGGTCCCCTGAGGCTTAGGGGTGACAGGAAAGAAGGAAGCAAGGGATAGAAGTTGAAGGGTCTGAACAAACAAAAGAATCACACACCCAGAAAACACAATCATCCACCTCCCCAAGAGGAAAAAAACTGTCAATTCAAGAAAGTTCATGTCACCGTATCAAAAGAAGGAAGTCCTTTTGGACTAAGAAACCCAATAAGCCACCCAAACCTATGTCCTTTGTCTACATGAAACTTATTTATGTTCTAAGAAAATTAAACACATTTGAAAATTTTTTAAAAGATAATGTCAAAGAATGTTCATACAAAGTTGCTGTATAAGGGAAATGGGAAACAGTAATCAAATATTTCAGTTTATATCCTCCTTAATGAAATTACAATAAAGCAGAAGGAAGCTGAATTAAATATCCTTAAACAAGAATGTATATATTTTAGTATATACTTAAATAATTTGTGAGCTACAAACCAGAAATGAACAAAAAAATGATAATAAAGTGACAAATGACAAACGGAAAGAAATAGTATTTTTCAAAGGTCATTATCATCTTAGAAATAAAGACTAAATTACAAAATGCTCAAGGGAGAATGGATTCAAGAACAAAAATAGATCATAAAGGATACTGAAGAGATGCAAGCATAGTGCTATGTCAATGAAAACAAAGCAGGAAAAAAATCAGAGAAAATGTGATAGATATATAAAATGGATACAAAACATCTAACAAATAATTTAATCTCCTGAAATTAAAAAAAAATAAATATGATTAATATACAAAATTACAATCAAAGAAAATATTCTGGAAATTTTAAAAAATGACCAGACTCCCACAGTAAAAGGACCCATTATATGCCTGGGAAAACCTGGGAGACTAATTCTAATAAAACTAGTATTTTTCAGACTTTAGACCTGAAGGGAGAAAAAGTCTCTGGGCCTAGGAAACACACACACACACACTATCTCTATCAACTGAAATAGAAACAGACAGGTAGATAAAGAAAATGTTTATAAAATGTTAATAACTGATGAGCCAAGGAGAAGGGTATATGGTGTCTACTGAATTTTTCTTCCAAATTCTGTGTAGCCTTAAGTTCTTTTTTAATAAAAGAAAACCATCACTAGTAACAAAAAAGAAAAAAGACAGTAAATTTTTTCATAAATAATTTCCAACAATATTATTTTAATGGTTGCATAATATTCTTTATAAGAATTTGTTGTTTTCATTAATCACTAATCCTTGTTTGGCATTTAGGATCTTTTTTTCAATTGCTGCAGATCTTCAGATTTTAAATATGGTTCATGTTTTTGAACAAGCCAAAATAAGACCAAAAAGGCTGGCAAGAAAGTAATGAGACTGACTTTTAAAGCAATTCCAGAGGAGATGATCTAAAAACGTGTGTTAACGGTGTCAATGCAAACAAAACAAGTAATGGTCAACTTGAAAGAGGAAATGATATTTGCTGTGTAAATTTCATAGTTTGTTTTACTAAAATCTTTTTAAAGTAAGAAAAAGAACCCAAAAAGTCAGGAAAACATAAAAGAGAAAACTTACTACTCTGTGGGTATTCAAAAAAGCAAAACATGTATCTCAAAAAAAAAAAAAAGTCTCTAAAGATCATCACCACTTCCTCAGCTTCCTGTTGGTTCTGTTTCTGTTTACTGTATCAGTAGTCCATGTGGGCAGCTGACTGATTGATTGATCCAACATATAATGAAAAACTAAGATGGAAAGCAATGATTACAAAAGATATGATCCCTTCTTAACACATCTTATATTTTTTTAAGGGGTAAAGTATGTATCTACCAACTATAATATAGGTAGCATGAGCATGAACCTAACATCTATAATGTAGGTAATACTTGCATGTACATAATAGCAATGACTGGTTAAGTGTGACACCTGCTCTAACTGCAGCAAAGTACAGTGTACCATAATACAGATGAGAGAGTGACTGCTTCAAACTTTTCAGAGGATGCTCAAGAAAGTAAAAAAAATAGTTTCACAAATGAACTGAAGCTGAGGACATGCTTAAAGTGAGAGAAGGGCTTTCCTAGAGTATTACGGAAGAACTTTACAGTCAGGGAAAAAAAACAAATCTCAGAGGCCTTTGAGAATTCCTGGGTGAATGCAAGATACAATGTATGACAACAAATATCATAAGCTCATTGAAAAATTATTTACTGATCCCCCACCATGCTGAGCCTTGACTGCCATGCTAAGGGTTTTGAAATTTGTCCTTAGAAAATAAGGTGTATTGAAGGCTTTGAAGAAGCATAAAATGGTAATGTGATGGTAGTGTGGCAGATGAAGACCTGCTCTCAGCTCAACACACCCTGCCTTTGCTTTACACACTTGATACACCCGAGTGCATCTCTCACCTGTGGCAACATGGTTACTGCCTTAAAAATTCATTACTGACCAAAAGTCTTAACTTTTCTCTTACTTTATACAATTATCCTTAATAGACACTTCAAAGTTCTCCAGAGTAGTCATATGGCTTACACACACTAACAAGGACAGAAGAATCAGTCCAAACCTCTGTCACAGTAAATACACAAATGGATGCGGAATAAAGGAATCAATTCTTTCTAAATAGCTAGATGTTGGTATAGTGTAATCACAGATAGAAAAATGGCTCCATTTTCTTTTTCTTTTTCTTCGGAATGTTTGAATAAAAAACAAGCTCGATCCAAAGGCTTCTCCAGGCTCCTAAAACATTCTTGTTAAGTCTGGCAAGACACTGACTTTGTCTCATACTTCTTCGTCCCTTTCAATCACAAGGATGATAGTGTACCACATCATGAATCATGACGTTATTGGAAGTAAATGTGATTTTCTGGGTCTTCTGGAAAGTATGGTACATTTAGTTGCTGTGTTTACATGATTTCAATTGGAAACCAACCTTTGAATGAATCTCCTCTGGCTGAATTGCTTTTAGTTTAGGCCTCATTTGATTTAGACAGCAAAGGAAAAATCATATACTGAAAAAGCCAAGTTTCCTGAATGCAAAAGTAGAGATGTTGCCCCATTCTTTCCAAGGATTAAGTGATAAGATGCAACCAACACGGATGGGGACCAGGGACACTTGGTGAGTCTCAATTCTGTCACATATATTCATTCATTCACTCATTCATTCAATAAATGAACTCCTGTGTGCCTGCATATTAGAAAGAAAGCACTGTCCTACGTGTTGAAAAGAAAAAGATGACATTGGCCTTGGGAGAGAATCTAACTTATTTAGACTCCACCTTCTCAAAAAATTTGTTTGACTTTATCTGCAGTCATAAACTTAAAATTATTTGAGGTGCTAAGGAGGGAATGTGTAGAACAAGGATGAGAGAACGGTAATGGTGGGGAGGGATGATGGTGTGGTGGATGATCTATGCCCGACCTAAAGGCATTCAAATTCCATTCTTCAAAATAAAATGTACTGGGGGGAAACCACATGTGGGCCCTCTTAAGAGAGCCTCCAGATTCCCACACTTAAACTATGTGATTTCTGGGACTTCCCTGGTCCTCACATCCCTTTCATACTTTAAAATGAGTGAATGGATGAGTGAATGAATACGCAAATGAATCTATTCCATTTTATAGATGCCCCTCGTCAAATTCAAATTTTGGCAGGAGAGCATTCTTCAGAAGGTTGGCCCTATAGGAATGAGAAGCAGACCTGGGGAAGGTATGGAAGTAGAAAAGACACTGCGGACACTCTTGGCCCACTCTGCAGTTTTGCTTTCGGTTGATGTCAGATAATACCTTTACACTTCCACACTTAGCCTAACCCCACAAGTACCTTTTTTTGTCAAATTCTTGTCTTACTGATTTAGATTTGGTGCTAAAGAAGACACATCTATCTTACAGCCTACACAGCACTGCTACAGAGTGAGCCTTCAGTAAATGAAACGTGAGTAGCCACACAGCAATGTATATAAGAGCCTTGCCTTGTAAGTCAGGACTTGATTTGAAATCAGGTTTCACTTTTGAGTGGATGGGTGTCCTAAGGTGTTCAGTCTCCGTTAAGTGTGTTCAGTCTCCGTTAAGTCTCCGTCCGCTCAGAGTGTCTCCGTGTGGGGTTGCTGTAAGGTACACTGATATGTGTCACATATCCATCACCATGCTTGGCACTTAGCAACAACTAAAGAAACACTGGCTATTTTATCTCTATCCATGAGGCACCTCTCATTTCTTTGAAAATCCTCACTTATCTTTTTGGAAATTGACACAGAAAATGGGAGCATATTATTGCATGTATTATAAAAATTAATCAAAAAGAAGGAAGTCTTATGCATCACTTGTGCAAATTATTACACAACGGGCAGCTCTATGAAGAGTTAAATCAATGCTTTATCTCTCATAAACCTAGAGAGAACCAAATGGCAAAAGGATCAACACGAAACTTAAAAAAAAAACTTTCTCAGACAGAAAATCTATGTCTATGGTCAGGCATACTTCATACATCAGTGGAAGTTTGAATCAGTGTTTCTGAAATTTGTTGGCTGGCATAGATTTTTATAGTTGGAAAACTGTATCTTGTTAAACTGTGAAATGTTTAAACAAGGGGACAGAAGTTGTGCTGGTATGAACGCAAATAATATTTTAAAACTTTGTCACTAGCCAAAGTCTCTCATTTTTTATCTTATCTGAATCTAGGGAAGTGAATTTGGTTATTTTAAGACCTATCTGAATGTATTCAACATTCACATTCTGTTCATTTCCTTGATATCAGGAAAGGACATTTTATTTTTATGTGTGTGAATATGAATTTGAACTCCAACATTCAATTTTTTCCCTTATAATGAAGTACTACATTTGGCTGAGTTCTGATTTGCCACCAATCTGACACCAATATCTTCATAAATACCCACTTAAAACATAAAATTCTGCATCTTACACTGTACTTTTATTATTTACCTCTTTTTTTTAAAGCTTGGTAAAGACAAAGCAAAGTGGTAGTTCATTCTTTTGAGCTGAGGCTTTTTGTGATGATACCAAAGGGCTGTTCACCCTCTCCTCCACCCATATCCACACCAATCATTTCTGGGTCTCAAAGCAATTTCTTACATGAGTAGCATCTCTTCAACATGCTATTTACCTGAACTTTAAAACTAAACACTGACAGTAAAAATAATCCCTCAACTTCAAAAAAGAGAAATCTTGGAGGTGCCACAATGTGGAGGGAGAACTCATTTCACCCTGGATTTTATTAAATTTTATTCTGAAATGCTTCCTCTCAAAGAAGAAAGTATTTCTCCTTTGGCAATATTCTAATCAAATGACTTTGTTTCAATTATATAAACCATAAATAAACAGAAATAAAAGAGATTAATGAGCACCAGTACAACTGAGTGACAGTCGTTAACTACAATTTTGCTTTATTGAAAAACCTCTATCTGACTTTTGTTACATTAAGACCATATCCTAATTATCTTAGTTTCATTCTGCCATTAATAACCTTATTTTCTTGGAAATAGAACTGATGGATGAATTTTAAATCGTACTTCCACAAGTAAGGCAGAGTATAATCAAGAAAGGGGGTTCCCATGTATAGTTTGTGGGAATACATGTGAAAAGATCACATTTCCTAAATGGTCTTGCAAATCAGAATTCAGCCAAATGTAGTACTCCATTATAAGGGACAGGGGAAAAAATTGAATGTTGGAGTTCAAATTCATATAATAATTAGAAGGGACATTTATTTCAAAATGTGGAGGACTTGACAGTAAGAAAATGACAGAAATTCAGCTCCACAGTGAATTATAAATGTCAAATTACTGGTAGGCATGTAAAGAAGTATGTAGCTATTAGAAACCAGACTCTGCATTCATGTGCAGTGGTTCTGCCTTTATCAGCTCCTTATATTCCTCTAAGGTGTTCTGTCATTCACTGTCAAATTTCCAGTGTTAGATTATAAGACACATGTCAGATCAGTGTCCAAAAGCTTTCCAGGTTCTGGACACACCAAAGCAGTCCCATATTTTACACAATATTAAATACATTAAATGGGAAAGGCTGCTCACTTATTAGAAGTCAGCTACAGAGTGTACTGTAGCATGTGATACCATCTACTCTGAGGAATGCAAAGTGCTGGGGAGGGGGAGCACTGTGCTTCTATATTGTGTGTGGACTCATGATGCTGTCAGAGCGTCAGCAGGATGAACAATGAAAAGGATGTTAACTAAATTTTGATGTGCAAGAACATGTGTTTAATTTGTGAGATGCTTTGTTTAATTAAAAGGTAAATACCATTTACAATTCCTCTTGCAGACAAATTTAGAACAGCGACAACACCTACAGAGTGTTCAAATTGCCGGCAGAATTTGTTGGATGCATTTGATAAATTAAAAGGGTACACATTTGGGGAAAAATAATTGTTTTTTCCATTTGTTTTCAAATAGAAATGGCTTTATTTTCTATAAACAGATTATTCCTAGAGTTTGATGCCTAAGTATGGATTTAAAAATATAAAACTGTATTATTATATATCAGGTGCAGAGAAAATAAACCTGAAGGCTGAAAGTTTCTCTTGTGACTCAAATTCCACCTCAAGTGAGATTTTTCTCCCTTCCTGCCACCCTCCTCTCCTTCCTTTCTTCCATCTGCCTTTCTTTATTTCTTTCTACAGAGGGTTGGCTCCAAAAGCTGCATGATTCACAAAGACCTTTTCACCTCTCCACAAAGTTTAGTCACATCACTTGGGAGATACAACATAATTGTTCCATAAGCTCACTCATCTTAAAGCAGATCAGAAAGAACTTGGACCTCATGTTTTCCTTTTTTAAGACTTAATACTTTTTTCAGTGATCATGGAGGGGGAATATCCTATTGCTACCTTAACTGGCCTGCAGGTAGAAAAAGTTAAAGGAGATTCAGACTTCTTGTAACTCAGTAATAGAGCTAATAGTGAACCATTCAACCATTTGTCTGCAATTCAACAGTTCTTGTAGTTGTAGTTTGGTTTTGTTTAAGCTTGGAGGCAAGAAATAGATCAGTGACTCCCCTGAGGATACAACTAATCATTTCCTTAGTTGATATTATTTTTAAAAAATTTAACTGAGCAAATTGGAAGATCTAATTGGCTTTATTCAGCAATCCATGAATCAGGCATCATCCCATCTAGCAAGTCCCTGAGCAGCTGTATAAAATGGAAGCCTTCAGAAAGGGGTAGGAAAGGGAAATTTCTAGCAAAGAATGCATTGTTTCAGGCAAGGTCATCTTCTTATGGGGTAATGAAAGGGTCAGCAGGTGGGTTACCACACTAGTGCTGACCAAATAATTCCAGGCTAACTGGAAAGATGACATTCTGGAAGAGACCAAAACTGTAGTTAAGTTAGGTATTAATTCTTGGTTTGCTGATGTGGGGCTTAAGCACAAGTGACTCCATTTGGGGCCTGTTGTCTCTTTTTTAACAATAACACATGACATCGAAGCAACATGAAAGAGAAATATTGCAAGAGTTCCTCAGCAGTTCACAATACAGTGAATTGGATTTGGGGGCCCCAACAATGGAACAGTCATCTGACGGTTTACTCCAGCCAATTCAGTCTGTCATATGACTAACATATAGAAGACCAAAGTAGGAAATAGCCAAACTATGAAATTTTATTATTAACTAATATATTATACTACTATAATATTAGAGTAGTATTATATTATATTATTATTATTATATTATTGCTTTACTGGAACCCAGAATAAAATGCAAATTAAATTGGCAGAAGAGAGCACAAGAGAAACTTCACCAGGTGAATGTACTTTTTCCCCTTGCATTACTACATAACACTCTCTTCTTCCTGCCCCACCCCCATAATTAACTAAAAACTGCACTCTGTGTATTTGCCAAGAGAGAATTTCATTTCATGGGTAAGCCAAATAACAGTAAAACCCTGCAATAAATTGCCCCTCACTGGCGGTAAATGTGGGTATCAGACAATTGACCATTGGTCCCAATAGTTCAAACTCTGACAAGCTAAAATGTTTGTGGGGGAAGCAGCAGGTGAGGGATTTTAGTAAACTGCGGTATCCTAATCATTTGGTAGCTTTTTTACTTAATAAGTTCTATTTCTGAAAAATATTGTTTTTGAAGAATCTCACAATAATGAAACAATAGAGGATTTTACAGGAGTGAAATTTTTATACCTTTCTCTCCCCAGTTATTCCTTTTGGCAGGGCGAATTGATAAGGGAGTGACCGTATATCATAATCTATAAGGTGAAAGTTGAGATAATCACAAAGAACAATTATGACAGACCCTGAGGCTTTTGCCTTAAACTCTCAAGCTAGTGCTGTCCTAATCTTTGGTTCATCTGCTAGGACAATCTAATATCCATTCGAAAATGTGTCATTTTTAAAAACATCTTGTTGAATGATTTCCTCTTTGATCTCTTTATTATTTCTTTATCCCAGTTCCTCCATAAGTCTGTTTTCTCACAGGCCTTTAATCCCAAATCACAGAAAGACTCTTGAGAAAGAATTACCTTTGACTCATGAATGGATCATCTCAGAGGGCCCTACTTACCTGGTTAAGGTTTGCTATTTCCATTTACTAATTTCCCATCAATGACTTCATGTTTTTGTCCACCTTCCACAGTACAACACATAAAAGGTACTTTTAAAGAAAAATATCTTTATAAAATGTCTTTGTAACCATTGTTAAGATTGGCATTTGATTTTGTTCACCACTAAAATATGTTTCAACAGAATACAGCCTTTTTCTAGATTGTTTTATTTTTCCCTTTGTTGAATTCTTCATGCCTAGGACAGTTGCCAAGTTCATGGGAATAACTAGTTGTTAAATGAGTGATTGAATCACTCACAATCAAATACAGAAGGAACGTGATGCTGTGGGAATACACTCACCTTAGAGCTTAAATACAGAAATAAGGGCTCCATTTCTCATTCTCCCGCTAACTAGACAGGTGACCTCAAGAATTTTATATTACCTCCTAGGACAATTTATCCATCAGTAAAATAAAAGGATTAAATTAAATAATTTCAAAAAGCCCTTCAAGTCTAATAATCTGTGAAAGTGTTTATGGTACAAATTCACACAGACAAGCAAGCTTTATTATACCACATATAGTTTCAAACTGATACTGATACTAAGGGTTTTCATGAGAGGTGGGAAGGAGAGAATTCCTAATTTAACAGTATAGCAATCATATTCAACTAAATTAAACCTTTGGAAAAATCACAGATCCCCAATATGACAGGAGGCCATGTGGCCAAATAATTTACACACAAATGACTAAGAAAGCTGAGACAGATGGGCTGCAGTCCAACCAGTGACTTAGGCCGTTCATCTGGCTTTTTCTGATGAAAATGGAGGAACCCTAAGACCATTTAATGAAGCACATTCTGTACCTGAGCTAACTTTACAACACAGAGTAAATCAATTCTACACAGTATACTTCAGTGCATTGTAAGTATGCATTAAAATGTGGATGCCAGTCAAAAATCTCTTGCCAATTAATGCATAATTTTTTTTAACCATTAAAGTGGTCACTCCAGAGATTTGACATTTTTACTGTAACCATTCACAGAACAAAGAAGAAATATATGAATGGAGATGAAAAGCACCAAACCCTTGTAAGTGTTAAACTCCTTTATGAAAAAAAGCTAGCAGAAATGTAATGTGGAATGACTTTCCTGGCATAGGGTAAGATGGGTCTTGTGGGGCTGAAAAAATTAAAAACGTATTGAGACAGGCCTTTCACATATCTTTCTAAGTGCTTTAACTTCTTTTCAAGTAAAACTGATACAGCTGTTTTTATTTTTTACTGGTTTTACATCATTTAATTCACCACTAAGAATAGCACTATTTCTACATTTGCATCCTTTCAGTATAAAAAGGTATTCACAATTAACATGAAAGTTACCTTACTGAGAAATTTGGGCTCTGTTAATGATCAACTATTTAGCATTTTGGATCTTTTTGTGTTTGGACAGTGTGATTAAGGAGAATAGACAAAGGAGCTAGAATCAGCAAATATGGTTTTAAGGCCTGGCTATGCACCTTACTACAGTAGCTAAACCATTTTATTCTCTCAGTTTTCTTATCTGTAAAATGGCCTCAGTAAATTGACAACAAACATTTTTCAGGTAACAAACATTTTCAAAAACTTCCATTTTATCAAATGTTTTCTTTCCAGAAAAGATTATCCTTTATTTTTTCCATGAAAGGCTAAAACTCAAACCTAAAATAATAGTTTATTACCAGCCTTAGTTCAATACAATAAGCATGATTTCTGAAAATTTCTGTACTACTGCCTGCTTTCAGATCCTTGTTGCTCTTCTGATTACCACCCATTGTCACCCTGGTGGAGTAAGGAAACCTTTCTAAAACTTACTCTCCTGTTCTGCAAAATGAGAAACTAGAGTGGTACCTTATCCACAGGACTGCAGTAAGAAGTAAATGAGATGATTCAAGTAAAGGCTGAATTATCATTAGTACCACAACTCAGTACATGTTGTCAGTATTATAGTTGTTCTTATTATCTTCCAGAGGAGTTTTAATAATATGACCTACTCAGATCGCCTGGATTGGTAAATATATGTAAAAGAGATAATCAGATCCCACTCTGTATCAGCCACATTTCCTTCCTTATCAGCAGGTTGAATATTCTGTCAACCATCTGAAAACGCCAAATAAGAAAACGGACACTATTTTAAAAAATACTCTCTTGAATCTTGCCTACTATAAATTAGTCATAGGGACAGTCAAAATCTTTTCCTTTCTTTCCCCAGAAGAGTGTATGAATAAGGTGGAAGCAAATAGTACTGATCCTTTACTGGGCCTATATTTCTTGCCTAAACTTATTTTTTTTTTAATTTTGCTCCTCCGAAGACAGCAAACATTCAGAGGCAACAGACATTACTAAAAGCTACAGTAAGATATTATGCCCATCTCTAACTCAAGGTTGCCTTAATAGAAACAAACATTGTGATTTCTAATAACCTTTACCTAAGCACAGAAAAAACTGACACTAAAAGCATGTAGCCTATTTCAAGGTTAAACCAATTTCAAACCGCCAAACAGAATTACTTCATGAATAGTCTAGATAAACAGAACAATTCCTTCCCAGGTACTCTGGTGAGTAATGGGGAGGACATGGAAACCCCCCAGAAATGGCTGGATCTCTCTCTCTCTCTTCTTCTCAGCAGGAGGGTGAAAACTTCTCTCCATGCTAGGGCTTGAGACTAAACGTGGGACTCACGTCCAGGAATGGGAGGAAGTAATAAACTAAGGAACATCTTTTTTCCTCTCCGCTCTCATTTCGGATCCAGAGTTATTGCTGTTGCCTACAACCTGAAATATTAGTAAACATTTCCCCCAAGAGCTAATGAAATGCTTCCAGAAACATGCTACATCAGTAGTCCTCTTGCGGACTGGTAAGTGTGGATTTGGTTAAGTGGTGTATGCGGGTGCATGCGTGTGCATGTGCGTGTTTATCTTCATGCTTGCAAAACGTGCTTTCAAAAACAGCCAGGATTTCTTTTTTGGGGGGGTGGCCCCTTTGTCTCTCACAGACCTCAGCCCAGAGAAGGGCCAGAGAACGACGTGGGACAGGCTGGGCTCAAACTTACCTCCGAGCAGTAGATGAGGTGAGAGTGGATTTGGGTGCTGTTTTGTTTTGCTGTTTCTTTTAACACGCCCCCAGCGCCAGGGTCGAGGAGGGTCAGGGCGGGGCCGCGCCCGCGGGGCGGAGGGAACCTGGAGTGGGTGGCCGCGCCTGTCGCGTGTGGCCAGCAGGGGGCTCCTTCGCTCCGCCTGAAGCCTCACTTCCACGGCTCCGCAGGCTCAGCCCGCGCGGCCCGGGATCCGGGGAGGGTGGTGGATCTGAAGAGGGGAGGAGGCGAGGGCTTGAGACCGACCGGGGTGAGCCCCACAGTGGGTTTCTCCGAAAGCTCGCGCAGCCTTCCTGGAGCTGCTTTAGACTTGGCAAATCCTGGAGGACCAGAGCGTTTTCAGGGAAGGGTCCGAGACACCGCCTTCCTCTAGCTCCCGGGTCCCGTGGCGCTGTCTCGCTCCGGCCTCAGCCCAGGTCGCCTTTGGCTCCGGGCAGCCTTCCTCGCGCGGGCGTTAGGGGGAGAACCGGGGTCGCAGGCCAGGCCGCTGGAGGGCCCTGGAGCGCGCGGCGGCGCCGCGGGGAGGGCGGCGACTGTCCACGCCCTCGCCCCCGCGCCGACGGTACCGCGCTTCTGGGGCTGCAAAGCCCAGGCCGACTTAGCCAAGAGCAACGGTTCGTCTACCGTTGTCTTGTGTAACCACACCTTTGCTTTTGCTTCCCTTCCTCGATCTGAGTTCCAGGACGTAGGTTGAGTTTTCGCTCCCTCGCTCTCCTTGAGGAGGCCCGGAGCCGAGCCAGAGCTGGCGGACTGCAGGCGCTGAAACCAGGGTCCATGTCGCGACCTCGGTGCCCTTGCCCCGCTCTGGAGCTTCTGAGAAAAGTGAGCCGAGACCCGGGCCCAGGGCGTCCGGCCTTCCTCGGCGATGGCGCACGGGGCCTGGCAACTAGCGCGCTTCCCTCCGCTCCACGGGAGTTCGGCGCCGAGGCCGGCCCGCGAGAACTGGCCTCCCGCAGGCTCCGGGACCCTCCCTCAGAACAGCGCGAGCACTGGGCCTGCCTAAACTGGCCTCTGTCTAGATTAGGAAGATGTATCTTTCTAAGGCGGGGGTGGGGGAGGGGGGTGGTCTCTCAGAGTTAAGTTGTTTTGATCTGCAGTAGTAATGATGGCCTTGAATTTGTGTAAAGTGACACCCTCTCCGCAAAGCCCCCAACACCCACGCACCGCACTCCACCGCCTCTCCCACCACTCCCACTCTATTTGCATTTGAAAACCTCGGGAAACAAGGGCTTTCAGGATGAACCCACACACACATACACACACGCGCGGCCGCCAAGTAGAAAGTGAGTTGAGTCATAGGATGTATATGAATAAGATTGCCTTGTCTTTTGCTTCTAAGGATGAGCATGTCTAATAACCCAGGATTCCGATAACAGAACATTACAAAGGTTCTGGAACTCAGAATCCTTTAGAAACAATTAAAACAATAGTGGTGATAGCAAGAGAAAATAATTGTTTTTCAGGGCACTTGCCAGCAATCTGCTGCGCCGTGTCTGGAGAGAACTAACAAACGGTCCCCTTGATTCAAATCCACAGGTCAAATGACACCATTTTGCTTTTCCGGGCGCTAATTAAAAGCAACTACGTCGATAGGTATTTGATAGGTGTTTGAATCAAAGAAGTTGAAATTTTCTGCTTCATCAGCAGTGTGTGTGTCTCTATATATAATCATGCCATGTGTATGATTTATAATTTTGAAGGAGAGGTGAATTTTCTTTTCTTTAAAAATGTCCACTCAAAGACAACTAGCAATGACTGCTGCAGGCTACCAGTTGCTAGTCTGGCTACAAGTTGTATGATTAATCGTCCAACAGTCTACTCCATAGCCTCTCTATGCTTGGAGCAAGAGTGTTAATGCAGAGGCAAAGATCTTTCTTAATTTATAGATGTAGTGTCCTTTTGAAATTTAACAACAAGCTTTAAAAATGTGATAAAACGATAATAGGCCATCAAGTTTTTGTTTTTTGTTTGTTTGGTTGGTTTTCTTCTTAGATTTATTTAAAATATGACCTAGTCATCTCCTGTTCCTGTCCCCTGTTTCTCTTCTGGAGGATCTGGAAAAAGTAGGTTAAAAATTCCTCCAAGAAAACCCTGAGTCTTGCCACTTATAAATAAGTTTTTTGTGAATGTTACAGAATAACTGTAAGGTAGCAGAATGCTTTTCCTGATTCTAACTGCTTAACACAATGTGGAAATAATACTAACATTTGATTGAGTAAAATTCTTACTGATTGCTAATTTGGCATTAAAATTGATGATATTTTGCATCATGTTATCCCACTGCTAAATGAGACGTGCATTTAAATAATAGGGATATACCACTGCAGGGTTCTTTTCAGTGTGAGTAGCCATACCATGACTTCCAAAATATTCAAGAATCTTCCGTAAACCTGAATTATTCTCATAAGCCTGCTCCACTTTCTAACACTATGGAAAAGTTGATGTAATTTAATTTCTATTCTATCAACAATACATTTATTTTTGTCTTGGCAAGGTGACTTGTTTGGAAAAGTTGATTGTAGGAAAGGAGGATGGGATGGTAACAGCATGGAAGTTGAAATGATGTTTCATTTTATAATCAAGAAAAGCAGTGAAATTGTCCCCCATCATATCAGTAGTAGGAAGAATCTGAAAGGGTTTGATGTGAATGCATTCCCTGCATCTACCAAGAGCACACTGACATCAAGTAGCAAATTGCCCATGATTATTTTATTATTCAGAAATCGTAATTCCAATTCTGTTGCATTCATTTTCGAATTTTGCTGAATCTTGTGGAAAAAGAATAAGGGAAAACGAAGAAATTGTGAATGCATCAGGGTACTTCCTGGGTGATAACAAAGTGGATGGTCCATTCCACCCGGCAAAATTCTCAGCAGGAAAACTGTGATTACCTTTACTAAATTTCATTTTTTATGAATTAACTATATATTTTTGAATGAATATTTTAAAACTATAGTGTAAACAAAGTTAAAAAGTCTACTCTACTTAAATATTGAGAGAGAATAAATAAAAGGACTACCATAAATTTCCTGAGGACTTGGCTGAATTCTGCCTGCACTTTCAGCCTTACCTGCAGGGGGCAATAGCTTGACACGAATGACAACAAAGGCTGCTGAGCTATTAGACTTGGATTTCTGACTCTGACCCTGGAATGTTGTGTAGGTTGGAAACAGTGCTTAATTAATGTATATTGAAACAAAAGATCAGGTAAATTGTTTGATTTGTCTTAGAGCTATATTTTTAGACTAATCTAATTCATAACTGTTAGATCTTTTTTTCTTAAGAGATTATCAAAGTTTCAGGAGACATATTTAGCTATCTGAAGAATTATCCTAAACACTTGATTGTTTGCTATGAGTACATGTAATTTAGTTCTCAAAAAAAAGAAAAGGCAGCAAAATCAAAATGAACAGTTTTCAATGTTTAAATGGATGACATTAGAGGAAATATGGACTATTTAGATACAGATATTAAAAGAAAGCTACATATCTAGATAATAAACTATATTCCTTTTCTAATCTTAAAATTACAAATGGATTAGGGACAGTCACCCTATTGTTTGCAGTATATTGTTTTCCACATATAAACCATTAATTTTGAAAACTGGCTTATATTTTAAATATCGTGATCAACAATTAAATGATCTCTTTTATTGCCATATATTTTTAGTACAGATAGACAGAATTTACTAGCTATTGATAATCTACACCCTGCCTCCCCCACCCCCAGTATCTCTACTCCCTCCCCAATCCCTGTACCTTCCCCATCAGCTGATCTGAAAGTCTAGAAACAAACCAAAAGGGGTTTTGGCTTGAGGGAATAAATGTAGAATTAAAAAAAGAGAACTTCCCCCATGTCCTCACTGCAATCACACTTAACATTCATTATGTCAATTTTCAGTGATGCAAAATGTCTTGTCCAAGAGGCATCCTGATTTCAAGAAGTCAAAAGGGTACCTGGCATTAAACAACCTCGAGTCAATCCTGGTGGGATTAACTGGTTCGAGTTTCTATAAACTGCACATGCTATGGATCCACTTTGATCACAGTAAGGAAAAAAATGATAATAGATTTTTTTTTAGAATTGCTGCACAGGAGTGTTCGGTTTGTTTTATATGGCATAGTTTAATCTTGGTAAAAAAAAAAAAAACCTTTTAAAAATCCTTTTCCCTCCACTGTGGTAAAGATATGGTATCTATTTTTGTTTTTCTTTAAGGAAAGAAGATGAGGATTGCTTATACCAGGAAAGAAAATTTTATTCTCCAACACCCCCCTCCCATTCTACTAAACCGTTTTAGTCGACATATGTTTGTTATCAGAGAGAGGTGCTGTGAACACACAGCCATTTTCTTAGCAGCTTTTTGACTGTATGTTACCATAGTCCCACAAGGCATTGGTCCTTTCCCATTGGGAAGTCATGAATAAGAGACTATGAAGCTTGCACGTCAGATCTTCCTCAATTAATCCACCATTAGCATGTTTGGGATCCACTACTGGATGGTTAACAGCAGCTTTTGTAACTGTATGCCGACCATACCCAATTATGCTCTGCTAAAAATGAACTCTTTGCAGACCAACCCTCTCGGGCTGTCAGTGTTTTCCGTTTTCCTATTTTAACGTTTGTGTGTAGTGGCAGGCGACAGATGGTGTAGATCAGATCGATTTGATTGCATTAGATGATTTTTTACCCTTCCCCACTCCTTTCTGGAAGCTCGCATCAGCTGAAGGCTATCGCCTGGGACACATCGGAAGCGTGAGCAAGCCGCCACCACGCGAAGGCACTGGGGCACAGCCAGCGCGATGCATCGAGGTCCCTTTCCAGAGCTTGTTAACGCTGTAACCCGGCACTCCGAGGGAGCAGCTCCCACTGCCCAGAGCCTACCCTACCGCTCCTCAGATGGCTCTCTAGCTTCTGCACACGGTTGGAGTTCCGCTTGAAACCTGGATTTAGAGGGTAAGCACTTTCAATCGAGATGGATTTGTGACAGTTACTTTGCTATACTGCAAGACAAATCTCTGCAAACGTAAAGGATGTAGGATGTGTGGAAGAGGGAGACTATGTTTACATCGATAAATGTGTTTCTTTTTGTCTGAGAACGAGAGCATTATTCAGTAAAGATGTGTACAGTGATTTTCCATTGATTGTAGGAGTCGACTACCACCCTCCTCCCTATTTTTCCCCTCTCCTTGGTGTTTCCCCCTTTCTACTTGAGAGGGAAGGAGAGAGGGAGAGGGAGGGAGGCAAGGGGGAGGGGGAGTAAGAGAAGCATTTCTGCTTTAGCTTAATTGGCTTATTTCCTCAAACCGACTGCTTTGTCGCGTTTCTTTATGTATATTTGGTGGCAAATTACCAAACGTTTGACTGGGATGGGTGTTGGAGTGTGGGGGACAGGGTGGGAAAGTAGTAGGGACTGAGACTCAGTCGCGGTGGCCTTGAGAGATCAAAAGGTGCTGAAAGCCCCTGCCCGCAAAACACACCTCTAGTTATTGCGGAGCTAGAGAAATGTAGATTCTAATAAACAGGGCTTGCAGGAGTCGATGAACAAAGGTACTTAACGTGGACCTAAGCCTGCGTTGCTATTGCTCCGCTAGCAGTATCTAAATATTCAAAAAGCAAAGTGTAAGTTGATCAACAAACGCCCTGATGGTATTGGGCTTTTTCCCTTCTCTGTTTTTGTGTGGAGGGTGGAGAAGAGGGGAGGGTGGATGGGTGGGGGAAATCCGACAGCTTAAGGAGGTTTGAATTGAATATGCACCCAGCGGCAGTGGTCTCGTAGGAAATGGTGTTCTCGTAAGTCAGGATGCCCCACTGAAGCACGAGAGAGCTTTGGTTAGAGCTCAGAGCGTCAGTGCTGCCGGCAGTCGGCCCGGGCTGAGCTGTCCACTGGTCCAGGTGCTGAAGCTGGTGGAACATTTGGGTAGGTAGGGAAAAGGTTGACACTGGCTATTTGGATAAAAAGAAAGCATATCAACTGCGTTGTTCTAGTTTCTTAAAGCCTGGGAGTCTGTGGGTCAGTGTGTGTGTGTATTTTGTTTCAATTGTGAGGAAGAAAAACTAAAGGAGATTATTTGGAAAGCACCGAAAAGCTAAGTGGGTATTTATGCTGTATTTCTGCTATGCCATGTATTGTTGTGTATGTATATATGTATGTGTGTATGTGTGTGTGTGTGTGTGGTGTGTATATAGTGATAATTCTTTTTAATTCAAAAGGAACATTCCATTTGCTAAATCAAAACCTATCTGTATAATGTGTTTCTTGTTTTCCTTCTAATGTTAGTTGAGATTTAAATGGAAGAGTTCAGGAGCAAATGTACACTTTGCTCATAGACTATTGCATTACTTTCCCTAAGGGCTTTTGTTTCTAGGAGTTCAAGCTGAAGAGAACCTGTCAGCTTTATGTGTGTGTGTGTGTTTGTGTGTGCATGTGTATGTAGCACACCCAGAGAAAAGCTCTACTTTATAGCTATGTTAGGTAATGGCAGAAAATAGTGCTTATTAATTTGTTTAATTGGCATCTGCTTTTCTATGAAAGGTGCACTCAAGAGTCACCTGAAAATACTGTAAAATAGGCTATGAAATGGGCAATGCTGCTTTTCTTTTGAGTTATTTTGGACATCTGACATTATATATTAAACAACTGATCATAAAATCTAAAATTCATGTTGATTTTTCTATTTGTAACGTGTCAGGAAAATGATGAGTTGGTGTGTCTGGAAAAGTGATGTATTACAAAATAATAATAAGGGCAAGCATGATCTAAGTACCTTAAATTGCAACCAGGTCAGTTAGAGATGAGTTGTGGTAGTGGGAGAGATTCTGTTATATAATTACTTCTTGATGAAGAGCTATTTGCACTTACATAATTTGAGGAATCATAATGCCTATTGCCATGTTTCCATATCCCCTCCCTATTCCACTCACATGGATGTTCTTCCATGTATTTGAGAGTAAAGGGAAAAGCAAATAGAGAACTTTCTAACAGAGCTAGCATGTCTTGGGTAGTGACGTTGCACTTGTCCGTTTTATTTAGTGAACAATAAACCCTGATTATCAGAATATTCACTGCAGGGTCTTAAGACAAAGCTTTTCCAGTAAGAGCCATATTGATCATCAAAGAATCACGGAAATTCTCTCCCTGAAAGCCAAAATTAGTCACTTTGCAAATCAGTTCTTATTTTTAAAATAATTTTCCTAAAGACAGCTTCAATGGTTTTCCTGTAAAGGTGTTCACAACAAATGCACAGCAATGTATATACACTGTATATTTAAAAGGTGGACTATGGAATTACACTCTGTGGTAGTACAAAACGATGCCTGAATCACAGAAACTCTACAAGCTTGTCAACTCAGGAGTTCTGATACTATGGAAAATGAGTTTAACTATTTTGTGCTTTGAAGCTTTTTTTCCCTCTTAAAAATCATTATGTGTATAGCTCTAAGGTCTTCAAAGGAGAGATGCCTATTTTTGTAAATCTATAAGTATTTGATTTCAAGTAGTAAATTGAATGAGTGTTTATTTGCTGTGATCTTGGGCTTGAGAAAATACATTTCCAAAACATTCTGCTGAAAATTTCACCCACCCATGACCCTATCTTTATTTGAGCCTCACTTCTTCTTAAAGCTGTCTAGGCAAATACATTTGTAATATTTGTGTGCTTAACTATGCATGTCTCTTACAGGGCTCTCTCGCTGCCATGACACTCAGTCAAAGCACCTGGAGTGGGCTGGCCAAGACCAAGAGTGGGTACCAGGCAGAGCAAGTACAGAGGAAGGCACTGGGAGAACACCAGGTAAACTAAAGGTTACTTGTCCCGCCCACCCTGTGCCCAAAGAGCCTTCCCATATCCTCCTTCCTCGCTGGGAAGAAAGCACTCTTCTCCTGTGTTAAGTGCTTGGTTTTGTGATTTGTCTTTCAGAATTGAAAACAGAGCAGCCATTTGGATTTGGGCAGGAAGCAGCCGAGCACAGCTTTGGATCCTTCTTTAGGGAAATCGAGTTATGGATTTATGGTCCCGGTCAAGCTCAGCCCAGCCCCAGCCAGGGGCGGGCTCAGCATCAGGAGTTGCGGCGGCGGCGGCGGCGGCGGTGATAGCAGCGGCGGCGGCAGCTTGGTCCTCTGACTCTCTTCGGTGACGGGTATTCTTGGGTGGATAATACGGATTACGTTGTTATTGCTTAAGAATACGCGTAGTCGAGGAGAGTACCAGCGGCAGGCGGGCAGCGGCCGCCCTTCCCAGCCCACCAGCTGGACTCTAAAAGCCTGTGGTTGCCAAGGTAGCACTTTTTTTTTTATCTTTTCTTTTCCTTGGTGTTTGCGCTCTAGGTCGCGTGTGTGGTGATTCCAAGACACATCCCAGCGCGCCGCGCCTCTGGCGACAGGGCTGCAGAATGGGCGCGCGCAGGGCGCGAGGGCCGAGGGTGACGGGGGCGGGGAAACGGCGGGGAGGGGTGTCTGTCCCGAGGAGCCGGAGGGGAGTTCGGTGTCCGGAGTCTGCCGTCGACTCTCCCGCCGGGATGCGGCTCGGGGAGAGACGCGGACGCGCTCTCTGAAGTTGGGGATGATTGAAAGGCCTTGAGCGGTCTGGCAGCGTCGCAAGTGAGGAGCAGAGCTCGGCAGGGGGTGGCTGGGGGCTGCCTCCGCAGAAAGGGCGTGTCTGCGGGCGAAGGTGCCCCCGCAAGCTGCGGAGGCTCGTGACTTCGCGAATCCCGGGCCGGGGCGGTGCTAGAGCCCCACCCCCGCCGCGCAGCTCCGCAGCCGCGAGGCGCCGGGGCGGGCGGGGGGAGGGGCGGTGGCCGGGGGCCTGGGTCCCCGCGGAACTTTCACATTGGAAGTGTGGCGGGTCTCCCAGGAACCCGTATTTTATTTAAGGATTTTCGGCGAAGGGGTGGAGAAACAGGATGGGAACCGGATTGGTTGCAGTGTGGCACAGAACTGGAACCTTCCTGAACGTGGTTGGGGCAGGCAATGACTTCAGTCGTCCAGTGTCTTTGGGACACCTCCTCGGCACTGTCTTCCCTACTTCTGCCTCCAGGACGAGTGTCAAACACCAGCCAACTCAAGGCACGTTCCCCTCCTAGGTGTGCCACGAAGGGACGCCAGGAAGAGAGAGCCTTTCCCTCCTTCATACAGTTTTTGTTTCAAATATTAATGGACGGCAAAACCATGCGGATTTGTCCCTTCCTAGCGAAGAGCAAGCAACCACCCACCGCCCCCTCAAGCACACCGGGACACCCCCGAGGGTACACGGATGTGGCAGGAGTTGAGATGCCCAAGATGGAGCTGGAAAAGATGACCCACCGTGGAAGGAGAGGGCCGAGGAAGCTTGAGCTCTCAGCCCTTGCGGGCGACGCACTACGCGTCTCTGCAACTCTTTCCCTTTTGCGAGGCGCCAGGGCCCGCCCGGTGGTGGGTGCTTCAAAGTGGGAGGAGAAAATGCTGGGGAAGAGAACGTGCCAGGTGACCAGAAGGCTCCACAACGCTCGCCAGCACCTCGTGGGAACTCTAAGACTAGGTTTCCTCGCTGCGTAATGATCGTTGGCTGCGCACGGGATGCGAAGACTAAATTCCTGAGAAGACGAAGCAGCACTAGCGAAAAGAGAAATTAAGAGAAGCCTGCGACGCTCTCCCACGCGGCGCTCCCAGGCCAGCTCTAAGCTGAGCTGCGCTCCATACACCTTTTCCCTTTGGAGGACTGGCCTTTACCGGACACGACGTTCGTGTATCCCACTGGTGCTCAGTTGCCCAGAAGAGCAGCTCTGAGCCCTGGAGACCCTGAGAGTAAGGTGCCTCAAAGGAGGCAGGCAGGCTCTCACGCTTTCCCATCTAGCCTCGCCTTTCTTCTAGTGCTCAGGCTTTCTAGTGAGGAATAGGCTACACCACCTCTTTCTCTGTCCCTGTCTCCACTACACCAAGTCTGATCCCACAAACTCTCAAGGTATCAGTGCTTAAGGTTTTGTGCTCAGGAAATGTTGTTTGCAAAGAAAATGAGTGGGGCCTTTCTCATAAGCTCCCAGGGCTAGTCTTTTTTAAGAATGAGTTGAAGTAGAAAAGAGAACACAGATGCTATCTTTGCATTGGACATTCTATCACTAGCAAGAGTATGTAACTACTGTTCTTTCCTCCATTGTTCCATGAATGACCCTCTTTCTCTAGGGATCCACTAGATGGTGATTATGGGTTTTTAAATATTGTGCTTGTTATGTATTTAACAAAACTCAACATGTCCACTGGTAGCATTGTTTTATTGGGAAATTAGGAGAATAGAAAAGCTACGTTATCTAGTGACTAGGTGATCTTTGGAAACTTGGTCTCATGCTGGTGTGGTAGGCTGAGCAAGTGGATAAGATTTAAAAGGCAGAAAGTTGGGGGCCTACTGTTGAGTTTGCAAAAAATGAAAATGTAATACTCTGCCATTTGTTGAAAGAATGAGGAAGAACTTTTGAAAAATAAGCTATTTCATTCAATGCTTTCTCTTTAGTACTTTAGCTTATGATTGCAATTGCTTCATAAATGAATAATAATTTTTAGAGTGGAGTAATTGTAAACTAGTGATGGAATCTAAAGGGAACCTCTACTCCTTTCATGGTCAACAAAAAGTATTTGATTTTCTTGGTTCAAGTGGTTTAAATACTTATCTCATTGCCTTATTTCCTTTGCAGAATTATTTTCTTATAAAAGTTTCCATTAGGTGTCAGTCTGACTGAGCTGGTTCCTATTTAAATTTTAAAAGAAGAGGAAAATTTTTTTTAAAAAACAGGATTTTCACCAGACAGGGCTTTTTTAGATGAGGAGGGAAAAGAAAAAACAAAACAAAACAAAAAACTTTATTAAATTGAAATTACTGTAGTTAATTGTCATTGTTATAAAGCAGCTGTTTTTCCTCAAAAAACAATTTTAAATTATATAACTCACGATTAGCCAGTAATCGCTTTTGCCCTGTCAGTCAGTATCCACAGACAAGATTAAAGAATCACAAAGTGATTGTGTTTTTCTTGCTAGATCCAAACCATTTAAGTAAGCATAAGAACTGGATTGCTTTTCAGTTGCTGCCCGAACACTAAGAGGGTATGCATTCTTTTTCTAAATTTTGGTTTGCTTTACAAAAGTAATATAATTTCTGCCTGAGAAAAGCATGAGAATACATCTTAGACTATTCATTTGACAGTAATACTTAGAGCACTATGATGGAGGGGGAAGGAGAAAACTTCTGAGAATTGTTTTTGTCTACTATTTTTACCTTAACAAAGTCTAAGTACTCAATTTTTTGATGAACACAATATATGGCCCACAGAGGAAAGATTTTAGATTTCCCATTGAAATTTATATAACGTCTAGAGCATTTAAATTTATACTGTGATGTTCATTAATAAGTGTAAGAAACAGCATCTTGGTTGATGGTTTACTACTGAGTCTCAGGTAAGGAGCTTAATGGAAATCTTGTTTTACAAATTTGCTGATTTTATTCTTTGTGTTTGTGAATCATGTTCTGATATTTTTACTTGACTAGAACTGCAAGGAATGATGCTATTCAGGGTTAAAGATCCATTGAGGATGATGACAATTTCAATGTGATTATGAAAAAAAATTATTGGACAGGTGATTCTGACCAAGTACATTTTCAAATAAATAATCATGTCCTGCAGTCAGGACATCTCCCCAAGTCCATTGTTAGGTCTAGAATGATGTGGTTCTTGGTGTCACAGCTGTGCCGAGCTAGAACAAGAACATAACTGTCAATGGATGTCCAAGCAAAAGAGAGGAATAATGAAGTAGCATTTTGGTGGATGGAAAATTCCATAAACCTTATTTTTTTATTATATTCTACATCAGTGATGGTACATTTTCAAATATAATAATTTCAGACTAAAAAGCATTTATATTGCTATAATCGACTTAAAAGTACTATTCTCCTGGTTAAAATACAATTTATATCATAGTACACATTTTTTAAAGTTGACAAATTGTATTGAAATAATGGCATAATCACATAATTTAAAAGTAGGATCTATATTTAAACCTGAATAAAATGTGCACTTTTAAGAGACACTCTCTAAAAAATGATTTTTGTAACAATGACATAATTTAATTAAAATGGACATTCTTGCAATTTTGTTTTTAATCTTATACCTAATACACAAGTGGAAATTGTTTGAGGGCAAATGTGACCAAATTCAAGAATTGATTCAAACAAGTCCCATCATAAACTGAAGTTACTTATTTAAAGTAGTTTCTGTGTATCTATCAAGTATTCCATTCATTTTTGTTCTCCAAGAAGAATGAATGAATGAATGTCATAACTAATATTCTATCAGAAGCATATATGTGAAAAAGATCTTTTCCTCTGTAACCACACTATATTAGGATAAGACTTACAAATACTCTGCATCGTTTTATGCATAACTGTAGGGTAATTAAATTTAAGAATGGTTACTTTATGGGTCCATTTTTGTTTTATTCACAATCTGTTTTCCCATTATTTTAAATAAGCTTTGACAGTTTACAAAGACAAAGCAAATTAGAGAACTGAAGCAGTTTTATGGTAAAACCTCAAATCTCATTTTTTTCCTCAATTATAAGAAACTTAAGTGAAAAGAGTGTATCCAAAGAGGAGAGAACTTTGGAATAAAAGCTAGAAAATAAGATTTTGAATACAGGTTGAGAACTATGACAACAAACTAGCCACCGAGCTTGCCTGGCCTTATGTGTGTCCTTCCCACGGTGGCCTGAATTTAGATTCTTTCAAGGCCCTTCTACCTCTAATGCACTCCACTTCAAAGAAAGCCTTTTTGTTGTTGTTGTTTGTGGTCTAAATTCTATTCTTCATTTTACATATAGATGATGGGAAAATCAATACCACAAGTAAGAAAGCAGCTTTTAAAAAGACATAAATCTTTCAAAGGTATTCATCCACATATTTTGTTTTGATACCAAGTAGGTAATTGGTCTTCAAGAGTTATGCTTAAATTTTTAAAACATGAAACGTATGGAAACATTTTTGTCACTACTGTTCAATTTTTTTATTTAGAGTTTTCATAGGGAAGAAAAGCCCTTTGGTAGGAAAGAAAAGGAATAACTTAAAGATTCCTCCTAGTGTGTTATTGTGGGACTGCATGTATGTGTGTCTATATAAAATATATGTGAGGCTCCCCAAACTATGGATCCACCTCCAAAACATTTCAGCCTACTAAGATCAAATCATAAACAACTCTTTTCAATCAATCTGTGTGGTTATAGTGGATAAAGAATAAACATTGAGTCTTTTAGAATGTTTTTGTGTGTAAATGTTATGCTATCAAATCTAATTACAATTTTCAGAGGAGTGGGAAAATTACTATGTTTTTAATTCTGATGCAAAGAAAATGACTAATATTTGTCTTGAATATTTCATTCTCAAATAGCATAGCCTTTTAAAATATTTCATCCACTGTCTAGCACGTGATAGGTGCTCAAAAATATTAATTAGTGAAAGCAATGATATCCTTTCAGGATCTGTTAATAGAGAGTTTCACATTTGTTTTCCATATTTAATGTACTTTTAAAAGTAGCTATTATATAAAATGGCTATTGAACTACATGTATCTAAGTTTAACATTAATGTAAATTCTAATTCTCAAATTTCTTTACTAATAGTGTGCCTACTCTTATTAAGAAAGAAAATTCCTTTTTCTCTGACTTCCAGGTATAACTCCTAAATAATTGAAAAATCTGTGAGAACATTTCTTTTAAGCAGGCATTCTTTTTGGAACTGCAAGTAGCTGTTTAACCTGGAATAATTTCATGCCATGTGATTTTTTGTGCTAAAAGTGATATATTTTATTTAATATTAAATGTATAGGTACTTGTAAGAATGCATAAATTTTTTTAACAAATGGAAATTCACTTTATCTAGTATGACAATTACTGTAACAGGTGTATTTTCAAAGATAAGGATCTGCACAGTATTTTTTCATTATTTACTAACAAAGCATTTTTAAATTATGAGCAAAATTAAATTACAATTTTATTTGAAATTGTGACTCCCTTAAATGTTCCAAGTATAGTATATATAAATTGACCTTTTAACCACAAAAAAAATACATTCATTCTCTAAAAGTTAAAGTAATTTAGTCAGCTATTGCTTTATTCAAATAATTATACTATTTCTTCCCAGTTTAATGATGGATATGACACATTATGTCCATTTAAAACTTTGAGAACAGGTTCAGTAAAAGTTCTGTAAAGCTTTTAAATGCAATTGATTTCAAATAGATTTCTGGTGGTAGGGGCAAGAGTTTTGGAAGCCATTTAAACTTTTATTAAAATATCTTGTATTCCTTTTTGTTGCTGGCTATGGTTGTTCAAAACAACTTTGAGATTCTTTAATACTAAATATTAGGACAGAGTCAAAATATGTGGGTTCCTTATCCCCCCACACCAGGTTTTTGTTCATGGGCTGCTGTATTAAAAATCAGGGTTGATGTTAAATTGTCGAGACGGTTTCACATTTAGATCTGACGATTTGCGCAGCTAACAATTCAATTTGACAAGAGACAAGGGACAGTGATAGCAAGTAACAATATTAAGGATGTGAACTGTAGAGAGGATTGTGCAGTGTTTGGTGATGTGTTAAAGAAACAGTCATGAAATTATTCGTGGCTGTCTTATTGGCAGACTTAATAGCTTGTAACTAATATACATTGAAAAAATATCGATTTTAGGAAACTTTAGAAGAGATCTTGTTCTTAATATAGTGCCCTTGTTTCAGTTGTAATGGGAAGTTGACAATATTGATCTTATATATATATAGTGTGTGTGTGTGTGTGTGTGTGTGTGTGTGTGTGTGTGTATTAGGAACTCTTATGTAGTCTTTAAAAGTTTCTGCTTGCTTTTAGAAAGTCATGCTCTGGTAGAGAAATAGTATCTGAATAAAATGGGCTTACCTTATAGGTAGAAAATTGAGAAAAATCTGGATGTTTCTAAAGTCAAAGGAAAGATAATCAGTTTTGAAAAGACAGACTTGTGGAAAATTAAGCCCAAAGGGGCCATGGTTTCAAAGAGACAGCCTTTTCATCCATTTTTCTATTGGAAAGATATGTTATATTTGAATCTGTGCTTTAGAAGTGACCTAAGGGAATTTGTTTAAGTCCATTATTAGCAACATTTCTCAATGTAAAATGCAGACACTTGTGTCTAAAAGTTTAGTGTTTCCTATCCACTGCAGCTGATTTAGATTTTAGGGAGGAGGGCTATTTGCTAATATCCCATGCTAAAGACAGAGAGGACTGACAGGCTTGTTCTTCTCTGCCTTGGCCTTTGTATTCCAAGGTACAGCATTTCCACTTCATCACTTTTTTGATGAAATTATTTTCCAGACTATTATTCACATAGAATGCAAAATTTCTTGTAAGCCCATAGTAAATCCATATATTTATTTGTTATGATGGTTTTTAAATCTCAGATGCAGTTATTTGACTTATGGTCCTACTTCCATGTTTTATACATGAAATCCTCACAACACAGAGAATCTAACTAACTTCCCTATGGATACCCATATAAATATTCAGAACCCATATTCTAAATCTTATTTGGATTTTTTCTAACACATCACACTAACACTTCAGTATTGAAGTTTTTTACAACTTTACTCTTCCTGAATTCTTACATTACTCTTATTAGTCAGTAATTCCTGTGTTAAACCTTTTCAAGCTCAAATATTCTATATACAGATGTGAATGTACCAGTAGATTCCAAAGGTCTATAGTGTGCTTATATTTTTCCAGAATTTAGGAAAATTCTATACATCAAATTAATATTAATGTAGATACAAATATAAGTCATAACTAATGGATACCTTTATCTTTTACCCAAGTTGTGGATGTTTCAGTAAAACAGAAAATTTTTCATCTCAATTAAATAAGCTTCCAAATGAAAATATTGGCTGAAAGATTGGAATGACAGATATTTTGTCATGTGATATGTCCAATGGAAAACTAAAAATAAGATTTGTAAATAACACTGACCCAGTGATGTTCTCACCCCAAAAACTAGAAACAAAATCACATTTTAAGATACAAATTAAAATTGTACTTATTCTCTTTTATTTCAGGCCTTAAATATTTAAGAAAGGCAGATTGACTCTTGGACTAGAACAGAGCCAAAAAAAAAATCTCAATTTTACTAAACCCTTTTCCACTGCTGTTGTGCTATTTATGAAAACTGCATAGTGCTCAGCCACTGACACATCTGGGTTACCTGTAATCTAACCATTTAGAAGGCTGAGAGGGTAATTTCTCACTATGTGGTCACCCACCTTATCAATCAGAGAAACATGCTGCTTAAACTTGAAAGCCAACTGCTTCCAAATCAAGGAGTGAGAGTTCACTTGAAAAAATTGTGTAACTATCATTGTTTTAAAATTCACAAAGATAGAAAGATACGTTTTGACCATATTGTCCCCATCAAAAGATTTTCCTTTTTCATTAACTGAAAACTATAACTGTAAATAATTATGCCCATTATTTTTCCTCAATTTTTAAAAACAAAATGTAGATATGACTCTAAGGTAGGAAAATAAAAAGAGAGGTAAGAGAGAAAGAGAGACAGTTATCTTTTCTGATCTATTTTGGTGCTCCAGTGAAGGTAAACACAGTGGTAAAATTGACTCTGAGGAGCCACATCTAAAATAATCAACATTTTTGTCCAAAGAGAGATGTTTTATTGATTCACATAATTTGGTCAAGAACAGAAGGCTTTAAAATTTGTAAAGGATAGATTTTAATCCTCAAACCAGCTAATAAGCTTCTTTTGCACAACATACAGTTTTAAGTTAACAGTAATTAATATAGCCAGCTTGGAACCTCAGGAAGCTAAAGCCAGCAAGTGCTTTTTGGTTCACTCGAGAGGATGCGGTTTGATTGCTGGCGCCAGTAAACAGGTTGGGAATTGTCAACACTGTAATTAGCAGCAAGTTCTGGATTCTCAGCCTGCCAGACTAGTGGGCTGATGCTTGGAGCAGTTGCCCCAGGGGGGAGAGGGAAAACAAAGGAAGGGAATTTGAGCAACCTTGCAGTGCTCTGCCAGCATATGCCACTGGACCAATGTTTTTCTTGGCAAAGGTCTATTTTAAGACATCTAGCAGTGGTTTCCACAAAATATGAAGCTCACCATAGCAACCAAAATGGCAAGCGTCTCTAGGAACTTTTCCTTGATTGGATATCAGGTCAAACTGTGTTGAGAGCTATATTGCCTTATGTGCAGTATGCTCTGTCCTCTGCACAATGTGTTTATTAACAGTATGATTTAAAGGGTGAAAATCTATTTTGGCGGCAGTCTGTCCTCTGCACAATGTGTTCATTAACAATATGATTTAAAGGGTTAAAATCTATTTCGGCAGCAATTCTCTGCCGAAAAGCCGTCAAATAATAAGGTTATGCAAACCTTATTAACCCTTCATGTAGTACAAATAGAAAGGAAATGTCAACCTTAATTCCACCAAGAATCAAATCTTAAATACTTAAATGATAGTTTTCTTAATTCAAAGCCATGTGATCATTGTGGGGAAAGATTGTCTTAGATTTAAAACCCAAACAGTATTTGCAGTGCTTCTACAAGTAAGAGCTACATTAACAAAGTTTATGGGCAATTCGTAACCCAATTGAATAAAAATTAGGCTAGCTTTTGGAACCTACTCAATGAAAGTTCACATACATGTGCGTGTGTGTGTAAACTTTTACTGATTTTATAGCAGAATATGATGTACAATAAATAACATTTATACCCTAAGTAGTTACAGAGTAAGTCCTAAATCCCCCTGCCTTGTGACAAAAACATAAAACTTTTACTTTTTCTTTAAAGCAGCTCTACAGTAAATTAATTTTACCTTCCAGTTGAAAAAGGTCAAGGTTCCTGAGTATTGCTAAAATACACATACTAATTTCTCCCAAATAAAACCTTAGAGTTGTACCAGAGTTATTCCTACTGTCACTTTCTACCTTTGCCAAAATATGAGAAAGAGGATACGACGAGATAAACAGGCTGTAGAGAGACAAACAAAATAGCTTTCTTTACTGTAAAAAAAAAAAAAAGTTCTCAAATGGATCGATGTGCTATATTAAGCGATTTCTGCAGGTGGATTATCCAAAGTGCCCAGGAAATGGCTGTGTAAATCTGGCACCCAGGTGTCTGGTGTTGGATTTAGTGGACTCTTTTGTGGCGACAAGGATTACTCATATTTGTTAAAGACGGTATAGGTCTTTAATCCTCCACAACAGAATCTGTATTGGAGTGAACCAGCAACATGATTCTTAGCCACTCTCCCCTAGACTCTGAGGAATTCTGCACAATTATTTATTATTTTCAGTGGAATTAGATGCCTACAGGTGGCCCCATAATGTGCCTCCAGGCATACAACCTGCTGTAAATTTTTAAGTTACATTAACTCAGCAGTATGTTGTCTTATAACAACAGTTCATTCAGTTTATGAGGAAAGGGAGAAGGAAGCAGAAATGCAGTCTTTCATGTTAAGCACCATTAGAGTTCTTTGCCGCCCTGTTTTTTCTTTGACACGAGGAAAGGATACTTGCCAGAAGCAGCACTGCTGACATGTTAGTGTGGGCTCTGCCTCCTCACAGAGTCATATGGGTGGGAGAGGCCATAGCCCGCAGGCCTCGGGATTGGGTACAGGCACTGGTGTATCAGGTGCCAATATGAAAAACAGATGCAGAGCAGTAGAACTTTTTCTTGCATTTTTATTAATTTTTTTTAAAAAGCCTTTAAATGACTTCTGCTATTAAAGTGTTTAATCTGTAATGGTTCTTAATATTGTGTTAGAAAAAAAATTAGTTCAGCTTTATCAAGACATTTGGGTTTATCAGGTTCTATTGCAATTTCTCCCCTAACACATATACTCTGTACTGCAATTGTTTTTCCTGGACTTTTAGGTTACTGATCAGTGAGAGAAGGTGGGAACTCCTTCATAACTTTTTTGTCACTGGGTTTCAGCTCATCCTTTGTAATGATGAAGTTGTCCTTCAGTTTATGCAGTTAATTCCCCCTTTATTTTGGGGTACAATTCTCAGAACTGACGAAAAACATATCTGAGTTAATATACTTTAGGAACAGAAATTAGATTAACATTTTAGGGTCTATTTAAGTCTCAGGAGCCCTAGTTCTAGGTTACAAAGCTCCTTCACAGCCATACACAGAACAAAATCTGGCTCCCCCAATTCTGGTCTCATTAAGCTTGTAGCTAATATTACAAGTAATGGTGATGCACTTATTTTAAATATATATTTTATGTGCACAAAATCATATCTACATTATTAAAAACAAGAAAATGTTTTTTTAATGTAGAAACATGTTTTTATCAAAATGCCTGCAGCATAGCCATAGATAAAATTAGTAACTTAAGGACAATTTGATACTTACCAGGTTATCTGCCTTCATACAAGGATATTTAGGCCCTCCCACCTTTACTTTTATAGCATGTGATGAACATCTGAGATCAAGCATCTTGTATAGTAAGAAGAGCTATGGTGTTTTTCAGAATATATCAGTAAATATCTATTACACATGTACTATTCATGAGGTATACATTCAGATTTGTCAACATTTAATAAGTGTCTACTGTGTACCTGACATTCTTCTAAATGTTGGGGTTACATTGCCCTTAAAGCATTCACCCTCTGTAGGACATCTCACAGTCCAGGCAATCTGAGCTGTGGGAAATTCTCAAGAATGTAAAGCAGTGTCTGCATTTCAAGGAGCTTACTAGGTTGTGCTTAATATATCAAATATTGTGCAAAAGCGAACATTGCTACAAGCCATTATTGTTGTCTCTATTCACCAGAATACACTTACACATCACAGATACAATAGTAATAAAAGTCCTTTCTAGAAGTGAACTTACTCTATATTTAATCCCTTATAATATAGACAGTCTTTCAGAACCGAATAGACCAAGGAAGCCCTTGGGTAGAATAAAGCTCACAATTTTCACTTCAAAGCAATAGTTACTCTATTACCCTAAGTTACTATAACACCATTTATAATTACAAATAATTATCTTATTCCAGAAAAAATTGTTAGTGTAGCGATGGTTGTCATAAAGTGTATTTGAGTAACTGTAAGATAATGGTAAATACATGTAATTCCCAAATCCATTAAAAATACTAGGTTCTGTAATCTGTAAATGTCTTTTGAGAAAGCCCTGACAGGCATCATCAAAGAAGGTGCTAAAAGTGCTATGCTTCAATTCAGATCAGTGGTTCTCAAAAAGTGGACCCATGATCAGCAGCCTTAGCATCACCAGGGAACTTGCTGGCAATGCAGATTCTCAGATGGCTTCACAGACCTACTGAATCCACAACTCTGGAGGTGGGGATTTCCTAATCCGTGTTTAGCCTGATTTTGATGCCTATTAGAGTTTAAGAACCACAGCTTTCTATCGATTAAGAAAAAAATTCACAATTAAAGTCCTGTTCTATGCAACACTGAACTAAATAAGTTAAGCACTGTTGTAGATTTATAATAACAAGTTACTACTACTTATAGCAGATTTTTTAAAATTGAAACTCAGGACTTTACCTTACTGGCAAATTCTGCAAAATTTGGGAAGTATTTCAGGTTCCCAAATATTCCACTTTATTTGAAGTTGTATTTATATGGAATTTATATTGTACTCTGTTAGCATTATATAATACTTTTCATAGTACTCATTGCTAATAGCTTTATAATTTTGATAATATACACTGAATTGAATTTTTCTAGGACTTAAGTTCTTTCTTTAAGTTATTATTGTGGTAATTCCAATAGCTGTCCACATTTTAGTCTGGTATTAAGTCATGTCCCATGACATGGAGACATGTCTGGATAGATTGATTGACAAGAGATATGTAAGAAGCAAGGAGAATCAGCTTTATTTTATAAAAAGCATAAAGCATTGAATAAAAAATTTAGATCTTGTTTATGTGTGACTGTCCCATGGACCATTATTAAAATTTTCTCATTCATCGATGTCACAAATAATTGTTAAATTCTCATGGAAGGGAATTGGCCTGACCAAATTCTTCAGGCATTTACAAAATGCTCCCGTACTATAGTAGTATACAATAAACTTCCTAAATGTGTGTATTAGAACTACACTTAATCAAAATTTGCTTCGAACATAGGTTATTCTGTAATGGTAAAAATGAATGTTCTTTGTTAAACAATTAGATTATGTCAGTTCTCATTATGTCAACTGCAGACTACTTCATAGAGGTATATTTTGTTTGTCAGACTACAACTTTTTATTCAAGCTTTCTTGGAAGTGCTAGAAATTCAAAGGATAACATGTTTAAAATGCAGCCCTAAAATGCAGTGAGTTGTTTTTGCTAATGCTTTAAGTTTAAACATTAAAGGAAAACTATTAAACTATATTACTCTGGATTGTAACACCTAGAATAATCCTCTGATCCATATAAATTGGTATTTAACACTGAAAATAGTCTCAAACTACCTTTGATTTGATGTTTAAAGTAACTGATAATATAACTGGGATTTTTCTCAGTGTAAATACTTCTATTACTGTGACACTGTATTTATGTCAAAGTAAAAATTTAGTTATATACATTATAGGGTGCCAAAATATATAATGAAGAATTAATGAAAAATTTCTTAGTAAAAATATAACTTTTAATAATATGTAAGTAGAGAAGATGATGGCTTGAGTATTAAAAATATTCTTAACTGACAATATGTATAATACTACTTAATAAATTATGTAGTATTTTATAACTAATATATTAATATGTTCTGTGATATTGTTTTCTCAGATATTATCTTTTTATAGTTGGTCCATTGCTTGACAGAAAAATAGAAATTTCTCTCTCTAATAATACATAATGACTGTAAGCATAGAACAGTAAATCCATTTTAGGCTATCTTTCTTTTTCATGGTAGAGGTGAGCATAACCATCCAGATTTAACTATAGTTAAAAGAGAGTAGTATTAGGAAAACAATTTTTCACATCCAGTCTGGATAGAATAACTGACAAGAGATATGTAAGAAATCCAAATTATTCTTCTGGAGGAAAAAAAGTACATTATTTTGACAGTTAACATTTTAAGATTAAGCACTTCAGATTAAGTGGAAAGGAAAATGAAATCATTTTAAGTAGGCCTCTAATTTGATGGATTTAGTTATTAAATTAAGTAGACACTAATTTAAAGGTTAGTACTTCAAACCTCAAACAAAGGAGTTTTGAGTGTAAAAAAGGATGCAGAGTAAGTACCAAGTAGTGTATTTAGGGTAGAGAAGATACATCAAATTTAGAAATGTCAGAAACAGCTTACTTTCTTTAAGTTTTTATTATATATTTCTGTTCACTATTGATTTAATTCTTAAGTTGTATGGTGGATTCATAGTTGTTCAACTGTTACATTGTTGATCTTTCACATATTGATTTTTATGTTACAAATGTTACTTTAAACATTTTATAAAGGAAAAGTCAGTTTGAAAATATTTGTTAATGTTATTACAAAGCCCACTACAATCTTTCTCAAATGAATATACAGATTTATTTTTAGACACTTCTCATTTGGTTTACTGTGGGCCTATTTTGCTGATAATCTCATCATCATAGATTTACACTTAATATAAATTAGTATGTTGATAGCTGGAAAAATTATCAGATGTGAGCTTATTAATTATCAACAATAAAACATTAATACTTCAACATCTCTCTTGTAGAATGCTTAAAGCGTTTTACAAAATTGATTTAGTCACATCTCTTAACCATTTTATTGCAGACTGCTACTTTATGCTACTTAGAAAGTTTTTCATTATGCCTATAAAGCAAATCTATGAAGGAAATTTTAAATAATAATTCACCTGAAATGTGTTATTTTGTAGTTTTAGAGCTCTAATTTTTAAATTATGTAGGTTTTAAAATTTATAGTAAATGAAGTTTTACATTTATAAAAACCTAAATAACCTATTTGTTATAAATTAAAAAATGAATAATGGATGGCATTACAAACTATTACTAGGATTTTCACTTTTAATACAAAAACCATTGCAATTATAATTATATGGCAACAGTACATTTATCAAGTAATTATTAATGCTAACTTAATTTTAATTTTTAGATACTGGTTTCTGGCATAGGAGTTTAATAGTCTTTCTGAACCCTGAATTTTTTTTTCTCCTCAGACTCCCAAATAGTATTTATATAACATGTTTCTTTTAAAAAGAAAACTTGAAATGTTTAGCCACACAGAAAAAGATGACAAGAAAGATATGAAGGAAATAAAGATGAAGGCGCTCTTTGGTCAGGTATTAAATCCAGTTTATTAGCATACTAAAATAAGAAATAGTGTAACATGTTTATTAAATCACAATATTTTTCCTTTCTGTTCTTTCATTTTGATATATATCAATTTTAATGCCATGACTGGCTCTCTAGTAAGTATCAGGCAAGATCATAATTTTAGCACTTAACTCAAATACCATGAAAATAGAATCCAGAAAAGACATAGTGCAACTAGGTGTATTTTCTTGGATCAAGATGGACTGTTGTACATTATAAAATGATACTCCCTGATGTTTTGTAATGATTCATGAAACAATGGGGCTGACATTTTAACACAACGATGTCCATGAAATGCTAATAATGAAGGAAAACTGATTGTAGAGTAATTCTAGATGATTATAAAGCAAGATATTCAAATAATTCTAACCTTGTTCTACTACTAATACTATTTGTAATGCTTTTAAAAATCTATAAGTACAATCTGAAATATTTTTAATAGCTAAATTAATGATGATTAAGCATTATAAATTAGAGCTAGGCCATGATAAAGGACCATACATGGCAATTAAACTTTTGCTTTTACATCTCTTACAAGAACATAACCACTTACAAAATGCCCTGTCTTCAGGGTGATTCATTATCTTAGTCTAGTGTGGAAACAATTATAAAATATATGAAGAGTTATCATTTATATCCTTTTTAAATTATCTATTTTTCTTAAGAGAAACTTTAGATCAAATTTGAAATTCTTTCATGATTTATTAACTTTTATCCTAGTTTATCTCAGTTTCTTTATACAGATATTTAGGTACATTTAAAAATGTAAAATAATATTTTAAATAATCCTCACTTGTTAATTACATTGGTTTATTTGAAAAACGAGGTTTATTGTGTCAAGAGATTAAAATTTGGGGTCAAGAAATACAAATCCAGTTTGACTTAAAAGATTCTGAAATGATTTAACAGTGGTATTTGGTGCATGGTGATAACTGTTTTCCTTCTCCTCTCTTTAACTTTACATGCTGTTTATCAGCAGAGAGAACACTTAATGGTAATAATACGTTTATAGGAATTTGTTTTAAAAGAATAAGCTTCAATTTGATTTCTCCCCATTTTTTAGTAGAAGGGATTTTTATGTGAATTTGTTTTTTTACATTGATTATAATACAAAATTAAACTAATTTAAGTAGTAACGTTTATATTCAGAAAAGGCATCTTGTATGTTTTACTTTTTACAATATACGTAATTTGCTTTGTGTGGCCAGAGCAATACCACTACAGAAATTAACTGTCTGGAAAAATATATTAATCTTTAATATTTAAGTTCCTTTAGTAGTATATTTTTCAGAACAATTTATGTATCATCAACTGTTATACATACATGTCCGCGTATTTAATGTGCATTGATTTATGAGGATTATTGTGTTTCTGACCTGTCTTTACTATGATTATAATATTTTTCCCCAAGGTATATAATTTTAACCAAAAAAACAATCTGTCAATGTGAATTTCTTGGTATAGCAAATTTAAAAATTACCAGTAAGTAGTGGCAGATAGATGCATACCTACTTAATATTTAATATGGTCTCAATTTTTATGAATTTCATGCTCACTTATCCTCTTCATCTCTTTTTGCAAGTGGCCATTTAGTCATATGTTTTAGCTGTGAGAGGATGAAAAACTCTAAAAGTGCACACCATCAGCATAAAATGAGGCATTTTGAGTTCCACTGTGCAAAATGAGAATATAATATTCACCACAAAGAAAACTAGAGTTCTGTTATCCTGTCACTTATACTTAAAGGCACTTCGATTTCTGGAATAGGTTAAGCAAAGGAAATTTGGAATGGATGTCTCTTTAAAATTTGGCAAAATTGGGATCCTGAGGCTTGAAGACCACTAAGTACTTTTAGCCATGCTCCAAGGCAACACAGGGACAGAGGATAATTGTGATGTAATAAGCTGTAAGTGTCAGGAGCATAAAAGCATATGCATGTGAGCATTAAAAAAAAAGGAACCTCATTTTGTGATTTCACTTGAATCACAGAGCTGAAAGGACTGGGTTAGCATGCTGCAACTGATTTCCCAGTTCCAGAAAATGGTGCAGTTCTGCTTCTGGCCATGGAATCTGAGACTTCCTGTTGCAGTAAAAAACTAGGATTATGCTGTTCTGAAAGGTCAGGAACAAAATAGGTGGTGATTATGGAAGCAGTACCTCTGGTCTCACTTCTAAATCCTCCAATACTTTTAGGTGTTGATTTGATCTGTAATAGAACCTCACAGTGTGAAATGTCTCCCCTCAAGCTTGAGTCCTGATGGATTCTGTGTCAATGCGTAGGAAGAAAGACAATTTTTGAATTGGTATCTTTGAATCGACGGTAGAATTGTTTTCAGAGTTTAGTGCTGGAAGAGACTTAAGTGGCCATTTCATACAATCCCTCTTATTCTAAAGATGAGGAATTGAGTGAGTTTCAGAGGTATCACAACTTTCTCTCTTAACACGATAGTTTTTCTGCAGTAAAAGTTCTGCTGATAGTATTAACTCCAAAGACATGGATCACATCCAGCTCAGCACACAAGTGGTTTGACCTACCAAGCATTTATCATTATCATCACTATTATAAAAATATTCCTTCCTCATCCATAGTTTATCCCTACTTTTCCCATTCTTTACTCAATTACTGGATAATCTTATGAAATTTATTTCATTTATTTTTAATGACTTCATTTGGAGTAAAAATATTGTCCAAACAACATGATAAAAAAGCATTGAATTCTTTTGGCCTTTATGAAACATAGAGGCAGGAAGGGCAACTCTATGTCCAGTTATTGCTGCTAATATTTACATTAACATTAAAAATAACTGAATTTCACATTCAGCACATCTCCTCATTGGCATTCCCATGAGAGCATCATCCCCTCCTTTTCTGTGTAAATCTGATTAACAGGCTGCTCCTGCTGTCATTTTCCACACAAAACTTTCATTCCATTTCAACAACAATCCTATTTACACAAGGACCTCAGGGTTGAACACTGAAAGTACCTAACCATTACTGAATATTGAATCATTTCTCTCCACATAAAATTACAAATCTGGTCTGAGAGCCAATTTGCAGCTGACCTTGGTTGAGTAGGACTAATTACTTCTAAACTGGGTGCGGTCACAGTCGTCCAAACAATGCTGAGTTCATCCCAGGTCAGGTGAGCACTGCCCACCCAGGAGCGGCTCACACTGCGGAATGCTGTGTGTAGTTAATCCTTACTATAAAAATAATGCTAATCACAAATAAGCCTAACAGTAAGAGATACACCTTATTGAATGCCTACCATATAACAGGCCTTGTATACAATATCTACTATTTCATTTTATTAATAAGAAACTATTTTATGTCATATTATTGACATTTTATAAGTAAGGAAACTGGGTTTCACATGGGTTGTCATGTACTCAAAGTCACACGCTAATAAATACAGGAGCCTAAGGCTACTTTATATTGAAGCCTTCATTCAGTTCTTCCCACTACATGGCCATTTCTCCGTCTTGTTAAAAACCAACCAGCAAAGATGAGAGATGCCGGAGAACATCAGCTTGGGAACCAGGGTTCTAGTCCTGGTTCTGCCACTAGCTGAAATGTGACCTTAACCTAGCAGTTCGTGTCTCATTTGCTTCATCTGCAGAATTAGGTGATGGAACTAGCTTTAGCCTGCTGTGATTTAAATCATCTCAGAGAAGGTTTTTTTTTTTGAAAGAAAATTGAAAAAATCGTTCACAGTAATAATACTATTGAACAATATTTCTCTAGTATTTCCCAGGTTCTTATCTGATTTCATGGCTTCAATCACAGAACAAAATCCTTGATACAAAAGGAAGGCCATATTCTGACCAAATCAGAGAAGCACAGAGAAAGATATGAAATTGACTTATAGTGGGTCAGACTCTTACAAAGTCTGAATTTAGCATCATGCATTTATCATGATGCATATATAAAAAAATGGATGATGTGAAGCAAGGTGGGAATATAGTACAGTATAAAGGATATTTATAGTATGTGTGATGAAGGGTAAAAATACATTTATCTCCCTCAAAAAGCAAATTGCTGGATATATTCATATGAAGCACCTTAGGCTATATTAAGAATACTATACTTAAATTCTTAGCACATTTACATACTATTCAGGTAAATATGTTGACTTAATCATAGCAGCCCTAGAGATTCATGATAAACTGTGAAAATTGTATATAAAAGATAAATGGATGACCCTATAAAACAGTATAAGAGTTAATTAAAGCCCATTGGCAATTTTAGATGCATATACATACCACTTTGAAAATCTGTGCTTTTGAAATGTTAGCAGTTCTGTATGTAGTTTTCATAGTGATGCATCCATATCACATACACAATTTTCTAAACATACTGTATTTTTCTTAGCTCATCAAACACCATTATGTCCTATGTCAATTTTGTAATATTTTGAAAGAACAAAATACAGTATAGTAAGCTGACATTTCTTTCTTCATTGAAATATTCTTTTGTGTGTAAACTCTTTACGGATTTTTCTATTTTTCCTTTTCTAAAGTTGACAAAAATGTAATTGATGGCAAAGTGAAAAGAATTTGTCATTTTAGCAGTTCTTACTCTGCACTCTCGTATTGCTTTTGTATAAAGATCAACATAATTCCATAATTTTTGTATTATAAACAATAAATAATTGTTCCACATAATTTGTAAGCACCTAGAACACCTTGTTGCAACATGATTTTCACACACACAAAGACATGTCACTTAGGGCAGTTTTAACCTATTAGGAATATTGCTCAAAAAGAAAATGTGTGGTTAAGTTTAGTTTCACTCATTTTTGTTTTCAATATGTATTTATTGAACTCCTACTATGTGCCAGGCAATATGCTAGGCACTGGGTCTATATTACTAAAAATACAAAATTGATAGCTGCATAAAGCTTCCAGCATAATAAGAGAGAAGAGTAAACAAAACCCATCCAGAGAAAAAATTATTACAAATTGTGAAGACTTCTGTGGAGGAAATTAACACCTTGAATAGACAGATGAACTGGGGGAGGCCGATTTAGATGAGCTGGAAAAGGAGTATTTCTGAGATCCTGAAAGACGAGAATGAAATTCCATGCTTGATGAAGAGTGTTCTAAGCAAAGGCAATATCAAATGCAGAGACATTAAGACATCAAAATATTTTAGGATACATTCTCTCCTTGGTCCTTCAGTTTCATTAATTAGCTTGACTCTCAAGCAAGTCCCAACTCTGCACGAAGATTTACTGAAGAGAGGCGTTTTTGAAAAGTTGTGGTAACTTTTATTCCTAAGAAACATCTTTAAGAGTAGGAATGGGTGAAGTACTTAATACTTAAAATATTATTCTTTACTGGATATTATGTTTTTAAGAAACTGATCTCTCAGAGTATATGGTCTCTTTTTGGATGTTCTGTTTATAATAGTCTATGAGAAAGAATAATGTGTATTTATAGAATATAAATCTTATTCTCGTAAATTTTTGCCCATAGAGTAGTAACTGCTACTTATTTACTTATTCTTATTCACAAGAAATTCATTTGATTCACAAAATATACGCCATATTTTGAAAGACAAAAAAGAAAACTAAACATTTTCATCAAAACATCTAAAAATATTTTCAAGTGAATTCATAACAGAAAAAAAATGAATGGACTGTTTGAAAGACTGACTTAATAAGTATCCTATAATCTTACTGTATTATACACAGGTGCTAAAGAGTGTTTTGTTTTGTTTTGACATATTTACATTGCACCACCAAAAAATAACATTTTATGAAGGTATTAAAGATGTTTTTACGGAAGTGAAATTTAATAAGTTTTACAAATTCATTGTAATATTGATATCTACATAACACCATAACAAATTAATGAAAAGGGAAACATTAAATTGGTTGTGTACAAAATATAAGGACTTTTTTTTTATGACTGTTCTAAAATTTTTTTAAGTCGAAATGTTATTGACTGGTATGATGTGACAAAAACTAAGTACAAAATTGAGTTAACTAATTTCGCATTTCTCTATCAGATGGTAATGCTACGAGATTTAAAATAAACTAAAAGTATTAGGTTTTGTGAAGCCTTAGCCTAGTACTTGAAGTGTCACTCAGTCTTAAGATTATTTCCAACAATTTTTAATTTTCATTTAGGTACAATTCTAAAATATCGATATCATTTAAATGTCATTTTTTCAACCTATTTTGAAATAAATTTAGAGCTTAATAGAGAGCTAACACATCTTTTCTGAGATAAAAGTGACAAAATCCAAATCCAATTTGAAGAAGAGAAAATTCTAGAGCAAGCATTTTCCAAATTTGAAGGTTTAAAGAATTTCTCAGAAAGTTCATGAAATAAGACCTGCAATAATCTAACAAGTAGGCTAAGGCTTGAAGGAGAAAGCTAAATTCTAGTCCCATTCTAAATGTTATAAAATGCAAGCTTTATCCAAAGAATTAATAGACTCCAGGTAAGAATCACAAACATCTTTTCCATTTTTACATAGTATTAAGAAAGAGGGATAATTAATTAAAAACATTTTACACATGCATTACACAGATCAGTTAAATTAAAAATTATGTTCCAATTTCAGTCAGGGTTTTCTTGTTAAGGTTTTAAGCAAGCGAGAACATTATATAACCTTATATAAATGATATACAGCAAATGATGTCATTGAATGTGATTCGATAAATCTTGGGTGAAAGATAAAATAAAGCAGATACTTAGGTGCAGACAGTGATTCAAGAAAACATGAATATGTATTAACTTGGAACCCACCTAGCAGAGTTAAGGGGCTTTCTGTGGTTTCATATTTCCTTATCAATACCTTTTAGTACCCACCACATTTTATTGTAATTACTTGTTCACATACGTGCTTCCTTCTTACTAAGAGTGCCCTGAGTACACAGTGGTCCTTTCTAAATCATCTGTTCTCTTTCCTGAATCTCTGGTAGGTATTCAGTAACTGTGAAAGGAAAAGATAAATGCATGAATGAGAAGAGAGAATGAGAAATGTAACCAAGATAAAATCAGCTGAGCATAAAACAGGAGTTGATTAAAGACAGGGAAAACAACCTTTTTGCTCTATCGTATTTACAAAATCATGGAGAAAAGAATGTTGATGATAAATTAAGAAACTACAAATTTTGGTGCTCAAAAAAAGAGTTGGCATGTTTTGGTAGGAAGGGAGAGAAGAAGGTAGTAGATAAGTCATTATTTCTGTTAGGTATGTTTATTTTTACAAGAGGATATACATCAAAACTACCTCACATCTTTACACTCTTACGTCATATCTTCATAGTATCATTATAATCTGGTTCCATTTCCACTGATTAATCCTTCTATTTCTATTTGTCTGCCTCATTGTTCTGCAGAAATTTAATTACATATGCTTTCTTATTTCAATAGTGTTTTAAGGAACAAAGATAGTCTGTATGCATGGATGCTGTTTCCACTAAGATGTACTCTTAGCCAGTATAGAAAGGTAAAAATAGAAACAATTTTGAATAACTAACTGTGAGTAGCCATCTGCTTCTCAGAAAGATATGAATCTGTTGTCTTGTTTCTTCCCTTGCACTAATCCAAAAGGTTTCATTCCTAAAATCTAAGATTACGATTTCTCTCCAAATAAAATTTCTGGTATTTTTAAGACCAAATAATTAACTTGCAAACAACTTAGGTAAACTTTAAATAACCCATTAAATATTGTTAATGGATACTATATAGAATGATCCGGCAGCCATCTGGAGACCGTTGAACAGTCAAGTTAACCATTTTCCAGACTGAGAAAGCAATCAAATGAGGAAAATAGGAAGATTACCACACCTGAATGGTATTCTAGCTAAACTATGGTACACAACACATAGTGGATACTTTCACCACTTGTTCAAAACCATATGGGCAAAGAAAGATAGATGCAGATATTTGAGGGACACCTATTTCTTAAGAGAAAAAGGATAAACTAGGGTACTAAAAGCTACTGCATTAGCTGACAGGAAGTTGCTGACTTAAATTTTGCTAAATTCTGTGTTAGCTAAAACAATTTACTTTGGGATATTATAAGCATGACAATGTCCCAGAACTTTGAAAAATATCATTCATGAAATAATAGAATAAAATTTGTTTAAAGGGTATGTTAAAATATGAGTTAATTTCAACTGAATTTTTTTTTTTTTTGGATCAAAGTTCCTAAAAATGCAAACACTGTAAATTTGGAGTATTACCTACTATTCTTTATGGTGTGAATTCCACAACCTTATACTATTTGAGCTTATAGTTGCTTTTTAAAATTTTAGTGGAGTAAAGCAACTTAAAAATTACTAAAAAGAACCCAATACTTAGAATTTATTTGTTTTATAATATTAGATTACACACACACCTATTATTGAGAAAAAATTCTAATTATAGCCTATAGTGAGTTTTTTTTTTTTTTTTGGTTTGTGTAAAATATAGCAGATCACTCATTTGCTACTTAGCATATAAAGTCTTGGATAGTCTCAAACAAAGCAAGAAACTATATTCTTGCATGATTCTGACCTCTGAAATTATATCAGCATCAAATTCACTAATTGTGCACTCAGTACCAATATTGGAATCCTCAGCCAAAACAGCAAAACTCTGAAGTATGTAAATAGGTATATGCATAAAGAGATACATTTTGATTTTCCTTATCTATGTTAGTTACTTCTTCCTACTAAGAATTTTATTATGAATCTTCTTTGAATGCTTATTATAAATGACTTAAATAGATACAATGCCAATATTAATTGAACCAATGAAATGTTTTTAACCATGCTAACCTTTGCAAAATATTTTAACCTACAGACTCTACTTACCTACATCGGTGCAGAGTACAAGCTACAGAAAACAGGTGGTTTTAGAGATAGAATTTTAGGTATAGAATAGAATTTAGGTATAGAATAGAATTTTAGAGATAGAATAAATGGTAGTTCAAATGCCATGCAAACAACTGAAGTTCCACATTCAAGTTTTCAGGGAAGAAATAAGTCAGAAATGTGCTTTCCCACAAACATATTGTCAACATATCTTAAAACCAACACTCCCAAATGAATTGTAAGTAAAAACTTCAAGCATCATGGTCTTAATATTTATTAATTTATTTTTAAACTGAAACTACTTCAATGTTAATGAAATTATGATTTTTATATTGAAAACGTATGGAACATTTTCCGTGTGCCAAGCACAGTGCTTAGTTTAAGTGGATTTTATTTCTCACAACCACCCTGTGAGATAGGCATTATTATTTTCTGCATTTTATGGATAGAAAACAGGCATAGAAGGTTAAGCAGTTTGCTGAAGACAAAAATATTAGCAATGCCAGAGAAGGGCTTTAAAAAAAGCAGTCCAACTCAACAGCCCTTTTTTTACCTTTACCACCATGCTATGCTGCTTCCTTTTAGAATAATTTACATTCTGGTGCTCCTTATTTTTAGAAATTAAGAAAACTCACAGCATTTAAAAGAAATATCTCTATTTGGTAACTACCATTATGATTTAGTTGCTTCTAGATGAAATTTGATACAACTTATTTTTTAACTAAGGGCTTGGTAAAAATTAATATGCCAGAAATTCTTGATACATGTAAATCATTTTGCCAATTCATTGAAAATTAACTTTAGTATTATTTCTACTTATAAACTGATAAGTACACTCCTAATGTATTTTACCCTTCACAGGTAGTCTTTTCTCATAGTTGAAATATTGATGATGCCTAGTATATATGAATAACTCATATTAAAGGTTTGGAAAATTTACTTCAAGCATCCGACTCATTCGAAGTCCTGAAAATTTCTCAAATATTTGGCGATCCTGAATATATAAAAGTCACTACTTGGCTGCTCTAACTTTTGATGGGTGAAATCACTTATTCAAATAACTCTTCCCTTTTTCTTGGAGAGCTGAATTCCAGCTATGAATGAAAAAGGCATAAATGAACTGGATTTAGTCAAATTAATATTTTTATGCTGTTGAACTACAAACTGAAAAGCAACTTATAAGCTACAACCATGAGGAAACATACTTTTTTTCATTTATGGACTCTAAAGTTAAGAGACTGAAAAAGAGTCCACTGTTTTTGTGTCACATCTAAATATTTTGTATGAAGATGTCAGAGATCTGATACACTCTACTGTGACAGTGTGTATATCTGCAACTGTGATTCATGAAACCCTTGAGACACAGGAGTTAAACCCGATTCCTGCCTATAACCGCACAGCCAATTCTTCCTCAGGATGCAAAGTTACATAATAGATATATCGAGGGCCTTTTCTTCTCCCTGTCTCTCTTTTTTCTTTTTGCAAGCTACTATGCATGAAAAAATATTCCCCCAGATCATATAGGGGAGAAAATTCTTACATGTTCTTTGTTTATTATAAATAACAGTCCAATTTCTTTACCTATGGAAACCAAAAGAATGCTTCCCTGTGCAAGTTTTTTTCTTCCACTCCTCTATTGTAAGGATTATAAAATTAGCCTGTTGGTGACATAAATAACATACTCCAAATTATTCTTGACATCTATTTCCTTTAATGATTAACGAATAAATGTCTTTATGATGCTTGACTGCTCTGTCAGGTGATATATAAATGCTAAATATTTGCTGTTTACACTTCTTATAAAGAATATAAATACAGCAGACATCTGTTGGCTTCATATAGATATATTTTGAAAAATTCTGAAATATATATTCACATTTTGAAGGATTCTCAAATTTTCATAATTATATTCTTCCGAGTTGCAGTAATTCAAGTTCATTAACTATTTCAGCTATCTAGTTTTGCAAAAACCTTTCCCCTGTTCTATAATTGATTTAAAATAAATTACCAGTTACTTCTAATAATGGAACTTATTTTTATCAAAACAAAAAGAAAACAGTGAGTATTTTTAAACAACCTACAGATTTTAAAATTATATATATGCACACATTTTTTATTGAAACATAGTTAACATACATTTAATATTTCTAAAAACTGGTAAGAACACGTAGCATGAGTTCTACAGATCTAACAGATTTCTAGATGAGGTATACCATACAATTTTGTTAATAACACTGTTAACTATAGGCACAATGTATAGCAGATTGCTAGTACTTATTCATTTTACAGAACTGAAACTTTATTCCTACTGATTAGTAACTACTCATTTATTCCTATCCCTAGCCTCTCACAACCACCATTCTACTCTCTGCTTCTATGAGTTTGTTTTATATAACTCATATAAGTGGAATTATGCAATACTTGTTTTTCTATGACTTGCTGATTTCACCTAGCATAACGTCTTCTAGGTTCATCCATGCTATTTCACAGAGCAGGATTTCCTATTTTCTAAAGGCTGAATAATTAATTGTATGTACAGCTGACCCTTGAACAACATGACAGTTAGGGGCACTCATCCCCGACAGTTGAAAATCCACATATAAGTTTGACTCCCCAAAAACATAACTATTAATAGCCTACTATTCACTGGAAGCCTCACTGATAACATAAGCAGTTGATGAACACATATTTTATATGTTATATGTATTACATACTGTATTCTTACATTAAGTAAGATTTAATTAAGTATGCTAGAGGAATTTTTTTAAAATTTATCACAAATCTCCAAAAATATTTCGAATATAGTTATTGAAAAAAAGCCACGTATAGAGGATCTGTGGAGTTCAAAGCCATTTTGTACAAGGACCAACTTGTATACACAACTTTTCCTTGTCTATTTATCGATTAGTGGACATTTATGATGTTTCCACATAATGGCTATTGTGAATAGTGCTGCACTGAATATGGAAAGGTTGCTTTTCCAGATGCTCATTTCAATTCTTTTAGATAAATACCCAGAAGTGGATTGCCAGGTTCTATTTTTTAAGAATTTGAGGAACCTCCATATATTTTCCATAGCAGCTGCCTTATTTTTGCCTTCCCACCAACAGTATACAAGGGTTCCAATTTCTCCACATCTTAACCCACATTTGTCTTTTTTTTTTTAAATAACAGCCATCCTAGCAGGTGTGAGATGGTATCTCACTGTGCTTTTCATTTGCATTTGCTTGATGATTATTTATGTTGAGCATCTTTTCATACATCTGTTGACCATTTGTATGTCTCCTGTGGAGAATATCTATTCACGTCCTCAACACTTTTTTAAAAAAATCGAGATACTTGCTTTTTTGTAATGGAATTATAAAAGTTTCTTGTATATTTTGGAAATTATCGCCTTATCAGATACATGGTTTGCAAATATTTCCCCCATTCCATAGATTACCTGTTCACTCTGTTATTGTTGTTTCCTAGAGACTACACACACCCAAAACTGTTAGCGTTAATACATCTTGTTAAGTTGCATAATACAAAATTAACACATAAAATCACTTCTATAAAGTAGCTATGAATTATCTGAAAAGGATATTAGGAGAACAGTCCCATTTACAATAGAACCAAAAAAGAATAAAATACTTAGGAATAAACTAAGGAGACCGAAGACATACATACTAAAATCTACAAAATATTGATGAAAGAAGTTAAGGAATGAAACCACAAACAAATGGAAAAATATTCTGTGTTCATGGATTTAAAGACTTAATGCTGTTAATGTGTCTACACTACCCTAAGTAATTTACAGATTCAGTGCAGTCCCTGCCAAAATCTCAATAACATTTTTTACAGAAATTTAAAAAATAAACTATTATAAAATTCTATGGAAACGTGAAGGATCCCAAATAACCGAAACAACTTTGAGAAGATTAAGAAAGTGGAGGCATCATACTTCCTGCTTTCAAAATATCTTACAAATCTACAGTATGGTGCTCACATATCAAAATAGTATGGTACTGGCATAAAGACAGACATATACCCAAAAGATACCAGATGGCTCAGAAGTAAAACCATACATATACAGTCAACTGAGCTTAGACAAGGGCTTAGCTAAAAACATATAATGGGAAAGAACAGTTTCTTCAATAATGGTGTTGGGAAACTGGCTATATGCACAAGAATGAAACTGGACCCTTACCTTGCATCATCCACAGAAATCAATTCAAATTGATTTAAACACTTAAATGTAATATCTCTGACTATAAAACTCCTGGTAGAAAGCATAGAGGAAAAGTTTCATGACTTTGATGTTGGCAGTGATTTCACGGGTATGACACCAAAATCACAGACAATGAAAGCAGAAATAGACAAGTGGGACTGCATCAAACTATATATGAATATTCTCAACATATACATATAAAATACATATTAACATATGTACACATGTTCCCTATATATTCTCCCCCAAATGTAATTTCACCGAGAGCTGTAGAGCATTAGAGCTGTATTCATGCTTGACATTTGGCAAGCACATAAAATGGTATAAAATTATATTATCAAATATTTTTAAAGTGCATGACCTGTATTTCTAGGACTGGGAAATTAAATTTCTTCACTTACCCTATAATCATAAAACATCTGCCTTTTTTATTAACTTGGAGTAATTGAATAATGTAAATGTAAAATGTATAGTATGTAATATTAATAATTAGAAGCCTATTTAATTTTTAATTTTAATTTAATTAGAGTATTTTCACACAATCTGAGTTCAGCATATATAGAGCATTCAGACATGTACAAATATAAATTATACAATTTCATATTGGGAAAAAATGCACATTTATTGAGAATTTCAAGCAGAATTACATCAAATTGGAAACAATTATGAATGTGTTAGTTTGTGACCATGAGGTTTACATTTTCATTTATTACATAACTGAGAAGTGCTGGCAAGAATATAAAGTTTTATGGGAGTAGGGTTTCTCATCCAGAAAATCTTGCTAAAGAGTTTATAGTCATGACTATATTGCAAGAATAATTTATGACATAAGCTCCCTCAAAAATATTTTTATCTAGATCCTGTAATATCACTTAGTTTTAGTTGAAAGTTAACTTTTAACATGTAAGATTAACTCTTAATCCTACAAGTGTATGATGCTTCTAGTTTACTCAGAAAAGTGTTAAGAAACTGATGGGGCAGTTTTAGGATCAGCAATGGATTGTGGAGAATTCATTTCCATTGTCCAGGCTTCAGTCCTCAAGTTCAGGATGGTTTAACATATTTCCTGCCTAAGTCATTTATGTGTTGAAATAGTCACAGAGGCAAAGTTGAATCTCAGGTGTACTCACTTTCTAACACTTACAGGTGCATTCTTTCATATTCAGCAAATAATAAGAACCATTCCCTGTTATAGGAACTTTGAGTCCAGATACATACAAAGTTCATGCCCTCCTTCTGTAGACAATAAATAAAAAGAATATGGTAATAAGTCCTCTGAAATAAAGAAGGCAAAGTAAGGTGATGTAATCACAGATCAGGGAGTGCTACCTGACATTTGATCAGAGAACTGACTGAAATAGAGAATAAAACATTTGGCTTAGTGGAGATGCTTGATTATATAAAATAATTTTATATAACCTATTTTTCTTTCCTCAGATTATAATGTGAAAACCTTAAGTCACAGTGTTAGGCAAAAACAAATAACTAGGCCCATCTTTTGGAAATAGAGAATAAAACATTTGGCTTTCTGGCAGATAAGCATTCCAGAATGGAAAATAGCAAGTGTAAAGGCTATAGGAATGTGCTTGGTGTGTTCATGGCTTTGATTCATCAGGTACTTTGTTTTTCACCCCTGTTCCTCAGTACTTGCTGTCTCCCTTGCCGGGACTTTCCTGTCCTTCTTCACTTCCTAACATTCACCCTTACAATTCAGCACCATCTCCACCGTACACTCATCAAGCCCTCCAACTGGCCCTATGCCTTTCCTTTTGGGCTCCCATAGCGCTTCCACAAAACTAACTAATTCTTTTTCAAATATTGACTTTTTCTGTTCTTGTGTCTAACTTCCCTACTTAAATATTAGTGCCTCAAAACCAGGGACTTTTCTCTAAAGAATTTTGGTTGTCGCAGAGCCTCCCTAGTACTGTGCTCAGGATTTCCCAGCACTCAGTGAAGAAAGATAACAACATTGGATTATAAAATAATTTTATATATAACCGATTTTCCTTTCCTCAGATTATAATGTGGAAACCTTGAGGTAAGTCACCCAGTCAGGTGAAAGCAAATAACTAGGCCCATCTTTTAAAAATCAGCACTTTTCTGGGAATCTGCACAGATTCTGAAAGGAGCTTAAACAAACCTTTATATATATATACATAAAAAAGTATACCTTTATAAATAAAACAGCATATTAAAGACTGCTTTGTATCAGAAGACAGCAAATAACACAAATGGCATAAATATAAAAATATTAAAGGAGAAAGAGATTTTAAAGCTATTCCAGATTGAATTCTTGCTTCATCAGATTCTCATAATTACAACAATTATCAAACCAAGAAATAATTTCTCTAAATCTGGGATCTATATTATTTAACACTATAAGAGAACATGTAAGAACATTAAGATCATTATAAAGATAAATCGGTGGCACACAGTTACAGTTTCTCTTTTTGACTGCATAGACAGTTAAAATTACATATGAAGTTAAATTTTGTGATTTATGCATCTCTCGAGAAGATATTTTATTTGCATATTTAAAAGTTGAAATATTATGGAGTTATCTTAAATGTTTTCTTTCCTCTGGATATGAAACACATCTGGCTGCATCATTTTGACAAAGTACTGCCTGGTAGGGCCAGAATCAACCCCAATCATTGAACAAATGGCCACTATATTTTTAGGATTTGATGTAAGTTTATTCTCTAGTGTAATAGCTCTTTTCTCATTTGGCAATACTGTCAGCTCTCAATTAACTGCACATTGATGTTTTGTATATACTGGAGACTGCTGCCTCTCAACTTTTTCTTCTTTCCAGGACAGTGACAGCCTCATCTCATTGTCTCATTTTTTCCAGATGGGCATTTTCCTCCATCTGATTCTCTTAACTTTATCAGAAATTTAGTGAATGTTTGCTCTTTTAGGTACTTTGACAGGCACTGAGGCCATCCACTAATCAAAACAAAAAGCAAAAAACAAAACACAGCCTCACCCCTCAATAAGCTGAAGTTTTGGGGATAGACAAACCAATGTGGAAATAAGCACATGAATGGATAATCTCAATACAATAGAAAATGTCGCAAGAAGTTTGTTCAGAGTGCTAGGCAGACTTAAGGAAAGATGCAAGTCTCCTCGGCCAAGCTTCCTGCAGGAATTACCACCTGAGCTGAACCTAACATTTAGGCATAGAGATCATTTAGGGGCACATGGAAAACTGAAGAGTGAAAAGGAATGTGAATAATCAGAGGACCATATGCATAAATAAGCACCAGTGAGTAGGTTTTATTTGACTAAATTAAGATTAAAATGGGCTTTTAGCAAACTCAAATCTGTCTATTATTGAAAATAAGAGAATCAGTATTAAAGGCTATGCCAAAAGGGTAGTAGGACTCCTGATATTTTCAATTTCTGAAATCTGAGATTTCCAAGTTTCCATACATAGAAACACAGATAGAATGTTGGCCTATTTCAGTTATTAAGTCAATTCACCAGAAGTTAATCACTTTTGTTTTTGACTGCCTAAGAGTCTCTCTCCATTTTTTTTTATTAAGGTATAATTGAAATATAATCTTATGCTCAGGTTTCACATGAGCAACATTGTGGTTACTATATTCCCCTCTATTATCAAGTCCCCACCACGTACCCTGTTACAGTCACTGTCCATCAGCATAGTAAGATGCTATAGAGCCACTACTTGTCTACTCTGTTATACTTTCACCATGCTTCCCCTATATTATGTGCTCTAATCATAATGCCCTTAATCCCCTTATCCCTGCCTTCCCACCCACCCTCCCAGGTCCCTTTCCCTTGGTTAACTGTTAGTCCATTCTTGGGTTCTGTGAGTCTACTGCTGTTCTGTTCCTTCCGTTTTTGCTTTGTTGTTACACTCTACAGATGAGTGAAATCATTTGGTACTTGTGTTTCTCTACCTGGCTTATTTCACTGAGCATAATATCTTCTAGCTCCATCCATGTTGTTGCAAATGCTAAGATTTGTTTTCTTCTTATAGTACCTCTCTCCTTTGAAGACCATTTTCTTTGCACAAAGAAAAAGTTGGGTTTTTCTTTAACTGTTCTAAGAAAGATGCTTTGTATACAGAGATGGTGGGAGACCAACACACAGCACTGAGGTCCAGCGAACACCTAGACTCACATACTAGCTAAGTGATTCTCTCCAAATTACCGGAGTTGAAAAGAAAATAATTCAAACTGTGAGCTTCAAAAAATGATCACAGTTTTTAAATGCCATAAACTTTGGGAGTAGTTGATGAATAGCCAAATTTTGAATGGTAAGTCCTTAAATGAAAAGGACCTAATATAAATGACAGCACACATTTCCAAAGTCTTGCTAAGTATTGTTTCTCCTGTTATGCACTTACCAGAATTATTAAATCTCTCAGTCTTGAGGACTGCAGACCCTGAAAGAAAAGTCCTGAATCAGTAGCCCTTCTTTTTGAGCTACCCTTATTCATACTTCCATTAGGCTAACTATCCTAAAATTGACTTAACACCTAAAGGCAAGTTTGCAGTATGTGAAAGTGCTTTGGAAAAAAATGAAGTGCTCTAATATTAGCAGGGCTCCTGAAAGATGAGTGACACATCAGAGAGATTTGAGCTGGTTTTTCCATGATAATTTAAGGGACTCAAAGTCCTCCTAAATCAGATCAGTTCTCTAATATATACTCTGGTCTAAGATTCAAAAAGAGCACAAGGAGTAGAAATTTATTGTTATATTTATGGGACAATTAACTGTGACATTAATTATTTTTTTCTCATGAGGAAACTTCCTCCAAGACCCATAGAACTGGAAGGATTTAGAATAACTGGAAATACTGTAATCTGCTGGACAATTATAATAATAATGTCATTATCATCATCAGATAGAAAAGACTAGAAAACGAAGAATTATAAAAGGTGGTGAACTAAAATGTTTGCCCATTTATGTTTTGGTTGTTTGTAATATCATTTCTAATTACAAGGTGTTGTACAAATTTAAATAATACCAATATAGAGAGAATGAAAATAAAATGGATCACCACCCTAACCCCATTCCCCTACCCCTATTTTTCTTAAAGATATTGAATATCATAAATTATGTTTAATCGTGAGTGCTTTGTTCACTCAAATAGTACCGGACTTCTGGATTTGATTTCATACTCCTCATGCAGTATCTGGATTTCATACTGCTTTACTACTACCTGAAGGACTTACCTGTCTTTGGCCAGTAGGCTAGAATTCACGTCTTTTGTTTCTCCATAGTCAAACTGGTATGAATCCATATAATTAAGTGTGGTCTTTTTCTATTTACACCATTTCTTGGGAGTCACAGCAGCCTCAGTGACCGTCGAGGGGTGTGTATCTCTAACTTACATTTTAGAAGAGGTGATTTCGTCTTGCATTGCAACACAAGGTGCATAATTAAAAATATGTTTTCTATAAATTCTTCAAATTCCCAGGCTAGTCTTCTAGGGTTATGGCTGCCGACAGGGGATAGGCAGGTACAGTAAATGTGTGCAATAGGTCTGCTGGAGTCTGTGCTGGACTTGAAAGTACAAATTCTGCGTAGAGGAACAGCTGCTGTTCAGCTCTAGCCAATCGTTGCCACATGAGAATGTGGGCCCAGGGTTGTCAGAGCTTCCAGATTTTCAACGAAAGCTGGAAACCAGAGATTCATGTAAAAAAAAAAAACTCTCATGTTTAAATACGGGCTTACATTTTTTTGGAAAAATTTTATGCAGGACAAACAACACACTTAGGGGCCAAATTCGGTCCACTGGCAGCCAATTTACAATCTCTGTTACCCATACATAATCACAACTTTGTTCATTTTATCTACCGATTAATTTATGATTCACATGTTTGAGCATTGATCCAAATGTCTCTGGGGGAGGTCTCAATAATCTGCGTTAACATATTCCTATTTGTGGCAGCCACTTGCCAACCAGGCTTAACTTTAATGATAAGAGGCAATTTGCCCTACTTACCTTACATGTGGAGATGTTTTGCTTTTCTTTTAAATCCTGACCTCACTGAAATATTCAAATAAAAGCTTGATTGTATAAAATAACCCTTTAAAAAACTGATGATAGGATGCATAACAAGCTTGCTTTCCAACACAAAGAGAAATAGATATTTTTTGAGGAATTGAGTATTAGTAACTTAACCCAAGAGTTTTTCAGACTTTGTTCCATGAAACCTAAAGGGTTTAAAGTTCCTAAGAAGCCACATCATGAAGATAAGTGAAGGTTGTCATTTGAAATGTGGATTTTATTTAAAAACAGAGAAGTTGAGAATATTTCTCATTAGGTGATAGAATTAAAAATTTGATCTTTGAAGAAGGATGTCTTATCTTCAGATCTGTGGATTCCTTGGTGTCCATAGAAGTGTTCATAGGAGCCATGAGCCACCTGATATGCAAATGGCATTTTTTATTACTTTTATCATTTTTTCAAAAGACTTTGTGAACCAACATATGGTATTTGGAATAACTGATTATATTTGTTTAAAAGCATAGGCTCTGAAGTTAGATTAGTGTCGGTGATTCCTGAGGTTCACTGCAAACTTTTTAAGCCTCAGTTTGCTCATCTCTAAAATAAGAATAAAATCGCATCTACCTCTTTGTGTTGTAGCCAAGGCCAAATGAGATAGGCAACATAAAGAGCACAGCACAACGCCTTACATACAGTAAATCCTCCATGAGTATTATTACTGTTGCTGTCCTTGTTTTGTTGTTTAACAAACTGAATCCCATATAGAAAAAGTCACAAGAAATTAGTTTACTATTATGTTTGTAAACAAAATGATGCAGAATTACAGGGGGCAGAATAAACTATTTCTTGTTGGATGAGTCAGTGTAGATTTCCAGAAGATGTGCCACTTGATCTTGTTCTTGAAGATAAGGAGGAGTTTTACCAAGAGATGAGGTAGGAGAAGACCTTTCCAAAGAGAAGGTGAAACAGAGTATTTTCAGGAATGCTCAGTGGTGAGGTGATCACTGCAGCTTAATAGGGGCTAGGAGAGGAGAGGAAAAAGTTGTAGTAAGCTGGAGTTAAAATATCCAGATGAGTTTAATTTGTAAACTATGTGAAGTCAATGAATATTTTTAATAGGAGAATAGGATCATATTTTTAAAGGAAGATAATTCTGTTATTCAGGATACATGATATGGAAAGGTAACTCACATCTGTATATGTTAACATGCCAGAAATTGTACAGTGATTTTCTCAACAACTTGAAATGCTCAGATTATTATTTTTTGTCCTTTGTGAGGAAATTGAAAGTCGAGTAGTTAATGATCTAAGATCACAAAACTAGTCAGCAGTGCAACTGTGCTTTAATCATTTGAAAGAGTCCAAAGCCCCTTATATTTCCCCTAGTCTACATGGTAGGAAAAGAGGATGTGAAACTATTGCCATTCATCGAGGTGGGAGGTGATGTAGGTCGCAAATAAGAAAGTGGCAATGAGGATTGCTCTTCAGAAGCCATTTCTGAGGAAAAATAAGCAGACCTTTCTTTTTTTTTTTAAACAGGTTCAATATAAAAGAGGACATAGCACTAGTCGAGGATGACTTAGAGGTTATGAGATGGTGAAAGCGTTAACACGAGTGACAGCATTAAAGACTAGTGATCCAGTAGATGAACAATTATTATTAGTATTTTTTGGAGGTTAAAGGAGCATTGTTACAGAGAAAATTTAATGTGTGACACATTAAATTTTAAGAGCCTGGAGGACATCCAAAGAGAAAGGTGCAGTAAGGAGTTGGAAATACAGCTGTAGATAAGTAGTGTCCAGCTGGTGAGTACACACTATGTTTGAAGCCTTCGGGACCAGCAAGATACTCGGGCAGTACACGCAGAGAAGCGGGAAAGTGTCATCCCAGGCAGGAGATGCTCACAGACTTTCTTCACCATTAAAGTCAAGGTCGTCAGGACAGTCCTTTCTTGCACGCACTTTTGAGTCCCTCAGAGAATTTCACACTATAGTACACACAGCAAATACTTCATAACTGTTCTTTGGGTAAATAGATAAGAAGAACTCCAAAAAAAAGAGGAAAGAATGGGAAAAGGGAAGGAGCCCAGAATGGAAAGTGAGAAACACTGGTTAGATGATGGGATGAGAAGAGGAGAAGAACAGAAGCCAAAGAAGAGTAATTCAATATACAGAGAATGTATCTTGACAATTCTTCAGAGAATGAAATGCTTCAAAGAGACCAGTGAGACAAGGACTCAAAATAGGTCATTGGGTTTAACAATAAAAAAACACTGGAAAATGCATTTCCTATTCTAAACTGATCACTGGAACTAATCACTGGGATTTTGGAATACATCCTTTGATGAGATGGGAGTCAATCTGTATAAGGCAAGTTTCCAAACCCACAATTTAGCAACATAACCGGTAATATAGATCTAGTGTAAGAGACTAACAGGCAATTAATTGTACGGAGTTTCTTTACAGGTGTCCTAATTTAAAGTGTTTCCTGCTGATAGAGCAGGCTAAGTGTGTATTAAAGAGAAAAAATGAAACAAATGCATTTCCCTGTGATTCTTTTACAAATTAAAAACCCCATAGATATATTTTCTGTGGATGCATTGATTTGCCTAAATATTTCAAAATTGGGGGTCAATTAACATCTCACAATGAAAAATACAGAGAATGCAAATATAAAGAAAAGAATGACAATTCTTCAAAAAAAAAGCAGATGTCTGATATTTCTGTTTTTGTCTTTCATGTTTTCAGTGCTTGTATTTTTCCATGACAAGCAAATAGGCATTTGAAAACTCAGCATAACAGGAATCAGTACGGCATTCCTGGAAAATTAAAGACTCATGCTATGATATACTTTTTTCTAATTCAAATATTGTCATGATTCTTCCTAATCAGGTGGATTTCTCAGATAATAAATATTCAGACATTTTCAATTATGTATGATCTAGTGCTGTTACAATATTTTATTGCAATGCTTTGAGAGAAAGGCACTAAAATCTAATAATAATTGCATTTGAATAGTATTGTTTTACCATTTAAAAAATAATGGTAGAAGAAAGCAAGTGTAGTTTTTCACAAAAAGCAGGATAGATATCCTCTAGGCAACAGATACATAACAGTGCTTTAAATTTTATTTAGATCATGTCTTATAAAGTCTAGAAATAACAACCAAGATTCTTCTTCTTTTTTAAACCCACAAGAGAATCTGACACCTCTGAATTACTGAGCAATCATTGATCAAGATCTAGCACGGCCTCTTAAAGCCCATAAAAGCTAACGGGAAGTATAGCTATAGGATATAGAGTTAGGGATTTAAAAATGTCAAGCAACACTAATAATTCATTCATCCTGGGACCATAAAGCCAGAAGCATGCCAATGATAATGGCATGATCTTTGGAAAACAGGTAAAATGAACATGCTAGTGTTTTCAGTTAAGATAATATTACAGAACTTTGGTTAAAAAATTAGTTTTTTTTCTGTCATATGAGGCTGCTGATTTGTGTTCTATATGTTGCAGCTACTTATTATGCCTCCTAGACATGTATCTCAACTACAGGGCTACACATCCTGTTAGTTGACAAAGGGCTTGACATGGCTTAATAGCCAAATATGTAGGCAATAAAAAGGAATGCACAAAATAAATATCAATACCTGAACAAGTCAAGTGTGCTAGAGGACACAAGAGATTTTCACATGCAGGAAACGTTTAAGAACAGAGATGACAGGAGAATGAAGGATATCTTTAGGAAGACTATTCTTTTGTTAGTATAAAATTTGATGAGATTTGTTACTGTTATTTTTACTATTTCAAGATAGCCTATTTTAGGGTTGTATTTAGAAGCGAGACTTCAATCCAGTGCTTAAGAAGTGTGTCGGCTCTCTTCAGAAACTGCCTTTTTTCCCCCTCATAGTCTTCACTTCTGAAAAAAGCTTTAAGAAAACAGGTGCATTTGAAGAGGAAGGGAGAACAGGACACAAGAGAAAGGGAAATTGTGCTTTATTGAACGATTTTTTTTATTACCACTCTGGGAACCCAAAAAGTGACTCTGGCTATCAAATAACTCTCCCTCAAAAAAATCTTTAGATCAATCTTTAATGAGAAAGAAAGAAAAAAAAAAGAGATGTTCTCCCAGGTCTTGTTTTATGTGTACAATTCTGTATCTTTTCCTAACTCATCAATATGCTCATGGTCTTAAATTTAGTATTTGAAATAAATGCCCAAGAGCCTTGAATGACATTCATCCCCCCCCCATTAAAAGACAAATAAATTATATGGCATTGATGAAATCCTTGATATGATTTGTGACCCTTTAACTAACAACATTTCCTCTAAAGTGACAAAAATCACAACAAAACATAAAAAAGAGCCCCTCATTACGAAGAAACCCTCTATACATTATTTAAATCTTTCCCTCTGAGAGACCAAGAGCTAGAATGCATACTGAATAACTGCTACTCAACATGAAATGATTCTTTTTCATGTAACTCAGAGCAGTGATTTCTGACTGGTCATTATGAGAAAAACAAATACCATCTGCAAATAATAATTAGAATGTAATACTATTGAAGCTTCTGAATAGAACATAAAATATGTATCTAGAAGCTCTGAAGCTAATAAAAATGTAATGTAGATTACTTCAAAGCATTTCACATTTACATTGCTCAATCATTGATAAAGTGAAACAATGTTAAATCCACTTTCTTAAGTCCTATCAAAAAATTCCTCAGTTGAATCAAGAATGGTTCAGCTTGCTTGAAGTTATAGTTTGGTTTAGGAAAATTGCATTTTACCGCTTTTCTATTGATTTTAAGCAAATGTAAAACTGGCAGATCTGCTGATTCTGCTTATCTTTATCTTTGTTTAAAATGTCTATAGTATTTACGTAGCATTGAAAAATTACTGTTTCAACATATTGTATTTTTAATGCAGCTCTTTTTTGTGGTTTATATCACTAGCTTGCTATCAAGAGGACACTTTGATGTCATCCTCCTTTGTAGCATACAATGAAATCACGTATTATTCTTTAATCAGCAGTGGCATATTGACAGAGAAGTAAAACCATTTCACATGTCCTTCCTTTTCTTTCTTTTTTCCTTTCTTTCTCTTTTTTTAAATTGTGATCATTTCAATTGCTTTGCATTTGTAATTTTTAATAAAACTCATATTTTGTACTACTGAGTAGTTCAAGTTCAAAATTATTTTCGAATACAATGTCATCTTAAAATTAGCTCAGTCGAAGATATTAAAAGTCTAGTTTTTTACTTACTGTGAAAATTCTACCAAAAGGTAAACATATTATTCAATTCCTGCTACCCATAAAACTATGTATATAAAATACACATAAAATTCATATCACAAGGCATTTGTTGAATGGTAGTCCCATCAATTAAGCTTTATTTCCCTATACTTTTCCAAATGATTTATTCAGAAGATGGACTTGAGGAATGTTTAACTATCTTGGTAAACAATTAATATGCATCAATCAATATACAAACCAGATTTTTTTCTAACTCCCGTTGAATGTGATTATTTTCCTAAAATAGACATTACCAAACAAAACTACAGATTCAGTAACTATGCATGCATTAAAAATGCAATAGCCACATGTGATGAACATCACATCACTAGGGCAAAAACGAAATTTGCATTCTTCATGCAAATCCATTGTGATGGCAGCTCTCAGTAGTACAACCTTAGGGCCTGTCAGGAATTTTATTGTAATCATGAAAATATATACTACAGAGTTTTTATTTAGGGACATATAAAAATTTCCTCTTTCCTGAGACTTGAATTTAGCTACAACCATTGCATTTTGCCTACTATTTGAATTTACTTTACTCTGTAATTAAAAAATTATGTTAATCAAAATAAATTTAATATCATTAGGATATACACTGACAAGTACATTTTAGTTTATTTGTTTAGTATTGTTTTTAATGTGATATCTTCCAAACCACTCTGAAGACTTCAATTTTTGAGTTACCTAGTATGTAAGGAAGAAAGAGGGGAGAAGAGAGAGGAAATTAGGATTCATTAAATGCCTGTCATTTACTAATTCATTCAACATTCTTTTCAACTTGTTCCTATTGATGAGGGAACCCTGTGCTGTGGTGGGCCTGGTGCAGAGCAAACTACATGCACGTCAGCTAAATACAATTCACTCATACCGGTTTTCCACACCTGTATTTATTCAATGAAAAAGTGGTGAAGGAAAGGTGTTAACTGTGACGTTTACCACGAACAAAAATCATATTGTAGCACCATTGTTCTTCTTTGGACCTCTGTTATTGGAATGAAATTGAGCAGTTATGCCTATTTCCCATAGTCTTCTCCTAGGACCATTCTCCCATTTCTGTAGCTACCAGCTTGGTGGCAATATCACAAAACATAATTATTGTTAGCACTAAGGCAAAGATGCTTTATCAACTGTAAGTCTTGGTTTTGAAACACTGTAAAATGAAATAAACTCCTATTAGTTTCCAAACATAACAGATTCAAGTTCTCCAAAGCCAACACTGCTTTGAAAAGGAACTTATAGTATACACTGAAATAACTTTCCCAGGAAAAAAATAATTATATAGTATATTTGATGAGTTAAAAAGGTCTTGCTCTGTATGATTTTATAATTATTTCTTAGTTAATATTTTCATACTTCCTTGGAAATTCAGAATAACACTCAAGAGTTTTAGAAAAACTCATTGTTTTGCACTTGAGAAAAGGGAAATATTGGAAATTTTGCTATACATTAAGGCAAGTACCTCAATTATTGATCATAATCACACAAGCCAAGTTGTCAAATACATCCCAATTTGTCACCCATGAGTAAGTGATGCAGGGACAATCTTATGAGCATTTTTGTGCTTGTCAGACAGAGACACTATAATTGATGAAGGGCACCTGTTTTTCCTACTACCTGGGGCCAAGTCTTTTTTTTTTTAAGATTTTTGCGATTATAAAAATAATTTTGTCTAATTTTATGTAATTTTACAAAAGTGTAAAGAAACGTAAAAGAATGGACAGGCCATTTCTTTATTTTCTTGAAGGTTGTTATGCATTTCCAATATAGTTAGATAGAAAGATGCAGAAATAGGTATGAAGACAGATATGCACAAATATGCAGCTACAATTCCTCATAAATTTATGTAATCATTTTTAACAGTTGTTTTTCAATTGTCAGATTTCATTTATTTAAAAGCAGTTCCCATTATATGAACAACATTATAAATAACTTTTTATTTGTCATCTCTTTTCCTCCTCTGGGTGCATTATAATTTATTTACTCAGTTCTGTTCCGTTGGATATTTATTTCCATATTTCAGCATTACAAATGTCACCATCATAAACACCTTTGAATTAAACTTTTAGTCTTTCCTTGTGATAGATTCCCCAGAAATAGAATTCACTTCCTCAAATGATACAAATATTCTAAGGTTCCTGATGCATTTTGCCAAATTGGTTTTTAGAAGCATTATCAATTAATTCCCATTATCCATGCTTTAAAGTGTTGATCCCACTGTACTTACATCATTCATGTGTTCCAGTTTCAGTAAATTGTTGCTAATTTGGAACCTTGGAAGTGACATCATTAAACAACATTAAAAATTGTTGTTTATAATATCCCCTATCAGCTACAGAGGAAGCTAGGCTGCATTGAAGAAATGGGATCCTGCAGATGGTGACATCCTGCAAGTGATCTGGCCTGGCTAGAATATCTCACTAATAAATGAATAACTAGATTTCCAGGTGAAGCTAGGGACCAGACAACTCTGGGAATGTTCCACAGCACATGCTTTGGACTTGACCTCCAAACAAATGACCACTCTGAAGTATCAATTTGGAGAAAGGATTACATAAATTTATGAGGAATTGTATCTGCATATTTATGTATCTCTGTCTTCATACCTATTTCCTCATCTTTCTATCTACGTATATTGGAAATGCATAACAACCTTCAAGAAAATAAAGAAATGGCCTGTCCATTCTTTTATATTTCTTCACACTTTTGTAAAATTACATAAAGTTAGATGAAATTATTTTTATAATCACAAAAATCTTTAAAAAAATAAAAAGGAAAGAACTTTCCAAACCCATAGAGCCGGGTTGTACCCCCTTTGTCTTTGTGCCTTTAAAATATGGAATCCATATTAAAATATATTAGTGTATAGATGAAGATGACTTTTTAGTAGGTAACCAGGGACATAATCAATCCATTCATGCTGTAGCAATAATTTTTAGATGTAGCAGTGATAATTATCTTTGCAAAATTATTCAATCAAAAGAGCAGTTTTCTGAGTAGCTGCTGAATGATTTAGAAACCTCATGTAATTGTCTAAAAAAACCAGTTTCATCTTTAACTTTGTTTTATATAGCATTATATATAGAAACTGATAAGACCATATAACACTGTCACTAATAATCAGATCAGAAAATCAGGACATTTTTTTGACTTTTCTACTTCCTAATGAATATAGTTCACTTATTAGTTCACATACTGGGTTATTGGCATCAGTTAATAAATGAGTGAATGGAGCTACATTCTTGAAATGAAACTGAACTCACTTTAGCAAAAGACCATTTAGACTAATTCCATGTAATGCCAAAATAAATTCTTTCAAATTGTTAATTAAAATATAGAGAAAACCTTGGCCCTACGAACTTCATAGAAAATGTAGTATTGTAATTAACTGGTAGTTCAAATCAAGTATCTAAAAAAGTAGCAGTCTGTTTGAAAAGAGTGAGAATTTGTTAGAGACTATTATCAGAAAAATCATAACTCAGAAATAGTATAATTTATATCAACTCAAAATTGTAAAATGGCTTAATAGGAAATATTAATTGAAAGTGTTTGGGAAGTAAGTTTAATTACTTACATTCCTTCATGAGTGAAAGTTTTTGTGTGGGCATCTGGAAATATTTTCTCTAAACAGACCTTCAGAAGTTATGCATGAAAAGAAAGAACTTCCCCCCAAATCTAGTGCTCATGATTTATTTATGTATCAATTTGGAAAAAATCTGAGAGGAAGAATTATATCTAGAGAATAAATGAGATAGCAGCAACTCACTTTGTTTCTCTAAATGCTACAGAATAATGATAGTGTGTATGTCTCTAATAATTTGTACTCATTTTTTTCTGTTCGTATCAATTTAATGTTTGCAGTAAAACTCCAATAGTGAACATATTGGCTAAATTTAGTACATTACATCTGCAATTATTGAGGATGATCAGAAATGTTGTATGTTAGAGATAATTGGTGTAAGTTTAATGTCCTCTGCATTTCAAATGATGAAGAAATGAATATGTCATGCCCTATAAAGATGAGAAAAATCCTGTTGTTTATCCATTTGAAGCATAAAACGAAAGGTATAATGAAGGGATACGTAATGTTGAAACTAACATTGTCTCCAAAACTTCCTAGGGATATGATATATTTCAAGTGTACTTTAATAAGTTTCTCAGAAAAAAATTTGATGTTGAACAGTTTTCTTAAGTCATTTCAAGTACAAAAGCTGCCATTAAGAAGTCTGAGACAAATAGTTACAGACTGGGTATTTTTCTGTAATTGTGATCCAATTTCACACTGGTTTTAAGGTCACAAAAGCTCAAAGGTTATTCCTGATACATGATCTCAATCTCCAACAGATGAGACCAGCCCTCATGAGTACATGTTGCAATGAGACTATCTTCAAAACTGAAGAGATTATTATGGAAGTATGAGCATGACAATGTGTCAGGAAATATACAAAGGATTATGAGTAAAGCAAAATGAGCACAGGAATCAATTGCTGAAGTGTCACAGGTTACTGACATCATAATGATGACATACAACTTCTTTTAAACTTTACTTGTTTTTAAAAGCTTTTGAAAGAAGCACAGCTGACCTAATCTATCATGGGTAGACAGACTCAGGATCCTTTCCCTCTGGAAAACAAGGCAGACTTTTCTTTTTTTTCTTTTTTCTAACTTTCCACTATTGGACACTATATCCAAAGTTGAATGGCTATAGAACAAGTGGAATAGCTTTCATTTTATAGTTGTGTCAACACTACCCAGTCGTGGTTGTACAGCTGGTTATTCTTTAACGCCTCTTACACTCTTGGGAACTGCTGTCCTCCAAGACATAAAAAGAGAAAATGAACTTGCATTGTAGTGGAAGAGATTAAAGCTACATATAAAAATTTCTAGACAGGAAGAATTGTTATATTTTGAACACAGAAGGAAACTGATGAGTCAGCCTTTCTTTCTCTCTGTCCCTCTCAGCTCTCTAATCTCTCTAAAGACATTTCTTTCTAACGTTAAACTGGTTTGTGTGTGTCATTCTGTTTTAAAGATTGTTGTTATTTATACCCAAGTTAGATGAGAAACATATTTAAAATATATATATGTCTAAAATAAATCGTTACATCTATATGCCACCTTACTCTTTCCCCCAAAGCATTAATAACGATCTTCAGAAAAATTGCTCAGAAATTCAGTTTGCTACTTTGAACACCCAATTTTTTATTGAGAACCTCAGAGAAAAGAAACACCCAAGTCATTTGCTAATTGCATTTACTTGAGACATAAAGCTGGAGTACTTCTTGTCTTATTAGGGACATTAGAAGCAATCTATTTCAATAGAAAGCTGAGATACAAAACTACAGAAATATTTAGTCAAAGAAACTAAAAAGAAGGAATAAGTTGCCATTTTAATGTTACCATTTCTTTCAAATCAAACACAGAGCTTCCCAACTGGGATGCTGATACAACCAAAGGAGCTGTGGGTGTGCCAGCATAGTGAGGCCTGCAGTCCTCAGGGTGTTTGGTCTGGGCCCAGGGCCCAGGCCTACCCTAGCTTTCAGTCTCTGCTGGAAGAAGCCATCTTTTTTTATAACCCTGGTGTGTTATACAAATATTATTTTCAATGAGTGCTATGATGTGGAAAATTTTAAGAAGCTCTGCTGTACAATATACAAGGTAGACAGTGGTGTCAGTGGTAGTGTGTTGGTAATCACCCTAATCACAATGATAAATACATAAATGTGGGGCTCCTAAAATCCCTTGGAAGGAGGACAGAAAACTCCTCTTTTTAATCTACTAGGTTTTAAACTACGCTTGTGTTTGATACAATCATCTTCAAATGATTCCAGGGAAATGTGAGCAGTCAACTATTAAATGCTTTAACTCTCTTAAATTTACAGCATTACGATTAGTAAACATCTACCTCACTCTTACAAATAAAACAAAAAGGATATATTTATTTTGATATCCTGGCTTTCTGTTTCCATGAGCCAATTATACCACTCCATGGACATTTAGACTGTTGCTAATAAAGACCATTTTCTCCAGGTTTTAATTTTGCAATTATAAGCAGAATTTTAGAAAACTTCCAAAAGTAAGGTGGTTTATTTGATTTTCTGTGGGTCTAGAGTCTAATTCCCATTTAGTGACCAATAGATCTCTTCTTGGCTTTGGAAATACACCCACAGAAATCATGACATTCTTGGCTTCTGTTGAAAATTCTTCCATTTTTCAAAGCATTTACAGTTATGAAACTTTTACTTCAAAACAAAAACACCTCATGTTTATTATTTTTTCAGTTTTTGTGTGTGTGGTGTTCTATTTTTAAATTGAACCCATTTCAATATGGCCTTTTATTGCCCTCAGATTTAATTTAGCAGACTTTGCCTTTAAAAGAATTTCCTTGTGAAAATGTAGTGATTTACTTGTATACGTGTGCCATAATCTGTTCTTTGAAATGCAAATAGTACTACAGAGAAATGAAATACCAAGATATCTAAGCCTTGATGGCCATACAGGGCTAAAAGAAATAGTAAGGTAGAAAATATTGCCTGTCTCAGAGTGAACATTTTAACAGGTCATATTTCATAGGAACACTAGGTATACTAAAAAGTTGATAATGTTTATAAACACTTCTATTGCTTTAAGTATATATTTATAGGTCATCTTAAACACCTCAAACATGTTTCTTAACATCCTCTAAGATGCAGACAAACTACACAGCAATTTGAATGCACAACTATTAAGTACCAGTCACTACAACATCACTATATATCTCATTTAATTTCACAGTTTGTGAGGTATGAACTGTTCTCCCCACTTCACCATCTGCCTCTACAGTTTGAAATATTCATAGGACTATCAAAGGGACCAGGAAAATGCCAAGTTTAACAGATAAAAAGAAATATGAATGAATTTTCACTTAAAATGATGGGCATTTAGTGTTCAGAGACTCGGGGCTGGGCCTAGGATGAACTCAGTCAGGATGTGAATGGGTCCCAGAGAGAGAAATGAGGCCTGATAATCTGAACCCAACAGTCATACCTTTGGAGGACATGGGAACCCTTTTGGAGTTATTTTTAACAAGGATGCTAATGGCTCTTTGGGGATCTTCAATTCATGTATGAGCCAGTGGCTGTGAAAAAAACTCTGAAATGGAGAGTTCTAGAGACACTCATGATGAGTTGGGACAAAGCAGCTGAAAGAACACTGAGATTGTGTGCGCTATGTTATTGCTATATTCCCAACACCTATAACTGTACCTGGCACATAATAGGTGTTCAATAAATAATTGCTGAATGAATAAGAAAGCTTGGAGAGTAGAGAAGGATTTCCTTAGAATCCTTGGAAATTGGTCATAAATCTCTAAAACTGGTGACACTTGGATCCAGTCATATGTCCCAAACTCCTCTTATCTGTGTTCATGTAAATCTCAGGCCAGTTATCTGCGTCCACATACAAATAAACTGTGACCTCCTCTTGAATCATAGTACCCTAAACTCTGTGAAAGGGGGACAAGCTCAGGGTCACACAGTCTAGCTTCCTACACTGAGTCGCCATCTACTCTCCCCAAATTGCTACTCTAATGTATTTCCCAAACCTGTGTTGGGAAGGAAAAAATTTCCTCTACCCTTCAAGGCTCTTCTGGCTGGTCTACTAATTAAATTGACATGAGACAGATTAACAAGAGAAAATCAAATTTAATTATGTAAATACAGGGAATCCACATAAACATGAGAGATTTCAAAGACATTCAGGCAAAATGAGGTAGATATGTCATTCTGGATCAAGGAGAGGGGGCTAGGGGTCTGGAGCTTCACAGGGAGGGAAGGCAATTTACAGAAAGTATGGAAAGAGTAAATGTTTGGTAAGCAAATGTTTGCTGGGTCATCCAGAAACAATGGGACATAGAGAGGACTTTGATCAAATAGGTCTTAATAGTTTCCTCCCTGGCTACCATACGTAGTTGATATTATAACTATAGTAGCTATCTATGTTGATAGCTCCCTTCCTGAAACAGGCCCTCTACATAAATTATTTTAGGCAATAAGGGAACAGGCAAAAATAAAAACCTCCTCGGTCTTCTGTTTCTTAAAAATAATCAGCCTAAAATAATCCACATGCCACAGAGACACATTTTTAGGTGACGAATTTTGCTCTACACATCTGAACATGAGAATCAATTAGAGCAATTCTTTAAAAAAGATTCTCAAGTCTTCCTTTGAAATTCTGACACCAGAAATGTTTATATTTTTAGTGAATAGGCAGCATGTGAAATGCTTTTCTAAAGCATCATCTCCATTTTCAGACAATGGTTAGAAACTTCTATGAACTAACTCACCTGCCCAAATTTTGGCACAAATAGACCAAAGCAACCATCTTCATTTATTCAGTCATGCAGCATTTATTCAACAATATTTAATGAATGTCATATGTGAGGCACTTCAGGGAAAAAATGAAAAGACAGGACTTTTCATACACTACTGGAACTAAATCTAGGTAGAATGACATCAGAATCTAGATTCATTGTGGAATGAAGGGAGGCACTCAAGGGTCCTGAGCATAACTGTGATATCATCAGATCTGAGTGTTGGAAACAGCACTCTGGGAGTGAAGTCACATCACACATAGGGTGGTTTGGGGACATTAGACTTACATCAAATAACTAGTAAAAAGGCTATTTCTGATATTTCTGTAGTCCACCCAAGAGAGGATGAGAACATGCACCAGGACAAAGGCAATCCAGATAGAGGATTGTTTTCATACCGTTTATTAAACAAAAATATTGGATTAAGGTAATCAATTGCATTGAAAGCCATATGTACAAAAAAAAAAAAAAGTAGATATCAGCAAGCTTCGAACATTAATATCATGATGTTTGCTCCTTCAAAAATATTATCAAATACTTATATGTTCTTGGCCAAGTTAAAGATACAAAGGTGTTTTACATGAATATGACATAAACCCTGCTCTCAGTGGCCTTTTTTTAGCAAGGGATTCACAATTACGCTGAGACAATTACATAGTATTTAAAAGAAGGACTATAATGTTACTATTAAAAAAGTACCATCACATAATAGAGAGCAGTGGGTTTAATGATTTAAAGAAAATTTATGTAGGGGCATAATGAATAAATAACCCTTTCAGAAACAATCATTTCTTGCATAGTCTTCTGTGAATTTTGGAGTGGTTTTATACATTTATTTACAGTCCATTCTCTCTGAAAAGGAGTGATGAGTGGCAGGGTGATATTACTGGTCACAATAGACAGGGAGAGGCATACAAGTCCAACAGTAAAATTAAATCCATTAAAAGCATAGAAGACTTCTCAGAATATTATTTACAGTAATCACCATGTTGTGGATCAAATTTCTATTTGAAATTGCTTTTCCAGATTACTCTTCTGAGGTTTCCTACTTAATGAGGTATCTGGCAGGGAAGATTTGGGAAACATTTATCCAAAATGCCAGAACTGCTTTCCACTTTGCTAAAATGCTAGCAGGAAGCTTTGAACATGGCAACACATTTGCGAGACATCATTGTCACATTTCCCCTAAAGGAACAATGTGAATAGATGCTAAGAGAGCAGTGAATCAGATTGTCGATGCTGGGCTTATGTTATTGAGTTTCCACGAACACGGTCCTAATTTTGCAATCACTTTGCCATTTTAGGAATGAATTCCACTTTTCAACTTGTTTTTTCCACAGATGTTTAATCCCATGTGACCCTTTATTCTATCATTCATCATGTTCTGTCACTTGTCCTACTCTTAGACAATATGTATATAAGAAATTAAGTGAATTAAAGATTAGCCAATCCAATACAAAGCTAATGAACTTGCTTGGCAGAAACCGAATGCATTCAGACTGAAACAAGTAATATCCCTTGTGCCAGACTGCAGTATCCATTGAGCTAAGTGGTCTGTTAGTGACTATGTATCTCTATGATAGATCTAACTATATTGCATTGGCATTAATTTGTTTCCACCTCTACATCATCTACCTTTCTTACTAAAATATGTGTTTTTGCAGGAATTTACTATGTCTTACTCACCTGTGTACCTACAGAAATCCCTCTCACCAAGTTAGGCTCCCAATAGTTGTACAATGGATGACAAATTAACTGCCTAAATGAATTAATCAGAATTTTTATTTGTTTGTACCTGTGCTCTTTTATTTGTATCAGTTATTCAATTTTTGGATTAGCATAAGATTTTACTTCAAATTCTTTAAATTCATACTTGAATTGAAAGCCATGATATAAAAATAAATGTTGTATTAGATATTTTTCATTCAAAACAATGAGCAAATATATTAATATGTTCTTAAATTCATGAGCTTTTTAGTAGATAATATTTATCTGAGTACTTGCATACTCCCAGAAGAACTCTTCAAACAGGATGAAAATAATTACTAGTTGTAAGCTTGAAAACTATCATGAAAAAAATAACCTAGAGGAAAAATACATGAAGGTAAGAAGAAAACAGTCACTGAGGACATCCAGAAATAATGTGATTATTCAGTAATCCCTTTCCAGTATTCATCCCTTTGTTCAACTGCAATGTCTTCCAATGTTCTCTGAAGGGTAATTAGGTAAATACCTAGCATTCTTATAATAATAATAAAAAAGGTATTCTGCTACTCAGAGAAAATAAATAGTCTAACAAGAGAGAGAATAATGAAGAAAAGAATAGTCATGCCAGACCTAAGGGGAGAATGAGCATAAAAGAAGCAAATGACATAATTAACTAAGATGTCACAATGTAAATGAGTGGAAAACAAAATTGTACTTTGTACTGTCTCCTCACGATCTCTGTGATCAGTTACCCAGAAAACAGTGTCAGATGACATACTGTCATGTGTATATGAAGATGGTGCCATGGTCTGTCAGCAACAAATCTACAAAACAGGTTTGTTTTTCAAGTATGAAAAGTTGGCAATACATTCATTCACATTCTCTCATCTGGTCCTCTTGTGAGCAATAGTGTACACTGGCAAGTTGAAGTTACAGCCACAGTTGTGAGCCTAGAACAAAACATACAAAACAATTTAGGGAATGAAAATCAGTCAGATTGTAATTAGTGCATGGAGGAGATTGAATACCCTAAGCTGACATATTAGCACCAAGTTTTGACTAAGCTTAACTATCCATATAGTGTCAAATAATCTACATTTAATCCAGTTTTTTAAAAAAAGCAATGTCATTATACCTCAATGAATTCCAGGAAGCATTCCTAATTCTTCCTTATTATACATACTTTAGCATGTGCATTACAAATAGGATGCCAGGCATGACTTAACTCTGTAACTATGTGAAAATAAGAGGAAAATTCTTGATATGTCTCAACCTATTTTTGGTGGGAAACACAACCCAACTAATATTATGAGTGGCTCCTGTGGGACATCTCAGTCACTGGCAGGTGAGTTTGAGGTCCCCACAAAGTAAATAAATTGAGTAATAATCATTCCATTTTTTGACTGAATGCCTCTGGTGGAATGTTGTAAGCAGCTATGTTTAAATGACAAAAGCATTCTAGTGCAGATTTTGTAGCCAAGCACGGAGAGGAACTATCATTAACTCGAAACTACCCTGTGTCAGGTGCTATACCAGTTTTGTGCTCAATTCTAACAATAGAACTATGTAGCATTATCTTCATTTTCTAGATAAGAAACTAAATCTTGGGGTAAAGAACTTTGCCAGAGTCAAACAGAGTGAAAGCTTCAGAATATGGCCAGCAACACTTACTCTAAATTTCAGGGTCATTTTTATTTAAAATAAAAATAAATAAAACCCAACAATTTGATAGAATCCATACAATTTGTATTATTTATATTAGCCAATGGATATAACTACTTGACTTAAAAACCCAAGTGGAGAACATGGATTTTCAGATGATCATAATTTGTGACCTAGGGTTTTAAAGACACAAGATGTATTGACAGAAATACCCCATTTTCTCAGTTATTTTAGCTCTATCTTAAAGACTGCTAGATTGGCAGAATTCCTGGGTAGTTACAGCATTCCAGTGATTCTAATATTTTAAGAGATGGTTATAACCCAGAAACTAAACATCTGTTAAGTCTAAAATAAAAGTATTTCTTTTATTAATTTATCCAAGACAGTTAAAAATGCCACTATCAGATCAGCATGGCTTATCAAGACCCCTATATATATGGACAACCCAATATCCATTGTATTAAACCACATGCTCCAAAACAGACCAAAGCAATTCTAATTACCATTCTGTATGAAGTTTCTCTGCCTGAATAAAGTTGGGAACATTATTTTATTTACAAATTAGGTGGCAACTCAGCAAGAGTAAAGCTACATACTACATAATATATACATACATGTAAACTTCCAGTCATCAGAATTCATGTATGTAAATGAATCACAGAGAAACAATCATTTCATTAAATTATTGGGAGGTTGGTTTAAAGGTTCTTCTTCTGCATTCCACAACTTCCTGTGAATTCTATTATACTACTTACCATGTTGTTTTGCCAGTGCCTTTCTCCCCAACCAAAGTATGAGCTTTGCAAGGTTTGTACAATGCTTTGTAAGGACTGGGTCTTTCTCTCTATGAACGCAGTGTATAAATCAGTTCTTGTATTCACCATTTACTTAGTGAATAAATAAATGAATACTATAAAGTAAAATATCAAATTACATAATGGCATCATAGCTTATAATCCATCTTTGCATCCATGAATGAATAATATTTCTTCCCACATAACCCTTGAATGCTGAAAATATATCTTTAGTTCATCCAGGTACAAATTTTGTAGAAGAAAGTCATGTTTAATCACGTATAGATGAAGTAGAATTATTACTCAAAAGCAAAAGGAGCCACCTAGAGTGCCCATGACAGAAGCTGAAAGGAGTTGAGTTGCCTTGAATTCTGGGCAATTGTTGTATGCTGGTCCCTAGACAATAAGGTAGAGCTGGTGAAGTTTGTATCTCAGATGACCTTTGCCCTCCAGTTTTTTAACTTCTTTGACCTTTTGTCTCCATTCCCAGGCATCCAGAGCTTTTAGGATGGGCTCTGACTGTCAAGACTGATGCGGTAGAAAGAGCATAAGCTTTGCCTCCATGCAAACTAGGAAACTGGCTTGGGTGTGAGTTAATTGCTCTGACACTTAGTCCCTTCAGTGCAAATTCACAATCATTATGGTGTTTCCCTAAGAGAAATGGGGTGGGCATGTATGAAAGGCTGTAAGTGAGAACGCTCTGTAAATTATATTATTTAAAAGAGCCTTAAAATTGGGGAACTTCTAATTCCTCTCTGCTCTGAATTATCTATGACCTAAACAACTTCATTGTTTCCCCTCTCAAAACTTCCATCTCTCAGTGCGATTGTGGATGCAGAAAACAATCTAATTGCTGCCTGAATGTATTCGCTTCAAGCTAAAGTGTCTGAGAAACATTAAACCATCTTAGTTTGTTGATATTTTCTAAGAGGAGATTGTGACCAGTTACTTTGGAGGTTGTCAGGGACAAATCCTTCTTTTGTCTCATCTGGTTGAAATCCCTACCCTAAGAAACACAGGGGTCACAAAGACGGCATCTCGGAAAGAAAAGGCTATATATCTAAATTTAACGCTCCAACACATAAAGGATGGTAATTGAATTTCCTGAAATTTGCTAGTCTGAAACTTTAATTAAGAGAAGCCAAGACATTAAGACAGTTTTGTATCAAATATATAGAATAGCGGTACTTAACTATGGGATGACTTATGTTTCCACAGTGATTGTTAAAATTATATTTATTAAAGAAACCAAGTATAACCATTTTAGCTTTCTAGAAAGGAATACTCTAAGAGGTAAGATTAAAATTAGGGAAAATGAGACCATTTATAATAGGTCATTATGACTCTGAATAACAATGATTATTGGTTCTGCTTAATAAAACTGTCATCTAACACAAAATAGATATTAAGTTAAATTACATTATATTATCACTCTATCATGCTGCAAAATTAAGTGCAAAGCTTTCAAAAAAAAATAAATCCATAAGAAAACAGACCCAATATTAACCTTTACTACCTTTTTCCAAATGGTTTTAATTAAAAGAAACTGTGAAGAATAAAAGAAAGGTATGCTATAAAATGCTGCTTTTTTCTAAAGCACATAACCCAACATTTATTATTTACATATTTAATAAATGGTCTAGCTCTGATCTGGTAAGTCCAGGATCAGCCTTTTTCAAACTTTTTTCCTGTTATTCAGCTTTTGCTCCATTCCAAAGCTCTTCTCTAACACCTGTCTCCACTGTCCCCTCTGCAAACTAAATCATGTAGAGGAATCTGGTTTACCTATTTATCACTACCGTTTTTAAGTCTTATTTCACTCAGGCACTATTTCTCTCAAGGGTATTTCTGGGGCTCCCAGAATCAAAATCACACATGTGAAAATACTGATTTCCTGAACTTTCCCCAGACCTGTTGAGTCAGAACCTCTCTGGTGAGGCTAGTAAACCTGTATTTCAATGTTCTCCAGAGGTGTTTCTTCATATCTCTGGGTTGTGAATCATTGTACTGCAACCACTGTCAATTGGTAAAGAGAGTCTAACGCATACTACTGCTGCGTTGAACACTTAGTTGGTTTTTAGTTACTCTATTAGTGAAAACATTTGTTGAAAATATACAATTTGCCAGGCTGTTTACTAGGTCTAGGCAGTAGAGCGACTAAGATAAAGGCACATCCTTCCTCGCATTCATCTTAGAGCCTAATCATAGGATTTTCCTTTCTGGAATTACTACCTCATTATTATAACATTGTTTATTTAAGGTTTTTTATAGATTCCTGAGTTCCCTGCTTCTGCAGGTATAAGCCAAAAAGAGTTTTAAGTCAAATAAAATAATATAGCCATTGAAATGAAACAATGATAGTATATAAAGTGGACTCTAAATAGATGAAGAGAAATCAGTGAAAAGGAAGACTGAAGTATGCAAAACACAGCACTCAAAGAAAGTAGTGAAAGATATTAAGGAGAATTTAAGATACATGGAGGAATAAAAAAATACAAGAAGCTGTGACAAATGTAGAACAAAATTTCCAGTGAGAAATAATCATGTTCATTGGGAAGGAAATATTTACAATGATAGCTGAAAATTTCTTAAACTGAACACAGTGATGAGTCCTCATCAAAAAGTAAGATAAACAATAAGACAAATTATCCCTAGTCCTTTAGTAGTGGGGCTGCAGAACACCAGGGACAAACAGAAAATCTTGGAATCAAAAGCTAAAGAGAAGTAAGTTTCACATTTACAAAGGAACAATCAGACTGATAGCTGATCATATCAACATTAGCAGAGACTAGGAGACAGTGGAGTAATAACTTCAAAGTGCTAAAGGAATAAACTTCAAACTAAAGTTAAATGATTAAGAGAGGGGGTGGAATAATTTTTTTATTGAAGTATAGTTGATATGCAATCTTATATTGGTTTCAAGTATACAACAAAGTGGTTCAACAGCTACCCACATTTTTAAATCCTCACCCCAAGTAGTACAGTTATCATGTCAACATAGGAAGATGTTACAGAATCATTGGCCATATACTCCCTGCTGTACTACCATCCTTGTGACAAACTTATATTATGTTTGAGGATTTTTGTGTCTCTTTATCCCCCTCACTCTCTCCACCCTAACCCAAAAATTTTAAAGACATACAATGACACAGTTTCCTAGCTTCACTTGAAAGAAATACTAAAGAATGTATTTTATTAATAAGTAAATAAATCCATAAATCTGTAAAGGAATGTTATTCAGCAAGGAACAATGTACAAATAAGTTGGTAAAGATGTATTGTGAAATATAATAAGTTTAGGGTAGAAAGGAGAATAATGTAATTTTTATGGTTTAAATAAAACTAGACCTAAATTATGGATAATGCAAATCTTTCTTGACAAGAGATTTATAAAAATAGATTGTCAAAAGGCAATTTTATAGCTTAAATTAATTTAAGGAGATACCAAGAGGCACTTGAATTCACATTAAATGTGTAATCAAAATCAGTTTATTTCCCTTTATATAATCAATTTAATAGCTGCTTGAACTCTATTGATTTAAAAACAGATTTTTTTTTACCAGCTTCCCCTAAAAGGCTTGTTTTGTTTTAAGCTACAGTCAATTTCTTAATATAGTTTTGGGCATGTAAAATATGTCAAAAATGCAATTGTTGAATGGTTAGCTGTTCACAAAGAATGAAGGCCCCCATTAAAAATTTCTTTTACTTATCAGAGTCTGGTTTATCAAGTTATAGACATTAGCTACCATTATAGTAGTTCAGGCCAACCTTGTTTTATTGTGCTTTGCTTTATTGCATTTTTTGTAAATTGAAGGTTTGTGGCAACCCTGTGTTGCATATATCTAGCAGTGCCATTTTTTTCCAGCAGCATTGGATCATTTCATGTCACTGTGTCACATTTTGGTAATTCTTGTAATATTTTTCAAACTGTCTCATTATTATTGTGTTTTTTATGGTGATCTGTGATCAGTGAGCTTTGATGTTCCTACTTTAATTCTTTTGGGGAGCCACACACTATACTCACATAAAATGACAAACTTAATCGATAAATGTTGAATGTGCACTCCCTGCTCCACCGACTGGCTATTCCCCCAGCCTTCTCCCTCTCCTCAGGTCTGCTTATTCCCTGAGACAGAACAATATTGAAATTAGGCCAATTAATAACCCTACAATGACTTTTTAAGTGTTGCAAGTGAGAGGAACAGTCACACGTCTCTTACTTTAAATCAAAAGCTGGAAATGATTCAGCTTCGGGAGGAAGGCATGTTAAAAGCCACGACCGGCCAAAAACTAAGGCTCTTGCACCAAACAGCCACATCGTGAATGCAAAGGAAAGTTCTTGAAAGAAATTAAAAGTGCTACTCCAATGAACACATGAATGATAAGAAAGTGAAAAAGCCTTAGTGCTGATATGGAGAGAATTTTAGTGGTTTGCATAGAAGATCAAATCAGCTACAACATTCCTTTAAGCCAAAGCCCAATCCAGAGCAAGGCTCTAAATGTCTTCAATTCTATGAAGGCTGAGAGAGGTGAAGAAGTTGTAGAAGGAAAGTATGGAGCTGCAGAAGGAAAGTATGAAACTAGTAGAGGTTGCTTTGTAACGTTAAAGAAAGAAGCCATCTCTATAAGATCAGGTGCAAAGTGAAGCAGCAGGTGCTGATGTAGAAGCTGTAGCAAGACATCCAGAAGACCTAGCAAAGATCATTAATGTAGGAGGCTACACCAAACAGATTTTCAGTATAGACAAAACAGCCTTCTATGGGAAGAACATGCCATCTAGGCTTTTGTAAGTTGAGAGAAGTCAATGCCTGACTTCAAAGATTCAAAGGACAGGCTAACTTAGGGGTTTAACATAGCTGGTGACTTTCACTTGAAGACAATGCTCATTTACCATTTCAAAAATCCTAGGGTCCTTAAGATTTATGTTAAATCTACTCTGTCTATGCTCTATAATTGGAACAATAAAGCCTGGATGACAGCACATCTATTTGCAACATGGTATACTAAATATTTTAAACCCACTGTTGAGGTCTACTGCTCAGAAAAAAAGATTTCTTTCAAAATATGACTACTCACTGACAATACACCTGGTCACCCAAGAGCTCTGATGGAGATACACAAGATTAGTGTTGTGTTCATGTTGTTCTTAACACAACATCCATTCTGCAGCCCATGGATCAAAGAGTAATTTTGACTTCAAGTCTCATTATTTAAGAAATACATTTCATAATCCTAAAGCTGTTATAGACAGTGATTCCTCTGATAGGTCTGGGCAAAGTAAATGGAAACCTTCTGGAAAGGATTCACCATTTTAGATGCCATTAAGCACAAAAGTGATTCATGGGAAAAGGTCAAAATATCAATAGTAACAGGACTTCAGAAGAAGGTGATTTCAGCCCTCATGGATGACTTGCAGGGTTTCAAGACCTCAGTGGAGAAATAACTGCAGATGTGGTGGAAATAGAAGAGAACTCTTGTCAGAAGTGGAGCATGAGGATGTGATTGAATTGCTGCCATCTCATGATAGAACTTTAATGGATAAGGAATTGCTTCTTATGGATGAGCAAAGAAAGTGTTTCTTGAGAATGGAATCTACTTCTGGTGAATACACTCCAGGTGAAGAGACTACAAAGATTACTGAAATGACAAAGGACTTAGAATATTGCAAACTTAGCTGATAAAACCAGCAGTAGAGTTTGAGATGATTGACTCCAATTTCAAAAAAGTTCTACCTTGAGCAAAATGCTATCACACAACATCACGTGCTACAGAGAAATAGTTCATGAAAGAAAGAGTCAACGGATGCAGCAGATTTCATTGTTAACTTATTTTAAGAAATTTCCACAGCTACCCCAGCCTTCAGCAACCACCACCCTGATCAGTCAGCAGTCGTCAGCATCAAGGCAAGACCTTCCATCAGCAAAAAGAATACAACTACCCAAGAATTGAGGTGATGGTTAGCATTTTTAGCATAAAGTATTTTTAGTTAAGGTATGTGCATTGTTTTCTTAGATCAAATGCTATTACACACTGCAGTATAGAAAAACATAACTTTTATAGGCACTGAGAAACCAAGAAATTATTTGGCTCCCTTTATTGCCATACTCACTTTATTTGAGGTGGTCCCAACCAAACCCACAGGATCCCCAAAGTATGCCTGAACTGGCAGAGAAAAGGAGCTCTGTGGCAGAAAATAGAGCAACTTGTTTATTATATAAGTTAGAGTTCTTATAGAATGGGTTGGTGTGCTGAAGATCAATAACTCTCCTTTGTATTATAGTTATACCTTTGTAAAAACAATGCATGTGTTCTTCTAATATTTTCAGTACTTAATAGTGTAGAGTTTTCCCCTGAATTAAAAGGAACAACAATAATATATTTTGAGTAACTGCTCTTGGTAAAGTTAAAGAGGTAATTTTTTTTTCTCTTCTCTAAGAGACATCTGGCTCTGTTGGTACAAGTATCTATAAGAGGACAAGGAAAAATTTAAATATATATATATATATATATATATATATATATATATATATATATATATATATATATATACAATGAGAAATTCAAAGGATGATCTCAGTTCTGTATTTAATAAAAAAAACTTTCTGGCATTACTGACATCAATAGATTATTAACATATTATAGGAGTTATCAAACACTTGTTTGGTTCAGTCAGGAAAAAAATGGCTACTCAATTCACCAAAAAAATAAACAGATCATTCTTGGGTGAATATGTTCTTTGAACCTTTTGTGTCAGGGAGTGAAAATAAACTGATGAAAATTTTACTTTTTCTGTTAATTGCTACAGAAATACAATTTGTAGTCTTTTTTTCTAGATTTCTTTTCTTACTACATTTCCATGTAATTAAGAAAATGATCCCCTTATTTCTTTCTCCACAATTAATGGGTGCATTCTTTTCTCAACTCCCTAATCTTGTGTGCCTGAGAAGCAGCCCTCCGGTTGTGCTACCGTGACTTCCATTTCTGAGTGAAGGTTATAATTATGAAACATGAAGATAGCAGTGTCCCTTTATCTCTCATGCTGCAGCAGTTGAGGAATTTTTTTCTGTACAGTTAAAAGGCTAGAAATACACTAAAAGTGCCAACATAATTAAAAGAAAAACTATTACAAAAAAGTACAAACATTCTGTGCATAAAATGTTCAAAAACAAACAAAAAATCTGCTTTTAATAGGGCTATATAAAACTGAACAGGTCAATATAGGTATTGGAACTATACTGAGTCCTTAAAGTAATCCAAACATATTAATGATAAAGGACAGAATGTAAAGAAAGAAAGAAAGGAAAGAAATTGCGGAATTTGAATGCTATACTTACATGTGAAAGTAAGAAGCTGAATGGAAAGAGAACTGAGAAATGTTGGAAGGAAGTTACACATGAAGAAATAGTTCAGAAAAAGAGAGTACATAAAGGGAGTCCATCGTGATGAAAAGGCACTGCTTGGCTCTATTTATCATTCATTCATTCATTCATTCATTCATTCACTTATTCATTTATTTTTGCATTGTCTCAGTTTCTCAAAATTGGGCATTCCTAATTTCTGAAAGTTAATGATTGGTATAAATCTTAAAAAGCCTTTTTTTCAGATTTAAAATGCTGCTTACAATGTTACTATCTCTCTGTTAAATCTTGTACTTATACAGCATATGTTCTAATGTGAACCTAAAAGCAGGGCTGCCATATCCATATTTTAAAAAGAAAATTTCAAATACTGTATCAGCTAGTTGATTCATCCATATCTGCTTGTAGGAAATGAATAGTGTGACTTGCCATAATATAAGAAGGCTGAAAAATATTCAAAACGCATTAAGAAGTGGCATTCTGCATGAATGTAAAACTTTATCACCCATAGAGTGCCAGCCACACGTAGGCCCTTTACATTTGTTCTATCATTTATTCTCACACTGAGAAAACAAGACAAAAGAAATTAAATTTTAATCACCATAGACGTAACTATAAAGAAGGTGCCCTTATAATATTAATTATTAATATTTATTTTTAAAAGATAGATATTTATTTTAGGTGATTTAAGGGTGTTCCCTTCTGGAAACAGGACTTTGAACATATGAACTTATTTAGATTAATTTCAACCCCCAAGTTCTGCATCTAACAGGTTCTTAGCTGCTTTTATTAAATAATATATTTTCTTTTTTTATTCTAGTAGGTTTTCTTTGCATGTTCCTAGCTTTATTTTTTTTTATTGAAGTATGGTTGCTATACAATCTTATATTGGTTTCAAGTATAGAACACAGTGGTTCAACAGTTACCCATATTAGTAAATCCTCACTCCCACAATGCGGTTACTATCTGTCAACATAGGAAGATGTTACAGAATCAATGACTATATTCTCCATGCTGTACTGCTATTCCTGTGACCAACTTGTATTAAGATTGAGAATTTTTCTGTCCCTTTATCCCCCTCACTCTCCTCACCCACCCACCCCAACCCTCTCACTAGTGATGATAGTCAAACTCACAAAAGTCCATCACTATTTATAGCCATTTCTTAGTCCCAAGTCAGCATAGCGTTTTGTCAATTTGAAATCATATATGACACTCATTACTAAGATGGTCTTCCTTTGTAATAATTTCGTAGTAAATTGTTCACCTATGTAACCTTTTGATTTCTGATTTAGTGTATTGTTAAAGCATTCATTTTTCCTATCATATGCAAAATTCTCTATTGATAACAAGGAGAGACTAAGCTGGAACACAGGGAATGGTTGTGTAGGTTGTTCACTGCACAACCCTAGAAGTCATTCACATTGTAGACTTTACAGATTTAAGTATTTATTACAATTTTCTGGAAGATGGCAGTATAGTGCCTTGTTCTAATAAAATTAGTTTATTATGACAAATTGCCTACCATGCACATAAAATGTCTTGAGGAACGATGTCTTTTCCAAATTGAATGTAGTGCATTATGAATTAGTGGCCAGTGACTCTGTTAGGTCTGATTGTCCAGCACCTGGCTCAAAGAAGACACTGGGAGAATGTTCATAGGTTCAATGAAACTAATTTGAGTAACAATAGATTTAACAATAACAATAGCTAAACTTTGCAGTCTTATGTACACGTGTTTTAATTGTGACTAATATAAATAAATTCATTTAATGGAAACAATAGTCAAGTATTATCTGGTTGCTTTAATAACAAAGTAAATTAATTCCTTGAAGGTATTTTATACCTATTTGTATTATATGTATTAATGAATGCCTTTGGTTAAATGTAATCTTCATCGTTAACTCTAATTTTTGATAATGGTAAATTTCTGAAGTCATCAGCACAGTTCTCTACTAATTGGGTAGAGTATTTGATAATTCAGTGGATTACTATCAGAAAATTGAGGCTTTTATGGTGAAAAACTCCCCACATAGCCAGATGTGTCACTTGGTAATAGTTTGGGAGAGATATTACTTAAATAATCAGACTTTAAAAATAAGTTATACACTCTCTCATAGAGGAATGGTCAAGAAAAGGCAAAAGGCTGGTGGTGGAGTAGACGGGGGTGACGTGGACATGGTGGGTCAAATCCACCTGGAAGGAGAGCCATGATCAGCTTGAAACCGAATGTGATGTCTGATGAAGACTAAAAATAGGTTTGTCCAGTCGGACAAGTCGAGAGGAGTCAGAGCAAGCAGAGAAAGTGTTATATGAACAATCATTAAACATCCTGACCGTCCCAAAATGTCTTATTCTTAAACTACAGACACCTTGATTATCATCAGAACGTCTCCGTCTGTCTTAGCATTTGCTTCTTTATATTGGAATATATACTTGTTGTTGTTTCTCCCACAGACTATTATGTTCTCCAGGTCCAAGCAATACCCCCAACACCTAGCACGCTGCCTGGTATCATCAGTTTTTTAAATTAGACTGATCTCTGTGAATACCTCCTTCACCATACTATCCATAACCCCCATTCCTATTTTCCCTTAATATCCAGACATATTTTTTTTTGTAAAATACTCACTACTTTGTGCTCAATTGTTAACATGTTCTCTGCTTAATTGAACTGTGAGATCTTTAAAGGCAGAGATTAGATCCTAGTCATCTTTAGATTGTCAGGGACTTGCCTTTACATAGTAGAGTTCCTGTTTGTTTGTTTTTATGAACTAACATTAAGTATTTCAATATTATTGGAAATGAGTCTGATATAGGTAGGAATGAGAAGAGGGCAGACAGAACAACATATGAAGCTGGAAAAATAGGAGGAGATTCATTGTTGGGGTTAATTGATTAAAAATGAGGATCCCAGAGTGACTATGTTTGGTGTGATAGTAGCATTCACCAAGGGAAGCTATACGATAATAATAAATTGGGGAGATAACAATGAACTGAGCCATCTAGTGTGGTAGAGTTAAATAAGTATGTTTGGAGCTTGAGAAATTGGGAACAAAGACAGATTTAGCCATCATGAAAGGCAATACAGGGGACTAATAATAATAATAAGTAACCATTAAAGTACTTTCTCTGTGCTGGTATTGTTTAAGTACCTAACACACATTATTACACTTAATGAATAAACACTGAAGACATGCATACTTACCCTATTTTGTAAATTAGAAGCTGAGCCACAAATCTGTTAATGTTTGCCTCAGGTCACACAGCACCCAGACTGTTGGCATCTAAAATCCATGCTTAGTATAAACCCAGCGCAGGACCTAGACTATCAATCCTTCCTTTCCTATCTATGAGCTGTACAACCTTGGTTATGTTACCTACCCATTCTCTGCCTCAGTTAAAAGTGCATGGTACATACTGGCACTCAATCAATGTTCAGTCACTATTTTTATTAGCCTATAAGTGAAACAGAGGAAAAGGAGACTGCCTAGGTGAAATGTGGGGAAAGAAAAGAGGATTCTCGTGCCTTTAAGAGGTGGTTAGGTGGAGAGAAGTCTCCTGGGGAGTCTCTGTGATCATCCCAAGGAGAAAAGTGAGAACTGGGGCCCTGGCAGAACGTAGAAAGGTCGGTGCAGAGCAGGGCAGGTGGGTGTGGGTGTGGGTCCCACTCATCTGCGGAAAGGACGGCTTGGTGCTAAGAAGAAAGGGGAGGGAAGAGGCCAAATCAAAAGCCTGGTATGCCATCCGGGTGGAAGGTCTGCATAAAGGGATTGAGCAGAGAAAAATGAAAACATTCAGCTTAGATGGTAGGAGCCAAAACTTGGAGATGTTTCTTAAGCAGTGCCCAGGGTTTGTGGGATGCCTGTGACCTGGAGGGTTGGGTTGGTCAGAAAAGAGCTCCTAAAGGCAATGCCTTCCATGAGCTGAGTTTGGTGAGAACAATCAGAGTAGGAAGGAGCGAGGCTGAAGCAGCATCACAGAGCCAAAGAAGGAAAAAGATTCTGGGAAGTATATGGGGAGCTGGAAGGTTGGAGGGAGACCACATTCTCTTCAGCATCCCCAATTCAGTTAATCCCTGCAGCAGTTTAATGAGGTAGGGACTCCATGTATCCCCAATTTTTGTAGTTTAGGAAAATTAGTCAACAATAATTGCCAATACCTTGCCTGGAGTGACCTAGCTAAGGAATGCCAGAGCTGGGATGTGTGTCCAGGTAGTCTGGCTCTAGCCCGTGCTTGTAACCAACCATCTATTACACGTTCCTTATTCCTGTCTGATTCACTCTCTCAGGTGAGTCAGTTTATTATATCCCTTCTACGTTTCCAGAGAGACAGAGAACTTTATATAACTTCCCCTCTACCTCCTCCATGCCCACCAAGCCTGGATGGGGGTGGGAAGTGATATATTTTTAGTTTTTGAGGGATTTCCTTCTTAAGTATATATCTACACTCTGAGTCCTTTCCATTCCCCTAAGGGCTTCACTGTTTTTGGTAACTAGTTTCAGAAAAAGAAGAAAAAAACTAAATATTTTTCAGCTTTTATCTCTATATTATCCTGAAATAAGTGACAGCTTTAGAGCAGAGTTAGGGTAGAGAACGGAGGGAGGTGGCACAGGAGGAATGTACTAAGAAAAAAATGGTTTAGTATTTCAAAACTAGTTAATGAATTACTGAATCACCAGTGGTTTTATTGAACACAGGGAGTTACTTTCTAAACTAAAAGGGTTAGTTAAATAATACTGATTGGCTGCTTGGTGATATCTACAATCTAAAAAAGTATTTCCAAATATGTATTACATCTATGTTTAAAGAGAAAGTAAGATAAAATAATGGAAACATTAATCACTCAGAAGTGATTATACTATTTATACCCTTTCCCTCTTTAAACATTACTTAAAGGATTCAAAACCCCTAATGAACTTAAAGGTCTTGCCAGGGTCCCGGACAATCAATATTGTTAATAATTACATAAGATGTATTAGGATCAATAAGCTCTAGAATTTAAAATAGCTGGATATGGAATCACTTCTGTACAAATCAAATTATAAATAACCCAAACATAATTGAATATTAATGTTGGTTAGATGAGTAGATAACTGCATGAGTAGAATAAAAGGACCAAGCTTAAACTATAATGCTTTACCTCCTGGTCTTCCAAAATACTTTTTTGAATAATTTAATCTCAGTTACATATAGATTTTAAAAGTCTAATTTTTTATTAAAATTAGTTCTTTTTTTTCTCTATGTATTTTCCATTAGCTGTAGATCTATTAAGTATCAAATTCCAATGCTAGAGAGTTGAAAAGATTCATTTGGGTGGACTTGATTGTTGGGGTAATATAGTACATGAAAATTTATCTTAAACTAAATTCAAAATTCAAATTTTTTCAGCCCACACTTACTCTCTAGTTCATGTTTTTGACTGTAGGTGTACCTCAAATTGCCTGAAGAGCATTTAAAAATACTACTTACTGAATTGTGTACTGTACTGAACCAGCCAGGACAGTTAAATCAGAATCTCCAGAGGCGAGCACTAGTGTTTCTTAAAATCTTCCCAGTGAATCCAGGGTGCATCCAGAGCTGAGATCGACCACTCCAGTCTTTTTACTAGCTTTGATCTTAAGAGAGTTCTACTGCTCATTGGGTATGTTAGAAATTCGGGAATGAGAAGATGGTGGGTAAATGCTATTTCATTAATTTATTAATTCACCATGAGAACATGTATATTGAGATCCTGGAATAAAGTGTGTGAAGATGAATAACACAAAGTCCTAGCTCTCAAGAAACTTAGTGTCTACTATAAAGGAGAAACAACAAGGGATATGTATCTGAGAAGATGCAGAATAAAAAAAATAAGGCTAGACAAGTATGTTTGGTCAAATAGAAGTTATTGAAATAAAAAAAGTAAGTGTTAGAATTCTCATTTTAAAATTGCTGGAGGATTCAGAACATCATCAGACTTACATTTTGCAAGAAGGAAGTGGATATAAACAGTAGAGTTATATAATTATTTTTTACTTTTTAGATCAAAGTTAAATGAGAGACTAATGGTAAAAATGAGAATAATCCAGGGGTGGAGAGCAGATGTTAGCAATTATAGATGTGGTGAGAAGGGAGGGGTGGGAGTCAGACCCGAGTCCAGTATTCAGGTGTGGTTTTCTAGGATTCTGGTCCTGCTACCCACAGAACAGGCAAGTGTGTGGAGGGAGGACAGAACTGATTTTGGACGTTCGGCTTTGAGGCACTAGTGGGATATCAGACTGATGTCCCGAAGGCAGCATGGAGTAAGAGATCATGATTTGAGGAAAAACCTCACAGAGATGAAAGTAGGAAGGGACAAGAGCTCCACTCAGAGAAGGTGAGAAAACCACACGAAAGAGAGGGAGTTGTTCCTTGAAACACCTGCATTCTGGTCATAAAAGGGATACATTCAGAAAAGTTGTCAGAGTTTAAAGTCAAGGAAGCCAAGAGAAATATGGTTTAGATGAGAGTAATCAATAATGTCAAAAATCAAAAGATGATACAGAATTGATTCTGAGAAAAGGCAATGAGCTTGGTAACTTGGTAACTAGAGTCTTGCTGCCTTTAACAGACAAGTCTGGATACCTGAAGCCAAGCTAGAAGTGGTTGAAGAGCAAATGCGCAGAGACCAGCAAGACAGAGAATATTGACTATTCTTTGTAGGAACAATCTTTAAAGCAAAAAGGTGACTTTTTTTTATATTACATATTATAGGGGTATAAATGTTTCTTAAATTGTAGGAATATGTCTAATTGTTTTTTTTTTTTGCAGAGGTATTTATGGAAAGGAGTGACTGTAAGTGAAAAGAAAAAAAGTGGAAGTTAAGTAGTTGACTAAAAATCATTTGAGAATCAGTATTTTCTCACGACACCTTTTCCTTAAGAGTCCTCAAATGAAATCAACTAGTATGGCTTGATTAATACTGAACTTCAATTGGTCAGACAATTAATAGTAACATAAAATGATAAAGTTGATGCTAGAGGTAGTTTTTTTTGGTGTTTTTGGTTGTCTTTTGTCTTTTAATTGAAGTATATGACTTATAATATTTGTCTAGGAATATTAGGAAACTAATATCTTATTAGTTTCTGGTGCATATCAATGATTTGAAGTTTTTATGTATTATAAAATGATACCCACAATAAGTCTAGCTATTATCTGTCACCATGAAAGTTATCACAATGTTACTGACTCTGTTCCCTATGATGCGCAATACATTTCCATGACCTACTTATTTTATATCTGGAGGTTTGTACCCTTTAATCCCCTTCCCCTCTTTTGCCCATCAACCCACCCTCCTCCCCTCTGGCAACCACCAGTCTGATCTCTGTATCTGTAAGTCTGTTTCTGTTTTGGTTTGTTTGTTTGTTTGTTTTTCAGATTCCATGTAATAAGTATTTGTTTTTCTCTGTCTGATTTATTTCACTTAGCATAATGCTCTGTAGGACCAATTCATGTTGTTGCAAATGGCAAGATCTCATTCTTTTTTATGGCTGAGTAATATCCCATGGTATATACCACATCTTTATCCATTCATTTATTAATGAACACATAGGTTGTTTCTATATCTTGGCTATTGTAAATAATACTACAGGGAATATAGGGGCTGTATATATCTCTTGAATAGGTGTTTTTGTTTTCTTTGGATAAATACCCAGAGTAGAATGGCTGTATCGTATAGTAGTTATAATTTTAATTTTTTGAGGGACCTCCATACTGTTTTTCCTAGTGGCTGTACCAATTTACATTCCCACAAGTGGGAACGAGGGTTCCCCTTTCTCCACATCTTCACCAACACTTGTTATTTTTAGTCCTTCTGATAATAGCCAATCTGACAGGTATGAAGTGATATCTTATTGTGGTTTTGATTTGCACTTGCCTAATGATTAGTGATGCTGAATATCTTTTCATGTGCTGCTGATCATCTGTATGCCTTCTTTGGAAAAATGTGTATTCAAGACCTTTGCCCATTTTTTATATGGGTTGCTTGTTTTTTTGATATTCAGTTGTGTAAATTCTTTACATATTAACCCCTTATTGGATATATGATTTTCAAATATCTTTTCCCAGTCAGTAGGTTGTTTTTTGTTTTGTTGATAATTTCCTTCACTTACAAAAGCTTTTTAATTTGATGTATTCCCGTTTGTTTATTTTAACTTTGTTTTTCCCTCACCTGAGAAGACTGGTCCCCAAAAATACTGCTAAGACCAGTGTCAAAGATCTAGGGCCTATGCTTGCTTCTACGAGTTTCACGGTTTCAAGTTTTATATATATATAATACATATATATATATATATATATATGTATTATATATATATATATATATAGTTTATTTGAATACTTTAAAAAAGTAATTAAAAAATCAAAGCTAAATATTTCATGCATTTTTCAAATATAAACATTTACAAACATTACAAACAAAATGGAAAAAGCAAAAAATGTAAATTTATGTGAATATTAAACATTTTATAAATTATTCTTAGATTAAATTAAAGTATAAAATAAGCAAAATATTAGAAAAATGAATAACAGTTAATTATTTAAGACAAATTGAAGGCAGAATAATATTCTTTGGTTTTATAAATTTGTGACCTTAAGAGTGAAAGCTTCATTCAATCTATTTTGTGGTAATTTTCTAACTAATCAGTAAGTTCTTTCCATAGCTACATTGTCAGGGAAATGTTGAAGAATAAGTTTAAGCTATTTCTACACATTGTCCTCTGATTCCTTCATCTTCAAATAATTCTACTTCTTGTTTGATAATTTTAACATCTTTTTTATTTACCTTTTTCCTCTTCAGAACTGCAGTTTTAAAAATTAAATTAGAGCTGTATTTGCTGTTTCTCTTGTTTAAACATTTGCAGTTTTGCCTTACCATCTTCAATTTGTTTTACATACTTGGAGATTTCTACACAGAGTTACCTCTCTCACTTTCTATACTACCTTATTTATATGACACCAGGTAGGATTATTCTTACAATACAAGTTTGCAGCACCATGATGTGGTAGCTTATTATGTTAGCCAGTGACCAGTTTAGAATTATAGATCATTTGGGGTTTGTTATTTTTATATAACTTGAACAATTAAATAATTGATTTTAATCTTATGATGTAAAAAACTTCAGATAAAAAATAAAACAATATTATACAAACAGAATTGTCAATACCTTGGTAATTTAAGTTGTTGTCATATAGCTGAATGCTGAAGTACCAAAAACCTTTATTAAAATCACTACTATTAAACAGCATCACTAACAGTGTCATAGCTCTTCTGTATTAAAATAATGGCAGTCATACTAGGTGGACTTTTCTAGAAGTACTAATTTGTACAGTGGTTCAAATTTACAGAATGCTCTATAATTTCTATAATTTAATTATTATGACCCTATTGTAAAGTAATAGTATTACTAAGGTTATAAAGTTGCTTATTAGGGAAGAAATTCTCTTAACATTCAGTTCTTTTGTTCTTTACCTTATGCTGAGATGTCGGATATCCACAGGAAAGTATACTAACATTTTATTCTTTGAATTGTTTATGAGATTTTTAAAAGTTACCATTTAATTTAAATTACTGTATTTTACTTACAGAAAATGATTTGTTAAATTTTTTGTATTTGTAACATTTGCATTATGTGACAGTAAATGATATAAATGTAAAAGCAGTTCTATTTTTAAAGAATTCAAGTTTTAGTAATTTAATATCATGCTTTAGGTGCTTTAGGTAGGAAATATCATACTTAGGTGAGGAAAACTGCAAAAAATTTAAGATTGCCAATTGAAATATAATTTTCAGGGTTTTAAATTTATTTTCGGGCATTTATCTACTGGAATACCCACACATATTCATGCACATATACATAGATGTTCTGACTCCACTTCTGGCTTGAGTTTTATTCTGCCTAGAATAGCCTAGTTTGTCCTTCCTACCTTTCCAAATCTCATTCATTCTTCAAGGTACTATATTAATCCTACCTACTGTCTAACTTTCCTCTAATCACCATAGTATGAATCCTCTCTTCTTCCTTTGAATATCTTCAGTCCTTAGTATTTGTATCATTAAATAAATGAGCTTATTGTTTTGGATGGGTAGCAAATGGCACATGAACCAGCTACAGTCACTTTGAGTTCTGTCTGTCAATCATGACATACCGCTTCTAAGAGAATCATCCTCATCCAGAACGTCTGCTATGTAACTGGCTATGTTTACTCACAAGTGATCTCTGCTTTTACATTTACAGCTGATTTGACTGGGACATAAGGGTAGGCTAGCCAGCAATCTATGAACTGTGGCCAGGCTTGAAAAGATGAGCTAGACCAGTCAGAATTTTTGCCCCTGAATTTAGGTCTAATAAGAGAAGAAAGGATTTTCTGTGATAGTCTAAGGTTTTGAACATGCTTAAAATATGATCTAGCAGAAACTCCCAAGTTGTGCAAGTTGGACTGGGGCAGAGTAGAAAAAGGATGTGAAATAGATCTGAGTCATATTATCTGTGGCTCACTAGCAATTCAAAAACTGTTGATGCTGAGATATAAAAAGCTGTTATAACTCTAGGATTACCTTTCAACTCGAATATCCCTTAGCACCAGGCATGAAACAGTATTTTCTTTGAACATCCTAAACTACAGTGTAAGTGGGACTCTGAACTACTTGAGAAACTTGGCTTATCTAAGACATAGTCCAAGGCTTCCCCCCTTATACCAAGTAAGCTTATTTCAGAAACAATAGATGCCATATTTGAAAGACAAGTTGTTAATGTACAAATCGCTAACTGGCTTTCAGTCTGCAGTGAGACTGTAAGGCAGACTGGGTTGCTCAGGTGAAAAACTATGTTTACTACCAAATATTATCTCCTATATATCTATATGTCTACTTTTCAATTTCTTTGTTTCCAAATACTCCCAAAGAAGTTTGATTACATTTTCTATAGTTAACTATAGTCTCATTTTGCTCAAGAAAGGAATCCCTTAAAATGAATATCAAATTATTTCAGTAATGGATGAGTTTTCACAGCTTATCTGCTCTCTGTACATCCTCCAATTTGCAGAACTCTTCAGAACCAGACCACTGTCTAATGGACCAGACATGTGCTTTTAGTTCATATGAATCAAGGCACATATCACATGTTAGTGGTTTCTGGAATTGCCCCAGAAATCAAAGGTGCAGGTCTGCGATTGAGTGCATTCTAAATATGTATTTTATTGCCCTGATGCTTGTTTGGTTTTTAAATAAATGTCTTAAGATTTTTTTAAACTCTTTAGCTGTATTAAAATAGCATACTTGCCTTGTACTAAAGAAATATCTTTCAGTATAAAAATGAAAATGTAACTTTTTAAATTCTCCAATAAATTCTAAATTTTAAATTACTACTAAATTAAATGGCTTTTATCAGAGGTTAACAATACAGGTTATTATATTAAAACAAGTGCATGTAATCTTATTGAGCCAGTAGGTCACAGAAATAAGAGAGAATGTGTTTAAATCACAGGAGAGAAGGGATATTGGATGGATCTGTGAAATAATTTTTATTATAGTATCAGCTGATTGATAGTAGTGATTCTCAGAAGGGTTCCAATATTATACCTTTTAAAAGCCGCAGATAAGTGCAACCATGGTGAACAGCACAGCAACAGTCTGGCAAAGAAAAAGGGTCAGGGCTGGCTAAATATGGCAGGTGTCAAAATAAAAGGTTAGGCTCTGTGCCTGGGGACCCATCTGTCAGATTAAAGTATGATAAGGCAATTAATGTATTCATTTATATTGCTTATGACAAACCATGTATTCGATAAAAATGGTCAACTTAAACATTCTCTACTGTTCTATAAAAATTAGAATATAAAAATAAAATGTTCAAGACAAGAAGCAAGATCTGGTAATGAAATGGGTTGTTTACATAAATAAATAAAGGTTTGAGGAATTATGGTAGCCTACAGTGAAGGATTAGAACTCTTAAATGTAACATCTTTACAATAGAGTGATTAAACTAAGGACCTACAAAATTGATATTTATGTTGTAAGATAATTTTGGTAGCATTTCTGGTGAGTTCAGCATGCTTTATATTCATTAGGCTAGATTTCATAATCTAGTAATAAAATGAAGCCCAGAAAACTTCTGAGGAAATGGAAACTTAGAAATCTAAGATATGTGTCTTGCATTTTCTTTAAATGTTTTGTTCACAACTTTGTCATTATTAGAGCTTTCATTTTCATTTTGTGACTAATCCTGACTCTTCTTTACTTGATTTATTATTTATTTAGCTTTCTCACTACTTCTGTTTTACAATCTGTTTAAACTAGAGTGTATTTATATTTAATACTCATCAGTGAAGCTTTTTTTACAGATCAAATAAATTATCAGAAACTTCCAAAATGTCTAATTTTACTGGTCAGTAAAAAATATACCCAGAATTATGAGAAAAATTAGATTTACTGCTGTCTAAAATGTTATGCACAAACTGATATCTCCCCAAATTTTCCTCCAAATAAAATAAAGCTCTCAACTATCATGTTTTAATAATTTAAACTCACACCTTATGGTACTACCAATATTTGAAGAGAAACAACATGTTAGTCTACATGGTAATATGCTATACAGAGAGAAAATTCAAGTTTTATAATTGCAGAGGGACAAATGCCTGTATAAATGTTATTGCCAAGTTACACATGCTGTTTATTAAATGATAAAATTTAATAAGTAAAGCCATTGGAAGCATAAAGAAGATTCCTTTGGTTTTGAAAAGAACAGAGGTACTGTGTTCAATAGATTTATTTTCTTGATGTTGAAGCAGGTGTACTTTCATTATGAGTACTTTCCATTTATTAGAAGGACATTGGTTAAACTTTAAGTCAGTGATTTTCCTCCCCTTCTAAGTCCTAACATTATTACAGTCTTAAACTATCTTCTATTGGGCATATGAAATGGCTTTCTCTAACATAACTGTAATGTTAGAAAAGAAGTTGAGGAAGTAGGAGTAAATAAGAAGATGCAAAATGTAAACTTTGTTAAATGCTCTATTTAATAGTCTGATACATGCTTTACAAATTATGTTTGAAGTTTAATTATAATTAACCACTATTTAAAATTTAATTCACTCATGGGCTCATTTCCTGATTCAGAGTTCAATGTTATTCCTTTTGCTGGTTTTATTACATTGGAACCTTAATCCTCTGTTATCTCTGCTTCCTGTTTACCTTCATTTGTCTGGATGTACTTGAAAATGCACCAGGCCAAAAACACCAAAAAACTTTCCCCTATTCACCACTCTGTACAACTCTTCAAAACTCTAGGATATGCTGCATAATAAAAATATTAATTTCAATGGAAAATCAAGATGTCACTGAATTTTGTATGAACCCACAAGAACAATACACCAAAAAGAGGGTAAGATTTTTGTTTTACTTCTTGATGGTGAGAATTATCATTTTTAAGTTAGTTCTTTCACAGTATATAACCTGTCTTTGCATGGGAAGAAAATATACAATGGGGCTCATTTTATATAAAGAAAAATCAACCTAATTTTTTTCTTTCATTTTTCTGCAGAGGTATATAAGGAAACACTTGCTGTGTATCCACTCACTTCAATTCAGCCATTTGAAGAAATTATGAAAATTCTGATAAGTTTTAATACTTTCATTTGCTCTGGCATAGTATAAATATGCACTGATCTATCATCACAGGTATGCTTCCACTAATTTCCTCTTACCAATCAGATATAAATGCATACTAATCTGCACATTGTTTTCTTCTTTTAGAAAAAAGCTTAAGATGTATAAGAATACTTGGAAAAAACAATTTTTTTCATTTGTCAATCTTTTAACCCATGGTAATTGTAAATGGTATTCATGAGTATCTTAATTCTCTTAACACAGGCTGGAAATTCTTAGTATAAAACCTGTGATACAAAGAATATACCCAAGTACAATTTTCTTTCATAGTGTAAAAAAAAATGCCATCACTTTCAAAAGTTTATTGTTTTCAAATCTTTGAGATATGTTCCTACCAATCATCAAAGTATGTTCGTCATAAGCATGAAATGCTAGATCTCATCCATTCTCAAGGCATCACCCACACCTTCATCTCAGACACACGGTATTTGTTTCTCCAGAAGCAGCCGGGTATTTTTTTTTTTAATTGATAAACCATTCACACAATACAAGGAAGGTACTATTATTATCCCATTTACAGATGAGGATACTCTGAGACCCTTAATAATTTTTAATAATTGAGATTAAATAATTCTCAAAGTATGAACCTATCTTATCTTAGTAATTAAACTTCTATATTTCTACTTATTTGCTCAAACCAGGAATGTCAAAATCTTGAAGGTCTAAAAAGCAGCAGTGTGAAGTTATGCTATAAGGTAGGAAAAAAAAACTATGAAAATGAAAAGAAAGTAGTAAACAGTCTGAAACAGCAAAGTAATTTGTTGAGGACTAAACATAAGGATTTCAAAATGAAAAGTGGCAAGGAAATATGAACAAGTAAGACTAGCTAAAATTGTGGAAGTTTAAGATAAAACTGGAAAGGGAAGTATACTGGAAATGGTGATGGAGGAGCACATATTTTGTCCTCTAACATGACTATTGAATAATTCTGAGAGAATATTTCCTGTATTTATTTCCAAAAGAAAATAAAGAAACATCTATGTATCTGAGATTAAAGATATTACTGACATTCATGATTTTTGTAATATATCAGGTGAATAATTTATTATATTAAAAGGCATTATTGTATGATGGGTTAAAGGATAGACTTTGTAGGCAACCAGGAGTTCAAATCTTGGCTGCCCAACTTCCTGTTATGTTTATGATCTTGGCAGTGATTTACCACAGCCACCTCCTACTGGCTCACAATACCTGATTATGTGCATCTCTTCCCAACTTCATGTTCACTGACCTCACACTGGTAGTTTGAAATCAGCCAAATCGAGATTATTTACACCCCTACAATTGGCAAGCACTGTGAGTCAGGGCTTATTCCCCATGTGCTGTTTTACCAATGCACCACTACATCTTGGGTAAATTCCCTAATCCTTCTAAGCTTTAGTTTTTTTTGTTTTTTTGTTTTTTTATATGAAAATTAAAAACAGACTTGACAGGTTCTCATAGGGTTTTGCAGACCTTTCAATGGATGATATATTTCATATGATTCTGGTACCTAGTAAATATCAATAATGGTAGCACTCTAGTAATTTAATTCAGCCTGTTACACAGGAACATAGAACAATTTTGCTATTCTAACGCAATAGAAAGCATTTCAATTAGTTCGCCAAAATTTCAGGAGAGAAGAGTTCATAAAAATTATTTCACTCACTTTATAAGTGAAATGGTTTCTCCTGTATATTATTAGATTTTTGTAAAGATAAATAATTCCCAATATGTGTACAGTAATTTCTTCTGTATGACTAGTCAAAAAAAAATTCTGTTTCCTACTGTGACTCATATATAGAAGCTCAAGGGCATCTCTTGGGGTTTTAACACACCAACCCCTGAATTAAATTTAATCCATGTCTTCAGTTCTTCAAAACTTCTTGATAAGTTTATATGAAGACTGATGCTAGCTAGACACCCCACTGTTTGGAAAGCTCAAACAGAAAATTTCTGAGCCAGAGCCACTATGTCTATCAAGATGACAGGCAGTGTGTATACCCTGAAACTTTAAAGGAAGGCACTGCAGGAAATAAGAAAATTAAGAAAAGATTAAATGGTCTGGAAATAACCCTGCTTAGTTGTCTACCTATCACTCCCACCTAGGTATTCTTCAACTTGGAATACTTATTCTTAAAATCTTTGTTTCATTTCTCTGACTTTGGAATATAATTTTTATAATATCTTAAAGTAAGTTTGCATATACATTTTCCACTATCGTTTGAAGTATGAATATCCTCTTTTTGTTAAACTATTTTAAAATTCCAGTAATTTAGTAGTAGGAAAAGAAACTGTTGGAGTTGAATTAAATTATAACGACTTATATTACTTCAAAGACTTTGTGGTAGATTGTTTACAAAGTTTTTTGCCCCTTCAATCCAGTGTTGCTAAGAGGTTTTCTTGGGCCAAAAGGGCATTAGCAAACGTGATGAAAGCAGAGGTTGGACACACACTTGCATGTTAGGGTTTACTGTCTTTGCTGTCCTGAGACCGCCATGTGAAGAAATTTAAGCTAGTTTCCTGGAGAATGAGTGACCACATGGTGTGGAAATGAGCCATACCAGGTGAGGCTCCCCGGGGTCAACCATGCTGCCAAATACCAGGATCGACCAAGCCATTCTCCATGACTCAGCCTCAGAGTGCTTGCTTGCTAACTGAAAACTACTTATCATCCCACAGAATCATAATCAAAAATAGGATAGCTGTTTTTAGTCAGAAGTCAACCTATCTACAGCCCATATAGGCCAAATCCAAAACACCCCATATTTTTGGAAATAAGATTTTATTGCAGCACAGTCACACTCATTTGTTTGTGTATTGTCCTTTCTTTCCACTTTCTTTCCACAGATACCACTGCTTTCACACTACAAGGGTAGAGTTGAATAGTTGCCATGGAGACTGTATGGCCTGCAAGGCTTGAAATATTTACTGTCTTGCCCTTTACAGAAAAAGTTTGCAGATCCCTGTTCAAAGCCAGTAAGTTTTGGGGTGGCTTGTTATGTGGCAACAGAAAAGTGGCAGACTTATTTAAAAAAAAAAAGCCTTATTTCTTGTTTAACTAATAAAGTCCTATGATCGTGAAAAAGATATGTTCAATTTTCTCAGGGTCAATGAACTCTTTTATGGCAAAAGCACATTTCTAAAGCACAGTTATAAAGATTGGTGCTTATACTAATAATATCTGTTCTTCCTTTTTCCCACAGTAATACAGTTGGGGCTGGGCATGTAGCCACCCAGCTACAGATGACATTTGTGGGCCCGTTCTCATTATGTGTGACTGCAACACTAGGTTTTCACTTTCAGACTACGAATGTAAGTGATGTATGCATTTCTTGGGCTTTTTTACCCTCTCATGCCTTTCCCCGCTAACTGGAACCAATAACAAACTGCTTTACCCCACAGACAGGTAGAATGTTCTAGAGAATGGAGAAGTACACAGTGAAAGGACCTTAGTCACATAAAAGCCCTATGGAACAGAGAGATCCTTCAAGTTGGATCACTCATCTTAGACTGTGAACATGAGAAATAAACGTGAATCTTCCTTAAGCCATTGAATTATCATTGTGTGTTTTTTTTTTCTTCAGTAGGGTACTCTTATCCTAACTAATACAATAGTTCTTTGCAATATTCGTTGGCACCAAGATGATTTAGTTGGTAGAACATGGGATTTGGGGTCAGAAACTCTAGGGTACTTTGATAAACTTTGCTCCAGTTTTTTGAATTGGCCAGAGGCTAGTCACTTATAGTAACTGTGATTTTGTTTTCCTGGATAAAAATATACAACTCCAGATAGGCTATGCAGAAATTTTGAAAACTGACCTTTCTAATTCCTACTTCTACAAGTAAGAGAGCCACAGTAACTGGTGACTGCTCTAGGCATGTGTCAGTTTAGTCCCAGGAAATGCTTATACACAAACATAGTGCCTTAGGTAATATAATGGGAAATAATCAGGGTAGTTTTTTGGCATTTGGATGTTAGGAATAGTTTTCCTTGAAAAGACACATACACTCCATTTTGAGGCTATTAGAAGGAAATTGGGGAAGAGGATTTTAGTTACATTCTGAATATATACTCAATGATGGTAGCCAATAAGTCTCAAACTTTAGTGTGTATGAGGGGGGACTTGATAAGTATGCAAATTTGAGTTCTCCCTCTTTCTCTTCTTACACTCCTAGAGATTCTGTTTCAGCAAACTAGGGTGGATACCTAAATCTTCATATTTAAATATTACCCCATGTGATTCTAAGCAGAAATTAAATTCAGATACTAAGACTCAGTTCCAGGAAGTACAGTAATCTAGATGTGGCAAATAAATTCGGGAGAAAAAGTCCAATCCAGGTTTCCAAAAGAAAAACTTTAGATTTTTAAATACTCTTTTAAGAACAATTTTGTTGAAAAACTAATAAGGAAGAATTACCAAACACAACAGTAAAAATGAAATTGCCCCATTTTGCCTGTGAGTTTCCTACTCACTGTTCAGAGTCCAGCTTAGAAGCAACCTCTTTTGGAAGTTATATTAGATGTCTCTGTCATGTGCTTTCATCATACTCCCTAATTTCTAGGTCAGAGCAAGTAGTCCATTGAGTTTAGCTGTTTAATTGCATGTCTTCCCTGCTGAACTAAATGCTCTGTAAGGAAAGAAATTGTTCCTTTCTTGCTCACCAAAGTATCTCTACAGCCTATTAGGACACCAGGAATATGCCAAGTGCTTAACTAATATTTATTGAAAGAATGTATCTCTGAAGGGAAAACAGCAGGTTGATTTTGAAATGGACATGAACTGCAATGAGACCAGGAGGGAATTGTCTAAAGAATGTGCTGATATCAAACAGATAATGACTTAAGCAATATAAACCTAACAGAGGTGTATTCCTAAAATAAGGTTGGGCCATGTCCCCTTGAAACATTCAAGTTTGGAGAGGGAGTAGATTTTAGTGCAGGGCCAAGAATTAGAGATGAAATACTTTATTCAGACCAATCTCCCTACAAGGACTATACTTAGCTTTAGGAAAGGTGCTTTGAACAACTTTGGCTTTCTGCTCTGTTATTCTTATATAATTATGGTGGTTATTCTATACTATTTAATATTCTTTGGCTAATATTGATGATGGTATGCTTGTGAGGAACGGAATTAGTGTGAGATTTCCCAACTATCAGAGAAGTGATCAGCTCAGATATTAGAACCCAAAGTTGAGCAAATAAAAGCATAACTGAAATGTGGCATTTAAAAAAAGTTGAACTCATAGAAACAGAGAGTAGAATGATGGTTTTAGAGGCTGGGTGGTAGGTAGAATGAGGATATGTCGGGCAGAGGGTACACAATTTAACAATTTAAGTTATAAGCTGAATACATTCTGGAGATTCAATGTAAAGCATAGTGACTATAGTTAATAATACTGTATTGTATAACTGAAATTTGCTAATAGAGTAGATCTTAAGGGTTCTCACTACCATAAGAAAAAATAAAGGTATTTAACTATGTGAGATGAAAGATGTGTTAATTAGCTTGATTGTGGAAATCATTTCACTATATATACACATGTGTTGATATCAGATAATGACTTAAGCAATATAAACCTAATATATATATATACACACACATATATGTAAAATTATCCATTATACACCTTAATATAATCTTTATTTGTCAATTATACCTCAATAAAGGTGGGGGAAAGCACAATTGATTTAAAACATTATCCATTTCTCCAGATTGTTTCTGCAGAGTTGTTTCTGACAGAGTTGTTTAAAATTTAAACAAAATGTATTACTTGTCTGCTTTAAAATTTTGGTTTCAGGGTACTGTGTATTTCAAGAGTGAAAGAGAAAAAAATGATGGATGCTAATACACTAGAGAGAAAAAATGGAAAGAGCTTGTGGAAAAGGTACAAGCAGGCCGAGAAGGGTACAAGCCAGCTGCCTGAGCCGGGAGAAGTCACTCAACCTCTTTTCTACCTGCATCTCATTAGTAAAATTAGGAGGCAGGATGAAATAATTTATAAGGTTGCTATTAGCTTTAAAAATTTTATGAGTTCAGAGCCTTTAAAACATGGTGTCTTCAGCAAAAACCACCACTGCAATTTTTTTTTCAATATTCCTTTTTACCTATAATGGAAACAAGTTAAAAATAATAAGCCTAATGTTCACAAATCCATTAAATATTTACTGGTTACTCTCCTGATGACCATTTTGATTCAATACATGCTATTATAAATCATCAATATTTTCAAAATTCAAAAATGTACACAAAGGAATTTTTTAGCTCCTGTGATGGCTTTGAACTAAAGTATAGTATCTCTTCCTGTTTGTCTAAGTGTTTTCATGCTTATTCATCAGTAAGCCTAAAAGTCTAGTACAGTAATATATATATATACATGCTAAGTGCTTAGTTTGTCAGTACAGTTTTCCTCTTGAATTGCAAATTGAGTAGCTTTTCTAGGGTCCCCCATTTATTTTAAAAATGTTAGTGTCCAGGCAACCATCAGAAGGAACTTCTTCAAACCCTGTGGCATGCTAATACTGAAACTAAAATGAGTCTTATTTCCCTTGTGGGAAATGTTAAGGATAAAGAGGAAATAAGTATAGATAAGGTATTTGTTTTTATAGAAATAATGTGATCATATTCTTTTATAATTTTGTAATTTTTCTCTTTTACTCTGTCTCTGCTAATAATTGCTTTTTTAATATAAAGAAAATCTTTCCATTTTCTTCTTAATGACATATTTCTTTTTATTTTCCCCAAATATTCATAGAAATAGCTCTCTGTACACCATTAGATGTGATACAGTAAATATTTGTTGATTAATTAGCCTTTTCAATGCTACTTCCAAGTCCTGCTTCACATCCTCACTGTGACAAATACTGTCCGTCACCACCTTAGCTTTCCAGCCCCACTTCCAGGGGCACGTAATGCAGTTGTGGCCGGAGAGTCCCAAACAACATCTTCTAGGAAGATTTTTCCATACTTTTCAGACACTTTTTATCCAACTTATGAACAGTCTTGTGTGAAGCTATCAGAAGCTACTGCAGCCACCTTATAAGGCTGGAGAGTAATGGATACACTAAGGGTTGCAGAAAAAAGATTCTGAAGCAACCCAGTACCACCCTACCTTTATAAAAGATTTCGTGATATGTGATGCAATAAATGTTCCTTATTGCTTAAGCCACTTTTAGTTGAGTTTTCTGTTTCTTGCAGCTGAAACTGATACATTGATTGTTCCTTTATTTCCAATCTCCACACATATAAGCATGACTTTATAGAGCATAAAATCTTAAATAAGGTTAAAATAACACCAGCACTGTTTCCTTTGAGAAGGAAACTAGTCACAGGTGTAAGCACTACCTAAACCATATAGTAATAATGACAACAGCTTACAGTTTATTGAGTGCTTTCAATAAATACACAGGACATTGTGCTACAAACATCACATGTATTATTTTATCTGCTCTCACTTGGGGCAAAACATTATCTCTACTTTTTAAACGCAGAAAATGTGGTGGAGAGATTATAAATAACCTGCCAAGATCTCACATCTAATAAATGAAAAACTCAAGGTCTGATAGGCATCAGCTAGTAATCATTATAGTATCTCTTAATGCCTGTGTATATTTAAGATATAAGCGATGCATGGACTTCAGGCAGGATGTAGGAGTAAAATGAACAGGCTAGCACATCGTCTTGGTGTTCTCTGACCTTATCACTTATATCACAGCTGTGTGTACAGACTCTGCTAATGGTTTGCAGGAACGGCAGTGGAAGTGTCTCTATCTCGCTTTCTCTCTCTCTCTCTATATATATATATACAACATGTGCAATTCAAAGGAGTGTATTTAAATGACATCTAGAAATGCTAATATTCTTCTACATTAAGAAAATTTTATACATTCACTGGTAATTTCAGTTATAGACACACTAGTGAACACAATTAGATAAAACATGGCAAATTTTCCTGGACATACTATATACCCCTTCTGTATTGACAAAGTATTGAAGTGAAATTAGAAAGCAGACCACTAAGTTGAGTCAAAGTTTGTCATTTTAAAAATAATTATTTTCTTGATTTTGATCATCTAGAGGGTTCAGAGTAGTAAGGTATGATCTTTTCTGAGTAGACCAAATCTCAAGAGCTACAGTGAATAAAACTTGGTAATGAAAGTGTTAAAATTCATTTTCCTGAGTAATTTTATCAGTAATTAGTGATATACCTTGCTCCATTGAATAGACATGACTTTAAAACTAATCTTTACATTTTACAATTGTTTTATTACATAATATATTCAAAAATTGATACATGATTATTTATTTCATCTGCACAACAATAAAATATTTGATACTTAAAAAATCACAAAAGTATGAAAATAAAACAGTCACAATCTCCAGCTCTGGAGATTTATATTACCTATATCAGTGAGGCTGTAAATATGCTTTCTTCCAAATCCCATCCCCTGCCAATCTCAAAAGTTAACTGATACTCTGAATGGTGGGCTTATTCTTCCTTTGCTTTTCAAATAGTTTCTATCAGAAATTATCTCTCTCTAGATTTCAAGGTTTATAAATGGTATCATTGTCTGTGTCTGTAACTTGCTTTTCTCACTGAAGGCTGTGTTTTTTAGGTTTATCAAGTTGTTGCATGCAGGTGTAATTTGTTTACTACATGGTATTCCACTGACTATATAACAATTTTTAAAAATTCAGTCACTTACCAAAGAGTATGTTTTTTTCCAGTTTCTTACATTGCTATTAGAAATATGTTAATTATGTGTTCAAATTATTGCTATTTTAAAATTTCTTTTGGCTTACTATATCACTAATTGAAAGTGGTGAATGGAAGTCTCTCACTATGATTAGGGATTTGTCACTTTGTTATTGTTTCAACCATTTTTGCTTGGATATTTTGAAGATGTTTTATTAGGTACACACAACTTAAGAATTATTAAATCTTTCCAATGAATTACTTTTTTTGTTATTAGGTATTTAGCCACTATTCCTAATTATGCTGTTTTATTCATTAAAGTTTACTTTGTCTTTCATAGAACTACAGATTTTTAAAAATTAATCTTTACCTGCTACATATTTTACATATTTCAACTTTTCCACATGCTTATGTTGTAGTGGTAGGAGTTGCTCTTAATTGCTGCAGGAAATCTGTAGAAGGGCTATGTGAAACTATTGCATTGAGGGGAGGAAAAGGCAGTTTATTTGCTGGTTCCTTCACTTTCCTATTTTTTATTGGTTATTGTCTGCCCTGTGCAGTGTTACCTCCCCAAGTTGCTGGGTTCTGTTAGCTGATTCATCTAGGTACATGGTAGGGAAGGCACAGCCTCCCAGCATCCCATACAGCCAATAGGCAAATACAGGGTCTTTATGTTGGGGCACTGTATGGAGGCCCTAAATTCGTGATGATGGAGGTTGTAGTACCAGTGGCAGTGTCCACAGCTTCACAACTGTGGAAGATGTGAATATTTGGTGGAACCTCTTTCCCTCCACCCCATCACTACAGAGACAAGTGGCTGTTGCCTTGAGACATAGGTGGTTTCGGGCAGAACTCAGTGAATAAACTGAGCCCAGTACAATCCATCTCTGAACCACTTGGATTGGCTCACAGTCAATCTTTCGTGAGTACAAATGCCCACACTTTTCCCCTGAAAGCTGAGTTACAAGTCCAATCTGTTTAGGAGGTAGTGAATTGTAGGAAACTGAAAAATGTACAGAGTTTTAGAAAATCATAGTTATATTCCTCACTGCTGCAGCTGGCCCAGGGCTATAATTAAAGGACTTAAGGAATAAAAAGTGCAGAGAGAGTAACAGAAATTCAGAGAGAAGAGAAGATGGCATTATGCTAGGTTTAGATTATTTAAAACTTCTAAGGATTCAGAAATTATATTATCTGTATTTTTTTCTTAGTTTCATCCCCTCTCCCACTAACCAGATGCCAAACATTTTTCATTATTATGGAATTTATCTTTTCAATATTTACCCCTTCATGAATACATTTACAATGAAAAACATATTTTTTAGCCTCTCCTAAGTACAGTGAGAATGGATTTATTGTTTAATTTCTAAAATTGATTTTATTATGAGTGGTCCATCATTTAGCAAAATGTCAATTAGATAATGAAGTTTCCTACAATTTTACTGGAAACTGTGAGGGGGCTATGAAGTTAACCATCATAAAAAAATGTAAAAATAAAACAGAAAGTTGATTGTTCTAGACCCTACACACAGTATACATTTAGTGCAAAAATTGTTTTGAAATGTTAGTAAAAAATGTTTTCTGAGTAAACTTGATGTGGTATAACTCAATTTTGGAAGAAGGGTAAATATATTTAAAAATAGGCTCATTGGAAGAGCAATAGGGATATTTTATGGCAAGAAGATATTCTACACATACGTGGAAATCTAACTTGAGAAGGAAGGAACAGAGGGAATAGGGAAACAAGAGAAAAGGAAAAAAAAGCGAAGAACGTTGGAGGATTTTGTACAAAATTTCCAACATTCTCCTGGTAACTACTACAAGGCTATCTATCATGGAGGTAAGGCACAGTGTTTGTTAAAGAGGGACTTCAACTGCCTGAACTTTCTCCCAAAGCAGAGCATCTGAAAACATTAATTATATTGATCATAAAGGTATGCTCAGAAGAATGGCACGATATCAGTGAGTTTGAATATCTACAACTAATACTCATCAAGGTGGATTACATATCACTATTGGTGATATAAAAGTGGCAAGATTTTTAGAATAGTGCCCATGCAACCAAATGGGTTTTTTTTTCCTTCTCTGCTAACTTTCTACCTGGTTCACTGATGCCTTATAGTTTCCCTTTCCAGCTAAGGAGGAACTCTGAGGGCAATTCAAGGGTTGGAATTCTGTGAGATAGGCCTGGTCTAAGGTGAAATTCATTCACAGATTAAAGAAGATGCTGTAGAGAAACACAAATATTAGGAAGGGAAGATCCAAGACTGGGATCAAACAAAATGCTCTGTTAACACCTAAGAAGGACTGAGATGCTGAACCTGGGACCAGGACAACAGACCAGGAACCCACATCCAAGCTGGAGAGACTTGTGAGTGCATTCCCGGGATGCCTGAGCTGGGGGAACCTACCTGAGCCCTTACAAATGGCAGCCATTTTAAATGTCACCCCACTTTTAATTTTCTTTTAGAATTTTACTCTATCCCTCTTCTTTTAATGAATAAAAAAAGGTCATTCCAATGATTTTTCATTTTCACACAACCTGATTACTCTCAAATCTTTATCTGTAGCCTCATCTTCTCTTCTGAGCTCTAGATAATACTTCCATCTGGGCATCTTACAAGCAATTTAGAGGTAAACTTCAAGTTGTTAGAGTCCAAACTTCTTCCTCTTCTTCTACTTAAAATCTAGAGCTTTTAATATCACCCTTTACTAAATATTAGAAGGAAAAATTACCTTTGACTATTTCCATACTTTGATGGTGCTCACGTTTAGTTGATCATCAATCATACTTCATGAACATATCTCAAGTGTTTTAACACTGTTATTCCTGCTGCATTCTGGCTTATTTCTATTTTCTTTTTTTCCATACCAGACCCTGTTCTATTCACTTTATTTTATTTATTTTTTATTAAGGTATCATTGATATACACTCTTATGAAGGTTTCACATAAAAACAATGTGGTCACTACACTCACCCATATCATCAAGTCCCCCCATACCCCATTGAAGTCACTGTCCATCTTCTGGCTCATTTCAAGTCCTAGTTATATCTTGTCTTTAACATTAAAATTGCCTTTATACTTTGTCTTTCTTCCTTCCAATATACTAACTATATCAGTATTTTCTTTTTATGATAGCAATGCAATTGGATCAAATTCTGCTGTTGATGATTTATCATTTTCTTTTTATAGGATAACGGGGGGTAAAGAATCATCTAAATAGCCTGAATAGCATTCTATTGCATGAACTGTATGACAATTTACCATTCAATGGTTGATGAACTATTTGGAGTGTTTCCAGCTTTCAGATAAAGTGAATGGTGCTGCTGTGATCATTGGAATATATAATAATAGATATAAATTAGTGTGTGTGTATATAAGTATTTTTGTGTGTGTGAATGTATGTACTCATTTCTGTTAGGTGTATACCTAGTAGTGTAATTGCTGCTAGTGCATACATGCAGCAATAGTATTGTCCATTGTACAAAGTAGTTGTATCAGTTTATATTTTTACTAGAACTGCATGAGATTTCAGTTGCACCACATCCTCACCAACACTAGCATTTTCTGTATTTTTCATTTTATCAATTATTTTGAGTGAGTAATGGCATCTCAATCTGGGTTTAATTTGTACTAACTTGATCGGTGAAATAGAACACGTTTTATCATATCCATTGGCCTTTTGGATACCCTCTTTTGTGAATTGTCTATTCAAGTCATTCACCTATTTTTCTACTGAATGGTATGCTTTTTTCTTATTGATTTGAAGTTCTTAGTACATTATAGATAAAGGTCTTTATGTCATATATATATATATATGTATATATTGTTTACCACTGTGTCTTAGTTTTTGATTCTCTTAATGGTGTTTTTGATTATTCTTGGTTCTGTACAGTAAAACTTACATACTTAACTCAAATATTATCCAATTAATCACTTTTTCTTTATGCAAAGTTAATACTGTGTCCCAATTAATAAATCTCTGCCTCTTTCAAGGAAAATTATTTTCTCTTGCTCTCTGTTTTTTTAACTTTAATAATTTGATCTATAATCCTACTGAAATTTACTTGTCTACATGGCATGGGTAGTTGTGTTTCTATACACTAACAGTACAACATCTGAAAAAGAAATAAAACAATCCCATTCATAATAGCATCAAACACAATAAAATAAATAGGAATAAATTTAACCAAGGTGGCGAAAGATCTGTACACCAAACTACAAGATTTTAATGAAATAAATTAAAGAAGACACAAAAATTGGAGAGCTATCCCATGTTCATATAGATTGGAAGAATTAACTGTTAAAATGTCCATATCACCTGATGCCATCTACAGAGTCGAGAAAATCTCTGTCAAAATTCCAGTGGCATTTTTCACAGAAAAAGAAAAAAAATTCTCAATTTGTATGGAACCACAGAAGACCCCAAATAGCCACAATCTTGAGAAAGAAGAGCAAAACTGGAGGCATCACACTTCCTAATTTCAAACTATACTACAAAGCTAGAATAATCAAAATAGTATGGTAGTATGGTACTGGTTTAAAAAAACAATTAGAACAGTGGAACAGAATTAAGAGCCCAGAAATAAACACCTGCATATGTGGTCAACTAAATTTGATAAGGGAGCAAAGAATACCCAATGGAGAAACGATAGTCTCTTCAATAAATTGTACTGGGAAAACCGGATATCCAGATGCAGAAAAATGAAATTGGACCCATATCTCACACCATTCACAAAAAAATTAACTTGAAGTGGTTGACTTAAACATAACACCTGAAACTGTAAAACTCCTAGAAGAAAACATAAGGAGAAAGCCCCATGACATTGGTCTTAGCCATGATTTCAGGGATAAAACACCACAAGCACAAACAATAAAAGCAAAATTAATAAGTCAAATTATATGAAGCTTAAAAGCTTCTGTACAGCAAAAGAAATGATCAACAAAATGAAACAACAATCTATGGAATGGTAGAAAATATTTGAAAATCATGTATATGGTAGTGGATTAATAATTTTAAAAAATCACACAACTAAATAGCAAAAAATACAATTAAGAGTGGGCAGAGGAACTGAATATTTATTTTCCCAAAGAAGACATACAAATGGCCAACAGGTATATGAAAAGTGGCGAAACATACTAATCATCACGGAAATGCAAATCAAAAACACAATGAGATATCACCTGACACCTGTTAGAATGTCAAAAAGACTAGGTGTTGAGAATGTGAAGAAATTTTGGAACCCTTATGCACTACTGGTGGGAAAGTAAATTGGTATAACCACTGTGGAAAACAGTATGGATGTTCCTTTAAAAATATAAAAATAGTTCCTTAAAAAGTTAAAAATGGTCCATATATAACCAAAGAAAGTAAAAACAGATTCTTGAAAAGATATCTGCACTCCAATGTTCATTGCAACATTATTCACAACAGCCAAGATGTGGAAACCTTAGTGTCTATAAACAGATGAATGATAAAGAATGGAAGAATGAATAATGGAATATTATTCAGTCACATGAGAAGGAAATCCTGCCATTTGTGACAATGTGGATGGACCTTCAGGCCATTATGGTAGGTGAAACAAGTCACACAAGAGAAAGACAAATACTGTATATCATTTATATGTGGAAAAAAAAACAACCTCATAGAAACAGAAAATAGGGTGGTGGTTGCCAGGTGATGAAATGGTATAATGTTGGTCAAAAGGTATAAACTTCCTTTATAATCTTCCAGTTGTAAGATGAATAGGTTCTGGAGAGCTAATGTACACCATTGTGATTATAATTAATATTACTATATTAGATACTTGAAAGTTACTAAGATAGTAGATTGTGTTACCATAAAAAAGAAATGGTAATTATGTGACATGATGGAAATACTAGCTAACATGATGGTAATCAGAGTGCAATACTGATATATAATTGTATCAAATCAACATATAGTTCACCTTAAACTTACACAGAATTATGTGTCAATTATATCTTAATGAAGCTGGGTTAAAGAAAACTACCATTTTTCCATATAGATATTTAATGGAACCAGTATCCTTTATTCCCCACTGCCTAGTGTCATCTTGTCATATTTAAAGTGGCCAAATGAATGTGGGTCTGTTTTTAGATTCTCATCTTTTCTTTGGTCTACTTGTTATTTTGAAAGTACCATACTGTTTTCATTACTGTAGGTTGATAATAAAACATGATCATTTGTACTGGAAGTTCTGCTTTACTTTCCTACAAAATTGCCTTGTCTGTCCCTGGATCTTTATATTTCCATATAAATTTTAGAGTCAGCTGATCAGTTTCCACTAGAAAAAAACTCTTCTGTGATTTTAACTGGGAATGCATTGAATCTAGAGATCATTTTGGGAAGCATGGCCTTCTTATACACTATTGTTTCTTCCAATTCAAGAGCATGTTACATCCTTTAATTTATTTAGTTTTTTAATTACTCTCAACAAATTTCTCTCACATATTTTGTTAGATTTATTTCTTGATAGTTGTTTTATGTAATTTTAAAAGTTACCTTATATCTTTATTTTATATTTTCTGGTGCTAGTATACAGTTATACAATTGAGTTTTGGTATATTGACATTGTATTTAGTGATTTTGCTAAATTCACTTATAAAATTTGCCTACATATTCTTTTGTATTACTACATATGTAATGATATTATTTATAAATGCAATTTTGTTTCTTCCTATAATATCTTTATACCTTTCATTTCTTTTTTATGTCTTTTTGCACTGACTGGAACTTCTAGATACCCTTGTTCCATGCCCAATCTCTGAGGAAAGCTTTCAATAATACACCACTAAATATGATATTTGTAGATACTACATCAAAATTTCTTACCTGTCTAGGAACAGAAGATCGATATGTTCTTAGCTCACTAAAAGTATTTTTCTTTTCATGAATGATATTTTTCTTTACTTATTGATATGATTGTATGTTTTCTGTTTCCCATTGTTAATTACATAGATTTTTTATTGCTAAAACACCATTATAATTTATAGAATAAAACTGATGAGGAAAGCTTTCAATAATACACCACTAAATATGATATTTGTAGATACTACATCAAAATTTCTTACCTGTCTAGGAACAGAAGATCAATATGTTCTTAGCTCACTAAAAGTATTTTTCTTTTCATGAATGATATTTTTCTTTACTTATTGATATGATTGTATGTTTTCTGTTTCCCATTGTTAATTACATAGATTTTTTATTGCTAAAACACCATTATAATTTATAGAATAAAACTGATTTATTAATATACTGCACTGTTGAGTACAGGGTTTTTTAAATATGTGTGCATGACAGAGGTTTTATGTGATTTTAATTTTTGTAATATTATTTTCAGACATTGGTATCAAGATTATGCTGCCCTCATAAAAAGAATGGAAAGTGTTTCCTGTTTTTTTTTAATCCTCATGGAAAGTTTGTGACGGGTTGGTGTTATTTCTTCATAAATATGTGGAAGACCACTGGTGAAATTAACTTGACAGGATGTTTCTTCATATAAAATTTTGAATAATGGATTCAATTTTTAAATAGTTACATAATTATTCAACTTTCTATTTCTTATATTGATAAGTTTGGCAGGTTTTGTTTTTCAAGTTATTTGTCCCTTTCTTCTAAAGGTCAAACATATTTGTGTGAAGTCATTCAAAATTTTCTTTATTATTTTTTCAATAGCAGTAGGACCTCTAGTGATGTCCACTTTTTGTTATGGATATTGATATGTTGATTTTCTTTGTCTTTTTTTACATAATCAGGCCTGTGGGAGATAATCAGTTTTATTATTCAAAAACAAACAACAAGCTCACAGTTTGCTGAATTTCTCGGTTTTGCATTGGCTATTTCATTTATTTCTGCTTTTATCTTTATTCTTTCATTCAATGACCCTTTTTTTTTGCACTTAATGTGCTGCTCCTTTTTCTAACAGAAACTTGGATATTATCACCACCACTTTTTCTTTCCTAATATAATTGTTTAAACTATAAATGGTCTCTAGAGAATATTGGCTTACCTACACTCCAAAAGTTTTCATATTCTGTATTGTTATAATTTTGTTTGCAAGATTTTCAAATTTCCATTGTGATTTTGTCTGTTAATTGTGAATTATTGAAAAGCATATTGCTTAATTTCCAAAAGTTGGAGATTTTTCTACCTATCTATTATTATTTCATAGCTTAATTCAATAGTTGTGAAGATCCTACACACTATATTATTATTCGAAATCTTTTTTATGAATAACATTTTTATGGAATTTGTTAAGGTTAGTTTACAGTACATATTCAATATGCATTTTAAAATGTGTATTCTATAACTGTATAACTTAACTTATAACTTAACACAATAAGTCTATAACTTAACACAATAAGTCATTTGTTGTACTTTTCAGATCTATAATTCTTACAATTTTTTATGTCTGTTGTATCAGTTATGAATAGTGGTGAGTAAAACTCTCTCATATGCTTTGCATTTGTTTATTTCCCTTTTTACTTCCGTCAACTTTTGTTTATATATCTATGCCCATGGTAACATATTTGCTCTGTTACTGGGTGTAGACAAATTTATAATTTATAATCTGTTGTTGATTTGACCTTTCATCAGTATGAAATATTTCTTTTTCTGAAGGAATTCTCACCTTGAAATCTAATTTGTCTTATATTAATGTAATACCCAGTTCATTTGAATATTGTTTTATGATATAGTCACTCTTTCTCTGTCCTTATAATTCAGATGTACCTCTAAAAGGCAGCATAATTAAGTTTTAAAAAATCTTTTAGTTAGAGTATTTAATCCCTTTATTTTTAATATAAATACTGATGGGTGGTTGATAGGTATTGTCACACTTTGTTTTCTGTAAAACCTGTTTTATCTTTTAATGTCCTTTCCTACCCTCTTTGGGATTATTTTTTACTGTTCTTATTTCCCCATTTTTCTTTCTTTCTTATGGTGATCGCCATAGTTACTAATATTTTCATCTTTGACTATAAATTATTACTTTTTCGCTGCTGAGACCATGCAAGGATTTTAAATGATTTTCCTCAACTTATTCTACTCTCCCCTTTCATGTTATTATTTTCTCTCAGCTTTATTGATGAACTGACAAAAATAAAACTATGAGATATTTAAAGCATATAATGATTTGATAAATGTATACATTGTGAAACTATCCTGAGTTAATTATTACTATAGTGCATTTAATTATATATACATTATAAAGCCCTCAAGACATTAGTATTATTGTTATTTAATATAAATATTTACTCATATACTTACTCTTTCTTTTCTTAATTATTTTTCTCCTCTGAGATTATTTTCCTTCCATCTGAAAGGTCTCATTTGGTTTTGTTTATGTGTGTGTTGTTTTTTAGTTTAGCTCTGCTAGCAACAAACTCAGTATTTATTTGTCTGCAAAAATTTATTTCATTTTAGATTTTGGAGGATATTTTCTCTGGAAATAGGACTCCCTTCAAACATTTGGGATATCATGTCATTGTGTCTTGGTTTTATTGTTCTTTTATTGTTTCTTTTAAAAATGCACTCTCAATCTTATTGCCCTTATAAGGCAATGTTTCCATTCTCTTGACTGCTTCTATAATTTTATTTTTGTCTTTACATTTAAGCAGTTTTGCTATGCTGTGCCTAGGCATAGTTTTGGTTTTATATAGCCTTCCCTGGTCTGCAAGGACTTCTGAACTGTAGAGTGGATGTCTTGCATCATTTTTTGAAGATTTGTGGTCATCATATATTCAAATATTTGTTTCCCTTTTCTTTCTTTACACTTCTTATAGGACCAAATTACATGTATATTAGATCTTTTTACAATGTCCAATATATATGTCTTCTGCTTTTCTGGATTTCCATTTTCCTATATTTTGGTTTCTATGATTTCATTTAAGTCACTTTGCAGTTCATTATCCTCTATGCTGCTGTGTTCAATCTGTTGTTCACCTCTCTTTAAAATTCTCAATTTATTTTTATTTTTACCTCTAAAATTTCCATTTACTTTTACATACTATAATTCACTGGCAAAATTCTCAATATTTTCACCCATTTTATCCATCTTTACCTCTTTATTTTTTATCTTTTTTGAAGTATTATTGATAATCTTGTATTGGTTTCAAGTATGCAGCACAGTGGTTCAACATTTACCCATATTATGAAATCTTCACCCCAACTGGTGCAGTTACTATCTGTCAACATAAGAAGATGTGTCAGAATCACTGACTATAAAATCCCTGATTTGAAAAGGTAAATGCATCCCTATGTTTATTGCCATATTCTTTACCATAGCAAGCTATGGAAGCAACCTAAGTTTCCACCAACAGAGGAATGGATAAAGAAGATGTGGTACATATACACAGTGGACTATTATTCTTTTACTTAAAAAAAAAAGGAAATCCTGCCATTTGCAACAACATGGATGGACCTAGAGGGTATTATACTAAGTGAAATAAGCCAGGTGGAGAAATACAAATACCATATGACTTCACTTACTCATGGAATGCAAAAAAAAAAATAAAAACAAAAAATGAACCTCTATTTATTTTCATACATTAACTGCATTTACTTAAAAGTTTTTGCATGGTAATTTCTAATATATTTATCATCTGCTATTCTCTCTCTTTTTCAGTTTTTAATCCTGTTTTTTTTTTTATGTTTGTAGACTTGTCTTTTCACATGTCTAGTAATTTATAATGGAACGTCATCCATAAGTTGATACTGTAGAGTCAGCACAGGATATTCTCCTGCAGACAGGTTCATATTTTCTTTTGACACAACAAATGAGTGATGACTTAGAGTGAACCAGGTCATGCAGTTGTGGTTTTTACTTCTAGTTTGCTTTTCTTTAGCATACCCACCACCTCCAAACTAGCGCTTAGTTTCTTCATTTTGATTGCTTTCTCTAGTAGTTCTTGGCATATTATTTTGTCTACTCATTTTGACAAGAGTGTAAAAATCACCAGTTTTTCAGAAACTATTTAGCTTTTTAGTTCTCACCTGTTCAGCTTCAGATATTTGACAAATATCCTTAGAGGAACACTTGGCCATGTGCAAAGTTTCTACCATGTTTCTATCCCAGCCTCTCACTAGGATCTTAACCTCAGAGGCATCATGGGAGAATGCCAAAAGCTCTCCTGTTTTCTCTGTTCCTGAGTTCATTCTGCACAAGGAAACCCTGGATTTTCAGATCATTTTCCTGAGCCCAGCACTGCTAAATAATCTCATAAAAAAATTACTATCAGTTTGTGAGCTTGCTACCCTTAAATTTCCCTCTGCCCCAAATCTTGTGTCTTCCTAGTCTTTTTGCTTCTGCTGTTCCCCAGTGCCTTTAAACACATGTTTTTTTAAATGAATAGAGCACTTTTATATTTACACAAAAATTGAGTAGAAAGTGGGCAGAGGTCATAAACATTTTTAAAATATTTTTTATTGTTCTCAACAGGAATGTTGGTCTAATGGAAGATAAGATACTCAACAAGTGAATGTATCTCCTAAGCAATACTTTTTGAAGGGATCAGTATATTAAATAAAGGAATATCAACTTAATACTGACATATAAATTCTCCAAGTTGTAAATGATATATATTTAATAAAAGACTGGGAAAATATTTTCAACAAATATAAAAAGGATGACTATATTGCACAAAGAGATCATAGAACTTGATACTTTGGATAATACCTCAATAACTGAATGGATAACATTTATAATAGATTTTTATTGGAATATAGTTGGTATACAATATTACATTGGTTTCAGATGTACCACAAAGTGACATGATAATTATATACATTACTAAAAGCTCACCACAAGTAAGTGTAATTACTCCCATTACCTTACCAGATATTACAACATTGTTAGTTATGTTCTTTGTGTTGTACTTCTTCCTATAACTAACTTACTGTATAATTTGAAGTTTATACCTCCTTATCCCTTTCACCTATCTCATCCATCCCCCCAACTTATAAAAGTTTTAATATGAAGGTAGACTCAATAGATTAACACTCAAGAATTTGCCAATCTGCTTATGTTATCAAAAATGCAAATGAAAATAAGCATTTTTTGTCCATTAAATCAGTTCTGATAACTGCTGGATGTGACTCCTTGTTATTACACCCTGATGCCTAATGTTAGCTGTTCGCTGGACTTTGCTTTAAGCTGAAAAGTGACTCTCTTTAGATCCTAGTGCTGTCATTAGCCTCAGCACAAGCATCACCACCATCCTGATATTCCTGCTGCCCTGCTTCAATCCACTAGCTTATGCTTGGACGTCAGTGTCAGAATGAATCAAGTCTGAGTCTGCCATATTCTCTTCAGCCATGATTTAGTTTGCTTGCTACCCTCCTTGGTGTCCATCCTATAATCAAATAAATCCCCTTATGCTTTCTCTCCTTGATTGTGACTTTCCTCCTTCTCTGCATCAAAGCCCTATTATTCCTAATATGAAAATATATATGAGTTTGAATAATATCCACCGTTTATGAGGTGGTGGTAAAGTTGGCAATTTCAAACACCATTAGAGTCAGCAAGCTAATAGGTTATACTGGGAAAGCAGAAAAATACAATGAAAGCAACTAAATGTTCAAAAACAAGAAAACAGGGAAATAATTTGTTTATATATTTTTATATCACCACCTTAGGACACGTACTATTTTAATGGCTTACAAAAATATTTGGAACACAGCACAGGTAAAATAAATATATAACAGATATCAAAATAAAATTAAAAGTTTGGAGAAAATAAAATCAGAGATAAAGTTAATACTGAATCATGCATGGATTTTATCAAGTTTGAGAAAAACTGCCTTTGCTTTTTATGCTTCCTATCAGCCAGAGACAGAAACAGGCAATTATGACTCAAGTGACTGAAAGATTAAAAAAAAAAACAACAGTTGATTAGAAACAATTTAGTTTGTCCTGAGAGCTGAGAGGATTTCTGACTTAGGTGTGATCCATCCCATGTAGATGCAACAATAAAAAAAAAAATCGCGTTTCGAGCAACAAACCATTTTTTCAAAGGAAGTCTTACATAAATCCCTGCTATTTTAAACGGCAAACTAGATTAAACAGACCTGTTCTTTTATAGGGAAACTGAGAAGATTTTCTTGGCAGAGAAGCCTTAGAAAGAACAAAAAAGGGCAAAACAGTGGAAAGAACAAGTTTCAGGTTCGGCAGATTAATACAGACCTCACTTCAATCATTTACACTGTGAGACTGAGCGAACGATTAACCACTTTGAGTCTCAGTTTCCTCACCTCTGAAATGTAGTAATCCTTCTTTATAGAGTTATGAAGCCTAAATAAATATGTAAAGCACCTGGTACATAGAATGTGCTATAAAAATATTGATTTCTTTCCTTCTTCTCTGCTTTGGGTGATTCATATTTACTACAACTTCTCAAATTGATTTTGTTATTATAGCAGATTTATATTTTAATTACCTTATAGACAAAAGTTTTTTGTGGACCATGCCTATTAACTAATTAAAATTAAGATCTTGATGCTGTGTCAACTGATCTGCTAAGCACTATCCTAGGTGATGTTATATGCTTATGATTATTAATCTTCCTTTATATGTGTGGTTACATTCTTTCATATATAATGTAAAAGGCTCGCATCTTCTTTTTTTACTGACTTCCATTTTCTGCAGTTTCTCTCTTTTAATGGTCTTTGAAGAGCTAGCATTTACATTTATCATTCTACTGTTTTTTCTTATTTATAAATTATTAATCTACAATTTTATGTTTATTAATTCTTCCATATTTTTCTTATACTCATTTTAAAGAATAATTTCTAGCTTCTTCACTTGAATGATTAATTCATTTATTTTCATTCTTTCTTGTTTAATGTAAGATCATTTAAGCATTAAATTTTCTTCTGAGTATAGATCTGGCAGCATCCCATCAGTTTTAAATGATCTGTAATTACGGTTTTGATTTTATCTTTTATCTGAGTTAAGAGAATTTTTCTTTTTAGAGTGGTCAAAGTTCTGGCTTCCCAGCACCCCAAATTTTGTTATCCTCTTCTTATATGGTACTATATTATTTAGCTGAGTACATATATGGTCACCAATCTGAAGGCTCATACTTCCCAGTTACTGTTATAGCTAGATGTTGCCATATATCTTAGCTCCACAAGAAGGTGTGATTGAAAGTGATGGAATGGTAAAGTGATGCAAACTTTACTCTGAAAATAAGAGTGTGCCTTCTTTTTCTCAATGCCTGAAATGCAGACATGAAGGAGAGAGATGCTGAAGCAGCAAACTTGGCCCACAGTGTGGCAACAACAGGTTGAGGTGTATGGAATAAACATAGAAGACACCTGGGTCCCTGACACCAAGGAGCTGCCCTATCTATACTAACAGTTTAGGACAGAATTGTTGGTGAGACAAAAATAAACTATCCCATTTAAGAGCTGTTATTTTGAAACTCTGCATCAGCAGCTGTAATTATATCAGAACTGATGCAGTTAATAATTTTTAGTTTCTTTGCATTGTTATCAAAGAATATATAATGCACATCTTCTGCCCAGAATATGTTGAGATATATTTAGTTGCCTCACAAATGATCAAGTTTTGTAAAGACTGCCTGTATTTTGATAGTTGTCAAAGTTGTATGTCATGTATATATGTTTTGCATATATTTACATATTATTCAATCTGCCTAATATTACTACTTTCCATATTATGCTCTAAAAAATACTACATTTATGGAGTATTAATAGATTCATTTCAAAATAAAAAGGTTCATCATCCCTATATGCCTTGTTCCCTGTCTTTATTGTAGTGTTTAATAACACAGACTCGGAATCACACTGTCTGAATCCTAGCTCCCTCAACTTACCATGGACCATGCCTATTAACTAATTAAAATTAACTCATTAAACTAATTTTAATTAGTTAATAGGCACGGCTATGTGAATTTAGGCAAACTATTTAATATTATTTTTACTGAGTCTCCATGTCAGTAAAATGGGGAAAATCATAGTATTTATCTCTTAGGATTGTTAAGAGGACTGTGGATGAATATGTATTGAACACTTAGAGCTGTGCCTGACAGAGAAGAAGTATTTTTAAAAATATTGAGGAAACACTGAATGTAAAAATCTCCACGAGGTAATGAAGTAATGGCATCTGCTTATTCTAGCACTTCCTAAACTCAAGTATGGGATACTTTGGTCACAGTAACTTGGGGAAACAATGTGTTCTGGGAATACTGGTTTGGGAAATACTGAACTAGATTCAGATCCACTGCATATTAGGAATTCTTCACCTTAACATGGGGTACATGAATGCAATTTAAGAGGTCTGTGAGCCTCTTGAAGTTGATAGGAGTTTTAGATGTAAATGCATGTGTACGTATTTGTAGGGAAAGATAACGGAGTTTATCTAATTCTCAAATTTCTACGTAGACATTTTCTGCATAATTGAAACATCAAAGACTGAAAATAGTATTTCATCTATTGTTTTAGTTTTGTTTTCTTCCTTTTCTTGCTGACCTTCCCAAGTTTATCCTCTATATTATCATTAAGCTTTTGGGATTTTTATTTTTTTAAATATAACTTCAAATATCTTTACAATTCTTTCTTATTTTGAGTCAGTTTTACTATTTCATCTGAACATTGTTTCTTTAAATGAATTTCTCTAGTTATGAAAAACACTGATTTCTGGCATACCTTTTGGAATGTTCTTTGTTTTCTAATATTTCCTTCTGGTTTATGCAGCAAATCATTTTCAGAAACAAAGCCTTTTTCACCACATCATCCACATGCTGATTCCTTTTCATTGTCTTGTACTGTTATTTCAAACATTCAGGTTTGGCCTTTATTTTTATTTGTTTTTCTCACTCACAAACTATATAATATCTAACCCCACTTTAAGTGAGTCAGTTTGGATGGTGAGCAAATTTTCTTGTCCCAGCACATATTCCAACAGTGATTCTGAATATCCTTTTCAGATAAAAAGCTTTTTATTTTCTAACTTCTATCCAATTTTGCCTATTATTCCTCCCTCATTTGAAAACAAAAAATCTTTTAACACCCACAACTGATACTCTGATGCTTCAAAATAAGCAAATAACTTTGTATAAAATACAACTGAAATAATTCTGTTTATTAGGTTGGATTTACTCTGATACACATGCTGAGGAATGACATTAAAGGACACAAAAATTTTAGACAATATTCCTCATAAACACAGATGTAAAAATCTGTAACGAATGGTAGTTAATAACAATTTTATCTGCCCCAATATGTCTTTGATTGCACAGTATTTTTGTTCTGATCTCTGCAAACTCATCTGCCTCTTGCTTTCCATTCTTTCTGTTATTGTTCTATTTCAGATTTTTAACACTTTCCATCTGGCTTATCACAGTAAATTTCCAACTTGTCTCCCCACCTTCACTCCATTCTTTCCACTGTCCTCCATCAGAATTTTCTCTCTAAACCCAACATCTCATCATGTCACTTGGGTTGAAGTATTGTTAAGACTTTTAAATATTTTTACAGGTTTAGTTACTACAATTAGTATATCTCTTATCCCAACATTTAAAATTCTCCATTACTATAGGTGAGCTATATTTTTAGAGATTTATATCACTATTCATGTTTCATCCTCAGTCAGGGTAACTCCATAATCTCACTCCATCTTTCTATCGTTAGTACCTTTGCCATGTTGTTCTATCTACAGTCGTAACCAATTAATATCCTATTTCTTCTTCCCTAATTTTAATCTCTCCACCTTCTATGCTTCTATACTACTTGGTTTTAACACTTATCACATTCCACCTTGTATCACAGCTGAATATAGCACTTTTGTTTGTTACACATATTTGGAACATAGCAGATTATATTAGACCTTATTTTCTCTCTATAGGTGATTCTCTTGGTTTTCCACCAAGATGAGAAAACTTAAGAAACTACAGCTAATGATTCTTGTCTTCTTGCTATTTAATGTAATATTGAACATATATATATATATATATGTTAGATTATTAATAAATACTTGATGATGGTTTCAGATAGATTTAGTAGTGTAGAATACAGCATGAAATGCTGCCCCTTCTTCCAGATGCCAGCCTTATTTGGAAATATCTGAACTTGTTTCTCTGCTTCTATTTAACAGCATCTTTTAAAATGAAACTGAATCACACGAGTCAATTGTGTGGATTTTCTGCATCCCTGATTCTGTAATTTTCTTGTCCAATGAATAATAAAAGTACTTTCACACTTTTGGTTAGTTCATGGCTATCCTTACTTAGACCCCTATTCCTCTTGGATACTATTTCTTTTCACTCAATTCCAGGCTTGCTGCAAGCATTGCTTCTCCTATACAGAAAAATAACTTCCTTGATCTATGTAACCATATATTGATTCTGAATATTTAAGACAATTTTCTCATTTAATACATACACAACTTGGGACACTGAAATTCCCACTTAACCTTAAGAAGTATAATTTGTTTTTTCATTTATTGTAAAACACATACCACTAACCCAAACATATACCTACTCATACACACAGAGGCAGTTCATTTTAGTGTAATTCCTTATGTTGCCCCAAAAATTCTTGCCTTGAATTTGAGTGGAAATACTTCTCTAAATATTTCATTTACTATCTAGACACTTTTACTCTTTCTTTTATTGCTCAGAATTATATAACTACACATTTAAGAGGCATTATTGAAAACATCAAAGCATTTGATGCCCCCAAAATTTCCTTTAATACTTTTTAGAAACCAGATTTTTTAGATTAGAAATAGAATTATTGAGTCAAAATATTACAAATCTTAAATTTGATTCATAAAACCACCAAAAATGGCATCAACATTCATTTCTACTAACTGTGTCTAATCCATAAAACAGAAAAATAAAGTATAATTTCCATTAAATTCAAATAAGCAGCAAGCTCAGAAGATTTATAATACTGTACATATTTGCGCTGAGCATTATTTAAAAATATATATTTATCAGCACCTACTATATTCCAAACATTATCCAGCAGAGGATGTTTTTCTTAGCAAAAGATACCAACAATTTCAGTTTAATTTTAAAGAGAATACTTCTGTGGAAAAGCGTAATCAATAATTTGTCTATTAACTTCAGAACAATTAAGTTGTCCCTGTTTCCAAATACCCAATTGGAGAGTTTCCAACTTTCCTACATCTCTATTGTATTATGAATAATGCTTCTAGCTCACTAATTTTGCTGTTAATCAAACACTAAAAAGAGATTCTTTATACTTTCAGATATGATTTGAAAAAAAGCCTCCCAACATATGCACAAGGGAATTATAAGTTCATTAGTATACAGTTTTTCAAATCTAAGATTCGTGGTTCATTATGTTACCTTAGAGATAAAAATGCAATTTATACTTACAATGACAGTAAAAAGAATTAGAATTAACATCTGATTATGAGTTTTAATTTGTGAAATTAATCTACAGGCATCTCTAAATATTTCAAATCAAAAACTACTTTTGATATTTTATCACAAACAGTTCTTAAAACCTAAATTAGATACATTTGGAGTAGTCTTTCCAACAACATATTTCCAGATTTTAAAAGAACTTCCATAATTTATGGTATAGATTCTAATGTAGACAAACCTAAAAGTATATGCAGACTTTGCAGTTTAGAAATATTTGCCATACTTCTTATTCAACTCATTCTTTATTTCAGTTAAAATCTATGGGTACATATCTCAATGGGAAATGGATTATCTGTAATAGATGATATGATATGATACTCTAAATCACAGAAGCACATATTACATCAATTCTGACCATAGGAAATGTCTCGTGTTATTATTGCATGTTACAAAAGTCTAAATTAGCTCTGATACCAATTTGGCTTTCTAAAAAGCTTTACCTAATTTGGAAAGCCTCCAAAAATTTCCACAAGACTGTAGAATAGAATATCCACGTTGTGTGTGAGAAGAAGTCTGAACCCAGCTCATGATCCAAGGAATATAAATTGAACAGACCTTATGGACCTGCTTTTTTGGCACTAACTCTAGCTATGAATGGATACTAAGCATGAGGCCTTCCCATTCTTCCCATTGAATAGCAATTGTGTATAAATAAAATGTTTCATTACAAAGTTTATAAAGGTAATAAATTCTAACAAAATCCTTATCTCTCAGTTCCTGTGATACTCTATGTAACTGCAAATAACAATATGAAGTATAGGTGTAAACTGTGTAAGATATTTTAGGAGATATTTTTGACAAAACTGAGAATTAGGGAAGATATTTTTCATTCTGACTCAATTTTTTGTTTGGTGCCTAACTGTATTTTTTTCCTTGAACATCTTTCCTCATCAAAAGAGACATTGCATTTATTTTAGTGACATTTAAATATGTAAGAAAAAGCTCTACTTTTTAATGTCAAGTCAAATATGAAGAATCATGTCTAGAATAAGAGACTGAAAAGAAAAAAATTATACATATACATACACAATAAAAACACTAAGGAAAGTTAATATGAACAAAATTGTACCAGGATGACAAAGGTTATGCTAGCAAAAATTACGCATTCATTTCTTCATGTAAGGTGCCATGGAAGAGCCCAGGATGATCATCAAAGTTACACGATCAGGAATTGACTTTGTCATCAAGAAGACGAGGTTGTCTTTCTAATTTGTTGTTATTATAACATTATGTGAATGTATTTGACTAAACTGCAAAATAAAAGGTCTTCCTGTTATTTATTGCAATCATTTCATATTACTGTTTTTAAAAACCTCTTCTGAATAGTAGAGAAAGCGGCTGAAAACACTGCATGTCTGTAAGATTTTTCATGATTTTGTCAAATCTCTCTCCCTTCTACTTTGTCTTGGGAATTGCTGCCAAATTCATCAGTTTAAAACATAGCTTAATCATGTAATTTCCTTGCTAAGTTACCTTTGGGTAATTTCTTAAAAATCATCTTCACCCATCCAGTGTGATTATAAGCCAAGTCCTTATGTCCCCTTCGAACATGGCAGGCTCCCCCCTGCTGCTGTGCTTGTGAGCACGTCACACCTCATTTAGAGTATCTGTGTTGTTTTCCTATGCCTGGCTCATTCCGGCTCCTTCCTTTCTATCAGCTCCTGATACCAAAGTGGTTTGCATCTTTCTTGAATCGCTCAGGCAGGTCCAAATTTCCCCCTTGCCTGAATTACTGCAATAATTGGAAATTATACCTTGAAGGACTGCATATGATGATATAGGCAACACCCAGTAAATTAATGTGTCCCAAAAGTTCATTTTTAAATTACTAATTAGAAGTTGAAAATTCATTTGCCTACAAAAATGCTAAGTATAATTCATATTTCATGCTGTATTTTAGGTTAAAAATGTGGCTGAAATCCATTGCTGACAGAAATATAACTTCCAAAAATCTCATTGAAAAGATGTATACCATACTCCAGTTCAAAACCTGGAAATCAATTATAAGAGGTATCTCAAATAGCCAAATTCATAGGATCAACATGGAATGTCAGTTGTCAAGGACTCAGAGGAGGGGGAAATGGGTAATTGCTAATCAATAGGCACAGAGTTTCATTTAAGCAAGATTAATAAGTTCTAGAGATCTGTTTTATAACATTGTGCCTGTAATCAATAATACTGTATTGTATACTTAACAACTTGTCAAGAGAGTAGATCTCAGGTTAAGGGTTCTTACCACAATAAAATAAAATTTTTAAAAATCGGCACATGCATCACTGTATTGTCTATTTTTTGTATCTCCTCAACAAACTCCGTAGTGCCAGAAATACAGCAGGTGCTTTATCCTGTTACTCATTGATTCAAAACTGAATACACAAAACTTACCGGTTTGAAACAATTATTTCCTTGGCCTAAAACTTTGCAGTCTGGGCCAGGCTTAGCTTCTGATTCTTCTGCTGGCCTGCCTGCCCATCATTCTTGTGGGTGAATTCAGCTGGCAAGTCAGCTGTGGGCAGCAGGGAGGTTGAGAGAGGTAGGCATCTCTTTCTTTCCATGTAGTCTCAGGGCCTCTCCCTCTCCTTGGTGCTTCCTCATATAGTCTTTTTAGAAACCTGCCCAAACTTTTTGTCTGGAGGCTCAGGCTCCTATGAATGCAAAGGTGGGAGCTGCCAGACTTCCTAAGGCTTAGGCCTGGAACTGGCACAGTGCTATACTAGACATATTCTTTTAGGTAAGCGCATCACTGCTCCAGCCCAGATCCGAGGAGAGAGGATTGCACAGCGAGATGAATACCGGGAGAATGAATCATCAGGAGCCGCCCAGTGGCTTAATCACTACTTTTTGACCACCACATGGCTTAATCACAACTTTCTGAGTTGGCATCTAGTAATATAAACAATGTATTCTAGTCTCTACTCATTAGGGGAAAAATGAATTTAGTATCTTGGCAACATGCAAAATTAAATACATGAAAAGTAAATTCTTCAGCATGTATGGAATACGACTTGGTTATTCTTTTGACAAAGTTTTACTTCACCACAACATAATTCCTTCCAGTGGGAATTAAATTGAAAAGCTTCACTTTTTCCTATGTTAATTCTTGGTTTCTAATGTTGAATACATTAGTAAAATACTAAGCTCTCTAAAAATAATATACCACATAGTTTGAATAAATGTGCAAAGTACTGCAAGTTTTTTTCCAATATTTTATTTGAAATTGGCTTTAATTTCATAATTTGGGGTTTCTCAGAAACCAATTTATCAGCTTCACAAAGAATAAAATAACTCATCAAAGTAACCTAAGTAATGAGTTTGCCAAATCTCTCTCCCTTCTACTTTGTCTTGGGAATTGCTGCCAAATTCATCAGTTTAAAACATAGCTTAATCATGTAATTTCCTTGCTAAGTTAAAGATATTATAATTACTTGTTGTGTTTTAACCACAATGCAAATATTAGTCTCAACAGCTTATAATGAATAACTTCAGAGTAAAGTGGGAACTTGAATCCCACTCTTCAAAGTGCATTTTCTCCTACCTTTATTGGAAAAGAAATTGTATCTAGATAGATCTTCTGTTTGAAAAAAATGGGACAATTACTTAGGTAATCTAAGTAATATTAGGTAATCAAGATGTAGGTACAAAATACAAATAAGGAAAACAAGAATCTTAGGGACCCAGGGCTGGTCATAAAGAGACTATATCATATACAGGAACCAGAGATGATTTAAGACTCAAGACATCTCTAGGAAGGTCTCTCAGTCCCAGAAAGTTGTCAGTTGATGACTATTTCCTTTCCAAACTGGTTTTTAACACTTGCAAATTTTGAACTCTATCCTTTACTTTTTCTGTCTCTTGGTTTCTGCTGACTCATACGTCTGGCTATTATTTTCATCTGGGATACTCACTGACATCTGAGACAGGGCATTTCTTAATTGTGCAAAACTCTTTCATATACTACAATATTAACACTCACTGGTCATTGTGACAATAGAAAGTACCCCAACACTTCACCAAGCTCCCCTAGAGGGCGATATCTCTCCTCCCCACACTCACTAAAGAACTGCATAGGGTAATTAGAGCTTTCTGCCTCCTCAGGGGCTAGCAAATGGCTAGCTGTCATATTGTGTAATAGGTAGGAGTTGTTCCACAAATGTCAGCTGCTATTCATATCATATTTATTTGACAGAATAAAAATAAAGAGGCCATAGTCTTAACATGTAATCCAACAGTAGTGCTTCTACATATTTTCCACACTGATTTGAAAACTATACTCATACAAAAATCTATGCCTGAAGCACATGAAAAGATGCTCAATGGAATGGTGAAATTATTCTGGAATTAGATAATGGTGGTAGTTGCCCAATATGGTTAATGTACACACATTTTAAAAAGATGAATTTTATGGTATTGGATTATATCTAAATAAAAAATTTTAAAGATAAGGCTAAAAAATCAATTTTGTATATAGAAACTTTACTCACAGTCACCCAAACTGGAGTGTCATTACATAAATGCTAATCAAAGCCCCAACAAGATACAACTTCACACCCATTATATGGCAATGATTTTTTAAAATGACATTTTTCATACATTGCTGGTAGGAATTTAAAATAGTACAACTGCTTTAGAAAAGAGTTTGGCAATTTCTCAAAGATTAAAATATAGTTACCACATGACCCAGCAATTTCAGTTCTAGTTATATACTCAAGATAAATGAAAACATGTATCTGTGCAAAACTGTACATAAATGTTTATAGCAGTATTATTCTTAATAGCCAAAAAGTAAAAACAATCCAAATGTCCATAAAGTGATGAAAAATAAAGTATACTATATCCATATAATGGAAACTTCTCAGATATCAAGAGTAATTAGTATTAACACATGCTACAACATGGATGAATTTTGAAAATATTATGATAATTAAAGAAGTCAGACACAAAGGCAATATGTATGATTGCATTTACATGAAATGTCCAGATAGGCAAAGCCAAAGAGACAAAAAATAGATTAGAGGTTTCCAGGGGCTAGGGGCAAGAAAGAATGGGGAATATCTTCTGCTAATGGGTACAGGTTCCATTTGGAATGCTAAAATTATTCTGGAATTAGATAATGGTGGTGGTGGTTGCTCAACACTGTGAATGTACTAAAGAACACTTAAATATACATTTTTAAATGATTAATTTTACAGTACTGGATTATATCTAAATAAAAATGTTTAAAGATAAGGCTCAAAATCAATTTTGTACATATAAACTTTATTCATAATCATCCAAACTGGAAGCAACTGTGATATTTTTCAGTAGGTAGAAGGTTAAATATATATATCCATGTAACAGAATACTACTAAATTATAAAAAAGGAATGAGCTAGCAAACCATGCAAAAATATATATGAATCTTACATGCATATTACTAATGGTGCCAGTCTGAAAAGGCTACCTATTATGATTCCACTTACATGACATTCTGAAAAAGGCAAAACTATAGATTAGTACACAGACCAGTAGTTGCCAAAGGTTCTAGAAAAGGGAAAATTTGAATAGTTTAAATATGAGATATTTAGGGCAATTAAAGTAATCTCTATGATACTAATAGTAGGTACATGACAAAATGCACTTGTCAAAACCCATAGAACAAAACAAAGAGTAAACCTTAATAGTAGCAAATTAAAAATAAATCATTTAGGAAATCAAAAGATTCGAGGTTGGAATGCAAATTGTGACAAAATAATCTAACTGTATTACAAATGCATGAATAACATTACTGAAGGGAGTGGAGAATAGGTGCTGACAAAAATGTGGAAATTAGCAGCCTAAAATTAAAGGCAAAAGTCAACAGTAAATATCATTATAATGTAGTTGATAAAGTTGCTTCCCATAGGGTAACGGGTTAACATTCTGGTATTGCTATACATGGGGACTGAGACTCAATAATTGGTGGATGGCGGGAATCAGATTTTTCACTGTTGGAAGAGGAGGTTACAGAAAAGGAAGGAGAGGAGGTTAGAATGATCAGTGTGATAATGGGTCAGAGTTAGCGACATCAGTATGAACTCACATTTAGTTTAATTTACTCACAGATGAATACATATTGAAATATTTATATAGAAGAGTTAGTATACGCACATGCATTTTCTTGCTCTATCTGCTGAGAAGGCCTAGAAGCATAACACACCAGTAGCAATAAGCACACCAAGTGCCCTGATCTTGGTTTCTAATACCATTCTCCAATATAAGGCGCCAGCAATTCTTGGAGAAACGGCTGCTTCCAGAACTGGTACAGCAAGTATACAAGAAAAGCTTGGAGCGTCTTATAGCACCAAAAAGTAAGAAAGTGTTAACACACACACACACACACACACATACACACACACGTTGTTATGAACTGAATGTTTATGTCTCCCCCAAATTAATATGTTGAAGCCCTAATCCCCACTGTGATAATATTTGAAGATGAGCCTTTCAGAGACGATGAGGTTCAGAAGATGGTGGGGCTCCCGTGAAGAGATTACTGTCCTACAAGAAGAGAGAGATTGAAGCTTGTGTTTCTCTCTCTCTCTCTCCACCATGTGAAGAGAGAAGGCAGTCATGTGAAAGCAAAATAGAGAATTCCTTACTAAGGAACTGAATGAGCCAGCATCTTGATCTTGCAATTCCCAGCCTCCAGAACTATGAGAAATAAATTCCTGTTGTTTAAGCCACCGAGTCTTTGGTATTCTGTTAGAGCAGCCTGCGCAGACTAACACACACACACACGTGCACACACACATATCTCAAAGCAACAGGGGAGCCAACAATTAAAAGAGCTCTCAATGTGTAATGTTTATTTATGAGTCTATACTAATATAAACAAATGATTGACTTAGTAAATAAATGAAGAATTTTAAAAAAAAGCTCCCATTTAGAATTCCAAATAATTTGTAGACAGTCATCCCTCAACAGGGAGGATCATAAATCCCCATTTTCTGTTCCTTCCTGTTCAAAACATACCTCTATTTCAAAGTATAGATCAAATTCAACCTCTTTTATACACTCCTCTACCTGTTCTCTCCTCCCCACAACCATTAGTCTTTCTCTTTTCCAAACATTAAGCAAAGACTTGTTATAATGACTTCCTTCCAAAAAGGTAAGGAAAGAGAGAATAAAGGAGTAACTTTGCAGTGGGGGAACCTAAGGAACACTATCTCAGACAACTGATCAATTTTTATACCAAAAGTAAAAAGTCATCTTCATAGCATACACTCTTGATATAAGGCAATGAAAATGGTGCTTTATGTGGTGTTATTCGCCAAAATTCTTAAGCCAGTATAATCATGAGAAAAATATCAACCAAATTCTAATTAAGAATCTGACCAATATGCCTCAAAACTGTTAATATCATCAAAAACAAGAACAATATGAGCCAAGAGGGATCTAGGATGACATGCTGACTAAATGTAATACGGTATACTGGATGGGATTCTGTGACAATCAAAAACATTAGGTAAAAAATAAGGAAATTTGAAGAAAGTATGAACTTTAGTTAAACATAGTGGACCACTATTGCTGCAAGAATTCAACATATGTACCATACTAATGTAAGATGTTAATATTAATGATAATGGAAACTGGATGTGAGATACATGAGAACTCCTTGTACTGTCTTTGCAACTTTTCTGTAAATCTAAAACTATTACAAATTAAAAATTTATAACAAAATAAAAAGCCCATCTAGGACCTATATAATACCACTATTACATTTAGATCTTCTATAACATGCTCTATTATTCTTTTTTTAAAATTAGGATTCTTTCCCAGACAGCATAAAACCTTTGATGGCTGTGGCTCCAAAAGAAGGTCAGCTTCCCCTTTGTCTGATTTGCTTGCCAAGATCCTCAAAACAGTGAAACTCAGTGCTCAGTCTTTTCAGGAACTCTTGGAACGTTCTCCTGAGATCCTACACACTCTGCTTGGGGAGAGCTGCACCTGCTTTTCTTCTTTCCACTCCTTTCCATTTCCCACTCAGGACTGAGTACCAGCTCTCATTCTCACCCCACCTCCAAAACATAAGACCTTCACTATCTCTACCTCTTTCTCTCTCAGAATATGGATTCATATTTCAAGAAGTGCTTATTCATCCAAAAAATCCTCCAACAGAAGGAGAACATAAACTGTCTTTGTTTGATGGACCTGAGGATTGGAAAATACCTCCTCGGAATCACAGGGGCAGCTCCTCCTTTGCAAGACTCAGGTGAAAGGAGAGAGAGGAAGTATGCTGAGTATGAATACACCATCTTCCCCCAGGGACAGGCAGAATGATTTTTTTAAAAGCAGTATGCAACCAACAAGTGAACAAATAAAAACAATCTCCTGTCTCACCACCACCACTTCTAAAAGTATATAATAAATTTTATTCTTGGGAATGCCTGAATCTCAAAGGGAAATTCTAAGGTTGAGAATTTGATTGGGTCACATATTATTACAAGAGAATTTTGGCTTCAGGATCCAAACTGAACCCTGGACAACAGGCAGATATCATAAGATGACACAATTGCATGGTGTGGAATATGACCACTTTACACAGAAGAAACTGGCCATGAATCCTTGCACAACAGGTAACAGAATAATATTTTGATAAATTAGTATGCGTGTTTTTTCTCCATTCTTTTTTTTTGGCCTTTTTTCCATTCATTCTGTGAGATTATAGCTTCAGATGAGGGCTGTTGAGCAGAATGTGAATAAAAAGAATCAAATTTTAGCTTTTTCATTTCAAAAGCTGAAATCCAGGAACAAAGTTATGTGACATCATAAGATGTTGGCAAATACATGACCTGATAGTTTCTACATTCCTCATTCTCCCTATCAAGGATGAGAAATTAGTCACTATAGGTCTCCCAGAAAAGAACCTGATTCCTGCCTGTTTTACTGTCCTCACCCTCATGCCATCTGTGACACACACTGCCAGGATGGCCAGAGGAAAACAATGTGTTCCTGTGCCCCATAGAGCACAGCAGTGACTGAGGGAGAATAGGATGCTCTGGAAGCCTTGTCTTCAGCAAAGAGAAGCATACTATACATGTGCGGATCAGTGAACAGAATGGATAATGGTCATCCCATCACCCATCACACAGGAACAGGCAAGTGACTGAGGTCCCAGTGCCCTCCCTTCTGTACTGTGATGCTGGGCAACCCCTTAGAATTTAGAAGCAACTCTACATGAAAGTGGGAAGAGGCCTTAAATTGGCTGAAATTTTGATTTTGCCATTTGGTTGATTAACAACTCAGAATAAAAATTAATTTCTATTATAGAATTAATTGTTATATATCTGGTGAAGTGAACTAACTCTAAAGTCTAAGGCTGGTAACTACTACATTTTTATCAACTCTCGGAAAAAAGAGAAGGAAGCCTTTCTTGATAATCATAACTTCATAAAATCTCTGTTAAATATAAAGCTGAAGGAATTAAAGGAAGAAATTGAAGAAGATAATATAAAATATTCCATGTGTTTCTTAACAGTCTTCAGCCCCTTTGCAATTAAACTGGGTGACAGAACTTACCTGACCATTGGACTAGGAGTGTCATTTCTGGTTTAAGTATTTAATTGCTGAGGTGAAAATTTCCTGCAGTTTTTTAACATGCTGAAGTGGCTGAGAAGGTCACATTTTTACAGAAGGAGCAATCAAAAAAAAAAATGAAACACTTGACAATTTAGGTCCAACAGGGACTGTATGAAGAAGAGGCTTCCTATCAACCCACATGAGACATATAACATGAGCAAGACATAAACATTTGTGATAGGAAGCTTCAACATTTCTGGAGTAATTGGTTACTGAAGCATAACCTAGCCTATACTTACTAATAGGTTACAGAACACTCAGTATTTACAATAATATGAATTTACTAAGTATCATACTTTATGTGAAGGAAAACAATATCAGATAATCAAGATTATTAAAATAATTTCAATTGTGTAAAACAATTGTGTAAATTGATGTGGATTAAACCACTGATGGGGAAATTATGAGTATTACACATTTTCTCCCTTACTTTTTTGTTTTCATATAAACAGAAAAAAAATCCCATATTCCTCGAAACCTCACTAATAGAAAATCAGAATATGTATTGTATATGGTCTTAGATACTGGAACAGAAGGTAGGATAAATTTTTTCTTTCACATTAAAACCAACATTTGTAGGGGCACAAACCTCTGAATTTCCATGATTTGATAATTTTATCAGAATATCAATTCAAAGCTATGAGCCTTTGTTGAGCATTTATTCAGAGTCCAATAATGTGTTATATGTTTTCAAAGGCAAAAAAGAAATATATGAGTCAATTACTGGATGATCACACTCAAAATCTTAACTGGTAACAAAGACTTAGACAAGCAAGAATTGGTATACAAAGGCATGTAAACACAACTCTCCTCTCTAGTTCTACTATATATGTTAAAGTGCTGAATTGAATGTAAAAGCATAGCAATTTCTTACAGTAAACTTGGTATGTTGCAGTAAAATCTTATGCAGGATCTTTAGGTGCTTAAATAGGATGACCAAATCACAGAATAACAGGATTTGAAGAGATTGTGTGTAATACTGGTTAAGAAAATAGGCTGTGAAGTTGAAAATATCTGGGTTCAGCCTGAAACTTTGATGTCTCTGGCAGTGTAACTTTAGTCAGGTACTTAAATTCCTGAAGATCCAGTTTCCTTTACTACAAAGCATAATAATATCTCCTGAGATTTATTTAAGTATTAAAAGAGATAACATACATAATGCACATAATGCAGTAACTGGAATAAAGCAAACTCTTGATAAAGGGTAGCTATTCCTCAGTCCCCCATGTAGCTTTACTCATGGGAAAAAACTACAAGTTCAACTGAGGTTTGGAGAATTGCCTGAAGTCATAAGGCTAAGTTAACTCATAATATACTTAAAAAATACTGTTAAATGTATATGTACACCTACAAACATATCAACTATACACGTGGGAAGATGAACCCTGCAAGGTAATCACTATTAGTTTTTCAACCAGGGATTCTCAGAATATAACTACACATTTTGATTTCACCTCATGTCTGACAATTTCCATTTACTTTGGCTTTTATCCACTTCATCCTGTCAGCTGGGTGGAGACTTCACTGGTTATAAGCTTTTACTGTACCTTTCCTGGCTTAGGGCAGTGCATCAAGTTAGGGTAGGCAGTGGTAAAAGAAGGTGACCACAACTCCAGGTTATCATGTGAATGTGTCTTAGGAGAAGAGTCAGATGAGATTCTGAAGGAGGAACCAGGATAAAGCCCCATGAGAAGTAGTTAATCAATAGCAGTGGAAGCCGGGGAAGGAGAAAATGAGGGAACAGAATGAGAACACACGAGTTCAAGAATACCTTTGGGAATGGTGACATGTATTCATCCATCTACAATAGTGTTACTCATACTGGTAATCTATCTATCTATCATCAAGTAATTGAACACCAAGCAAGGTCAGGAATGAGAAACATCTACTGATTGCAAGGATTATTGGGAGAAATATCATGGAGAGGAGGAAGGAATGAGTTGAATGATTTAAAGGACTCTATTAGGTATACAGAAAAACTGGCCAATGATCCAGATGAGGGCAATATCATGAGAAAATGAAATTGAGATATAAGGAGACTGACTTGCATTTGGGGTTACAAGGACACTGCCCTAACTTTGTCCTTATTAGTCCTTCCATTCTCCTCTAGGATTGTCAATGCCATGGAAATTGAGAATAACAGGAATAGCTGTTTTATGACAAATGGACCTGGCCACAAAGAAATGAGCTTGAGTACTGACACAGTTCACACACGCTACAATCATCTTCAGCCAGTGAGCCACTCAGCTGTGCTAGACTCAAACTAATGAACACTGAGGTGAAAGGTTTTAGTATCACAATGTTTCTGATCACCAAGACTTTTCATGTTTCCTAAACTCTGTTCCTTAATATTCTACCGTGTGTTTATTATCAAGGCTATAAAGTCGTACTCAGATTGGCCATGATATTTACTGCTATATTGCAGAGTATTTTAACTGATGTTAGTTCAAATCAATTCTGGGGAAACTTTCCAGCTCAGGGAATTGCAAGCTAGCTGGTTGACATTGCAGGTCAAATACTCCAGGGTGTGGGTCTCAAATCACTTAATTCTTCACAGCAAATTAGAAATGGGACTCCAGCTGGTGCTAAAGAATAAGACAGACTTGCTGTATAAGAACAAGCTGCTGCTTAGATTTCGAGTCTTTATATTCCTAAAATAAAAAATATGAAACTCAATTTCCCTCCCCCAATCTCATTCTTTCAGAGTAAAAGCTTTCTTAACAACAGCAAAAATGTGGCCACCTGATTTCAATATATAAATCTTGCCAAGGTATAAAAATAAAATATGATTTAAACAGCAACCTGTAATCTCCTGTTGACGACCAGCTGTGCCTCTTATTAGTATTAATGGAAGTTACACAGGCATAATAAGAAGGAGGGGAAAATGCCACCTTATGCTTTTTGCACACCTTAACATTTTTACAGCAAGTCTGATTACAAGGGTTTACTTGAGCGGCAATTAAACACTGATTGATTACTAAGTACAATTTGTATTCCAGGCAACATGCAAATGGCAATGAAATTCTCAGGGAATGGATTACATTTTTCTCACATCACAGAGGGAATCTCATTTTTTAAACAGCAAATGTTTTCTTACATGCAGAAAGAAGTTCACTCTATGTTTTTTTATAATATATTTTTACCCAGAGACAATAAGCCTTGATTCCTTTTAGAAAGAATAAATGATTTCTGAAAATTGTACTTCTCACTTCACCTTCAAACTACAGCTTCATTTCCTTGATGATAAAACCATGTTGATGGAAAGCATAATATTCAGTCACAAATATACTGACTTTGGCTATAGTCAGAACTATAAACAATATTTTTGTCATCAGATTTTAGCACTGCAGAAATAATGCCTACTTTTAAGTTGAAAGTGAAATGAAAGGTTGATTCATTAAATGTCTATTATGTGTCAGACACTATTCTAAGTGCAGACAATATAGAGTAAGAGGAAGAGAATTGGGAAGAAAACAATTCTTGATCACAGTACACATGATACAGAAGGAGAAACTGACAGTAAACAAGTATACAAATACAGCTATAATGCCAGTTTATACTCATGGCAAAGAAAATATTCAGTAGAAAGAAAAAGGCATTGTTGTGTATGTGTGCCAATACGTGTTCAGGAGAAAATGACAGGAGAGAATTCAGAGCTTTGTGCTCACTTCTCCCTATATGTGGAACACTCCAGTTCAGCATTGTTGAATGGTTGCCTGTTCTGTGCTAGGCTGGTGTTAGCCCCAGGACAAAGAATAGAAACAGCTAAGAAGTTGGTGTGTTGGATAAATAGTAAGGCCAGCATGGCTGAAGTGGTATCAGCTGGAGAAGAAAGGAAGGAGATGAGATTAGAGACATAAGGATGTTCAGATATGTCAGCCCTTGTCAATTATACAAAAAAATGTGGGTTTTACTTAAGCTTTAATGAGAAGCCATTGACAGGTTTTGAACAAGGGAGTGAAATGATTTAAATATGTTTTTCAACCACTAATCTAGTTGCTATATGTACATCAAGGGATATATTATAAATGTGATCTACCTCGGCATCTGCATTTTTCCTGAAAAACTGGCTGATATATCACTGTGACAATGGAATGTAAAAGAGAAAATGCATTAATAATCTTATAATCAAAAGTATTTAAAAATAAAAGCCAGAAATTGTTATTGTCTAAGGTGTTGTTAAAAATGGCAATGAAAGCTGGAAGAAACATAAAGAGTTAATGATGTCTATAAAACAAAACTTAGAAAGTCAACTTGCAATCACATGGCCCAATAGTTAGACTTCTTAGGCAGAGATAAATGGTTGTTTTCCTTGTGCAGATTTCCAGGTGTAAAGACCTAGTATCTCCCCTAGTAATCCTTGCTAATATTTGATTACTTTGACTTAGAGACTATTTTTCTTATATTCAATTATAATATTAAAATACTATTTTTCTTATATCCAATTAAAATATTTCAGACCCATTTCCTGATCTGATATTAAAATAGAAAACAACTCACTATTCTTACAAAATCTATTTAAATATAATAATTCATTCAAATAGCTAGCTTTATCTTCTCTAGGCTAAAATGATTTCAAATTCTTTAATTTTTCTCTTTTTTTATCAGTTAGTAAAATTTTTCTTATTCCCACAACAATCTCTTTTAAAGTATGAATTCCTTCCTGTATCAATGCATCATATGACTTATTTAGGAATGTGTATTATATATTTAGCAATTTAGCTTAGTTCAATTGATGGGAGAAAGGACACAGTATATACTACATTGCAGTTTCATAAAAATCTGATAGAATTCATTACCTAGCATGGGTTTACTATACAGATCAGTCACAAATATTTATTTACTTAGGATATGGTTGAGACATATAATCCTATATGTAACTTATATATAGTCATATATATAATATGTTTGTTTCTTACTGTAGCACAGAAAAATCATGATATAGATAGTATCATTCACCAAACATCAGGATTATTATACACAGGCATAGTAGAATAGAATAGGTGATAGATACATAGATAGATAGATAGATGATAGATTCTGTAGTGGAAAATAGGCTACTATTATTCTATTTCAAGGCAGAATAGTAAGATGGAAGGTGTACTGAGTGAAGGAATCCTGGAAAAGAATCCAGGAGCTGCCACCTATCAGTCTTGTGAAAATATACAGTTAACTTTACTAAACCTGTTTTCCCTACATTGTTATAATTAAAGAAAGTCTAATGCCCTGCTTAGCAAAATAGGAACTTTAAAAATTAGTATCATTCTCTGAAGAAAAGTAAAAATACACTTTGTAAATTACAATGCATTTTAAATAAACAAAATCCACATATATCTAGAACTGTTCTAATAATTTCTATAAAAATTATCAGAAATTCCAATGAAATATACAAAACATCAGTTTATCTGTAAATGCTGATTATTGTGATGATTAAATGAGAAATCATGTGTAATGTCATAGGCATACAGAAGATGATCAATAAAGGAAGGTATTTTTATTAGCTCTAAGTAAAATTAATGATTAAGCATGCATGGTTCAACAGAGGACACAACACAGCAATCAATGGTAGTTAAGGCTAGTATAGATGGGAAGGAGGCTCTGTTCATATACTGTAGTCATTCATTATCCAGCAACAGTAAGTGTGGGCCAGGAAAATCTTTCCCTAGAACAATAGTGGATGCCAAGATCCTAACGGCTCAATGCAATCTCTTAGAAAGAAACATTTGGTGGCCTTTAAATAGAAAGTATGATGCCAAAGAATGCTTTTGGTTCCATATTTTTTAATCTCCAAATTACAAATAGTTGTGCTGAAAATGTTTCTTGACTGAAAAATGTATTATATTCTTTAGGGGGCCAAAGTCAATTCTGAAATATGTTAATGATGTTATATCCTAACAGAGGTGCTGAGAGGGACAAAAAAAAATCATAAAGCCCTCAAGAAACAAACTTTTGTGTGTATGTGACACAGATGGTTGGAATAAATTACGGGACTCAATAAAAGGCAGTTTAATTTAGTTTTAAAATCCATTTGGACATTTATCAAAGATCACATTGTAAAATCTATTTGTGTTATTTGGAAGAGTCAGAATACTCTTCCCTACCCCTCTGTCCCTCCCCACAAAGAAAGGAAAAGAAGAAGAAAAAAAGAATAGAAGTTCTTTCAATTGAATCCTAAAACAAGATTGTTGAATTTACGAGTTTCAGTGATGACTTATCTTGAGCAATAAATCAAAGAAATATACTGGGTGGTAAAATATATATATGTACATAGACATACAGATCATATACAATGGCACAGACATGTAATATATTAGCTCTTCTAAAAGAATATTAACATACTTTAGGAGTGGTTATTCTGCCCAAGATACAAACTATCAAATAATTGTTCCCTTATACTCTGTAAATTGGATGTGAATATTTAAATGAAAACATAATTTATAACATTTTTAATAAAGTCAGAAGATACCACTCAGAGTACTTGAAAAAACAAAACTAATGAAACTCTTTGAATGTGTTTAAGACATGAAACAAGGGAAGAGAAAATATTTTCAAATTTACTGAAAATACTAGGTACTTTACATGGATGATTATACTTATCAAATATTGCCAAGTGAGTTGCTAAGACAAGAATGAGAACAGGAAATATGTTTCAGAGTAAGCTTCTAGCTAGAGTTTCTCTGATTGGCACAGATGATAAATTTCAATTTTTAAACATCAAAAGATTCATTGGGGCAAGTGGTATTGGGAAAGTACACAAACATGCTGATTTTTAATCCACTTCATTCATTCAATCAACATACATTAGAGCACACTTGCTTAACACGTGCCCTTGAACAATTCTCTCTGGTGGGGAGACAGACACAGAAATGTATTATATTCAACATTAAATTCTAATATAGAAGTATGAAAAAATGATAAGGGACTATAAACTGTTAACTGCTTTATGCCTTCATCCAAAATATATGTTGAGCATATACAAGTGCTAGGCACTGTTGCAGACACTAGGAATACAGCAGTGAATAAGACACCCTTATGGAATTTGTGTTTTATGAAGAGAAGGTGGATGATGGACTAGTACATAATTAAAACAAACAGGATATAAGTTTATATTAAGTGCTAAGTTTATATTAAGTGCTCTAGAGGAAAACAGGACAGCGAAGGAGGCATAATGAATGTGGTCAAATTTAAATGTGGTAGTCAGAGAAGGCCTTACTAAAAAGGTGACCTTTATGTAAGTGCTTGAAGCTGATAAGGAGCTAGATATTGGAACATCTGATGGAATATCATTGCAGGCAGAGGGAACAGCAAGTGGAAAAGTCCTTATGGATGGAGCTGGAGTGAACAAAAAGAGCAGAAATTAGGGGGAGAGAGGAAATAAGAAGCTTGATCTCATAGGCTTTGTAGGCCACTGTAAGGACTTTGTTGTACTGAGTGAAATGGGAAGCCATGATGGATTTCGAGCAAAAGACTGACATGGTTATTATTTTCTAGATTAAACAAATCAATACATTCAAATGATTACTTTATAATAGGACATTATTCAAACATTCAGATTATTTTGTCTAGATAAAACTTCAGGAGTTCTATTTGCCAGTTACTGTAATTTCAATTTTACGTGGGACTATGACGGCATTGCAATTCTACTTGCCAGTTTCTATAACCCTTAAAAAATTTCATCCAGGAATATGAGTGATATTAATATTTATTTTTGTATAATGGACTGTAGAACATTATAGAGAATTTTGGTATTCAGTTTTCATATAAAATACTCCATATAAATTACAGAGCACCTAACACATTCCTCTGCCAAGCATCGTTATAGAAACAATGAGGGTTTTATTGGCATGCACACACATTCAAATTTAAAAAAGGTGTATGAGTTTGTGTATTTGCTTATAATGCAATGAAGTTTTAAAAATAATTTTCACTTTTTCCTATAATTAACTAATGTGTGTTTGTTACTTTTCTTTGTGTATTTAGACTCTTATGTCATATGTTCCTGGATATATTGTTAGTATCTTTCCCTACAGTTAATATTCTACAACCTCATTTCTAAACACTGCATAAAATGGAACTGTAACAACTCAATACAGTTGTTAATCAGTCACCATTTGTAGGACATTTGTGTTGTTATCCTCTTATTTTTGCATAAACAGCTTTGAAATGAACCATATTTTTAGGTAAATTTTACATACAGCATAATTATTTCCTTAATATAAAAATATCAGAAATGAAATTGTTGGGTCAAAGAAAATGCACATTTTTTAAAGTTTGGCTATGTATTGTTAAATTACGCTCCTTACACAGTGTACCAAGTTTCTACTCATTGTAAATTCACAAATCTGTTAATTTTCCTACACCTTAACAGCTCCTTAAAATTTTTGCCAGTCTGATAGGTGAAAAATCACAACTCGCTATGATTTAATCAGTATTTCTTTTATTACTAATGTGGCTGATTCACTCTTTCATCAACCACTTGTATTCTTTTTTGGGAAGGAGGAGAATTGCCCTTTAATATCCACTATCCAAATGTTACTAGGTATCTTTTCCTCTTAGGTTTTCTATACCCTCTGTTATGTTAAGAGAGTAATAATGAATACTAAGTTACAGATATTTATGTACCTACTATTACTAGGTACTGTGTTAGGGACAGAGGATAGGAGAAGACACTCAAAACCACCCCAAGTCCAGGGGAGGCGGAAAACATGAAACCAAACTACAGAACAAGAACAGCATGTCATTCATTATTCAGATGATTAAAAATTGATCATTATCATTTTATGTTGGAAAAGAGAAATACAGCCACTGAATAAAAGACAGAAGTCCTTCTAGGGTGGTCGATTTTCTTTCCAGATTCTGATTAAAAACACAGGGCTCTGCTTCATAAGGGTAACAAATGCTAAATAACAATGGCATTGATATATGGTAGGAAATGAACTATTTTGTTTTCCAATAAGAATGATGATTATCACTCAGGCCAGCATGTGGAGGAAACAACTAAGCCCATTCCAGAAATCTCTTGCTTTGGTTGATTTTAAAACATTCACCCAAGTGACTATGTGAAAAGCAATTACACATACATTGCAATCAGAGTGATACTTCAAAAATCCGTATTTGATCATATCATTCTTTTGCTCTAAAAAACTTCCATGGCTTTCAATTTCTTCTAGGAGAATATTCAAAATCCTAAACTAAGACTGAAACACTGCATGCCTTACACTGGGTCACTCTCCCTCTAGCTGCCTGAACCCCAACTATCAGAGCCTCCTTTCTCACCTATCAAGATGCCCCTGATCTTGGAGTCTTTGCAAAAGGGTATTTCCTTGCCTGGAATGCTCCTGATCTCTCCCTTTTTGGCCTCTTAACTCCTATCATCCTTCAGATCTTAGCAGCCAGATAATTTCCTCAAGGAATCCTTCACTGATTTCCCAGGTCCCTCTGCTATAATGGTCCTCCCCTTTTCCTTGATACTGTTATTCACAGTAACTACTACACATTTGTGTGATTGACAAATGTCTGTTTCCCTAACTCATTTGCAAGCAGCACAAGCAGAGAGTTTACTTCTATTTTACTCATAAAGGTACCTCCGGGATTTGTCACTGTACCACATATATATGAGGCACACAGTTAATTGTAATGTGAATAAATGTAGGAATATCTCAGAACATTGAAATAAGTGATGAGACTTTATTATATGAGTTAAATTTTTTTTGTGCTCAGACATGTGGATAATTAAGTACATTTTATGTGCAATATATCCTATCAGTTAAATAACAATATAGTGGTGATTATGCAGCTTAGGCCCTCTGGGAAGTGGACTCTGAGATAGAAATGTACTGACTGGATGAAGACTGCTATGGGTGGGGGATAAAGCAGGACAGACAAAGGAAGAAGCTGAACTCTACTGCCATTCCAACAACTTTTTCAGATGATCCTTCAGGGACCTCTGAAGTGTGGATGGCCTCCAAAGATGTCTTGAACTGAAGCAAGTGACAGGCCTTTATAGCCCCATATCAATCTGTCACTGATGTCCAATGACCTGGGAAGAAGCATGACTGTTAGGTGAATGACTTTCTTGGGAAATTTTCTAAGAGGGACTCAGCAGAGAGTTATCACCACCAATACCCCCAGCAGTTGTGGGAATGGGAGTCTCAGTCTTGAACAGGGGGAGGGGGAGGGGGGACCTGTGAGGCACATCAGGGCATCCACTACAGATACCAAAAGGAAGAATGAATAATTTACAGCAAGATTCTGTCTCAATCCCAAATGCAAATGTACTTGAAATTATGAAAGAGTAAAATTCTAGCAAATAAACAAAAAAGAGCTTTACATGCCAGTGGCTAGAATTATGGGAACTTTGGATGATGAGGGAAAAGCCAACAAGCTCAAGGGAGAGGCCATGAGGTGATGAGAGAATTTCAGGGAATATGCATTCTAGAGAGTACTTTTTCCCAGTTTAAGTCAAATAATTCAATCAACCTCCTACTTATGCTGCATTTAACCCAAAATCATTCTTAGTCAGTCATACACCAATGGCATTTTTCCAGAATATGAGTGTGGAAGAATACATCTTTAAATTTTTAATATTTAACTAACATTACATGCATTTGGCAATTTACCAAATTCTACCACCTACATTTTGCCATTTAACTCTCCCAATAACTTCATTCAGTTAAACCACTTACTCAAAATCACTACATGACAGTGTGTGTGTTTTGAGTTTGTGGTTTAAGATTTGTGATGACAAGGACAATGTCCTTTTTATATACTAATGCCCATCATGGCACCTAAAACAACACTCAGCAAGTAACTGTTGAATATATCCTCACAGGGGTTTGTAGTTTCTCTGTTTTATCTGTGCTTTCTATGGCAGTGCATAATATATATGTAACACGTGTGTGTGTGTGTGTGTGTATGTGTGTGCATGTGCATGAATGCTTGTAGAAGACACATGGTATATGTAGTTGAATAAATTATACCAAGCTGAATTCCATAAAATATGAACTAATAGAATATGACATTTTTGCATAGGAATACTAGAAATACTTGAGCCCTACTGACTTCTAGTCATTATCTTCTTGGTCAGTTTGGATAGGAGTTAATCTGGCCTTAGAAAATGAGATGGGGGAAAAACAGATTTCATGATCAAAGTCTCTAACTATTTGGGTGAAAATAACCTTCCAAGAAGTGTTTGAAAAAAAAAAATACTTCATGCTAGACTACAGGGTGGAGCAGGGAAGAATAAAACATATAGAAATCTGAATTTTTATTATATTTCTAAATTTATGATTCTGAATGATTTTTCAGAAATAAAGATAACTTATAAGCCTTCCTTCTGACTATGGTCATAATATTATTATTCATTCCTGTACTGTAGGCTCAGATGCATTTTGGTAAGTTTTTAGACTATTAAATGAGCTGTCTATCCAAAGCCTACAAAAAAACAATGTGGAACACCTGATATTTGACTGTGCTTCCAGATGGAGGGACAGCTTGACAAATGCCATCATAATTTACAACTTTTAAAAAGTGTGGTGTGAATGCATTTGCAGTAGGCTTTAAACAGCTTGGGTTATTTACAGGTACAACTGTGTTTAATGGGGAATTTCAATGGATTTAAAATATTATTAGATTCAATCACAGGATCTAGGTGTGGAATGTGAGCAACATGATTAGATGCCTTAATTAAATATCTCAGAACAGAATACATCTGTTTGGTGAGGCTGGGAGGATGGTAAAAGAGCATTTGAATTTTGTATTTGATTATTGAGTGTCACTGAAGAAGCTCTTACCTTTGGAAAGAGAATTTGGGGCCTATCCTATGGTGGCTTAGGAGAATAATAATAATCACAGAAAAAAAGCATGAAATACAGTGTCTAACTCTATTAAGGATAAGTTGCACACTTGTACGTACAAAACAAAGTATGTAGTGCTAACTGATAAGATTATAGTGCAGTGTAAAAGAGCACTTAAGTCTAATGGTTAGGAAATTGACTTTTGAATTTAAGTCAATTTTGGTTAAATTAGAGAAGGAATATTTATTTTTAAATTTTTATTTCTATGTCTCAAATAAATGTGTGTGTATATGCATGCATGTGTACATCCTTTTCTCTCCTTCTAAATATACATATATGTATGTATATATGTGTGTGTGTGTGTGTATCTCCAAAAAGATATAAATGATTTTGCAGGTGGATTAGGTATGGTTGTAGGAAGATGCAGGGAGATGACTTTGGAACACTACTTTGGGGAAAGGATATATTTCAACTAGTAGGCCATTGACAGATACTGTGATTTACTTCTCAGTAATAAGTGGAACATTGAGAAGAATACATGGCAAAATCAAACTAAAGTTTCTAAAATGTACTGCTTAGTGCATAAACCAACTTCAAGATCTATTGTATTAATTCAATCACCAAGTATTCTTGGCTTCTTATGTTTCAGGCCTCAGCTAGGAAATGAATATCCAGTAGACATCTGAACCAGACATGGAGCTTCCTGGAGCTTACATGCTAAATAGAAGATAGATATTAAACAAGTCACACTCAAATAAAAATGCAGATAAAGTCTGACAGGACTATGAAGAAAAATATAGGGAGTTATGAAAGAGAACAACAGAGACAGGGTGGGTCTAATTTTGTTGCTGGTGGGGATGGATCAAGGGAGGCTTCTCTGAGAGCTGAGGATGAGTAAAATGGTAAGAGGCCTCCAAGGGGAGAACATGTGTAAAAGGAGAAAAGTGGTTGGAGGATGGCAAGATTACCTGGGGTTGGAATATAAGAGGTTATGGCAAGAATGGTCCTACACGTGGCTGGGGAAGAGGAAGAGGACAAGTTATTGAGAGGTCACTAGGGCGTTTGTATTTCATTCTGACTGCAGTGGTGACCACTGAATGCTTTATACTATGAGAGTGTGCGTGTGTGAGTGATAAACCATTCAATACTTTTTAAAGCTCAATTTGCAGTGGCGAGGGATAAGAGTAGAAGCTGGAATAGCAGTGGCTCGGACCGTGGTTGATGCAGTGAAGTTGGAGAAAAGAAGTATTCCAAGATCTACTTAGAAGGTTGAATTCTGAGAGCTTGGGGATGGATAAAACATATGACGAAAGGGGAGTCAAAGATGATTCCAAGGTTTCTATGTAACTTTCTATTTTCTCTTAGTGATACTATTTGATTCAACAAAAATGTATCCATTTCAGTAAATTCTGGGTTCTGGAAGGGTAATCTGATGGTTTGTTTAAAGAAGCTTCAACCGACCATTCATGACGGTGAGTACCCAAACCCCCATTAGCCTGTTTTACTCCTCTTTTACCTTCCAAGCAGGCTTCACAATCTCTTATTATTTTGCTTACTTGCTTACTCTGAGTATAATCTCCATGAGAGTGATGTGTCTTCTTGAAGACTATATCCAAACCCCCTAACATAGCGTTGGCACATTGAAAATGTTCAATAAATATTTGTTGATTGACATGATGAATGAGCTATTGTAATGAAACACAAGGATAAAGAGGAAGTACTTGAAACCAACGTACTCACAATCTCCAACCACAGCCAGGAGGACTATGAAATGTGAGAAAACCCTTAATGGAGTAAGCAAGCGCGTTATGTGAGAAAGGAGGGCGATGCATCTGTCTTAAATCGGGGAGAAAGGACAGAGGTCTGGAGTACAGATATACTCAAAGATGCAGTGAGTTTTCTCACAATTTTCTGGATTGAGACCATCTGTAAATGCAATCGCTTCCGTCTCCCAAGCAAGCTTTAGAAAAACAAACAAAACAAAAACACCATTCAAGATCAACTCTTCAAAAGAGCTTAGCATTTTAGAATAACGGTTTTTGAAACATAGCGATTACAATGGACTGTCCTGCAAAAACACAACCTTGATTTTGTACCATCTGCAGCACTTACTACTTGCCACTTCTGGCCGTAGAAATTTTGCTAGCCTCCCTCCCTCGCCCCGACTTCCACCAGTCCGCGTCTCCAGGTACCGTCAACTCTCCGATAATCCCAGCCCTTGCCTTCCCTGCCTATTTGTTGGATAGATGGAGGAACATCTACTACCTCTTCCCTGAGGAGTTCCTGAAGATACGCTTGCCCGTAAAACAGTATTCCTGCACCTCGCGGAGTTCGGGCGGAAGGATAGAAAAGAAGCAATTGTTTACTTAGAGCGCCGACTGATTTTACCTTTAATCCTGCCTGTGGGTCGCTCGCATCGGGCCTCGCCTACCTAGCTCAGCCTTTACCAGCTCCTAGAGCGCAGGTTGATGCCCTGAGCCGGCGCTCTCTCCGCTCCGTTCACTCCGCGGGTGGAAGGGAAACAGGCGGCCACGCGGGGGGCTGGGCCGCGCGGCCGGAGCCCGACCGCGGTCGCCGCAGCTCGACGGGCTTGCGGGGCGCGGGGAGCCGCGGGGCGCGGGGAGCCGCGGGGCGCGGGGAGCCGCGGAGCCCCGCCCCGGGGGCGTCACCGCCCGCGCCCGCCCCGCCCCTCTTTTCCCGTTCCCCGGGCTCCGAGAGAGCTGTCACTTCGGTCTCGGCTGGAGCCCGAGGACGCAGGGAGAGTCGCCCTCCAGGAGACTCCAGGCTGCAGGCACTGCCATGGCCACTGTGCTGAGCAAGGACGCGGCGGACATCGAGGTACCGACTGCGCGCCGGTTCTCCCGGCGCGGGCGGGGGGCGCAGCTGCCGGATGCTGGGGAGGCCTCCGAGCCCCGGCCGAGCCCGGGAAGGAGGGGGAGACGCGGGAAAGTTTGCCTCCGCGGGAGGTCGGCGCCGGAGCCGGGGGCCAAGCAGGCGGGGAGGGAAGTGCGGGAGGCGCGGGACCGGAGCGTGGGGCCCTTTGGTTAAGACCTGGCTGTTCACTTCGGAGGCGGGTTAAGGAAGCTAGTCTTGTTCTGCCCTGAAAGGTGTGCCTGAAGAAACACGGGAGTTCGAGAGAGGTGAACTTTGGAGGAAAGCAGCGACCTTTGCCACCCATTCTACCCCACGCTAACCCTCTCCCTCCTGTATGCCTCTCGGGACACCCGTCTGCTGCCCTCACCTCCAGCAGCTGAATCTTGTATATTTGCAAAGGTGGGGTGTAGAAATTAAGCAGATCTGTGTGTCAGCTATTATCGCTAGTCTTTGCTAGGCCACAGTCTCTCCTATGAAATTATTTAACACAGAGAAAAGTGAAACAAGGTATGGAGAACATAAATAATGCTGTGCCGTCATATAAACATTAACTGTCTTTTTCTCTCAACAGTTTTTGATTCCCTCTTGCACTGTGTTTCTTCAAAAATGTCATCTTTCTCCCTGTTAATAAAGTCCTACCTGAAATACCATGGCCATGTCCTTTGAGTTCTTACCAACCTTTGTGTAAGAAATGAGGATTTAATTACAAAACAGTGATTTTATACATGCTAACGCAAGGCCAACAGGTTTGAGGCAAGATAAACTGCTTTTTAGGTTTTTTGTCGTGTTTGTTTGGGCTTTTGTTTGAGTCTCCTACTCTGATAAAAGGGGTGTGTGTATGTGTACCTGTATATTTTCTTTAGAAATGGTAAGATTTTCCTTTCTTTAGTCCTTTCAGCGGCTTAAGTAAAAGTTTAAAACCACCTGTTTGAAGAAGAGCTGCTCATGCCACGTTTTGCCTGTATTTGTGATTTAAGGAACTTTGTGTTCTGTTTGGGGAATGGCAGTAGTGTATTCTCTAGACGTGACACATTGGTTTGAAAAAATCCATCCTAGTAACAAGAGCCAAGGTATATAATATGGACTTCTCTAGTTAGTTTGATTTCGGTTTCTCTTGTGGACAGCTTAGTTTTCCATATCACTCTATATGATATATTTAACCCAATACTTATTCATGTGTGCACAGCGGAAAAGATAACTTGATTTATGTCATAGTCCTTTTTGGTCATTGTTACCTTGACTTAACCAAATCTCTTTTTTCCCCCCCCTAAGTCAAATACAAACTTCTGACAAAATTCAGGCAGTACTTATTTCAGAGACAAGGAATATCAGAGCGCAGAACATTTTGATTTTCGGAATGGCAGGTTATCTGCCTGATTTCTTTCTCTTTATCTCTTTGAATCAGTTTTAACCATATTACTCTAAGGAAAAATATGCCAGTGACACGGGCTTAATTTCATTTTGTTGCAACCAAGTAAGCCCTCCTGCTTACTCAGCTCAGTCTAACCTTATCCTGTGGGGCAAGTCTGCCTATTAAGATTTACAATATAGAATAGTGGTAGGCAAAGTTTTCCATCTTTTATGTAGTTCATATGTGAAACACACTTTAATCAGTAATATCTTTCATCACATACAGTACCTTACTTTTCCCTCAAAATAATACCCGTGATTCATGGGCTAGAGTACCATGAAAGAGCGTGAAATTAATCATTTAAATATAATGCAGTGAGGAAAAATACATTAAGCCTACAGGAACACATTCAAATGTAGATGTCTCAGTTGATCCTATTGATTCACCAAAGTTCATTTTTGTTTGAAGAATTATAATGAATTATGAAAGCTCAGTTTTCTGTCAAATTTGCATACATTGGATTTGCCTTCCTTGAATGAATTCATTAAAACTATTATCTAGATGTTGATCTGACTGCGACCATTGTCTTAGTCTTAAATACATGGAGAAGCAAGTAATCTTTAAAAAAAAAAGATCTGTATGAAATATGTTCACTTAGTAAATGTGAAAAGAACAGAAGGTTCTTGACAATCCACTATACTAGTGATTTAATTTATACGAGTGATTTAAACTACCTGCACAATTTCAGTTTTCAGCTAAGTAGCCAAGAAATATTCTTGTTTATGAGGAAAAAAAAGTTACTGAGGTGTACAAAGTTGTTTTATTTGCTCAGCCATAATTTCTAGACTTAACCCAATATTACATCAGGGTTAGAAGGCTGAGAGCATGAGAAACTATTAGAAAGTTACCGAACACCAAAGCTGGAGTCCCACTGGCTTGGAAGATAGGCATAGCAAGGAATCTAGGTAATAGATAACTAGGCAGTAGAACCTAGCTCATATACTAAAAAGTGTTATTGTAGTAATGGTTCATATTGCATGAGGGTTCAGGCTTTTTCTAGATGTGTTAATGTGGTTCAGGATGTGGGATCCAGAGCTAACTGACTGGGTTAAGGTCTAGTTCCATCCCTTTTCAGCTGTGTGACTTTAGGCAAGTTACTTAGCTTTTTAGTCACATTCATACAATCTATTAAGTAAGGAAAATAATAATAGAAAAAGATAAATGTCGCAAGTTGACATACTCATGTCAGGAAAACATGTTAAAAAATGAAAATTTAGAAAAATATCACGAAAATTACTGCCAGTGAAATGATTTGTATCCTACATTTCATTAACGATAGCTATATACTTTTAAAAGTTATTTTACTGTGTGGACTTACGTTTTGGATATAGCTGAATTTTGTCAAGGATGACTTTGGAACACAAATTTTCCTGCTTCTCTGAAAACTGAGGCTCTGTAGGTTTCAAAGAAGGTAAAAGAGTATCAGACACTTTTCCTGACCTCTGCAGTACCTTCACAGTACTTAATTTTGTTTGAATTTATAGCTGATATACTGTCAATATCTGCACATTTCAAGGCAAGTAAGAATGATTTTGAAGTGTTCACTTTTGTTCAATATCTGGTTCCCCTCCATTGACATGGATAATTGAGGATAGATTATAAAAATAGCTGAAGGAAAATGAATGCAGCTGCAGGAAGCCTTTAACTTGTTGAATACTAGTAATTTTGGTAAATATTTACCACCAAACTAAATTGCTACCTACCACTCTACTGCTTCTACAACTACAAGCCAAGGGCCATCCCTTGAATTATCAGTTAATGACTATTAATGGGTTATAAACTCATTTTAAATTTACTCTGAATAAAAAGGGACTTCAGTCCCACTGTCCACAAAATCAGATTGCATTTTGAATCAAATACAAATACTTTCTGAATTTCTTATAGTATTGTTTGTATTCATTTGAGAATATAATTTAGAATTCTCTGTGTTAAGATAAAATGGATTTGGAAAATGGGAATATGATGGAAGCAACTTGGAGAAAGTAAACGTTTAAGGAGCATTTTGAAGAGAGAACAAGCATGGCTTATGAACTGATAAAGCAAAACTGAGAACACCCTTTAATCCTAACTGCTTTGCCCCTGGAGAGAGAGGAGGGGTGTGGATCCAAATGAGAGAATAAGGATTCAACTTTGCAGAAACTATGGGTTACTTATTTATTTAAACATATATATTTTTTACTCAGTGTGTAACCAACAGTCCTTTCTTATCTCCTTCTTTTTATTGATTGGGCACCACAGGTCTATGAAAATGCTATCTTGGCTTGCTAAGCCTTTTAAAGATTAATTTTTTTAAAACTTTAAACCTGTTTTATGAGTTTCAGTTATTAAAAATGTGCTTGTCCTACCTACTTTAAGCTGTCCCATGGACCGTACTTAATGTTACTTTATTTTTTCCTTTCTAAGGAATTCGGCTTGGTACTAGAAATGAGTCTGATTATGTAATTTGGAGTTACTTCATTCCAGATGATATCTCTAGGTAGTTTTAAGGTACAGTGCATTTCTATAGTTAAGCATGGTCATACATAAATATTTCAGTATGATTTAAAAAAAAGCTACTTCCTACACATGAATTCAGATGACTACTTTTAATAGTTTAATTAAAAACTGAGATTAATGACTAATGAATCTATCACTAGGCAAATTTTGAGATTGGATCTGCTTGATCTTAATCATAAAAGATAGTGTTGACTGATTGCTTAATTGTAAAAATGTGCTAGAATTCAATAGCCTCCTTTCTTACATTCTAGAAGAAAAATCCAGTTTTGGAAAGCTGACCATTCACAGTAAGGAATTAATAAGAATAACAGGATCTTGAGTCAAAATGCTAAGATAATTTGATGACCTATAAGCAATCATATTTTTCCTTAACTATTTGAATACAACATTTCCCCACTCTCTGTGTATAAACAGGCAGCAACACAAGAGCTGAGAAATAGCCCTTTCCAGAAAGGTAACTATGTCTGGTCATTGTGGGGAAGTCTAATAATTAGCATAAACAAAGTTACAGAATTAGAAACACTTAAATTAAAGACTATGAAACTGAACAAAAGTTAAGTCATAAAATAACATGACAAAGAAAATATGATAAGAGATTTGATGTAGTCCAGGCTTCCGTGCAACTAAAGAGGGGATGGAAAAGATTTGCCGATTTATTTTTCTGTTTTTTAGCTATATGGTCACAATGACAAATGAGGCAGAAACCTTCCATCCTTAAAATTGTGAGAAAAAGTTGTGTCATTTATACCCTGCATTAATTTAAAAAAATATTTACTGTGTCATTCTAAGATTATAAATTAGCTATAATCAGGTTTTTGATTTTCAAATGTGACATATCTACCTTGTGAACTTCATTTGCTCTTGATCCTCCTTATCAAGACAGAGGTGTTTTTTGGCCTCAAACATCAAAACATCAATAATGTGGGTGTTCACAGAGCTTGGAGCCAATTATACTCCTGAGATAACTCTTAATAGGATTATGTCTTTCCTGTGGTTTATGATTATTATGGCTTCTATTGCATTTAATTAAAATGTTACACTAGTAAATAGGAATCATCTACATTTAACTCAATGTATAACTTCTTTTAGACACACCAGATATCTATTCACTTTAGGAAAAACTTTTTATTTCATAAAATCAAGCTTCATTTCATGGTCAGTTAAAAGGAAAAAAAAGGCATTGTATGAAAATAGGCTTGATTTCAAATCCTGACTCTTGTTATATTTTTGAGTGATTGTGATTGTGGTCCAGTTCTTTCCTGAACTGCCATTTCTTCCTCTATTAATTGTACTTAATCTTAATTATTTCATGCAATAGCTGTAAGGATTAATTAGAGTCATGTACATATAATGCCTCAGAGTATCTGTCACACAAAATAAACACTTTTTAAGTAGTAGTAATTTTAAATATTATTGCATATATCATGTGTGTTCCATAAATGTCAGTTAGCTAGAGTTTTGTTCAACTCCCAAGAATTAACTGGTGGTATCAAAGTCTGTTAAAATATCTGAGGGAGGGAAGTGTCAATGAAGTTAAAAGAATTATGAGAGAGGCTCATTATAGATTTGAAAATGTTGCAGATATGTCCCACAAATAAAAAATTCTAGAGACAGAGAGACTCCAAAAGAGAAGAGTTCATTGAGCCTTTGCAGATACTAACCAGAAAAGGGACTGAGTCCTGGGCCAGGAAGCTTCTGCTTCCCCAGCAGTAAGGCCATTCACAGAAACTACTTGTTCACCACACTCAAGAAACAGGGGTCGTTTATGAGAAGTCTCAAGGAAAGAAAGTTCTTTAAATGCACGATGGCTGCAGATAAGGAAGGTGGGCTAACTCAAAGAGGGGAAAGTCTGGGGAGAGGTGGTGAGTTCAAAGATTGGTTGCTGATGGTGGTCAGACACTGTTCACATGCAGGAATTGGGTGGCAGGGTGTCAGATGCAGTGGTTTTGGGGACCTTCTGGATAATTGTTGACATGAGTTTCTGGTTAGCAATAGCCCGCAGCTATAGACTGATTACCTTGTCTCTCTCCCTCATTCTCTGGCCCCTATGTCACATAGTTTTAGGACATTTCAGAATTTTCCTTAGCATGTCTTACAAGAAAGTTCTTGAATTCTGTTTGTCAGTATTAACAAGGAGATGGAGGGGTTTTCAAAATTCAGGTCAAATTAAAGAGACCCACTTCATTTTGCTTTTCGTTTCTATTTTTAAAATATTCTAAAATATTCACTATATTGCCATCCCTCTAGTGTAAGTAAGCTGCAGGAGATTCAAAAGAAGTATGTAGCATAGGCTTTGTCTACCCAGGATTATCCACATCTAATTGTTGGAGAATCAGATTAAAATCCTGGGCTGAGTCTGCAGCCCTTACTGTTACACAGTAGTATACATTGGCACTGATCTGTTGGTGTTTTTCTGAATGTTTTTGAGACTATATCAGGATCAATGCATTGGTGGAAATTATTTCTTGGCATTCTCAATGATATTTAGAAGGGATTTGGTGTTACCCTCTTCTGAAAAATCCCCACACAATTATTAAAAAAAAAATCCAGATATCTTTCTACAGACTCCAATAACTTTATAGTTTCTCTAAGCAAGCACATTAGCTTCAAAGATAGTTTTCTCTTGACTTCTAATTATTCCTGAACATACTGTATTTGTTGACAAATAACTTTTAACTCCAAGGAAGGAGGGAGTTGGAGATCAACCTGTTTTGCATGTTCTTTCTAAAAGATGACTGAGATAACAAACTTTTTATACTTGGTTGTAATAATTTTATTTCTTTGAGAATTTCGGCTTAGTTGTGTAATAGTATTCTCACTGTCCTCTACCTCTTTCATAATAATTAAAGAGACAATCTGTGTCCCTACCTCCTAGGTGTTTGGAAATTGATATTAGGAGTGCTTATGAATGTCCCCTTGAGGCAGCCTGACTGGGCCACTTTGAAGAAAAATCTCTTCATCAATAATGAAGCCCTGAGGGCCACTTCTCAGGGGACCTACACAAAATTACATGTCAGCTCCAGGCCTGATTTTTACAGATGGTGCTCACGGATGGAGCTCTGACAGCATCTCCCGTACCCCTCATATTTTATTACCCACCACTCTGCTGATCCTACCCCCACCCCACTTTCGATTCTCTGCCAAAACTCCACCCCACAATTTTCAACTTGTTTTACCTACCTGGGATTGATTCATCTAAGTAGATTGTTTAATTAATCTTTGTGAAATCCTTTGAATGATATTAAAAATTGACTATAGTAGTAGGATGTTGAAAGTTTAAAAATATTAGTATGTCTAATGTAAAGACCAGGTGAAAACCTTCAGAAAAACAGTAGATGAGGATGTCTATTTACTGTACATTTACTAAAGTAAGTATTCTGGACTAAGAGTACAGGACTGGGGATATTTTTACTCTATACTTTGTCTCTCTTGCTTTCTGACCCTGTAGAAATCATTCAACCACTGTGAAGAGTTTGCTGATTTCCCAATGTGTTTGTTATTGACCAGTCTCTTAAGGATGGTTAATAATAAAATACGGCAATGGTGAAATTGTTTGGAAATGTGACCTGCTAAGTGATCATTTTGAGGAAATACAGAGGTGGTGTTGTCATAGTTACTCTACTTTACATGTCAGGTAGGATTAAGTGTACCATTTAAACCAGCTAAATGGATTTGATGTACTTATTCCCCTGAGTTTTAAAATTTCTTCATACTTGCCTGCTTTCTTTTCTTTTTTAATCAAATGAGTAAGTTAAATCTAAATGTCTCCTGAGCACACACAAAAAGTCCTTATGTGTGTGGCTGAATCCATGAGGGTCATCTGGAATTAATAAATTCATATTTTGTGTTCTTGGATCACAGTGTCTTTAACCAGAAATTAAGACCAGAAATTCCAAAAAGGAGATGAGACTATCTTAAGTAAGTTTCTCCAGTGTTTGCTGGTTGGTAATTATGGGTGGAAGCCAGAGTACAAATTGAGGGGCTCCCAGCCCCACGAGAAATTCAGGTTACTTTTCTCTGACTCCTGGTGTTTGTCACAGTGATTCCACAGCTTTGGGGACATTCATCCAGCTATTCTTCCACGACAGATGTAGGAATGCTGGGGTAAAATGTTTGTAATCTTCCATTACTTGGAGAAGAAAACATTCAGTCCCTTTCACAGATCTCTAGGGATCTAAATACTGTAATCATATACAATTTTATATTTACTTTCCTGTTCTATCAGAGTCATTTCCCCACATTCTTAACTTTTTAAAAATAGTTTTAAATAGTTCCAAGAAATTCCAAAGGGTGGAGATAACAAAATTTAGCGAGCCTTTACTTTGTTTTCAGACTTTTACTTTGTTTTTAGTAGTAGTTATTAAGAATAATGCTTCAACAAATTTCTTTTCTAAAAGCATTTTGTTTAAAATATGCTTGATTGGGTTGGCTTCATTGATAATGTAGTGCATTTTGGTTCTGCCCTTCCCACCTCCATGATTCTGTTGGGGGTTGAGTTTGTTTTCCTCCATTCTTATCTCCACTGCAACAAAGAATTTAAGGGTAGAGACACAGTAGTGAAGCAGAGTTTAAGTTTTATTTGAATACACTATAAGGGAGGAGCAAGACAGAGTCAAGGTAGACAGAGGCAGGTTTACTTGAATGAAGCAGAAAGGAAGGAGAAACAGAGGGAGGAAAGGAAAGCTCAATGAACTGCTGCTCATCATTGGGCAGATCTCTTGCCAGCTCCTAAAGCTGCTGTCTTCTGGCATCCAGTGTCTGAATCTGCACAGCCTGGGAACTAAGTTTCTACTATCCTGGGATTTGGGGGAGGCTCAGAACACTGGATGGAGTGAGATTATATTTTGAGAACTTCTCAAAGGCAAAGAATAGATTTCCAGACATGCTACTAGAGAGCAGATCGTGCAGCTGCAGTTCCATTCGGGTCATCCAGGCGATGGGAATTAGCAAACTCCCCATCTGAGCTCTCAGTAGCCCTTCCCTACTTATATGGAGTAGAACAGATAGAGTGACACACTTGAAGAAAGGCAAGTGCAGGCAACCTCAGAGAGGAGGCAATCTTAAGGATATATAGGGTCTGGGGTTTTTTTAGGGCTTTTTGGATAGGAGTCAGCATAAGGCATGATGTACACAGGTGAGTCATAATTCCTTTGAAGTTTTGTCTTAACATAGGGTTATTTAGGTTACTGTGTTGGCCTGAATCTGTTTATCCACATAGGTTTATTTACACTTTGGAGGTCTGTCTTCTGCCCTGGTTACAAAGTTATTTGATGAAGCAAGCAGCTGGAGGAAGAGGAAAAAACAGCATGTAGGAGAAGTTAAAGAATAAACTGGGTCTTTTTTGCAGGTTAAGTGGATTTTACAATAGTATGATCTAATTGGTACAATGAAGACATGGGCTGCACTCGGATACTTTTCTTTATCTGGGAAATATCTGGACATTCCAAGTTGCTCCTGACCTCTGAAACTTCAACTGATTAACTCATTAACTTTTTGCGTCCTTTCTGGCTCTCTGGTTTTGTCTGGTTAACTCTTTGAGTCTGTTTTAGTGGGTTTTACTGGCTTTATCTATCTTTCTGCCTAACAATTCAGTTGAATTAAGCATCTTTAAAAAAGCGTTTTTTAAAAGGAAAATGAGCCCATCGTTGGGTGTCAAGACAGAAAGAGTAAGTGGAATTGGAACCAATGACCCATTTGCTTCATCCTCCTACCACTGATTCAAGGTTACAAAATACTCAGGCATCTGGGAATGTCCCTTGATGTGGAGGCGACTTCATTTGTACTCAGTGCTGATCTGATGCTTCCTTCTAGATTGTGGCTTGACTGCCTGAAGGTCCCTTATTTTTTCTGCCTTGGGAGAACAGGAAATAGAAGGTTTAGTCTCAGGTTGTTCTCTTGAATGGATAAATCTCAGGTTTTTATCTTGAATGAATGAATGTAACACCAGTTGCAGATGTCTGCTCTCAGTAAAATTGCATTACAACAGTGGAATAAAAGGCAATAAAAAATTTTCTGGTATGCAGTAATTTCAGATAGTATGAGTTTTGGTAAAAGTAAACCAGAATAATGCGACGCAGAATCACAGGGCCTCCTTTACATGTGGCAGTCAGAAAAGACCTCCTTGAGGAGGTGACATTTGAACTCAAACCTGAAAGACCAGAATGAGTCAGCCATAGTTTTGGAAGAACAAGTAAAGAAAAAAATCAAACCGGTGGGATTGAACTTAATCTGAGGAGCAAAAAGAAATAACAGGTGTGAGGGGATACATGTGATGCATTTAATGGCATTAAGTTTGAAATTCCCAATAGTGCTGTAACTCTGGGGTAAGGAAATCCCAGGGCAAAATACCTTTAAAACCGAAATCAGTCAAAAGGGAGAAATAAAGTTTAAAACCTGTTTAGTGCTTACAAACTGCAGTCAGGTTCCATCTCTCCTACTCAGGCAGAAGCAAACAAGACCTCCCCCTAACCTCCCAGGTTCAGATAAGCCCTCGGTTACCCAGGTAATTGCCCATTGATATGGAGATGAACTTCACTCTACCCCTGAGGAACATTTGTTGAAATGCAGATGCACTAAAGCCAGGTGAGATATTCTGGAAATATTACAATTTTACCAATTGGAAATAAGATCTGGAGGTCAGTAAAGAATTCATAGCTGGAGATAGAAATTAAATAATTATTGATATAGAAATGGTGTTTAAAGCCTCTAAGATCACTTAGAGATAGTGCAATTAGATAAGGGGTTAGGGGTTTAGGCATTGAGAAGAAAGTAAGTGCAGGAATTTATGGTATCACAGAAACCAAGGAAGGATGTGAAAGATATGGTATACTCAACTCTCTGTATGCTGTTAAGAAAGTAAGATGAGAGTATGAGAGATTTCTTTTAATTTGGTAACATGGAGAAATTATGAATTTAATCATAGCTGTTGCTGAAGGAAGCTCAATTAAAATGGGTTGAGAAGAGAAGAGGATATAAAGAAGTGAGAAAATGATACCAGAAGACTCGGGATAAAGTTCTGTAAAGAGGAGCACAAATGGGGAAGTAGCTGGAGGGGAGAACAGAGCGTTTACATATGCTTATGGAAGAGGTCCAGGAGAAAGAGACAACAGTGTTGAAGGACAGAGAGGGGGTAAGTACCTCTGTAAGGGATTCTTTTGGTGAAAGGGAATAGGATTCATAATGTAACCATTAGAGGGGGATGGAAGCAGAGAAGTGCCATGTTGGGTGGGGGGAAGATGAGAGAGTTCTCATCTGATGGTTTTAATTTTCTCAATAAGAGTATAAGGCTAAGAGGAAAACAGGATATAGATTTGAAGAACAGATGAAAGTATGAATAAACTTTCCTGAAAGTGAGAGAATGAAAGTAATAAGGAAGTACAGTAGGATTGTTAGACAGTGTTTGTTTTCCATTTGAAATCTGTAAGAATTTAGTATGAGAGCAGTAAACATAGTTGAGGATTCTCTAGCCATTTTTACCTACCCGGATTCGACATTGTAGTTATTGGGTTGATACTTGCCTGGGCAACAACGTTGGAATGAGAGAGGGTGTAGTTCCAGGGGGAAGGGCATCCCCCTCCCAGAGCAACTTCCCCCATGAATACAGTGAAACCCAAGTAAGGCAAGAGGAAGTACAGGTTGGGAAAAACTGTTCTTTATCACTCACAGCTTGCTCGAATTCACTGGCCAGTCAGGGTTCCATGCATTCCACAGAGCTGCAGTGTGCATGGTCCCCAAGGCCTTTCTTCCTGTTCCAGTTAGCAAAAGCTCATTCCGTGCTCCGTTTTCCTGCAGCCAGGGTGCACTCTCTATTTCCTGCCAGCCTCTTCAGGGAGGAACTCTATGGGCGGGTCCTTGGTGACTGGCAGATGCCAGACCAATTATGTATCAGGAGGAGAGGGGAGGAGAGAATGGCACTTTTCTCTCTACCCCTTGTCCTGCAGGCTGTGGGAGGCTGCAGCAGTAAACACCTATTGATATGTAAATGGCTAAAGCCAGGTGGGAGATCCTGGAAATTCTGCCATTTACTCCACAGAGAGGCAGGAATTAAGGGTGTTGTGAAGAAGTTGTAATGGTGGACCATGGAGTCTAATTTTGAGAGAAGTCAGGATAGTATCCAAAGATGGGTAGTGAGAACAGGGCTTCACTCAATAGGTTGGTGGTCTCAGTAAGGTCAAAGAATTGTTGGAAGGTGGGAGAGTATAAGAGGTGAAGACTAGAGTGAGATGTTTGTCCTCTGTACCTTATAGTGTTACAGTTGGAAACAGATGAATCAAGAAGAAATGCAAGTGGAAACTGGTATCATGTTATTTAACTTACAGACATGTACAGTCAAGACGTTTCTTATCAAATATGGTAAAGAACCAAGTAGGTAACTTTTAAAGTCCACACTAAAATATGTATTTTTTTCCAAAGCTTAAGTTACCAATAAAATATACCTTTATCCAATTTTATAAGTAATTGTTCAGTACCTGCTATCTTAGGCATTACATTAAGTACTATGTGAGAACTGGCTAAAAAGATAAATACATCTTTCCTAAATGCGCTTATGATACCAAAGGAAGATGAGCCAAATTCACAAACAACTGTAAGTCAAGATACAAAGTGAAAAGTGCTTGGCAGGGTGATTATTCAGAATTTTGGTGTTAAAATTAAAATACACATGCTATACATTCACATTCAAGCAGAATGATTTACTTTTTATTGTTATTTTAATGATTTACTTTTACACTGTTATTTTTATTTTATTTAATAAATGATAATAAGGATATTCACATAAACTTTGTAATAATCTCACCCCATTTTCACTCCAATCTCCCAAAATTCTGGAGCCAAAAATGAGTTAAGTGTCTGTTTCTAGGAACACGTGGAGGAGGGCTGCCCTAGCTGAAATGGGTCAGGCATAGGACAGGTGTAAGCACAGAAGCTGGCAGAGTTAAGTTAAGAGGGGTGAATAGGCTCACACAGATTTTTTTTTACTGCTTCCTCACTTAAAAACATGTTTCCAGCCTTACAAATATGTATCAGTTTCAGAAATGGTGAAACCAAGGACATAGAAAGGTCAACTGGTTTGATTAAAATTAGTAGTGAACTGGAAACTAAAACCCATGAATATGAGCCCAGTGTTATGTTCCTGTTTATTCAGACATTAAAATACATGACGACAAAAGGAGGCATCAAGGAAGTACGGGAGTGGGAAGGCCTTCAAATGTTACCTCATTTTTTTCCCCACTGCATGCATTCACAAAACTTCTCAGATATTTTTATAATCGGTTCTTCAAGGAGTCCTTCACATGTGTAAATGAAGCAAGGTATGAATGACTTTAATCCACAGGCCAGATGGTTGCAGTGGGGGTAGCTGATGAGGTGTCATCAATCACCTCTCAACATGATGTCAACTGACCACTTTTGCCCTTTGCCAGGCTACTTTGACCTCAGGCATGATGGATTCTTTATTTGTTGGAGAAATTAGGAAAAAGAAATAGGCAAAATGTCAGACTGGAATTGGTTTAGGGATTCTATTTTTTTTTCTTCTTTAGTTTCTATCCATTTAGATATGTGTTGTGAAAGTTTGATTCACTGGACTTTGGCGGATGGACATTTTCCTTTTGCGTTCTACTTTATGATAATAATGATGCCACTGTGAAAACAACCAGTTCACATTTGAGGATTTAAACAATGTAATTACAAGGGTATAATCTATGGTTAATTCATATTAATCTGATCCTTGCCTCTTTTTCATCATTAGTACTGTACAGTTTTGAAGTAATTATGCTGCAATGGCAAATACTTACAGGTATATATTGTGTAATTATAATTTGCACTACAATGTTCAAAACAAAGCAATTTGTCTGATTCTCAGTGGAATCTGTGTAATTATTTAGTTTCTCAATTTTTAAAAACTGGTATAGCTTCATAAGAACCTATGGCTTACTAGTAAATGTAACATTTGCATTTGATAACTTTTTTGAATCAATTTTTCTGGTCAAATTAAATTATACTGACTAGTTATGCAAATTCTCATGCCATTACTCAAGCTCACCAGTGCCTTTTAATACCCAGGGAAACTACTTTGGATTGACATGCAACTCTGAGTTCTTTCCTTGTTAAAGCATTGTCACTGAAATGTTATTACCTTGCTACCCAGTAAATCCTGTGGAGTCATCTCTGAATTGCCCCATTATTTTAATAATGACATCTTTAAGTGTAGTTTAATTTTTGTCAGTATAGTGAATACACAAAACTAAAAAATAAATTGAGAAAAGGTTTTAAGGAAAAGCATCGGTGTCCTTTACTATTCTCCACAGAGACAAGCCCATAAACAACTAATTGGGAGTGGTGGGAGAGGACTGTAGTTTTTGCTGATTATCAATGGGGTAAACACAATCTCCATAGCAGATTTTAAGCTCTAAAAACATTGAGTGGGGAAGAGACATTAGTTACATATTCTCCAGTGCCCATTAGAGCTGGGTCCAGCACACCACTGATTCCTCTGCACCTGTCTGCTCCTATTTTAGAGGCAACACTTAAAGCTGTTCCTGTTTTTAATTCATCTATTAGTATGATTATACTTTTATTCATCTATCAAATTTTTGGATATTTTGCTTTTTGTCTTTGGCCACTTGCCTAGCAGTTTTGGGAAAGTGTATTTTTAAAAAGACTACTAAAGTTTAAGTAAAGATTTTTAAAACATTAGATATTTGGATTTCTGTATTTCTCTAGTATACTGGTTTAAACTAATTAAAATAACCAAATAAGGAGCTTGGAAGTCAAAAGCAATGGATTATAAGATAGTGCCAGAAAAAGCTTTCCAAGGAATAATTTTTAGAAGATATTTTTGATCCTAAACATGTTGCTATTTTAAGAATAGAATTAATTTCATAGCCACAGGACATTTTCACAGCTTTGCCCATGCTAGATACTATTTTGCAAGACTAATGTATTTTGCCTATTTCAAGATTCTGGTTATAGCAGAAGTTCTACCTTGAAATTGATTCATAAATTGTGAGCAACATGATTCAGATATGTTTTTTAAAGTTTTCAAATGCTTCCCTCGTTTTCATAACATATTTTAGGAGAGCTAAATTTCATTTACATTCTAACTTTTCTTGCTTTTTTCGAACAAAAATATATTATGTTCAAAGTAATATATTTTAAGACAAAGGAGGTCTGATATATTGCATTTTTTGTGATATTGTTCAACAAAATTGTATCTAGATAGCCCTTTAAGTTATTTCACTTCATAGTAAATACTACAAAATACTATCAAATGCTTCCTTAAATCTTAGCAAGTGTGTAAACAGCACAAATGTTGTACACAATATTCCTGTTATGTAATTACATAGCTAACTTGTTAATTTCCATAATAAGTCACATTTTTTATGCCAGCACAATAACCGTAATTACTACCTAATATCTGTCATCCTTCAGGAAAATGTTTATACCTCTGAATAAGTTTAAGTGCTAGGAAGGCTTATGGAAAGTATGGACCTATACAGTGATGGGAAATGCCTTTTATTACCATTGTTTAGATTGAAATAGAGAATAATAGCTGATTGTTTCCTAGTGGTATGCCCTATTTAAGAAAGTCTTAAAAGGTAAGTGGTTCTGTTTTGTATGTTCCTTTTTCAAAATATTCTAGGAAAAAAATAATAAAGAAATCTCACTAGAAGCTGAATGTTACTAATTTGATGAAATTATTACTCATTATATGCAATGTAACTGCTTAAAATTTATTTTCAGTATGAATCTGTAAAATGACAGCTGAAGTGTAAGAAGCTTTGTATTGAAAATGACGGTGATAATTTACTCATCTTGAACTGAGGAGTATTTCAATGGCAATGGAAAACTTTTAATGCCTAAAGAATTATTTTATTTTAAATATAGGGATCATGCAATCTTTCCTGTAGAAATCAAAGAAGTCTAAAGTTATACAATAAATCTTAAATTCTGAACTTCTGACCTATTATGCCTCCCTAATTATTTATACATCTAATTCTTGCTCCATTTCTGCTTTTATATATGGCTTTCAATCAGAAGTAAGGTCAGAGGCAATATGAAATAGTGGATAATTCAAAATATTTGGAAGCTTCTTTGTAGTGATATTTTTGTATGAAAGTGGTGATATAATGGAGTCAGGAGACTTAGTCCTAATCTTGACTGCCTTTAACTCAGGTCCTCCTTTCATATTACTAAGTGCATCTGCAACTGGGGGTCCCTTATGACTCTAACACTCTGAGGAGGTACAATTTAATTCATTGCAAGACTTTCTGTTAAGATCTGTACAAGGCACTGAGGATACTGAGATGAGTCATAGCCAGTCTTTGTACAGTTGACCCTTGAACAGTGTGGTAGTTAGGGCACTAACCCCATCGCAGTTGAAAATCCGTGTATAACTTTTGACTCCGCCAACACTGAACTACTAACAGCCTACTGTTAATCAGAAGTCTTACTGATAACATAAACAATTACTACATATTTCATATATGTATTATATACTGTATTCTTATAATAAAGTGAGCTAGAGAAAAGAAAATGTTTTTCAGATCCACAAATATCCAAAAATCTTTCCAATGTATTTATTGGAAAAAATCCGTATCTAAGTGGACCCACATAGTTCAAACCTATCTTGTTCATGGATTAACTATTCAAAAAGCTCGAAGTCTCATGGGGCAGACAGGCACATAAACAGAACATTTTAGACAGTGTGGATTTCAGTTGGAATACATGATCTAATTATGTAAAAACATTTTATAAATTGAAAGTGTTAAGCATATAATTTCTATTATAATGAAAGTAGTGTTACTTGGCATTTCTGAGTTGTAAACTGTATTTTTGGTACCAGAGCATCTGTGATTTCTCCACAATTATGGAAAAATCTTAGCTTTTCAGATAAGATGTCTGGACTTAATTCAAGTCCAACAATTGAAAAGCTTTGGAAACATGCTATATTCCCCTGTCATTTTTTTAAGCCTATATGTCATATGCAAGATGACACCAATATTCAGTTGATATGCCAAAAAGAATTGAATATTTTTTCCAAAGCTAGTTCTGTATCCCAACTTTTATTTTCTGTGGATACCATTCCCTGTATAGATATATTATCTGTCTTTTCATAACTTATATTCATTATCATTAAGTCCTGCTAGGGCTTCCTGAAAACAGTATTTCTATTTTTCTTCATTTAAACTAACAACAGATAACCAGGCAGATGCAGTGTGTACCATTAGATTCTATGACTAACAGATGATAGACTTTTCTTTAAGTGACTTAATTCAGGTTTTATTTACATTGTTTTCTACTCCAGTGAAAAACTGATTTCAGTATTTACAATGAATATACAGCAATCCTTGAGTTATGTACATTAGCATAAACATGAAGCTAATTTTACTGTTGCCTATGGAGGAAGTATAGAAAAGTGATTAACAGTGTGGAACCTGAAGCCTCTATATATGTGGTTAGAATCTCTCTCACTTACTGGGCAAATTACTCAACCTCTTAACGATTTTGTTTCCTTGTCTACAAACTGGCAATAATATTAGTGTCATCACAGGATTGTTGTGATCATCAACTTGAAAAACATTTAGAATGGTGCCTGGCATACTGGAAGCCCCTGTTCAACACCAGCTATTATGAACAGTCACATGATGTGAGAGCATTAGAAAAATGTGCCCAAGTATTTTTTTCAAATAGGAGACTTTGTAAAATTTTGAGAAAAAGGAGTTTGGAATATATATTAGACTAAGAACAAATCCTGGTAATTAAGAGCATATTGAAAGAGAGGAGATGGTGTACTTTGGGAGTGCAGTAGTGTGTTTATCTATCGCAACCTGGTAGGAAGGGTTTAACACAGTCTGGCTGGAAGTGTGAATTGAAGGGAGTTGTGTACAGGGTTTGGTTATAGAAGGTTTCCTGAAAATAGTTTATGAAGGAATGTTGGGTTAATTGTTATGCACATAGTGCCATATTGTAAAAAATTCATGTCAGTGAAAATGCAGAAACCTATTAGCAGTCAATCAATGGAGATTAAAATGAATCATTTTTTTCTGTGCTGGCACAACAAAATTTCCATTGATCATTTTTTGAAATGAGTAATTTTTGGTGTAGGATTTTTGACATTTTGATGGATTTCAAGAAAAATACTAACTTATGCTGATGTGATTTCCCATTTTTCTTTTAAGTACATAAGCCAAATGATTTCATTTTGACGCTACATACACTCTGGCTCTGAATATTTTACCTTGTTGATTGGAATATCAGTGCCTCCCACACCTAGTTAGCCAACAGAATTACCTCAGGCACTGTAAGAACCAGATTATGAGGCATATTACAGAAAAAAATAATAAAAGTGGCTTCAACAAGACAGTAATTTATTTATTCTTCCTGAGAAGTACAGAACATGCAGCGCCTTTTTCTTGTCAAAAGTTTCTATCTGTCCACACTAATATGCTTAAATACACTTCATTGCTCAAGTTAGAACCCATAGGAGGGAGGAAGGGAAAAATAAGGGTGCGCCCCCCCTCCTTCTAAATATATCTTAGTGACTGGCACTTCATTGGATATAAAAGTAAGTGGAGATAACACTTTATTGCCATTTTGAGAAGTTTTCTGTGTTTTTTGTCAAGAAGCATTGCAAAGTAAAGCTGTGTGGAGGGAATGGACATTAAAATATGATAGATACCCTTGTCTGTATCTCCACTTGCTGTGTCAGGGGTCTGCAAGAGCACTGCCTTGCTCATTCACTCACCAAAGTACTCACAGAACTCAAAACTTGTTTTATTCATGGTTACTACAGTTTTTATAATGCAGAGACAGATTAAAGTCAACAAAGAGGAAAGGCACAGGTCAAAGTCTAGAGGAAAGCAGGCACAAGCTTCCAGGTGTCCCGTCAGTGGAGGATAGGACACACTTAATTCTCCCAGTAATGATAGTAACGACTTGTCACAGCATTCCCAGCATGGCTTCCAAGAGGGGATCAAGGGCCACTTCTACAAATAGAGCTTTTTATGGGAATGTACAGGATTTGAACAATTGAATTAACCCATTCTTGTATACATTTTCATCTGAAACAATAAAATATAAGTGAAATATATGAAACAATGGTGTTGAGGACACTAGCTAACAGGCAGTGAAAGATAGTGGTCCCTGATTCCCTGAGAAATGGGAAACAAATGGGGAAAGCCCAAATATTTCTCTAGCTTACTGTCTTGAGAGAGTTTATAGGCTTCAGTTCAGAAAATGGACCTCTCAGAGCCTGGTGGCCTCCCTCAGTTGAGGAGACAGAGCTAAGAGGCTGGGGAGACAAAGGTGTTCATGGAACAGAGGGGAGAATTGCTCAGAAAGAAACCTGAAGATCCGCAGAGGGTCCCCTGTGAGTCTTCCACAGATGTATGTGTGAAAAATGTCTGAAAGCTGGGTAAAGAATCATCTGAGAGAAACAGAGGGAGTGGTACCTGACCTTCACACTGGTCTGGTGGTAGTGCTTGCTCCCACCAGCCAGACCTGGAAAACTTCATGATTCACAGGATACTATTGCAAACTCAGAAGTCTCTTGCCTTGGTAGTGGGAAGTAATTGACCCTGAACCAAATTCTGCTCAAGAATTTGAGCTTCACAAATTTTAAAAATTAGACTTGAAAGGATCATACTATTTCTATATAATTAAACTGCATCTTAAAGCAAAACTATATCTTAAAAGTGCATCTTAAACCTGAGCTTCACAAATTTTAAAAATAAGACCTGAAAGGATCAAACTATTTCTGTATAATTAAACAGTATCTTAAAACAAAACTCAAGAATACTTATAGGAATACAAAAGCATTGCACACCCAGCAAGGTAAAATCCATAATATCTGGTATTGAATTAAAGATTACCAGGCATTTTTAAAACGTAGGAAATACAACCATCAGGAGGAAAAAAAAAAATCAGTGAATTGAAACAAACTCAAAACTGACACAGATTCAACAGAGGACATTAGCATAGTTATTGTAGCTGTATTCTATTTGTTCAAAGAATTGGACATAGAGGATAGACACATTGAACTTTTAGAAATGGCAACTGCATTGTCTGGGATGAAAAATGCACTGGATAGGATTAAAAACATTAGATACTGCAGAAGAAAAGATAGTGAACTTGAGGACATAACAATAGTAACTATCCAAAAAGAAACCAAAAAAAAAGGGAAAGAGTATCAGTGAGCTGTGGGACAAATTCAAGTGGCCTAATATACATGTAAATGGAGTTGCCTAAGTAGGGGAAAAATGGAAGGGTGGGAAAACAGAAAAAACATTTGCAGAAGTAAATCTATAGGTCTAAAAAGACCAAAGAAGCCCAAGCACAAGAAATATGAAGAAAATGACACCAAAACACATAATGTTCAAATTGTGCAAAACCAGTAATAAAAAACAAGAATCTTCAAAGCAGCCACAAAAAAAGAAAGGCATACTTGGTACAGAGAAAAAATGTAAGGTAAAACAGTTTTCTTGTTGGAAAAAAATGTGAGAAGAACAACAGAGTAACATTTTTAAAGTACTGGAGGAAAAAAACCCTCTTGACCTAGAATTCTATATAGTGAAATTAAATTTTTGATGCACAAAAGCTGAAAGAATTTATCAGCAGCAGACCTACATTATAAGAAATGTTAAAGGAAATCATGTCCTTCAGAGAGAATACCAGGTGAAAATATGGATTTATACAAAGGAATACAAAACTACAAAAATGGTAGCCACACAGCTAAATGTGTGATTTTTCCTTACTATTTAAAAGTTAACTTTAACTTACTCATTAAAGGATAATTGTTTAAATAAAAAATATATGATGTGTGGTTTATTATATATTTAAAAATAAAATGCAAAATAGATAAACCCTGAAATCATTGTGCTGAGACATGAATTACAAAGACCACTCTTGTGCAACTCTATTTATATGATGTGTCTGGAATAGGTGAATCCATAGCAAGAAAACAACCAAATTAAAAAGTGGGCAAAATATTCAAATAAACTTTTTAAAAAGAAGACATATTAGTACAATAGGTACATGAAAAAGTGCTCAAATCTGTAATCATCAGCAAAATGCAAACGAAAACCATAATGAGCTTTCTTTCACCTTATACCTGTTGAAATTGTTATTATCAAAAAGACAAAAGGTAACAATTGTTGCCAAGAATGTGGAGAAAAAGTAACCCTTGTATGCTATTGGTAGGAATGTAAATTTACAGCCATATGGGCAAGAGTATGGACGTGCATCAAAAAGTTAAAAGTGGAACTACCATAACTCAGAAATCCCACTTCTGGGTATATATCCAAAGGATAAAAATCAGTATCTGAAGAGATATCTATACTCCCATGTTTATTGCAGCATTATTCACAATAACTAAGATATAGAAACAACTTGTGTCCATTGATGGATTAATGAGTAAAGAAAACATACACACTCACACACACAAATATTATTTAGCCATAAAAAAGAAGGAAAGGCTGTCATTTGTGACAATGTAGATGAATCTGAAAGACATTAGGCTAAATGAAATAGGCCAGGAACAGGGAGACAAATACCATATGGTTTTACTGATAAGTAGAATCTGAACAAGTTGAACTCATAGAAGCAGAGAGTAGAATTGATTTACAGCATTAGGGGAGGAGAGAATGGGGAGTTCATGGTTAAAAAGTACAAAGTTTCAGTCATGCAAGGTGAATACATTCTAGAGATCTAATATATACAGTATGGTGATTACAGTTAATAATACTTGTGTTCTTGAAATTTACTGAGAATAGTTCCTAAATATTGTCCCCACAAAAATAAACAGAGGTAACTATGTGAGGTGGTGGGTATGTTAATTAGCTTGATTGGGGTATTCATTGCATGATGTATATATATATATATATCAAAACACCTGTACACCTTGAATATATACAATATTCAGTTGTCAATCTTAATAAAGCTCGAAAAAGTAACAGACAAGTTCATAGAGTCAGAAAGTAGATTAGTCGTTGCCTAAAGCTGGCAGTTTGGGGGAATAGCAAGTGACTGCTAATGGCTATGGATTTTTGGGGGGAGGGTTGATGAAATGTTCTAAAATTGATATGGTGATGGTTGTACAACTCTGTGAATATACTAAAAGCTATTGAATTGTATACTTTAAATGGGTAAATTGTGGTAAATCACAATTTTTCTTTATTTATTTATGTCTCAATATATCTCTATTTTATCTCAATAAAGTTATTACAAAAATTACATTACCTGAAAAGAAAAGAAATATGAAAAAAAGTAAAATACATGGCAATAATAACACAAAGAAATATTGGGCAATGTATTTTCATCATCAGAGACTTGACAAGAACATTTCCTGTAGCGATAGGAACAGAAACTTACTTGGATTGAAGACCCAGTGGGTGGCTGAAAATTTCTCTGTTTGCCTCCCTTAAATTGGAAATATGCCTGTATTGCTCTGTGAAGTATTCATGCCCTTCTCCTCTTTATCTAATAACAGTTTCTTATTTTCCTAATTATTGTGTGAGCCTAAAAATATATTACAGAAACTAACCTCTTGTCATTTTGTTGATAAATTTGATTGATACATTTCAACAAGTGTTTGGAATAGGTTTCCTGAATTAGAATAGGAAATCAAATGTTAGTGTCTCAAGTCCCTTCCAACTCAATAGAGACCCAAAGTAGATGCAGGAGTTAATTTTATTTATCCCTGGAGCAAACTAGCTTAGGTTAAATAGTATTTGATTGCAAGTGAAGCTTTATAAAAAAGGCATCGTTTTTTAAATATCTTGCTTTAAGTTTGAATTTAAATTATTTGAAGTGAGATATTTAAGCCCCTAAATTGGAACTGCTAGGTCATGTTTTTTAAAACATTGAGATATCTCGATCTGACTTTATACTGCTTATTTCCACTAGCTAATACTACTTTTAAAATGGAGACCGTTCCTTGTAGGTACTCAAGCAGAGGGCATTAATTAAGAATATAAGATCACAAATTAAGAGAACAAAAGTGGCTTGAACACTAATTTTATTCCTGAATTTTATATTAGTTTAAAATACTTTAAAAATATTTAATACACCAAGTTATATTGTCCTAATAGAACTGATCTTGTTTCAGATAATAGATTTATTTGATTTCTCCTCCTTTTAAAAACTTTCCATGATACCAAGAAGAGTATTTCTGCATATCAGTAAAAACCCTTTTAAACGTGATTTGTAATAGGTATTACTCCACTATAGACAGACCATGATTTAACTTTTTTCCTGCCTGCCAAGTATTTTCCATCTTTTTATGTAAATAATAAGGCATACCTTCTTTTAAGGGCAATTTCTTAAAGAATCTCATTTTTTTTCTTGTCTAGATTATAACAGATACATTCAAAAAATATATACATCCATCAAATCTTCCCTTTCTTAGCCTCACTTCCTGGGTTCACAGCACCGTGCAGTAGTCTATGAACGTACTTAAACCATTTTATTTTTGTTGTTTTTGCATCTTCTTCCTCCAGTGGTTGCAGCTTGTGTTGTAGGGACCATGTGTTTCATAGGTTGGAAGTGTCTGTGTTGTGTAATAAAGTCCAAAATTTTGATCCTAGAATGTTTTAAGAGCAGACAACAAGTAATTCATTTGATTTCTTGTCAGAACTTGTTGCTGACTTTATATTACCACATATGTTAAGGTTTGATCAAAGTGTTTCACTGCTGCTTCACCAAGTGAGTTGCATGATTAAACTTCACAGTGGAAGTGTGGAAAACACTGACTTTCCGTTTTGGGGTAGTTAATGATTATATGGCTGAAAATCTTTCTAACTGCTGTGAAGTGTGGCATGGTGTTCTTTTTGACCTCTGCAATAGAATGAGCACTAAGAAGAAAATTCTGTTTGTTTTGCCAACATAGAAGTCTTTCTGATTTGTAGTGAAAATTTCTTGCTACTTTTTGGTATTATTGTTTTCCTTAGGAATTTTTCCTATTACCAATTTGGATTATTTGTATATTTTCAAGAATGAAGTATTACACTTGGTTTTAAGGACAGGAGGACTTATAAACTATACTCTTGCTTTTTAGAGTTTTACTGATCAATTGGATGGGGAAATGGTATATTGTAATAATTACTTAATATCATATTCTGTGTGTTGAATAACAGTGGCATTAGGTTCTCTAGAAGCTCATGGGTACAGTTTAAATAGAGGGAGGGACAGTTCTTTATTTTTGGAGGAAATGGTTCTTAGAATTAAAAGAGAGCATTTAAACTAACATAACATGGATGCATCCTAGATGTAGGGAGTGGGTAAAGGTGTGGATGTAAATTTTTACATAGACTCAATAAAAAACAAATAGGTGAAGTGGTGGAAATAGAAGAACAAGGTGATAGTTTTTTTGGTATTATGTGTGTAATGGGGAGCCATTTAAGCTTTGTGTGTGTGTGTGTGTGTGTGTGTGTGTGTGTGTGTGTGTGTGTGTGTGTGCGTTTGTGCGTGTGTATGTGCATGCATTTATATTTTTATATGGAGGATGTCTGTCATAGTAGGAAAAAAGAAAGTACAGACTTGAGGTGACCAGTTTAATTAGGAGAATGCTATAATATTATGATCTGAGCATACTGTAATAAGCATCTGCAGTAGGGTGGAGAAATAAGAAATACAAAGGACAGGGCAGTGTGAGTAACACTGACTGACACTGTGTGGGTTTAAGAAACAAAAGAAGTAGTTATAGGTTGACCACAACAAGAAGCCTGATTTACTGGAGAAGTGGTGGTATGATTCACAAAATTCAACAGAGGTACAAAGGTGGCGGGGTAGGGAAGGGCAATGCATTTTTTTTTAATGTAAAGAAATTGAGATAATGATAGAACATGCAGGTGGATTATTTGGCTTCCTGTGAAGTAGATGAACAGATTAAGACAGAGATCTCAGGGTTTGGAATATAGATATAAAACAGCTACAGAAAAGTAATCAGTAGACGGACATGCAGTAGATGTCCAAGGACCCTTCACTGTGGTCAAGAGGGGAAGTGGAAGTCACAAAAAGAAAGATAGTGAGCAGAAAAAGAGGTTTTCATGCCATGAAGTTCTGGAAACCCAGAAAGATGAGCTTCTCAATAGAAGAGCAAATTAGCAGCATTGAATACTGCAGAAAAATCGTGGAGAGTTGAGAATTAAACTAAGGCTTACACATAATAATAAAAAATGTCTTCAAATGTTTCATTTTCTGGATTTTAAATAGTTTAACTCCCTAATCATATACTCCTTGCCCCACTCTTATCTTTCTCATAGCAAAAAGTATTTTATGATAATCATTCATATTACTATATCCAGAAATTCACAGGTCATTAAAAAAATCATTTTAGTTCTTATTTCTGATCTAACTCACTTGCTAACCCATATAAGTTTCCTTTTAGCTATTAACCATATAGATGAAGGGCAACTAATCAACCGTTGATGAACTACTATTTTGTGAACCTGAAAATCATGCTAATTGCTCCATTTAGTTAATTAAAAAGCCCCTAAACTTAGCCAGCCAAAGTTCTACTTCTGTCTTTCCTCTGCAGTCTTGTTTTCCAGCTTTTTCTATTTGCTCACCCGTATTGCTTTATTTTTAGCATGCTGGTATGCACTTAGCCTCTCTGAACTAAAATGTCCTTTGGTCTTGTAAACACAGCTCTTCCAAAATCAGTGTTAATAAATTAAGGGTAAATTGTAATACTTTTCGTATTACTTAAAAAGGATCTGTAAAGCTGATTTTACTTTAAGACCAGACCATTTCTGTAAGGCAAGTTTTTAGAAAAAATGACTAATTTTTCTTGAATGAGAAAGTATTAATTAAGATGAATTTTCTTAATTACCCAGTGAACTGGGGAATTTTTTTGGTTATGTGACTCATCAGTTCTTTCCCTTCATAATTTGATCTTGGGTTTTTTTTAAATGTAGATTCATATACATATTCAGCTTTTACACCAAATTCTACTTTAGCATGGATTTTCATAGTTATGCTTCTTGAGATTATTGGTTTTCATTTAAATATATAATGCATGGATGTTTTGCAGCACTACATTAAATAAAAAACAGTTGGTAATTAAGTGGTGAAATTTTTAAATAAAAGCTGTAGTACAGGTTCTTATCTTTTTTATATTTTGACATCACTTTATATATATCTGTACATACTTTGTTTTCAATTCCTTTAATGAAAATATATGAACAATGCATAAAGTAGTATATATGTTATTAATGCTTTGCTATTCATGTTTTAAAAAAGGAAGATGCCTAATTAATGGTTCGTGTTAGTTTTTTCATTAACATTGTTTTCATTTCGTTTAAAAAAAATTAAGCCATACCATATAATACCAGTTTTGTTTATTTTTAAGTTTCTTTTTGATTAAAGTTTAGATTCAGTGTATTTACAATCTTAAGATAAAGCTGTCTTTTAAGTTAATGTCCAATATTAACAGCATTTGCATAATTCCACAGATAGCAGAATCTTTTCCATGACAGTTATGGACTAAATTTTATGTGTTGAAGCCCTAACTCTCAGTGTGATAGTGTTTGGAGATGTGGCCTTTGGAAGGTGTTTAGGGTTAGCTGTAGTCAGGAGGGTGGGACTCTCATGTGCGATTAGTGCCCTATCGAAGAGGCTGAAGAGCTTTCTCTGTCTGCCTGCCTGTGAGGACACAGTGAGCAGGTGGCTGTCTGCGAACCATGAAGTGGTGTCTCATTGGTAATCGAACAGGCCAGCACTTGTGTCTTGGAATTTCCAGCCTCCAGAACTGTGAGAAAGAAAGAAATGTTTGTTGTTCAAGCCAGTCCATACGGTTCTTTTATAATAGCTAGAACTGACTAATATGTCTAAGTCATAGTCAGTTATCACCTGGCATGCTGTCTTTTGTACTAAGAATTGTGAGATTAATGTCGGATGTCTAAGTTACAGTTCCTGTGTTTGAGTTCTCAATCTTTTCTGAAAAATAACAAAAAGACATTTTTTTTTCCAATTAGAAAGCACTTAGGTGCCTGGTGTGTGGTGTGTATCATTTTGTAAGTGAAGGACAGTGACATACTGGGCCTTGTAAAGCCAGGTGATAGCGTCACATGGCAGACCTTTGCTTGTTGAGTAGGAGATTGACATGATGAATGGGATGTTGGAGGATGAATAAGCAATTTTATTTGTGTTAACTGATTGTTTGATAGAACGAATCAAATTTCCCAGAGACTAGCATTCTAAGGTGTTTATTCATTTCCAGTTGATCAGGGTTTTGATGTTTTATAAATTCATCACTTTTGGTTTTACCTATCTTTCTCTGAAAGGAAATACAATGTGAATTCACCTAAATATGTTGGGACCATTGGTCCATGAGTTACATACAGTTGTATTTCTTATCTACCCTGACATTTTTATGTGTGAAGAGTATTTTGCATTTTTAGGCACTCTGCCTTTGAAATTTCAGGCTTAGGGCAAAGGTAAGTTTGGAGACCAGTGATTTGATTTTGCCCGGGATACATCTCTTTTTCCTACTATTTTTTTTTTTATTATTACCTTTTCACCTGTTGCCTTCATCTTTTTCTATATTCCTGTATTTAAAAAAAATGACTCCCTTTTATATATTCAGAATTGGCAATAGAAGGACATGAATATACATTGGTTGAATGTATTCTAAAATCTAGTTCTGTCACATACTAATTGATAACATGTACATATGTGTAGTACATACTTACAGCATGCACCATGCTAGATAGTTTTATGTATCATCTTCTTTAATCCTTAAAACAACCCTATGAGGTAGGCTTGTAAACAAGAGGCTGGAAAGCAAAAAAGTACTAAAAAATTCATGTTTCCATTAATCAACATTTGTCAGATTGTTTTCTGGACAAAGCAACAAATACAAAACAAAAGCATTAATCAATAGATATTCTCATTGTCCTATTAGCTGAGAATATTTACTGAGGAAAAAAATGGCAGCACAAAGCAATGTTTGATTGAAATCAAGGTATTTATGCCCGATTATGAAGGAGTGAGAAAAGCATGGTTTTTATTTATTTATTTACTTATTACCTAATGCAGTGAAAAGTAGGAGATAACTTACAGCAGATTGAGGATAAGCCAGCAAAGACAAAATTTAAGCATAATTTAAATAAGACAAAATTTAATTTATCAAGTTCAACCTGTAAATCTAAAATGTCAGTATATGTGTATCATTTAATGGCTCAGAATTATAGTGAGTAATGACCAGTATTGAAGAGGAAGCATGTGTTTATAATTTAAAATGCATAAAATGAAGGAAGCTTAATGGTGCATCATGTTTGGATAATCAATATTGTGATATAAAACAAAGCCAGATTTTTAGAGAAAGGACACATCCGCCAAGTGGCTTTATGCAGTCATAATTCACACTCTCAAATAATAGTGCAGTTCCAATATTTTGGGGCTGAGACTTAATGCTTTTATTTGGGTAGTGAGGGCTTGTCATCATAGTCAATACGGGGCCCTCTTTGTGTTCTGTAAGGCAGAAGCTGTCCTTAGATGCAGACTTCAAATTTGTATGTTTGCCAGAATAGCGTTGATGGACTACACAGTAACAATACATAACCCTGATTTGATCTCATGTGTAAATCTATCTCTGGATTACATTTTACCATTTCTTAAACTAAATAAAATCAGTGCCATGAAATTTTCTCAAAATCTGTTTTTCCGCCTCTAAAATCAGAAGCATATTTTTATTGTGTTATTGAAGTGATTGGGAGAGCCAAAGGCCAAATTCTTTGCAGGGAAAAAAATCCCCCTCTATAAATAATATGCCTTGTATCTGAAGGGGTTAACAGGCCTCTTAAAGTGCCCAATTTATCTAGAGAGGGGACCCTATGACCCTGTTAGGACCTGGCTTTAGTCATTTCTTAGGAAGAATGCAATTTAGAACTCTCCTGTATTATTCTGCCAGCTGCTTAGTTATTGATGATATTGACTTTTAGTTTGAAGAGTCTTGCTTCGGAAAATTGTTTTTAACAGCTCTCAACCACTCATATTTTGTATTTTTATTTTATATCACTTTTCATTTGGGATATTATTAAGTCAAATCCTTGGTAACCATTTTCCACAATCCAATTTATTTTTACCCAAGATCCTTTGAATTCAACTCACTGCCTTTTTGGAAAAGGTTAACCCAATATTTCATGTTATGTTATACTTTCTAGTTATGCAATGTAGAAGAAAAGTTACTGTGATAAGCACCCAATAAATTGCATTTAGAATGGTTATTCTCAAAAGTCACATTACTGTGCTGACATAGATAAACATAATCATTTATCACAATATGGTTTGTGGAAGTAAAAACTAAAATAAATGCAGCCATCTTTCTTGCATATTATCTATTTTTTTTTCTTTAAATGTTGGCCACAATAACTACCTTTTAAAAATGTCATCTTTTTATATACCAGTTTGAATTAATGTATGAGATTAGTAATGGTTCCAGATTGAATAAACAAACAAAAACCTGCATTTATTTTATAATAAGAAAATGTTTTCAACTTTTTAATATAAAAATGAGATCACGTATTTTCTGATGTTGGCTCTTATTAAAAGGTTGCTTTGGCATTATTTCACCATAAGAAATAAGCCATTTAAAACTTTAGTTCTGTTATATGTTTGTTGTCCAGAAGATATAGAAACCTAAATTGTTCAACTGAAGAAATACCATGTCTACCATATATAGGGATTACTAAAAATAATGTTCATTTGTATTGGGCTAAAAAAGTTAAGTTCCAGTGGTGTCTTTTAGAGTCAGTAACAGTGAAATCTGTTGAAGGTAGAATTTATCTTTTTTTTAGTCTACTAACAGCTTTATTCAGGTATAGTTCACATACCACACAATTTACTCATGTGCACTGCTGAATTCAGAGGTTTTCAGCATATTCGTGGAGTTGTGCTACCATCACCACGATCAATTTTCATCTCCCCAAAAAGAAACCATATACTCCCCATTTATCCCAACCTCCCAGTCCCTGGCAACCATGGTTTATTTTCTTTTTTATAGGTTTGCCTGTTCTGGACATTTTATATAAATGAAATTATGCAATATGTAGTATTTTGTAACTGATTTCTCTCAGTTGGCATAGTTTCTGTGTTCATCTACATTTTCTGTGAATTTCCAAAATTCCTTCTGTAATTGATATTTAATTCCATTCCATTGTGGTTAGAAAACTTCTTTATATGATTTTAATTCTTTTAAAATCCTTGAGGCTTGTTTTATGGTTTAGCATATGGCTGATCCTAGAGACTGTTCTGTGTACACCCGAGAAGAACATGAATTCTGCTGTTGTTGGGCGGAGTGTATAGATATTGGGTCTAGTTGGTTTATAGTGTTACTTGAGTCTGTTTCCTTTTTGTTTTTGAGAATTTTTTCTTTTATTACTTTGACAATCTCATTCAGCTCCTTTCTGACCTCTATTGTTTCTGATGAGAATTTAGCTGTTAAACTTTTTTGGAGTTCCCTTGTACATGAAGACTTATTTTTATCTTGTTGCTTTTCTTTTTGGTTGAGTTGTAACATTTTTACTAATGTATCTATGTGCGGATCTCTTTGCATTTATCCCACTTCCCATTTGTTGAGCTTCTTGGATATATAGTTTAATATTTTTTTCCTTTTTTAAGAAACAAATTTGGAAAGTTTTCAGCCATTATTTATTCTTATATTTTTCTTTTCTTTCCTGGTACTCCCACTACAGCTTTTGGTGTCCTTAGTGCTATACCACATATTAAGAGTCTGTTGATTTTTTTCCCTTTCGTCTTCTCTGTTCATCAGATTGCATAATCTCTTTTGATTTCTTTTATGTTCAAATCTACTTATTGAGCCCCTCTAGCAAGTTTTTCATTTTAGTTGTGTAGATTTCACCTTTAGGTTCTGTTTCATGATTTCCTCTGTATCTATTTGAAGAGGTATTGTCATCACATCATCCTTAAAATGGCTGCTTTGAAGTTTTTGTTAAATCTGACACCTGAGTGCTCTGAAAGGTAGTTTCTGTTGTCCGCCTTTTTTCTTGCATGGTCACATAACCCTGTTTTCTTGAATGTCTTATAATTTTTTAATTAAAAACAGTAACACTTCTGGATGCTTTTCTCTCTCCCTTACCCCAGGATGGAAACTTGTCATTATTTGTTCATTTGTTTAGTGAATTGATAGACTATTTTAGAGGTCTATTTTCTCCAATGTACGAACTTCTAATAGCGCTCACACAGGGTGAAGCCTTGGGCAGCTGCACATTACTCTGGGATAACAAGGGTTTCAAGAAGCTTCCCTGTGCCTTTTTCTCTGATTGCTATGTGAAAATGTCTACCTGCATTGGTATTACACCCAGTTCTTAGTCTCCACTGTTTCATCTATTCTACATAAACAACCTGAATTTATTTGCTTATCTAAAATTTTGAGGTAGTAGAAGTTTGTATGTTAAATTAGATAGTGCATGTGAAAGCAATGTAAACTCTAAAAAGTTAAATTGGAAAATATTGTTATTACTAGTGTAAATTAAACCTGGAATGAAGTGCCTCTTTTCTTATTTCATTCTTATCTAAGAACACTAAGTATAAAATTTATCTTACAGTCATTTGTTACAGTTCATGTGATTTTTAAATCATCTTATCGTTAATATATATTCTTATAAAATCAGCTGGGATATTACCTAGTAAATGACAACTTTAAATAAGTTTATTGTGGAATTGCAATAGTAGAAGAAAACATTTTTAGTATATACCTTTGGGGTATGGAGAATATTAACATAAAATTTTGATTTTTTTGATGCCAACAGATTGAAATATGTTTATACATTTTTTATACTGTCCTTAGAGTATCCTGGCTTTAAATCCTCGAACACAGACTCATGCAACTCTGCGTTCTACTTTGGCCAAGAAATTAGACAAGAAACATTGGAAAAGAAACCCTGATAAGAACTGCTTTGTAAGTACCACTGATAACATGATTTCACACTGAAATGATATCACACTACACAGACAATATTTTACATATATTAGAAATACAAATAAATATGTGAAAGTACAACTATTGTTTTGTATTTTAAGTATTTTGTATTTGAATAATCTAAGTGTGTTTAATTTTACTGATTAGAAAACCTATTGAAACAGGTAAAAAGTATATTTAGTTTGGTGACAAAATTTCTTTTCTTAAAAATTGATAAAATTTTTGTTAAAATTGTTTTGTATAGTGATGCAATGATACAGAAGAGTTTCTATATTAGAGATTAAATTCTACTGAATAAGGGTATACTTGTATATAGAAACTATTGTAAAATATGATATGGGGAAACATATGAACATTTGATGTTTAATATGAATGTCTAATATCAGATGAGGTGTAGGAGAAAGAATCTCTGAGATTACCGATTGCTAGAATGTTATATACCTGGGCCCAAGAGGTAATTAGGGCTGGAACAATGAAGCCTTAAATGGGGATTTAATACAGCCTTGAAGGCAATATTTTAAACTGTTTTATCAGCAGCTTTATCTTACAAATCTTTAAATTTGAAAGGCCATTTTCTTTTTACCTGATTTTCCAAAATTAATTTCCCAAAAATTGCTTTTCGCAAATTAACTAGTGAGACAATTAATAGTATTAGCTTATTTAACATTTGCTCTTTTTTGTACTTTGTATATACTACCTAAAATAATGATTTTTGTTTATTTTTATGAACTCTTCTTTTTCTTCATATGAACTCTGAGGATGGGAATTGAGGGTACGTGTACATGTGTTTATCTGATTTTGTATTTATTTTTTTGTCATTGGCTACCCAGAAAAGGTTTTGTTTTGTTTTCTTTTTACTGAAGTGTAGTTGACATACAATACTGTTAGTCTCAGGTGTACAACATAGTGATTCAACATTTATGTATGGTAAGAAGTGATTACTGTGATAAATCCAGATACCATCTGTCACCATACAAAGTTGTTATATTTTATTAATTACATTCTTTATATATACTGTGCATTGTATCTCCATGTCTAACTTACTTTATTACTGGAAGTTTGTGCCTTTTAATCTGCTTCCCCTATTTTGCCTGTCCCCCCAACCCCCTACGCTCTGTTAACCACCAGATTATTCTCTATCTAAGAGTCTATTTCTGTTTGGTTTGGTTTTGTGTTTTAGATTCCACATAAAAGGGAAATCATATGATATTTGTCTTTCTCTGTCTGATTTATTTCACTTAGCATAATACCTTCTAAAACCAATCCATGTTATTCCAAATGGCAAGATTTCTTTCTTTCTTATGGCTAATACACTATTATCTATGTTTTACCATATCTTTATCCATTCACCTATCAGTGGACATTTAGGTTGCTTCTGCATCTTGGCTATTGTAAATCATGCTACAGTGAACATAGTGGTACATATATCTTTTCCAATTAGTGTATTCATTTTCTTTGGCTAAATACCCAGAAGAGGAATTCCTGGATTTTATGGTAGTTTTATTTTTAATTTTTTGACAAACCTCCATACTCTTTTCCACAGTGGCTGTACCAATTTATATTTTCACCAGCACTGCATGAGTTCCTTTTTCTCCATATCTAGGTCAATACTGTATCCCTGTGCATTATTTACTTTTTGTCTCTTTATATTTTATTTTGTATTTTTGATATTAATCATTCTGACTGGTATGAGGTGACATCTTGTAGTATTGATTTGCATTTCCCTGATGATTAGTGATATTGAGCATCTTGTCATGTGTCTGTTGGCCATCTTTTTGTCTTTGGAGAAATGTCTTCAGTTCCTCTGCCTATTTTTTAAATGAATCATTTGCTTTTTGGTATTATTGAAGAGACTATCTTTTCCCCATTGTATGTTCTTGACTCCATTGTTGAAGATTGATTGTATAGGTGTGGCTTTATTTCTGGATTTTCTATTCTGTTATTATTCTATGTGTCTGTTTTGGAGCCAGACCATACTGCTTTGATTACCATAGCTTTGTAGTATAGTTTGAAATCAGAGAACATGATACCTCTAGCTTTGTTATTTTTTCTCAAGATTGCTTTGGCTATTTGGAGTCTTCGGTGGTTCCATACAAATTTTAGGGTTATTTATTCTAGTTCTGGGAAAAATGCTGTTGGTATTTTGATAGGGATTGTGTTGTTTCTGTAGATTACTTTGGGTAGTATTGCTACTTTAACAATGTTAGTTCTTTCAATCCATGAGTACAGTATATCTTTCCACTTATTTGTGCTGTACTTCAAATTCTTTCATCAATGTCATAATTTTCAGAGTATAAGTTTTATACTGCAATTTTTAGAATGAAGAAAAATAAATAGAAATACAGAGAAACAATATACCTTGAGGTGAGAACCCAGCCACTCAATGGCAGATCTGGATTTGGAAATCAGTTTTCCTTGCTCCATCTGTGTGAGTTCTGCATTCTACTATGATACTTACAGTAGAGGTCTCTGGAAGGACACTATAGTGTAGTCCAAATTAGATCAAGGAGTAGAGTATAAGACATGAATCCTGTATAATGATGTGAACAACTGAAGGGCACTAAAAAATGATCATGTAATTTTCATACTTAGAAAGCCTTTAAATATGATCAAGTCTAAGTCTCTCATTTTAAAGGTGAGATAAATCATATGACTGCTTAGGTCTCATTTATAGATTATTTGGCTATTTATGGTCAAGATTTTATTGAGAAAGAGAGGCTTTCTCTGTCATGATTGTTGCCTTAGTTGTTTCTATTTTATGGGAATTAGCATTTTTATTCCATAATGTTATCTTTTAAATTGAGTCTTATTTTATCATATTTTTGTAATTGGCAAAGAGGCAGTGAGATCGGCTTTCTCTATTAAATATGTACTAACATAAATTCCTAGAACAGCAATTTGATAATATCTTTGAAAATATTGATTAACACACTGGTGTTAGCTTGCTGGAGCTACCATAACAAAGTACCAGAGACCAAGTAGCCTAAAGAACAGAAATTAATTTTCTCAATGTTCTGGAGGCTAGGATTCTGAGGTCAAGGTGTCATCAGGGTTAATTTCTTCTTAGGTCTCTCTTGGCTGATAGATGTCTGTCTCTCTTCCTTGTGTCTCTACATGGTCTTCCCTCTGCACATGCTTGTGTCCAAATTTCCTCTTATAACAGCACCAGTCATACTAGATTAGGACCCACCATAATGACTTAATTACCTTAACTTAATTACCTTTTTAAAGACTGACTCCAAACACAACTACATTCTGAGGTACTGAAGGTCAGGACTTTAACATATGAATTTGCGGGAGTACGGTTCAATAGTTCAATCTGTAACAGTACCTTTAAATTATCAAACACTTATACCAAGTAACTGATCTTTAATTAAACTATCCTAAGGAAATAATTAGGAATGTAGGCTAAGAGTTAAGTAGAAAGGGGCTTATTCAGCATTATTTATTCAGTAGAGAAAAATGTAGAAGAAAACCAATGAACTCCAACCTTTGGGTTGTGGTTAAACATATGAGGGCAGAGCTTTTCAGTGATAAATTGTGTAACCATTAAAATTATTTTGAAATAACAATCTGGAAAAATACACAAACTATATTATAATGTAAAATGCATGAAAAATCACTATATTTAAGAATTATTGTATGCATTTATATGCAAACATACCTGCACACATGTTCTTAAGTCCTCAAATATAATGGATATTAATAGTGGTTGTCTGTTTTCTTGGCACACTTGCATATTTCAAGTTTTTTATAATGAACAAGGATTAGTGGAAAAATGAAAGCTTTAAATATAAATTAACATAATCTCAGATTTATTGCTCTGGATGTATACCATTTTGAAAACTCTGTGTGACACACCTGGGTTAACAAAGAACAGTTAAAGTGAAGTTCATTTCCAAAGGGTAAATATGGAACCAGGGTTGATGGCTATCCTCACTGTAGACTGTGGCTAAAGAATGATGTTCCTTTCCCTCTCATCATGTTTCTTTTGTGCTTACATGAAGAGTTGAATAAAAGTATCACCAGAAAATATGATTTATGTTTTAATTTATAAATTTTCATATGTGCATTTTATGATCACTCAACTAAATTTAAAAACCTTATGTATAAGACAAACATCAAGAAGAGTCTAAAACGCAGAGAAAAGGCTTATCAGGTAGGAATACTGAACCTAAAGAACAGCACAGTGGTGAGTTCCATTTTTTTTTCTCCATATATCCCAATCATGGAGATGATGAAGTTAGAAAACCAGAAATGCCAAATGACCATACATATACACAAAAGCCCCAACAAAAGTCTTCATTCTTTGGCCAGAATAGCAGGAAAGGAATAGCCTAGCAAGCAGAAAACCTTTAGATATTAATTACTCTAGTCAAACACACCAAAAAACATCCTGACCACATCTTCAGCATTCCATAAGGGCTCTGTGGAGAGCCCAGACTTCCTCCCACTGATGAGGTAGCCAAGTGCTCCGACAGCTCTGTTGCATCAAAGTGTAGGGAGCCAGGACTTTCATCCAAATTAGCTACCCAATAACTGAGCCAGCCCCACTCACCCTCTGTGGTGTCAGTGGAGAGTCCACTGGACCTCCACCTCTATCCAGAAGAAGAGAAGAAAGACGGTGGGGCTGAAAATATTCAAAGCGGAAATCATAACTACAATGTTCCCAAATTTGGCAGGAGACATAAATCTGCAGATTCAAAAACCTGAGTGAAACCCAAAGAAATCCGTAGCAAGAGACATCATAATTAAACTTCTAAAACAAAATACAAAGGCATTATCTTGAAGGAAACCATCCCACTTTCCTCCAAGTATGAACAACTGTGGGCAGTTGTGTTCCAGGGTCTTGCCATGTGGCTCTGGCGAAAACCAGATGGTACCAGTGCGTGCATCCTACTGCAGCATTCCCCCTTTTTTTTTAAACCCTACTCACCCCTTCTGTATACTGGTTTTTCTTGAAGAGCATTCACTACAAATCAGGTACACCCAAATTCCAGTCTCAAATTATGCTTTTAAAGAAAATGAATTTTAAATTGCTAAATGAAGCATTAAATCGTGGCCCTTATTAGCAGCACTTGATAAAGCTAGTCATTCTGTCCTTCCTTGGTTTCCAGCATATCAAACTCCCTAGCTTTCTTCTTTCCTTATTGGCATCTCCTTCCTTGTTGGCTATTCCTCATCTTTATACCCCTAAATATTACAGCGTGCAGGGCTCAGATCTTTCTCTCTCTTCAAAGACTTACTAGGTTGGTGATCTCATTTTGTCTTCTCATTTTAAATACCATCTGTATCCAGAATCTGATTACCTCTTACCACATCCACCACTATCAATCTTTTTAAGCTGCCAGCATTATCTCTCATCAGGATAATTTCAATAGCCTTGAAACGGTTTCCATGCTTATGTCCTTTCCTGGTGGAGTCTACTTAATAATACATCTGAGGAATCCTTTTAAAATTCCTGTGTTCAGAATCTTTTAGTAGTTTTCCAGCTTACTCAGAGTCTGTGCAGTTTCCTTTATACTATTGTCACTTCCTCTGGCCATCCTATTTAAAAATCCAACAAGCCCCCCTACCTTAGCTCTCCTTAGGTCTCTCTGCTTAATTTTTCTTCATAACATTAATCAGTGATATACTCTTATTTTCCACTCACTAATTTGTTTATTGTCTGTCTTTTTCCATGGGAATAAAAAGCCCAGGATGTCATGGATTTTTGTGTTTTGTTCGTCATGTGTTTTGTTTCATAAATTGCGTCCCCAGCTTCCAGAACAGTTGGTGCTTACTAAATATCGTTGAATGAATTCATGAATGAATATAACCCTTCATTTATATATTATTTACATACTAGACATCAGGATTACATATTCTTTAGTGTTATACATTTCCAGAGTACCTTTACAAGATTGTGTTTGGTTTTAACAATTCAGATTTGTTTCCTTAGTTTATTAATGAGTAGGATTATGCTGAAAATGTTTGTTTATTAATTAAACCTCATTAAAATTGCTAACTGTTGCAGCCAGGTCTAGAAACCTGGTCATCTGGATCTAGGGTGTCCTTTCCAGTACATCACCTGTCCTCTTGAAAAGACAAATGAGATACAAAAAAGATACATTGAAGTTAAGGAAATTGTGAATTGCAATGGTTGTCACATTTTTGACCAGTAATCTTACATCATTACAGAAGATAGCCAGAGGTCATTATCAGGCAACTCTTTGACACCAAAGATAAAGATTCTATTATATATGTTTATTTTGTCTGAATTTCTAGTTGTTTTGCTTTGGTTTTAAAATTTTTCTGTTCTGATTTAATTCAGATAATCCCTGATTTACCACTCTTTGTGTATCTGAATCAGGGTTGTGGGTTGGGTTTCTTTGAATCCCAAAGAAGTTTTTCCTGAGACATTATAGTCCTCTTTCTCTATCTACCTGTCTTCCTTCTTTCCACTGTGGTCCTTGAAGCAACCCTATTTCATGCACTGTATTGAAGGCCTCTCAAAGATGAATAAAATTTACAAAATAAATAGTCTAAAATTGTATGTTAAAATAGATACAAATTTGGTTTTAATAAATAAATGTATAGGCTTCTTAGAAAAATGGGCTTCCATTTGGCCTGTAAAAGTGCCCTAAAAATAGTAATTTTGAAATTTTTTACCCAGGAATTTCTTCCCTTGGCAGTTTAATACCTTTCTAGTACTAATTGGAAATTCTGAATTCAGTAGGGTATTTAAACTGGCAAATGTGTTTATACTGGTTAATGAAGCACGAAGCAGTTATTTCCAGTATCTTTTTAGCAGGTGTTCCATAACTGCTGTTTATTTTTGCCATTTTTGAAAATGTTGAACTACCCTAATTGGTAAATATTTTACACTCATTTTCCATTAGCAGTATTTAAAGACCAGAAAATGTTACAAATCAGAAAACTTATCCTGGGTGAAAAGAAAAGCAAAGGTAATTAAAGACAGCCAATTAGACATGTCTTTGAGATTTTAGCTCATTTGTCTTGAACACATGACACATAGTAAATGCTCACATTAAAAAATAGAAATGAGAATAAACCATAGTGTATATTAAGAATTTGCTAACTACAGTTATATTTCCAAATGCTTTAAAAAAAATAACTCATTTAAGAAAAGGGAGCCCTCCTATACTGTGGGTAGGAATGTCAATTGTTCCAGCCATTATGGAAAACAATATGGAAGTTTCTCAAATAACTAAAAATAGAAATACCATACAATCCAACAATTCTACTTCTGGGAATTTACCTGAAGAAAAAGAAAACACTAATTTGAAAAGATATATATGCACACCTATGTTCATTGCAGTGTTATTTACAATAATAGCAAATATAGGAAGCAACTCAGTTGCCCATTGATAGATGAATTGATAAAGAAGATGTTGTACATATATATAATGGGATATTACTTAGCCATAAAAAAGTAGGAAATCTTGCCATTTGCAACTACATGGATGGGCCTAGAGGGTATTATGCTAAGTGAAATAAGCCAGGCAGAGAAATACAAATACCATATAATTTCACTTACATGTGGAATCTAAAAAACAACACAAAGAAACAGAAAGAAATAGACCCATAAATAGAGACAACAGACTGATGGTTACAATGGGGGTTGGGTGGGGGTGAGTGAAATAGGGGATTAAAAGGTACAAACCGAAGGCCATAAAATGGATTACTCACAGGAATGGAAGTACACCATAGAGAATACTACCAATAGTGGGGGGAACTACACTTACTGCGTCAAGCATCTAGCAATGTATATAATTACTGAGTCACTGTGTTGTACATGTGAAATCAAAATAATATTTTACATTAATTTTATTCCAATAAAAAAAGTAAAGAGTTCCTGTCTGACAGCTTTAAAAAAAAAAAAGTAACTTGTTTAAACCTGAGAACCATCCTGTGAGGTGGGCACTAGATTTTATCGTCATTCATAGATGAGGAAGCTGAGGCACAGGGAGGCTTAAGGAACCTGTTCAGGGCCCACTGCTATATGGTAGAACTAGAGGTTGAACCCATGCAATCTGACACCAGAGCTCTTTAACTAGAATTTTTTGAATACGTAAATAAAAATAAATCATTGACATTTTTCCTTCTAGGAAATAAATGACTAAAGTAATATATAGGTTTTGGTAAGTCATTTTTTTCCTGTGTAGGCTTCACAGTCTTAGTCACTGCTTTGCACATACAAAGATTCAGTCCATAACAGGAGGTAAATATATATGGTTTGGGAGTTGACTATGTGTGCATTTAGTTGTTTTGGCGATAAATTGAGAGAAATAGTGAATTCAGTTTTGAGTTGCTTGTACCTGTGGGACATCCTGTGTATCTTAAAAGTTTTAGCTCAGTAAAGAGGTCAGGAGTGGAGAAGAGTTTGGAATCATCAGGATACATGTGGATAATGAAAGCCTGTGGGTATAGTTACACAGAAAATTTGTAGAGTCTAGACTCTTGGGACATTTGGGCAAGGATAGGGAGAGGTAAGTGAAACACTGGCCTCATGTGCATAATGTAAATGTCCACCGAAAAACTCAATAATGAATATAAATAACACAAAAATATATAAAACATGTATAGAGGAACACACCTCTTTTCTCTTTTCCCAGGCTCTAGTGTGGTTCAGCAAGGCACTGAATACTAGTCGGCAAGGGCAGGCAGAGACAATAATTTAGTTAACAAGTATTATGAGGAGGAGAGAGATAAGAATTCCAAGAGCATAGTGGGACGGTTCCTACAAGGAAGGAGGGCATTGTGTTTTTCCTCTAATACATGATTTCAGATTTGTGGTAATTCTTTGTACTTAGGAAATTATCCTTATGGTTTGCCTTGCCAGCTGGGTCCATGTGAGGTAAATGGAAATTTTCACCCAGAATATATAGCATTTCTCACCTGGCTTTAGTCCATTTACATACCAGTGGATGTTTACTACTGTAGAGCTTCTGGGGCAAGGGATGGAGATAAAATGGCCATTCTTTCCTCCCCTCCGTTTCTGGTACATAATTGATGTGGTCTTTGCCAGTCACCAGGGACCCACCCACAGAGTTCCTTCCAGAAGGGCAGGGGTGGGGGTTGGGGGAGAGTTCCTGCCGCCACTGGGGGCCACGGGGGGTTGCCGGGCCCCGCTGGCAAACCCAAGCAAGCTGTGAGAAATGAACCCCTTTAACCCAACCTGCCCTTCGCCTTGACTTACTTCGGTTTTCAGCGGATTCATAGGAAACTTTTCCCCGGTAAGGGAACCCCCTTACTCTGGGAGCTACAGTCCACTTTTCATTCTTAAGTTTACATGACTATTAAGGAATGAGATCCATGTAGCAAATAAAGTTATTACTCAAATCTCAATCAGAAAGAGAAGGTCGAATCATTCTTGCTTGGATACCCAGCTATGTGGCTCTGTTAAACTTGACATAGAATGGGGGTCCCAATATTGGGACATATCAGATTTACAATATGGATTCCTATTTATTAAGCTCCAAAATTTAGTGAATTTTTGAGCAGATTCACAGTGAAAAGCAATCCCTGTTCTACCCTTGCCTTTTCTTACACCATATTTTAAAACAACTTCACAAGCTTGAGTTTGCTTTCCTGAATGCTGACAATAGCTTTCTTCCAAAAATAAACTCAGTGCCTGAAGGAGTTTCTGAAATAAAAAAATAACCATAACCGAGATTCTTTGCAACCTAATGCCTTCTTCAACAGGTAACGAATACATTGTTTTTGTATCGAATAAAAGTATCAGACTAGAAATTCAAGCACACAGAAAATGTAATCTCTTTTGTTTTCCTGTAACCTATAGTAATTTCTGTCTTGAGCTTCTCTAAGAGTAGAAACTCAATCACTGTCATCCCTTACCTCTCTGCGCTAACATCCGAGTTCCCAGAGATTTGGTGTGGCAAGTGTGGTAGGTGAAGTGAGCCCAGCTAATTCTTGATGATACTTTTCCACAAATACCCATCATCCTTCCTTCCCAGGTCCCTTCCTGCCTCCCACCTCTCTACAACTCTGAAGCCCCTCTTGACACACGATAATCATTCTAATGTTTTACTCAACATTAGGGCTTAGGGAACTTCATGGTTCACTCACCTCCTCCCAGGGCTTCATTCTGGTAGTGACATCATAACAGATTCTCTAACTTGTGATTTCCATGCACCTGGCTAGTATTTGCCACCCCCTGTGTCCAGCCTGAGTAGTGTTCACTGATCCCTTTTCTCTGGGGTCTACCAATATTTCTGGGTTCTTTCCTTCCCTTTTGATCCTCCTCTTGTCTTTCCATTCTTAAAATATTTATGTAGTTTAGTTGGGAAGGTAGGAGTGAGGAAAAGAATTTACATTTATTTCATCCCACTCTTTCTCCTAAACCCACTGTCAATCACTCAAGTCCTTTCAGTTTCTTTGAAAACTTGGTTTCTAAAATCCTGCCGCATAGAAACTCTCTTTGTCTCACTGCTCTCTGCAGTTACATCCTTTCCTTCGAGGAATGAAACCCAGTGGCCTTGCTGCCTAATGTGTAAATTTTTGGAGGACAGTAGAATTCATAATAAATAATTGTATTTATTATATAATTATTGCATATATATATATATATATATATATACACACACACATATTTGTATTTATAATAAGTAATAAAACTTTCCCCATCCCATAAAGTCTGATTTTGAATTTGAATTTGACAAAACTGATTATTTCTTCTTTTCTGTCCAGCAGGTTCTCAAATGAGTTCTGTTATGGGTGGGGAGAGAGGGCAGGGTAGATTTCTGTTTTGGGTTGGAGAGACTAAGAAAGGATGAGGACAAGCAAGGCTACCCCAAGCTCCTCTGTGGGGTCCAGGGGGCACTTGAAGGACTCTGGGAGTTGAGTGCCTCCTTTAATTTTGTGCCAGAGGACTCATTACCTCACCTGAGTACTGGCCCTGAGAACACCTGCCAAACAAGTGCCCCCACTGCCCCAGGGGTCCCAGTCAGCTTCAGAACTCATCCATGTTCCCACTGAGTGTCCAAGCTTGGGTAGCACTGCCAGCCTATGAAGAGACTCAGATGGCTTTGGGTGGCCTAGGTGATCCCAGAACTCCAAGCTGGTCAACTAGGTAGGCTTCCTTGGTCCTTACATTAACTTCCCAGTAATGCTACTGCATATTATGCATTATTAGATTTTTTGGAATCATTAACCTGATACGGTTTTACCATTTATATTTTAGGAACAATTATCCTTCTGCATTTGTTGAGAATATTATAATGAGTTACAAAAATAAGTTTTAAAATAAGTATAGTTTAAGTGATCTTAGACAATCTCTTCCATACTTGTAACAAAGGTGAGATGTTGTCACTATATAAATTTAGTAATTTTATGTGTGTGCATGAGGACAGATGCTAATTAGAACAAGCTATTTGATCCTTTAGTAAAGAAAATGCAAGTTTAAGATTTCAGTAGAGGAGAAAATATAATGTACAGAGGGAAAAATATACTATGAAATATTGCAACCTAAAATCCTGCAGTCAGAATATAAAACTTGAAGTAGAATGAGGATTCTGAACCTAAAAACTTCCCTTGTGGTCATTTAATGTAAGTAGACCTTATAATTTTGAAATTGGGGTGGGGCCTTCCATCATATGAATTCTGACACACACATTTGTAATGTAATTGTAATGCATTATTTTAATATAATATATCTTAATACTGCTTACAGGAAGGCATTTTTTGTGTAAGTTTTAAAGTCCAGTTACAGATTCCAAAAGGAGAATTTCAGGTGATCTCAGTTTCTTCAAGAAAACAAAATATACCCTGAATCAGTATTAAAATATGAAAATATTGATTGATTTTCATTATTTATATATGAAATATGAACTCTGAAGATTACCTCCTGAATATTTGTGGGCATTAATCCAATGGCTGGGAATAAGTCACTTTCCATTGCAATGAACCCTCTTAAAGAATTAATGTATTGCATCCCACTTTTCCATATTTATACAACACTACTACAGATAAATTATCTAATTTAAAGACTTACATAGTACAAGTATTTGCTTTACATCTGAGTTGTAGAGTTTTGTTAATTATCAAATATTAATCAAAGACCTACTATGTGCCAGCTAAAGGGACACTATTTTTGCCCTGATTACTTATAGTCATTTGCATAGGCATTAAATTCATTCACAATCATGTGTTGTCATCTACAGCCAACCATGGGAACTGTAGCTGAAGTATGTAACCTGGTTGCAGGATTCAAGGTTGGCCTCCCCAGGAAAAATAATTTAAGTTGAAAATAAAGATGAAGGAGGGAAAGAAAAGGACGAGGGTTCCCATCAGAGTGGAAAAGGTGTATTGGAAAGACTCACGATGTGGGAGCATATTGAACCTCAGGTACTGAAGCAGTTTCAGTACTGCTTGGCTGAAGTACAGAGTGTGAGGGAAAGTACCACGTGATTAGACAGAAGAGGTCAGCAGGGAGTGGCCTAAGTAACAATAGCAGCGATACTGATGTTAATGATAATAATAATTACATTTATTGAAAAGTTCTATATTCTGGTTATTTCATTAAGGGGAGCACATGTCATCTCGTTGAGAAATCACCTTCTGCTATGTACCGTTGAGTTTCGCCCTTAGTTCATCTCTTTGAAAGTCTGTTTTCTTGGTGCTTCATTTCATACAGAAGAGTAGTAGTGTCAGAGATTTATTCTCCAGGCAGAAATGTGTAATAAAATGATAATTGACTAAAAGGAAGAAAAGTGTTAACTCCTGATTTCCTGAGGCTGTTATAAGAAGGCCTTACTTTAATTATTTATTTCAGACTGATCACAACTTTCCCCACATACATGTGACACACAAATTAAACTCATTTGTAATTGTCTGCCGTTAGCCCTGTTACTTTTATTTTACACTTCTTTAGTTGAAATATTATAATGGTTAAGTGGTGGCTTTGTATTTTTTCAAGGAACCTTATTGTTAACTAGAATGGAGTGTTGTTATCTAGTCAGGGTTTAAATTGAACTGAAGAAAACTTTCTCCTAAGTAAGTTGTGTTTCAATTAGGTTTATTAGAAAAAGAAAGAAAACTTTCCCCTTAATTCTAGATTCCTTATATTTAAGGTTGGGATTTTTATGAAAGAAGACAGTGGAACCAAAAGGGGTGACCTGGCAGCAGAAGGTTAAAACTGAACTACAGAGATAAACTAATTGTTCTCAGTTATTGGTTCTGCCATTTACTTGCTGTATGACCTTGAGGAAGTCCTTAATCTCTGTCTGCTTCCATTTCTTCTTATGTAAAATGAGAATAGTAATAGCATCTATCTGATACAGTTGTTTTTAGGATTAAATGAGTCAATTTGCATAGTGTACTTAAATCAGCGTCTGACATATATATGTATGTGTGTGTGTGTGTGTGTGTGTGTGTATATATATATAATCCTCTATAAGTATTATTGCTTTTTATTATCAGCTTTGATGGGTTACTGTGCCTAGGTGTGTTTCTGTTACTACATATGTAGGTCTGTCATGACAGTTCTAAATATATAAGGAACATAAAGAGGTAACAAGCAGGAAGGTATTAAGGATGGTAATGGAAAACAGAACATTTCCTATATTGCCTAGAAATTTTCTTGCAGCAAATTGTGTTTGTGTGTATGAGAGAGAGAGAGTGAGATAGTGAGACAAAGAGGGAGAAAGAGAGATACCAGATTTTCCAGCACTCCCAAATATATGCATAGAGTTGGAATGAATTATCTTCCTATGAATTTTTTTTGCTATACTTTCCCATCTCCAGAAAGCTTCAACCTGGCACCTTGGTCCTGTCCAGTGTCATCATAGTGTATAGCTCTGTGTCGTCCTGGGACTTCACCCTGGATGACGCTGTCTTGCTTGAGCCCCTGCATAGTACTCAGTGCTATCTTGAAATATGCCCTCTCTCTTAGAATGGCTCTTCCCTCCAACATTTGACAAGGAAGTTTCTCATTGAAGAAGTTGTTCATATAGATTACATATTAATCCAAAAATACTGAGAAGGGATCCAAAGGATTTGGAACCAAACTGATTTGATTTGTTTAAACAGAATTCTTTGCATAGTCATAAATATTAAACTGGAATTCTGTGATGCATTGTAGGTCAATAAGTGCTATATAATAAAGCAGATGTGTGCTAAGACTATGTCTGTAAAAACAGAATATATATATTTAAAAAGATATTAATGAAGCATATTACTGTATTTGCAAATAAGAAATATCTTTGCATATGAGAAAATAGAATGCTCTGAACAAAAGAAATCAGCTAAATTGTCTTTAGAGCATAATGGTATATTTTACCTTTGCAAAACATTTATTTGGTGCTCATTGCAAATAAATATGCGAGTTTTGCTGTTTTTCGAATGGGCATACAATGGCAGCTGTCTTTCTAATCGCTTCTCTATTCAAACACTAATCGGTGGAACTCACTAGAATGCTAGATGCCTGAATAGGTAGACAATGGCAGCCCCGTTTTTAATCACAGTCCTATTCAACACTAATCGGAGTGATGATTAAGGGACATTAGAGGGAGCACTTTGACATCTGATCCTTTGAACTGATGTCTATGCAGGTTGCACTCCTCAGAGTTCACTTGGCCAGACTGATTTCCTTAAATAAAGTGCCGTGATTTTCAGTGTAGGAAATATTACATTAGTGCAATTGAAATGAGTAAGAATTGAGAAGCTTTTCAGTGACTATTGGGGACCATAGAAAAATTGCATGAAAAGGATCCTCCTGTAGTATACTTAAAATTGAATAGGAATGGAAATGTGGAAGTCTGCTGTCATAGTCCTATAGCAGAGAAGTTTATGAATTTAAAAATATTTGAATTTTCATATAACCCAATCAAGATCAGCACATCCTAACTGCATAGTTGTTGTTTTAAACCGCAATATTTTTAGTGTTACACCTCTTGAGTTTAACAAGAAACAGCATAAAAATTGTGTTATGCTCTATCCAAATGTTCATGCTTTGATTCAAATTCTTTAATAAGACGGACGGAATCTTTCCCTTTCTTTTTTTCTCTCAGAATTTCCAATATTGATTTAGATTCTACTAGCATGTTCTCTGGAACATTTCATCTGATTTATTCTGAAAATAATATCTATTCTACCTTTGCAGATTGGCTCATTGGTGAAAATTTCAACATCAATATTTGAAGGTATAGCTCCAAAAATCCATATATCACTGTCCTTATCTATCTATAATCTACCTATCTATATATCTCTAAAATATATATAAAGGAAAAAAAAGAAACTTTTCCTCTAGCCCCTCATGTTTAGTGAATGCGGCCTGTGAATTAAACTGGCAAAAGACATTAATAAAAGAAAAGGCATCCATATTTTATTGACATTAATATTTTATTTTTATGTGCATGAAGGCCTTCATAGAAAAGGAGTGAAGACCCATAGAAGCAGACTCATGGACTTACATACCATCTTAACAAAGGGTAATAAATTGTGGAGAAGTTACAAGACAAAGCAAAAGGGATTTGCATCTAGGGTTGGTTAATTGTAGGAAAGTAGATATATGGGGAAACCGATGGAAGAAAAGACTTACTTTAGTAAAGTTTGTTTTATGTCTCCATGCCAACTTTTCTGTGTCCAGAGATAAGGGCTGTTCTTCTGGAAAAGGAGAGGGGAGGAGGAGCACTTCCGTAAAGGGAAATTTATATTCTGCTTTTACGCAGATGAGGGAGGGTGGGCAAAGAATCTAACGCACTTTTTTTTCTTAATTGCCTTCAGCTCAAAATAATCTTTATACTAAAGTGGCATATTTTGGGGTAGCATATTCTGATCCCCTGGTAAACACATATTTATAATAAATTCTGGGATAAATGTGACTGTGGTGTATACTTTTGATTGTCTGTCCCTCAAATTTATAGGTGTGTAGATATGGGTCCTCATAGCTCTGTGAGGATGGTTTCCCCGCCCAAGGCAAGTTCCTTATGAATTAAGTGAGACTGAATTAATGTAGGGGCAAGAGTTGGGAATTAAAAGATTTATTCTCATTGCTCAGCCTCTCCTTGCTCACGCTGGTTGGGGCCCCCTCTCACACTGCTCCCAAGCTCTCCCTGTCTGGACACACTACTCTGCTCCCCCTCCTGCACACAGAGGAACACTATGGGTGGGTCCCTAGAGACTGGTGGGTGCCTGTCTTGCCAGTGGTTTTCAGCCCTGGGCAAGTTTGCTATGGATTCAGTGTGACCACAGAAAATGACAGCAAAATGTTCTTGGGGTGAAAGGGTTATACCCAACTTTATTTCCAGGTGGCAGGTCAGTCACTAGAATCCCGTTCACTCAGAGCGAGTCTGCATGCAGCAAGCTGGTCTCTGCCTCTGGGCCCCTCTGTCTGCACAGCCGTCCTCTGGGCCCCTCTGCACAGTCATCCCGCACAGCTGTCCTCCGGGCCTCTCTGCACAGTCGTCCTCTGGGCCTCTGTCCTTGGCACTGCCACTACCCCAGCCTCTGTTCTGCTATCCTGCAGCCTTGCAGCCCTGCCACCATATTGTGCCCAGAGCACTGGGTGGAGTTCTTTTTATAGAGTCAACAGCCATGTAGTGCCACAGGTATTCAGTGAGCTAGTCAGCCACAGCCAGGTGAGAATCCTGGCCACAGGAACTCTCATTTTATCCACAGTGCCTGACCAATTATATACCAGGAATGGAGGGAAGGAGAGAATGGGTGTTTCCTCTCTACCCCTACCCTGTACTGTCATCCTGTGACTGACCAGTTGCTCTGCCCCCATCCCATAGATGGGCAAAAAGGATGCTTATTAAGGCCAGGCAGGAATTCTCATCAGAAAGTTCCATTTTCTCACAATCTACCCCTCAATTCTCACCCTATAATCTATACACCCAAAATCTCTTACCGTGGCCTCTGTGTGAGAAAGCTAGAGCACTGTAACTAGATTCCACAATAGAAACAGAGGTTGTTCTTCAAGCCTGAGGATCCAGCTGCATTCAAAGTTCTACTCAGATTGAGTCCATAGTTCACATTTCATGGGAGGCTAGCAGCTGAACTGGTAGGGAGCTCTGGGCCTGCTCAACAACAGCAGTTGTTGCTAGAGTGTCCTCTCAATCCACAAAGACTGTAGAAGGGAATAACCTTAACAGCAATAAGACACATGTTTTAATGACACCAACATAGGGAAATCTTGTCCATTAGGTAGGATGCATGCAAGAGAGTGGTCCTGTGATAGAACTGCGGTGGAAAGGGGGTCCTAACTGGATTGGGTATACCATACCTTCTCTCCTCTCCTTGTGGGGGTTACTGAAGAGTCCATAGATGTGGCACTACTGGAGGCACAGGCACTGGCCACAGTGATCAAACAAAACTCTCCAGTAAGATGCTCTTACCTCCCAGACATTTTGGGTTCACACCTGTAATCTTGGGGCCACTCTGCTGTTCCTCCAGGAACATACAGGAGGCCACCTTCCAGGGCCAGCCATGTGTTTGTATGTCGAAATGTCCAAGGCCACATGGTCTCTAGGGTGTTGAGGGCTTCAGTCAGACAAGGCACTCCTTCCAGGCTCTGCTGACTTTTTCAGGTCAAAAGCAGGCCCCACTGATGAGCTACAGCCCATATTGTCTTTTGGCCAGCGTGCAACTAATATTGATGTAACATTGAGCTACATTAGAAGCAGGCTTTCCTTCTAGTCAACACACCTGGGTCAATGTGTCTGCTTCATTGTTCCCTGGGGATGGCAGTGGCAAATGGCCTGCAAGCCACTGTCAGAGGCCCCAACCACAGCCATCTTCAGTCACATGGACATCCAGTTCACAGGGCCTTGATGAGTCCATCTCACTCAAGGCCTTGATGGCCTTGACTGTCCATTTTGCAATGGTGGAGATAAGTACACACATTTTATCCTGGCCCGACCTAATGCCCTTTTGTACCAAATGGCATAAGGGCCTCAAAATTTGCACCAAATGTGGTAAACACTCTCTGGTACCCTACAAGACTCCAAACCTCTTTCAATAATTCCACAGTTATCTGTAAGAGAATCAGAGGTAAGCATAACATCCTACACAGTATTACATTCCCTATTCCCAAGGGGATTCAGGCTTGTTTCACTCTGACAGCCTCACCCCTGCAACAGTCTATCATTATTGGGGCCCCAGGAAACTGCTCAGAGTTGCAATAAATCAGGGAGCATTAAGTTTCTCTTTGCACCAAGACCAAGACACACTACACCTTCACTGGAGACTAATAAATTGGTCAACATGGCGTCTGATTCCAGAGGCCCCAGCTAGCCCCACAAGGCGGGTGCCTTGACCCTCCCTTCAGTTAAACTCTAACACCCAATTGTCGTAGGGTAGCGTCCAGGTGGGGTACGCATTCTTTACCCCAGAAAGTCCTGCAGACACATGGGCCAGACATGGGGCTTTGCCTCCGGCTTCTGCGTCTTGGACCTCACTGGCTGGAACCACTGCTCCAGCTTTAATTGTTGCCACAGCTCTATCAAGATCTTATTGGACTGTCCATCTAGTTTCTCTTTTACTGCCCCACCTTTAACAAATCAACCCACATCTGGGTCCTCAAGACCTTCAAGGGGCTCTTTAAACCTTTTCTCTCAGAAGCAGACTGTAATTCCTTTCATGCTCTCACTGTCTTAACCTTTCCGAGATCTGCTGCAGTATGAGTAACCTAATTTATGGGTTTCCCTAAGTGAGGGGTAATAATAGTCACTAGGGACCCAAAGAGAGATGGGGGAGATGTGTGGAGCACTACATTTTTCATTCCCATGGCGAACAACTCCTCGTCTGGATCCTGATGTTCCATGTTATAAATGACATTCTTCATGCTCAACTCCCATAACACCTGTTGGAGCTCAGCATACCTCTGCCATCTAGTGGGAAAATATGGCAAATCTCCCTGATTAGGCTACAGGGCCCAGAGGGCTGCAGTCCCCCAGTCCAGAAGAGCATGATTCCCTGGGGTCTGATAAGCATTTTGTGATCTCTGCCGGAGAGAGGGGTGAGTGGTAGGGAAGCCAGATTCACCATTTCTGACCCAGACAGAATAATTTCATCTACTCCTGAGTTCCAAAGACACAAAAGCTAGGTTGACAGACTCCAAGGGCTTCTGCCAAAACCGGGAGCTCAAATTGACCAGCTCAGCCTGGGTGCAGGGGCGGAGCAAGGAGTGCTATACAACCCGAGGAAGGGGTTTTCCTCTCCTGGAGGAACCTGCTTTTGTTGCGTTTTTACTTGACTGTAACCGTGGCAGCCTTTCAATAGGGGAGGAGCTGGTGCCTCCAGCGACTCTGGCACCAGCAGCACTGCTGATGGCTCAGCCCTCCGTCTCACTCCCTTGTCCTTCCTGGGCTTCTCCTCTACCATTTCTGGAGCTGAAGTCTCAACATTTCCTTCATCTCCCCCGTGGCATCTCCCGCCTGCATTCTCCTTCTGCCCTCTCCCACACCACTAGTACATCTCTCAACATCCTGATCTCAGTTTTTAATAACTTTACTTCCTCACATCCCACAACTCATGTTCCCATTCTGCCATATCCCTCTGAAGCTCATCTCTCTCCTCGGAACACTTTCCAGTGCTGTGAGAAACATCCGACCCACAGTTCCTGCCACTCCTGGGCACTCAGTTCCCCTAAGGAATCCCCTTTTGCCTGGGACCAGCTTCATTGCCTCAGGTGTCCCCACCCCTCGGGAGGGTCCTAATCCTCTAGGAGGCTTGTTACCCCAGACTAAATCCCCACTGGGGATCCCTGGGTGTCTCCCCACCATCCGTGGGGGCAGCCCACTGAAGCATCCTTCGGTTTTACTGAATTCTGCCAACTGTGCCAAGAATGTAGTTCCAGGAGGAGAGGTTCCCCGCCTGGGGCAAGTTCCTGATGAATTTGGTGAGACCAAATTAAGGCAAGGCTGAGAGGTTGAGAATTAAAGGATTTATTCTCATCCTTCAGCCTCTCCTCGGTCACACTGGTTGGGTTGCCCTCTAACAACACTCCCAATCTCTCCCTCTCTGGCCACATGACACCACCACCCCTACCCTGGCACCGGAGGAACTCTGTGGGTGGGTTACTGGTGACTGGCAGGTGCCTGACCAATTACCAGTACCAGGAAGAGGGGAGGATAGAATGAGTGTTTCATCTCCACCCCTACCCTGGACTGGCAAGCCCATGACTGAACAGATGCTCTGACCCCCGGTGAAACATCCCATAGATATGCGAACAGGATACCTATTAAGGGCAGGTGGGATCCTGGTCAGAAAGTTCCATTTATTCCACAGTCCTTGAAGCTGTACTTTAACTCTTTGATTCTGACCCCATTTCTGGTGACTTGAATCTGATTGGGAAAACTGACTCATGCCAGGAAAAGAAGAATCTTTCCCAGAAATCTGGTACAAGAGATTCTATTTCATTCTGGGATGTTTGAGCAGATAAAGAACTGAAAACAAGGTTTTGCAAGGGTGGCAGTTTTCTACCTACCATATATATTAAAATACAGAGAAATCCAGTTTGAAGATCTGAAAGAGAGAAGCAGATTTAGACAAAAAAGCTACCTTAGTTATTCATTGTTTTTTTATTTTTGGGGGAGGGTTTTGCAACTTTATCTTTTGTGAGATACTTTATAGCCAAATGCAGTCTCCTTTTTTTAGCTAAAACTATCTAAAGAAGGTTTCAGATATAGACAACCAAAAAATCCAAAGGAGCACAGTGGCATATGTCAAATTCTAATGGCTTAGATAAAAGTATTTTATTTTTAGGGTATATGTCAAAGTTATAACTATGTAGGAAAAGAAAAATGGAGTAAGGAATGAGGATAGTTAAATTTTATGTTGTGTGAGGCAGTAGAGTATAATGTAATTAACTCCCTCCTAAAGACAGTCAGCCTGGGTGCAGATCAAGTTTCTGCATTTACTAGCTTGACCTCACATATGATTCTTGACCTCTTATCAGCTAGTTCAAGTTCCCTTCAATGAAAAATGTAAATATTAATAATTGTAGCAATCTAATTAAACATTTTTGATGATTAAATGAACTAATGAATTTAAGAAAAGTATAAGGCTTGGCACATGGTAAATGCTAACTAAATGCTGCTATTATTTTATTTTTACATGATTATGGTGACTGTTTCATGGTTCAGATGACAAAGGATTTATCTAGGATTTCTTTGAAGAATTTTACATATTTCAGTACTAATTGTCATATATTAAGAATTGAGTTAAGATACCACATTTATTCATCCGAAGTATTCCTTTTCTCAAATGTTGTATAATTTTAATTTTAGTATTTGATAAACAAATCCAGTTCTCCCCTTATAAACTGTCTCAGTCTCCCTTATACTATTAGAGACAAAACTTATACAGATATTGTGTTTTTATTACGTTTCCATGTTTCATTAAATAATTTTAGTTGGTAACTTTGGAGTTCTTCCATTTTTTCCCCCTGAGCTCCAGTAAGATTGTGGACAATATTTAAGCTATGAGTTTCCTTTTGTTAACTCTCAGTTCACCATTTCTATGTTTGTTTTTAGATTTATTGTATTTTCTTTTAAATTACCTCTCATGTTTATGAGAATTGAAATCTATACCTATATCTTTATGCTTACCTATTTCTCTCTCTTTATCTCTAGGTATGTATCTGTATGCTTTCTTTTTTTCAGTGATGCTTTTTGGCATTATAGCTAGCAGCTCTGTAAAGTAGAGATCATCAGTTAATCTACCCAAATCACTTCTACCATGAGTGTACAAAGGTTCCCTTTTCTCTACATCCTCCTCAGCACTTATCTCTTGTCTTTTCAGTAATAGACATCCTAACAGGTGCCAGGTGATAACTCATTGTGGTTTTGATTTCCATTTCCCTGACGATTAATGATGTTAAGCACCTTTTCATGTACATGTTGGCCATTTATATGCTTTTGAAAATATGCTTAAGTTTTTTGCCAACTTTTAAATTAGTTTTTTGTTTGTTTTGCTGTTGAGATGTATGAGTTCCTTGTAGATTTTTGGATATTAATACCTATTGGAAATGTGGTTTGCAAATATTGTCTCCCATTCTATTGCTTACCTTTTCATTTTATTTTATTTTCCTTTCCCAGCAGTGTTTTATTATTATTATTATTATTATTATTATTATTAAGGTATCATTGATATGCACTCTTATGAAGGTTTCAAAAGAAAAACAATGCGGTTATTACATTCACCCTTATTATAGAGTCCCTCCCCATACGCCATTGCAGTCACTGTCCATCAGTGTAGTAAGATGCCAGAGTCACTATTTGTCTTCTCTGAGCTACACTGTCTTCCCCGTGACCCCACACAGACCATGTGCACCAATCATGATACCCCACAATTCCCTTCTCTTCTCCCTCCTTTCCCACCCACCCTCCCTCTCCCCTCCCCTTTGGTAACTGCTAGTCCCTTCTTGGAGTCTGTGAGTCTTCTGCTATTTTGTTCCGTCAGTTTTGCTTCGTTGTTATACTCCACAAATGAGGGAAATCATTTGGTACTTGTCTTTCTCTGCCTGACTTATTTCACTGAGCATAATATCCTCTAGCTACATCCATGTGGTTGCAAATGGTAGGATTTGTTTCTTTCTTATGGCTGAATAGTATTCCATTGTGTATATGTACCACCTCTTCTTTATCCATTCATCTACTGATGGACACTTTGGTTGCTTCCCTATCTTGGCTATTGTAAACAGTGCTGCAGTAACAATAGGGGTGCATATGTCTTTTTGAATCTGAGAGGTTGTTTTCTTTGGGTAAATTCCTAGGAGTGAAATTCTGGGTCAAATGGTATTTCTATTTTTAGTTTTTTGAGGAACCTCCATATTGCTTTCCACTACCTTTTCATTTTGTAGGTGATTTCCTTTGCTGTGTAGAGGCTTTTTAGTTTAATGTAGTCATATTTATTTTTGCTCTTGCTGCCTTTGCTATTGGTGTCAAATTAAAAAAAAATTGCTCCCAAGAACAACATCAAGGTGCTTTTTTCCTGTTTTCTTCTAGGAGTTCCACAGTTTCAGGTCTTATGTTTAAGTCTGTAATCTATTTTGAGTTGATTTTTGTACCTGGTGTAAGACAGGAGTCCAGTTTCATACTTTTGCACCTGACTTCTTTATCTTTAAACTTTCCTTGCTTCCTCAGGATTGCTTTGACTATTTAGGATCTTTTTTGATTCCATATGAATTTAGGATTATTTGTCCTAGTTCATTGAAAAATGTCACTGATATTTTGATAGGGATTGCAATGATTCTGTAGATTGCTTTGGGGAAGATGGCCACTTTGACAATATTATTTCTTCCTGTCCACAAGTATGGAATAGATTTCCATTTATTGGTGTCTTTTTTAATTTCTCTCATGAGTGCCTTGTAGTTTTCAGAGTACAGGTCTCTCAGCTCCTTCGTTAGGATTATTCCTGGGTATTGTATTCTTTTTGATGTAATTATAAATTGAATTGTTTTCCTGATTTTCTGTTAGTTCATTGTTGTATATAAGAATACAATAGATTTCTGTATATTAGTTTTATATCCCGCAACTTTGCTGAATTGAGTTATTAGTTATAATAGTTTTTTTGTGGACTCTTTGGGGTTTTCTATATACAGTGTCATCTGCAAATAGTGACAGTTGTATATCTTCATTACCAATTTGGAGATCTTTTATCACTTTATCTTTTCTGATTTCTATGTCTAGGACCTCTAGTACTATGTTGAATAAAATTGGTAAGAGTGAATATCCTTTCCTTGGTCCTTATCTTAGAGGAAAAGCTTTCAGTTTTTTGCCATTGAGTACATTAGTTGTGGGTTTATCATATATAGACTTTATTATGTTGAGGTATGTACCCTGTAAACCCATTTTGTTGAGAGTTTTTATCATGAATGGATGTTAAATTTCATCAAATGCTTTTCAGCATCTTTTGAGATCATGTGGTTTTTATCCTTTTTGTTAATGTGGTATATCACATTGATTGATTTATCAATATTTACCATCCTTGCATCCCTAGAATAAATCCCACTTGGTCACTATGGATGATTTTCTTGATGTGTTTTTTTATTCATTTTGCCAAATTTTGTTGAATATTTTTGCATCTATGTTCATCAGGGATTTTGGGCTAAAATTTTGTGTTGTTTTGTAGTGTCTGTTTTTTTTATTAGAGTGATCCTGGCCTCATACAATGAGTTTAGAAGTATTCTGTCCTCTTTTACATTTTGCAATACTTTAGGAAGGATATGTATTAACTCTTCTTTAAATGTTCAGTAGAATTCAGCTATGAAACCATCTGATAATAAACTATTTCTTTGTTTGTACTTTTTTGATTACCAATTCAATTTCAAAACTGGTAATTGGTCTGTTAGGATTTTCTGTTTCTTCCTGGGTCAGTCTTGGAGGGTTGTACTTTTCTAGAAATTTGTCCATTTCTTCTAGATTGTCCATTTTATTGGTGTAATTTTTCATAGAATTCTCTAATAATTCTTTTTATTTCTGTGGTGTCATTTGTGACTATTCCTTTTTCATTTCTGATTTTATTTGTGTTCTCTCTTCCTCTCTACTTTTTTTCTTGATAAGTCTGTCTAGGTGTTTGTCTATTTTATTTATCTTCTCAAAGAACCGGCTCTTGGTTTCATTTATTTTTTCTATTGTTTTGTTCTATATTTTATTTATTTCTGCTCTGATCTTTATTATGTCCCTCCTACTAACTTTGGGATTCATTTGTATTTCCTCTTCTAGTTTCTTTAGTTGTGAGATTAGACTGTTTATTTGGTATTGTTCTTACTTCTTGAGGTAGGTCTGTGTTGCTATATACTTCCCTCTTAGAACCACTTTTGTGGCATTCCACATATTTTTAACTGTTATGTTTCTGTTTTTTTTTGCTCCATGTATTGCTTGATTTCAGTTTTGATTTGTTTATTGATCCACTGGTTATTTAGAAGCAGATTGTTTCTACTTTATGTGTTAGTGGGTTTGTTTTGTTTTCATGTAATTTATTTCTAGTTTCATGCTGTTTTGATCTGAGATGTTGCTTGATAATTTTCAGTCTTTTTAAATTTATTGAGGCTCTTTTTGTGGCCTGCTATGTGATCTTCTCTAGATAATGTTCCGTGTACACTTGAGAAAAATGTGTATCCTGCTGCTTTTGGATGGAATGTTCTTTATATATCTGTTAAGTCCATCTAATCTAGTGCTTTGTTCAGTGCTTCTGTTTCCATGCTTATTTTCTGTCTGGTTGATCTGCCCATTTGGTGTAGGTGTTGTGTTAAAGTCTCTAATAGGATTAAGTTGCAGTCTGTTTCTCCTTTTAGTTCTGTTAGTATGTGTTTTACATATTTAGGTGCTCCTATATTGGGTGCATAGATGTTTATAATTGTTTATCCTCTTGTGGAACTGATGTCTTTATCATTATATAATCTCCTTCTTTGTCTCTTATTGGTTTCCTGTTTCCTTTTTTTTTAAATTTATTCTGTCTTAAGTACTGCTGCTTCTGCTTTTTTCTTCCTAATATTTGCATGGAATACCTTTTTCCATCCTATTACTTTCAGTCTGTGTATGTATTTAAGTCTGAAATGATAGTCTTGTAGGCAGCATACAAATTGGTCATGTTTCTTTATTCATTCTGCAACCCTTTGTCTTTTTATTGGTGCATTCAGTCTACTTACATTTAGGTAGTTATTGATAGGAATGTTCTTATTGCCATTAATTGTTTTCTGGTTGTTTTTGTAGCTCCTTTATTCCTTTCTTATGCTCTCCTCTTGTTATTTGATGGTTTTCTTTAGTGCTGTGATTGGATTTCTTTTTTGTCTAATTTTTCTGTGTATGCTTTAGCCTTGAGGTACCGTAAGGTTCATAACTAGTTTCTAAAATATATGAGTCTGTATTTGGTTGCTGTACTTGAAACAGTCTAAAACTACTTCTTTTTTCTTCTTTCTTCTTCACACTTTATGTGTTAGATATCATCATCTGCATTTTTGTGTATCCCTTAACTGATTTTGTGTATAGTTGATATTACTATTTTTTTATTTTTAACTTCATACTTGTTTAGTAAGTAATTGGTCTATTCTACTACCTCTTATGTGGGTTTATTTTCACTGATTTAAAATATTGAGGATTAAGAGCATTTCCATCTACAGGAGTCCATTTAACATCCTCAGTAAGGCTGATTTAGTGGTGGTGAATTCTTTTACTTTTTGTTTATCTGGAAAACTTTTAATCTCTTCTTCAATTCCAAATTATATCCTTGATGAGTAAAGGTTTCTTGGTTGAAGGTTCTTTTTTGAAACATTAAATATCTCATGACACTCCCTTCTAACATGTAAAATTTCTACTGAGAAATCTGCTGATACCCTGAGGGGGTTTCCCTTGTAAGTCATGGTTTGCCTCTCTCCAGCTGCTTTCAGTACCCTCTCTTTATCCTTAATATTTGTCATTTTAATTATTATGTGTTCTTGGTGTTGTCTTTGTGGGGTGCCTTTTGTTAGGGGCTTGTCTGTGCTTCCAGGACCTGGTTGTCTATTTCCTTCCCTAGATTAGGGAAGTTTTCAGCAATTATTTTTTCAGAGAAATTTTCTACTCTTTTTTCTCTCTCTTCTCCTTCTGGTACCCCTATTATATAAATACTATTTCATGTAGAGTTGTCACATCCTTTTAGCATCCTCTCAGTTTTAGAGATCTTTTTTTCACCCTGTTTCTTGGTTTCATTGTTTTTCTGTTTTCTATTTTCCATAGTATTGTTTCCTCTACTTGCAGCAATATATTATTTATTCTCTCCATTGTATTTTATATTTCAGTTACTGTAATCTTCAGCTCTGAGTGGCTGTTTTTCAACTCTTCTCTTTGTTTAAATCCTCCTTGAGATTGTCAATACTTTTCTGGAGATTAGTGAGCATATTTTTGACTATTTTGAAATCTTTATCAAAACATTGGTTATCTTCATTTAATTTTTCCCTCTCTTGGTGTCTTATCCCGTTATTTTTTTTTTGTAACAAAGTACTCTGCCTCCTCATTTTGTCTGTGTTTCTGTGTTTCTTCCTTCATATTAGATAAGTCCACTATGCCTCCTGGCCTAGAGGTAATGACTTTATAAACAAGGCATCCTGTGATGCCCAGAAGCTCAAGATGTCTTGCTCACCTGTGTTTGATTTTTCTCTGTGGTGGAGCTGTAGTTGCTGTTGGTGGGTTGTTGGTGGGGAGGGGAGCGGAGATTGCCTTTCTGTCTGTCTGCTAACAGTGGCTGTTCTCAGTTCACTGTGGCTGGCATCTCCTCTCAGCCAGCCTTTCATGAGCCTGCATCAGTGATTCTGCTGGGATTGTTGTGGGTGTGGCTGCCCCCTGCTTGTCCCGTAGTGATGACAGTGTTGCTGGGCAAAAGAGGCAGGTGTTGCTGGGCCATCCATGAAGAGGAAAGATCATATAGAGCTGGCTCTTGCAGGTGCCTCCCCAGGTGGGCCAAAAGAAGGCTTGGAAAGCTGCAAAAGCTTCCTTCCACTTGCTGGGCACCAATGTCTGACTATTGCCGGGCTGAGCAGGCCAGGTGGATGGGCTGGCAGGTGCACAGAGAAATGCCTTGGTAAGCCACCAGTGAGGGGGATGGAGCATTTGGTGACTGTTTTGCATGAGCACCTGATCAGCTGAGCTGAAGGAGAGTTGAGGAAGCATTGTCTACCTGTCCTTCCTCCTATGAGAGAGCTTCTTCCAACCCTCACCATTCTGGCACACTTCCTGCTGCTGTAAATCTTTCAGACTGCTGCCTGTGTGTTGAGTTGGACTGATGGAGTGTGCTTGTCCTGCACAAGCAGCAGGAGTCTCAGCCTCCCAGAGTGCTCCATCTCTCCCTGGTGTCCAGCCCCATTAATCACCAAAGTCCAATGCAATGTGGACTCATATTCCCAGAGCAGATCTCCAGGGCCAGGAGTACAGAGTTCCTGAGCATTTATCCCCCTCGCTGCTGTGTTCCTCTCCCTTCCATCTATGGATGGGATGAGGGAAGGGCCTGGGTCCTACTTGATCAGGGCATTGCCACTTTACCATTCTCTGTGTTCTTCTCTTCTTTGCTAGTTGTAGGTGGTCTGTTCTGCAGTCTTCAGGTCATTCTCAGGGTTAGTTGTTTTTGCTATAGTTGCTTCCTTGATGTGTATATGGGAGGAGGTTTCTGCCTTTCTATTCTGCTGTATTTTTCACTGGATGACCCTAACAGTATCTTTTATTGAGGGAAAGTGAGTCTGAAATTCAATAAACAAATTTAAAATATAGCTGTCATATTGGCTTTAACTGAAAAGGCCATAAGATAAAAAATATCAGATAGCTTATATCTTTGGACTGTTTTGATGAGAAGTTTCTATTTTATCTGGAGTTGTTCTGTAAAATGGACTCAAAGAGGAACACATGCTTTTTCTATGGTGTCCAAATGAAATCAATAATAATGTTTCTTACCTTAATTCACTTAAGACCTGAACATTTTACAAAACTGTGAGATCCCTGGACCCATACTTTATCGGTTAAATTCCCACAAGCAGAATAATGTAGCTGATGAGAGCAACACTGATTTTATGGCAAAGACATACTGGTTTTCCCATTATCAAAAAATTGAGAAATTGTGTAATTCATACTTCTCAACCTATTCTTTCTTTCGTTTTGCATGCCACACTGAGCATGTGGAGTTGTCTGTGTGGGTCTTGGGAATAAGTTAATTAGATTTCCTTATATCAAAGTAAATTTATATAAATATAAACATTTACATATAAGTATATGTATAAGAATTATGTCACTTATATAAAAGCAATATAAATATATAAATAATATTGTACTATGAAAATTTAATACAGATGGAAGATTAAGTATTTATAATTTATAGTTTATAAAAATTACTTTTAAATTGGTTGCTTTTCACATTATTGAGATCAGGAAGTTAGCAGATGTACCTATACAAATCATGTTTTAATATGTTTTCAGGTGTTGTAAGTTTTGAATGTGTACAATGAAAATAATTTTTATCACTATAGAAAATGTTATCACTTTACACCCATCAATATGTCCTGTCACATTTTTAACCCAGAGGCCAGTTAAGAAACTGGTAATGGAAGTCATGCTGAGAGGCCACAACATGTGTGATTACTCTGTATTTGCCCTCCTGTGGCATTTCTTGATTGAACTAAGTCTTTCTCTTCATAAACTGGCTAAGTGGTTTGGATAATGAATGGTAAAATAAAGATTTATTTTATATTACTTTTGGAAATACTTCTTGAGGATTCATTCCCATTTTAAGGAAGGAAGTTTTCTGTGGTCATGTAATTGCATGGGTTCTCATCTCTACTGTTAGAACATCAGAGTTGATTTTTACCTACTTGAGGCTAGTGATTATGTCTTAGTCCTCTTTGCTTCACTTACATTTGTATAACCAGTTAAACCCAATAATTTAATGAATAATAAAAAATGGATGTGGTAGTATGTGTGCCAGTTTAAAATGTGTGTCAGTATTGATATTTTAAATTATTTTAGATACTTACTTGTATTAGACTTCATTTTAAAACCTGGGGTTTTAGACATAGGCATTTAGGGCATGATTGACCAGAATAGCTGTTATTCAAATGCTTATTGGTTGGCCCATATATTATCCTTCCAGTTGTACATTCCTGAATAGTTGCATTTAGTTGTAAAAGAAGCTTTAAAACAGTGCCAATTGCTGCATTATAATTTTGTCGATTATTTTGTAATTTTAGAAGTAAAAGTAATGCATTTATGTTTGTATAGCATTTAAATGAAATTTCTGGTTCACTTTTGATATAAATTTAAATAAAACAAAATACATGAAATGTTATTGGCATGCTCCTTTACATCTATCTCTTAATGCTATAACACACAACATAAAATTTATTATTGACTTTAGAAAACTATTTACTGACAATATATTGTGGAAAGAATGGAACTGTATAGCTAATCAGAAAGTGAAGATGTATCGCCTGAAAGAAACAGAAAAAATAAGCAATTAGGAAATGAGTGATGGGAAATTCTGAGGTAATTTTCTATTTTATGAATGAATGAATACTCAGTCAATCTCAAATTTTATGTCTCAATATTTCATATTGTTTTAAGTAAATGATTTTAAAATATCCTGAGAAATATTTTGATATTTTCACAAATGTTGTCTGAGAACACCCAAAAGCACAGAGTATATACAAACTTGAGCATACCTGTGGTGAGAAAAATTAAAGGCATTTCATGTGGCTCAGCGAGCAAGCTTACTTTTCTCCTTAAAGCTGTTAATTTTCCTTTTCTTTGCAAATCCAAATAGTAGGCACACAAATCATTCCCCCTGCCAACCAGTGTCAGTCAGTAACTAATCTTACTCTGTTGGATTTTCAAAGCTTCTAGTGAAATTGTCCAAAAGCCTAATGAACTTCTTCATATAGTGCAGTACACATTTTTTCCCCTCCACCTCTGCAGCAATGTTTTTCTTCCACATATAAACATAGCCTGGGCTTGTGTACTTCCAAAAATCAGTTGAAGTATATCTTACAACTAGAAGCATTCACAGATGTAACCAGCTAAACCTCTTGCCGTCGTCTGGATTCAGAGCTCCAGAGCACTGTCCATTCTCTGGCAATGCCAAACACTCACCTCTCTTTTACTCCTCCACCCACCACAGTCTAGTTTCCACCTCTTCTGCTTCAATGAAATCACTCTCACCAAGGTCACAAATGGCCTCTGTGTTGCTAAGTCCAGTGAACATATTTCCAGTCATTTTTCTTACTATAGGTGTCTGTATAACTTGGCATATTTATATATCAAATTCATCCTGTCTCTCTCTCTCTCACTCTCATTTGGACATGTTCACCTTGGATACCCCACAAAAACATTAATTGCAAAATAAAACAATATTTTCATAGTGATCAGTTCCTTTTATCTCTATCTAAGTCATCTTCCATTTGACCTAGGACCAAAAGCAATCTCATAAAATTTAAATACAGTCACTAAATCCAATATTGATTTTCAGCTAAGCTTTCATATCTTCTGGAAAGCCACTCTCTACTCCCCAGTCCACAGCATCTTGAACCCACCTCTGATGTAACTCACCTCCCCACTTTCTGTTTTCTCTTCTTTTCTTCTCTCTCCCTTTCTTCATTCAATCAATTTGTTTGTGTTGAGGACACTGCTTAAACATTGGAACACAAACATTTTTTTCTCCATTGAACTCTCATTCTAACCGTGGGAGAGACAGAAACAAAAACTTACAAATAAGTAAATTACACTACACTATTTAAAAAATTACTTACATTGCATTCACTTGCTTATTTTTTGGGTGTCTTCCCAATGATACTGTAAGTTCCTGCCTAGTATTTTATTACGTACTTAAAAATACTTATTGAATCAAGAATTTGCTTTTCCCGCTAATTGGTGAATGCCTTTGCCAGACTAGGCTAGTCTAATATTTCTATATTCCAGGATCTTATACAAATTAACTTTAGACTAATGACACCTTCATGCTTTACTAGGACTCTAAGAAGAATCTCTCTGAACAGATCTAGATTACTGTTTACATGCATCGATTAGTTCCCTTTTATTGCAAATTGGGAGTTTACTTTTTTATTGATTACTCTCCAGAAACTTAATATTATATATAAATTATATGGCACATTGTAACTTAATGTTATATTGGATTGCTTCTAAAAGGTTATGTACTTTTAGAAGAGTCTGATGTTAGTTGCTACATACAAAATAATTTAACTGATTCCTGGGCAGTACATATTGACCTGCCATTATTTTTAATGACTGCATAATATTCCATTCATACATATGAAATTATATATTTAATCATACTTTTAAAAGGACTTTTACTTATTTCCAGTTCTTTACCATTTCAAACTAAGCTGTAGTGAAGCTGCTTGTATCTACCTTCTCATGTGCCTATCTGCATGTTTCTATAGGTTAGCTCCTGAAAGTGGAATTGCTGGTTCAAACAATGAATGCTGACAAATATCTCCAAAAAGTGTTTGCCAATTTACACTCCTCCAAGGTAGCATAACTGCTGTTAGCCTTCCTTCTTTGCAGATCTTTCCTTTATAGATGTAAATATATACTACTTGTGTGTGTGTATTTAATTTTTTCATATTCTGATGATCATATAGTATTTCCCTTAAAAGGAAGGGAAGGTTTCCCCTGAATCTACAACCTACCTCATGTTCATTTGCTAGATGCTCTCAGAGAATACCACATCACATTTTATCCTAATTACTATTATTATTATTGTATTTCACTCTTTTGCTGACATTCTTGCATTTTAAAATCACAACTTCTTGAGTTAAATACATGAAGATTAAAAAAATAGTCATAACATGCATAAGTCTTTAGTATGAGGTTTTACCAACTTATTTTTTAATAGTTTCTTGTAAATTATAGCTTTAAGTATTAGATGTTCAATAGAATGGTTGGTATTTTAATCCAAATGATTGTATTTTTCCTGTTGTAACCATTTTCTCATTATGCTGTACTGCAGTGAGAAACACTATAGAATAATTACTTTTTTTAATTGACTGTAAAATATTATTTTTAAGTTGGTATAATATTAGGCTATTGCTTTTTAATATCCTAAGAACAATTGAAAGTAAAGTATATCGCCTAATTTCAGATTATCATATTTGATATATATGCATACACTTTTGCATGTGTGTGTATATATATATATATGTTAATTTAAACTTGTTTGTTATATTGTTTAAATAATACTATCAAGTCTCTGTTTAAACAGGACTTAATATGGTGTGTACAGTCTAGTTAGGTAATAATAACAAGAAATAAATAGATACAAATTTAGGCACTACAAATATACTACGGTGAATATAGAGTAGAGGGAAGTGAGAAGAAGTGAGGACAGCAAATTTAGGTTGGAAGGTCTAAAGAGATAGCATTTAAATTAAACTACCATATCTTCTATTCATTAAAATTCTTTTAATTTACATATTTTGCTTTGAATTACCATATCTCTTAGTACGTAATTGTGGCAATTTTATTTTTATTTGCTTATTTAGTATATTTTTGTCTATGCTTTTATCTTTAAATCCATTTCTCCGCTACTTTTTGGCTTGTTTCTCCTAAGTAGTATATGTTTGGATTTAATTATAATTAAAGCTAAAAATCTTTGTCTATTATAGATGGATGCAAATCATTTAAACTTATGATAGTAAATGATAAATTTGTTTTCCATTTAGTGTTAAATGCCCTCCATGTGTTGATTTCTAAGTTTTTTCACTCTTTTCTACCTTCAGTGCATTAATTACTATGCTATATTTTCTTATGTCTTCTGTAATGATTTGGTAGGAGAATTTCCTTTATTGGTGAAAAGAGCAGTTTCCTTAATATCTTAATAAGCATAATTAAACTGACTTTGTAATTTTTAAAGTTAATAATGTAATCATAGTAAGGATGTTAATACCTGTTTTTATTCTATCCTTGAGTATTGTTTTGAATTTCTTACTATTATGGCATCACTGTTGTATTTATTTTATACATTTCTCCTGGTACACAAGTGCATAAGATTTCTCTAGGGTATATACTGGGTAATCGGGGCTGAAGTTGTATACCATTAAAAGATGATATCAAACTGTTTATGCCTTTTGTAATACCACGGCAATATTTTAGAAGTCCTGTAAATCCACATTGTGTCCAACAATTATATTATCAGCCTCTTAATTTTGGCATATATAGTGGTGTAAAATTTTATCTTGATGCATTCTGAATTTGCCTTTTTCTAGTTACTTATGAGGGAAGAATCTAATGAGGTCGACCATCATTTTATGCTTAAGGCCATGTTACTTTCCTTTTTTGTGCCATGCCTCTTCAAGTATTTTGCCCATTTTTTTCTCCTGATTGTCTTTTTCTTATTCATATTAAAGAGTTTTTTGTATTTCATAGATAAAATAATTTGTTAGTTGTAACTGTGGCAAATACCTTCTCTCAGTTTGTGGCTTTCACTCATTTTATGTTTTGTTGAACAGATGTTCTTAATTTTAATTAGGTTGAATGTATCATCCTTTTATTTTACATTTAGTGATTTCACTTCTTATTTAAAGTTATATGAATTTATGGCTTAATGTGACATTTTCCCACTAATTTTGAATAAAACATTTTATATCTTTTCAATTATAGAGAATATCTTTTTTTCCCCGGTTGAGGGGCATCTTTTATTTTACTTCCTTATTGTTTCTGCATCACTCATTTTGTTTTCATTCCTTCCAGCTCTCCATTATCCATAGATTGAATTTTCCCTTACTAGAACATAATATATATTATTTTCTGTAAGAAAAAACATAAAACCTAAATGTGATTTATCCACACCAGGGGGTTTAAACATTTTAACAGTAACTTATCCACAAAGGTCCACTTGGAGAAAAATATGCCAGGAAATTGCTCAGGCTAAGAGTGGGGGTGGGGAGGGAATTGATAAGGAATGGGCTATACCTATTTGGGAAAAGAAAGGAGTTTTAAACCTGCCAATAAAATTAAGATAAATGTAAAGGAAAGCCTAATATGGATATAACTCCCTTAGGTGAAATCTGGGAAAGAATGTGAACCCTGTAGTACTCAGCCAATGAGGAACCAGGGGAGGGACTCACGTGCTAAATTTATTTAGGGAATGAATTACTTGTGCCAACTGCCCCAGGTGTGCCTACTCATCAGACACTGGATCTTGCAAGACTGCCATTAAAGCCTCGCTCTGCTGTCTCTTTGTTTCTGTGTCCACTTTTACTGAGTTTGGACCAGTGAGCACGTTTCTCACATTTTCTATTAGTTTTACATTTATTTATTTGCAGTGTATTTTGAGAAATAATGTCATATTGATCCTTGGTATTAGTAAATTTGTTTTTCTGCTTGTAATACCAGTTTTGTTGTCTAATGCATTTGAAGATTTATATTTCTACTATTGCTTTTTAGTTTTCTTTGGTACCTTCCCCTCACTCCATTCCCATCTTATTTAGCCTTGTTATTTTAAAAAACATGTCAGCTCTTAAAAAGATATAATCTTTATCTCTTTTTAATGTCCTTTTCTTTTACATTATAGTTTTTTCCTGTGTGAAAAGATCAAACATTTTCTGTTACTAAATATTTTCAAAGTAATGCTTTCTTTCCAATGACCCATATAATGTTTTTTTTTTTTGCTGTAATTTTGATATCTGTTTCTTGGTTTCAGTGCTGTAGATTAGATATACTTTCACAAGGAATGCTTTACTGATACCCATTTTTTGTTAACTGATTTTATGTCTGTTATTTCAGTTGTGAATTTCAGTTTCTGGTTTGCCGTTTGTATAACATTACCATTGTGCATTGAGAATATCAGTGGTTATATTTTATTTTTATCTGTATGATCTCATAATAATATTTAGAATTTCTAGTCTCTCATAATTATGAAAATCTAAAGTTATGTCATTTTCTCTACCAGATAGCAATTGGGAAAAAAGTAATTGTTACAAATACTAGTATTAATAGTGGAACGTATTTTTTGTCTCATATCTTCAGTCATTCTTACCAATGAGTAAATGGATAGTGAGATAAAGGTTTTTTTATATCAGTATACTAAAGTGATAGAAAGAGAAGGGATCCCTACTACTGTTTATGTTAGAAAGGGCAGTGAAGTGGTGCTGCTAAACAGTACAACACTACCATAGAGAATATTTTCTTTTAATTTATTTATACTTTAATATAGAAAAAATACTACATAGAATCATTTGGGTCATAGGCAAGCAGATATAAAACTGAAGAATAAAACAAAGATAATAAAAAAAATCACTTGCGATTTTCAAAAATAAAGGAGTAAATGATCTAAAAAGGGAAACTAAAATTACCAGTATACAATAAACATTAGAGAAAAAATCAAGTAAAAATTAGAAAACCAAAATTAAATGGATGTAGACCACTGTAAATTCACAGAACTATAATAGAACATGTTACATTACATCACAATTAAGATCTACTGCCACATAATATTTATCAAATGCATCCTGCATTTGGGATTACAGAGTTCATGTATATATTCAATAAGACATATTATGACTAGTGTTAAAGTTGTTTTGACGATAGTGTAGAGTTGGTCATTCCTAATTGAAGTATTAGATAGTAATGTCAGTTTTTTTTCCCCAAGGGCCTATGCTTTTTAGGTAGCTTAATTTTTTTAAGCCAGTTTATTTTGGTAAATATGTTAGTCACATCAATAGATTAAATTTAATTATTGGTTACAGAAATAAAGTTTGGGTTTCAAATGTCCCATTTGTCAGATTTCCCCTGTAAAACTCTTACTACAGCTTATGTTACACTCATTGTTACTGGGCAGCTGCATCTGGACAGTCTCTCCCTGTGTACCAGGGGAAACCTCAACCTGGGTGGCAGAGAGTTCTTGACTCTGAACAAGAAAGAATTCTCGAGCAGGTTGGAAGAGTGTAGGTAAGGAAGGAATTCATTAGAGTGAGAGTAGAAATGAATGCCAGTGGCCTTGCAGGCAGATGAAAGCAGAAAAACGTAGAGCTGCAGAAGGAAAGTTTGCTAAACATTTTCTTGGAATAGGGCAGATTCCCTTGTCATTGCTTAATTTAAAGCCAGGGTTACTTTGCATCCCTCCACTTGGATCTACACTGTGTAGGGACAATCCCCTTCCATCCCAGGACTTGGGGAGCTGCGGAGCATGGCATGCAGTGAGATTATGTTCTGACAGCTTCCCAAAGAAAGGAAATTCTCAGGCAGGTTACTGCAGCTGCAGTTCTGTCCAGGTCACCCAGGCGATGGGAATTTGCAGGCCCAAATCTGAGCTCTCAGCAGCCCCTCCCTACTTACCAGGGGTAAAATGGAGACTTAGAAACAGAATGAAATAGCAAAAAGACGAAACGCAGCAAGTTGAGCAGTGAGAAAGTTTTATTTAAAGGTACGCACTTGAAGAGGAAAAGTGTGCGTGTCTCTAGAGAGGAGGCATGCTAAAAGGCTGGGGTTTCTGTCTTTTAATAATTTTTCAAAGGGCCAGGAGGTATGGACTTGTAAAATGGTCTCAAAATGCTTATCTCCTTGAGAGACATTAAATCTCTTATCTTCTATTATCAGTCCTCCAGGTAATTCTGCAAAATTAACAACACAAGAAATTGGTCACTTCCTCTCCAGGATAGCAGCTTCTGTCTGGGAGCATGTCAATCAAGACCACCTACTCTGTCCCCAAAGTGAATCCAGTTATTGTCTGTTAGCTAAAGAGTATGTTAGGAGTCTTACTTCCTAACTTACTGGTTTTTAAAATGGAATCTTAGCTTTGAGATGGAATCCTTCCTGTTCTTACCTGATTGTTTATATCTCAGCATTTTTCATCATAGGCAGGAAAAGTTAACTATGATGCTTGTCTCTTGTCTCTGCCCTATCTCATTATGAAACAGCAAAACAGAGGTATTGTCTTTATACTGTCTAGAAACAGAGGAAAAAAAGAAAATTGCTTATGCCTTTCACTCTTACATGATCCTAAGCATTATAATCCTATCAGATTTCCATAATCACTTAAGTAATAGTTATAAAACAGAAAAAAGGAAAAAAATTCACAATTAATTTTGAAAAGACAAGAAAACTTGCTGTGTTTCTGGATTATTTTAGTGGATTTAACAACAAAGATACTGTGATTACACTACTTACAGATTGAATTGATTTACTTAGAAGAGTCACATTAAAAATACATAGTTCACAAACATTTTCTTATGGATTATAATCCTATCAGACTTTAATTTGTGCCATTGTATAATCTCTTAATAGTAAATGGAATAAAAGGGAAAAAAAGAAAAGTTCCTTTAGTTAAGAAAAAAAAAATCATGCTATGGTTCTGGATCTTCAAAGGCAGACTCATTGGAAGGTGGGATTGTTGGGGGGAAAGAGGATGTTGTGTATTTTCCTCGGTTCTTGTCCCTGTTGCAACAAAGAATTAAAGGGCAGAGACACAGCAGTGAAGCAGAGTAAAAGTTTTACTTAAATTTACTTAAAGAGAAAAAGTGCAGACGGCCTCAGGAGAGGCACCCTGAAAGGTTTAAGCTTTATTTAAAGAGAGCAAGTGCATACTTGGAGAAAGGGGAGGTGAGCTATTTCATAGAACAGGCATGCTGAAAGGTTAAGATAAAGTTTTAAGGCTACATGCTTAGAAAGTGCGGGCGGGCGACCTCAGAGAGAGGAGCGCTTAAGGGTCTAGGGTTTTATAGGCGGTTGAGGATTTTCAGGAATGCAACAAGGAGCCAGGTGCAGATGGGCCAAATTGTCCCAGGATGTTCACCTTTGTTAAGACATTAAGTTTCTTTCTTTTATAACTTAACACAAGAAACATACTGCTTTGATTCCTTACTAGGATATCAGCTTCTGTCTGGAAGCGTATCAATCAAGACTGTCTGCCCTGCCTCCAGTGTGGGCTGAGCCACCTTCCATTTGATTAAAATGCAATCTTAGCTTTAAGATAGAAGTTGTTCCTGAATAAGCTGGGCCTTTTAGCAGTTGCTAAAGTAAATCTACAGTGGTATGTTCGAATTGACACTGAAAACATAGGTTATGCTGAGATACTTCACTTTATCTGGGTAGTATTCAAACTTCCGGGCCAAGTTGCTCCTGGCCTTCTGAGCTTTCTATTTTCAACTGGTTAACTCTTTGAGTCCCTTCTAATGGGTTTTACTGGCCTTATTCTCTTTCTACCCGACTCATATCTGTTTTCCTGCCTAACAGAATCAACTAGAAAATCAACTTACTTCTATTTGAAGGCTGTGTGATATGAAGACTAAATCCAGGCTTGTTTTTGAGTCCTTTCTTGTACAGGGGCCTATGTACTGGGTGAGGGAAGGCCGTTGGGGGAGTGGATTCTTCAGGAGCTTAATCTCACTTTACAGAATTGGGGTAAGGTCAAGAGTTCCTCTTCTCAGTATCGGCCTGTGGGGACCCTTCTGAAACATCTGAATTCTGATAGCTGGATTGGTAGACAGAGCACCAAAGCCTGGACCAGCAACTCTATGTCAGGTGGGAGGGTTAAGCCCAAAGAAGGTCCTGTCATCAGTCATCCAGGACAGTTCAGTTTTGCTTTTATGGAGGGCTTGCTGTGTCAGGAGAGATTTGTCCTGATGGAAGGACCCTGCTTATGAGGCTCTAACCCTGGGCTGGGTGTTGGAAGCATGTGGTCCGTACTGGGCAACAGACTCTGCATCTGTACTGCATCATCGTTTGATGTTACTCCTTCCTCAGAGATCCGTTCATCCAGAGCATCTGTGGCAGTTCTTTCAGGTCTCTGCTAAATGGCCCTTTGGAACATCAAGGATGTTAGGATACTTTCCAGAATATTTATTCTTAATAATTTGGGTAATATATAGGCATTTTGTTTTCTTACGTGATCAGGGTTTCTGTCAGCCAACAGAACCCTCAATCTATTATGTGAGGTACTCTTTCATGGACAATAAGGTGGCTTTGACAATAGCCAATGACTTTTCCCTCAATTTATTTCTAAAAGACCTTTGGCTATAATTTTATAGGTCCCCATCTCTTTACATGCATGGCTGATGTTTTTATCTCTGTTGGAAAGATTCTCCTCTGTCTTTATGGAGTAAATTCTTTCTAAATCAAGTATGTTCTGAAAATGCATTTCATTTTTTTGGTTCAGTTCAGGAAGGACTTGAAGTTATCACCAGAGCTCTTTTGCCTCTCCCTTTCTGTGTGTGTGTTTTTCCTGAAGCTCTGGTAAGTTTGGAGACTTTCAATATGATATTTAATTAGATCGGTTCTTTTACCTTCCTCAGTTAATATAGTCAGAATTTGTCTTTTTTTTCTCATTAAGAGTTCTTAAATAAGTAACTCAGTTTCATCAATTAATTCCTTCAAAATGGCTTTTGATTCATCTTCTAAGAAGTTTCCATTTTCTAACATGTTCTTTATACACAGTTCCAGTTTCCCACCATCCATGTTATCTTCTTTCTCCAAAAGCAGTGGCCCAATCTCTCATCTTTTGCTAGTGTTCACCCAGAGGCATGATCTGACTTTCTTTATCTTTTAGAGTTTGTTTCATACACACTTTAGAGTTTTCTAACATTTTGTCCTGGTTAGTAATTTTGTTCTCTTTCCCTTTTCCGTTTTCTGGCTTCTTGTGAAAGCCGCTTTGTGCTTCCCTGAAGATTGGGATTTTTATCCAGTGGATCATTTAGTTCTATCTGAAATCGTTCTTTATTTTTCTAATGTGTTTTGAAAACTGATTTTAGCCACATGAAATTCTATCTTATAAAGACTGAACCTTTCTTGGAACCTCAGCCACCAGCTTAACTTGTTCTAAACATTTAGATTTTCTTCTTTAAATCCTTCTCCAAAAGTCTCTGCTATGAGACTAAGTAAAGAGTTGTAACTTTCCAGCACTTTATTAAAGATTCCTAGTTTTCATAATTTTAATAATATGTTCTTGAATCAGGCTTCTCTTATAGTTGGTGTAAGTCCTCTGAATTCTGTTTGAATTAGGTTAATTTTCTCATAAATTTGTCTTTCCTCCAGAATGTTTGCTCAGAAGCAAACAGCAATTTGAAATGACTTTTCATTTGATTATTTCCCATATGTTATTCTTTTTTGGTTATAAATATTTTTTGCAAGGATAAGATAGGTTTGTCTCCATGTTGACTGGTTTATTATTGTAACTTTTTTTTGGCAGGTAGTTTCATAAAGCAAAACAATAAGGGAGAGTGGAAGAACACTTTATGCTAACTACTCAGTCTTAGACAAGTCACTTGGCTTTGGTGTGTTCGCTGATGATCTCTTATTATCTGATGATATCCTTCATGTTTACCTTCTAATAAAAGTATATTCTGGAGGTAATTGAACACAATATGTAAAACATTTTGAAAGAAAAAATGTTAAATAAATTACAGCTACTAGTTTATTTATACAGTTTAGTAGGTTTACTAAACGTTTTTATTTAGGATGATACTGGAGTCAGAGAATGAACTCGCAGACACTCAAGGTAGGCATGCATGAAATAAAGCCTTTTTATTTAGAGAAACTGATAGTACAGAACTTCCAGTGCACACACTCGGCTGTGTCTAGGGGTATATATCTCAGACTTAGTTGTCTAATTTCTATTGGTTCCTGCTGGAATACTGTTCCTTGTTTTGACCAATCTTACTGAAAGTTGCCTATATTTCCAAATTTGGCATGCTAGCAAAAATCAATCAATCAATCAATCAATCAAGGATGTTCCTGTTCTTGTATATTCCTGAGGTCCTCACTAAGCTTCCTGCTTTTGTGTTTTCCTGAGGCCCCTTATCTTGTTCTAACCAGCCAGGGGGCTGCCTCTGTCTTTTGCCTGTCTCAAGATGATGTTCTAGTTTGGAGTCTAAGTCAGGTGTAGTGTGATACATATCATATTTGTATTGTAATAAAAGCAGTCTTGAGAATGTATTCAGAAACATCACAAAGGCTGCTGCCCATCAGATATGCCCACATTTGGCATCAGAATCTTAATATTCTTTTCAGATTCATCTAGTTCAGAAATATAAGAATGACCGTGCCCACGGAGTTCACTGAGTCAAGATTTTTTTGACTTCACATAATTAAGTAACAGCTCCTGAAGAGCTGATTTAAGTGTAAATCAATCATTAATTAATCTACTGAATGGATATTGAGTACCTACTATAGATCAAGCACTGGACTATATACCAAGCATTTATAATAGAAGAGTGTTTAGTGAGGAAGAGAGACCTGTCAATGGAGGACTATAATAAAGGAAAAATAACTTGATGGACAAGATGCCCGAGGTGCCAAAACAGATGCTAAAGAGCACTTCCATGGAGTCATTAAACCAGAATGGGATTAAAGGGTTTTAGTGAGATTTATGAGTGGAAATGATATCAAGACACAAAGTCAGCACTGTGAAGTTTGCATATCGACAGCAAACTGGTTCTCACTAATAAATTGGTGAAGCATATCTAAAGGAAGTATATTTAACTGCTTCTTGCTAAAATAGGTTTTGATGAACCTTTTTACTAATTTATAGTGTGGAAAATAACTTTTCCATCTTCCAGAATACTGTAATTGCTGTGAACATAATTTCCTGACTGGGTTTGTGCTACATGGGGTATCAAATCAAACTCAGAAATATGCTCTTGGTTTAAACTCAGAAATCACCATCATTGAGAAATGAAACCCACTGAAAGCCAAATCATTATCAGAAGGTTGCATGTGAGCATCAGATCAATTGAATTTGAGTAAGATGAGTAGAAATTTGGCATTGTAGAAAGCAGTTTCACAAAGGAGATGATCATTTTAGAAAATACAGAGTTCAGTGTTCATTGGCTATAACCTCACTTTTACAGTTTGTATAACATTATCATTCATAAAATGCAGGCATAGCTTTTTTTGTTGTACTTCACAGATATTTACATTTTTTACAAATTAAATGTTGTGGGAACCCTGTGTTGGGCAAGTCTGTCAGCACCATTTTCCAGCAGCATTTCTTCACTCCATGGCTCTGTGTCGCATAGGTAATTCTCACAATATTTGGTTTTTTTTCATTATTATCATGTTTTTTTATGGCGATCTGTGATCACTCATTATGATTCACTATGAAGCTCAGATGATGATTAACATTTTTTAGCAGTAAAGAGTTGTTTAGTTAAGATATGTACATTTTTCTCTAGACAATGCTATTGCACACTAAATAGAATATAATATAGTACAAACAGCTTTCATGTGCACTGGGAAACCAAAAAATTCTTTTCACTCACTTTATTGTGTTATTTCTTTTAATGAGGTGGTCTGGAACTGAACCTGCAATATCTCCAAGGTATACCTGTAATAATTATTATTATAATAGATTACATGTATTACACTGTGTGCTCCATTTTAGAGATGGGCAAACAGGTTTCAAAACTTACTAGCTCTGTGATATTAGGAAGTTTATTTCAACTCTCTGGTGCTCGAGTTCCTCATTTATAAAATGAGGATGATAATAATACTAATATTAATACCATTAGTATATATAATACTATTAATAAATGTGACACTCTATGTTTGGCCCATAAGAAGCACTATGTAGGTCATAATAACACTTATTGGCTTATTGGGTATTATTATTATAACTAAGAGAAAACAGAAAGAAAATTAAAACAAAATTTGAAGAATTAGTTTTTAATGTGGGAATTTCTGATTTTAAGAATCTAGCTAATAAAAGTTTAGTCCCAAATGTTGGTGCTTCAGTATTTGTCAAAACTGGCCTTATTTCCACTTTATTTTCCCATTCCTTCGTTTTGTTTTCTTCTGTCATCATATAACTGCATTCTTGACTGGTTTAAAGACACAACCTTTAACAACTCCATTGCTTTCCGGTTTGCAGTCCTCCTCACCTGAATTATACACAAACTCACATAGACATAAAATTCTTATTTATAGTGCTATACAATTACAGAAAGCATTCATATTTATTTGTTCAAAGCCCAACTCCTTTTTAATTATTATACTTTATTTTTGCTGCTAGCATCATGAGCCACTGTGGAAATTACAAAAGTAGGTATGGTCTCATTTGGTATTTGCAGTTTGAGGACCAGGGTTGAATATTTAATTGTGAATTAAAGTCAAAAACTTCTGTCACATAGTGTAAAGATTTGGGTATCTTCAAAAGACAATATAGAGGTTTAAATGTCCTTGCATATTTAATATAATTATATTATATTAAAGATTATAATATAATCTTGAATTTCTGTGATGGTGTAAACATTTCAAGTGTTTTTCTTTATTTGATCTGGACCTTATAAGTAATATCTGTACTTAGGCAACTTAATATATCATAGTTTAGGTGAAAGGAATAATAGTGAGGTGATGTATTGCACTAACGTGAAAATATGGAGGACTGTAATGTGGCCTTATTATAACCACTTTCCACTACTTTGTTTGAGAAGTATATTAAATAAAGGGTAACAGTGGGGATTTGATAAAGGGGGGAGTCTAGTAACCATGATGTTGCTCATGTAATAGTACATTAATGATACCAAAATAAAAAAAGGGGGTAACAGAATGACATATATGGGAGAATTAGGCAAATAATTTGTGTCAAAATTATAATTTGTTAGAGACCATATTTTTAAAAATATAAATTAAAATGTCCTTCCATGTGACTATTGATATGTCTACTTCCTTTTTCAAATATTATATCTTTGAGCATCATTGCCATGTGAAATGATAAAACACTGATATTCCTAACTTATGAAAGATGTTAGATAAACTTCTGTGTGTTCAGTGAAATGTGTTGTTTTACTTTATTCCACAGACAATTTAAGAAAACAAGGAGGACAATGCATTTTCCCTTTTCATTAGCAAATTGGTAGGGAATCATGGAAGATGTATTTCTAAAAAGGTGCATTTAAAAAATCATCACTGATTTGATTTTTAATATATCATTTTTAGAAGAACAGATGGTAGAGTTATAGTAATAAGCAATAAAATACAAAAATCACCTAGCCTGATGGTTTTTAGTAGGCAATTTGCATGATCAAATTAAGGTGGAAAAACAGGAGATTAATTGTATAGAAGACATAGTTTTATTTTCCCTATGATCTCATACATTTCTTATGTCTCATGATTGCACAGCACCCCTCATATTATTCCTCTTCTCATTTTTCCTCCTGTTCAGTCACTCTAGTAGTCTGAGGCTGATTTTTTAGACATTTAAAATGAGAATCCGGTGTGAGATTTCTTTTATGTTAAAGAATTCCTATGAAATAAAAGGACTATTGAATCAAAGCACAAAATCGCTCATTAAGAAGCATTGTGGAAGTGAATAATGCCCTAATAAAGAGTTTTAGACTTCATTTTCATAACTAAGAATTAAGTTAACCACATCTTAATTTACTTCCTTAATTAATACCTACTTTGGAAGTTAAATAACAGAGAAATCTGGAAATTTAACCTGCATTTACCTTTTGTAAGAGACGTGCACAAATATTCTGTACCAGTTGTAATTGGGCATAACTTTAATCAGAATTTTGGAGACCTATTTCAATTGCCTGCAGTGTTAGCTATTCAAACTCAAAATATTCTGTTAGATTCCCTTATAACTTGAGAACCAGATGACTCATTTCCCTTAGACAGCTCAGCTTGTGCAATTTTAGCTGTGGAGAATGAGCTGTCCATTACTCTTTATCACCATTCTCTGCTGAACGCATTTGCTCTTTCTTCCTTTCCATTGCCTGTGTTTGTTTATCTAATTTGGATTATTAGCATGCCGTAATGGTCTATAATTTTTTCTCTCAGTCATTTACTTCTCAGGCAGGAAATTTCTTTGTGCTCCTGAGGACACAACAACATGTGATATTTTGTTTTTGTTAAAAGAAAGGCACAAAATTGAAAGTTTGGAATACTCATGTCTCCAGAAAAACGGTTTATTCAAACATTGCTGCAGAAGATTTGCCATATTTTTCCCTGAAAATATGCATAAAGGAGATAGAACTGATCTTGGTGACAAATAGCAAGCATGATAATCCTTAAATTCATCAGGTTGTTTCCTTAATTTTTAATATAATTATTATATTCCTCTGAAAATTATGAAAGAAAATTAAGTTCTTATTTGTGGAATACTTAGGTTGTGGTGCAGTTTTGGGGGCCAAACTAGTACATTTCAAATCTAGGCTCTGTCAGTTTCTATTCAGGAAATCTTAGGCAAGTTATTTAACCTCTGTGCCTCAGTTTCCTCATCTGAAATCCTGAATATAGTAATAGCTCTGCGAGTGCTGTTGCAGAGTTTAAAAGAATTAAGACACATAAAGCACTTACAACAATGCCTGGTACAGAGAAGAATTCAGTTAGCTGTTAAAGGATTTTTAACAGTGTAAAGAATTTTAGGAAGTACATAAATATATATATACACAGAACACAGAAAGATGGAATCACTTGAAATCCTCCCACTCAGAAATGTCACTAACATTTGTTTCATTCTTGTGTATGCTTCTATGTTTTTATTAAAAATTGGATTATAGCATATATCTTGGTTTGTAACTTCATTTTGTTCACATCCAATCATATGTAAATTTTTCATATGAAATATGGAAATAAGCACATACCATGTTATGTATTACTTGTGTTTTTACTATCACAGTAATATGATAACTTACATATCTGATGCCCTATAGCTGAATATGTAGTTTTCATACAGGATTTCATTTTTTGCAGTTTTCAACCATGACTCAGGATTGTTGTAATGACCAACATTTCACATATTTACATATTTAAGATTATTCTTAAGACATATAAGAAATTTCTGTCTCACATCTAACATTCAGTTATTAGTTACAACTCAAAATGAAATTGAACCCATTTTAAATGTTTGGAAACGTGTGACTCATAATTTTATAATACACAGAAAAAAGTCAGTATTTCTTCTTTGTCTTCTGTTCAAATAAAAAAAACTTTTTTATTTGAGTGTCTCTAAAACAAACAGCACTCAAGGTGCTAACAATGACATACAGAGGGAAATACTACTTTATGTTAACTATATAACTATTTTATAACTATGACATGAATAAAACTGATTCATATCTAAGCATAACTGTACAAATTAGTCATTTCACATATAAATTTGCATTAGTATTTTTTAAATAGGCAATTTAAATTACACACATGCATATTTTTTTTTCTGGGATGATATTTTTCTCTTTTTTTTTTGGATTTTAAGCATTTTATTAAGGAAAACTCCAACAACACAGAAAATAAGTAGAGCTCTGTACATAATTAACCGCCATGTATCCATCATCCATCTTCAACAATTACCAACTAATGGCCTGATTTAAAAATAGAGATATAATTCACCATTTAAAAGCATATAATCTAGTGGTTTTTAGTGTAGTCACAAAGTTGTATCACCATTACCATTGTCTAATTCTAGAACATTTCCATTACCCACTGTAAAAAAACCCATACCCCTAGTGGCTAGTTTTGCTGCATCTGTAATTCCATCTACTTCTTTACCCTGAATATTTTGAAGCAAATCTAAGACATATTTCATCCATACAAATTTCAGTGTGTATCTCTAAAAGTTTAAAGGACTATTAAAAAAAATACTACATTCATTAGTATCATCAAACTTCTGACAGCATACAGAGGTAATTAAATGCATATTCATAGATATATCTGCACAAAGGGAAATGAAAAGTCGAATGATAAAAAATGCATCCCTCTGGTCTGGCACTGTGACTAGAAGTGGTTGCTGATTTGGCTCCGAGCTTCCTAGTAGCCAAAGCAAAGAAGAAAACATGCTCACTTAAATGATTCATTGTTTCTGTGGGATAAACAGCAGATAATGTACTCAGGAGAAATACTGCTGTTCCTGATTCCAAGGCCTGAGAAAAATATCTCCCACAGCCTTCCTACGGGGGACAGATTGGTGGTGTGTCATTGTTATGTATTGTCACATAACAAATGACCCCAAAGCTTAAAACAACACACATTTATTATCTCACAGTTTCTGTGGGTCAGAAATCTAGGGGTGGCTTAGTGGGGTCTTCTGGCTCTGAGTCTCTCAAAGGCTGCATTTGTCTTAGGGCTCCACTAGGGAAGGCTCTGTTTCCAGGACCACGCCAGTGGTTGCTGGCAGCATGCTGGTCCTCGTGGGGCATTGGACTGCGGTCCCAGTTCCTGCCTGCTGGTTGACCAGCTAATAGTTTTTGGCCAAGCCTGGGTTCCTTGCCATGTAGGCTTCTCCCTGTGGCAGCTGGATTCATCAGAGTGGGCAAATGAGAGGGCAGGAGGGAATGCTCGTGAGACAGAAGCAGTGTTTCACAATTTCATCTTGGAAGTGACCTCCCCTCTTTTTTTTTTTGAGAGGGCCTCTCTCATATTTATTGATCATATGGTTGTTAACAACAATAAAATTCTGTATAGGGGACTCAATGCATAATCATTAATCAACCCCAAGCTTTATTCTCAACAGTCTCCAATCTTCTGAAGCATAACGAACAAGTTCTTACATGGTGAACAAGGTCTTACATAGTGAATAAGTTCTTACATGGTGAACAGTACAAGGGCAGTCATCACAGAAACTTTCAGTTTTGATCACGCATCATGAACCATAAACAATCAGGTCAAATATGATTATTCGTTTGATTTTTATACTTGATTTATATGTGATCCCACATTTCTCCTTTATTATTATTATTGTTATTATTATTATTATTTTTAATAAAATGCTGAAGTGGTAGGTAGATGCAAGATAAAGGTAAAAAACATAGTTTAGTGCTATAAGAGGGCAAGTGTAGATGATCAGGTCTGTGCCTATAGACTAAGTATTAATCCAAGCTAGACAAGGGCAGTAAAACATCCACGGATGCAGAAGGTTTCTCTCAAAACAGGGGGTGTGAGGTTCTAAGCCTCACCTCTGTTGATCTCCAATTTCTCACCTGATGGCCCCCCTGCGACTGTGCCTGTCTTAGGTTGTTCCTCCCTTGAGGAATCTTACCCGTCTCTGGCTCACACATGCATATTTTAAATGTCCATGTAGTAATGATGTTTGATATTTATATCCTATATACACATAAAAGGAAACTTCTTCTAGTGTATCTTCTGCCCTAATACTATAATATATAATTGCATATCACAGCTCAACCTTTTATATCCTTTACAGTGACACTTTTCACATCCTCTTGAAGGATGGACTGTTTCAGATTTTTAAAATTTTATTTACTCAGTATGATATTTTAGGGGAATAGCCACACACAAAAGTCCTTAAAGAGAAATATTTTCTTACTGTTAAATAGATATATTAAACTTTTTCACTGACATTGACTATTTTAAAAATATTTAAAATAACTGTTTTCATCTCAGTTTCTTATTGTATCATCTTTGGTGACTTCATTTATCAATGTAAAGCAGTCTTGTGCATTGCATTTGCACGGCTCATCCTTTTATTTTTAAAGTGTCATTTGATATAGAGGTATGTCTGATTATTTTGTTACTTTTGATTCTGGGAATCTCTGTTTTTGAGAGAAGCTTAACAATTATTTGAACTAAAATACTTAGTTCCCGCCCTACCCTCATCACATCTATATTTCTTTTGCTTCCTTTTTCCTGATATTTTCATTTTTTTTCTGTGAATTAGTAAGTCATACTCTATATTTTGATTCTGTAAGTGTGTAATATTAAATTTTTGACACTTGAATTAATTGAATTCTCTGGCATAGTTAATAAAGGCTAGAGTCAATACATGAGTCCTTTGCTTTAAGCTGATAAATTTGGCATGTTTTTGTATCCTGTGTTACAATCCCTTCTATTATTTCATTAAGATAAACTTGTATAAAATCTGTTTTATTGTTTAGGTACTATGAAACTGCTCTTTTCAGAATAATGTTAAATATTTTCACTATGCTTAGTAGGTATAAAAGGACAATTATATTACCAATTGCTTAAGCATTTTACACTTTCATTCCTCATTTTTCTTCATTATTTATACTATATCTTCTGTGTACTTAAGAAATAAAGTAAATGGGGGGAGTTATTTTGGATCTTTTCTTTTTGAGGTACATACAATAAAATGCACAAATCTTAGTGTACAGCTGAATGAATTTTGACATAGGTGTATACTTATGCATCATCTAGTCAAGATATCAAATACTTGGAGAGATTTCTTGTTTGAATAATTTTTTGAGATTTTTTATAGAGTTTGGATTCTTACTTTTCAATAGGCACTCTATCCCAAAAGTATTTTGTTGTTCTTGGGAGGAAAATAATTTGTTCTGAGGAAAATATACAGTTCAGTATCAAACATGTTATATGACAGGTCAGTTCTAAATTCCTAGAAGTCAGTTGGAAATATAAGACTTATTCTTAAGTGTGAGATTAACAGGGTGAGTTAGATTTGAAGGTGAATAACTAAAAATAGCTGGGTAGCTAGCTATTCTTCTTATTTAATTCCACAAACTAAAAGATATCTTTTGTGCTATTTTTAAGAAATTATTTAACTTCTTGATGACTATCTCTGTTAAAGAATCACATGATGTACTAATGTTTTAAGAAGTTAAAAAAATTTAAAAAGAGAACAGAAAGTACAATGGGGTTTTTTTCTATGCTTTTTTTAAGACAATGATGCTAAATAAATGTTACTCACTAAAGGTTTCACATTGGAATTTGAATAAATTACAGACTTCTTACCATAGTTTAGCAAGATTCTATATTCTATATGATTTAGATACTGTCTACCTCTCCTATTTTATCTTCTACCATTATGTACTTTATCATATGTTTGGTGCACTACTGACCTTCTTACTTAGAATTAGCCAATATCATAGCCATCTCAGGGCCTAGGCAATTCCTTTTCCCTCTGTCATGGACTTAGAAATGCCTTCCCTGACTATTCTGTTTGTACTAGGGCCATATCTGTCTCATTATAACATTACCTCCCTTTCTTTCCCCAAAGCAATAAACACTACCTGAGATAACCTCTGTTAAATGTTGACATTCAAAGTGTATATGTTTGCCATATTTTAAATAGATATTTTAAGTATATATTTGTGTCATCTCTTTTTCCTCCATTAAAATGTAAGTTTTATGAAGACAGGGAGGTAGAATATATAGAACAAATTTTGAAAGTACTATTAATTTATTTCTAGTAAATCCATACAAGTCAAATTTGTACAAAGGCTTTATGTATGCAAGTATTGTGGAGTGTCTGTTTCAGAGTATTGCTCACTCAAAGAATATCTGACTTCTTATGAAAAGAGATGTGCTTATCATTTAAGCTAGTTATTATACTAAACAAGGTCAGCCAGAATTATGCTATATAAATGTTTAAAAAATCAAGTTCACATTTCCAGCTTGGTTGGAAAATAAAAGTTCTCACGCACCTCATATTATATTATTCACTAGGGACTGTCAGAAGGTTCTGTAATGGAGCCTGAGCCAGACAATGGAATTATTCAAAACCATCATATGATGGCACATGGGTATTTTTTACTCTGTTTTGTTTTGTCTTCAAGTTGTATTCAGTTTACATGTAGTCAGGTAATGCTAAGGATAATTATGATAAAATCCTGCTGAATATACTGAAGGGAAACATTATTTTTTATGAGGGAAATAGCTTCTGCCACTAAATCTGTATGTTCTAGTGACTCTAAGTGTTATTTAATTCCTAAGAACATCTAGATTGGGAATTGGGGAGGGAGTATTGCTATGGTGAGAAACTATAAAGCATTATTTAGTTGATTGTGCTCAAAATTGGTTAAATGCATAGGACACTTTGTCCCATTTTGAGCTACATTATTAAAAAGGGAAGTTGAGAACCTGAAGTAGATTCCTGGGATAAGCACATGTATAAAATTGAGAGTTAAAAACAAATCAAAATGATGAAGCAAGGCTAAAGGATTGGATTGCTCAGGCTTGAGACTAGAAGAGTGGGGAGTTAATAACAGTCTTTAAGGATGAAGTGTTCTTACAAAAGAAAGATGACTAGCTGTTTTTCATCTCCAGTGAGTACAGAACAAGAGCATGGGATTTAACAAATATTTATTGAACATATCCATTGACTGCAGAACAAGAGGATGGGAAGCATTTGGGCTTTATATTAGAACTAAAGAATATCCTGAGTGAAGATATTAATTCCTTGAGAGTTGTGAGTTTTGTTTTTTGGAAGTCTTTTAAACAATATAGATTTTCACTTCATAATTCCACCAGTAGGCAGTAGTGTCAATTCAATTCAGCAAACATTTATTGCATTCTTAAGGCCGCCTCCAGTTTAATGATTTCAGCAATCTGTTAATGAATAGAATGCTGAGCAGATCGTTGTAGAACTAATTGACATTTAAGCTATTTAAGATTATAATAGCCATAATCATGTTAACTATAATACTTATTTAATGAGATTAGTAAAAAGTGTAGACATAAAAGGTATCAATAGTAGCCTTTAGTAGACAATCATTAAGTTCCTATATGAATTGTAGGATATTCAAATATGTTATATGTATACATAATATGTATGTAATGCTTAATTGACATTAAGATATTTAGACTATTAAATATAATATATAGGTGTCTTCTGATAGAAATGCAAAAATAATATATTTGTGAGAGAGAAAAATGATAGCAGTATAGTATGATTTTCCTTAAAAATATCCATTTGAACATTAAGCTCTAGAAGGATTTTTTCCTCTGCAATTTTAACATATTCATTGACAATTTAATTTTATTATGCTTGTTTTTCTGTTAATGATTACAGCCAACATTTAATAATTCTATCAAAGATGGCAAGAAAGCTACCCAGTTTATCAACTTGAAATATTTAATATGTTTAATAGAAATATTACTTTATGTATTACTAATGGTCATTGAAAAATAGAATTAAGATATACTTACCATCTTTCCCTATGAAGCAAGCTACTGTAAAGAACTATCAGTAAGGCAGTGCTTATAAAATAAACTAATGCATATTAGAGAAGGTCTAGGCCTTTAACTCACAGGGAAAACATCTATGAAGTCTTTATTTAATTTTAATATTCATGCAAATTTTGTATTCTACATATAATATGGTTTGTAGTCATTCATTGAACACCTAGTATGGGTCAGCCACTATTTAATGCCCTGGGGACACAGCAGTGAAGAAAAGAGAGTAAAATTTTTTATGTTGTAGAGATTGCATATTAGTTTAATAAAATTAAGGAGAAACAAAATTAGTAAGTAGAATACATTGTATGCCAGATTAGTTTAAGGTTTGTTCATTTGACATTAAAATACTTGAATTGCTTATGCCAAGGAACAAGCATTTTTGTACCCTGGGTATTCATTTTGTGTAGCTGGTAAGATGCTATTTCAGTGATCATACCAGTATCAGGAAACAGGTTTAAATTAAGTACATATGTCACAGATTAATTCAGTAACATGGTGATGATTGTTCATTTCTTAGCCTTCCCAGCACTGAAGATTACACACGGTCATGTGGGGAGAGATACCATCCGTTTCCTTTTTCACTGCTTACCAAGCATATCCAGAATCACTAATAAGATATATCCAGAATCAAGTCAGAGGCAGCGCGGTGCAATATTTCCAGGCTGTGTTGACAGAAATTCTGATAAGGATGTGTTTGGATGGCAAGTTAAGCCACTTGTGGTTTATGATGGGATGAAAGGGATGAAAAGGTCACTAATCTTTGGTGAATCTTCTCTTGTCTCCATGATAATCTCACAAAAGGACCAGTTCAGGGAATAATGATGACTGATAACGCCATTAACTTAAAAACTGATACTGTAATTTTCATTACATGTAAATTATCTGAGCCTTGCAATCTACATAATCAACTGTCTTCATTCAGTTTTCAAATTTCATTTGCAGTGCAGCGTTTTGGTCAGATACCATAAATATGCTGTTTTACTCATAATTTTTTTTTTATATATCATGCCCAAATGTAAGAATATTTAAGCAGGACAAATTTTCAAATCTTTATATTAGTATGAACAATGAATTTAAATAGATTTACCTTATTTCAGTTTTTAACCTCTTACAGAGGATCATTTTTCTTTAATGAAAAGAACAAAAATTCTTAGACCAACACTTCCTTCCAGTGAAGTGAATCAGAGAAAACTATATCCATTCCAGCCTACTTTATTAGAAATTACCTAAAAATAAAGTTATTGATATTTCAAATTTTGAAAAAACAAAACAAAACAGAATTTGACTGTTTTGTCACTCAAACTCACTAAGAAAAAAGAGATCAACTCTTGTAGACAAGGTATAACTTGAGAATGAGGTTCTAACTCCTGGAACATTCAGAAAGCAGCATGTCCCTGATGCGGGTGAATCTTCTCATAATTCTGCCTTTCGTGTACTTGGTGTCATTTTGCACATGACCCTGTTCATTTTTTCTTATTAATCTAATTTTTGTTTAATAGTAAAGAAAGAAATAAAAGGAAAAAAAATAGCCTACTGAAATTTTCTTCACTGAATATTTTAAATTTACAAATTTGGGAAAAGAGCACATCACAAAAAAATAGGGTTCAATGTTTAACATGGCAAAAATAAGAGAAATTAGTGATGTTCATGCTTTCATACAAGAAAAATACAGTATCTGGTTAACCTCTATTTTTGACCAGTTAGTCAGGAGTCATTTGAATGTATTAACTATTATGATTTAGGTTTAAACAAATAACCCACTTTCTGCTTGGGTGCTTCTTTTTGGCCCAGATCCAACCAGAACACCATAGCATGGGATGCAAAAATTTACTCCTATTGCATTAGACAAATGTTTTTTGTGTGTTATTCATTGTTTTAAACTTTCTTTTTATAATTTTTAATACTTTACTTTTGTTTGTTTCTTAAGTTGTATCTTTTCTGGCTATACATTTTACTTTAAAAGTCCATTTTAGCTCCATCTCAAGATTTTTAAATAGTATTTTGTTATTGTTCCTAATATATATACTTCAAAAACAAACAACAGACTAACAACAAACTAACTTTAATTGTGTGGCAAAATGTACCCTAAACAAGTCAAATGGAAAGAAGAGCCTAGGAATATATTTGTAAGAGTGATAAAGAAAATTTCAAGGGTCTGAATAGGCAATATCTAAAAGAGAAAAATGCAAACAGCCAATTAAACACATGAAAGCTGCTCAACCTCACTAGTAGCCAGAAAATTGTAAAATAGTTTTCAATATCAGATTGGAAAACATGTACGTATTTAATAATATTTGGCATTAGCAAAGTTTCAGGTAACTTAGACACTTTCATACATTGCTAGTATGTGTTAAATTAGTACAAACTTTTGGTAAATTACCTAGTAATATATATTAAAATGGAAGAAAAGATCCTAACATTTCCACTATGAAGAATTTGTCCCACAATAAGAGAAATCACCATGTACAATGGTACATATTATAGCATTATTCATAACAATAAAATGCTAGGATGAAAACTACATTTCTATATTAATGAAACTGTTAAAACCGAATTTTAAGCAGTTTTTTGAATGTTAGTGACCTATTTATTGACGTGGTGGGGTATCCATATATTCATGTTATGTGAAAAAAAATTTGACTTTTTAAAAGGTTTAGCCCAATGAAAAACAACTGCACACATGTGCACATGTGTGCACGCACACAGAAAAACAGAACTTAAAGCATATATTTATTTGAGCATGGAAAACTAGAAAGTTAGTAATTGTGTTTAAAATGGTTAGCACAAGGGAGTGAAATTAGATGTTAGGTTGAAGGTAGGAGATTATTAATTTTTATATATAAGTGTATTTTTTTCTAATTTTAAAAGGCCATATATTACTTTTGCAATTGAGCATTTAAATAAAATTTGAAATGAAAGAAAAATTAAACACTAAAAGCACTAATTCATTAATGAATGCAGAATTTTTAACTTGTTTCTGTATTGGAGACCATTCTGTGAAAGGAGCAAAGCTTGATCATGGTTTATTACTCAAACATCCTCAAGAAGTTTTGGTACACAGTGGAGGACTAATGATGGTGGCGTGAGAGGTGAGACAGAGAACTCCTCCCAAAACTGTGTAAAATACGAAAATATAGTTAATACAACTAATCCTTAAAGGACGCTGCGCAGACCTCACTAAACTGGAGTGTATATCAATGATACCTTAATAAAAAATATATTTATATAATAAAATAAATACAAACAAAAATAAAAATAAAATAAAATAAAAACACATGCATGGAAAATAATGTTGAAAGGCAATACACCAAACTATGAAAAAAAAGTTGTGGTATAGGATGTTGATGTATTTTGTAGGAGAGTTTTGTCTGTTGGCTGGTTAAACTGAAGAGGAAAGAAGCCTGGTTTCTAAGGCTGCAAACTTGCTTTTCAGAAAATTGCCTTATGAGTATCTACTGAAATCTCTGATTCTAGCTCATACCCTGTTTTTCGGCTAGTAATGGTCCTGTTGATTTGTTGTGATGGCAGGGTTTATAATGTTACATTCAGTAATAATACTCTTTATCCATTATTTAGCACTAACTGCTTTATAATGTCAAATTTAATACTTCAATTAATTTGAATTACTTAATTCACATATCTCTTTTCTACTCTGAAATTTCATGAAATTTCATGGGAAGGACACACTATTGGGTGGTAACATGGAAAGTATGACTCCTGACCATAGTTGATGGGAAATTTATAAGCTATTTCCCAAAATATTTTTTACAAACCTAGTGTTGCAAGAAAATGCACCTTTTTTTATATTTGTCTTTGAATACTCACTACTCTGAGTCAACATACCTTAACTAGTATATCCATCCATTTAGATTAGTTACAGAATTGAAGTATTTAGAGAGCTGGAATTTTTATCTTTCCTAATTCTAAAGTGCCTGATATGGTGAGAAACACAGCAAAGAAAATGCTTCCTGGTATACCTAAATACAAAGATCACTATCTAAGATCTTGTTTTTTAATATGATCACTGAGCTTATATCAAAATTCCATCTTTTGGTTTATTTAGTCAGAAAAAATGAAAACATACTTGTAATTTATGATTATTGGAAGAGTGATTATTTTTTATTTTATTTCTTCTGAAATGGTCATATTTTTATACGAAAGGTAGAAAATTGTGCATTGACAGATAAGTACCTTGATACATATTTTAGACCACAGATACTGTATTTCATGTGTCCCTGATGTTGAAATAAAAAAATATTTCTTAGAATTTATGCTCAAATCTATACCACTTTGTGCCTATCTGCTATGTTAGATTTTTACCTAATCAATATTTTTTTTAAAATGTCACATTCAAGTGTTTAGTTTCCTAGGATGGAGGATTCATGGACATTGAATTTATACTTTCCTATTGACCTATTTATTACTGATACTAAAATTTTAGGACTGATAATCACCTATTATTCTGGGGATTATGAATTATTTAATCAGTTCCAAACTTCTGAAATAACTGTCTAGTGTTTTAGAAACCAGAAACAGAAATTATAATAGGAGTTTAGACTATAATGTATTGCTGCAAGGATAATTATTAAGGGAAAACACAGCTGACATTTTCTGATTTATGCACACAATCAGAGATGGAGTCCAAGGACTGTGACATAATTATCTTCATGCTAACAATTTTTGTAAATCTCTTGACAGAATTTTAGCTAATTTTAAAATGCCTTCTGAAGATTAGCACTTAAAATTGTTGGGGAAAATAGCACAATTTATTAGCAAGGGTATAATTGTAAACCTTCTAAATACTCATTGTGAATATCATTTAGACAGTAACTCCTGCTTTAGCAGCTGGTATATAAGACACCAGTTTATGGAGTCTTGAAACAACAGAGAGTGGAATCTAATTAAAGAGGATTACATGCCAAAGAAAAATTATTAAAAACAGACTAATAGACAATTGTTATGAATTCAGAAGTCTCTGCCAACTTCTCTTTTTGATACAAATTTATGTAAGTAACTGTCAAGTAAAAGCCTTTATTTCTTTAAAACCAAAAGCATATTAAAAGGCTTTGTCTTTTGCAACTTAAAAATGATTGCTTTCCTGAATTTTAACTTAACACAAGAACTTAAATGGTTCTATTAATCTTTTCTCACATATTTAAAATGCACATGTGATTTTGAAGATAAATGATTACAGACACTATTTTAGGTTTTTGCTTGTTTGTTTGATATTTATCTAGTACCAAGCATTCCATAACTATATAAAGGGAAATCTTAGGTTTATTTTCTTTTATAAACAAAAATCAGTTTATCAATTTAGGTACTGTTTATGGAGGCTTATGTTGAGTTGGTTGGTCTGTGTTTCATTGTAATGTACATTTAAAATTTGTGATGCAATAAAGATTGTTAAATTTTAGTTCCCCAATATACTGAGTAACTCTTACTTGTTTAACTCACTTTGCTGTGATCACAAGGGGTTTTATTCCAAACAAGATTGAGGTAGCCTAAAATGGTACTTAGGTAGATTTTAATTATTTTTTAAAAACAGAATTTTATAATAAGTTGTCCTTCCCAGTGCTACAGAAAAGACTATGTTCACATCTGTAGGATCACCTTTACCTAACTTTACATTTCACCTATTTTGTATGCTATTGTTCTAATCCATCATATACTGGATTGCACAGCCATATATGGTCTAAGTAGACTTTTGTAGATTTTGACCAAATTAAATGTAGTAAAAATTAATGGCTAAACTTGGGGAATAATGTGTTTTCTTTGTAATTAATAAATGCATGAACTAACACAATGGAGTCAGTAAATGAGACATTCGTTAGCATTCATAAGTGGGTAATATTCCTAAAAATAGTCTTATATATGAAAACTTAACTACCTAAAATTGTCTTTGAGATGTAGAAAAGTACCACTGATGCCCAGAATCATGCAATTATTTGACTTTGCCCCTCTTCACCCCTCATCCCAAAGTTTTCCTCATTTGCTTAGAGGGCACCTATTCTAGGAGGATCTCCAACAGCTTCTGAAACAAACTCCTCAAGGACAAGGTATTGATTTAAATTTAAGATCTCCAGATCACATGGAGTTTTTACTCTTAAATAGCCTTAAAATCCTATACAACATCTCTGTACCTGTGGTTTTCTAGTGGTAATTAATTTATTGAAGTGGTATTTAAACTGACATTAGTAAAAACTATTAGTAACTCGTTTCCTTTTAAGCTTCTACATGGTAAACAGATGTTGGATCATGTGGTTGTTGGTGATTTTAATACAGATTGTTCAGTGCTGTGAGCAGTCTTTCAGTACGATAACAAATCAGCCAATATATGAAGTGCTTGGTACTGTGAATTTATTAGTATTAAAAAAATGAATTTAATATGTTTTGGTAGGGATACTTTTATAGGAGTTAATTCATAAATATATCACATGTGAAGATCACATGTGAAGATCATAGCAGGGACTTCCATTAGGGAGCTAATCTGTGGTGCCAGCTGTGGTCTATACCCACTGCTAAAGAAGTATTTAAATGTGAGTGTGCACAGACAAGCTTAGGAGACAACTAAGATCAAAGCTTCCATTCCTTCTGTAGCTTGCTGTCCATCTTTCATGGTGTCATTGAACATAGACAAGAGAGTTTGGCCAGTAGGTTTGTGCCATTCATCAAAAAAACCTAAGCAGGATTTATCATATTATTATATCCATGTCATAAAGCTGGACTGGGAGAGAGTGCTAGAAATGAACCGGGAATTGAAACAAACAAACATAGATTATGATTTATAATCCAAGTTTTCTCTCCACTTTTCTTATTTTTACCAGTTTCTGTAAATACCACCAATTTCTGCCATTTTCAGGTTTGCTTGCTTACTTTTTCCTCCTGTGTCTTAGCAATTTGTTGAATACTTAATGGAAGTCTTTGTTTTCTTATTATATGTGACTTGCAAATATATCTTTTTCTTTTTTTACACCAGTAAGAGATTTTGATTTTGACTTACATATAGGAAAAATTATCCTAAAGAGTTTGGGAGGTTCAACCTTGAAGATCAAGACTTGTTTGGGTTAATTCTACCAAAATACCCAAAGGAGAAGATGAGTTATAGTGCTCAACAAGGGCAATGTCTATTCCAACCATCTCCTATCACAGGTAATGATCTTTTTGTGGAATGCACGAATATTCTATGCAATCTTTTTGAACTAAAGCTTTTTAAAGCTCCTGATTTCTTTTGTTTAGAATCTATGCTCACTAAGCAACATTTGATTTTGTTTGTCATTCCATATTGGGTTTCCTAAAAGTTAAATTTCACTGATCATGTTATGGTAGTCTGGTTCACGTAGCACTTTCAGGTAATAAGTGAATGCATTTATAGTGTAGTTTCGTACATCTATTTCATTTAACTTGGTTAATGTGAGACAGAATATGAAAGGCAGACTCATTTTCATGAAATGACAAAATTAACTTTGTTAATTTGCAAGACAGAAGAACCAAATTTGAACCATGATGTAGTAATCAAGATAAGGCTACAGTGGAAGGTCTCCTGGACAAAAGATAGCTGGCTGCCTTCACTGCTTTCACTTTGTACTTTTAATTGAAGCTAGCATCTGACTCACGGATGACTAAATGTTTGTGAAAGTTCCTAGAACATCCGTTTACCAAGCCTTTCATGGTTAACTACGGTTTGGAAATACAGTTAGTAAATTAAAACAAAACAAAAAGCCTCTTGTTTTCATGGAACTCAACAGTTAGTATTTTTAAAATATTATAACAATGTAATACAATGTTAAGTATAAAAATGTTATGAAAAATAATAGTAAAGAAGGGCAACGGAGCAGAGAGTGAGTGTGGGTTCATTTTTAGAGACAATTATGAGGGAAGATGTTTCTAAAGAAGTAACATTGAAACAGAGACCTGAATGAGATGAGAGAATAAGCTGGGTTGATATTTGGGGGAAGAACATTTTAGGGAGAGGAAACAGCAAGTACAAAGGCCCTGAAGAGAAGGGATGCTTTTTTGTAGAAGGAACAGCAAGAAAGCATTATAACAAGCAAGTTGAGGATAGAAGCCCTGATATGAAATGAGATCGGTCAGATGTACAGTTTGAGGTGAGCAGACTTCCCTGCTTGAGAGAGTAGATTTTCATTATTTAAGCTGCTCTCTGAAAGCCTTCCTCTTGTCAAGATTAAGTGAACAAGTAAATAATAATGACTTCCAAAGATATTAAGGTTTGTGCAGTGGATCTGCGATTGGCGGTGGATCTGCGATTGGCGGTACTTGGCACGTAATACTCCACAACATTTATTGAAATAATGATACTGTGTTTCATTGAATTATCCTGTAACATGTGAAATAAAACCAAAGCATAGCCATTAATTATATAAAGGACTATATGGTAATTTTGAATGAGAAATTAAGATTAAAAGTAAATCTGGAATTTTGTCATCCTCCCTTAGGTATAGGAATTAATGACCAGCTGGAAAAATTCTGTGGCAAACTGTTTTTATTTTTGCTTACCTTGGGAAAGTACTAAAATATTACTAATTATTACCATGAATGGGAGTTGAAATACTAAAATTTCAAAGTAAATATAGCTAAAATACTTGTTGATTTAGACTATGAACCTGGAAATGAGATTTATTCTCTTGAAAAAATGCAACTATTTGAGCAGCGTTTTCTTGTTTAGAATATATTTTCACATACATGATCTCTTAATTTATCCTCACAACAACACTTTGAAATGGGTATCATTACTTTTATCATCTTCAATGGTATCTTAATTTCTTGAGGGAATACTTACAGATTGAGATGTTAAGCATTTTCCTATGAACACAAGTAGTTTAGTTGCAAAGTTGGAATATAAAAACAGATTTCCTGTTTCCACAACTCTTACCTCTTCTATTATATTATATTCCATTTCACTGTGACTCATATAAGATTCTCCTAGACAGGGCCTGATTGTAACCTGGCCACCATTAGTGAAATGACATTAGCAAAATATGATTATGTCTTAATGTTCCCTGAAAGGATTAGACTAGTTAAGACATACCGAAGGGAAAAGCAATTATCTATTGAAATATGAATCTCTTGATTAGAACTGGAAATTGTATATTGGTATTAGAATGTTCACTTGGAATTTAAAAAGTTCGGAATATAGTCATTATTTCTTACTTAACTTGTAGAAAACTTCAGTGGGGCCAGTTTTTTGTTTAGTGCCAAAATTAAAACGTTTTACTGGAGGAGTTAGTTTGCCTTACTCATTTTTTGAGGAACTTAGACCTTAGGAATTTCTAACTACATGAAAAACTTATGCACTGGTATTATATTTTCCTGATTTACTTTACTGCCTAAAGAAAACCATTAAATTAATCACTGTTAAATGTTCTTACAGTTGTAGTAATATAACTTGGAAAGTGCTGTTTTTCTCAAATTCTTCAGATTTTAAAATGTGAGTTTATAATTGCCTCCATTAGGCTTCTGGCCTCCTTGGTGGATAATTCCCTATGGGTCCTTCAAAATATTGTATGCTGCAGGCTTCCAGCCATCTGAGATTCATAATGACCATTAATACATGGTTAATATATGGAAATGATTCTCCCACTGGATGTGGGACATACTTGCCTGATAACAATTACTTTATTGAATTGAAATTGGATTTTTTGAAAAGAAAGTTTTTTTTTTTAAACCTTGGTATCCCTAGTGACTAGCATAGTATCTGTCACCTATTAGATTCTAAATAAATATTGAATGAATGAACAAATGAATGACTGGCTTTCAATTCTAGCTTGGCAACAGGATTGACTTTTATATCATATTTTTAATTAGTAATTTGAGTGTTTGAATTAGTATCTTTATCAAACACCAATAGAAATTTGCCAAGTATCGAACCCCTTGCTTCTCAGGGTTCTTGGACAACTAATGATATTTATAAATTTCATTCCTATGTTATCTAGGTCTACTGCAAAAAATCATCCTTCCAGATATTAAAATTTGATGGTCATAGATACAGGGTTCTAGATGATTTTTAGGGGCTCCATTGGCCCACTGAAATTGTACATAGCATATTAGGTATGTATGCTATACACACACACACACATACACACACACACACACGTGTGTTTTTTGTGAACATTTAGTTTTTTAAGAGGAAAAGATCATGATTTCATTATATTCTTATAAGGAACATATAACCAAAAAGTTAAAAATATTTTTTCCCATCAAGAATGTATTTATTTTACTTTGTTATTCCTAAATATTACCTGCAAAACATGAAAAGTGTACTTTTCCTACCTCACTCCATAAAATCGGATCCGTTAGGATTGTAGTGAGCCACATGGGTGCTCTTTCCTCTTCCTCCTCATTATTCTTTTCCTCCTCTTCCACCACTTATTGAAAACCTTTTGTTTGGTCAATGTGCTAAGGGATTTACATATATTATTTTAGTTCTGCTGACAGCCTTGGAAGGGAAATAAATCTAGCATAGAATAAGCTGACATAAGTACAGTGTCCTGCCTATGACACCTAGCTAGTAAGCAGTAACACTGAGGTCTGAGGCTAGAGACAACTCGACTGCCTTAGCCATTTTTTTTCTTTATCTGGAAACTTTTGTCTCATTTCAAAGACATGTTCAGAAGTAATAAATTCATAATTATCTCTGCTCCAGGAGAATGAATTCCTGTTTCTTTTCTATATTCTCACTTGATTGTTACCAAGTTGGGATTCTGTCTTATTTACCTTTGTATCTCTGGTGCTTAGTATGATGCTCAATAAAGTAGGCTTTCAAGGGTTTTTTTTTAAATTGAAATTTTAGTGATTAATTTGAGCTTTTGTTATTTAGTAATTCTGAGACTTAAGCTCTAGTAGCTGTGCCATTAACTCTCTGTGACCTTAATGATACAGAAGTGTTTTTTGCCATTTATTAAAACTAGTTTTCTAATTTTTAAAATTTAGTTTAGTATATAAATTTCAGATCAACCTATGTAGTTCTAGTTATTGTGATTATTTCATAAGGGAAATGTAGTCCTATGGAAATTAAGCCCTATGCTAGCATCATGAATAATTTTATTTAATAGTGTAATTTGCTAACTCTTTTGCTTCTTTCCAGCACCATCTAGTATATGAGTCAGTAGATGTTCTGTTGAATTTGTTATTGTCTGGTTATAGTTTCAGCAAAGGTAACTCAGTGATTTTATTTACAATCAGAAATTCTTGGCATTCAGAGATGTCCTTGTGTGTTACTTTGTGCTCATGCTGCTGCTGGTATTCCACTCATTTGTTACATACTTTCATACAATCCTTAACACAGATGAGATATAAAACACTACAAAATTTATCACAGTTGAAATTCTAGACCTTTCCTCAATCCATGGGGATTCATTTGGCAGGAGGCCACCAAAACCAGTTCTTTTTGATGCTTAGTTTCTAGTTTCCACTTTAATTGCTGCCAAAATCTGAGCACTTGGGAATTTAATTGCTCATTATGTTTGTCACGGTGGTGTCACAGACCTAAATACAGACTGTTGCATGCAAAATATTTATGGATATTAATTTGGCCTAAACATGTGTATATTGAATTCTGTACTTTTCTGCATTATAAAGTACAGCACATCTAGAAAGAAATAAGATAGAATTTGTAAGACTTGTGCCCCACTCTACTAGTAACTATTATCTATCCAGCCCAGTATCAGAATTAAACAGCAAACATCTAGAGGAGTACCTCATCACAGCTTTATTATATTCACTTTATTCAGTTGACTCTTTCCTAGGAGTCTCTGAGGGATTTGAGTCTAGCTCTGAAGATGGGCTACTTGGGTTAAAATCTCTGCTTTATCCCTACCTGAATTTGGGCAAGTTATCTTAATCTCCCTGTGCCTGTTTCTTATTTGTAAAGTATGGCTATCTAGGGTGGTTGTGCAGATTAAGTAGGTAAAGCTCCTAGAAACGTGTCTAACACAGACTAAGCTATCAATGTTAGTTGGTTTATTATAATTCATCCTTATTTGCCAAAAACCTGTGAAGTTTGTTGTGGTTGCTGATATGGATTTCCAGTTTCCTACTAATTGGTAACATTTGCCTGGTGTAGCAAATGGGATGTCTAGTCAGCACTCAATTCAATACTTTTCATGTCTCTCGGTTTTTCCTTTGGGTTTCCCACTTTCTAGCTTCATGGTGTCTAGGCTGGTGGGCTGGTTTCTTGTTTCAGTGTTTCATTACAATCAGTGATTTTATGCTTGCTCTTGTACTTGCTGGTCTGAGGAGTAGTTTGTTTATTCATTCTCTCTCTGTGTCTCCTTTTCCCTTTTATTACCTTTTGTCTTTCCTACAAAATATATGCACCACCTTGCTTCTGCTCTGACGGTTGCAGATTTCTCTCATGCAATTACCTTGGTTGAAGGAAATTCTGAGGCATTTGAAAAGTAGGAAGTGCAAGTCATCACTGTGGGCAAGGTTATTTTTTTTTTTTGAGAGGGCATCTCTCAAATTTATTTATCAAATGGTTGTTAACAACAATAAAATTCTGTATAGGGGACTCAATGCACAATCATTAATCAACCCCAAACCTATATCTCAACAGTCTCCAATCTTCTGAAGTATAACAAACAAGTTCTTACATGGTGAACAAGTTCTTACATAGTGAATAAGTTCTTACATGGTGCACAGTGCAAGGGCAGTCATGTCACAGAAACTTTCGGTTTTGATCACACATCATGAACTATAAACAATCAAGTCAGATATGATTATTCGTTTGATTTTTATACTTGATTTATATGTGAATCCCACGTTTCTCCCTTATTATTATTATTATTTTTTTAATAAAATGCTGAAGTGGTAGGTAGATGCAAGATAAAGGTAGAAAACATAATTCAGTGCTGTAAGAGGGCAAATGTAGATGATCAGGTCTGTGCCTATAGACTAAGTATTAATCCAAGCTAGACAAGGGCAACAAAACATCCACGGATGCAGAAGATTTCTCTCAAAACGGGGGGTGAGGTTCTAAGCCTCCCCTCTGTTGGTCCCCAATTTCTCTTCTGATGCCCCCCTGTGACTGTGCCTGTTTTAGGTTGTTCCTCCTTTGAGGAATCTTACCCGTCTGGCTAACCAGTCATCTTCCGGGGCCATACAGGGAAATGTAAAGTTTGTAAGTGAGAGAAAAGCAATATTCTTTGAAAAGGTTAGCTTTTTTACTTCTTTGCAGATTTATGCCCTGTGGCTTCTATGCCCAGCATTTGTCTTGAGGTATCTTTACCACTTGAAAGAATTATGATACTCGGTAATTTTCGATATGAGGCACTAATTCTACTTAAGGGTTGTGATTAGGAAGGAAGAAGAAAAGCTATAGAGGTAGCAGATGGAAGAAAACATGGGAAGATTGATTATTTCTTTGACATATCTTCTTGTAGAGTAACATAAGCATGTATAGGTTTTAAACTACTAATTAAATTGCGCACATACATTGACATAATAGGAATACAGCTACATAACAAAAGCAGACCTACAATTACCAGCCATATCCAGTGAAACAAGAAAACCAGTTAGGTACCCTAGGCATTTGTGAAAACTTATCAATGCTATGATGGATATTGTCTAACTGAATTGGAATAGTTTGAGAAAAATCAGACAGATTAAAACAACACATTCCTGGGAACTGTTCATGTCCCATGTGTTCTTTTAACAGTAGATAGTGTATACTTGCACAATTTTGGAGCGCTGCAACTTGCACTTCTCCTAATTCTTGGTTGAGTTCCAACAGTATAGATCCAGTCAAATTTGTTGTTTTACTGTATGCACAGGCCAGCTTAGATATCTCCTTCTTCATTCCAATGGCAAGTCCAGAAACTGGTGGGATGACTGCAGCTACAACTGCAGCAGCGCCAGGATCTTTGGTGAAGTTTTTTGATGTTCATCTTCTGGAATGACTCTTCCATAGGATGTTGATGTTGGAAGTTCTTCTTCATATCGTATCTTAATTCGTTTTCTGTGTAGTCAAATTAGGCTTTGATCCTCTGTATAAACACAAACAAATCCTTTGCCCACACTTTGATATGACCTTTATACCATTGTGAAGAACCTATTGGAGATAAACACACAGGAACTGCTTTTTTTTTTAAGAGAAAGGAATATTATCAGAAAAATGTACTTCCATAGCTGATCATCTGACACCCTTTGAAAGATCAAAATTAAGGATATGTAAAGCATGCATTAATCATTGATTTGCAGTCAGTTTTATCCTATCAGGGAGTAATCCCCCTTTTCTTTCCCTTTTTTTTTGTTATTATTAATCTACAATTACATGAAGAATATTATGTTTACTATGCTCTCCCCTATACCAAGTCCCCCCAACAAACCCCATTACAGTCACTGTCCATCAGCATAGCAAAATGTTGTAGAATCACTACTTGTCTTCTCTGTGTTGCACAGCCCTCCCCTTTCTCCCACCCCCCCATTATGCATGCTAATCATAATACTCCCTTTCTTCTCCTCCCCCCTTATCCCTCCCTACCCACCCATCCTCCCCAATCCCTTTACCTTTGGTACCTGTTAGTCCATTCTTGGGTTCTGTGATTCTGCTGCTGTTTTGTTCCTTCAGTTTTTCCTTTGTTCTTATACTCCACAGATGAGAGAAATCATTTGGTATTTCTCTTTCTCCATGTGGCTTATTTCACTGAGCATAATACCCTCTAGCTCCATCCATGTTATTGCAAATGGTAGGATTTGTTTTCTTCTTATGGCTGAATAATGTTCCATTGTGTATATGTACCACATCTTCTTTATCCATTCATCTACTGATAACCTCCATACTGCTTTCCACAATGGTTGAACTAATTTATATTCCCACCAGCAGTGTAGGAGGGTTCCCCTTTCTCCACAAGCTCGTCAACATTTGTTGTTGTTTGTCTTTTGGATGGCAGCTATCCTTACTGGTGTGAGGTGATACCTCATTGTAGTTTTAATTTGAATTTCTCTGATAATTAGCGATGTGGAGCATCTTTTCATGTGTCTCTTGGCCATCTGTATTTCTTTTTTGGAGAACTGTCTGTTCAGTTCCTCTGCCCATTTTTTAATTGGGTTATTTGTTTTTTGTTTGTTGAGGCGTGTGAGCTCTTTATATATTCTGGACGTCAAGCCTTTATCGGATCTGTCATTTTCAAATATATTCTCCCATACTGTAGGGTTCCTTTTTGTTCTATTGATGGTGTCTTTTGCTGTACAGAAGCTTTTCAGCTTAATATAGTCCTACTTGTTCATTTTTGCTTTTGTTTTCCTTGCCCAGGGAGATATGTTCAAGAAGAGGTCACTCATGTTTATGTCTAAGAGATTTTTGCCTGTTTTTTTCTAAGAGTTTTATGGTTTCGTGACTTACATTCAGGTCTTCAATCCACTTTGAATTTACTTTTGTGTATGGGATTAGACAGTGGTCCAGTTTCATTCTCTTACATGTAGCTGTCCAGTTTTGCCAGCAGCATCTGTTGAATAGACTGTCATTTCCCCATTGTATGTCCATGGCTCCTTTTATCAAAAATTAATTGACCATATATGTTTGGGTTAATGTCTGGAGTCTCTAATCTGTTCCACTGGTCTGTGGCTCTGTTCTTGTGCCAGTACCAAATTGTCTTGATTACTATGGCTTTGTAGTAGAGCTTGAAGTTGGGGAGGGAGATCCCCGCGACTTTATTCTTTCTTCTCAGGATTGCTTTGGCTATTCAGGGACTTTGGTGTTTCCATATGAATTTTTGAACTATTTCTTCCAGTTCTTTGAAGAATGTTGCTGGTAATTTGATAGGGATTGTATCAAATCTGTATATTGCTTTGGGCAGGATGGCCATTTTGACGATATTAATTCTTCCTAGCCACGAGCATGGGATGAGTTTCCATTTGTTAGTGTCCCCTTTAATTTCTCTTAAGAGTGTCTTATAGTTTTCAGGGTATAGGTCTTTCACTTCTTTGGTTAGATTTATTCCTAGGTATTTTATTCTTTTTGATGTAATTGTGAATGGAGTTGTTTTCCTGATTTCTCTTTCTATTGGTTCATTGTTAGTGTATAGGAAAGTCACAGTTTCTGTGTGTTAATTTTGTATCCTGCAACTTTGCTGTATTCCAATATCAGTTCTAGTAGTTTTGGAGTGGAGTCTTCAGGGTTTTTGTGTACAATATCATGTCACCTGCAAATAGTGACAGTTTAACTTCTTCTTTACCAATCTGGGTTCCTTGTATTTCTTTGTTTTGTCTAATTGCCGTGGCTACGACCTCCAGTACTATGTTAAATAACAGTGGGGAGAGTAGGCATCCCTGTCTAGTTCTCGATCTCAGACAAAAAGCTTTCAGCTTCTCGCTGTTCAGTATGATGTTGGCTGTGGGTTTATCATATATGGCCTTTATTATGTTGAGGTACTTGCCCTCTATACCTATTTTGTTGAGAGTTTTTATCCTGAATGGATGTTAAATTTTGTCAAATGCTTTTTCAGCATCTATGGAGATGATCATGTAGTTTTTGTCTTTCTTTTTGTTGATGTGGTGGATGATGTTGATGGATTTTCGAATGTTGTACCATCCTTGCATCCCTGGGATGAATCCCACTTGGTTATGGTATATGATCCTTTTGATATATTTTTGAATTCTGTTTGCTAATATTTTATTGAGTATTTTTGCGTCTGCATTCATCAGGGATATTGGTCTGTAATTTTCTTTTTGGTGGGGTCTTTGCCTGGTTTTGGTATTAGGGTGATGTTGGTTTCATAGAATGAGTTTGGGATTATTCCCTCCTCTTCTAGTTTTTGGAAAACTTTAAGGAGAATAGGTATAATGTCTTCTCTGTATGTCTGATAAAATTCCGAGGTAAATCCGTCTCGCTCAGGGGTTTTGTTCTTGGGTAGTTTTTTTTATTACCGTTTCAATTTCTTTGCTCGTAACTGGTTTGTTTAACTTTTGTGTTTCTTCCTTGGTCAGTCCTGGAAGGTTGTATTTTTCTAGGAAGTTGTCCATTTCTTCTAGGTTTTCCAGCTTGTTGGCATATAGGTTTTCATAGTAGTCTTTAATAATTCTTTGTATTTCATTGGAGTCTGTCGTGATTTTTCCATTCTCATTTCTGATTCTGTTGATGTGTGTTGATTCTCTTTTTCTCTTATTAAGTTTGGCTAGAGGCTTATCTATTTTGTTTATTTTCTCAAAGAACCAGCTCTTGGTTTCATTGATTTTTTCTCTTGTTTTATTCTTCTCAATTTTATTAATTTCTTCTCTGATCTTTATTATGTCCCTCCTTCTGCTGACTTTAGGCCTCATTTGTTCTTCTTTTTCCAGTTTCGATAATTGTGATGTTAGACTATTCATTTGGGATTGTTCTTCCTTCTTTAAGTGTTCCTGGATCGCTTTATACTTTCCTCTTAAGACTGCTTTCGCAGTGTCCCACAGAAGTTGGGGCTTTGTGTTGTTGTTGTCATTTGTTTCCATATATTCCTTGATCTCTATTTTAATTTGTTTGTTTATCCATTCATTATTTAGGAGCATGTTCTTAAGCCTCCATGTATTTGTGAGCCTTTTTGTTTTCTTTGTAGAATTTATTTCTAGTTTTATACCTTTGTGGTCTGAAAAGTTGGTTGCTAGAATTTCAATCTTTTGGAATTTACTGAGGCTCTTTTTGTGAGCTAGTATGTGGTCTATTCTGGAGAATGTTCCATGTGCACTTGAGAAGAATGTGTATCCTGTTTCTTTTTGGATGTAGTGTTCTATAGATATCTATTGGGTCCATCTGTTCTAGTGTGTTGTTCAGTGCCTCCGTGTCCTTATTTATTTTCTGCCCAGTGGATCTATCCTTTGGGGTGAGTGGTGTGTTGAAGTCTCCTAAAATGAATGCATTGCATTCTATTTCCTCTTTTATTTCTGTTAGTATATGTTTCATGTATGCTGGTGCTCCTGTGTTGGGTGCATGTATATTTAGAATGGTTATATCCTCTTGTTGGACTGAGCTCTTTATCATTATGTAATGTCCTTCTTTATCTTTTGTTACTTTCTTTGTTTTGAAGTCTATTTTGTCTGATACTAGTACTGCAACCCCTGCTTTCTTCTCTCTGTTGTTTGCCTGAAATATGCTTTTCCATCCCTTGACTTTTAGTCTGTGCATGTCTTTAGGTTTGAGATGAGTTTCTTGTAAGCAGCATATAGATGGGTCTTGCTTTTTTATCCATTCTGTTACTCTTTGTCTTTTGATTGGTGCATTCAGTCCATTTACATTTAGGGTGACTATTGAATGATATGTACTTATTGCCATTGCAGGCTTTAGATTCTTGGTTACCAAAGGTTCAAGGTTAGCTTCTTTAGTATCTTACTGCCTAACTTAGCTCGCTTATTGAGCTGTTATATACACTGTCTCGAGATTCTTTTCTTCTCTCCCTTCTTATTCCTCCTCCTCCATTCTTTATATGTTGGTTGTTTTATTCTATGCTCTTTCGTGTTTCCTTTAACTGCTTTTAGTGGGTAGTTGATTTTATTTTTTGCCTTTAGTTAGTATTTGGTTGGACTGCTTTCTTAGCTGTCATTTTATTTCTGTGGTGACATCTGTTTAGTCTTAGGAGTGCTCCCGTCTAGAACAGTCCCTCTAAAGTACCCTGTAGAAGTGGTTTGTGGGAAGGAAATTCCCTCAACTTTTGCTTGTCTGGGAGTTGTTTAATCCCTCCTTCATATTTAAATGATAATTGTGCTGGATACAGTATCCTATGTTCAAGGCCCTTCTGTTTCAGTGCATTAAATATATCATGCCATTCTCTTCTGGCCTGTAAGGTTTCTGTTGAGAAGTCTGATGATAGCCTGATGGGTTTTTCTTTACAGGTGACCTTTTTCTCTCTGGCTGCCTTTAAAACTCATTCCTTTTCCTTGATCTTTGCCATTTTAATTATTATGTGTTTTGGCGTTGTCCTCCTTGGGTCCTTTCTTTTGGGAGTTCTGTGTATTTCCGTGGTCTGTTCTATTATTTCCTCCCCCAGTTTGGGGAAATTCTCAGCAATTATTTCTTCAAAGACATTTTCTATCCCTTTTTCTCTCTCTTTTTCTTCTGGTACCCCAATAATACAGATATTGTTCCTATTGGATTGGTCACACAGTTCTCTTAATATTGTTTCATTCCTGTAGATCCTTTTATCTCTCTCTGTGTCAGCTTCTATGCATTCCTGTTCTCTGGTTTCTATTCCATCAATGGCCGCTTGCATCTTATCCATTCTGCTTATAAATCCTTCCAGAGTTTGTTTCACTCCTGTAATCTTCCTGGCATCGCTAATCTCCCTCCAGACTTCATCCCTTAGCTCTTGCATATTTCTCTGCATCTCCATCAGCATGTTTATGATTTTTATTTTGAATTCTTTTTCAGGAAGACTGGTTAGGTCTGTCTCCTTCTCTAGTGTTGTCTCTGTCATCTTTGTCTGCCTGTAATTTTGCCTTTTCATGGTGATAGAGATAGTTTGCAGAGCTGGCACAAGTGACGGTTGGACAAAATTCCCTTCTTGTTGGTTTGTGGCCTTCCTTTCCTGGGATAACAGTGACCTCTAGTGGCTTCTGCTGGGCAGCTGCATGCAGAAAGGGCTTCTGATTCTTGCCTGGCTGCCATGGAGCTTATCTCCGTTGTTGTACTGGGTGTGACCTGGCTCAGGCCGTTGCTCGGATATGGTGGTGCCACATTGGAGGGGGAACGGCCGGGAGGCTATTTATCTCCGTGAGGGCCCTCCGTGCTCCCTGCTGCCCAGGGGGTTAGAGTGCCCAGAGATTCCCCAGATTCCCTGCTGATGAACTAAGTGTCCCAGGACGTTTCCGTCCGGCGGTGGCATCCCTGTCCCTTTAAGAGTTCCAAAAAGCACCCACTTTTCTTTGTCCCAGGTGCAACATCTGCAGGGATCTGCTCACAGGTCTTACTGTCCTGTTTCCCTTGTTTCCAACACCCCACACACGCACTGTGTCTGCACTCTGGTGCGGATGGCTGGGGCTGGGTATTTGGCAGTTCTGAGATACCTCTCCCTCCCCACTCCGACTCTTCTCCTCCCGCCGGGAGCTGGGGTGCGGGGCGCTTGGGTCCCGCCAGGCCGGGGCTTGTATCTTACCCCCTTCGTGAGGTGCTGGGTTCTTGCAGGTGTGGATATGTTCTGGCTGTTGTCCTGTGTCTTCTGGTCTCTCTTTTAGGAAGAATTTTCTTTGCTATATTTTCAAAAATATATGTGGTTTTGGGAGGAGATTTCCGCTGCTCTACTCATGCTGCCATCTTGGCTCTGCCCCCACAGGTTATTTTTTAGAATTGTTTGGAAATTTTTTATGTTATGAAAAATAAGTCCCCTATGTCATACTTATGCTCAAAATTGTCTACTAGAATAGTCCTACACTACCACATAGAATTCTCTAGAATGAACACCATATTTAAATATTTGTTACTTAAGAATAAGTTTGTAATTTTCCTCAGATTCATATTCATGTGATCTGGGCTAAGAATAGACTTTGATGGTTGAAGTTCTCTCTACTTTGCTTATAGTTGTCCCTAATGTTAGGGAGATGTTATTGATGGTCGACATGACAGTAAGTCTGTCTCTCACCCCATGGATTTGATGCTTTCTTTCATTTATAAAGAGGATGAGCAGATAATATGTTAGTTGTTTAAGATAGAAGACTAACATTTGTCTGAATTATAATTCAACTCATGTATCTCTTCTTTGGTTCTTTCATATATTGTTCTGAAAAGTTAGAAAAAAATCTTGGATTGTTTTTCCATTTCTGGACATAGGAGTATTTTTGAAGATAGCAATTAGACTGTTTAAAGCTTACTTATTTCCTTTATTGTTCTGTGGGTCTCAGTAAGCTTTGTGCAGACTTGGAGTGTAAAGCATGGAGTGATCTCTCTTTTCTGTTAGTCAACCTGACACTCATCTTGGGTTTCCATTCCACCTCTTGGCAAAATACACAATCTTAATCACTTCTGGATACAAATCTAGATTCAACTTACAAAATCAAATTAAAAAATACTAAAATCAAGTACTAAAGTTGAGGCTTCTAATCATTAAAATAAAGTAGTTTTCTGTGCAATTGAACACTCTCAGCTAACTCTGAGAACTTTGTCCTCAGTTCCTGAAGCCACATTGAGCTCAGAGAGGCTACTTTAGGCTTCTGTATCAAACTTTTCTCTTTCATCTGCCTTCAAAAGAATGTTTTTATCTCCTGTTTGTGAAAACTAAATGGTCAGTCTTCCAGCCCTATCATTTATGCTAGTAATAAAACTCAAAATCCAGAAATTTTATTTGTTTCTTCAGTGTCTTTCATATACTTGTTCTTCTGCAGCTGTGGAGACTATTATAAAGTTTCAAATTGCAGTGCAGGCGGTAAAGAGGGAAAAGGTAGATGAGGGATTTCAGGGACCAAAGGAAAATAGACAAACAAGAAATTTAATGTGCTTATGCTCTCAATTCAACACATAGAAAAGGAGGCACATCCATTTTTTTGTAGTAACATCTGGACCTATTTGAGATTCCAAAAACTTCTACATAATTTTAAAAAATGTAAATCTGAAAACTAAAATTTCCTCAAGAATTCTGTTTTTAAAAGGTCATCTGCACATGGATTTTATTGTAAAATAACCTGTTCCAAAAAAATTAATCAGATTAACATTCATTTCTTGGAAGCATTTATAAATTATAAGAAATAATACAAGCTTATTTTTAAATTTTGTTTATTGCATTTTATTATACAGCTTTTCCAAATGAACCTCAGACATGGATATTGGGCTGACAAGAGGTCTTTGTGAACTCCATCTGTGTTTCCTTTTGATTCTAAGCTACTATGTCACACTGTTGCAGCAGGCTGCCTTAAATATTTGTTATCTGTGATTTTCTTTTGCCACGGGCATTATTGCTCTAGTCTAGGGAGCAACTTTTAAATGGCTAAACAGATCTTAAAATTCTCTCTTAATTACAGTAGTGCAATTATCAGGTCCTTCCATTGGTTTTAATGATTAAATCTCACATTTCCAATAGCACTGTGGGTTTAAAGACAGTACCCACACTAAAGACAATTGTTTTTAAATAAAGACATTCAAATGTAGTGTTATTTTCTTTTGTTAATCCCTGTTGGTAAATGAAAAGTTTCAAAGATTTTCTTAAAAGGCAACCATAGAAAATTAAAATATCCTGTTAAGGGACAGATTTATTTCTATTAAATGACTCCATTTAGCAAAGACATACTACTGTGTGTGTGTGTGTGTATAAAAATGTATATGAATTTTATGCATATGTGCATATATACCCAAAATTGGATCATTATTATAAATATGCTCATAGCAATTAAATAGAAATATCTAAACATTACATTTAACTTATAAACCATCTGTGGGGAAGCATCAAATTAGAGGTAAGTGCTGTTTTCCATATTAAAGTCAATAAAATTTGAAAAATAAAAGGTTATGGAACCTTCTTTCACTTTAAGATTTAACTGTAAGACACTCAACAGTGATTCATCTAAATTGATGGGTGAGATATATAGAAAACCTATTTGCCTAGGAAAGTACATTAAATTATATGGTCACAGAGAAACATACATTGTTTTCCATCAGTGATTAAACTGAGGGTCAAAACAGTGAGATTTAGAATCAGAAATCCTGAATTTGAGTCCTCTATGTCAGATAAAAGTAGTCACATATTTAAATACATTTTAAGTGAAAATAATTTGTATTAAATGGGAAGTTAGTTGAAATGAATAATCCCAGTTAATGAATATTTGCTCTTTTATTTTTCTAATTTTTAAGCTTTTAATTCATTTTCAGCCTTCTATTCCTATCCTATGTGTATAAATACATTAGCAAACAAACAAATAAAAACAAATTGGCTAAATAAAAAATAGCACATGATTTCAGTGGAACATTATGCAACTTGAAAAGTTGTATTGTGAAGTATGTTTAAATTATGAATAGATAATAGTCATATATTATTAAGTTTAAATATATGTATGTTAAAAACAGTACATTTCAAATACTATATCCCTAATAGTTGTGTTTGGGTTCTTTTCAGGTATTCATGTAGCTCAACTGGCATTATTTGATTAACGATTAACATTAAGCAATATTGCAGGTTTTATGTAGCAAATGAATGTAACTTATTTTATTATATAGTTTTATTTTCTTTTACTACTTTGTGCACATCCTTATATCTCTCAGGGTGTGCAAACATATAGAAAGCAAATTGATGATTGGAAACCGTTTTTTTTTGGACAATTTAAAATAAGAAAAATTTCATGAGCTCATTGGTAAAGAATCAGAGGAGGAAAAATATTGATCATTGAATTGCATATTTAATTGAAAAAATTTTTATATTAAAGTTATTACTAGCACTTACTTTGTTGTGTTATATTTTATAAAATGGCACATTCAACATAGACTACAAATATTTCAAAAAACTTAAGAAAATCTCATTTGTTTATGAATAATAATGAAGCCAAAAAGGAATACAAGCCCATAACTGAACATTGGGAAATATGGAAAACTACACATTACATATTTATTCAACAATCTCAGATAATCTGAGTTACAATTAATTTCTAGTTATTTTTGGCTTGACTTGTTGGTTTTCCATAATTATAATCATCATAAAATATAAATTCAGGTTTGTTGTGTCTTTTAAAAAAAATACATGCTGTCATATAAACATTAGTTTGTTAAAAATCTATGTAAACAGCATTTGTAATGAATGTATAACATCCTTCAAATTTCAAGTACTTTATTTAACAATTCCTCTATCATTGAAAATTTAGAATCCCCCCATAGTATTTCACTATCATAAAAATGACACAGTGAACATCCATGAACATAAAAACTTAAAAAAATTATTATTATTTCTGTTGAAATATTTGAAAGAGCACCATAATCTGTAAAGTGTAAAATTTATATTTTCTCCACCTCACTCCCTTTTTTTGTGTGTGGGACTGTCAGTATTAGACAAAGAAAAGGAAAAACTCTGCTTCCTACTTTAGAGGCCCAGACTCTAACTGAAGTTAATTTTTACTACGTAAGTAGTGGAGACATATTCTGCAAGGGCCATCTAATTGAAATAATTTAGTTACTCATCTTTGCAACTGTAATTGTATAAATGTCGTCCTTTAAAGACAATTCACTACAGAGAGAAAAATTGATAGTTTAGTTAATGAGGTATCAAAAGGTTGTCAGGATAAATTAGACTACATTGCAGGAATTGTATCTTTAGAATGGAATTTAAATAATAATACTTTATTATTATTATTATTATTAATCGGTGGCTAACATTTACCATGTTAGACACTTTGAACTTATTTATATGCATTCTTTAACTGTAGTGATATGTGATTGCATTATGATTTCTTAACCCAAATTCAGGTTCTCTTCCCAAAACTTATTTTTTACAGTATGATTACATATGGAAAAGTAAAAAGTATTCAGTTCTGTGAATTTTTACAAAATGGATTAATAAGACCTAGAAGATCCTCTTATGTCTCCTTTTGTCACTTTCCATCAATTTCTAATATCTTGATTAGTTTTGCCTATTTTTAAAATAGCAGTTATTGAGATATAATCACATACCCCTACATTCATTCTTTTCCAGTGTACAATTTAGTAGTTTTTAGTATATTCAGAGAGTTGTGCATCAATCAGCACTAATTCCAGAACAGATTCATGTCCCCCGAAAGAAACCGTGTTACCATTAGCAGTCGTTCCCTGCCTCTCTCAAGCCCCTGGCAACCAGTAATCTCCTTTCTGTCTCTATGGATTTGCTTGTACTGGACATTTCATACACATGAAATTTTACATTGCAGCCTTTTGTATTGTATTAGCCTTTTCACTTAGTATAGTGATTTCAAGGTTCATCCGTGTTGTAGCATGTATCAGAGATTAGCCTTTCTATAGCCAACTAATATTCCATTGTATTAGTATGTCACATTTGTTTATCCATTTACAATTTTATTGACTTTTGAAGTTTTCATACTTACTGTCTGTTATAAATAAATGTTTCTATGAAATTTGTATCTGCAAAAAAAGTCTTTTTTGCAGATATGAATTGCTCTATATAGCCATTATTAGGCTGGTACCACACTCTTGATTCCTCTAGTTTTGTAATTAATTTCTAAATCAGGAAGTATGAGTTCTTCAATTTTGTTCTTCTGTTTTTAAGAATGTTTTGAGTCTTCTGGATCCCTTGCATTTCAAATTAATTTTAAGATCACCTTGTCAAAATATCCAAAAATAGCAGTTGGAATTTTGTCAGGATTGCATTGAATCTTTAGAGCAATTTAAGGAGTTCTGCCAGCCTAGTAACATTGTCTTCAAATCTATGAACATGGGATGTCTTTACATTCATTTTGGTCTTCTTTAATTGTTTCATGTTTTGTACTTTTCAGTGCACAAGTTTTATGCATCTTTTGTTAATATTTTTAGAAGTATTTTATTCTTTTTATGCTCTTATCAATGGGATTCTTACTTTCATATTTGGATTATTCATTGTAGCTTTGCCTAATTTTCAACTTCATGTAATTGAAATAATTTTTCTTCGTGCTTTTTTTGTGCATCATTTATTTTGCTCAATACTGTTTGCAAGATGCATCTGTTACTCCATGTAGCTATAGATTGTTCTCATTGCTATATAGTTTTCCATTGTATTAATATATCACAATTTATTAATACCATCTTGATGTGCATTTGACTGGTTTCCAGTTTTGGGCTGTTTTGAGTAGAGTTACTATTAACATTCTTCTACATGACCTTAGGTGTATGCCTAGGCATAAATATTCAGCTTTTGAAAATACTGCCAGAAAGCTTTGCAAAGTGGTTGTAACAATTTACAGTTCCAGCAGCAGTGCTTTAGTTGCTTTTTATACTAAAACCACTTTGTATGAGCTATCTTTTTCACTTTTGGCATCTTTTTTCTCTCTCCCTATTTTTTTTTTAACCACTACCTATTCTCTTTTATATCGTGTTATATAAATTTTTTGCCCATTTTTTTTGAGTTATTGGTCTTTTTCATAGTGGCAGGACTTCTGTATTTGCTATAGACATAAGTAATTAAAATAGTGTGATACCAGCATAAATATAGGGAATAATTGAAAAGTAAGCCATAATGGATTCCAGAATAGCCCCTATTTATACAATGACTTATTATGTAGAAAACATGAATTGGGAAATGATGGTCTTTTCAGTAACTAATGGTGGTTTAATTGATTACCTATACGATGTGATTTTCTGTCTTATATCATGTACAAATATCAATCCAGATGGATGACCCATCTAAATGTGTAATGTAAAATAATAAAGCTTTGTGAAAAATATAGGAAAATATATTCACTGCCTTTAGGAAGTCAAAAAGTTCTTAACAGGACACAAAAGGCACTAACCATAAGTTTAAGCAATAATACATTGGACTTCATTATAAAAGTAAGAAATTGTCTTCATGAAAAGACACAAAACAGGAGATATTTTCAGTTTATGTATCTACAAGAAGACTTATTGAGAATTCAAGTTACTTTAGGTACATTATGGTAATTTTCAATATTTTCATTATAAAAGCATGTAACTACATGCTTAAAAGGATCTTTGCCTTAATTTGGCTGACCTAGGAAAATCAAGATAAAATTAATAGTATATATACCTATAGGTTTTAAATCAGTTAATTCTTATATATTGGAAATGATTGATCTAAACTGTGTATTTTTCTAAAATCCAGCATAATTACCTATAATTTAAAACAAAGAAACATTAATATTCAAAATTTTATTATTTAGTTTTTCTGTTTGTTAAATCAGCTGAAATGTTGAATAAAATTATTTTAATACCTAAATACCACTAAATTCTCAATCAAATCTGATGTGCCAAAAGATTCATATAGATACTTTTTTAGTCTAAAATTTAATCATTTTACATTATCTTTTCAAAGCTTTTTAAGGTCATGTAAGATTAAGTTAGTTTTATGTTTAAAAATATAGTAAAAAGTTAAGTAAAATTTAAAAAATCATCTTAGAAAATTCAGTCTAGTAATGCTAAGATCCTGATACATTTAATTTTAAGAATTAAATTTAGTATTTCCAAATATGTATATATACATATATATAAACATATATGCACATACACACATTTATAAACATTTTATAAATACAATTCCTAATTAAGGGTCTTTCTATTAAATTTTGATTCCAAAATGTTGGAACTCTTATTATATTATACCTGGGCTCTATCTGTTAATGTCAGTGACTGCTAATTTTTTTACATCCAGATATTTATCATATACAGTTTATTTTGATTTCAGACCTACTTTATTGACTTTCTCTTTTGAATTCAAATTGGCTTTGCTATAGTTGAGATAATTTTGGAGAACCAATTTTTAAACCTCAAAATCCTATTTGTATTACTTTTATATAATGTAAATTTTTCTGTTACTCAACTGAAAAATTGATAAAAGACTTCAGTGACAGCTGTATCATAAGACATTTTTATTTTGTTACTGCTGAATTCACACTGTCAATTTTAATGAATCCTTCCCAATTAAAATTGTGTGCATATTTTTCATGAGTCTGTAATCAATATAATCAATTATATTTTTACATAATTGCATAGATATAATTTTATCTAAGGATGTTAGAGGATTAATGATTTTTTTAATATGTTGCAGAGTTGTGAGAAGCTGGAGAATAATTTTGATGACATCAAGCACACGACTCTTGGTGAGCGAGGAGCTCTCCGAGAAGCAATGAGGTAAGTCTGGGTCACCATAGCAACAGTCACAGATGTGGTAAAGAAAAAGTCATTCTTCATTATTGGGGGAACAAATGAGTTCATTGCCACCATTCAGCTCTGTTCTCTAAGGTATTAATTTGTCAGTGGAGAGACTTCCCTTGAGGCTGTACTTTGGTTTTGAAGCTGCATAAATGTTAAGCCTCAGTGCACAGTAAAAAATGTAAATGTTTAATTTGTTACTTAAAATGCTTAAGGGGTGTCTTGTTTTATATTTATACTAAACTGTGTGATTGAATGGAAATATTGTTCATCTAAGTTCTGCCTGTATATAAAAAAATAAACACTGCAATAGTGGTTTAACTCAGTAGTATTTCCTCATAATGAATGTTTAATTTAAAAAGAGGTATTTAAAATTTCATATTCTATTAGATTTTATAGGATTGTATCATAGTATTTTTAAACTGATTTACATTTCCACACTATTCTAAAGCATATAGATTAACTTTTTTCATATAGTCTATAATAAGCTGATGGTGTTTTTCTTTTTTTCACTTTTTAACATTACTATTTCTGAATATTTCTCTGAAATTTCCCAAAACTTGGTATCTTTCTTTTTAATAACTTTTAGGAAGCAGTCCTTAAATCCTTCTGATCAAAATGAAGCAGTCTTTTTATTAGACATTAAAAATGTGTGAGAAATAAAACTCATCATCCTTAGGGCTAGAAAACAACAAATTATATAATTTTAAAAGTTATAAAGCTTCAACCTTTAAGTGGGATAATTTCTAATATATTTGTACAAAAATAGTATACCTTTATTTAACCTATGAAACTGAAATTGATTTTTAAAATATATCTTCTATTAGTGCTCATGTTTTTAGGATCTTAAATCAGGGCTAAAAATTTTTTTAAAAAGAGAAGGGATAAACCTGTGAGGCTTCCTGGAAGGATAGCTTGGGTACAGTTTTGTTATTGCTAGCACACAGTTACCATATACTTTAGTTTAGAAGCTGCTCTCATTTAGCAACCTCGCTTTTACCGTGCAAACAGCAGGGGAAAGTAATTAAATTTAATAGAAGCTGCCCTCATTTTGAAGCCACTTCTATTTAAAACCACAGGGGGAGGTAATTAAATTTAATGGAAACAGTAGCTTCTACACAAAGATACATGGTACTTCTGTATAGATGATTATGATGTCACAAAAAGTGGAATAATATATTACTAGTACTGAGAAATTACCAGCTGGAGCAAGTGAGCCTATTTTATTGTTAATGTCTTTACTAATAAAAAAAGAGGGAAAAATAAAACTGAGTACACAATAGAGAATTTGTATCCATATAAAATGCAATCAGACATTCTCAGAAAGTTAAAGTTATTGAAAAATAGTAATAAAGTAAAAATTAGGTATAAAATATATTGTGGAAAAGCCAGTGCAGAAATTATGAATGAACTGCTATTTTTCAATATGGTCTTTATCCACTATATAAAACTACCAGTTATAAATCAAACACATTATTTTTGCGTGTGCTTACTATAATAATTTTGAATATATCAAGTGTGCACACCAATATTTATTTAGAATACTACAGTTGTTCTTTATTTTTATATCTATTCAGTTTGAAGGAAACACATAGACACACAGGAAGACAAAGAGCATGCCATCTCTGAAGCTTTGAATAAAAGAATGGAGGCCCAAACATAGAAAGAATTGTAAAGGAGTAATGTCAGTGAAAATGGATGTGACTGAGGGAAACATAATGAACAAGGAAAGGACATGTAATTAGTACAGAAAATTATCAAGATAAAACAAATTGGATTTTTGGAGAACTAGGTATGAAGAGATTATTAAGTTCTGTCAAATTTTGTAATACTTAACATTATAGAAAATAACAGGATATTCTGCTTTTGAAAAATAGACATGAACTAGTGAGAAAAACAAGTATTACCTGGTTGAAGTAACCTCTCAACCACCCATGCTCTGAGATAGATCATTTAAACCAGCATTTAATTATATGGCTGGGTAAAGTACCTTGTTTACATAGGCTGCTTATTTTACATACATGCACACACATATTCATAATGTTTAGACTCACTGAACACAAATAATTTAGTAATCAAAAGCATTCAACAATTTAGCATTCCAATGGTCCCAGTGCTTTTTTTTTTTTGCTTTTGTTTTTTTTCCTTTAAAAAATGCAGCAGGAGCTCATTCTTTTACATGTGAGATTATGGAAGCATGTAAACAAACAGTTACAATGCCATGTGACCAGGTGCAAGGAAACAGTAAGGGGTCTAAAGTAAAGCAAATTTTTTCAAGTTTTTTGAATATATGTTTTCTCACATATATTCAAAACTCACATAGGCAGAATTTTTTCAGTCAATACCTCTCCTTACATGTCAGGAATCCTTGGGTGAAAACGAAGCACTATGAGGTTGGCAGGGATGATGAGAGCATCCCAGAATCTCAGAGTGCAAGAGGGGCCAGTGGGAAACTGGTGTGAATGATCTGCCTATACCTCAACACAGGGCTGGTCTCAGGGATGGAATGTGTTTGATAATTGAATTTGGATAGACTCTCTTGTATTAAGGTTCTGCTATTTCTATGAACTTAGAACTAAAGAAAGAAGGATTTCAATCTTGTAGAGTATGGACTCTACAGGCCAGTTACATAGAGCCCAGCTTGCCATGGTAAGGAATTTAAATTATTTCAGGGCATCATTGTGGTTTTTAAGGAAAGGGATGACATGATTAAATATAAAAACTATGGAGATAATTGCACAGTGTTGTAGAATTCTAATGGGAAGAAATAATATAGAAAGAACAATCATTTATGTATTCAATAAACATTTATTGTGTTTCTGAATATGCTAGGTATGAGGGTTACAGACATAAGTAAGAGTCCCTAACTTCTAGCACAAAAGTCAAATGCTTGATATGAAGACTCAGCACCCCAGTAATTGAGTGTTTGTTTCCCTAGTCCCTAGAATTCTGTGGTAGCTTTTCTGTTGGTCCATGGGCATGGTGTAGCTTTGCCAAGTGAGTATCCTCTTCTCTCACTAGTTTAACCTCTGCAGAGGACTCAGGTGTTTCCAGGCACTCGCAGTGGTGCTCTCCTGCTGAATATGTCTAGCCTGGAGATGCTGGAGAAGAACTGGACCAAATCTGAAGATTGACATTTTGTGGCTAGCTGTTTGGGGCCTACCACCAAGTTGGGTAGATTCTCTTGTATTAAGGTTCTACTTTTTTTATGAACTTAGAACCAAAAAAAGGAGGATTTCAATCTTGCTTAGTTCTGTGCCACCTCATTCAGTCCCTCTTTGTGGCCAGTCTTTGCCATGCAGTCTTAACCCCAAGTCCCACTCATCCCCTGCCCCAATCCCAGATGTGAGGATCTGATCCCAGACATGAGGACTGGTAGCCAGCTATCTAAAAAGTACAAGGGGCTATAACCTATTCTGGAATGTGCTGGGTAAATAAAGCATATATTTAAAAAGCTTCAGCACGGCAATGGAAACTATCAACAAAATGAAAAGGCAACCTACTATATGAAAGAATATATTTGCAAATCATATATCTGATAAGAGGCCAACATCCAAAATATATAAAGAGCTCATACAATCCAACATCAAAATAACAAATAACCCAATTAAAAAATGGACAGAGGACCTAAACAGATGTTTTTCTAACAAAGACATATAGATGGCTGACAAGCACTTGAAAAGATGTTCAACATTACTAATCATTAGGGAAATGCAAATAAAAACCACAATGATATATCACCTTACACCAGTCAGAATGGCCACTATCCAGAAGACAAGAAATAAGAAGTGTTGGCAAGGATGTGGAGAAAGGGGAACCTTCCAACACTGTTAGTAGGAATGTAAATGATTTAGCTACTGTGGAAAATGATATGGAGATTCTTCAAAAAATTTAAAAAGAAGTACCACACCATCCAAGCAATCCCACTTCTGGGAATTTATCTGAAGAAAACATAATCATTAATTTGAAAAGGTTTTTGCAAACCTATGTTTATTGAAGCATTATTTACAATAGCCAAGACATGGAAGCAATCCAAGTGCCCATCGAGAGATGAATGGATAAAGAAAGTATGGTACATATACACAATGGACTATTACTCAGCCATAAAAAAGAAGAAAATCTTGCCATTTCTGACAATGTAGATTGACCTACAGGGTATCGTTCTAAGTGAAATAAGTCAAATAGAGAAAGACATACCATATGATTTCACTTATATGTGGAATCTAAAACAAACAAAAAAGAAATAGACCCATAAATGTGGACAGCAGACTGTTGATTACCACAGGAGAGGTTACCATGGGTAAAGTAAGTGAAGGAGATAAAGAGGCGCAGACTTCAAATAGTAAAATAAAGTAGTCATAGGAATCAAAATACAACATAGAAAATGTTACTGATAATGTTGTAATATCTTGGTATGTTAATGGGAGTAACTATACTTACTGTGGTGAACATTTAATAAAGTATATATTTATTGAGTCACTGTATTGTATATCTGAAACCAGTATAATATTGTATATCAACTATATTCAATAAAAATAAAATAGTTAAAAAAAAAAGTATGTGTCTGATTAAGTTTTAGCTCATACCCAGAATGGGAATAAGTACTTAAAAAGTTTATTTTAGTAGCAGAGTGGAGGGTATACAGTAAAGGGAATGAGAGAGTTAGAGAAATAAGTGCCCTCAGTAAAATGAAGGTAGAAGGGTGTAGAGGCCAACAAGTGGTGTGTGTTTGAGAAATGTAGAAATATTTAAAATAAAGATCTGATGAGACTTTGTGACTTCACTTCATTAAATCATAAACCTGATTTAATCTGTGTTGCTCTATTTTAAAGATTTTAAAGTTTTCTTACGCTTTTAGAATAAGGTCTAATTAATATGTGTGCCCTACTACCTAGTAAACCCCATGAGGGTAGGGGAATTGCTATTTTACTCTCATTTGTATTAGCTTTACTGTACTATTAGCATATAGTAGGTGCAAAATAACTATTTGTGGAATTCTTGATAATGATTAAGTAAGAAGAAGGAGACTTACCAAAGGCAAGTCGAATGTTTTTATTTTGAGTATTTGGATATTTATTAATTGAGATAGGGAGAGAGAACAAAGAAGATGATTAAGGAAGAATTTTGTTTTCAGATGAATTTGAGACAGCTGTGGCAAATGTGTAAATTTGCAATAAGCAGAGGGAAAATACAATTATGCAACTCAGGAAAAAGACTGGGGGCTGATGTGTACTTTGGGACTTGGTAAGTATTTTGATACTTGCAACTATAGGAAACCATGAGACTTCTAAGCATAGTGCATTTAATCAGAAAGGAGGAGTCTAACCAGTCTAAGAAAATATTTGGCTTAGAAAAATATGTGTCAGAAGAAAATACACTTTGGGATTTAAAAATTCTGAATAACCTTCTCCAACAGAGTAAGTTGGGACTGTAATATGGTGTATGCAAGAAAAAAAGTGTGGGTGGCCTTCCTGCCCAGTGTTCTGTGGCTCATGGTGATGTATAAAGTAGTGCTGCCCTGTAGAACTTTATCTGAACTGGAAAAAAATTCAGTCTCTAGTAAAAATGTTCTGTATCTATGCAGTTCAGTATGACTGACAGCCACTGGCACATCTGAATGGTGGCTAGTATAACTGAATAACTGAATATTTAATTTTATTTAATTTTTATTAATTTAAATGTGAATAGCTGCATGTGGTTAGTGGCTATAGTTTGGACAGCATCCCCCTGGGAGGATGTTTCTGAGTTGCTAACATGACATTTAACTGTCTCTCACTGATGGGGTTCTCAGGGGAGCAGTGAGGGTAAGGCTGAACCACACTCACACATGCCACACATCTATATCACATGCTTTCTCTGAAACTGAAGAGTAAAAGGTGGGTTCATAGCATAGTAGTGGATGTAAAACCAAAATCAACAAGAATGACTTGATATGGAGGAGGCAAAGTAACTATTACTCTCTAAAGGCATGACTTAGAGGTAGGAAGCTTAAGAGAAGTAACAACAATACATTCTAGGAATCAGTAAAATAATTTAGTAATGTGGTCAGATTCAAGAGAAATACTGAAATTCATGAGTTTTTCTATATATTACTTACAACCACTTATGTAATTGGTTACCTAACCGGTTAGGCTAATGGTTGTTATTGATAGTAGATCCTATGAAATCGTTATAAAGTACTTCAAATCACTTAGGACTTGTTGAATTACTCAGTAAATAGTGTAAGAGGCAATCGTTTTGCTGTTTGGAAAAATAAATCACTTTATATTTTCACCACACATGTGCTAAAATTAGTTTCATTGTATCTTAAAGAGCTAAATGAAATTAAACAGCCAAAGTCTCCAGTAGGTGATGGAAGTGACTAGCCATCCTGGAATGGTTTTCATAGGGAAAGAGGTGATAAGTTAAAAAGCAATTGAAGAAATCACTAAACTTTGAGTGCATTAAAAAAAAAAAAGCTTCTGTACATAGAAAAAATCAAAATTAAGAGAGCATCAGTGTAGTGAATTGCCTTGGGTTAAGAGATTAAAAAATATTAGAAGGTCAATAGATAATTGGCAAAGTATGATTAACAAAGGCTTGAAAATATTCTGCTCAACTGGTAAACAAAATATAAATTAAATTACGTAAAAAAGTATGAAATTCTTGGTTGTTGACTTTACTGCAATTCAGTAACGGGAGAAGTTTTTTTTGAATGCTAGTGATGGAAATGCTAAGAGAGCCATCCTCTCATTCTTAGAGCTCAAGGAGTGGAAATTATGCTGTATTAAGGAAGGAGTACACCAGTAAGTACTGAGCCTTAAAAAAATATATAACCTTTTTCATATTACTTTGATTTTCTGCAATATATTATGCAGAAGACACAGAAACTATGCGCAATCCAAAAGGTTTCGTCAAACTATGGAATATAAGAGTAAACAAATTGTATAGGAACTAATTTTCTAGTATTATGGGAACAAGAAAATCAAGATTTTATATGTATATGTGTTATATTATTTTAAACATACATATAATACATATATCTTATATATATTTATATATACTTGTATGTGTAATATAAACATATATTTATAATATTATATATGTTTTATACACACATACACACACATAATGGTACATGGGACATTTTAAAATTACATCTGGATCTTTAGCACCGTGTTTTTACTGACACAATAATCTTCATGTTAAAATGTTCCATTTCTAAAAAGAGTCCAGGATACAAAATTGCATGCAGAACATGATCTCCACTGAATAAAAGAGTGCAGAGAAAACATATAGGAATAAAATGTACCCAAATAGTTAGTACATTTGAGCGATGGGCTTACAGATACTTTTTCCAGGCTTACACTTTTCAATTTTTCTGTTTTCTACAATGGAAACATATTATGTATGATTAGAAAAATAATGAAGTGAGAAATGAAAAAATTGAAAGAACAAAATATGAATACCAGGGTACATGGTAAAAATCAGATTTTAGACTCCAACTGTGATTTAGGTAAATTAATATTTTTTGTCTTTTTGTAAACTAGGGTCAAAAACTAAATAGGATTGATATAAAGAACAATGATAATATAGTAGTGAATGCTTTTTAACTTATGAAACATTAATAAAATGAAGATAGAAAATATTAAAATGTTTGTATACAAGTCTTCCTTAGCCCTTAGAATAAAATCTAAACATCAAAGATTAAAGTGGGACCTTTTTAACATTGTATTTTTGTCCCCCTTTCAGTTCCAGAGCCAGTAGTGGACCATATGTAGAACATACATGAAATTGGAGAAAAGGGAGTGTCAAATTTTGAAAAAGAAAAGAGAACATGTGGTGTATAGTTCATTAAGAAAAAAAAAAGTAAAAATACTATCTGAAGCTTTTTGATGACTTAATAGAGAAAAACATAGATTGGTTAAATATATGATATACCTCTATAGTAACAATATAAATCACATTTTTGGAATACAAACACTGCTCATTAGTGGTTAGTATTTATCTGCAGAGACAAATTTACTTAATGAGAATGATTATATTTAGACTGTTGTTACAGAGGTGAACTACCAACACTAGTTCTTTGAAATCTAGTCTTTTTTGCTTGGCTTTGTCACGTGTTAGGAATTCTGTCACTAGATGGTGATATTGAGTTGCACAGTTTATGTTCTTGGCTTTTTTTCTGGTGTGTGTAATAGTGATTGTAGTTGTGCCATAAACCCGCCATTCATACTGAGTTAAAATAATGTATAACTATGCAAACTTGGAGAATAGTTTTAACATATACATGACATTCTAAACATTATTTAAGTCGAAAGGTTAAAATTGCTTAAAAGTGCTTGTTTCTTTACTTCAGAATAATAGACTTTGAGAGGTAGAAGGAATATAAATAGCAATATGAACTTTTCATTGAAAGACTGAGGTCTGAAGAGAGATTCAAAAACATTTATAAGAGGTATTTTTCAGTTTTTCTCTTCTAGATGTATTAGTCTAAAAAATGCATCTTTAATTTGACTCCTCTGTTAATATCCAGTGGTTCCAGGGCTGTTTACCAACTGATCTAAGAGTTGTGTTACTGTTGGTACCTAGGTATTGATTTAGTTGCTTGCGGTTTTATTGTTTGTTTTATTAATCTTGCACCTCTTGCTAAGCATAGTGGTTAAACTACACTGATATTTCTTTAACTGGTACCTCTACATGAACTGGACCAAAAGACTGTCTCAATGAATAATTTTCCCCATCTGAGACTTGAAGTAAGAATAGTGTCATTATCCTACATAGTTTTATTCTTGTATAGAAGTTTGGTTGTGTGTGTACATATATTGCATATGTTTAATTGCGTGTTTGTGTATTTCTGTCTCTGTTTCTATCTCTACCTTTACCTCTATCTCTGTCTAAACTTCCTCCTCCCAGTCAAGGAAATCTTGCGGTGTGACAGTGTTAGGAATTTGGAGATCCTTTCGCTTTTCAAAGATATCTATTAGGATTACAAAGATTTATGTACAGTGAGATATGATGAAATTCTTTTATAATATTTAAAAGGTGGAGGAGGAGGAGAAGGCAACCTAAATATTTGTGAGTAGTGAATTGAATACGTAGTTTAGAAAACAAATGTAAGGCATGAGAAAATTGAAGTGGCATTGAAGAAAAATGTAAAAAATAAAATGAGGAAGTATTAATAAAATACTTCTAGTGAAAACAGCAGGTTGTTTAAAAGTGTGGAAAGTAAATACAATTTTTTAAAAATCCTGAATTTTATATCATGAAATCAATGATTACAGATGATTTAACATTTGTAACATATTTTTTGTTTTCAAAGTTCAAAAAAATATAAATTGATTTTATAATCATAAATGCCCATGTATGTGTGTGAATACATGTGTGTTTTTTAACTACATGAAAAGTTTGACTTGTGAAATTGTATTCAGAAGCAATGTGTTAGCTTTGTGCTTTAATCAGATTTATTGATCCTATCATAATTCTATTTCTTCAAGTTTTCTTTGATTAAGTGGATGAGCAGGAATCTCTAGCAAGTGACCCAAATCAGCAGATTAAAAGAGCATTGTCTTTTCTTTGATGGCAAAAACATCTTTTCTTTATCATTTCTGTATAGAGAGGCAATTCCACCATGCCTACAGTTTTGGGGCCTGGTTTTGGTTTATATCACTAGCCAGATGGGTAGGGCAACCCGGCTGAATATCTTTGATTTTATGAAATCTAAAGACAAAAGCATGCCATTACTTTTTCTAGGGAATGATAATGCAACTACTATAATAAATATCAATAGAATGGCTCATAGAAAAGGTAGGTTAAGCATTAGGAAAATACTTAATTACATAAAATATATGTGATTAATTGTATTTAATATACTATGTAATTAAGTTTATGTAATTATATAATATGAATATATGTGTATATGTACACACATTTTACACAGACATGTATGCACACACACATGTGCACCCATGTGTTTGGTTTGTAGTAAAAAATCTTCTGTTGACCACATAAATTAGAAATGTTACTTTCATTCACTCCATGGGTGAGTGAAAGCAGTTTGTCATTTAGTTTCATATGGGCCAAAGCTTAATTTTTCACTATTTGTGGGGAATAGAAGTAAAGTCCTATATTAATTCTCACTAATGTTTAATAGAACCAAATATATAGTAAGCATTAAAACTTCTGGATTACTTACGGTTTGGTAGCAATTGGCATAATATATGATTTGGAACTATGTTAAATTACAACCTTTCTCTGTACCTTGAACTTCAACTGGAAGTTGAATGTGAGAAATATTGATTACATATTCATCAGCTACAAATTTTATGAAACAATAGCATAAATAAAATAAGGCATAGTTTAATAATTCAGTTACATATATACACACATATATGTAATATAATATATATATAAATGCATTGCCATTTTCATTGATCTAAGCATTGGTTCACTCAACCTGATGTCTGCTATGTGCTAGACAATGCAGAGAAAAAACAAATTAATATTGTAACTGCCATTTTATGACAACTTGATATATTTAGAATAATAAAACCAGAAAAGAAAATACGTATTGTTAGTATATTGGATGTTTCTACTTAAAACAACAGCATTAGCAACAACATAAATAAACAGAATTTGGTCAAGTTTAAAAAAATGCATTTTTTTTTTTAGCAGCTAAAGATTGTGTATTAAAGTCTTGAGAAATGGGATACAGCCTTTGTTTTGCTTCCCAAGAAAAGTGCCGAGCTAAGTCTTACTCTAGAATGCTTACCGTTTTAGATACAGACTTTGAATGAGCAGCTAATAGCTAAAATTATTTAGGAGATAAAAATTGGTACTGTGAGGATTAGCTTTAATTTTAAGTATCCATAATTGAAGTGCCATATTATGATTTTAATGTTATGATAATCTTGTTAACAAGCTGTTGTGTATATACTATCATATTTTAATGTAGTTGCAAAGCTTAAGTAAACCATAAAGTAAATTGCTTTTTGAAACAGGCTTTTACGAGTGGAAAATTAGTGGTTTACATGTTTTGAATACATATTTTGTAATTATATTTGGCATTTCTACAACTTAAGAAGAATAATAGGATATGTTTATAAGATAATACATTGTTGTTTATTAGTACATTGGCATATTTTGTTATTGCCCATTCTAATTAATTTGAGTTCATTCTACATATACACTACTATAATAGCTTTCTTTTCTTGGCTTTTTATTTTTCTGTAATAGTCTTCTCCTCTGGAAGCAGTTTACTTATGCTATTTCTCCTTTCTCATATATCAGCACATTTAACAGAAATTAGTACCTTTCTTTATCCAATATTTCTACAGGTTATTATGATGCATACAAATTCCATCCATTGAGAGTGTTTTTGTTTATTCTTGGGGAAAAAAACGCTGTCCTATTCTGACAATTGTAAAAGAGCTATTAAGTTAGATTTACTTTTTCTGTATTTGTTATTTCTATTGGCAAAGCATGATAATTTGATAGTCTAAAGCAGAAGCAGGCAAACATTTTTTGTAAAGGTCCAGATGGTAAATAGTTTGGGCCTTCTGGGTCATATGGTCTTTCTTGCAGTTACTCAGTTCTACTGATACGGTGTGAAGCAGCCACATAGATAATATGTAAACTAATGGGTGTGGCTACAGTGATGGGGCTGTGTTCTAATAACATTTTATTTATAGAAACAGGCAGCCAGCTGGATTAATACTATGAGTCATAGTTACTGGCCCCTAGTTCAGAGCAAACCTGATATAAATCAACTAAGATAATGCAAAGTATTGTTTTGTAAACATAATGTGAATTTGTGATTATCTCTTATAGATAAATACTAAAAAATATTATGAAGTTCTCCCAATTTTAACATGACTGTAGAACATTTACTAAGGTGTCATATTTCCCAATTTCTAGTCTGCTCCTTGAAATTGAATATTACATTCCCTAGATTACTCATTGAGGTAAACAAGCATCATTAATAATTAAGTTACCAATTACAGTTGCAAAATCACCAATATGTAACCAACATGTGGTATCAGTATCAATGCCACTGAATCAATTAACATTAATTTGTTCTTGGTTTATAGTTAAAATGTGGACTAACCACTGAGTAACCATCAACATTATGAGACAGTATAATGTTATTCTACAGTTTGACACTAGTTTACCACAATATGGTACTTAAAAAACTATAACATTGTGATAGTTTATCAATTTTCTTTATAAACAGATGAGTAGTCATGGCATCTACTAAAATACATATATGATATCTGATATTGATTGGAAAATATTGATTGTGATGTGTTCTTTGGTTCATTACTTTAACTCCTTTATGAAGTTTTATATCCATACGGCTATCTAAGGAATTGTCTCCATTTCAGGAATTAAATTAATCAGTGTTTAATAAATCAGTGAACAGTGAATATTTTTAGTCTAGTACACAGTGTTTTTAAGGATTAAACGAGATGCCACATTGGACCGACTGTTCTTTTTACAAAATGCTCTTGATGTTTAAAATCATCTTTCTGGTATTTTCCCAGGAGCCTTCCCAGAAATTTAGTTTAATTTACTACATTTCTTAACTATTCCCTACAGTCCTCCCCCACATAAGGGTGATTACTTTGGCTGGTGAATAGAAGACATAGTAGTAGTCATTTTTACAAATCTTTTGCAATATCAACTTCTATCAAGTTTTACTGGAAAGGGGTGTTTGTCATTGGACCACAGAGGTAATACTTTTAGTTGATATTGGTGCTGTGTTTACAAACCAATTATCTTACCAGTATTTTTTTCTATCTTTCAGAAGAGGTTAGAGTAATTTCTTTTTTTTTTAGATGGGGAAGAAAAATGATTTACAATAAGGTTAAATTACTTACTGGTATTATATTTGTCATTGTCATATTTTTCCTTCATATTTCATTTCTTCCTTCATCCCCTTAGATGTTGTTTGTAATTTCATATTCTGTAAGGGAATATTGCTTGAGACATTTTTCACCTAGGGGTAAGAATTGTGTTGAAATTTAAGCAGTTTAGATGAAAAAGCTGTTTGGGGAATCCGATTTTTTTCTTTTTAACAGTGAAACAAGGATAAGAAAAATTTTCACTTTAAAGAAAAAAATTACTAATTTTGACACATCATTATAGTTAAATGACTGTGAATAAGATATATTAACTAATATAAAAAACATTAGTTAGTTTGAGCCAGTCACTACCATTAATTGAAGCCTGAGAATCATTCCTTGAGTTGGGTCATTCCATTAAAATGAAAGTTTATTATTATTTGATATTAATGTAAGACTTGTCTTGCAATTCATAGTTGTTCAGGATTATTCTGCTCATCTGAAATTTTTAGTGAATCAATTATGCTTTCAGTACTTTCAACAAAATATCTACATGTTTTTAAGGACCATGACAATTATTTTGTCACATATATTTCTATAGATGATAGAGTTTTTCCAGAAGGATAACTTGACTATGAATAAACACTGTTTGCAACCTGTAATGATATGAGTGAACTAAGATTTTTTAGACAAATCTAAATTATTTCAAGCCTCTTGATTATTTACTTTTTGTCTGCTTATATATAGCAATGAATGTATTTTAAATATGATGATACATAGAAATACTGTCTTTAAGAATTATAAAAATCTTATTAAGACCCATGAATAAATTCCTTAAACTGTTTCACTTTTTATCCTCATAAGTATGTAGTATGGTGGGTTATTTGGACTTGACTAAATCTTGGCTGTTGTGTTACTGTTCAGTTTTTAAAATGCACTTTGGAAAAAACCCTCAGTGTTTGAAAACATACATGTTAAAAATACACATAAAACGTGTACATTACAAACACACACACATGTTCCTCATAGCATAATTGAAATTGAATATATTTGAATATCTTACCACATCCTAGGTTTATCTTTAGTTCTATAGAAATTGATTGAAATTATCATATATGTTTACTAAAAACAAAAGTAGGTAAACCTTTTTCTCTTCTTGATTATTCAATTCAGTTCATTTGGGGCCTGCCAAATACCAAGCACAGGTGGGTTGCCAGAGTGGAAAATGAGCAGTCCTCAATATCTGTTTTCAAAGAATAGTGCTCATGAGTGGATTTAATAATGAAAGGGGTGGCTTTTTGGAAGTGTTTCACTGGAAGCCAGTGATGTGCATAAAATTGTGTAAATCGTTAGCATGCCCTTTTTTTTTTAGGTATAATTGACATATTAGATTCAGGTGCACAAAATAATGATTTATATTTGTATTCACTGTGCAGTAAGTCTAGTTTACCCTGTCAACCAATAAAGATATACAGCATGCAATACAGTGTTCCTCTCTATGGTCACCATGCTGCACATTACATTCCTTATTTATTTTATGACTAGGAGTTCATTTATCTTGACTATCTTCTCCTATTTCATCCACCCTTCAAGCCCCCTCACCTCTGGTAACCACCAGTCTGTTCTCTACATCTATAAGTTTTCTTTTGTTTGTTCATTTGTTTTGGAATTTTAGATTCCATACAAGAGTGAAATCATACAATATTTCTCTTTCTCTGACTTATTTCACTTACAATACCCTCAAGGTCCATCCATGTTGTCACAAATGGCAAGATTTTATTCTTTTTTATAGATGAGTAGTATCCCTGTGTGTGTGTGTGTGTGTGTGTGTGTGTGTATAACATATCTTCTTTAACCATTCATCCATCAATGTACATTTTGGTTGTTTCCATATCTCAGATATTGCATATAATGTTGCAGTGAGCATAGGGGTGTGTATATCTTTTTGGATTAGTGCTTTTATTATCTTCAGATAAAGAGTCAGAAATAATATTGGTGAATCATATGGTAGTTCTATTTTTAGTTTTTTGATGGGTTTTCATAGTGGCTGCACTCATTTACATTCTCACCAATGTTGCATGAGGGCTCCCTTTGCCCCACTTTCTTACCAATACTTGTTATTTCTTATCTCTTTGATAATAGATTCTGCTAACATTTTGACGGGTGTTAGCAGATACCTCATTTTACATTTGCATTTCCCTGGTGATTACTCATGTTGAGCATCTTTTCCTGTGCCTGTTAGCCATGTAGATATGTTCTGAGTAAAACATCTTTTCATATCCTCTGTTCATTTTTTAAATTGACTTGTATGAATGTTTTATGTATTTTGAATATATATTTTGAATATAAACCTCTTATCAGAGGTATGATTTGCAAATATTTTCTCCCATTTATTAGGTTGCCTTTCTATTTGGTTGATGATGTCCATTGCTGTGCAGAAGCTTTTTAGTTTGATGTGGTTCCATTTGTTTATTTTTGTTTTTGTTGCCATTGCCCTTGGAATCATATCCAAAAAATATTGCCAAAAGCAATGTCAGGGAGCTTACTTCCAAAAGATTTCTGTGGATTCTTGTCTTATATTCGAGCCTGTAATTCATTTTGATTAATTTTTGTGTATGGCATAGGATAGTGCTTGAGTTTCATTCTTTTGCATGTGGCTGTCCAGTTTTCTCAGCACAACTGAAGTGACTGTACTTTCCCCATTGTATACTCTTTGCCTCCTTTGTCATCAATTAATAGACCATATATACATGAGTTAATTTCTGGGCTCTCTATTCTGTTTCATTGATCTATGTGTCTGTTTTAATGCCAGTATGATACTGTTTGATTATTTAGCTTTGTAATATAATTTGAAATCAAGGAGCTATTGCCTACAACTTTGTTCTTCTTTCTCAAGATTGCTTTGTCTATTTGTAATATTTGGTGGCTCCATATAAATTTTTAAATTGAGGATTGTTTATTCTATTTCTGTGAAAAATACCACTGGGATTTTGATAGAAATTCCATTAAATAGATTGCTTTGGGTAAGATGGACATTATAATAATATTAATTCTTCCAATCTATGTACACAGAGCATCTTTCCATTTATTTGTGTTTTCTTTAGTTTCTTTCATAAATGTCTTAGTGTTTTCATAGTACAGGTCTTTCACATCCTAGGTTAAATTTATACTTATGTGTTTTACTCTTTTTGATGCAATTGTAAATGGGATTGTTTTATTAGTTTATCTTTTTGGTAATTCATTATTGTACACAAATGCAACATTTTTTTGTATATTGATTTTGAATCCTGTAACTTTACTGAATTTGTTTATTAGTTCTTACAGTTTTTTGGTAGTATCTTTAGAGTTTTCTACATATATGATTATCTTGTCTGCAAGTCAGCAATTAGTGAAACTTTTACTTCTTCTTTTCCAATTTGAACGCCTTTTATTTATTTATTTATTTTCTTGAATAAGTGCTCCAGCTAGAAACTCCAATACTATGTTGATTAAAAGTGGGGATAGTGGTCATCTTTGGTTATTGATCTTGGAGTAGAATAACACTGAGTATGATGTTAGCTTTGGGCTTCCCAATATGGCCCTTTTATTGAGATACATTTCCTTCATATTCACTTCATTGAGAGTTTTTATCATAAGATTGATGCTGAATTTTGTGAAATGCTTTTCCTGCATACATGGAGATAATCATGTTATTTTATTTTTCATTTGTGAATGTACTTATCTTGCTTATTGATTTTTGGATTTTGAACCATCTTTGCATCCCTAGAATAAATTCCACTTGATCATGGTAAGTGATCCTGTTGAATTTGGTTTAATAATGTTTTGTTGAGGATATAATTATATAATATTGAGGATTTTTGCATCTGTGTTCATCAGGGATACTGGTCTGTAATTATCTTTTTTTGTGGTATCATTGTCTGTTTTTGGTATCATGATAATATTGGCTTTGGAAAATGAATTAAGAAGTGTTCCTTCTTCAACTTTTGGAAGAATTGGGCTATGGTAGGATAAAATCTTCCTTGAATGTTTGGTAGAATTCACTAGTGAAGCCATCTGGTCCTGGATTTCTGTTTGCTGGGAAGTTTTTGATTATTGACTCAATCTCTTTACTAATTAATTATCAGTCTATTATGATTTTCTGTTTCTCCATGGTGGAGTCTTAGAAGAGTATATGTTTCTGGGAATTAATCCATTTCTTCTAGGTTATCTATTTTATTGACATTTAATTTTTCATAATAGTCCTTTATATTTCTCTTGTGTATGTTATAATGTCCCCTCTTTCATCTCCAGTTTTATTTGAACCCTCCTTCTTTTCTTAGTGAGTCTGGCTAAAGATTTATTAATTTTGTTTATCAGTCCAAAGAACCAACCTTTAGTTCCATTGATTTTTCTATTGTTCTTTTAGTCTCTCTTTCATTTCTTTCTTCTCTGATATATATTTTTCCTTCGAACAAAGCCCTACGAATTTTGGGCTTTGTTCCTTTTTTGCTCTAACTTTTTGAGGTGTAAATGTAGATGATTTATTTGAGGTTTGTTTTGTTTCTTGAGGCAGGCCTGTATTGCTATGAACTTCCCTCTTAGTACTGCTTTTGCTGCATCCCATAGATTTTTTTGGTATGTCATGTTTCTGTTTTCATGTGTCTGAAGGTGCTTCTTAAATTTCTCCTTTGATTTCTTCTTTCATCATTGGTTGTTCAGTAGCACATTGAACCACCATATGTTTGTGATTTTTTTCCAGTTTTCTTTTTGTTACTGATTGCCAGTTTCCTATCATTGTGTTCTGAAGAGATGCTTGATATGATTTCAGTCATAAATTTATTGAGACTTATTTTGTGTCATAACATAGGATCTATTCTGGAGAATGTTCCATGTACACTTGAGAAGAGTGTGCATTTTGCTGCTTTTGGATAGACTGTTCTGTGTATATCTTTAAGTCCATTTTGTCTACTGTGTTGTTTAAAGCTGATGTTTCCTTATTGATTTTCTGCCTTGATGATCTATTCATTGGTAAAAGTGGATTATTAAATCTCTTACTATTATTGTATTGCTGTTGGTTTTTCCCTTTAGGTCTGTTAACTCCTGATTCCTATATTTAAGTGCGCCTTTATTAGGTGGATAAATATTTTAAAATGTTGCATCTCACTGGATCAACTGTTTTATCATTGTATAATGTCCATCTTTGCCTTTTATTACAGTCTTTGCCTTAAGTATTTTTTGTCTGATATAAGTATAGTCACTGTGGCTTTCCTTTAGTTTCCATTTGCATAAAACATCTTTTTTTCATTCCTTCATTTTCAGTCTATGTGTGTCCTTACATCTGAAGTGAATCTCTCATAGGCAACATTTAGATGGGTACATTTTTAATCCTTTCAGCCACTGTATTTTTATCCAATCATCCAGTCTTTTGATTTTTAGATAAGTGCATACTGCCTTATTGATCGTTGTTTTATGTGTGTTTTGTAGTTCCTCTCTGGTCTTTTCTTCTGCGCTCTTCCCTTGTGGTCTGATGCCTTTCTTTAGTGTCATGTTTAGATTCCACTAATATATAATCTTTATATATTATAGAGATTTGCTATGTGGTTACTACAAGGCTTATATATATTAGCCTATACTCATCTATTTTAACTTGACAGCAAGTTAAGTTTTATTTTTTCCATTTTTTATTGAAATATAGTTTATATATAATATTATATTGGTTCCAGATGAATGAAGTGATTCATCATTTATACACATTACTAAATGCTCACCACGATAGAGTAGTTACCATCTGTCACCAAAGATATTACAATATTATGAGCTATATTCCCTATGCTATACTTCCATCCCATGACTAAATTATTTTATAATTTGAAATTTGTACCTGTTTATCCCCTTCACCTATTTCACTCCTCCGAACTGACCTCATGGTAGTCAACTGTCCATTCTTTGTTAATAAGTAATTTTTGTTTCATTCGTGTGTTTATTTCATTTGTCAGATTTCACATATAAGTTAAACTATACAGTATTCATCTTGCCCTGATTGACTTTTCATTTTGTGTAATATCCTCTAGGTCCATCCATGTTGTCACAATTAGTAAGATTTCTTTATTTTTTATGTTTATAAAATATTCCATTGTATATATGTACCATATTTTCTTCAACCATCTATTGATAGATGCTTTGGTTTCTTCCACATCTCAGCTATTATAAATAATGCTGCAATAAACGTAGCAGTGCATATATATTTTTTGAATTAATGACTTTTTTTTCTTTCAGTGGATTCCCAGAAATGGAATTGCTCTATTTTTAGTTTTTTGGAAAACCTCCATACTGTGATAGCAAGTTAAGTTTTGATACATTCTAAAATTCTACATTTTTATCCCACTCCCACCTTTTATGTTTTTGATGTCATATTTTACATATTTTATTGTATGTATCCTTTAATTGTTGTAGATATGGTTGATTTTTACAATTTTTATCTTTTAACCTTAATCCTAGCTTTAGTGATTAGTCTATTACTTTAACTATACATTATATTTACCAGTGTGATTTTTTACTTTCATGTGTTTTATTGTTACTGATTATTGCCCTTTTTATTTTCCAGCCTAAAGAAATTTCTTTAACATTTTTGTAATGCTAGTTTAATAATGACGAACTCCTTTAGCTTTTGCTTATCTGGAAAACTCTTGATATCTACTTCAATTCTGAATGATAATCTAGCCAGGTAGAGTATTACAGGTTGGAAGTTTATCTCTATCAGCACTTTGAATATATTGTCACTCCCTTCTGGCCTGCAAAACTTCTGCTAAAAATCTGCTAATAGCTTTATAGCAGGTTCCCTTGTAAATAACAAGTTGTTTTTTTTCTTGCTGCTTTGATTCTCTCCTGATCTTTATCTTTTGCCACTTTATTTATAATGTGTCTTAGTGTAGATCTCTTCATGTTCATCTGTTTTAGAACTCTGTGGTTTTCTCGATCTGAATCTGGATTTCTGAGTCCTTCTCCAGGTTAGGGAAGTTTTCAGCCATTATTTTTTCAAAGAAAATTTCTGCCATTTCTCTGTCTCTTCTCCTTGTGGTACTCATATCATTATTTTTTGTTTTGTTTATTAACTTTTTGCTGCCCTGGATGAGTTAGTTCTATTGCCCTGTCTTCCAGATCACTAATCCTTTCCTCTGCTTCATCCTGTCTGCTGTTGAATCCCAGTAGTGTATTTTTCAGTTCATTTATTATATTCTTCACCTTTTTGCTTTCCCTTTGGTACTTTCTTATATTTTCTTGAAGTTATCTCTCTGTTCAACCATTCTTCTGAGATTGGTGAGCATCTTTAGGACCATTACTTTGAACTATTTATCAGGGAAATTACCTATCTCCATTTCATTAAGGATTTTTTTCTGGGGTTTTATCTTATTCTTTCATCTGTCATATATTTTTCTGTTTCCTTATTTGGTTTGACTTTCTGTTTTTGTTTCTATCTATTAGGCAAAACAGCTACCTTTCACAGTCTTGAAAGAGTGGTCACAGGAAAACTGAAGTTATGTTTCAGTGTACTGTCTGTGTAGTGCCCAATGTGTGGTAGGCTGCCAAGGAACTGTCTATTGTTTCAGTTCTTTGGGGCTCCAAAATCCAAGTCCCCCAGCCACCAGAGTTAGGCATTCTGTGCCCCCTGTGTAACTGTGTGTGCCTACTGGGGTTAGTGGGGTTGGGATGCAGGAGCAATTGGGCTCTGACAAAAATTGCTCATTGGATTCAGTGTAGAAAGGCCACTGGAGAACACCAAAATGATCCTGCCTTCTGAGTTTAACTTTTGTAACTGCAGGAGAATGTGGGGCCAGAACAATTCTGCCCATTGAGTTTAGTGTAGTGGAATTGCTTGGGAGCATAAGGTTGGGCAAGTTGTGCTAATGAGGAAGAAGGAGAGTGCAAAAATGGTGCCCACTAGTGCTGGCACTAGTAAGGTAGAAGGAGAGTGCAAAAATGACTCCTGACAGCACCTCTGTCCCTGGAGAGAGTTCTAACAAACTCCTACCCCCTGTCAAACCCTATATGATTTGCCAGTGAATCTCTGTCATTTGGTGCAGGTGGTCCAGGTGCTTTTCAATCTGCTGTTTTTATGCTGGGTCCTGGGGAATGTGAATCTGTGCACAACCTTAAGAGCAGAATCTCAGTTTCCTAGAGTCCTTTGGGGTCTCTGGGGAAGTAAGCTCAGATTTTGAAGCCAGATTTTGGGGGGTCTCATCTCTTTGGTGCTGGCCCCCAGGCTTGGACTGCTTGATGTATTGTTCAAGCTCCTTTTTCTTTAGGGATACATGACATATTTGTGAGATCCCTCCCACTTGTGGGTTGCTGTGCTGGAGGTGTGGTTTTTAGCAAGACCTCATCTCTGCTTTTACTACCCATCTTAATGTGGCCTTATTATCCTTTGTTGCAGAGAAACTGTTTAGCAGTTTTCAGGTCTTTTTCAGAAGGAATTGTTCTACATGTAGCTGTAGATTGGTTATCTGGGAGAGGAGGTGAGTTCAGGGTCTTCCTCTGTCGCCATCTGGAACAACCCCTGTGCCCAAGCATTTATTAATATTAAAGTCATGAAGGAAGATAAAAACAAAACCACTGGTGAGAAGCAATGGACAAATCTGAGAACCTAGAAATAGTAACAAGGGGTTATTGATAAGAAACAGAGGATTTATGATTAGTAGGGGATGATTACGCTGTGTTGGTTTTTTAAACCTCAGTTTATAGTTAGTGATATTATCTTGATGGATATTCTTGAAATATTTATATATTAAATTTTTTTGATTTGTAATTAATTTCTTTAAGTTACTGGTCTCATGTTCTTTATTGATGAGTGGTAATTAAATGATATTAGGGTTCATGAGGACTGTCTGTAGCTAAGCTTTACAGTGCAACTTAATAAAAAATTTTAATTACAATCTATAATTTGGAGATCATTATTTAAGAAATGTTATATATACTTGCAACATGGTTATCTGTTATAATTTTTAAAAAATGTATAAGGGTTTAATTGAAAATATTAATAGTATAATTTATTGAATTTTAATAATGAAATTATATTTTGTATGCAAGAGTCTTGGATCTCATCTATATCATTTTAGAGGATTTGAATAAGAAAGGCAGCTTTACTATTACATTAAAATATTTATTGTTTTGAACAATTATTTGTGAATATAATAATATATTTAAAAGGTTGACTACTATAATAGATATAGTATAAGGCCAATGAAAACACAATGATTGAAAGTTTGTGGAAATAGCTGCTCTTATACATGGTTCATATTTTCAAATGTTTATTGAGTTTTTAAATATGTGAAGCACAAACAGGCCCTGGAGATATAGTTATAAGCAAATTTTCATGAGCTTACCTATCATATTCTAATGGGAGAGGAGGTGAGCATTTGTTAATCACATAAATGTATATTAAATTATGACTAAGGTAATTTTCCAAAGGAGAATTGTGATGCCAAGAGTATGAATTATAGGATTTGACAAGGAAGACTCCCAAGTTAGTTAATTGTATCAGATCTAAAGAAAGGCTAAGAAATTATAGGCTAAGAGAAGAGGGCATGGCACAAATGGGAGACCATTATGGTGAACAGTTTTTTGGTAATATGGTACATGAGAAAAGGGCATCTATCACCTTAGACATCCTCATTACCACTAATTTACCTTGTGTTCAATAGAAGTTAGTCTAGCCCAAAACTTGAGTCATTTTTGACTCTTTTTTTTCCCCTTATATTCTGTCATCAGTGTCCATCAGAAAATATTGTTGATGTTCCTTTAAAAGTATATTCTGAGTGTTCAAACTCAGTTCTGAATCTTGGCTACACATTTGAATCATTTTAGGGAGGAAGAGAGTTAAAAATGTCCTAATACCTAAGCCAAACGCCAAACCAATGGAATGAGAAGTATGTGTGTATATGTGTGTGTGGTTGAAAGCATCCCAGTTGATTCCAAAATGCAACCAAAGTTGGCAACTACACTTCCAATTGGTCTCCATAAATTCTATTTCACACAGCAGCCAGAATGATCTTATTAATTTATAAATCATGTTTCTCCTCTGCTCAGAACCCCTCAGAGGCTTTCTATCTTGCTTGTCATAAAAAGGAAAATTCCTACAATGTCCTATATATAACAGATTCCCCCCCTTGCCTTCCTGACCTTATATTTTATGACTCAATTTCTGTTACTTATTTTTAACTACAGTGGCCTATATATTTATAAATTAAACTACATATTTCAAAATAACCATGAGTCAGAGAATAACTCACAGGGGGAATTAAAAAATATATTTTGAACTGAATAATAATAAAAATCAAACATTAAAACTTATCAGATGCAGTTAAAGCATAATTTATAGGAAAATTTACAGCCTATTAATGTCTAGAAGATAGTTTCACAATTTATTATAAAACTAAACTACCTTTGCCATTTTTACCATATTTGAAATGAGATTATGGATATATAAGGAATTAGTTTAAATAATAAAAAGATAAAAATGCAAATTAAATGGTCTACCTCATAAGATCAGGAACAAGGCAAAGATGTGTGCTCTCAATGCCCCTCATCAATAATGTACCAGAACTCCTAACTAATGCAATAATACAACAGAAAGAAATAAAAGGTAAAGGGAGAGATAAAACTGTATTTGTTCAAAGATGGCAGGAATGTCTATATAGAAAATCTGAAAAAAACTGACAAAAAGTCTCCTGTGACTAATAAGCAGTTATATCAAGATTGCAAGGTTCAAGGTTAATATTCAAAAGTAATTTTTAAAATAAAAAAATACCAGAAATGAACAATTCACATTTGGAATTAAAAACACATTACTATTTACATTAGTATCCAAAAAAAATTAAATACTTAAATATAAATCTAACAAAATATATAGAACACTAAGAATAACTTCTGATGTAAACTGTGGACTTTGGGTGAGAGAGATGTGTCAAGGTTGGTTCATGAGTTATAACTCAAATATTGTTCTTCACTCTGGTGGGAAATGTTGATATTAGAGTAGTCTGTGCATGTGTGGTGGGAGGGCATATATGGTAACTCTGTACTTTCCATATAATTTTTCTCTGAATCTAAAACTGCTGTAAAAAAGCAAAGTTTATAAAATGTTGTTTTTAAATGGTCAAAATATTTGGATAAAAGATACCACAAAAGATAGTGTATACCTTTACCACAAAGTCACAGTATTCAAGACAATTTGGTTCTGGCACAAGAACAGACCCATAGACCAATGGAACAGACTAGAGAGCCAAGATATAAACCCAAGTGTATATGGTCAATTATACTGTAAAGGAGCCATGGATATACAATGGGGGAAATGACAGCCTCTTCAACAGCTGGTGTTGGCAAAACTGGACAGCTACATGTAAGATAATGAAACTGGATTACTGTCTAACTCCATGTACAAAAGTAAACTCAAAATGGATCAAAGACCTGAATGTAAATCATGAAACCATAAAACTCTTAGAAGAAAACATACACAAAACTCTGTTGAATATAAACATGAGTAACTTTTTCATGAACATATCTCCCCAGGCAAGGGAAACAAAAGCAAAAATGAACTCATGGGACTACATCAAACTAAAAAGCTCTGTACTGCAAAGGATACCATCAGTAGAACAAAAAGACATCCTACAGTATAGAAGAATATATTCATAAATGACATATCCAATAAGGGCTTGACATCCAAAATGTATAAAGAGCTCATGCACCTCAACAAACAAAAAGCAAATAACCCAGTCTGAACAGACACTTCTCCAAATTCAGATGGCCAACAGGCACATGAAAAGATGCTCCACATTGCTAATCATCAGAGAAATGCAAATTAAAACCACGATGAGATATCACCTCACACTAGTTAGGATGGCCAGCACCCAAAAGACAAACAACAACAAATATTGGTAAGGATGTGGAGAAAGGGGAACCCTCCCCTCCTGTACTGCTGGTGGGAATGTAAATTAGTTCAACCATTGTGGAAAGTGGTATGGAGGTTCCTCAAAAAACTAAAAATAGAAATACCATTTGACCAAGGAATTCCACTCCTAGGAATTTACCCTAAGAATGCAGGAGCCCAGTTTGAAAAAGACATATGCACTCCTATGTTTATTGCAGCACTATTTACAATAGCCAAGAAATGGAAGCAACCTAAGTGTCCATCAGTAGATGAATGGATAAAGAAGAGGTGGTACATACACACAATGGGATATTATTTCACCATAAGAAGAAATAAATCTTACCATTTGCAACAACATGGATGGAGCTAGAGGGTATTATGCTCAGTGAAATAAGCCAAGCAGAGAAAGACAAGTACCAAATGATTTCACTTATCTGTGGAGTATAAAAACAAAGCAAAAGCTGAAAGAACAAAACAGCAGCAGAATCACAGAACCCAAGAAGGGACTAACAGTTACCAAAGGGAAAGGGACTGGGGAGGATGGGTGGGAAGGGAGGGATAAGGGGAATAAGGGGCATTACGATTAGCACACATAATGTAGGGGTGGGCATGGGGAAGGGAGTATAGCACAGAGAAGATAAGTAGTGATTCTATAGCATTTTATTATGCTAATAATGGACAGTGACTGTAATAGAGTATGTGGTGGGGACTGGATAATGGGGGGAATCTAGTAACCACAGTGTTGCTCATGTTATTGTATATGAATGATACCAAAAAAAAATGGTATGTACATATCCAGTAGGCACATGAAAGTAAGTTCAACATCAGTACTCATAAGGGAAATACAAATTAAAACAAATTTATACACACTTGAATGATTAATATTAAGAAGACACAAAAACCAGATTTTGGCAAAGATGTGGAACTACTGAAACTCTGACAGTGTTGATGGAAGTCTTCTTGATTTTACTGTTATTGACCTTTAATTCAATTATATTATAGCTGGAAAACAAAAACTAATATTTCAGTCAGCAGATGTTTTATCCTTGATGAATGTTTCATGTGGACTTGCCAGGAATGTTTATTCTGCAGTTGTTGGGTGCAGTGTCCTATAAAAGTCAGTCAGAGGTGGTTGATAATGTTATCTAGATCTTCAGTATTCTTTGTTTATTTACATATCTATTTTTTCTGTGAAAGAGTTAAAATCTTCAACTATGATTTGAGATTTGTCAGTTCTCTCCCTTCGGTTTTCAGTTTTCATTCAGTCCTCCCCTTTAACTGTCTGTCTTTTAGTATCTTTTAGTTTCATTCTTTAAGCCTCCCTGACACCACTAGAATTCTGCATGTTGCCAGTAGGGAAACAGATGTGTTTACTCTCTTAATTTTCCAGTTATAACACCCCCTCCCCCGATGCCAATCCAATGATTACTGAAAGTTTTGCTGATTTCACCTCAGCTCATCTTGAGAACATTCTCCTCTCTCAGAAACTTAAGTTTATGTAATTTTCCATGCTTTCTCCCATCTGTGATGCCTCTAAAAATACGATGTTTGTGGTTAATCCAGTTTTTTATACTTTGGCAATGGGAGCATTAATTGGCCTCCTCTGACCTACCAGTTTGTGCCTGGAAGCTCTAGTCCTCTCCATCTACTTTAATACATTATTTTGGTAATCAGTATGTGCTAATGGAATATAAGCAATTACATGTCATAACTGTAAAGGAAAACAAATATTGGCTTTTTCTATAAGTTATTTTTTGTTTTATTCATTTCAATCAGAGTATTTAATCCACTGGGGTTTTTTTGGAGGGGAGAACTTTCTTCCTATTCTCTTTAAAACATAGGTACATAAACTTTCCTCTTTCTTACTCTTCATTCATGCCTTTAGTGATCTCATCTACTCTTCTGCCTTTATTCACAATCTGTAGGTTAGTGTCTCCTAAGTCTGTATTATCCGCCCTATAGATAATGCTATCTATCATTATCTTGAACTCTTAGAAGTCACTTCCAGAGTTCTAAATGCTTGCTGGACATTTCAGTATTCATTGGGAACCTCAAGCTCAGCTGCTCAAAACCACAATTTATTTGCTTTGCCTTTCAGTGATCTTTTGCATTCCCAGGGTTGTAATTTTGGCTCTGTCACTGGACTGACTCTAATTTTTAGTAAGCCCCTTACCCTCCTGGGGCCTTATTTTTCAAAATATTTTTCAGTTATGTTTCATTTAAATGAATTAAAATAGACCTAGGTTATTGCCTATTTTAACAAAATATTTTATTCAGTGTTGAATCAGAATTTCTCTTTTTTCGAAACCAAAATAGTATACAGTCAGGTTACCTCTCATTTAAATGAAATAAATCACTACTTTGATAAGAATTAGTTATTAATTGGCCAAGTTCAGCAAGGAACCATTAAGGATAACTTGGTTCTGTCAACTCAGTTTAATGCTTGAAACTGTGAGTTTAAAAATCCTAAGAGACAAAGTTAAATTAGTTTTAATTGGGCCTTTTATATGACCACTTAAGCACTGACTTTTTTTAAAGTGTCTGTTTTTACAACTAGAATATGCAACCTGTTATCTCTAATTTCTTTAATTCCCTCTTCTTTTCTCAAGAGACAGTTCTCTATCATTGAGTAGGTTACACCTGGGTGAACACAATCAAATAACTTAGACTTTGGTGTAGGAAGATAAATAGTGATGCGATTCTTTAGGGATAGATAATGTGAAAGGTACATTGTAGAATGTGTCTAATTAAAGTTTTATGAAATACATGGATTTATTTATTTTCTTAATGAATTTGTGACATGTTAAAATTCTCACAAGCAGTGAGTTTTAGGACATCATACTACAGGATATAATTTGCAAACTTGCATTTAGTGCCTTTTATTTTATTTTATTTTTTCTTACTGTGATATATTACAAGTGTGTCTGTTTCTGAAGGAACTCTATATCTGTTCTTATGTGAAATAAAATATTTTGATAGCCTTATAATCTGATCCTCAGTTAATGTAGATAGTGCTTAAGGAACATGTTATTTATATAAAGCCCCAAATTGGATGTTATATCCCATTACACATACTCTTTTTTTCCCTTAAATTAAGAACTAGGGTCAAGAAAAATAATACCCAACATATTAATAAATTTTTTATTCCTAAAGAGAAGTGATGACTTCATTTCTCACTAGAAATGAAAATTTATTGCTATACACCAAGATTGTTCACTAAGCTCCTCCACCTTAAAAAACCCTTTAAATGAAGTTTATTACTTCAGTGACAAAATGACTGAAGATTATTTTCACTTTGAAGATGGTCTTAATATGTGCTATCTAGGCAGCAATGGGGTGGAGCTAGCAAGTATTTTCTAAAGATCACTTTTAAATCTTCGATATTAACACTTTCACAAAAGTTATTTATTTTTACAAAGTTAACTATGAGACACATGACAATATATAAGCATTATTGGATATAACCCTAAGTAACAGTCCCCAGGTATAAATTTCAAGGCTACTTTCTATACAAGGTGGCTTTGCTTTTAAGCTGCATTTTATTTAATAATCAGGAGGATAAAAAGACCTAAAACTTTAGAATCTTTGAATAGTAAAACACATGCTATTAATCATTTAAAAATTTTGGAGAAGACACATTTTTCAGAATGCTTCTTACCTCTCTATTTTTGTGAAGCCCCATTTCCTAGGTCTTTAGATACAGATATGTGTACTCATATTTCCATTCTCAAAAAATATATTCAATCATGTTATTAAAAGTAATTGCCATTACTAGTAGTTCTAAAACACCTTTTTGATTAATGTTTTTTAAATTTTTTGTTATACTATTTTTATCCTGAACATAAATAATTCAAAGATCCTTATGTTGTATATGTAGGAAGAGCATGAAACAACAAGGTTATTATAGTAACTCAGTGATATATTATAAAGGATAGTATTTCCTGTAGGGTACTCCAATTACAAAATAGTAAAACAGGAACAAAACACAATAAAGTGTTTTTTCTATTTGTTTCAGTGAGCTTAGCACAGCAGGAATTGTGGCAGTACCCCAGTTGGTGCATCAAATATGCAGTTTGAAATGTAACTGCAAATGGGAATTATTTTAAAGACATCATATATAAGCTAATAACCTTAGCCATACAAATGAGCTAATTATATAGTATTTAATATATTTAATTTGCTTTTATTGTAATAATTTCATACCTTCAGTTTGAGAAAATATGCTTATTTGCAAAGATTAATAAACTTGTATGTTGAAGACATGTCAGAGCAAAACTTTGAATCATTGAAATGCTTTTATCTGCGCCAATTTTTTGTAGATATTTGAGTATGTATTGATGAAGCGGTTCAATTTAGTTTGAGGAAAAAATGTTACTGGTGCTGTAAATTAAACAACAACCATAGCAATAACAACCAAAACTGATAGAGGACCCAATAGACTTTTGAAAAATAACCTGTAATTCTGTCATAGCCACACCTTGGAATATAATATGAGAAGAAAAATATATTCATTATATGGATTTATGGAAATTTAAAACATGTATATTTTTTAATGATTAGAGGTCTAGGTTTCAAAAAGGCCAGTCAAGGCAAGAAGGATAAGTAGGAGAGCTTGGACATCTACACTGAAGACAGGAAGATTCCATATGTCAGAGTCCCACACTTTGAGTAGTACAAATTGCTTCTGAATCAGTGGTTCCTTTTGTAGTTCTTGTACAAGTCCAGAATTCTTGAGGACATTCTCAAGTCCTAAACCACTTGAGGACATGCTTAGCAATTCCTGGTAACATGGCATGTTTTTCAGTGTGCAAATGTGGAGGCTCAAAGTTTCAGACAGAAACTTTGAGTTTTGCTCTCTGGCATCTTGGCCAGTTCTTATTCAGGTAGGAGAAAGATTTGTCTTAATTAAGGCTTATATTTATGGCTTCATAATTAAATTGTTTTTAAAGCCTGAAGGAATTCACAAAGAGCAAACTTACAGAATCATGCTATATCCAACACGTTTACCTGGAAGGTGTTTTGCTGCTAAGCTTTTGGGATACGGACTCTCAACAGTATGACTCTGTGTCTTTACTTCCCAGCTGTACCTCAACCGGCTCAGTCTGGCTTCTTTGCATCTCTGTTCCTATTAGGCATCAAGCCCTTTACACAGTAAAAGCTCAATTGACATATTGATGTATTTTGATTTGATTTATCATGTTGTCATTTATATCCTGTTTCTAAAAGAAATTAAAAGGGGATCCATTTGCATGAAGAGAAGACACTACCAGTCAAGTAATAACATAAATAATATTTATCGTTTATTGCAAAGTAAACAATTAAGAAAAAGAGTCTGGTAGTAAAAAAAAAACATACTATGAAGTGAATGATTCTTGTACATGGCTGGAGATTCAGTAAAAGAAGAGGCAAATAAAAATGTCACAGAACAAGAAAAAAGAAAAATAAGAAAAAAATCATCCTTTGCATTTGCTGCTCCTTCTGCCCGTAGATATCAGCATGCTTTGCTGCCTCTAAGTCCCCACTTCTCTGTTGAGTTCTGCCTCTTAAGGATACTTTCCTTGACTGCTACTGAAAAGTGACCCAACTTACGTCATAACATTTCTCATCCATCTCTCCTAATTTATTTTTCTCCTTTCTCATAAGTGTCTAATTGAGTATATATACATATATATATATATTACTTGTTTGTTTTTAATGCACTTTGGTCAACATAATAAAGCTCTGTAAAGGCAGGAGTTTACTCACTGTACATCCCTAGCATAGAGAACTGTTCCTGGGACATGGCAAGTGGTTAGTAAGTATTTGTTGAATGAATGAATAAATGAATAAATTTAATAATTACACTTGACATGCAAGTTGAAAGTTAGGGACAGAGATGGGCTGTCATGTGGATATCTGAGAATGCTGGACATATAGATGATAAGTATGGAGATATAATTGAAGCCATGGAAGTAAGTGTAGAATGAGATAAAGAAAAGCTTACAGTAGAATCTTGAAGAACTCCAATTTTAACCATTATTGAGGTAAAGTGCAAAAACACAAACAAAAATAAAGGAGACTGGGGAATGGCCAAATAGGTAAAGGGGAAATACAATGTTTTTAAAATGAAAGAAGAGAATGTTTTAAGATGGAAAGAGTAGCTAAGTTTATTTAATGCTTCTGAAAAACTAAGAGATCTGAAAATAAGATCCCTGGATTGAGTGGCATGGACGTAATTAGTGACATGAGCCATCCCCATGAGAAGTAGAGGCAGAGCTAGATTGGGATAGACTGTGGGATGAATGAATAAATTAATGTGCAGGAAGGAAATGGGACAGTCAATAAAGATAACAAACTCTTTTTGACTTTTTGACTGTATATAGGAGGAGGGAGAGGTAATATTCAGAGAGGAATATTACCAGATTGGAGTGACCAGAAAGAATTAGATGCTTATAAGAAAGTTCCAGAAAATAAAAGGAGAAGAAATGAAAATTGAAAGCAATTAACTTGACATAAGGTAGAAGGAGGTGGAATCCTGTTATATTCATGGGGAGTCTGCACTGATAGAAGTGGGGCCAGAAACAACATAATAAGGGTGCAGAAGAAAAGACAGTGGCTCTTCCAAGTACACTTAGAGAAGTGGTGGAGCGCTGTAAGGATCACCACCTAAAGGCCTTTATTTTGTTACAAAAATATGAAGAAAGGTTGTCTGCTGAGGGTAAAAGAATGGAACAGTAAAAGGTAAAAGGTAATGGCTTAGAAGTCAGAAGGAAAGATGATTTTTAAATAGTTGCTCTGGTTAATGGAAGAGTGGGAAGTTGACCAAAGAAATATGTTCCATTGCTGCAGAGCCTTGAGATCTCAGTTCATTGGTGACACTGTGGTTTTCTCTACGAACATGGATATTTTCATCCAGAATATGAATTTTCTCAGAAAGGTATGATGAAAGAGCTGGTCCTCTTTAGAAAGGCTCTTTAAACTGATTAAAAATGGAGCTTAATTAAGTTGAATAAAACAGGGATGAACTAAATGGGTAAAGAAAAATTGGAGGAATTAATAATAATAGTATCATAATTCATGGCTTATTTACCATATATGAAGAACTTTTCTAAATACTTTATTCTTGTTTCTAAACACTATGTACTAAATACTTGTTTACTAGGTTGTGGCCATCCTTCGAGGTAGGTATTATTATTTAAATTTAAGTTTTAAATATACTTACATTTAAGGTATTATTTTTACATTAATTTTACAGTCAAGAGCATACAGATTATAATTAAAAAATCAGGGGTTCAAACCACTTGATACTTTAGTTCTGGTGTCTTCACGTTAACTACTTTGCTGTACTGGGTATAGCAGGTCTTGAGGAGTGTGAAGAGCAGTGCAACGGGGGAGATGAGCGAGCAAACTGGGAGACTAAGAGATCCATGCTGGAAGTGTGGGATGCTTGAATCAGTAAATTCAGGAGAAATACGCTATCAGGTGACACGGCTCTGGTCTTGGAAGGTGGACTTTTATTTTTCCTGCTCTCCTCCAATGGAACAATTCAACGCTGTGGGTATAAAACACTTTGGTTGCACTTACTGAAGATTATGTTTTTCATGTATCATTTTTGAAACATAGGACTTTTGATAAGTCATTGAGACCCTAGTAATTTGTTATGGATTTTTAAGAAATAGGATTAAAGTATTCTCAGTGAAAACTCCATGGGAGAGCATCTTGAGGTAACAATCTCAGGAAATGGGTCAGACTGGGATAAAGACCAAAATCACAGAGTAGCAACACATGTTTATTTCACGTTATTATGGATCACATAGTTTGTACTTCACCTTTGTTATTTCAGATAACTATCTAGACTTTTGAAAGATGTTTTTTTTTTCAGAATGAGATCTTATTCATAAAGGTATAAATTTGCCCTTAGAAATTACTGTCATATACTGAGAAACTTCCTTGAAAATGTTCTGATTAAACCACACAAATAAGGGCCACCTTACACTGCAAGGCTAGGAAAGTCTTTAGTCTTTCCCTAAGAAGTACTAATGTTACTCAAATGTACAAATTTCGTGGGAACCTGTTATTCTTAGTTGATGCAATGTGCTTGACTAACCACTGTATAAGTCCTCTGTGCCTCCACGCTGCATTCTATGGGTGAGGGGAGGTGTACCGGTGTGATAAGTTGTGTGGGGTTCTAGGCCCTCCTTGCTATGAGGACCAGCTTAGCATTTTGAGGACTTTGAAGAAGGCATTTTTGTTTGTATTTTCCCATTCTTTATCTAATAATGGTTAAAACTGGAGTTCTTCAAGATTCTACTGTGGGCTTTTCTTTCTCTCATTCTACACTTACTTCCATGGCTTCAATTATATCTCCATACTTATCATCTATATGTCCAGCATTCTCAGATACCTTCTTGATGGATGAAGTTGAGTTCTAAAGCAACATAGGATCTGTTGGCCATGGAAAGGAGTATGAATGTTAACAATAATAAGAAGCAAATACAGGCCTGTAATCTGTACCTTTTTTATATAGACAAAATTGAGATTCAAAAGTTTCAGTAGTTTGCCAATGAGAACTCTCTTAAGTGACAAAACTGGAACTTTTATTCTTGTCTGCCTGATACCAAAGTCTGTTCTTTTTTCAGTACCATCTTTAGTTCTTGGTACACAATAGCTTACTTGGCAAAGGGTTTTGAATATACATGGGCTACATTATATGGCAGATAAAAATATAATCATGAATACATCTTAAGTACTTTAGATTTGGTTATTTAATAAATTATGTCAATAACATGTTTATTGTGATATTTCTGTTTTTCAATGTTAGATGAATATTTTTTATTGAAATATAGTTGATATACAATATTATATTGGTTTCAGGTATACAATATAGTCATTCAATAATTATATAAATTATCAAATGCTCACCAGGATAAGTACAGTTACCAACTGTCCCCATACAAAGTTATTACACTACTATTGATTATAGGCCCTATATTGTACTTTTCATCCCTGTAACTTATTTATTTATAATTGGAAATTTGTTCCTCTTTATTTCCTATACTGGTTTCGCCCATCCCACCTCCACACCCATGGCAACCATCAGTTCTCTATATTGATGAATCCATTTCTGTTTTGTTTGTTTGCTTATTCATTTATTTTTTTAGATTCCGTAAGTAAGTGAAATCATATGGTATTTGTCTTTCTCTGTCTGACTTATTTCACTTACAAAAATGTTCTCTAGGTTCATCCACATTGTTACAAATAGAAAGATTTCATTCTTTTTTGTGGCTATTACTCATTAAAAACTTATCATAAATCGTAAGATGCAGTCATATCTCTAGGTACAGTTTGCTAATTTCAAAACAAAATTAGATTTAAAAAAAGACTTACTGGATTCTGAAGTATTCATATCTGAATTTTCTATCCGAAAAATGACAAAATAGTGCCATTTCATAATGCTTAGTTTAGCACAGGCACATAAATTTTAACTAATCTAAACAGTATGCTTGGCCAATTTGTAGTCATACTGGAATGGTAGTCAGCCTAGTTAGTATTATGGCAGAAGGGATAAGCTGGAGAAGCTGGCCTCTACTTCTGGGTTGTTAAGCCATCCAAATCTCAGAGAGCATGTTTTTTTAAATCCACACCTCTAATTCAGGATTTCTTATCATGTCATATAGTTATGCTCTCCCATTTTAGTGTATACTCTCTTCAATATTTCACGCTGCAAAAGAAAAAGTGTAAATGTAAACTACTATCCTTTTGGCCAAATTTCAAGTCTTCTTTCTGTGACTTTGAAGGTTGTAGACTGCAGGTATAACAGATCTTTCTTAAATGAGTTTCCTTAAACAAAATTGTCTGGTATCTTTGCTTTTACCTAAGGGTTGCCTAGCTATCAGCTGCATGCCTGATTTTCACTAAAGTGTGTGTGTGTATATTTGTACATATACACACACACATATATTTATGGTGTACATGTATATGGCTTCAATAGCACAGTAATAATTTTGGGGAGAAAGGAGAAAAGAGAGCAGGATAAATTTATTCATTCTGTATTTTCTCCTGCAGTTTTTTAAAGATAAGAAGGCCCTGTTACTAAATATAAACTGGTAATTTAATCATTACTTGCTATTCATTTGAAATATTACAGTCAACAGATGATGGCAAGGAACAGAGAGAACTCTTTGGTAGGCCATGTAGTTTTTTCAAGGGTGATCGCTGTGCTCTGTGTATTCAAGTAGAAGCTTTTTCCCTGTATAGTCTGCTTGCTGCTGCCCATTTTACTGCCAAACAGCCTTTCTCTACAATAGCACAATACTGTTACCAAGGGAACCGCTCATGGCCGACACTTACAGTAGTGCCACAAATTAATTTCACAGTCATCAGGATATAGGACAATAACAGTAAGGTGAGCTACTGTGAAATTGCCATTGTTCCCATGGAGTTACAGTGTAATTATTACTTTTGTGGTAACTAAGCAAATAATTCATATCACTACTGCTCAATGTTTATTCTCTCTTCTATCTGTTTCTCTGTCTTTCCCTCCTTCTCTCTGTCTTTCCCCTTCCCTTCCAATATTTCCTTCCTTTGTTGGTTCAGAATCTCCCTGATACCTTTTATAATGTAATTTTTATATTGGTATTAAGAAAGGGTTACTGTGAATTGGGTGAAGGCTTCTCATTTATATAAGTCATGTCCCTAATTAAGATCTTTACTTACATCAAAGATGTAAAAGGACTAAAACATAGATTTTCCTGGTATATATAATCAATTTGTGATTAGTGTGGAATGAGAAATTGCAGCCTTATTTTTATAGAAAATTAAGTCCATATGTTGAATAGAGGGATCCATTTAATGTGATTAAAAGCATTGAAGCAAAATGAATGCTACCCAAATAACTTCCTTAATTGGCTGTGTGAGTCGGCAAAGCAAAACAACTTCCTTAAGCTGCAGTAGTTCTGTCCATAAAATGGGGGTAATAATAATATCTACCTACCAGAATTGATATGTAGATTAATAGGAATATGTGTAAAAGTGAATTTTACACTGTACAGTACAATAAAAGTTTTAAGATGTTAACCATGATTGCCATGTCTTTAATGGGAGCTTCTCTTGAAGAAACACTGTTCTTGTTAGTGAGAGAAGTTTAAGGGGTGACTTTGAAATAACAATAGTAATACAGGGAGGATCTGTTTTTATTGTATTTTATTGTATTTATTATGTTTGTTTAGATCTAGGGCACAAAAAATGAGATGTAATAATTATGATATCATAACAGTAATTTTTAATAATTATATTCCTCAGGGAATGAAATTAATATTTTATACTGCATTGGGCATGTATATATGTTAAATAAAATTAGGGATTGAAACATAAAATAATAATATAGGAGTGTGCATAATATGCTTGTTATTAAAAGAAGACCCTACAATGGTGAATGTATGTGAAATTTCAGTTGTTCCCTTTGGCAAAAGTGAATTTGTTAAGACAAAGGTAAAAGTTTATAAAGGAAAATCAAATTTATCTAAGAAATATTTATTCTGATTATTTGTCACAATGTACGCTATGGTCTTTATTCTCTAGTCTAGTTTGCTTTTGAATACATTTTATATAGTCTGTTAGTAGGATCCACATATGACTTAGAGTTAACACTTTTCACTAAATGTTCAATAGTTGATTACTTGTATATTATTGCAACATTATAAATTACACACTCCTAGCATTTAGTAAAAAGTGATGGATGATGAAATAACTTGATGAAATTTGTTATAGGTAGTTATATTTGTTGAATGAATAAATGAATAATGATGAATATATAGAGAGCTGTCTGCAGTTGCTGAATATCCTTTTAGAGAAGATAGAAAATTACAAATAGCAACTTCTTTCTCCCTTATATTTTTCTACTATCCATTTTGAATTTATCCAACACTGTTAACTTATATAAAGAAGAATTACTTTAACTGAGCTTTCTGCTTATCTCATTAATCATCACTGTTATCTTATATTGTTTAAGTGACACTTATGGGTGAGATGACATTATTGAGGCTTAGTTTTGTCATTGGAAAATTGGAGACACTGAAATACTGTGAGGACTAAGTTAGAAAGTATATATGTAAAATATTTAGCACAAGGAGTATCTGAGTAGACTAAATAAAGAGTTCAGTAGCAGTATCTTTCACATTTTTCTTTCTGGAAGATGGGCAAAGCCCTAGGACTAAATTGTGTCAGGGAAGTAAAAGATGGAGGTTTTACAATATAGTCCTTCCTGTGTCTAAAGGGCAAGGAACAAACAATGGTTAATTTAGATATCATCACTGTGTACTGCATTATGACTATGCATAAGAGGTTGGCAGAGGAAGATTTTCTTTGACTTATTGCTATTAGGAAGCATGAATGTATTCCATTTTTTAAAAATATTTGTAATTTCTTGAAATAGTATCTTAAACACAAAATATGACAAGCACTCTGCTTCCTAGAACAATTGAGAGTTGAGAAGATTCTTTTTTCTTTTTTCCCATTACCAACTCATTCTGTATATTCCATTTTCCTTGTTTTTCCCCACAATTTAACAAAAAAAGAAAGATCTAACAAAATATTTGTGTAGCTGAGTATTTAAGTGCACAGATTTCAGTGATCAGAATAGCTTTAGGCCAAGTCTATAAATATTTGTTTTCCTCTTGTCCACAAATGTGAAATACTGACTAGAATGATTTATCTTAGCTATTTGCTATCATTTAAATATTGTTTTTCTTAAAAGAAAGATAATTTTGAACTAGTTAAAAAAAAAGAACTATGCGTGGGGCTAACTGATGCATGAGACCATGATATGGTCAGTAGACTTAAGCATGGTTTCCCTGTAAGTTTTCTGCATTATCGCAAATGCAAATTTATCATTCCTTCAGAAATGTTTAGTTTGGCTATATTATAAATACACGCTAGACCATAAAACTTGTTACAATACTGCTAACGCTACAGTTGTAAAAGCAGATTATTACTGTTTTCGAGTTAAGTAGAGGTTTCAGTAGTTTCAGTTTTGTAAAAGATGTTTTCCCTCTGGAATCATAAACTGAATCTAGTCGTTACTACCCCTCAGGGGGCATTTGGAAACGTGGGGAGGCATGTTGGTGTTGGTTGTCATAGTGATGGGTGGGTGCCTTGGCATTTAATAAGAGGGGATCGGAAACATCAGTCATCACACAGAAGGAGAGTTATTCTTACAAAATGTGAATAATGCCTCTTGAGAAACTGTGGCTATAAGTAATCTGTCATATTGAGTATTTATTTACATTATGTATTAAACTCTTAATTAGACATTCTTTAGATGAAACAACTGCCTGTTTCCTGACTGAATATACAAACATTAATAAAAAAGCTATAAGCTCAATAGAGTAGCTTATCTACTTGTAAACTATATTACAAGAATATAATAGATAATTGGAAACCTATTTTTTGTTTGCAACTGTACTAAAGCAAAGAAGGACATATTACCATATGATTGTAGGTAATCTTTAATCATGTCTATAAATGTAATGAATTTACCTATTTATTTTTCTAATCGAATCTTTTGAACTCAGAATCTCCTCTGTAGTAATTATTTTTCCAATATACATCACCTTCTATGGGTCTAGCTTTTTGAAGAATTCTAAGGAAGAGTAAAGATGAGAAATAGAGAGTAACAAGTAATATCTAAATGATAGGAGAACACAGTAAATAATCACACTGTTTTTCAGTTTCCCAACATATGTTATTATCCACATTTTACAGAAAAATAGACTGTATTCAGGCAATTTCTCTAAAACAAATGTCAAAAAAGTCAGAAAACCATAAAAATCACAGTTGCAGAATATTCTGTGCCCTCCATGGAAACATTGTATTCTTGTTTGAAATGCACAGATTCTGTAGAAAATCTGTTTTCTCCACATCACCCTGATGCAGGATCCCTTCAGGCATTGTATCAGCTTTTTCAATATGTGTAAGAAGGAACTTTCAGAGACAAAAATGTTAATAACTGCTCTTCTTCTTATGCAAGAAGAGTGACCTCCTCCAGCTCTAACTTTTCCGTTTAAAAAGAGTATAGTCCTGAAGTCCATGAGTAGGTTGGGTCTATGAGCAGTGTCTGTTTTAAGCATCAGTCAACTCTGAGACATAATTTATCACTTTTATCCATCACCAGGAAGAGTTGACTCTTAGAAATTGTTAGGGAGCAGTGAGGACATTGCTGAGGAGTTCCTGGGGGAGGTGGAGGAAGGGTTCACAGGGTAGGCTCCAGCTCCTGTTCATGTGGCTCCTCAGTTGCCTTGCCCCTTCTCCAAGCTGACCCCTTCCTCTCCACTGACACCTTCACGTGCTGCCAGTAAGTTTCTTCTCTTACCTGACTTGATTTTCTTCCTTGCAACTTGGAAGGCCTCCCTCCTTTATTTTTCAAAACCATCCATCTCTAAGTCTATAAGAGATTTAATGCACAATGTAAATTAATCATTTTACATTAAAGCTTTCTTGATGATAACTAGCTCAGTCAGGTCAGCTGTACTTAGAGACTGAGCATGTTGATTTTGGGAAAGTTGAGTGATTTGGGGACATCTAGTCCCTTGGGGGTTTTATCTGAGAAGACATATTTATATTATACTTTATTTTGTTATTCAAGTATTGCTTTTCTGGGGAATTGAGAATATTGTGAAATAGCAAAAGGAGCGCAGGGCAGCATGAGATCCCACGGATTGAGAAAGAAGTGTGGGAGGTGAGAGAAAAGTGGAGAAGAAATGGAGCTATTTAAAATTTTGCTTAATATCTGTAATAAAAATATGATTTATTTCTGGGAAGAAAATATTAAGATTCATATCCATAAATTATTTTCCCAGAAATTAAATGAGTAGAATTTGCCACACAGGTTTTTGTATCTTGGTGATCAATAGTAAACATGCAGGTAATAGCTTATCATCATTCAGTTAGACAAAGGAAAGAAATGCTGTTCTATGATTGCTGCTCTCAGTATAGTCAGAAGCCACATCCTTAAAGCACATCTAAGATAAAGTACTTCTGAAAAGAGGCTTCACTCTTATGGTCCAGTTTATTGGTTTCTGAAATATAATACATGGATAGCACTTTCAAAATTTTAATACTGAATAGTTAGCATATTAATTATAATATCTTAAATAGGGTCTGTTATGTGAACCTTTGCCAGATTCTGGATCCTTGTGGATGTGAATTTATTATTGAAACTAGGGTACTAATGTGTACCACCAGTGTAGGTCATCTTTTGCATTGACTAAGGGGAATCATATTCAGCCACAGGATTTTGTGCTCCACTTGAGAATAGAGCTTGTGATTTTACCTCTTCTCTGTGCTTCAGACCTGGATGAGAATTCAGGAGAGTTGGCTTTTTGTCCTTTACTGGCTGGTTATTCTTGGGAAAATCAGGCTAGATTCCACAGACTACATGATCATACTACACATGATCACTTTTTTCTTAACTTTGTATCAGTTATCCATTGCTGTATGACATCCATTCCAAAATTTAATGGTCTATAAGACACCAGTGTCCTGCTTCTTGAATTTTATTTAATTGTGCTCAGCCGTATAGTTCTGCACGTATTGCTTGGGCTCACTCATATGGTTTTGTCAAGCGGGAGCTCACAGGTGCAGTAATGACCAAGATGGTCTCACGTAGATGGCTGGCCGCAGGTGCTGGCTATCAGCTGAGGTCCCGTGGTTCTTCCCGAGGAGGCCTCTCATCCTCTAGTAGGCTAAACTAGCATAGCCATATCTTAAAGTGTAGCAGTTGGATTCTGAGACAGCAAGAGTGAAAGCTTGCCAGGTTTCATAAAGCCTAGGTTCAGAGTGTACAGCATTACTTCTACCCCGTTTTGTTTGTCACCAGATGTTCCAAAAGTAGTCCAGATTCAAATGGAGAGGAAACAGACTCCATCTCTTAATGGGAGAAGCAGCATGCACATGGGAAGGGAGGAATTATTGGTATTCTCTGAAGAAAATCTACCACATATTACTAATAAAGTAGTTGTTGCATTGTATTACAATTATTATTTCAACCCACTATTGCATGTTTCCCAACTACAGTGCAAATTTCCTAGGGGAAGACTTATTATTAAACTTTACCTCTCAGATGTGTGCAGAAGGAGACCAATAAAGGTAAATGTCAGAGTGGACTCTGCAGATGCTGTTGGTAATGATAATATCAATGTTAATATGCACATATATTTTAGCACTTACATATAAATATCTTCTACTATTTTCAGAAAAGAACATTTTGAGAATTATTGACTCTCTTTTTAAAAGAGTAATACTTATATTACCATAGCTTTATGGAACTGAACTTCTGTTGGTTCAGAATTTCCCCTAAGACTTATTTTTTTTTCTTAGTAGAGGACATCATAAAAATTTCAGAAGGATCATTATTTTGTATTTTGTATCTTAGACTTGTAGTCTTTGCCAAGAGTTGTTCTTTAAAGTGTTTGGTGCTTCTCTGCCCAAAGGTAAGTTGAATCTTGTAAATAGATCTCTTTCTTCTTCATGTGTTACAGACTAGCGGGGGAACCTTGTCATGGAAGACTGCCACTATTCTAAATGAAGACTAGAAGTACAGGTTGACAATTTAAGTCAGCAGTTATGATATTTATGATATAACATCTTGAAACTTCTTTCTTGCCAAAGTGTTGACATGATCTATTTCGCTGTTTAGCATGAAAGTCTCATTTATTTACTTTAGATATAGTTGCAATTATGACTTATTAAATTATACTTTCAAATACTTCCACTGCTGTATGAAATATCATACTGGGAAATCTATGAAATTAGAGGGCAGCCCTTATTTTCTTCTTGAATTTAGGTATTATTTTTGTGCATATATAACTTGAAATTTTTGATAGTGTTCTGTAATTGAACAGAATGTTCAATTTTCTCATTACTATTGTATGGAGAATAGAAGGCAGCATGAATATTTTAAGTACTTTTCTTAGTTCACAGTGACCTGTATATTTTTTTCCCCTCAAAGCCAGGGAAATAAAGCATAAAATATGAAGCTGTGATTAAGTAGTCTAGAAGTTAGGGACTTCCGTGCAAAAAGAGAACGATTTACACAGTTTTTCTTCTCAGCAGTCATGCTAGCATTAACCTTTTATTTCCACCCACATTCTTGCAAGTATATGCTATATTTTAATGAACTACCTTTGCAAATTTTTGCTATTTTTAAATCAAACAAAATAAGTGATAACTGCTTAGTGCCGAGATAGCATAAATTAACTCATTGGCTTCAGAATGTGTAAATTAATAGCAGCCCTCAGAAATCACACTCTTCAGCCTAAAAAGAGGGCTACTCTTTAGGTGTAAACTTCAGGTGTCTATTCTAAGTTTCATTCAGAGACAAACTAATAAGGTGACTAATGCTAATATCTGCTCAGGTAGGGCCCTGATTTTGTGTGAGCATATTTCCAGGATAAGGAGGATGAATATTTAACGGATGTTCCCTTGGTATAAAATAAGATAATCTCTGACAGATGGTGACTTTAAATGAGAACATAACAATAATTTAGAGTCGACTGGGCACTTTTATCTTTATGCTTTATAAAAAAAATTCACAAGGATGATGTCTTTTGTGTAGAAATCAAGGCTAATTACAAGTCTCAAATGTACATGTTTTCGTATATCACCTCACTTTTTTCATATGTTAAGAGAAGGCATGGATTTCCCTAGAAATATTAAATTCTTTTAGCACCAGCTATCAAGTTTGATAGGATTGATAAAGTAATGGTTACTAATAAACATGCTGTAAAAAGAGGAGAGAATACTTTCTAAAAATTGCCTTTGCTCCTTTAGAGTAATAAGATTTAAATACTGTTCGACTTCAATGATTGTTTTAAATTGAGTATTTTTGGAAAAATGTTGAGTCTTTTTTTTTTGTTTTTTTTTTTTAAATTTAGTTGAGGTGTATCATTGACCTAAGATTTGAAGGCCAAATTGGGCACACATTTCAGTCAGGAGGCAGTGACCTATAAAGAAAGGTCATCTTTCTTTTTCAACTAGCATAAATATCTAGTAATAAACAGTCGTCTGATGTCTTTGAAACTCACTGAATATTTAGGTTCTCTTTGTGTTTAGGGAGCTGCTGTAAAAACATATGGCATGAAAAACTGTTGATGGATGGGTGTCATTGCCTAAATGAAAGCTTTGAATCACAAATGGGTGTGTAAGTAGTTATTTTCTTTGATTTGTAAAATACCACTCTAAATATATATTCAAATTGAATAATATGCATAGCATAAAACAATGGCCCAGACTGCTTCATGGTGATAGTAGTAGAAGAAACATGTGTTCTATCTATGGTACATACTCAAAAGATAAATTTTGACCCTTCTCATAATCAGTAAATCCTTTTAAAAATATAGTAAATATTATCAAAATGGTCAGTGAAATATGCATATTCATTAGATTAAACATTTAATGAACTTCATGGTGTTTGAAACTTGTTGGAGAGATAAGTATATTTTTATTATATTTTCTTCTTTCTTTCTACACATTTAAGTCTGAGTTAGCTGTATTCTCATTTAATGATTTTACCAAACAACATGTAAATCTAATTCCCATTAAACAACAAAAATTGAACCAACATATTTATGTTTACTAAAGTCAGAACACCATGAAGTTATAAAATATTCTTTTAGAAATAGCCTTTTTTACTTTTCAGCATAGTTGTACATTATTTTCTGACACAAAAGTTACCAACACAGGGACTATTTTTTCAGCTTCTGTTTGTTATAATTCCTCTGGGCACACATTTTTATGTATTGGCTACCTTTTTGGAGGTATACTTTTTTTGGATATATACTTAACAATACAAAAAAATGGAGACATTCAGAAGTTGATATGGTTGACCTTAAAAAACACTCATAACAAGGCCACTTTGGATAACATGTATCAGTCTAGTCAGTCTGGTCATATGAACCCTTCACATGCCCAGAAGTTTTTAGAAAGGGGATTTTAATAAGGGAAGCAAAGGGTAGGGCAGTATTTGAACAAAGACGGTCTATGAGAGAGAGAGGTCTATAATCTGCTTTTTGTTTGTTAGCAAATTAATAGCCTGTTACTGGGTGAGAACTACTCAGTGCCTTGTACACTCCATTCCTTCAAGACAGTGTTTGGTCTTGTAAAATTTTTTTTTACAATTGTGTATATTTACAATTTTCTTATATCACTTAGAGACATAAACATATTCCCTTTTTCTGTATGTCCTTCTGTAAAGAGCAACTTCATATATTCCTGAGAGCTTTTCTGCCAGAATGTTGGCTACTGAAGAGATGTCTATATTTTCAATTGTCCGTGTGAAGAGCTGAAAATGTGTTTTCATTTACACTGTAGAAATTAGAAAAAGGAAAAGGAAAAGCAGAGCTCATACCTAAGGAAACATTTTTGCTTAGAGAGAGAATGATCACTGGGCATTGAGGTGTCCTTAGTTTTGCTGTTATTTAAATTATTCATTTCATATGGGCCATTTTAATCATTTGGCAATAGAAATTCAAATGAGATCAAGTATTGCATGTCAGATTTGCTACACCATAATATGACTCATGGACTCATGTCTCTTGCAAACTCTCACTACTACTAACAAAAAAAGAAAAATAAGAGAATAGTAATGCCAGGGTAGTGTCAATTCTGCTTCACAAGCCACATTATGTTCGTTGTTTCTGCTTTGAACTTGCTTCTCCTGAGATACCATCTGTTACCATGAGAAGTCTAATTTTACAGAAGTATGAGGGATTGTGTGGAAAAGCTGATACTTCCTATTTACCACTGTATGGGGTCAGGCTTGGGACTGAGGATAAACTACTGATCTTAAGAGAGGTATGGCTTTCCACTGAACAAGCTGTCATCTGAATCTGCTCCTTTCTCTTCTCCCAGCTTTATGACTCCCCCAATATATGATGCCTTCTTATTTCCTGAAAATAAGTAGTGTAGATTCTTCCCTCATTTGGATGTAGACCCTTTATGAGAGATAAACACCATCTCTGGGCGACATTCTCTTCGCTCCCAACCCAGCGAAGGAAGCATATCTGATGTCCTATGGTCTGAGTCAGCTTGATTAAAAATATTATTTTTAAATAGGATGACCAATACATATCCATACAAAACTAGACCATGGAGTTCTTTATATTGTAGAAGAGGCCAATCATTTATAGTTATGACTATTTCAAAAATTGTTCTTTTAAAAAGCAAAGTTTCTTATTCTAATTTTTATGTTTAGCAGCCTTGATTTTGTAAGAGCAAGGAAGGGAATGTTTGAGAGATGGGTAACACAATAACTATAAAAGTTAGTATTTTGTGCTTTTCCCTCAATCCATTCCTCTCCAACACTTGGAATTCTCCAGTGCCTGCCACGTCATTGCACATTTCTCCATATTGTGCCTCTGTTATGTTGTCCACATTTTATATTTTTGAGTCACAAAGAACCATAGCAACACCCTGGTGGTACTGTCAGCGGATGTTCAGGGAATATTGTCTCAGCCTCGATTCATATGGACAAATGGAGAAAAGGAGTTTGCCATTTATACTGCATTCAAATATTGCAAAGGGAAAACATTTACACTTTATAAATGACTTAATAAGGCAGTTGATTAATCCTGTCAATGATAGAGTATATGTACAATAGTAGCTGTGATTTTGTGACATATTTCTGAGTGGCCCCTTTTCCCCTGTGGATCTTGCCCTAGCACCACTTTCACTTTCTGTGCCTTAGTTGGAAGTTTTAAATGTAAATAGGCAACTGCATTAAATTAGCAGCTTGGTAGGCTGGAAAGAAATGTGAGTTGCACACCAGTGTCCCCAGCAAAGCAATTCCCAATGCATATACTCTACCTGCAGATATTCAAGAGCTCTCTGTGGCAGGCTTCCTGCTCCAGGAAAGAGGCAGCGGCTGGGGCTGAGGGTCTGCCATAGAGCAGGCACCAAGCAGGGTGCCAGTGACTGCGTCCAGTGTATTGTTGACCACAGCAGCAATCTGGTGCCACAAAATGGAATGGGATGGTGGTTTGTAAAGAAAGGTGAGGTAAAACGACCTGTAAAGAAGTGAGGATTACAGAAGTAGTAGAGTTGTGAGTGCATCTCCCACAGTGCGTTGTGTGACTCACAGAAACCGGACGGTATGAGCAATGCCTCCCACATAGATTGTCTTTGTTTTCAGTGGCTTAAATGGGCCTCGGTTAGTGTGAGAGGATGAGGAAGAGAGAAAGCAGAAAAGAGTGGCTGAGTTTCTGTTCTCAGCAACTTAGATTCAATCTTTCTGTCTCTAAGTGGTTTGCTTACACAGTATATAAAAGAACACCTTTCAATATTTAAGTTTTCTGCCTAAAAGCTTTATCAGGGAAGAAGGAATTAGATTGAGACATGGCTTAGACAAAAATGTGAATCAATTAATCAGAACCACAGACTGACTTTCCTAAGATCTTTGGCAACTCTCTAAATCTTTGTGAGGCTCAGCTTTCTCATCTGTAGTTGGGTGTAAAGATGCTTGTTTCTCATGAATGATGTGATTATTGAATTAAAATAATGTAAAATGATAATCACTTGGAAAGCAGATAAAAATAAAATATCATTTAGTGTTGATAAACCACATTAAAATGGTATTATTGGTATAGGAAAATGAGAGTTGACTTGTTAAAATCCCTTATATAACTTTTTAGGCTTTATTTAGAAGAGAAGCAAGTAATTTGTGTCATTATGAAGCTAAGATATTGTTTGTACCCCAGCATATTGTGAGAAATGTTAGAAATGCTCCAGGGATTCCGTGATCTCTATCACACCATCATTAGGATATCATATCCAAAGGAGACTATTTATGATGTGATTCATGTTTTTGATACCAATCATTCTCTTTGGGAATTTTGAGGATATTCTTCTTGTCCTAAACAAGACTCCAGCAGTAAAAAAAAATGCTTAGTGATATTGAAAGGATGTCTCCTTATAAATAAAAATGTGTGGTATATGTTGTATACTAAGTACCCAACAAATGTTTTTATACAAGCATACAAGAATGGATGAACAAAGTAACACATTCCCAGAGGCACCTCAGAAATAGTAAAGCTTGTACTCTAAATATGAAATAATTATATATGTTCAATTTTATGAAAAGCCAAAAATCTTAAAATCAGAAGTAGTTTTTGGTAGCAAAAATACAAAATAAAATTACTAGTTTCTGATCTTTGTGTGCATCCACAACAAAATCTGGCCATAGTGTATTTTAAATTATTGCAGTAGTTTTATATAATGGATAGAAATAGAAATCTATAATGGAGATTCAGTTGGAGGTTTAGCCATACCAGCACAGCTAGGACTGCCATGTTGTGCATAATATGGCTTGTTTTCTGGTTTTCTGGGGCTGTGTGCTCCAAGCAGATTGCACCATTAACTGCTGAGAGAGATGGCTAGTCATGCTGCAGTCATAGTCATCCTGGACATTAATAAGCACCTAGAATGATGCTTTTTGTTTCATCCTTCTAAGATTATGTTAAAGATATTATCCCATTTTCTTTACCTTAGTTGTATTCTCTTAAAGGTGTGGTATTGTCTTTATTTGGAATAGCATCAAGAATCTTTAGTTTTCTTAAAATGTCAGTGCAATTATTCCAAAGATTGAGTGACCAAGTATTTAAAGCTAAACTTACAGAGATCCATGCAGTATGACATATAGTAATTCTTTATTTGCAATTTGACAAGTTGCATGTTTCCATCTGGCTTCTTTTCAGTTAAAAGAAGGGACAGAATGAGGTTTGGCAGAGTACTACTTGCTTGGTGGAACTTAGAATATACCTCCTTCTGAGTTGACAGCTGTTGCAGTATGTTCAAGAAGTATCCGCGGTATCTTCCCTGTGGCGTCACCAGGTGCTGCAGTGCCGGAAGGATTTCAACGTGGCACTAACTCGTACAGATGTCTCTATTGTTATCCACATGTAAGAAATCTCTTGATTAAAACTTTGGGCAAACAGCAATTCAGTAATTAAACTAAGAAATATGTTATTGGGCATGAATTCTTTGTTTAAACTTTTGTCCCTTTGCTCATAAAGTTTAAACAAAAACAGAAAACTGTAGGGAACTGTCAACTTTTTCCTTAAAAGTACAATGCCAAACTTTATCACATCCTTTATTTGTTCACTGGTTTCTAATTTTTCTCCATTCCTAATTAAACTTGACTGAACATTTCACTGAAATATTTTTGTTAATAATTATGCTTAGTTCCAAAAGAGCATGAGGGTGATTATAAAGTACGATAAGTTAATAGATTTTTTTCTTTGATTCTAAGACATCACTGATTTGAAAAATGTTCTTTTTAGGAGAGCACTACTGCATTAAATGGAATTATAAAATATAACTTGATTTCAGAAGCTTACTGAAATTAAAAAATATAGAAATTAACTTATATAAGTAGTCATTCTATATAACTGGTACCAAATAAATATTATCTATTTCTAATGATTAGGATGATACTGCAAGGTAGGTGTTTTTAGCCCCAATTTATAAATTTCAGATCTGTAGTTTACCTTAGAGATAAAGTAATTAATCTGGATCCTATAGCTAGTAACAGAGTTGGTTCTGGTTCAGTTTCCAAAATTCATATTTTTTTTCTGCAGTACCAGGTATATACATAAAAATGAAAGTACATGGTACTATTAGGCCAAAGTGAAAATAAGGCACAAAAATAAATTGTAGCCAGGAGTGATAGTAGAGTACAAAATGCATGCAGTGATTTCTTATATTCTTGATAAATGGGAATCATAAATTCATATGTAAGAACTTTAGCAACTAATGCAAAAAAGGGGAAACAGTAGCCATTGGAAAAGTGAATCACTGGATCTATGGAGTAAAATTAACCAGTTGCTGCATAAAAGCTGTATGTTTTTTGGTTTGACACAAATTTCTACTGTGGACACTTAAAAAAGAGGATTCTATGTGTAAATAGGTACTTTACTTTCTAGTAGTAGTAATAGTAATAGTGTTTTACAGTATTTATTTTGGCTTATTGTAAATTCACACAATAATGTATTTATTCAGGTATACAGTCTTTTCTTAATTTTAGGGTCTCTTTCCCCTGTACTTCCTGCCAATGTGAGCCATTACAATTTTTATATCTTTTGGGTGTGTGTGTGCAATATTATAGCTTCAATAAGGGACAAATACTTTGGCTATAACTTCTAAAACTAGAATTAGAAAATAGACTCAAAATTTTAAGTTCCATTGCCAGCAAGTAATCAATTCTACCCTGGCCTCTTGGATTTATAAATGCTTACATCGTGTCACCAAAATCATTGTGTTATTCAAAAATCTAAAAATATTCTCTTAAAATATAGTATTTTTCTTTCAGGTTGCTTTCAGTAGAGCTAGTAATTTTACATTTAAAAAAATAGATAATTTCTGTACTTTTTCATCATATTCCTGGCCAAAGTTTATTTGTAAGACAGACTTTTCTGAAAATTAAGATATAAAAAGAATTGTCATAAGGTGGCAGTATGTTTCAATGATAACCATCAGTATAGAAAGAGAGCTTGTTGCACCAAATGGTTCCTTAGCCATGGTTGAGCTGTGCATAAAAATTCACTGTACCTAGGGTTTTCTGAGGAAAATTGAGCAGCTATGTCTTAGGGAGTATGTGGAAAATTATCAAAGATGGTCCTTTTTTGAATTTTACTATAATTAACTCCAAAACTGATAGGAAATAGATTTACTAAGTGCCCACTATTACATAAAGGGAAATCTTTTCCTTCGCCCTAATCCATGCCTCCATACAAGGCCACAGCAGGGGAAAGGAGTGCTTTCTGTTTTAATCATTGACACGTTTTAGTAAGAGGTGATAAGTAAGTGTACATGTTTTAAGAAATATATTTAATAGTCATTTTGAATAAGTAGTAATTAAAATTTTCATTTTGGTGATTTTGGATACAGGAGTTTTTTGGACATGGTTTAATAAACAACATTTGCCTGTGGAGAAGTGATAGAATTTAAGCTTTTTAATGAAATGAACTAAGTTTAATTTCCTGCCTTCCCACTCATTAACTTTGAGACATGGAGCCTGTTTCTTTGTCTCTGAGATTTTTCTTCTTATAATTTGGATATAATAATAATGCTGTCTAAATAAGGTCATTAAAAGATTAAATGAGATGATGTTATTATACTTAGAAAACTTGGAGATAGTTTGTTTATTATTACAACTAAAGAAAAGATTCCTATTTATTTCTAAGTATTTTCTGATGTGATCTTGAGAGAAAAAGTGGAGCTTTGTTATATTTATTTGTCATGTTATTATGATATGGCTAAGAATTGCTACTTAACCATGTATCTGAGCTAGGACAAAAGCAACAGAGAAATAAAACACTTCTTATTTGTCATCCATCATATATCAATGCTTAAGCATTTTTCATTCCTTACCAATATTATGAGTATAAAGGAAGTTACCAGGACACAGATGACATAATCTCTGTCCTTAAATACCTTCCTGTTTGGCTAGAAAAATAAAACTGGAAAAGAAATTGGAAGACCTATATTCTAGCCTCAGTTCTACCATTAGCTAGTTTTGCAATCTTAACTAAGTCTCTACAGTTCTTTTCTCTCAGTTATAAGTTGAACTTGATAATCTGTAAGGTCCCTTCTGGCACTTCTATACTAAGAACATTTCAGAGTATGAATTTGCAAACAATTAAGCACTAAATTGCAAGCTAGTGAGTGAATGTGAAATAGATGTTCAAAGAGAGGAGAAATTAGTGTGGCCTTGGGTATTTGGAATATTTTTTACACTATTTTCAAGAAACAGATTTATAGTTGCTCATAAGCAAAAGGAAAGCCATTTTCATGACTAAATCATTTTCTCTATATTGTAAGTGAAAAATAAGACATACATCACATTTAAAAAGCCTGGAATATTTTAATTTTAAAATATTAACATTTTAAATAATCTGGGTGAAAAAATTGATCATTTTGGACTTTCACTACCAATTGGTAGGTGGCAAATAATGAATACATAGGGAAGACATACAAATAAATAATTATTAATTACAGCCATTAGTAGTTTAGTCATGGTAAATGACACCAACACTTTATATGGTATTTTAGATAATTTCACTAAAGGTATATAATATCTGTCAAATAAACTTGATTACTTCTGTAAATATAATTTACATATATAGCTTTTTCCAGCCCTTATGAATTCTTAAGGAGATACTCTCACAAACGTCAAACCTTACAAAACGAGTGATAATGCTGAGACTGATGTCCATTCTAATAGCCTTCAGGAAGTGTGTACTAAATATGCATCAAAAGAAATAACCCTAAGAAAGTTTAACCAGGTTTCATCTGTTGTGCCTCAGATATATGGCACAAAGACTGCCTGCGGCTGTAGGAGGGAGGTGCTAATGCGCTCCACCTGACCCAACCACCTTACACCCGTGTTAACGAGGAAGTCGGGTGTCAGTTCCTTTATACCCTTCTGCAACTTCTGTGACACCCAGGGGCTCCGTTTCTTCACCACTCCTCCTTCTACATATGGGCAGATTTAAAAAGTCCTAGAGAAACTGGACAGGAAACCTGGGAAAATTAATCAAGTCATAGGACATTTCTTCAAAGATAGCCCCAGGAATAAAGCCATGGCACGAGAAGCAAATGAACCCTAGAAATAATGCTTGTAACTGTTTTGCACTATCTTCTGGCATCCTGGAACATACTAAAAAATTAACCTGTATGATAAGTACATAGACACGCCACATCTTGCCAGAATTTTAAGACCTCAACACAGTCATAAAGGCATGACTTCTATGAAGACAGAACAGAATACAAGCAGAGATGAGACATAACTGCTAAGAATCTAAAAACAAGTAAATAAACCCCAGGCTGGAGGCGGAAATGAGTAGAATTAGGGCTTAAAAAAATGAAATCAGTGATAAGAAGAAATTTGATCAGCTTTTAACATTGCAGATTAAAATGAGAAAGCTGAATATAATGAGATTAAAATCAATAATATGAAGAAAAAAATGATGACCCAGTATATGATTTCAGTGATTCATTCAAAACATATTATATTCTAGCTACACTAGATATCATTCAGTTGTCTATGGATACAACAATGAACAAAGCAGATACTGTACCTGCTCTCACAGAGCTGACATCCTGTGGATGGAGACAGATTTTGAACATGTCAACATAGGAATACATAATATGAGGGGATGATAAACATTATGTAAAAACAAAGCAGATGAAGAGAATAGAGAGGAAGGCAGAAACCTATGTGCCCCAAAGAGAAAGGAAAATAAGTGAAACTGAGACATGAATAAAAGACATAGTAGGGGAATATTTTCTTAATTTAAATGTGTAGCTTTAAGTAATTAATTTTTCTATTTCACTATTGTCTAGTCAAATTACTGTAGTACAATAATTAATAAAAGTCTTATCAATATCTAGGCCAGAGAGACAAACTGATGATCAAAAGCAGGAAAAAACAAATCAGCTTCATATCTTCTTTTCAATTCTTTATGTCAGGATACAATGGAGAAATTCTACCTGCAGGATTTTAAGGGCAAAATGCATTGTGGTCTAATAGTTTTTATATAGAGCCAAGATGTTTATGTATGGCAGTAATAGAAAGATATCCGTAGACATTCAAGTATTCATAAAACATACTATTTATCTAACCTATTAGGAAAAAAATTACTGGGAAATGTTTTCCAACTGAATGAAAAAAATCGAGAAATCATGGAATTTAAAATGTCTTGTACAGGTGAGTGTAAAGGACAAATATTCTTGAAAGAATAAATTATTATATAAACATGTCAATATAAGGATGATAATCTGCATGTAAAATCCCACACTATAATAATGAAGATTCAGTAATTATGGAGTAGGGAAATGAAGAAAAGTAAATGAGTATTAAATTCCTTGCATCGAAGTTCAAGTGTGCAATTTTACTTTTAATTGACCTTGAGAAAAATGTTAGCTTATCCTTTTAAGTAAAATGCAAAGAGCACAACTAGAAAAATTAAAAGGAGAATATGTCTTGTAAAATATTGTAGAGATAAAAACAAAGAAAAATGTTATGAGTCAATTAACAATGCACTGATATTTATAATGAAAAAACTATTAAAATGTTTGATAGAAACCAAATAGTAGTGAGGGATATGTAGCCATAGACAAATCAGTAAAAATTTACTAAGATACCAAATACAGAATTTAAAAAAAATTGAAATTTAATCTAAGAGATTGTACTTTAAAAAGACAATTATTTACATAGAACAAATTGATTAATAATAAATGATATGAAACAAATTAGAAAAAGTAGGAATGAGGAAGGGATCTATGCATAGATGTAGAAAATTATTTATAGCTTTATAGAACTCTAGACTACTGTGTTTTGAAATCTCTTTCAGGAAAATATTTTTGGAAACTATACATGAATTAGAAAATGTACATGAATTAGATGAATGCAATTAATTAGAACTGTTTTATGTGCCCACAAATAAAATATAAAGAGGATAAGAAACTTGAAGAAATCCACAATTACAAAATTAAATATTAGTCAAATATTTGAAAAATAAATATAACAAGTGTGGTTTATATTTGCCTTCAAAATAGGAAAACATTTTAGAAAGCTACAGAATTTTAACAGTAAAGTTATAAAAATAAACTTAAACAGAACAGAACCAAAGGTACAATAATAGTTTACACATTGTAAAATTACACTGTAATTATATATACAACGTTATTATGAACAATTGCTCATAATAATAAAATTAAAAAATCCATATATCTAACAATAGGAGATTGTTTAAATAAATCTTAATAAAGCTATACAATGTATTAATAAGCAATGATTACAAATCATGACATTCATCTATTTTTATTGACCTGGAAAAATACTTTAATGTATTGTGAAAGGTAGAAAGCAGATTTCAAAACAGGTAAGATGATTTTTTTTTGTAGTACATGTGCTTTTTGTGAGCTTATAGTCATTAAAAGATTAGAAAATGTGGACCAAAATTGCCTGTGTGGGAGACATTAAGAAATCTCTTGATTATAATATTTTTTTGCACTTTTCTGTGTTTTAAAATTGCCTATAAAAACCGTATTATTTTTAGGACAAAAACATGAATGTAAGGTTTAAAGTATCAAGTTCTCTATATATTTATTTATTTCCTTATATGTCTTATGAAATAAACTCAGCAGAAATATCTGTTCATGATTAAGATCATGAATTCTGGATTCAAATTTCAATTTCACGTTTGCTGGCTCAGTTGCCCTGTTAAATGAGTTAATAGTGACACTCGGGCAGTGTCAGCCTCCCAGGATTGTTGTAATTCACAAGTTGCTCTGTTAAAGAACCTAGCAGGTTGTATGGCATATGGTGAAAATTCAGTGTGTATTCTAAAACTACTGTTAGAGATAGAATAAAAGCTTCCCATTTCCTCCTTTGGAATTTAAAAAATTAAACTGATTTTAAACTCCTTAGCTGGTTACTTAGATTACTTATTTTCTATTCTCTCAGGAGAAGGACGCTCAATTCTCCAAGTGACTTTCCTTCAGAGGTCGTATCTTCACAGAGTTCTTTTGTTCACAAACCATCCACCTTCTTCAGAAAATCTGTCCTCTCACCTTTTCCTATAACTGTAGTGGAAGAAATATTTCTCTTCTTTCTAAGGTTACTTTCTTAACTATACCCTCATAGTTTTACCCCTTCCAAATATTGATCCCTCAAACATATGCATTTTTTGTTGTAGTTTGTATTCTCAATTCGCATCTCTCCTCTGCTTACCAGTTTTCCTCCACTCACAAACAAGCATGTGAGACACACTCTATACTGAAAACAGTTCAGCTTGACATTGCTACCCTTCCTAGTTACTGTCCTATTTATATTCTTTCTTCCTCAATCCCACTGTTCTAAACAAATCTGCATGTAAAAATGCTGTATCTACTTCCTCATCAAATACTGCTTAGCACTGAAATTGCACTTATGTTTTCAAAATGCTCTATTGAAATCATATTTTTGAAGATCACCATAGATTCTTCAAGTTCCTTCTTTATAGTTCTCTATAAAGAAAAGATGGGATAAGAAGTAGAATACTGTTGCATTAACTTTGAAGGCTGCATAACTAACTTTTCTAGTAAGAGACAGAAAAGGCATACAATTTCTAGGTTCCATCTGATCAAACATGGATTCATCTTGTCTACTATCCTCAGGGTCTTTTATAATGATTCAAAACATGGTGTAGACAGGTAAATTAGAGGGCTCTTGAGGACTTCCCATATTTCTTCCATTTTCTTTATATTTGCTGATGAGAATGAGGAACTATGAGAATGGTATATAAAGCGATGAAAAAACTTGGAGAACATCATTGGGTAGAAGACCGAGGGAGAGAACATTAGTAAATATTTATCATTTATTTTTGGTGTAGTGTGGTGAAGACTACTGGAAAGAACATAACAAAAGTAATTACATTTTACTTATTTTTCTATTTATTTAATTTTATAGGCTCACCCCATTTAAAAAATTTTTTTTATTTTGATATCATTAATGTACAATTACTTGAACAATGTTACGGTTAATAGATGCCCCCTATTATCAAGTCCCCCACACATACCACATTACAGTCACTGTCCATCAGCATAGTAAGATGCTATAGAATCATTACTTGTCTTCTCTGTATATACGGCCTTCCACATGTCCCTAAACCCCTACACTATGTGTGTTAATCGTAAAGCCCCATTTTCCCCCTTATCCTTCCCACCCATCCTCCCCAGTCCCTTTCCCTTTGGTAACTGTTAGTCCATTGTTGGATTCTGTGAGTCTGCTGCTGCTTTGTTCCTTCAGTTTTTTCTTTGTTGTTATACTCCACAAATGAGTGAAATCATTTGATACTTGTCTTTCTCCACCTGGCTTATTTCACTGAGCATAATACCCTCTAGCTCCATCCATGTTGTTGCGAATGGTAAGATTTATTTCTTCTTATGGTGAAATAATATCCCATTGTGTGTATGTACCACCTCTTCTTTATCCATTCATCTACTGATGGACAGTTAGGTAGCTTCCATTTATAGGCTATTGTAAATAGTGCTGCAATAAACATAGGAGTGCATATGTCTTTTTCAAACTGGGCTCCTGCATTCTTAGGGGCAATTCCTAAGAGTGGAATTCCTGGGTCAAATGGTAAGTCTATTTTTAGTTTTTTGAGGAACCTCCATACTGCTTTCCACAATGGTTGAACTAGTTTACATTCCCACCAGCAGCGTAGGATGGTTCCCCTTTCTGCACATCCTTGCCAACATTTGTTGTTGTTTGTCTTTTGGATGTTGACCCTCTTAACTGGTGTGAGGTGATATCTCATTGTGGTTTTAATTTGCTTTTCCCTGATAATTAATGATGTGGAGAATCTTTTCATGTGCCTGTTGGCCATCTGAATTTCTTCTTTGGAGAAGTATCTGTTCAGATCCTGTGCCCATTTTTTTATTGGATTATTTGCTTTTTGTTTGTTGAGTTGTGTGAGCTCTTTATATATTTTGGATGTCAACCCTTTATTGGATCTGTCATTTATGAATATATTCTCCCATACTGTAGGATGTCTTTTTGTTCTACTGATGGTATCCTTTGCTGTACAGAAGGTTTTTAGTTTGATATAGTCCCACTTGTCCATTTTTGCTTCTGTTTCCCATGCCCGGGGAGATATGTTCATGAAGAAGTTGCTCATGTTTATGTCCAAAAGATTTTTGCCTATATTTTTTTCTAAGAGTTTTGTGGTTTCATGACTTACATTCAGGTCTTTGATCCATTTTGAGTTTACTTTTGTGTACAGGGTTAGACAATAATCCAGTTTCTTACTGTAGCTATCCAGTTTTGCCAACACCAGCTGTTGAAGAGACTGTCATTTCCCCATTGTATGTCCATGGCTCCTTTATCATATATTAATTGACCATATATGCTTGGGTTTATATCTGGATTCTCTAGTCTGTTCCACTGGTCTATGGGTCTGTTCTTGTGCTAGTACCAAATTGTCTTGATTACTGTTGCCTTGTAGTAGAGCTTGAAATCATGGAGCGTAATTCCCCCTGCTTTATTCTTCCTTCTCAGGATTGCTTTGGCTATTGGGGTCTCTTGTGGTTCCATATGAATTTTAGAACTATTTGCTCTAGTTCATTGAAGAATGCTGTAGGTATTTTGATAGATATTACATTAAATCTATAGATTGCTTTAGGCAAAATGGCCATTTTGACAATATTAATCCTTCCTAGCCAAGAGCATGGGATGAATTTCCATTTATTAGTGTCTTCTTTAATTTCTTTTAAGATTGTCCTGTAGTTTTCAGTTATAGATCTTTCACTTCCATGGTTAGGTTTATTCCTAGGTATTTTATTATTTTTGATGCAATTGTGAATAGAATTGTTTTCCTGATTTCTCTTTCTGCAACTTCATCGTTGGTGTATAGGAATGCAACAGATTTCTGTGTTTTAATTTTGTATCCCACAACTTTGCTGAATTCAGTTATTAGATCTTGTAGTTTTGGAGTGGATTCTTTAGGGTTTTTTATGTACAATATCATGTCATCTGAAAACAGGGACAGTTTAATTTCTTCCTTGACAATCTGGATGTCTTTTATTTCTTTGTGTTGTCTGATTGCTGTGGCTAGGACCTAGGCTTTCCCCTTTTTAATAAATGGAAATAAGTTGAGGGTAAAGAAGGACCGTGTAGCAGATAATATTTTATCTCAAAGTATTTTGAAACAGAGAGCAAAAGTATGCCACTTAAAATGTTTAGTCTGTGTCACTAAGCACCAGATTACCCAGTTTAAATCAGCACTTTCTTCATGCACTCAATATGAACATACTGTTATTATGTACAAAATCTTTAGAGCTAATGTACTCTAGCACATATTAGTATAGTATATATATATACACTAGTATTATATTAGTATTAGTAGTATTCATATTGATAATACTATAAATAACTAGTATTTATATTGATAGATATGAATAAATAGTTTTAATGAAGACTAATAGTGTTATCTGTTTTTAATCAGATGTAGAAAATAATATGATGTCATATAAAGTGTTTTTCAAAATCAGACCATAATTTTAATTTTCTTGCTTTAGAACTTGTACTTTTGAATAAAAGTAGTGCTTTATAGGCAAAACAACATATTTCTTTGATCAATTCATTCTCCTTTACTTATTGGAAATAAATTTGTACACAGGTGCCTTTGTATTTGTACAGGAGTGTCTCCATAAGATATATTTCTAGAAGGTAACTTCTGTATTAAAGAGCAGTATTTCTTTTTTTATAAATGTTAAATAGCTAGCCCTTCAAAGGTGATAATCATGAAAAGATTATTAAATTGTCTGTTTCTCATTTACTTTTTAACATTGGATATTTAACTTTTTAATGTTTGCCAAACTAATGTGGGAAAAGCCAATTTTGATGTAATTTTAATTTCTTTGATAACTAAAAAGTTATATCATTTTTTTAACATGTCGAGTGTATTTTTCACAATTGCCAATATATACTATTTATGGTGTTATCTATTATATCTACATAAACACAAATATATTCTATATGTATAGATGTATGTGTGTGCATGTATATATTTTAGATTATAATAATTTAAGTTTTATTAAGGACAAAAGAAGTGTATGAAATAGACTATTTGACTTGGACTTGTACAGCAAGTAAATTGTTACATTGAGATTTGGGATAGCGTATTCAATATATTTCATGTTATTTCCTACATGTGATCTCACAAAGCTTTATAGAAACTTATTTACAAGAGTATTATGAAGTTTCCCAGTTAAATAAAATAGATATTACTGTTGTGTTATCCAGTCAGCTAAGGTAGAGCCTGTATCAAAAAGCTCTCATGTGAACATAGTATACTTTGTTGCTTCTCAAAACAGCATATTCTCATATAAGGTGTTGGTCACTACAATTATCTTTATATTCTGGTCAGTATTTTCTCATTCACATGCACAACATTAATTATGCAAAGGTATTTTTTTATATCTTAATTTGTTAAATTTTGGTACTCAGGAAAAAATACATGCAAACGTTGTGTTTTCATTAACTAATAGACTTATTGATTAGCTGTTGAGAGTGTAGAATTATACTTATAATAATGTTTATGTAAAACAACTAGGGTATATCATCTGTGAACTCAGGCAGCTGCAGTTTAGTTTAGAAGGATGGCATAACTGGGTTTAATGAGCAGTGACCCTTTGCATTTTTAGTTCCTCTTGCCAAAGTGCTCTTCCCCCAGATCTTCCAATGACTGGCTTCTTAATAACATTCAGGCTTAGCTCAAATATTGTTCCTAAAGGAAGCTCCAAGTTCCTTATCTAAATGATCCTGACTCCTATTAATTAATTACTATTTTGTGTGTGTTTTTTGTTTGTTTCAAAGCACTTATCAGCTGAAATCACATTGATCATTTGTTTACTGATTTATTCCTATGTTCTTCCTAACCTCCACTGCCACCCCAAATAAAAGCTCCAAACTAGAAGGGTGATAAGTTCTTCTTAATGTATCCTATTTTCTGCTTTGTTTCCCTAGACACTTTGTCATTTATAAGTTATGGAGAAAATGTCTGCCTATTTTTAAGCATTTTCCCATGTGTAATAAGCAGCTAATATGTTGTAGAAGTTTGAGAATACATGTATTTATATTTTAACAGCTAGGATACATTTCTAAACTAAGTTCACATTTAGACCTGGAGATGTTTTCCACAAAACACTTTGAGGGATAGTTTGAGATTCATCCCACACTGAAAATGTTTAAAATGAAACAACAGTTTTCTAATCTAAAAAAATGGAATGGTTTAGCATTTGCAAAAAAATAGTCTCATAATTGTTTAAAGTGAACACATTGTTTCTTAATGAGAAATTTTCTTTTCCAATGGGGTACGTTAAATGTTCTTTTATAACTCAAGTATGTGATTGAGATTATTCTATGCTTGAAGAATGTTGGTAAAAAATTGAGTTTTTTTAAGGTAAAGAAATCTACTACAACTTAGTTGAAAATTGCTGTTCTATTGCTTTAGAAAAATGTGTATAATTGTGTCTAGCTTTTGTATTCTTTGAGCATGAAAATTGTTATACCAGGGAGTACTTCATCTTTCCAAAAAATCCTTTTCCTTCCTGCAGAATTGTGCTAGTAAATGGAAATCAAGGCAAGACCAGCAATTTCTAGATAGTTCATAAGAATCTGGGACATTCTGTCAATAGAAGATGAATAGCTATAGAAAGGGTTCTTTAAAGTTATAGCTTAGTAAATGCTTTTTTTGAGTAATTTTATATAAGAAACTGAATAGAGTTTTCTTTTTTAAAATTTAATGCTATCTTTTTTATTTTGGGGGATTATGTCATATAACAGAGTTAATATTGTAAATATTTTATTTCCCATCTCTTTTATTGCTATGACAAATATTTATTGTATCTTGGAGTTGTATTTTGTTAAATTGATTTGGATATATTTGAAAGAGCTATCCTTTTAGCTTCCCTTATCTGATAGATTGATGTAGATTTTTCCTTATTTGGAAAAGATGCATTTTGAAATGAATATTTGTGATTTTGGAAGTCCTACACTCATAAAAAGTAGTTTTACTTACACAGAAAATGTTGAACATGTATTAGTCTTGTATCATTATTTGTAATTGAATTATTCCAATTTTCACATAACAGTAACTACTCAGCAATCTAAACTACAAAGAAAATGACTAAGTTTAGAATGTGAAAAGATACCTGAAGTTCTTACATTATCATCACAGATATTAATGTGTCTTCTAAGATGCTAAAAAAAAGGATGAGTGAATTTTACTGTCTACAATTTATTTGAAATGTTTGCCTGTATAATGATGTTTGTCAATGCTTGTACAGAAAGAACATTTAAAATCAGATAATATTGAGATAAATACTGATAAGAGTATATTCAGGCCAAAAACCCATGTTTTCTGATTTCCAGTCCCATAGCTTCATTGTAGTGAAATTTTTTATTATTATTTTTAACACACACTTCTCAGATTCCCAAAACTTCTGAAGAATGGAATGTTCTCTCTGGTCTATCTCTTGTTCAATTGAACCATTCTAAACTTATTCATAGAAACATTAAAATTAAAAATCAGACACTTTTCTATTGTAAACATGGATTTTCTCTTAACTTGGCCAAGTCTCATCCTCTTCTTGGTCTATTGGCAGAAAAAACAAGGTCTATATTGAAATAACGTAAACTAATCATGCAGTCTGGCCCTATTTAGAGAGAGAGCTATTGAATTTAATTATTGACATTGTTAGAACTTGGTTGTTACTTAGTTTTATCTGAGAGTTGTGGAGGATCATTGCATGTATCAGTTAGCTATTGCTACATACAAGCCATCCCAAAACTGGTGGCTTAAAACAGTAGTGTTTATTATTGTTCATGAGCATTCTTATATGTCATATAAGGACTGGGTTGTGTAGATAGCTCTGGTGATATTGACTGAATTTTCTTATTTGAGGTTGGCTGCCAGTAGAGTGGTCTAGGGTAGCCTTGGCTTTTAAACTGGGCTCTCCTCCCTGTGGTCTGTCATGCACTAGTTCCATTAGGCTAGTTAGGAGCTGTTCACATAGGAATGGCAGGGTCTGGAAAGAGAGAGCATAGGCCTGTAAGGTCTCTTGAGGCCTACATTTAGAACTAGCACATCATTTTCTACATTCTCTTGGCCAGAGCAATTCACAGAAACAGCTCAAATTCAAGGAGCAGGGAAATAGACCTTACTCTTTGACGAGAGGAGCTACTAAGTCACACTGCAAAGGGTGCGGATACAGGAAGGGATAAAGAAATGCACCCATTTTTTGTCACCAACCTAATGCAGACCACATCTTGTCTCAGTTACATGTTTCCCCCAAAAGTGAAATATGCTCACTTCCTTCCTAGCACTGCCAGATGTCTCATCCCCTTCAAGCATCATGTTCATTTCACAGTCTTATAAATTGCATAAAGTTCTGATGTGACTCCTCAGATACAGCTCCAGAAAGGGGGAAAATTAGAGGCACCAAGCAGTCACTGGTCCATAGTAATTCTGAAATCATGCTGAAAAAAATATTGCCAAGTCCCTCAACTCCCCCAAAAGGGAATGTTCCTTGATTAGGTCCTAGCTCCTCCGTGGAAGTAACTTTCCAGTCCATTGTGCCCCATTGCTGCTTTTGGCACCTTCTTTGCTCTGCCCTCTCTGATGTCCTTCCTAGTTTATTCCTTTCCTTGGATACTTCTGAAGAGAGGTTCATTTTGGCACCTGTGTAGTTTCTTAGACTTATTCCTGCCCACAGGAAGTTGGGTGCTCAGAGGGTGCCTTGCAATTTGAAGAGTTTAAGTCTCTGTTATTACAAGTTGGTAGCTCTGTACCTATAAGACTTTAAAACTTCATGGGCTTTTCTCTAAGTGTGATTCTAGTCTAGTCTCTGCTGCAAAAGCCAAACGATAACTGTTTTTGAGGAACTGCTTCTATGTATACAATTCACCAATGCTATTTTGGGCTTTAGCATCTATGAGACTACACCTTGAAGATTTCTAGTGGCTCCCACCCTCTTCTATTCATTTCTCCTGGACACCACTTAGTTCTTTAAGAGTTCTTAGCAAAGGGTCTTAGAGCCACAGCCCTAATTTGGTTATAGTCCTTGGGCATCATTTTACTTTGAAAATATTTTGTCAGCTGGTAAAACTAGAAATGAGAAACAATTTTATTGTCCAATTTAGCTATCTTTGGCTTCTCTTTATTCTTAAATTGGCCTGCAGATGGACTAGTGTTTTTTGACTATCTCCTTATTCATATATCATCTGCAGTAAAACCAGCTGACATTCTGAATACATTACCTGAAAAATCATTTTGCCAAGGTCTATAAATTCATTAGGTATGTTGTCTTGCTTTAAATTTACTATAAGTAGCAGTTTTACACTTGCTGCTGTATAACACAAGTCTCCATTTTTTCCAGCACCCATAATAATGCCATCATTTTCTCCAGTCTTTACTAATGATTTACATACCATTTTTCCAGATTTTGTAACAATTACCAGCCTCTTCCCACCTTGTCATTATAGAGCCACTGCCACATATTTTAGGTTTTGGTTATGATAGTACTGTATTTCTAGGTATAGTTTTTCTATCGATTAGTTATTGTTGCATACACATCACTCCCAGTTCATTGATTTCAAACAATGTGCATATAATTTGTTGTGGCCAGTTTTCTTACCAGTTGGCAGTACCTCCTTAGGAGTAAGGCTATCCAGTTACTTTCCTACTCATGTCCCAAGCCCACCTGAGAGGGCTGTTGAATAAAGATGAAATTTGGAATTCCTCAGGATATGTGAGGAAGTATGATGGCTGTGGTTGCTTGTCCTTCTAGTTCTGTGTCCTCTGAGCTTGCCCTTGCAAGGCTCAGTTGTTCTGCCTTAGTGTAGTGAAGGTGAGGAGAGTGGCTTTGTTGTGGTCCAATGGTGTGTTTGTATGTATAGCCCATAGAAATGTATTAAACACAAATTTCTGGAGACAGTTTGCTGACATAAGTTAAATACTCAAGCTATGAAACTTGACCTGCAGAAGCATTTCCTTCCTGCAAATGATATAAGGAACTCCCAAACAATTTAATGGCATATACTTGAAAAAAGAAAAAAAAGCAAAGAATCTCATCAGAATGAAAGTTAAATATTAGAGAACATTTAAATGTCTGACTGAATGGTAGGAAGCTTAAAGCATTTAAATTTTTAAGCTTTACAAAGGATGAGTCCTTTTAATATTTTGAGACAGGAGATTATCATTATGAAGTAAATATTTAAAGGACTAGGTTGGTAGGGATAGGTGGGCCAAAAGGAAGGCTCAGATACAAATATGTCAAATGTATGAAAAGGTTAGTTCATGTAGAAATTAAAGTATACTTCAGCTACAACATCTCATTGATTCATTGATTCATTCGACAAATATTTATTGAGTATATAAACTATTGGGCACTGCACAAAGAACGAGAATTACCACATTAGAATTAGAATTAATATTACTTTCATGGAATTTTCAGTTTACAGGAAGAACATTGTATAACCTATAAAATGCATCTTAGACATAAAATATGAGAAGCTATTCATAAGTCAGCCTTGCAGGTTAAAATAAAGAACCATAAATATTTATTCTTAGGAAAAAGTCTTATTCCTAGGGTTTCATGATTATTCTAAAATGCAAGTAAATTATGAGTAGAACTAATTTATCTCTGTTAACATAAAATATGAAAACTTAAAATCTGACAGGTAACGGTGTAAAGCAATAACGTTGAAACATTTTCTGTGGCTTGAAACTGCATGGCAAATGCTGAAAAGTATGCATTACTATTAACTTGAACATGCAACACATATGTAATGCCACTTTTGTGATAAACTAAAATAGATTTTTATAAACTAAACCAAGATTGCCTTTTACGTGTTTTGGAATTGCACAAGAATTCCTGGGTTATGAATGGACCAAATAGCTAAAACACAGAAACAAACAAACAAAAAACTTTGTCTTGGGAAGGCTGTCATTTTGCGTTACACTATGTTTTAATTTTGTAATGCTAGAGTTTTATGCATCTAAATGTAGAATAAATACCTTGTGCATATAAGATTTTTTCTATCTCAATTCTCCAATTGTCTCCTCTTGTTTCTCTCTCATTTCTTTCTGTCCTCTTCCTTCTGTTTCACTGTTACTTCTTGTTTTATCCTCAACCCCTCATCAGTTCCCTTTCTTTTTTATTCTTTTCTTTTTGTTCCTTTTTCTTTCTTTTTCAGCTTTATCACCTCTTCCTTCCAGTTTCTTTTCTCCCTTCTTCCTCTTTCTCGTGTTTTCCATTCTGCCTTAAAAGACTGTCAGCAATTCTTATTTTTTAATATAATGATGATATCTTGTTTTATGTTCATTCTAAATTAATAAAATATGTGATAGCTATTAGTATAAACAATTATGAACTGACTGGAAAAAAAGTAAAATCCTTGAGGATGTTTTCACACACAATAAATGCATGCTAATTAGGCTGTTATGAAGCTTTATTTTCAGAGAGAAATAAGATTCACAATAGATGTTTGGGTGAATATTGAGAATCTTAATATCCTATTTGGATTTTTCAATCCTCATGTCAAGTTCCCGGGAATAAATCAAAGTAATCAAATTAATAAATCATAATAATTAAAATATGCAATGCCTTTTTATATGATGCATTCTAATGCTATGCAAAAGCATTTTAATTAGTAGGCAAGATTATTCAAGTCAGTTCGACAGATTTGAGTTCCTACTATGCATGAGAAATTACTCCAGGTAAGAAAATATGTTATTGGATATGATAGTTAAGATCCTTTTGGTCCGTAATTTTTTTTCATTGAGGTATCATTGATACATAATCTTATATTGGTTTCAAGTATACAATACAGTGATTCACCAATTACTCACATTATTAAATCCTCACCCCCACTAGGCAGTGTCACAGAATCATTGGCCGTGTTCTCCATGCTGTATTGCTATCCCCATGACCAACTTATATTGTGGATGAGAATTTTTGGGCTCCTTTATCTCCCTCCTCCTCCTTCCCACCCTTTTTCTCTTTCCTTCCTTGACTGAGGAGTTCAGAGAAGTGCTAAGTCAGTACTGGGGACAAAATGAAGAATACGAGGGGAAGAGATAGATTGGATATGCTTTTGCCAGGAAGAAGAAAGCTGATGGGAATGATGGAAGAAAAAAGAGGAAGAGAAGTGGAAAGATAATTTATAAAGTCCATATTGTGCAGTTTGAAAAACGTCACTTGCATGTAGGGGAAAATCGGACTGTAGCCACATTCATTTTTTCACCTAATGGTTATTAAGCTTGTACTCTTAGCTGGACACTGCTAGATATAGAGTGATCCAGAAAGGAGTAAAAGTGGGCCCTGCTCTGAAAGGATTTTACAGAGCAGTAGGGGAGATAGTTGAGTAAATAAATTAGTTTAACCAAATAAAGAAACAGACAAAGCTAAGGTACAATAGAGGCATTGGTTTTTAATTAGTTATTTTTAGTTTATTTTCTTTCTTAGTCAGGAAAGTTAGAAAATGCTTTTCTTGCTGGATGTGAACAGGAATGAGGAAATAACATTTAATGAGCACTTGCTATATGAAAAATACTGCTCTAGATTCTGTAGTCATCTCCTCTTCTTTGGTCCTCATAATAGCTATGCTATAGGGCTTATGAAACTGAGGCTTACAGTCATGACTTGTCACATAAATCATAAGTAGGAGAGACAAGATTTGAACTCAGACCCATCTTTGACTTTTAAGATAATACTATTGCTATTATCATATTTCAGGAGTCTGCACTTGATTTGACAGATTTTGCAAAATGCTGTGATTGCCATGCTTAAAATAAATTGGAAATACATAGTCATTTTGAAAAGGTGTAATATTCTGGGTAGTAAATAATCATGAGGTTCTATGCTAGGTGGATTGCGAAAAAAGGACGGAAATGGGAATAAATGTGGAGAAAGTATCTGATGCCAAGGAGGATTCAGACAATAACTGGAGATATTTTTATGACCTAAGATACTTTAAATGGTGGAAACTAACTCAATGAGGTCAGAGAAAAGCTATGGAAAATAGTGTGTTTCTTTCCATTCCTTTCCCCACTTACCTGTTCACAGCCTCCACTTGCTTTGGCAGGCCTGTGGCAGTAACCTGTTCATTCTTTATAGGGCCACCAAAACTGAATTTTTAAAGAATCCCCTGAACAATACCTTTGATGACTCCCCACTGGCCACTATACAACGATGTCTAAATTCCTTATGCCAGAATATAAATGTAATCTCTGCCACTCTGCAGCATTTTGAATGAATCCCCAGCACCATATTACAATTCACTAAATTTCTTTCTAAAGAGTGTGGCCCTCTAGAATTCATTCCAGATAATACATTTTTATTCTGAGACAAATTTTTCTCTTTCTGGAATTTCTATTTGGTTCTTTGTAATATCTTCCCATTCTCTTTCATAATCTGTTTTTGTTTCATACATTCTTCTTTTGTTTTTGAGCAATGGTATTCACAACTTTTTTGAATTAAATTTTATTTTGTTTTAAAGATTATAAACATAGTAATCTTCAATAAATTTGCTTTGTAATAAACTGAGTTCCTGATAACAAGGGGTCTTTTGTGTTCATTTTCGCTTGTCTGTTTTTCAAAATATTGTGCGTTTGTGAATCTTGAGTGATTGTGGTGCCTGTTTTTCTCTTGCGAACTCTCCCCTTCCCATACACTGACTCTGTGGTTGCCTCCATGTGGATCTCAATGTGCTTGATGTAGAATCATGTCTTACATTGGTGGCTCTGGGAGTAATCCCATAATAATATTATGTTGGTATTGTATCTGGCACCCACATGAGGGTGGCTTGATCCATGTCTTAGTTTCAAGTCTGCGTTGACTTCTTCCTGTCTCTGTTTAGTATAGAGTTTATATAAGTCTTGATCTGAATTAAGACAACTCTCAATATTTTCAAAGCTTCTTACCTGAGAAAGGGAATCATACTCACCCAGCTGAGGAATTTAAGGAGGGAGTCTCATTCCCATCCCCTGCCTCAAGTGGAGTACTTTGTCTTGGATATACCAAAGGAGTTGATCCTAGGCCATCTGTGTTGCTTCAGAACCTGGAGCTCATCAGCCCTGCTGCTTTAAGTCGGCTTGCTACTCTGTTTTTGGTTCATTGAGGTATCTGAGTTGTTCTATGTACTTTTAACGTAATATATATGTGGAGAGTTCGTGAAGTATTTCTGAATATCAGCCTAGCAAAAGTTCATGTCTGTGGGACTTAGTAATACTGGGTAGGGCAGCAAATAATCAAACCACAAACCAAAAGTCTTACTTTCAGAGATGTATGCTGCAGGTAAGGTGTTGGTGGGGTAGGTATAAGAGCCAGTGAACAGAATGGATGAGTTAATAAGTAAGTATGTGTTGAATAGCTATTTGTGGTCTGCACTTCACATACATTGCTAAATTCTCATAATTCTAAGGTAAGTGTTACCTCATTTCTCAGATAGAGAAAGTTAGACATGGAAAGATTAGGTGGCTTATCCAAGCCCCACAGCCTCCAAGTAGCAATGACAGGATATAAACACATTTTTTTTCTAGCCCTACTGAGTGTTTTTTGATTATGTTGTAGTATACTTTCAGGAAAGGAGCTTGATATTTTCTTTGCAGGATGCTAAAATGGCATGATGTAGATAGAAATAAGTGGGAATTTCTGACTGTAGTGTAGGTAGAGGAGGTTAGTTCCTAACACTTAAAAATGGAATTAAGTAGCTTTCTTAAAGACTTATTCCACAATTAAGTCAGACTGCCATGAAATACAGGAGTAGAGAAATTGGAAACATTCTCTATCCTCATCACTTAATGTAGCTGAACATTTTGGACCAGATCAGGGTTGTTGAATATTTTACCATTTTTATTGCTATGAGTTGGATTTCTTTCAAGTTCTTCACATTCCTTTTAAAAATAAGGATTTCCATGCTGCTAGTAAAATTTTAGGAGTAGTCTCACTATTAGGTTCAAACTATGTTCCATTTATTGAATGATTGATTTCTATCATTTAAAGAAAATGTCCAGAGTTTAAAATTTGGATGATTCTTCGACTCCCCAAAACTAGAAACTGAATGTGGTTCTTACTCTTGTTTTTTTTACTCTAATAATGTAACATTTGAGAAACATGTGAAGAAGACATGGGATCCTGGCCCTTTTGTGTTAGCACTTTAGAGACCATCTAATCATACACCAATTTCTAAAAACCAAGAAAACTGAGGCCAATCAGGTTAAGTGATTTGTTCAGGGTTATATAATTTGTTAACAAAATAGGAGCCAGAAAGCACTTTTTGTCCAGTGCTCTTTCAATGGAACAGTCCAATTATGGCTCAGATACTGGAGTTTGTCCTCCCCTGAGAGTTTATTTTTTAGGTATCTTTGTCTCATGACTGAATCCCTTTATGAGGGGAGATGTCTCTAAGTGAGATATCCACTGGGGGTTGGTGATCCTGTGCCCCGGCCCATGCCTACTATGGCAGTTTAGTAGTGCGGGCAAAAGAAATGATTAGTGCCAAGCTGCTTTTTTGGGTGTTCATTTGGTAAGACTGTGTGGAAGACAGTGATCATTTTTTCCTAAGGAGATTATGCAATTTATACCCCCCCCCCCCCCCCCCCCGGGAACCAACAGTGAAACTTTGTAAATCTTATAAATATTTCCTCTGGAAGCAGATGTGTGTAAGGTGCCTGTTTTTCAAGTTAGCTGCAACATAAGTACTTTATGTACTGTATTTAACATTGAATTATAACTCTCAATTACTTTTAAATATATGAAAAGGGGAAAGTCTTAACAAGGCAAAAATATTCCTGTTTGTAGTAATGGGAAGTAAATTACCTTGTAAAATTTTTAATTTTCCCAAGATAGGAATAATACAAACCCTCAAAATACAAGCAAGTGCATAGTTCTCTTTTTATTACTGCTATTATTATTCATTTATTTACCCAATGAACATTGGTTGAGGACTGGTCTGGCTAGCTGCTGGAAGTACCAGACAGACTAAATCAGCCCTCTCCCTGCCCTGGTCAGCTACCCTCCCCCTCACTTCCTGCTCCAGGTGCTGGGTTTTCCTTCAAGCGTCCAACCTGCTGAGCCTCCTACCACGTCCTGGCATTTGCACATCTGTTTTTTTTGCCTCCTCCCTTCTTCTCCTCACACTAGCTAACTCCTGTGATGGCACAAATACTTCCCTGAGCCTCTGAGCCCACTGCTCTATGTTACCATAATTTATCTTCATCTCCAATGAAGTGTTTGTCCTAAGCTACAAAAAGGAAGAATCCGTGTCTGCTTCACTAGCCCATGTGTCAGTTTCCCGTGGCCTTGCACCTATCAGGCACTCAAACAGTATTTGTTGAATGAAGGAACGTCCTCCTGGGACCTATCAGCAATCAGGGATATGGTTAGTTTGAACAATAATTACAGTATAGTGCGAAAAATGTGAGGATACCAAGAGGTACATGAAAAACCTTTAAGTGGGGAGAGGAGATACTTGAGGAAGGCTTCTCAAGAGGAGATGATACCTACATTGCATCCTGAAGAATTCCCAGGAATTTGTCAGGTGAGGAGTATGAATGAGGAGTCATGCATTTGTTCCTGAGGGAAGAGCAAGAGGAAAGGCAGGAAAATGGAAAGAATATAGCCGTGCTTAACTAAAATTACTGCTTTGTGTTAGCATTACCAAAATCAATACTGTACTGTCGTCTTATATATAGACCTTTAAAAACACCTCTTCAATAAAAAAGGATTTATGCACCCACTATGCTGGGAAAACAGATTAATATCTTCCTAGCTTGCAAAGCAATTTCTCTCAGTGGGATTGTTCTGAAAAGTTCACCTTAAAATAAATATCAAGAAGGGAACAGGTAGGACATTTTGCTGCTTGAATGAGTAGGTACTACATAAGAAAATTTTATTCTCCAAAATTATTTTTAAAAAAAGCTTCTCTTTTTCTGTTTACTTCAAGTAAGAAATTTAGAAGTCTCATGATATGAAGAACATTCATGTATTGGAAAATATCCATTTTCAATGTGGGAAATAAAGGCAAAAATTTATGCCTCTTTCAGAGAGGTTCCCTTGACACAGAGAGACCTATTTGCCTCCCTGCCTACTCCCACGACTCTGGGTTCCAATAACTCTTTTCATTGTAGACATATAAATTTGCCTGCACTAACTAGCCATATACAGAATTGGTTCCTGATGCAGTCTCATCAGAACTGTTAAGAAAGAAATAAAGAAGAGATCATTTGGAGAAATGAGATATGCCTGCCAAGGAATTGCTAGATGTGAATCATGCAGGTGGGGTATCTGTGGGGATCGGTGTGTTTGGGTTTGTGGCGTGGTTGCTGTATTCGTGATGAACTTTATGGATGCAATAGCACATCTTGCACAATTGATTCCTATGGCCTCTCATCATTATGCATTTTATTTTTATTCAACCATCTCACGTATTCTATTCAAACCCTCTTGAATTGGCTTGGAAGATATTTTTTCAAAATGTTTTCTAATTATTATCTATTAAGGAGCTATGATAAGCATGACACTTGTTGGTTCTCTTCATAATCGTCTCATGTCCTTCTCATAGTCACCTGTGTGGTAGTCATTACTTTTTAATTTCACCATAACACTGTGTTTCCCAGTAGCCATTGAAAAAGAGTGCTCATTTATTCCATTCTATTCTCCATTGTTCCTAGATAATAATACGAATTCTTTACAACAATGATTTCCATAATTGAGCACTTACTATATGGCAGGCACTAAATACTTTACAGTAGTGATTTATTTAATCCTAAATAATTAATTATTTAATGGTGTAGTGTCTAGCCTATAATTAGCAAGTTAGATGAGGAAGCTAGGGGGCACAGAAAATTTAAACAACTTTTCCAAGATCACAAAGCTAATCAATGTAGAGTTGGATTTAAATCCAGAATCCATCAAACTATATTGTCTCTTACGGTACTGTGTTGTAATGGGTACCTAATGGGTGTCGGATGTGTGGAAGAAGAGAGGTTGGTTGAAAGAAGAGAGGATCTGATCCCAGGTAAAACAAAAAGTAGCTGGGGAGAGAGCTTTGTGACACTTTTCCAATAGACACTTTACTTGTCTAGTAAATACTGCTGGTTCCTCACATTCTGTATCTTCCTCAAACCCTGTATTACTTGGCCTGTCCACAGAGCACACTTATACAACCCAGACACACACACACACACACACATACACACACAGTCTCTGGAGGAACATGTCCATTCATTGTGTCTCTGGCATTGTATGGGGTGCTGAAGACAGAGACGTTAACAGATGGGGGTGCCTCTCAACTCAGGGCAAATATGTACATCTCTCATCTCCCCATTATCACTCCTTTGCATCATCTGAGAATGTGTATTCATTTGTCTGACTTCCCTTCTGTGAGATTCTGGAGAGCAGAACCCTGGTCTTACTCATCCTGTTACCTCCAGCATCTAAAAAATCCCCAGCAAATAACAAGTGTTCTATAAATATTTGTTGATTGAGGAAGGAGGAAGGAAGGAGAAAACAAAGGAAATAATATGTCAAAGATTCCACAGACCACAAACACATTTAAGTTCTATTACCTTTACTCAAATTCTTCATTCAGCTTTCTTAAATTTAATGATGCATGTGACGTACTGTGACGGCTTTGTCAGTGTTCTAATGCGTGTTATTAGAAGCATAGTCAATGGGATTTTCCATTTTTACCAAAGTATGTACTGTTTGCCCTTAGCTTTTTTATTTTCCTGATTGTAGAGTTTATATCATATTAAGCTGTAGGCAGCTAATTTTGATGGCTATGTTCAAGATATTATTTCTGAACATTGTATTCTTTGGCTTCTAGGCTAATTCTTTGAAAAATTTTCTGATAATGATCAAACCATCATCACATTAGTTCATTTTCCAAGCAGTGCCATTGCCTGAAACCTTTGTCCACCTTAAGATATGAATTAAACTGAGAAGATTAAACATTTATATTCTTATCTGTTTTTCTCCCATATTCATTAATTTCCTGAAATTTCTGCATTTTCTTCATGTGCAGTGTCAGCATTGGCTCTCAGACATTAAACTCCTAAGGACTGAAATAGTGTCTAAGTCCCTTTACACAAAACCTGGACAGTAAAGGTGATCCACTGAACAGCTTTAATGGGGGCAGTTTTGGTCTTAGTTATTTTTTTTGCCACAATTTATGTTCCAAATGTTGTATAGTGGCATAATCATTTTAGGCTTGGTCGTGAATATAGACGTTGATTATATTATTATCTATTATAACTCATATTTGTAATATTTCTACAGATTGTTTCTTACTGCTTTTATTTTGTCTGCCTGGTATTTCTACTGGAAAGATTGATCTTAGTGATTTCTATAAGCAATTTACATATAAGAAAAGGCTTTGTAAAGAATAACATGATCTGAAAGTATAATTGCTAGGCACCTTGTAAAGTAAACGAGGAGTTTTGTTAGATTGCTTTTGAAGTCAGCCATCTATGGGGTGTATTGTATAGTAATAACTATAATGCATGGTTTTTAAAATATTATATCAGAAAACTTTCTCAAGTTCTCTGGGGTTACTGGCTATCACGAGAACTCCTGTGGAAAGAAAATGATGATGAACACAGGCTGGGCTTCAGAGAAAGTCAGACCTGGATTAGAGCCCTGAATCTGGTTTTCACAAACTGTGAGGCAAGTCCTGATACCACCACATGCTACTGGGGTTTTAGAATGAAGTAGGAAAGGAAACTGGGAATCACAGACCCTTAGGAGATTTTTATTAACTTTACGATCAACAGGATCACAGAAATTGGCAATAAAATATTTCAAACCTAAATAAGAGAAGGAAATTTTGTGCCTTAGTATCTTTCTCTTTAAAATGAGAATACCAACAGTGTCTACATCATCATGTTCTTATAAAGATACAGTGAGCTAATATTTATTTCTACCTCAAGTGATTATGAAGATTGAATGGGTTAATATTTGGAAACACATAGAATAAGTGCTAGCATATAGTAACCTCTACATAAGTATTTATTAAATAAGTTAAACCAAATGTAAAGCATTTGCATTATAAGTGTATTTCATTGATGTAAGTTTGAAAAACAATCATTTAAAAATAATTTTTCCCAAACATTAAAAGCAATAGCTGGAGTATTCCCAAAGTTCTGGCTGTCTATTTCATCCAATTTCAAATTAATATATTTTCAGGCAGACAACACCAAAGACAAAGGAACCCAACCATTTTCTCACTGGAGGAGGAAATAATACGAGAGACCAGAAAAGTGAATCAGCTGTTGCAGTCCAATGTGATAATTGCTTTGATAAGGGAACCCACAGGGTGCTCTGGGGGATCAGAAAGGCTAGAAACCAGGGGCTCCACGAGAGACACCTGAGCTGAATTCTGAAGCAAGCTGGCAGTGTGGCTCTTCAGGCGGGGGCAGAGCATGTTGGTATGCAAAGAGGTTGAAAAATGACCTGCTTATGAACCACAGTGTTCTAACGTGGGCAGGTGTTGCCGCTGGAGCTGCATGAGTGAAATAGGCAGAAGCCAAGGCGCACAGGTCACTTTCATGTTCTCTTGTTAAGTAGGAGAATGGCATGATCAGATTCGAGCTTTTAAAAAAGATCACCAGAATTGCAAAAGACACTTTTAAAAATGATGTGTGTGTGGAATACGTTTGTTTTTATTTGGGGTAATTGACATAGATTTAGCTAAGTCAAAGCAAAGAATACTAAACTTAAATTTAACCTACATTATGCATGTGGAGGGTATTTACTTTTTACTTTTTAAAAAAAGGGGAAGTGGCATCATGTTTATGGAGTAAAACTTTGTGATAGATTTGTATGGGCTCCACAACATAAAACTGAATAGTTCCAAAAGAAGAAAATCCAGATCTGGCTATTGCTCTCCAGATCTGTTCTCCACACCTGAAAGATTACAGTCACTGTTACCCTACAAAGAAAAACAAAAAAAGCTAGACAAAAATCTCTTTTAAAGGAAACAAGTCCAGTGTATTTTTGTCATTATCTTCCAAGTAAGTTTCAATAAATCCTCTCCTTTGCCAGCACAAAACTTAGAACATAGTAGCTTTTTAATAAATGATTTTGAGTTGAATTATTCATACACTATAGTATCCAAATAGCTAAGCTTTGGCTAAATTTATTTGTTTCTAAATTCTAATACTGGTGAATGTCATCTTATAATTTTAAGGCCAAGTATTTTCTTGCACTGTTGTTTTAACTTAATGAGTCCCTCCAGCATTTGTGTTGTCACTTATTCCTTATTTCTTTCACCAGACCTGACCCCTTGCTCTCTTGTGCACCACCAACCACTCATTGTGGTCATCCCGCTAAAATCCTTAACTGGATCCTCTGTAGGACTTTCAGAATTTTCTGAGAGAGGAAAAGATACTATGGGAACATCATGGGTTTCCTTTGGCCTGATTAATTCAAATGACCGAAGTAAAACAAAACAAAACAAAAATACAGGGGATGATGTGATTTTAGTTGCCAATCAATATCCAAGTATTTTTTTAAAATTATGTTATTAATGTTCATTACAAAAAAAATCAAACAATATAACATTGTATAAAGTAAAATCTGTACCAATCTTAGTCCACATGCCCTTAAGTAGGTTGACAAATTTACAGAAATATTATTTTTTTCATAATCAACATATCCCAAAAATCTAAGAGTTGTGTCATAATAAATAATCTATTTTATTATGGTTTAAACCATGTGGCTTTATTTCTCTTTCACAACTTTATTAGAAACTAGATAAAAATGTATATGTCAATATTTCTATTATTATTTTACTTTTGGAATTGCCTGCAAGTAAGTCATAAAAGATACGGCTTTTTAGTTTTGAAATTTACTAAAGAATTTACTTTTAGAACATATATGGTTAATATGAACTACTTTTTTTGTTACCTTTCTTAAATGGGGCTTCATTGCATAAAGATAAATATACAACAGGTGTTTCAAAATTTGAAAAGATAATTTACACAGCATATGGATATGCTACAACAATGTCTTTTTTAAAGAAGCCTGGGAGGATTCTCAATATAAATCAAAGAGTTTATGACACTACTGGGGAAATAGTTCAGGTGAAATAAGATTATTGAGTAGTAGGAAAGCTATAATAAAAATTGTCAGGACTGTCACCCAGTTCCCTTTAAGGTCTGTTAGGGATCAAGAGTATATTGAGCATCATGTAATGGCTGTCTGGAATGTGAGGGGAACCACAATTGTGAACAGCAGTATAGTGGTTTGAAAAAAAACTACATGTGGCTTGTAGTTAAAAATGGTAGGTTGGACTATAAATATATTATGAAGATTGGATTTTTGAAAGTGGCTACATGCTAGCTAAACATATAACTGATCTTATCGTGGATATAAACTGGTATCAAATTAAACTGGTATATAAAATATAGGTATTTTCTCAATTATAAAGTTTTCTAAGTAAGGACAGTATTTGTAATATAGATGGCATATTTTGTCAGGGGCAAAGTGCTACCCTATTGTGGAGGGTAAGAAGTACTTTGTTATCATCTCATCTGGTGGCAGCAGTTGAAAAGGAGGAGGAAGAAATATGCCTAAACATGGGCATTGAAAATACAGAAGTGCTAGGAGATAATGTGTGTAGTAGGAATAAAGGAAAGCCTCTTTTTATCACATGGATTCTCATATTTAATTAATTGTATCCTTTATATAGCTGCTTAACTATACATCCACAATAAAGATCAGTTACACTTTTACTTAGGATATAGCACAAACTTCACACTATATTATGTAGTCCAACCTATCATTTTGAATTTAATTAATTTTAGGAGGAGAATATTTTTACCTCATAGTGTAAGCATGGAGAAACCTCAAGAAGAAAGGATTCTGTATAAATAGCATTTTATCACTGATGAGATTGACATGTTGTGTTTTAGTGATTTGATTCCTGAGGAAGTGCAGTGACTAACTGAGGAATTTTCCATAAACATGTATAAGCAGCTATATATGTGCCAGCTGCTAGCATAAGCACTGGGAAACAAATATGAATTATAGTCTCTGCTCTGGATAAGCCCATAAGTCTCTTTTTTTAATGGATTGCACTTTTCCTTTCATTCCTTTCATTCATTCATTCATTCATTCATTCATTCCACATTATTGGACAGCTAATGTGCATGGAGGTAGCTGCTGTGTGGAATACAGAGAAAAACCGCATATGCATCCAGAACTTGCTCTCAATGTAAGCTCCAGTGTACTCAGCTCCACATGGTAAAATTCTACTTGTTCTTTAAGTATTTCTCTCTGAGAAGGCTTCTGATGCTCGTGAGACAGAAATAATTTTTCCTCTTCTGAAATCTCATAATGAGAAAATGAAGACTTAAAGCATTATTGTTTGCCAGATATCCACTTTGTGTAATGTATGTAAATAACTGTAAAACATTGTACTATAACTCTTCACTGACCCCTTCCACACTGAAGAAGAAAAAGCAATACATAACTTTCAGAACATTTTAAAGGCTATAGAGCATGCCTGTTAAGTGACTAAAGATGTACATACTGTTTAGTATATAAATTTTAAAGATTCTCACAAGAAACCTCTGAAGTGTGCCATTTGCATATGAGAAAACTGTTGCCCAGAGAGGTTAGGTCATTTTCCTAGAGTCTTCAAATCAGTAAATGAATTCAGGAATTAAATAGGGGCAGTCAAGCACTAGAGCCTGTTCTCTACACTGCTTTGCTAAGGTTTCTGACAAGGCTTTGGCCAAGCAAGCCCCTTTGAGCACTTAGTCAATATTAGCATACATGTAAGTCTGGGTGCTTGTGCACACATACATACACACTATGTGTCATGCCTTTGTGCTATATGTTATGTGACTTATTTATGCTGGCTGTGTTTAGTATGCCAGATCTTACAAGGAATCCTATCCTAGGTACATGGTTTATCACTATCTCATTACTTCAAGACAGAGGAAGCTCTTTATCTTCCTCTTGAATCTCGCCATCTTCCTTAATCCCTTTAAATACTCTCAATCCCAGCCTTCTCTAAGGGGGATAAAGAATGGTTTCCTAAGAGTGTTGCCAAGAGGACCATCCCTTTAGGACATAAAGCAGAGTTTTTATCTATGGTGTTCTCTGGTTTTCTTGATTAATGTGTGCCTCTGTTGTAGCTGCAAGTGACAGGGATCAAATTATATCAGAGTTTTAGGGCCTAGATATCTACTGGGCCGAAAAACATTTAATAAATACTTTCATTTGTTTTGTATTCATTGCCTTTACCATAACTGCTTCTGTGTTACTGACATATAAAAAACTTGTGAGTGTGTAATATTAATTATGTCTAAGAGTTGCAATATGTTAACTTGTTTTTATTCCATTTCAACAGTTCAGCTTGTCAGTTAGGATTTTGTACTCTTTAAATAAATTTGTAACAGAGAGTAATTGGAAATGGGAGCACTCTTCCTTTCCAGCTCCAACTTGCAGTGAGGGATCTTTCTCCCTCATGAGTCTTGGCATAATTATCATCAGTATTATTCATTCGGCAAATAAACCTGTTTTCTTTAGATGCTGTGGTATTATTTGGTTGTTATTTAAATCTTGCCATATTATTTAACATTTCTTTTTCTAATATCTTAAAGCTCCAGTAGGTTCTGGAAACCTTAAGGACTAACCCCACTTCCTTGAGTTAGATTCAGTTCTCATTTCATACTTAATTAGTTTTATCTTATACATATCAGTGTGATGTGTCTTTATTTTCTTGCAGTGACTCTTCCTGCAATTCTTAATGTGCACTGATTCCATCACATTCTTCTTGTTCCACCTCCATGAAGCAAAAACTTTTTTTCAAGTCTCATTTTGTAAGAGAAAAATCCAAGCTGAAGAGCAGAATTCTTCAGATACTCATGATGACACTCCTTGTGTAGTAACATAGGACAATGTTTGTTTGGCATTTTTTGGAAAGTGATAGGTACTAAGATTTTATGGAAATATTTTATTTGCTTGCAGGACATGGTGAATGCAAGTTTGTGGCTTCTTATACCATCAAGGTTTTTGTAGCATACCAAATTTTTTCTTTTTAAAAAATATGCTAAAAAATACCCTTCCTGTAGAAGTGGTTATTCCAGTTTACAGTTACAGTACAGTAGTTATAGTACAGTAGTACAGGTACAGTAGTAAAGTTAGCTTCCTAATTTCTGGAATTGGTGCTTCAGTGAGTACTTAGGTTGTACAAGCCTTTGAAACTGCTTGATACCATAAAACCCTAATGTTTTTATCTAGACTTGTGAAGCCTTTTGAGGAGACAATTAAGACTATCAAGACTATCATTTTTTTTCTTAAACTAAAATTGAACTCCAGGAGACAGGATACTGTAACCTTTTTTCTAGGTGTGACTTCTTAACTGCTTTTTTCTCAGTCTTCAAATTACTCTGGCAAGGAGACACTGATGCTATGAAAAGATGAGGTCAGTAAGACATCACCTTTTAAAATTCTAACTTGTCTTCATATGTGAATGGCATCGCTCTGGGTGGAGGATGGCAAATGTGTTCTAGTAGTTTCTTCAGCTGCCTTGGCTATTGATCTCATTATGTTTCTGTGAGATTTCTGGAGCCTCATTACTCTCCTCTATGAAGTGATGATAAAAGCACTCTTGCTAATTAAAAAAAATTTGTTATATATGAAGATGAAAAGTGAATACCGAATTTAACTTAAATCCCTGCATTTCATCAAAATATGCAATAAGTGTAAAATACATATCTTTTTAGCCATTAGTATCTGAGAAAACAAATAATTCTCTGATACAGACTATAGAGTGTAGAAAACAATTTTAAAATGTTTTACTTATAGACTTATCATCATCCAATCTAGACTCATGTGCATTGATTATATGAATTGTGTACTGTTCTTAATTTGGTTCTTTGAATTGTCTTGAAACATCCACATGTGAATAGAAATTTCTAGTAGATAGTTTATTTAAAAATTATATTTTGGCATAGAGAATATAGCCAGTGATTCCATAACATCTTCCTATGTTGACAGATAGTAACTGCACTAGTTTGGGTGAGATTTAATAATGTGAATAACTGGTAAACCACTGTGTTGTGTACTTGAAACTAATATAAGATTATGTATCAACTATACTTAAAAAATAAAAATGAAGATTATGTTTTGGCGTTAACCTATAAATTCAAATAAACACTAAAAATCCTTTAAACATGAATGCCATTGGTGTGGTTAAAAGGCAGAATGGTGCATAGCATAAAAAATTCAGTTGCTTTTAATGATGTTGCTATAGCTTTCCAACCCAGCAGAATGGAGAAGCTGGGCCAAGGTACATATTAGGAATATTCAGTGTTAGTTCCAAATACCCCTGAGCTAGTAAACTAAAAGTCCAGTCAGAAAGTATGTAGAAAATGCTGTTAATGGAATTTTGAGAGAAGTGGAGAGATTACTGGAAGCTGAGAATGGCTCTTGACTGTTTAATGTATCAGAATACTGACTTAGTCCCATCTTGTTTTAAAGATACCAACCATCTTTCTTAGCTCCTTTTATTAGGACAGGATCTGGGTAGAAGCTGATGCAAGCTGTGGAACTCAGACATATGTATGATATTTTTAACCTCCATTTCCTACTTTACACCTCTTCCGTTCAACCTAATACTCAGTTACGTCCAGTTTCAGTAGAAATAGTGCCAAATTAGGGAAGGATATTAGACTATACATTTGACTGGTGATTACAGGGATAGGGAGTTAGCTCTTGCATTCATTTGCTAAATATCACTTAATTAGACCTTCTGAAAAAGATACTGAACACCAATGAGGAAATACAATATTGATATTAGAATATTTTAATTTTCTGATGTTAACACTAAATTGCCCAGTTTGATTATGCAGAGAGTAACATAGATTATGCTTGGCCTGGTGAAATAGTGATGACTTGATTGAACCTAAGTCTAGCAAGAAACCAAAGACAGTGCAAGTGAGCTTTTAAGGTTTTCAAATAAATGTGTTTGTGTGTGTGTGTGTGTGTGTGTGTGTGTGTGTGTGTGTGTGTGTGTGTGAACTGAGAAAGAAGTAAATTGTTTAAACTCATGGATTAGAAAATTCTTTAACAAGTATAGCTTACAATTCAACTCTGTAGATGTTTAACAATTAAAGAATGTTAAGATGCTTAACAATTAAATATATATTGGTGTCGCTCTGTGCAGTCAAAGTGTCCAGCCTCCCTGACCTTTGGGCAGAGGAATCATGGATCTCTTTGCCTACAGAAAGATACCCTGGATAAATATATCTTTAATAATTTTTGTCCCTTGAGTAGCCAAAAAGTTTTCATATATTTTTATGGTCATGTTGAATCATGAAGGATTAACATATTACTGATTCTATATTTTGTTTTTAATGAAATCCATTGTTATACTCTATTAAATATGGAAATGAGAAAAGTTTATCACTAGTAAAAAAAATCTAAGATGTTTCATTGCTTGAAAAAGTAATCTAATGTTCTCCTCTTAGTATAAATGTAATTATTTAGAGATTAAAATTTTTACATAATTGTTCACCTGAGTTAACTTTTGCCTCTTTTTACAATGTATTTAAAAATAAACTGCATTATAACAGAGTAACTGAGACATAAAAGGGGAATTAAATGACTGAAGATAAAAACAAGTATGATTTAAATGTTACTTCTAAGGAAAAATTTATGTAGAACTGTGTTTTGCAATAATTGTTGACATATTCCCCTAAGTACTGTGTCTGTGATTTTTCATGGTATCAATCATTTAAAGCAATTTAGGTAATAACATTCTGACATGCATGTCTGCTATTTTATTTACACCATTTGCCTACATCATTGTAATGCAGTACCTTTCTGATTTGGTACAGTAAATGCACTTTGTAATATCTATTATGGCATGGTCAAAGGATAATTTATTTTCAAATAGAAAAATAGGTCAACACTAATGTCACCTGATGATCCACCCCCCCAAGTTTAATAAAACATCTCACCAGTATGCATTCCAGTGCAGTGGTTGATATTTTATTAGGACTACCTGGCTATAGCAGTAGTGTAATTACTGAGCTGTCAGAGTGATAAGTGGGATTAATGGCAGCCTGATGCACTTTAGTCTGCAGAGCGCTTAGAGAATTGCAAGATGGTATTATTATCAGAGTCTGCCCATTCTGGCATATTCATGGCACCAAAGAAAAAAGAATGCTACAATTCAGGTTTGCGTTGCCCTGCCTCATTAACATCTGACATTTCCAACAGCTGTTATTTGTGAACTTGCTCAATAATAAAAGGAGAATTATTTGGTAAAGAGGCTTAATAACCACAACTAAAAATCCTTACATTGTCAGTGCTGTTAAGTGAATCTGTTTATGTTGGATTTAAGATTTCTGTAGAAGAATGGAAAAATACCTTGTGCATTAATTTGGCTCATTCATACCTGCTGACATTATAATTCCATTTTTTAATTGCCTTATTATTCAAGTTGAGTGTTTGAAAAAAGAAAAAGTTAAGACTTCATAAGGGATAACCAGAATCTATATACTTTTGTGTGTGTGTGTGTGTGTGTGTGTGTGTGTTTATTACTTTATTCCTATGGAGTGGCAGATATTTTAAGAACTGTTGAAATGACTTACAAATTAGAAGGTATATAAGATAACATATCATTTGCTAAATTTTTAGCTACTTTATTTTATCACTATAGGAAATCCTTTCAAACCACTATTAATGCTCAATATATTTATCCACATAAAGATAACACAGACAAGTATACCCTCATTTCAACACCAAGGGCCAAACAGACATTATGCCATTTTGCATTGTCCTATGACATCTGCTGCTGATCGTGCTGCTCTCAACAAATTCTTTTTGAGCTCAGTAGTAGTGTTTTGGGGAAAAAAATCATAAGTATGAAAAGATATGAATTCAGCTAAATGATAGATGTGAATCTAACAATGGCATTTAGAGAAATGATAGGGGAGAGGTTTAATGACTACATTTCAGAGAGGACAATTGATTATGAAAACCCTTTGGTACTCATTGTGTAAAATTTAATTTAGAGGGAAGGCCAAGGGCACAAACCAGAGAAAAGAGATCAGATTTGAAAACAAGATATTAATTAGGTACTGAGAAATTGGTTCAGACAATGAAGAGGACTCTCCTGCTCACAAAAGAATGACAAGAGACCAGTATTGTTTTCTCAAAGGAAATGAACCAAGGTCTTTACACATAGAAATAGATAGAAAATGAGGTAGCTAGTCACCTTTGTCACTGAGCAATGTAGGATTCATACTCAGTGAAATTCTTGGAGAATTCTAGTCTTCTGACAAATGTGGCAGTGATATTCTTTGAGTTTAAATGATCAACATAATTTTTCTCTTTTCCCACTTGCGAGACAGAATTCCATTAGCTCTACCCTGTCATGTTTTTTTCCTCTCAAGGTCTTGCTGTATACTGTTTCTATTTTGGGGTCATTCTCTTGAGTACCCTGTACTCCAAATCCCACCCCCTTTACTTCACTAATGCCCATTCATTCTTCAAGCTTCCCTTTATTACTCCTCCCAATGAGCTTGTCCTGACTCTCTCCCTCCAGGACTGCTGCCCCTTATAAGCTCCCTTAGCATGCTGTATTTACCCAAATTCACGTTGTTCACATTGACTACTACAATTGCCTTTTATACATCTGTTCTTCCTCTAAACTGCAAGGTCCATATGAGCAGGACCACAGTGGTCTTTTTTTTTTTTATCATTTTTATATGTTTATATCCTAGGTTTTGCCATGTAACAGGCTCATTAAATATTTACTAAATGAATGAACAAATGAACAAACACATATATGAATGTGCAAGTTAAGGACCATTCTTGGCAGTGGTTTTGTTATCAGGCAGTCCTGTCTGGGGGAATCTCGCTGTTGGCTCGGTGAGACCTCAACCCAGGACAGGGTTCTTGACTCTGGTAGAGAAAGAATTCACAAGCAGGTGAAGCAGGTGCAAAAAAGAATTCAATAGGTCCGTCAGGTGCAAACAAACAGGAGTTTATTAATATGGAAGTACCTAACCACGGAGGGAGTGCATGCTGAGAGGTAAACAGCTCTGGGGTATCTCTTCTTGAATTATTATAAAAGGTTTAGCTTACTGTTGGGTGGGGTTTCACGGGAATATTCATCAATGTAGGTGATGTTTTCTCACAAAGGGGAGGGTTTGGGGCTATAACCTCTTTTTGTCCTGATATGGTCAGACTTGGAATTGTCAAGTCACCAAGGGGTGTGATTTATAATATGTTAATGAGTGTATAATGAACTTTGGGGGAACTATGGGCTAACTTTGTTGCCTGTTGTGGATAAAATGAAAGTTCCTGTGGCTAGGATTCTGACCTGGCCCTGGTTGGCTAGCTCACTACACATGTGGGCAATAAATTGCTATAAAGAACTCCACCCAGTGCTCTGGGCAACACAGTAGCATGGCTGCAAGGCTGCAGGAGAGCAGAGCAGAGGCTGGAGTGGTGGCAGCGCTGAGGACAGAGGCCCAGAGGACAGCTGTGCTGGTAGAGAGGCCCAGAGGCAGAGACCGGCTTGCTGCATGCAGACTCACTCTGAGTGAATGGGATTTTAGTGATTGACCTGCCACCGTGGAAATAAAGCTGGGTATAATCCTTTCACCTCAAGAACATTTTACTATCATTTCTTTGGACACACTGAGTCCATAGTGAACTTCCCCGGGGCTGAAAGCCATTGGCAAGACACCTGTCTAGAATCTAGCTGGTTTGTTTTCGCTTGTTTTGCCGTCATCTAGTTTTCCTAGAATCTAGCTTGTGTGTTCTGTTTAACCATTAGCTAATTTTCCTAGAATCTAGCTTCACCTAAACTGTTTGCTAACTGCCACGAATTGGCCTCCAGCTACTAATGCCTGTGGATTCTTTACTTGCCCAAGGTCTGGCTGTTTTCCTGAACTGCCCTGCCTTGTCAGTTTCAGTCCTGGAGTGGTAATTACAGAATTGTGATTCTCACTTGGTGGGCCCAACCATGTATATCAGAATCACCTCAAAGGCTTTACCCGACCCCAAAATACAGATTCCCTGGCCAATTACTGAGACTTGTAATGGCCTTCCCTGCGGAAGCTATGACATTTATCAAGCTTCCCAGGTGGCTAGGTACACTAAAGTTTTAGCACGTCCCTAGGGAGCAGATGCTGAGATGAGATGAGTATACAGGAAGTTTATTAGAAATAACGTCTGTCCAAGAATGAAGGAATCAGGATTGGACAGATGTAGCCACAAAGAAGACTGCCTTGGATCCCCAAGCAGGGAAGAAGGGATTGGGCCTCTAACTCCCCCATAAGCCTGTAATATGAAGTGGGCTGCCACTGGAAAGAGGAGGCAGAACCATGGTTGAGGCTGTTCTCTTCAGCTGAGCGCACAGCAGCTGGGGGAATAAATGCTTCAGTCTGGAAGGGGTTGGGTCTGGACTATGCATTGAAGGATCTACTACAAAGCATAACTGCCATGTGAATACTATGTGGGTTGAAAGACATCAGAACACTGGAGGGAGGAAGGGGTGATGGGAGGAAAGAACGAGGGAGGGAGGAAGGGAGGCTGTTTCAAACACAAGTTTACCTTTGTGTTTATGCAGCTGTGATCTACAAGGCATACAAAACTTTTATCATAAAAGACTGCATTTTCAAAACTTTGTCAGTGTAGTGAGGGATCAAAAGAAGACTAATTTAGTAAATGAGTAAAAGATCTATCATAAATATGATCCTCTTAAATTCTAGGAGGAACACTGAGAGGAGGAGCAGTTATTAGTGGTACTATTTCATAAACAATAGCAGGTGTGCAAAATTGGAACAAAGAGTCTATGTTTACTGTATTTCTTAAGAAAAAGATTTTGTACCTAAAGAGAATAGTTTGTTCTTACTAGACATTAAATCTGAATGTGTAAAAAGTAGAGAATATATAGAATATTATCTCAGTTACTTTGTAGTTTTTTAATCCAGTTATTTTATTCCTAGATGCCTGAAATGTGCAGATGCCCCCTGTCAGAAGAGCTGTCCAACTAATCTAGATATCAAATCATTCATCACAAGTATTGCAAACAAGGTAAATTCATATTTAGCTATGCAAATGAACATTAATAACAGCATGTGATCTTGATCTCTATTATGACCTGTGTTAAAGCATAAACTTGTCTTAGTAAACTGGGTTAAAGTATAAAAAATATGATTTTTATAAGCATGTGAATATGTGGCAACATTTTATTAGTCTATTCCAAATTGTGATATGATTATTGTGAAAATGCATATTCATTGTTTATTTTCTTACATATTAGTTAATGTTGAAATTAATGATTTTTTAATCCAAGGCATTCTCTGACTAGATCGCAGAATAAGCTTGTTAAATGCTCATAGAAAGGAACTGTCATTGATTATCAAAACACATTTCAAATCTGTAAAACCTTTGCTTTAAAATGTGCTTTGATATTAAATCTGGCATGCCAAAAGAACATTAGCAGTTAGATTTTTCCCTTCTACTAAAATTCAGTTAATTTCTTTAAGATCTAGAGTAATTCATACAGACTGGTGTATTTGTTACTGTTGGGGAAGAAACATTGTCCTCTACCCTTCAAGGTTCTTCTGGCTATTCTAGGAATTAAATTGACATGAAACAGATTAACAGGAATAAAACAGAAGTTTAATAACATGTATACTTTCTGTAAACATGGAAAGACCCAGGAAAACTGAATAACTCCCCAAAATGGCCAAAGCCATCACCTTAAATGCCATCTCCAGCTAAAGACAAAGGAAGATATTGGGGCGTTGGAGAGCCAGTTCTGAGAAGTTATCAGGGAAGCACAATAAGCAATGGTAGGGTAAGGTTGTGATTTATATTTAAGTCTTCACCTTCTCCCTGAACAAGAGTTTTTGGAGATTGAATCAACCCTCTTTTAGGTACAGCAGGAAGATACCTTAGAAATGGAGATTTCCTTCACACAGTAAATGTGTCTTACAAAAGGGTAACTTATACTCCCTTTTCAGAGCTTCTCCTGTTTCTAATTTCTTAAAAATAAGCAGATTAAAATAATCAATATGCCAAAGAAGCAAATCTTGGGATGGCAGAATTTTCTCCACTACCTAACCAAAAAAAAAAAAAAATTCCTCAACTCCAAAATAAAAAACAGGTTTTTATAGGATTGAGTAGAACAAAATAATTTTTATTTTTTTTTAAATCAGGATGAGCCCATTTTTCACTTACCAAATTAGTGGCTGATTGATTGAATAATTAATAGTATCTTTTGTTTGTGAAAAGGGGCATTCTATGCTCTTAGCCAAGTGTCTTACCTTTAACAAATGAGCAAACGCTGAAGGAAGTCTTCCCTTCAGTATGTAGACCTTCCTTTTCATAAGGCTTAACATTTATGTTCTAAATACTGCAAAAAACCAGTAAGTGCTCTGAAGGGGCCAAGGGCAGGACCCCAAAATATGCCCTTTGGCATATGAACTGTTTTAAACTGAAGACATTCAAGATTCTGTGGGCTCAATAGAAACTTTTATCCCTCCCTTAAAAATCTAGAAAAATCAAAATTGGTGTCTTTTTCAAAATAATGGTTACTACCAGAGATAAATTATATCCAAATGACCCATGTGTTTGCAGGGCAAATATCTAATTACCAACCATCTGCTCTTCTCACTACCCTGTGCATCACCTTTCTCCCTTAAAGCCCAGGTCTCTGTCCTGTTCCTTACCTCAGGTGGCATATATACCTCATTTTACCTTTATGTCTTTGAACCTTTGTATATGGGGACTTCTATAGGGAAAATGGAAGTTCCTATGGCCAGGATCCTCACCTGACCCTGAACTACTTGATGATGTAATTGGTCTACTGCTAGGCTCATGCCTACACGCCTGTTGGCGATGAGCCATTATAGTCGGTGTCACTATAAAGAGCTTTGCCCAGTGCTCTGCCTGGAGGCAGAGCTGAAGACAGCTTGCTGCATGCAGACTATCCCAGAGGCAGATGTGATTTCAGCACTCACCCTGCCACCGTGAGAATCATGCTTGGTGTATAGCTTTTTACTATTAACCTCCCATTGTTGTTATTCAGTCTTACCAAATCCAGAGTGAACTTGTCCAGGAGAATCCCCCCTCAGGGAAGACAACTTCTCTTAGGTATGAAATTAAATTTTATTTTTCCTGTTAATTTGTCTCACATCAATTTAATTATTAGATCAGGAGAAGAACCTGAAGGGGTAAAGGAAAATTTTCCCTCCCCAACAGCTCCGTCAACAACTAAGTATCTTTTTAGATATTAAGACAACTTCTCAGTGTGCCAATTACCTTAAAAAATATTTTAGGAGAAAAATGATGAATTTGTATGGCTTTAGAATTTCAAAAGTATTAAAGGTAATTACTTAGGCATAGGGCATGGTATTAATCAACATGATCAGATTTATTAGGATTTGAAATCTAGGCTGCATTTCTAGATTCACCACTTTTTGTGAACCTAGGGAAAATTACTTAATTCTTTCATTTACAAAAGAAAGATAGCTTCTGTCTCACAAGGCGGTGATACTGTTGAGGAGGAGAAATTTCCCTTTACCCTTCAAAGGTTCTTCTGGCTGGCCTAAGCATAAAATTGATGTGACAAATTAACAAGAGAAAATAAAATTTAATTTCATACAGCAACCTCACATACATGAGAGGTTCAAAGATAGAAGGTTAAGATGAGGAATATATGCCATCCTGAGCTAACGAGTGGGATAGGGGCCTGAGGCTTCATAAGGGAGGAGAGATATTCACAGGCCAATAAGGTAAAGAGTAGATGTTTTTAATTACATATTTGCTCTGCTGTACAGATGGGTCACTTGGATAAAATTTATTTCTGATAATAACTCTTATTCTTGGAAAGACTCCCAATTTAGATATTTCTGGGTAGTTAAGGGAGGGATCAAAGTTTCTCTTGAGCCTATAGGGTCTTCACTGCCATCAGCTCAAAATTGTTCACATGCCAAAGTGACACATTGTGGGAGGCTTGTTTTAAACCCTTTCAGTATAAACTGAGTAATACTTGTATGTGAAAAATCTCTAACAGAGTTAATTATTCCACACCATTGTTTGTTGATGTGGAATTATTAATTTCCCTTGTCACTCAATATGGTAAATAAAAGTGATCACTTTTGTAGTTGTGATTTATTGAATATCTACTGTCTACCAAACATAGTGGCCGGTATTGTATATGATAGGGTCCCTGCTTTGACCTTGCCTTTTAGAAGTTCATAATCTATGAGTAAAAATAGATACATTAAAAGAAAAGAAACCTAACCATAATTCAATGTGGTTGGTGCTGCAATCCATATAATCCAGGTAAATATTCAGCATGTGAACATAAGAAATGTGGGCATGTACACGGTAGGTTTGGGTAAATGTAGTAAATTTAGTGTGACTAGAATGGAGACTACATAACATGAAAAAGAATGATGGGAAAGAGACAAGGTAATTAGATTGGGATTAGGTTGTGAAAATACTTGAAGCCTATGCTTAATATTTGGAACTTAATCCTACAGGTAGTAGGAAATCATTAGTGCTTTATATTTGTTTAATAATTAACAGTAGTTCCAGAAAGAAATCTCATTTATTAACTTTGTAGTATCTCAAATATCCATCATCACAGAACCTTTGTCTTATATGTGAAAATAAATAACTTGGGTGAAACATATATATTAAACTTGTTTAATAATGACCTCATGGGGAAAGTTGTGAAACCAAATGTCCAAAGTTTGAAGTCCAAAGTGTTTGGGTTAAAATTACATCCAAGGTAGCATTCCTGATTTCAAGCATGAGGAGCTGATAGAATTATGACCCATGCTAGCTAAATTTCCCATAGACGTTCCAAAATTCAAGTGATGGTTTCTAATTAGCATATACACCATTCATTCAAGTTCTACACAAATTTATACAAAAGAAATATATAAAGGGAATAATGGTATTCTTTGAAAAGTTTATTAAATGTCTAAGATCAGAATCATCTCTATTAGGAAAACTTTGTTTCATTAATTTGTCCATATTCTTTAATACCTAATGATGCTCCGTGCTTAGGTACTTATTGAAACATATTTCCATATGAAGAAAATATATTTGGAGATATTAATTGACAATGCGATCTTTTCCAGGCATTTAAGGAACTCTATTGTCAGTAGCGTTTTGTGGAAAACCATTATAGTAATCATAAAAGGTCAGAGATTCTTGTTCTTTAAAGCCTGCACCTTTTTAGGTATTTACCAGCTGTGTACAATGTAGGCTGTCCCGCATTGCTCTGCCAGTGGACCTCAACTCAGGAGGGGGGTTCTTTCCAGGTTGAGAGGGTAATTGAATCACCAGACTCAATGAGCCTTTGTGCCTCTTTTAGAAAAGGATGTCCTTGTTTTGTATTGTGTTAGTTTTCTGTGATTCAGTGGTGTTTAGGCCAATACTTCCATTCTTTATTTTCTTACAAACGGGATTACAGCTTTGGTTTCCAAAGGTACACTCAATTCCATTGTACCTCCGCAGTCAGTTTTTCTCTGTTTCCTTCATGCAGACTGTTGTTTGCAATTGTATCTCTCAATCGGAAGTACACATTTCAGATTCATCAAACTGTGAATGCTGGGTTCTATTTCTTAATAGTTTTCTTTTCAAAAACCAGTACTTAATATCAGAATGCATGAGTTCAGTCTATAAATGTAGTGAAAAGAAAAAAGACTTTTAAGAAAGTTCCTTTGTTTCATGATCTACTTTAAATAATAGATATTTTTCTTTTCTTTAAATTTTACATTAAATTGTAAAGCATTAATTTTCCACTAATTTGAGTATTTTATAGAGCCTGTGTGCTCATATTTGTTTCGCTTTTATATCTAGATAAATACACTTAATAATGCATGTTAGAGAAAAGCCGACTAAATGACTCAATGTAAAATAAAATGGTCTTCTTTATCATAGATCCTTATTGAAAGTAACTAAAGTCAGAGGAGCAAAAAAATTTAGCCAATGGAATTTATTGTTAAACACTATTGACAACAATAATTTCATAAAAAAATGTCTTGATATATGTGTGTGTGTATGCATGTGTGTGTGTATATATATATATATATGTGCATATATGATAGTGTTAAAAGGCAGAAGTGCAGTCAATAGATTTATTCATCCTCCATTTGGGTTTCCTTTTCTAGTGGTTTATGCCCTTATCAAATGAAACACTGATCATTTCCAGAATAATTTTGCAAAAACATAGCCTTGTTCAAAAACTCAGCAGCTGCTCAGTGTCTAGAAACTAATATCCAAATACATAACCTATTTTGTAAGTCTGTTAGGCCTTTTTTCCCTACTATTATGACAGAGAGGTAAATAGATGAAAAAAACAATATTAGGAAATCCACAATTTATTACCCACTAATTTAAAAAATATGAATATTTTAAATATATATATAAAAAAAGTGGGGAAAAGAGTTCAGGTTTTCATTGGTATACAAGACTTCTTCCCTTACGTATACTCCTAGATGGTAAATATGAACACCTCCATCTTTTCCAAGAGAACTAGTAGAAACTTACCTACCTGTCATAGGATGGTGCTGAAGAGAACACAGCTTTAAAAAAATCTGTTTTTCTCCCAGAGTAAACAAGCTGTTATCCTGCAGAGCTGAACATGGTTTAAATAAATATTTCTGAACTCATGTGTCACTTTCCTTTACAGTTGAGATGCCAATTTTTGAGTAATGTTATAAAATGTACTTTTTCCAGGATTGAGTGTATTCTAAATTTTACATGTACTGTTTATAGCTCTGTTTCATTGGGGTGTTAATCTTCATGGGTCTTGTGGTACAGAGTATGGTACTATAATTTTAGTTCGTTTCAGTCTATTTCATGAGAATGTTTAGTACATATTCTATCCTTTAAAAACGATGAGATAGTATTCTTAATGCTTTATTAGATTACCTTTATTCATACTTTTGCCAATAGTTTTGATTCTGTTCTTTTAAAATTTACTTGTTTATTCACTTTTCGTTTGGAATTTCCATGGAAAACAGTTTACTTTTGCTTGGAATAAATTACATTTTCACTTAGTAAGGATATGTTGTTGACAAACTCTTAGTTTTTGTTTCTGAAACTGTTTTTACATTTACTTTCGAAAAATATTTTCACTGTGTATAAAATTCAGAGTTGGAAATAGTTATTTTTCCACCTCAAATAGGATATCATTTCAGTGTCTTTTGTCATGTGTTGATACTATTGGAAAGTCAACAGAAGCCTGATTATTGCTCATTTGAAGGTGAATTTTTCTTTGAAGGGGGACTGTTTTAAAGGTGTTTTTATCTTTAGTGTTCAGTGATTTTATGACAACTTATCTAAGTCTAAATTTCATTTTACTTATCCTGTGTAATTTTAAGTGGAATTCTTGCATGTGTGTATTGATGTCTTTCATCCTTTGGAGGAATTTCTCATCATCTCTCTCCTCACTTTTTGTAAATTTCATTAGATACATGTTAAACCATCTTTAGTCTCCATAACTCTTATCTTTCAAACTTTCATCTGTTTTGGGGGGGGTACATTCTAGATAATTTCCTTTAATTCTATTTCAGGTTCATTAATAACTTCCTCAAGAATTTCAAATATGTTGTTAAAATGTTCGACTGAGATTTGAGCTTCCATTTAATCTTTCATTTCTAGGAGTTCTTTTTTAATTTTTTTAAAAACTCTGATAGCTTTTGATTTATTTCCCAAGCCTATACATCATTTCTTAAAGCAATAATGCTTATTTTTTTAGTGTGAGAATTCCACTATCCAAAGTTTCTATAAATCTGGTTGTACTATCATATCTACTGGCTACACTCAGTTCTTTGTTTCTTCATGTTTTTATTTATTTGTTTATTTTTACTATGGTTGCTCATTTTCTTTGAAGCTTTATCTGTGGAAATTCTGTGAGGACTCTAATGAATATGTTTCTTTAGAAGGGATTCATGTTTGTAAAGTTCTCAGAAAACCTGAAAATGGAAGCCTGTTTTCAGCTGGTTTGGCAAATGCCTTTAAGATGATTCCATTTATTACAGGATATGACAGTTCATGGATGCATTCATGATGACTTAAAACAAATTACATATAATTTTAACTTTTTAAATTAGAAGAATCATAACAGAAACCATTTCTTAATTCATGTGGAGAGTACCATACATTTTTAAGGTCTGATTGGTAGTCTAGATTGATTGAAACCCAGATTTTTATTGGTAAATACTAGAGTAGTAATTGGGAAAGTATATAGAAGCAAGAATCTTTTGAAAACTAAGACAAAAATATTTGCAACAACAGTTATTGAAATTCACTGTAAAGCTATCAAAATCAGCTTATAGTGTTGCTACAGTGATACGCATTTCTGGAATAGATGGAAGCCTATAAATAGAACTGAGTAAATACAAAAACATAATATGTAATGGAGGACATTTCATTTCAGTGGAAAATGATGGGTTCTTTAAAAGTGGTTATGGTGTAATTTTCATTTTACTTTTGGAATCTTTCATAAGGCCATCTAACATAAATTTTAGGTGGACTAAACTTTTAAATATAAAAAGGAAACATATTTAAGGGTAATTTTGAACTTATAAACTATGTGATAGCAAATTTTACTAAGCACATGCTAAAATGTATTTTAAAATAAAAGCTAACCAAACTTGAAACCAAGTGAAAAAATCTTTTTGATGCACGTTTTAGGCAACGTGCTCCTTTTCTTGCTAATCAAAGAGTTATTGACAATTTAATGAGAATAATTAACCAACCCAGTATATGCATGGGTGACAATTATAAACATTATAGAAGAGATCATGTAAATGATTAATAATTATATTAGAGATGTCCTACTTCCATATGAGTTAGAAACATGAAAATCAAATGATGGGATACCAGTTTTCTCTCATCAGATTGTTAAAGTTAAAAAGTTCAAGAACCTCTGTCCTATTCAGCAGGAAGGAAACGAGAAGCCTCATACAGTAGAAATATATTTGAAAGTTACAAATATAAATGCACTGTTGTACCAACAATGTTTCAGTATGTGTTATTCCTATAGAAATGAAAGTTGTACCGTGCAATGGCATGTGTACAGTAATATTTATTGTAGAAATGGTAGCATTGTTTGAAGTGGCAGAAGCTTGAAAGAATTGTAGTACCCATCATTAGGAAAATTGCTAAATCTATAGACATACCTCTTTATTGTATTTCACTTAACTGTACTTCAAGATAGTGTGTTTTTATTTTTACAAATTGGATGTTTGTGGCAACCCTGCATTGAGAAAGTCTATCAGTGCCATTTTTCCAACAGCAATTGTTCAGTTGGTGTTTCTGTGTCATATTTTGGTAAGTCTCACAATTTTTCAATCTTTTTAATGATTACTGTATTTTTCATGGTGATCCATGATTGGTGATTTTTGATGTTACTATTGTAAATTGTTTTGGGGCACCATAAACTGCACCCATATAAAATGGCAAACTTAATCCACCAATGTGTGTGTTCTGACTGCCCCACGTACTGACTGTGCCCCCATCTTTCTCTCTCTTCTCAGTCTCCCTATTTCTAAGACACAGAAATACTGAAATTAGGCCAGTTAACAACCCTGTAATGGTTTCTTAAGACTTCAAATGAAAGGAAGAGTAATATATTTCTTACTTTAAATCAAAAGCTAGAAGTGACTAAGCTAGTGAGAAAGCATGTCAAAAACTGAGATAGGCTGAAAGCTAGGCCTCTTGCACCAAACAGATGGTGAGTATAAAGGCAAAGTTCTTGATTTAAAAATGCTAATCCAGTGAACACACAAGTGATAAGAAAGTGGAACAGCCTTATTGCTGATATGGGAAGGCATTAGGGGTCTGGATAGATCAAACCAGCCACAACACTCCCTTAAGCCAATAACTAATTAAGAGCAAGGCTCTAATTCTTTTCAATTCTATTAAGGCTGAAAGAGGAGAGGAAGCTGCAGAAAAAAAGTTGGAAAAAAGCAGAATTTGTTTCATGAGGTTTAAGGAAAGAAGCCACCCATAAAACATATAACTGTGAGGTGATACAGAAGCTGCAGCAAATTATCCAGAGATCCAAGAGTCCATGAAGGTGGACTGCACTAAACAACAGATTTTCAGTGTAGACCAAATGGCCTTCTATTGGAAGAAGACACTATCTAGGACCTTCATAGCTGGAAATAAATCAGTGCGTGGCTGCAAAGCTTGTAGGACAGACTGACTCTCTTGTTAGTGCCTAATGCAGCTGGTGATTTTCCGTTAAAGCCAGTGCTAAGTTACCATTCCAAAAATCCCTTAAGAATTATGTTAAATACACTCTGCCTGTGCTCCCGAAATGGGGCAGCAAGGTCTGATGACAGTACATCTGTTTACTACATGGTTTACTGAATATTTTCAGCCCACTGTTGAGACCTAATGCTTAGAAAAAGATTCCTTTGAAAATATTCCTGTTCATTGACAATTAATGCACCTGGTCATCCAACAGCTCTGATGAAGATAATGAGATTAATGTTTTTGTGCCTGTTAACATAACATCCATTCTACAGCCCATGGATCAAGAAGTAAATTTTGATGTTCAAATCTTCTTGTATAAGTAATACATATATAGGATTATAACAGCTATAGATAGCAATTTCTTTGATCTGGGAAAGTTGATTGAAAACCTTCTGGAAAGGATTCATCATTCTAGATGTCATGTGTGATTCTTGGGAAGAGGTCAAAATGTCAACACTAGTAGGGGTTTGCAAGTTGATTCCAACCCTCTTGGGTGACTTTTTGGGGGTTGAAGATTTCAGTGGAGAAAGTAACTGCAGATGTAGTGGAAGTAGCAAGAGAACTAGCATCAGAATTAGAGCCCAAAGATGTGATTGAATTGCTGCACTCTCATGGTAAGACTTTAGTGTGTGGGGAATTACTTCTTATGAATAAGCAAAGTGGCTTCTTGAGATGGAATCTCTTCCTGGTTTAAATGTCACGAAGATTAAGCATTAAGAATATTATAATAACTTAGCTGATAAAGCTCAGACAGGGTTTGAAAGGACTGACTCTAATTTTGGAAGAAGTTCTGTGTGGATAAAATGCTATCAAAAGCATTGCATGCTACAGAAAAATTGTTCATGGAAAGAAGAGTCAGTTGATGTGGGAAACTTCATGGTTGACATATTTTAAGAAATTGCCACAGCCACCCAAACTTCAGCAATCACCACCCTGATCACTCAGCAGTCATCAACATTGAGGCAAGACCCTCCACAGAAGAAAGATCACAACTCACTGAAAGCTCAGGTAATGACTAGCATTTTTTAGTAATAGAGTATTTTTTAGTTAAGGTATTCACATTTTTTTAGTCAAAGTGCTATTGCACACTTAATAGACTGCAGTATCACATAAACATGACTTTTATATGTACTGAGAAACTGAAAAGTTCATTTGACTTGTTTTATATCTGTATTTGCTTTATTTTGGTGGTGTGGAACTAAACATGCAGTACCTCTGAGGTATGCCTGTATTATGATGTAGAATTGAACTTTGAACACAGGTTTGAACTATGTGGTTCCACTTATACACCAATATTTTCAATTGATATATTGGGAAATATTTTGGAGATTTGCAATAACTTGAAAAAAATTTTTTTCTAACTAACTTTGTTGTAAGAACATAGAATATAATACATATGACATACAAAATATGTTTAAATTGGCTCTTTATGTTTCTGTAAGGCTTCCAGTGAACAGTAGACTTGCTTCTATTGGTATTTTTTGGGGGGGTCAAAAGTTATACATGGAATTTTGACTCCTTGGGGGCTCAGCACTTAATGCCCACATTGTTCAAGTTCAAATATATTTATATTATGAAATGTTATGAGGCTGTTTTAAAAAATGCATTATTATATGTATTATATGTGCATATTAGATGTATAGGTATTCCTATTAAATGAAAAATGCAAATTGCATATTAATATGAATAGCATGACATGATCTTTAGAAAAATTTCTAATTTATATGTATGCCTAATATGGCATAGAAGAATACATTTTAAACTTTTGTTTGCTCAATTGATTGAGGTTCAAGGAGAGTTGAAGAGAGATTAACATTTTTCTTATAAATCTACATATTATTCTACTTCTACAATGAATGTGTATTTTTAAATAAAAATTATAAATTAAAATTCAGTAGTAAAGCTGATTTCAGAGTAACATGTGGCATAAAAAGTGAGAACGATGCAGACCTTTTTCTAAATTACTAAATTTCCAAATCTGTTGAATAATATATTCCCACTATTCTGAAATTCCATATTTATCATATATTTAATATTTAATTCCATATTTATTTAGGTCTATTTTCAAGCCCTATATTTGTCCTGTCATTCTGTCTATCTTTGACAGGACCAAGGTATTTTAATTATTATGCTGTATAAAATACCTTTTCATTGAGTAAGGTCATTCCCCTGATAATACATTTATTTTCAGAATATACTAACTTTACATGTAAAACTAGCTTTATAAAAATGAAAAAAATCTATAAAATAATTATTGAACACTATGCTCAGAATATAATACAATATTAATTTAAAAATTTTAATGCAAATGTGTACCCATCTTGCTTCATTCATTTATCAGTTGATGAAACATTAACATAATTTTCTAGAATTCATTCTTTAATTTTAATATATAACATCCTAGTGTTGAATCTGGCAAATGGTAGGATACTAAATTAATAGTGCTAAAGACAAAGGAGTAGAATATTATTTTCAAAATGTCCCATCTTCTATGTATTGTGCTGTAAAAGATAGATGGATATTATGTTGTCTATTGAATCATTAATGCTTGTGCAAAATCTGTCTTGTTTCTGTTTTGTAATATATGTCTTTGGGCCTTTAAAAGGTTACATTAATTTACTTTTAATCACAGTCAATAAAATATGTGCTAGTAACTGATTTTCTTCATTTTTGCTTCAAAAATGAGTATTTCATTTTGAAAAACCTTCTATAACTCAAAGCATTATTAGTCAACCCATTGCAAAATGTAAGCAATTTAAAATCTAAAAGTGATGTCAGTATGACTAAATGAGAAACTATTTCCATTCTACATCTTTAGCCAATTTTATATGAAACAAACAAAAAAACATGTTGTCTGTGGTTGTGTGTATTTAAGGACACATTTAAACATCTCCATTTTTCAAGTGATCGAACTGAGGCTAAGAGTATTGTGGTTCCCCCAATTGTGTGCTTTAAGCAGGATTCCGATCTAGGGGTGTATGGCTCTGAATCCCACGTGCACATGTATATATGCCTGTGTGAATGTACATGAGTGTTTTCTAGTTTAGTTTCTCAAGATCAGATAAAAATTTTATTTTCTATAAGAAAGATTGTTTCCTTACACATTAAGTTTAAGTGATACTCAAATTCATAGTTCTAAAAGTCTACTTGTATTGTGTAAACTTTTCTAAAATTTAATATGTCTGATATATGAAGGGACGATTTCCAGCATAAAACCAGCCAGACCTATTACTCTGTCCCCATTTGTCCCTACAAGAATATGTGTACTCTGAGAGTGGGAATTGGGGTGTTCTGTTAATGATGTATCCCTACTCTCCTTTGCCAAACGTGTGAAGACCCCTAGTTTGCTTATGGAGGGATGGTGGTGCTCCTTGTGTCTGTACTTTCTGAAGATGCTACTAGAGATGTTTTCCAACCTATTAACCTATTCTCGTATGCTCATCATTAACTCAATCCATAAATATAAGTAATGTCAATTCACCCTTCTCACACATATAAACTTATTGAGGTTTAGCACAACCATTTTTTAAATGCAACAGATTGGAGTTTATCTTGGAAGTGTGCTTCCATCTGTGAAAATTTTAATTGGAAGAAGGAGAACACTTTAAAATAAATCCACCAGCTGTATTGATAATGTTGTAGTGATATGAAGGCCTAAATATGATATGACTATTTGTTAAGTTAGTTATGCCATATGAGAGGCTAGCCAGTTTGTGATTTTTTTTTTTGGTTCTTGAGAATGACTTTAAAAATCCTTAAATTGTATAGAGGGATGTCACTAATGCAGTTTCAGGCTATAACTAAAAGAAAAAGCCAAGAATAAAAGTTAAAGTTATCTTAAAATTAGCTCACATAAATGGCACATTTATGTATTAGAACATGCTTTATAAACCCAGTGAGTAACAGAAAATTCAACAACTGTAAAATATGGACATTCAATGCTTATTATTTTGTGTTGATATAAAAACAACAAATATATCAAACATTATTTTTGTCTTTTAGATTTTTGGTCAAAGAAGGAGTCAAAGTCCACATGCTGTATACATAAAATAAATGTGTTCACAAAAGATCATATATTTATTTTTTACCCTTCTAACATAACCATAAACATTTTTTCCCCACACAACAGAAGACTAAAATGCTTGTGACTGATTGAATAACATGAAGAAACCAGTTGAAGTGGATGTGTATTTTCTAGAAGGAGAAAACTGGGGTGCCTGTAAAGTACTCTTCAAAATTTAAATTTTATAGTCTTTACTGTTAGAAACGTTTAAGAGCTCACAGAATAAGAGTCAACCTCTTGTTTAGAAAGAGGACTAAATATATCTTCCCACTTGCTGTGAGAGAAAAATTGATATTGATCTTGATGTTCTCAATGGGAAGAGTTGAGAAGGTGTTACCTTTCTAATAGGTTTCTCAATGTCATTGACTCTGAGTACCCAGATCTTACACAGTGGAGTTAGCTATCATGTCTTCAAAGTTGTTTGTGAAAAGTGGATTACAGAGGTGATTTCTGAATTACTGTTCAGTGTTGGCTCAGCCCATTTGCCAAACCATGCATGCCTATACTTCCCTTTTGTTAGGTGTAATTGTGTCTTCTTCACATTCCCTGTCTTTCTACTCCCTTTCTGGGAATTTTCACATGATCTATTTGGTAATCTTCCCAGTTAGTCCCTTAATATTAGCACCCTTCATATTTTGGTCTATGCACATTTTTTAAAAACATCTAATTATCATTTCCTAAGTGAGTGAATGAACTACTGTAGCCAAATTGCCAAGTCACTGTGTCAAGGCATATTCTGCTCTTGATTATTTACTAATATCAACCCAAAATAACTTGTATGTCATTTCCACTTATCTCTTAGTCTTGTCACCCCCAAAATCATTTTGATTGCCACCTATTTAAAAATGATTCTAAAACTCAGCCTTAAATCACTTCTTACGCTGATACCAAAATATCTTAATGTCAGGAAGCACGTATTTGTGGGGTCTTTTGTTTTAATTCCCATGGTGCTTTTTATTTAAGAAACATTCACTAATTCTTACAATTAAAAAAAAATTATAGCCTCTTATGAAAATATTTTTGTGTAAGAGGACTTACACTTGAAGTTGTGAGACTGTTGAAGGAACTACGAGGCAGTTTCATTGTCAATGATATACGGTGATAGATCAGGCCCTAGAAGTGACAGCTATGGCAAAAAATAAGCCATAGTGTAATTAAATGTTTTATTTGTAGCTTTTTTTCCCCAAATGTGTATCTCTTTCTCTTATTTTATCATCATTTTATGTGCCATCATGGAACTCAATTTAGGCCTCCTAAAACAATCAGTGTTCTTGTGGAAAGATCTTTAGCTATTCAATTAGATTATATTCTTTCTGTGCTCTGCTCCCCTCCAATACTCTCAGAAGTGATCTGCAATTGACCTTTTTTCCCATGATAGTACTTTTTGTTATTTATTTATTTATTTATTTATATTTTTCATTAAGGTATCATTGATATAGTCTTATGAAGGTTTCACATGAGCAACATTGTGGTTACTACATTCATGCATATTATCAAGTCTCCCCCCACATCCCACTGCACTCACTGTCCATCAGCTTAGTAAGACACTATAGAGTCACTCCATGCTATACTGCCTTCCCCGTGACCTCCCTACATTATGTGCACTAACCATAATACCCCTAATCCTCTTCTCCCTTCCTCCTCCCCCACCTTCCCCAGCCCCTTCCATTTGGTAACCCCTAGTCCCTTCTTGGAGCCTGTGAGTCTGCTGCTGTTTTGTTCCTTCAGTTTTGCTTTGTTATACTCCATAAATGAGGGAAATTATTTGGTATTTGTCTTTCTCCGCCTGGCTTATTTCATTGAGCATAATACCCTCTAGCTCTATCCATGATAGCACTTTTATGTTACAAGGACACTTCTGTTAATGAAATAGGATTTTTTTAGTCAGTGAGTCAGTCAATAAATATTTGTTAATCAATCATGTTAAATCTTCCTGAGATGTCAAGTAAGAGAAGGAAAGAATCCTGACAATGGCGTTGAGGTTTTCTCTAACTACTTAGTTGCAGGTGCTGACTGAGGGGATCGTGGGTTTAAGCAGGAACTTTTGATGTTTGTTTAGGGACAAACAAATTTTAAGTTTGTAATTGTTCATCATGACCATTACTAAGTAACATTATCCAAAACAAGAGAATAAGGCTAAAGAGATAAGTCTGTATCTCTTCACTATTGTCATACTGAACCATTGTTTAATAAATACAAGGTGACACCTAAGTGTTACTTAATTTTCTAGGAAAAAAAACCGTTGGTTGACTCTGCTATTTAATACTAATTAAAAGTTCAGACTGAGAATTTACATATTAACTTGTAGACTTATATACAGTAGAGATGCAAAAGCAAATTATTTATGTTCAGTAGAAAAGATAACTCCAAATGTTATGTCTGTTGCTCTCTAGGATATTGTCCAATTTTTTGTCTTATCTAGCAATCTATTGAAATACTCCTTTTAAAAATTACCTTTCTAACTGTCTGTCCTGTAAATGTACTTTAAAAAATATTAGAGTTTTATTGAGATATAATTCATATCCCTTACAATTTGCCAATTTAAAATTTACTATTCAATAATGGTAGGTATATTTGCGGTTTCAACCATCATCACAATCAAATTGAGCCTATTTTTACTGTCCCAAAATGAGACTGTACATGCATTAGCAGCCATTTTCCACTTCTTGTCAGACCCTCAGCCATAGGCACTACCAGTTTACTTTGTCTCTATAGTTTTCCTTTTTTCAGGATATTTCCTATAAATGAAATCATATAATATGTGGTCTTTTGTGAATAGCTTCTTCATTAGCATAATATTTTCAAGGTATAGCCACATTGTAGCTGTGTCATTACTTCATTCTTCTCTACTGACAAATAATATCTGATTTTATAATTATACCTAATTTTTTTAGCCTTTCATCAGTTGATGGGCAGTTGGATTGTTTCTACATGTTTAGCTGTTAGGAATAATATTGCTATGGACATTCATGTACAAAGTTTTGCATGGGCATATGTTGTAAATGTTATTGGGTATACACCAAAGGGTGGAATTGCTGTATCGTATGGTAACTCTATTTTTGACCTTAGGAAGAATTACCAAACTATTTTTCAAAGTAGCTATACCATTTTCCAATCCCATCAGCACTGCATAAAGGCTCCAACTTCTCTACATCCTTCCCAGTACTTTCCATTGTATAGCTTTCTGACCATAACCATCCAAGTAGGTGAGAAGTGGTATCTCATTGTTATTATGACTAGCCTTCATCTGATGGCTACCTAAATTGAGCATCATTTCTTATTTTTATTGGCCATTTGTATATTTCTGGAGAAATGCTTATACTAATCTTTTGCCCATTTTTTAATTGGTTATCTTTTTATTAGTGAGTTGTAAGTGTTCTTTATATATTCTAAAATAAAATTTCTTATCATATGTGAATTTCTCCCATTCTCTGGGCTGTCTTAACTTTCTTGATGGTGTGTTTTGTAGTACAAAAGTTTTTAATTTTGATAAAATCCAAATCATCTGTTTTTCTTTTTTTTGGTGATCTATTTTCATCTGTATTTTCTTTTGTTGTTATATCTAAAAACCATTTACTAATTAATGTCATTAAGATTTACTCCCATGTTATAAGAGTTTTATGGATTTATCTCGCGTTTAGATCTGTGATCTACTTTTAGTTAACTTTTAGACATGTTGTGAGGTGAAAATCCAACTTCATTCTTTTGCATGAGGTTATTTGGTTTTCACAGCATCATTTGTTGAAGAGAATATTTTTTCCTCATTGATTTTCGTGGATTTTCATATGAATTCTAAGATCAGCATACTGGTTTTTGCAAAGAAATCAGCTAGGATTTTGATAGGGATCGCACTGAACCTGTAGATCAGTTTGGGGAGTATTGCCATCTTAATAATAAATCTTCCAATTCATGATCATGAGATGTCTTTGCATTTTTTTAGGTCTTCCTTAGTTTCTTTCAACAATGCTTTGTTGTTTTCAGAAAATATGTTTTGCATTCTCTTGGTAAATGTATTTCTAAGGAATTTTTGACACTTTTATAAATGGAATTATTTTCTTGATTTCAATTTTAGTTTGCTCATTGCTAAAGGATGGAAGTACAACTGATTTTTGGTATTATTCTTAATCCTACAAGCTTGCCCTGATTGTTTTTAGTACTATGTAAGTGTTCTCCAGATAAACAGGTAACATGATGTAATTATAGATATAGATACCTATAGATACATCTCTCTTTCTATGTATCTGAAGATAGGTATAGATATATCTATCTGTATATTTATACAGATACATATATCCCAGCTCAACTAGGCAGCTAAAAAGGGACCTGTTTCTGCTTCTTCCTCCACATTTTGGTGCTATTCGAGTCCTTAGGGGTTGGCTGATGCCCACCCACATTGGAGAGGGAAATCTACTTTCCTTAGTCTACTAACTCAAATTTTGCTGTCATCTAGAAACACTTTCATACACAAAAAATAATATTTAATCTGTGCTCTCTATGGCACAGCCAAGGTAGCACATAAAACTAAGTTTTAAGAGTGCTAATAGTTTTTTAGTGGATTTCTTAGGACTTTCTATATAAAAGATTATTTCATCTACAAGTAGAAATAATTTTAATTCTTCCTTTCTAATCTGGACAGCTTTTAATTATTTCGCTTGCCAAATTGGCTGGTTGTAACCTCCAGAACTGTGCTAAAAAGCGGTACATATTCATATTATTCCTGATCTTAGAGAGAAAGCATTCAGTTTTCAGTGTAAAGTGAGATGTTAGCTGTGCATTTTTCACAGATGGCCCTTATCAAGATAGATAAGTTGCTTTATCTTTGTGGTTTGTTATAAGTTTTTATCTTGAGAGGTGTTGCGTTTTGTCAAATGCTTTTTCTGCATCCTTTGAGATGATTGTGTTATTTTTGTCCTTCATTCTACTTGTTGATTTGATTTGAGGGATGATAAACCAACCCTGCATTCCTGGAATACATCCCATATGTATATGTTGGAAATATTTGTGAAGAATTGGTATACATTGTTATTTAGGTATTTTGTAAAATTCAGCACTTAAGCCATGTCAGTATCAAATGCACTTTGAATCAACTCTACTATGTAAATGATTCCATATTATTAATGAATCAAGTAAAATCTCTGACACCTGAAACTTCTGTATGTGTAAGGGAATCCTATGTTAACTTCTGAAACTTATACTTTGACAGTTTAGTGCTTTGCTGTCACTAAGTCCTAAATATGACCAAGTTTGTGGGAAGAAATCTTAATTTTTTCAATTAAGGGAAAAAGATTTTTACCATATAACTTTATTGGATAGATGGAAAGATTAGAAATTAAAGGAAATAAACAACCAAAAACCATTTAATGAAATCTAAAGCTTAGTTAATCTAATGGTCTAGTGACACATCCTCTCAGTTATACTAAAAAGAGAATTGTGTATTTTACATCAACATATGTACTATAATTAAATAATAATACAGTAACTAGATTTTATAATCTAATGAGTGATGAACACTATGTTTTAGTATTAGGCAGAGTTTACCTTGGCCCTTAAGAGCAGATGGTTACACATATGGCTTTGAATCCCAGCTCTTCTGCTTATATGCTCTATGAAACTTTGGCAAATTATTTGTTCTTCTACCTCTGCTTCCTTATTTATAAATTCAATTTCATAACAAATTCTTTCTGTGTATTCAGAAAATATATAGTGAAGAACCATTCTTATGTGTCAGACATGACTGCAGGTTGCTAAGAATACACACTGAATAAGAAAAATACTGTTAAGCAACTCTAAATACTATTAAAATCACACATTCAATCTATTTTTAAATATTTTATTCGATTATGGAATGTTGCTTTGATTCTTTTTAGATAGGTTACAGAATTTTGGTTATATTCTTAATTGTTCTATCTATTTTGTTTGTCTTTTGTTTACCTGAATTTTCATCTAGATGATTTTAAATACTTTTTCTGTTTACTCCAATTATGGATCACCTGTGAATCTGATTGATTTATTTTCTTTCTGAATACCAGGCATGTAATTCTGTGTCTTCTCATGACTAGAAGTTTTTGATTAAGCATTGGACATCTTATGTAAGATAATTGGTGATAAAGATTAAATAAAGGCCTGGCAAAGTGCTAGGAATGTACAAAAAAGTAAATAAATAGTAAAGATTATCACTGTTGTTTATATTTATCAATGTTCTGTAGTCTCTAGGGATTTGTATTTATTATTGAGATTCGCTATGAAAGCCATGGTGTGTTTTCAAAGACATTCAAAAGTCTTTTAAGCAAAAGTCAAAGGAAAAATAAATGCATTAGTTTCATATTGTTAAGTAAATTCTGCCATCTCTTTTTTCTGTCATCTAAATTCTTACATATATATATATATATATATTTTATTTTTGTATCATTAATCTACAATTACATGAGGAACATTATGTTTACTAGACTCCCTCCATCACTAAGTCCCCCTTACAAAGCCCATTACAGTCACTGTCCATCAGCATAATAAGATACTGTAGAATCACTACTTGTCTTCTCTGTGTTGCACAGCCCTCCCCATGCCCCCACCACATTATACATGCTAATCATGGTGCATTGCATTCTATTTCCTCCTTTAGTTCTGTTAGTATTTGTTTCACATATGTCAGTACTCCTGTATTGGGTGCATATATATTTATAATGGTTATATCCTCTTGTTGGACTGAGCCCTTTATCATTATGTAATGTCATTCTTTATCTCTTATTACTTCCTTTGTTTTGAAGTCTATTTTGTCTGATACTAGTACTGCAACACCTGCTCTTTTCTCCCTATTGTTTGCATGAAATATCTTTTTCCATCCCTTGACTTTTCATCTGTGCATGTCTTTGGGTTTGAGGTGAGTCTCTTGTAAGCAGCATATAGATGGGTCTTGCTTTTTTATTCATTCTATTACTCTGTGTCTTTTGATTGATGCATTCAGTCCATTCACATTTAGGGTGCTTATTGAAAGATATGTACTTATTGCTATTGCAGGCTTTAGATTCGTGGTTACCAAAGGTTCAAGGATAGATTCTTTACTATCTAACTGTCTAACTTAACTCTTACTAAGCTATTATAAACACAGTCTGATGATTCTTTATTTTTCTCCCTTCTTAATCCTCCTCCTCCATTCTTTATATGTTAGGTGTTTCATTCTGTACTCTTTTGTGTTTCCTTGAATGCTTTTGTGAATAGTTGATTTTATTTTTTTGCCTTTAGTTAGTATTTGGTTGGTCTGCTTTCTTTGGTGTGATTTTATTTTCTCTGTTGACATCGATTTAGCCTTAGTCGTGCTTCCATCTAGAGCAATCCCTTTAAAATATCCTGTAGAGGTGGTTTGTGGGAAGCAAATTCCCTCAACTGTTGCTTGTCTGGGAATTGTTTAATCCCTCCTTCATATTTAAATGATGATCGTGCTGGATACAGTATTCTTGGTTCAAGGCCCTTCTGTTTCATTACATTAAATATATCATGCCATTCTCTTCTGGCCTGTAAGGTTTCTGCTGAGAAGTCTGATGATAGCCTGATGGGGTTTCCTTTGTTGGTGATCTTTTTTCTCTCTCTGGCTGCCTTTAATACTCTGTCCTTGTTTTTGATCTTTGCCATTTTAATTATTGTGTGTCTTGGTGTTGTCCTCCTTGGGTCCCTTCTCATGGGAGATCTGTGGGCTTCCATGGTCTGAGAGAGTATTTCCTCCCCTAGTTTGGGGAAGTTTTCAGCAATATTTCTTCAAAGACACTTTCTATCCCTTTTTCTCTCTCTTCTTTTTCTGGTACCCCAATGTTGCATTTGGATTGGTCACACAGTTCTCTTAATATTCTTTCATTCCTGGAGATCCTTTTATCTCTCTCTGCCTCAGCTTCTCTGTATTCCTGTTCTCTGATTTCTATTCTGTTAATGGCCTCTTGCACCTCATCTGGTCCGCTCTTAAGTCCTTCCAAAGATGATTTTATTTCTGTATTCTCCCTCCCAACTTGATCCTTTAGCTCTTGTATATTTATATGCAGGGCCATCAGCATGGTTATGACCTTTATTTTGAACTTTTGTTCAGGAAGATTGGTTATATCTGTCTCCCCAGGCCCTCCCCTCTTGGTGGTTGTCTGGGTGAGTCTGGACTGGATTAAATTCTTCTGCCTTTTCATGGCAATAGAGGTAGTCATAGGCAGGTGGCACTTGTGTCAGCTGGGAGAACAAAGTCCCTTCCTGCTTGCTGGTCGCCCTGCCTCTCTCCGCTGCTTGTGTTGTTTCCCCGCACACTGGGAGCAGCCCTTGGGGTATCCCAGAGCCCTATGGGGAGAGGGAGGCATGCCGGGTGTGCTGTCCTGCGAGAATGGTGTTCCACTCTCAGGCTGCTCCACTGCTGTAGTGGGGCCACACTGGAGGGGGAATGAATGACAGGCTGTTTATTGCCATGAGGGGTTTCAGAGCTGTGCTGCCTCCCAGAGGGCTGGGGCACCTGGAGTTCCTCAGGTTCCCAGCCTGCTGGGCTGAGTGTGCTGGGACACTCCTGTCCATCTGTGAGGCCCCTGTCTCTATAAGACTCTCAAAAAGCAGTCGCTTTGCTTTTGTCCCAGGGGAGCCGGCTGTGGGGACCCGCTAGCAGATTTTGCTTTTCCGTTTCCCTAATATCCAGCACACCATGCACTGTGTGCCTGTGCTCCCAGTGTGAATTACTAAGGCTGGTTGTTTAGCAGTCCTGGGCTTCACTCCTTCCCCACTCCAACTCCTTTCCTCCTGCCGGGAGCTGAGGTGGGAGGAGCACTCGGGTCCCGCCGGGCCGCGGCTTGTATCTTACCCCCTTCATGAGATGCCGAGTTCTTGCAGATGTAGTTGTAGCCTGGCTGTTGGACTATATGCTCTGGTCTCTATTTTAGGAATAGTTGTATCTGTTGTATTTTCAAAAACGTATATGGTTTTGGGAGGAGATTTCTGCTGCCCTACTCATGCTGCCATCTTGGCTCCTCCTGCCATCTCTTTTTTAAAATGTATTTTTAGAGCAGTTTCATATTTACAAAAAAATTGTACAGGTAGAAAAGAGACTTCCATGCACATCTGCAGTTTCTTCTGTTAACATGTGACAATGGTATAACACATTTCTTACAATTAGTAAAACATTATTTATTAATTATTATTAACTAAAGTCCATAGTTTCTTCAGAACTCCTTAGTTTTTACCTAATTCCCTTTTTCCAATCCAGGATCCTCTACAGAATAGCATGTTAAATGTAGTTGCCATGTCTCCTTACAGTCCTCTTGACTGTACAGCTTCTCAAAATTATCCTTATTTTTGAAGTAATTGACAGTTTTGAGGGATACTGGCCAGGTCCAATTTTTACTTTTAATTAGAGGAAAAAATGCCCCCAAATAACCAACTTACAATTCATTCTTTATTTAGTAAATAATGATGTAGTCATACAATTTATGAATAAATTGGGTTCCAAAAACTCTTAATAAAATGAGTAGGATTCTAATGTATTCTGTAATAGTTAAAATGTGTGGAAGACAGTGATGAGAGGTGAATTTGTCAAAGTGTGGTGCAGGAGTGCTTGTGTAATCAGTCTCTTCTGCATTTTTAGTAAGTAGGATATTATTCAAAGATGATAATCAGTAAAAATGTCATAATACATGGTATCCCTGGATTAACCAGATTAAAGGAAGGGAAAGTGGGCCCTGGCTGTCTTTAGTTTAGTTAAATGGAAGAATAAGTTGAGTACAATTTTTTTTTTTTAAGTTTTAAGATTTACATTTTAAGCTTCTTCAAGCAATCTATGTAACTTTACCTTTTTTGAAAATAAAAAGAATCTATGGCAGGATATAATTAGATGCCTTGTGAAAGAAAACTGTTTTCAGAACATTTATATTTTAAATATTAATTTTTCAAAATTGATTAATTGCTCTTTTATTAATACACCATATATTGAATAGTCCTATATGTTATGCACTCTGAAAGTTATTACTCGGTGGTTTCTGATGATAAACAGTGTTGCAACCTCTGTATCTCATATATATCTTGCTCTTCAATCAAATTACCTAATAGAACTAATTAGGTCTTAATTTGAGTGTTTGAGGTACATTGTTACATAATGAAATTTTATCTTATTTTATTTTTGCAGAATTATTATGGAGCTGCTAAGATAATTTTTTCTGACAACCCACTTGGTCTGACCTGTGGAATGGTTTGTCCAACCTCTGATCTTTGTGTAGGTGGATGTAATTTATATGCCACTGAAGAGGGACCAATTAATATTGGTGGATTGCAGCAGTTTGCTACTGAGGTATGTAAAATATACATATTGTTTTTTCCCTAAAAGCCATAAAAATCTTGAGGGACTTTAATTCTTCGTGCTTTGTTGATATCCAACATTTTTTAGTGTGATTGATATACAACTAAAGTGTGTTTTGTGCCATCCAATATTTTTACTCAATAACCTGGCTACAAAATGAAATTTTATAAAACCATATGTAAAACAAATTACAATCTCAGAAGGTTATTGAAGTTATATAAAGTAGAGGATCTGAAAATAGTATGCATTCATTAACTTTAATTTTGAGTGTGGCAGGGTTATCCATTATGAAAAGGCTATCTTGCTTAACTGATTTTTTTTTCCAGAACTCTGTTTTATCTTTGAGCTTAAAGTAATACATTGGTGTTATTTTGTAAAATTTTTTTTTAGTAATAGAGGTTAGAGAACCTTCAAAAGCCCTGAAACTTAATAATATCCTTTAACATTAGATTTCGTAAACTTATAAATTAGAAGTAAGTGTTTTATTTGGATACAAATTTATAATGAAATGAAAAGGAACAGTTTTTCACTACTTATCCTGTAAGTTTGGGCATGTCTTTCTCTTTCATGAGTCCTATGAAAATGATTTTCATTCTCTGGGACATCCTGTGCTCTCTGGGGTCTCCTGTTTAGAATCATCTACCCGGTCAATTCCCATATATCATTTAAATGATCAGCTTATATGGAGGTTAAGGTAAGATTTTGTAATCCTTGTGATCCAGTTGATTAGAAGGCCAAATTAAATTCCTGTTAGCATTATATTTTTAGTTAATGATTTCCCTATCTAGTTTTGTCAACTTAAAGATAACCTAGTCTTTCCTTTTAGTGCCCTTCCCATAATAACCCCCAAGCTTAAGTCTTACTTTGCTTTCTGTAATAAATCAGGGTTATTCCTTTCCCGCTTTCTGACAGGTTAATTCTAAAGAAGGGCTCCTGGGAATGAGAAAATAGAAACAATTTGAGGTTGTGAGTTGTTGCAATAAATTCTTGGATTTAATTTCTTTTCTTACTAAATCCAAAATTGCATTAGGCTTATGTGACTAGTGGAAGGTATGATCTTTACAACCTGAGAGAATTCTTAGTTGTTGGACAGGATTAACTTTACTTCTTCCATATCTTTCTTGAGGGACTCATTGCCTCTTCATTAAGCTAGGGGGAACTTGCAAGGGTGTAATAGGTGGAAGGTCACACAGTTTGTGTATGAACTGACACTACATTTCAAAACAAAATGAGTCAGTATTGTTGGTTTGTCAGTGACTTGAATGAGAGGAAAAGAAAGACCATTCTTCTGAGAACTTTCACTTTAAAAAAAATTGAGGTACATTATATACATTGTTATATTAGTTTCAGGTGTATACTGTGCTGATTGGACATTTGTATGCATTGTGAAATAATCATCATAGTAAGTCTAGTTAATCTATGGCTATACTAAGTTTATAGAGTATTATTGACTATATTTCCCATGTTTTTCATTACATCACCATGACTTACCTGTTTTTTAACCAGAAGTTTGCACTTCTTGATCCCCTTAACCCATATTTTGCCCTTTCCACCTACCCAATCAACCTTCCTCTTCTCTGGAAACCACCAACCTATTCTCTATATCTATGAGTTTGGGTTTTGTTTTATTTTTTAGCTTCTGTATATAAGTGAAATTACATGGTATTTGTCTTTCTCTGTGTGACCTATTTCACTTAGCATAATACCCTCAAGGTCCATCCATGTTGTTGCAAATAGCAAGTTTTCATCTTTCTTATAGCTGAGTAGTATTCCAGTGTGTGTATGTGTGTGTGTGTACGTGCACATGCACTCATGTGCACGAACATGTGTGTTTACCACATTGTCTTTATCCATCTATCCATAGACACTTTGGTTGTTCCCATACCTTCGCTATTGTCAATAATGTTGCAGCTAATGTAAGGGGTACATACATCTTCTCAAATTAGTGTTTTCGTTTGCTTCAGATAAATACTCAGAATTGCTGGATCATATGGCAATTCTGTTGGGGACCGCCTTTGTCTTCTCACACGTTTGTAGGCAGAATGGGAAAGCACCTTCCCCCATGTCTGAACGCAGCATGGGAAAGCACCAGCTAGAGAACAACTGGTGCAGTCCTTGGAAGTTATCTGTCCACAGAAACATATCTTGTCCTCAAGACAAGCCAAGACTCCTCACTCTGAAAATAGGGAGACCTTGAAGATGTGTGGAAACACCGCCCCTGCTTCTGGCTATGCCCTTCCCCCACTTGCCGATGTGGCAGGAATGGAGAACAAAGAACATTCTGTTTACGCGTTCCATGAGCAACTAACTGGAACCCTGCTGAGTCTACCTTTGCCTGGCTACTGCTGATGTCAATAGTGTGGTTGATTGTCTATTGAATAATGCTATGTCCTGGAATCATGTAACCCCACTGCATTATATAAACCCTGGACCTTCAATAAAGTTTTGCTGGCGATGTGTGGGAGCGTCAGCCCTCCCAGTTCTTTCTGTCTTTCTTTCTTTTCTTCGCCCCCCTTCCGCACTTCAGGACCTGCTCGACTAGGCACAGCTGGACCGCGTCACAATTCTACTTTTCATTTTTTTAAATTAAAGTAGTTATTAATAGCTCTGTAGTTGCCATTTTTTCATTGTTTTCTGTTCGCTTCTGTAGTTCTCTATTCCTTCTTTCTTCCCTTATTGTTTAATAACTTTAGTGTTTAGATTCCTTTCTTTTTCATTTTGTCTATAAATTTTTGCTGTGTGGTTATCTGAGGTTCACATATGTCATTGTATGTAACAGTCTGTTTTAAGTTACTAGCAAATCTTGAATACATCTCAAAAATATCCCCACAACATTTTATGTTTTTGATGTCATATTTTACATCATTTTATCTTGTGTATCCCTCCCTGAACTAATTATTGTAGTTATTGTTATTTTTACTACTTTAGGCTTTATTCTTCATAGTATCTTTATAAGTGATTAATATACCAACTTTACTATATATTTATCTCTTTTCAGTGGTGTTTTTTACTTTTGCTTTCATCATTAATTCATGCCACTTCTTTTTAGCTTAAAGAAGTCCCTTTAACCTTTCTTGTAAGGCCGGTGTAAGGAACTCTTTTAGCTTTTGACTATCTGGAAAACTCTTTCCATTCTGAGTGATTACCTTGACAGATGGAGTATTCTTAGAAGTTTTTTTCATTTTGGCACTTTGAATATGTCATGATACATCTTTCTGGCTCACAAAGTTTCTGCTAAGAAATCTGCTCATAGAATTATGGGGTTTCCCTTGTACATGCAGTTTATTTTTCTCTTGCTGCTTTTAAGATTCTCTCTTTAACTTTTGACATTTTAATTTTAATGTATCTTGGTGTGGGCCTCTTTGGATTCAGTGTTTAGAACTCTCTGGGCATCCTGGACCTCGATGTCTGTTTCCTTCCCTAGGTCAGAGAAGTTTTCAGCTATTATTTCTGCAAATAAGTTTTTTCTCCTTTCTCTTCTTTTTCTGAGACACCTAAAATGTGAACATAATTCTCTTGGTGTAAGTTCAGGGAAAGGAAATCCCGGGGCAAAATACATCTAAAAACTAAAATCAGTCCAAGGGAGAAATAAAGTTGAAAACCCATTTATTGCTCACAAACTGAAGTCCCAGGCCATCTTTCTTCTCTGCTCAAGCAGCAACCACACCGGCCCTCCCCCTTACCTCCCAGGTACAGATAAGCCCCCTGTTGCCCAGGTAATTACCCATTGATATGGAGATGAACTTCTTCACCCCTGAGGAAAGATGCAAATGTACTAAAGCCTACTTGTTTCCACTTCTCAATGCCTGTTGATATGCAGATGCACCAAAGCCAGGCGAGATATTCTGGAAATGTTTCAATTTTACAAACAATCCACCCCTCCAGAAATCTTGCCTTACAATCCCCCTCTTCTGACCAATATAGTAACATGCAATAGCAACAGCAATAAAATCTTGATAATCCTCAAGCCCAAGGATTCAGCCTATGCAGATTAAGTAAATGTACTTTACAGCACAATCTCTCACAAAATACATTTCTACACTTGTTTACTCATTTCTAACAATCATGCTAGATTGCTTACAAAACTTTTACCAAACATTAGACAAAGTCAAGCCTCTCTTTAAACATTGTTTTCTTGAAAACAGCAACACAATCGTAATTCTCAAGCCAGAGGATTCAGCTAGGTACAAAGTCCCATGCAGATTAAGTCCAAAGCTTATCCATTCCAGCCATCGCACGGCAGCTGCAGCCAGGGGGCGCATCCAGGACACAAAGACCATAGAAGCAAATAACCGTGATTGTCAGGGGCCAATTTGCTGTTATTACAGGAATACACAGAAGGCCAGCTTCCAAGCCTTTTCCCCAAGGTGCCAGAAGAGCCAGCCATCGCTGATACATGTGTTGAAATGTCCAGAGCCACGTCCATTTTATTCCTAATTGCTGCACCCATCCTTGCAACACATGTCCAATAAAGTGGGTACCTCAATTGCTCTCAGTAACCAGTGACTGACCATAGGCTGCAGAGAGACACTCTGGGCCCCCCTTGGTGGTTTGCTGATCTGCACAATGTGCAGGGCACTCCTTCTGGTCTTGGCTGACTTCTTCAAAGGTGAAAGACAAGCCACACTGATGGGCCCACATTGTCTTTAAGGTGTCTGTGCCACACCACTCTGTGGCCTTTGGGTCCAGTCTCGCACCCACCCCACGATGGGATAGGAGGTTATTACCTTGGTCGGAGCTGTTCCGGCAATGGGTTCTGTAGCCAGCAAGGTGTGGTACACAGCAACCAGTTACTTCAAGGTGATCCAGACCTCTGCTCCTTTCTGTGGTTGTGTCCAGGCTCTAGCCAGCAGCAAGAGCAGCAGCAGTGGCAGAAGCAGTAGCCTTAGGCTTGGGCCACGGGCCAAGGTCGGTGTGGCCAGCAGCGGTGGTGGCACCTCCATGACCACACGAGTGTAGACACATGTCCCTCGGCATGAACGCCGCTTCTCCCCATTATTTCTAGGGGCAGCCTTCCCAAAGGTCACACCCATTATGACAGATTTCGGGTTCACAGGAACTCTGCCGACTGCGCCAATTGTAAGTCTGGGGAATGGAAATCCCGGGGCAAAATACCTCTAAAAACCAATATCAGTCCAAGGGAGAAATGAAATTTAAAACCTGTTTATTGCTCACAAACTGCAGTCCCAGGCCATCTTTCTTCTCTGCTCCAGCAGCAACCACCGACCCTCCCCCTCACTTCTCAGGTACAGATAAGCCCTCTGTTGCCCAGGTAATCATCCATTGATGTGGAGATGAACTACTACACCCCTGATAAGAGATGCAAATGCACTAAAGCCTACTTGTTTCCACTTCTGAACGCCTGTTGATATGCAGATGTACCAAAGCCAGGCGAGATATTCTGGAAATGTTTCAATTTTACCCACACTTGGTTTCTTATAAGTCCCTTAAGTTATCTTCATTTTAAACATTCTCTCTCCTTTTTGTTACTCTGTGCTGGTGAATGCTATTGCTTTGTTTTTCAGCTTGCTGATTCATTCTGCTGGTTCATCTAGTCTGCTGTCGCATTCCACTGGTATATTGTTTTCTTCAGCTCTATGAGTTCTCTTTGGTACTTTCTTTTATTTTCTATCTCTTTCTTGAATTTTTCACTGTGTTCAGCCACTCTTCTGAGTTTGGTGAGCATCTTTATGACCATTACTTTGAAGTCTTTATCAGGTAGATTACTTTTCTCCATATCATTAAGGTCTTTTCCCTAAGGTTTTTGTCTTGTTCTTTCATTGGAATATATTTCTCTGTTTCCTCATTTTGCTTGACTCTCTGTGCTTATTTCTATATATTAGGTGAAACAAGTATCTTTCAGTCTTGAAGGGGTGGCCTTTTGTAGGTAATGAAAATTCTCATTCAGTCCTATCCTATGTCTTGGTTGTCTCTTGAACCTTTGTGATTATGTAAGTCATCTGATTTATTCTTTATATTCCCCCTTTGTTGTGGGTGTGCCAAGATCTGTCAGCTATCCGAAAGGAGGAATCTCATTTAGCATCTAGTCTCAGGCTGATTAAAAGCAGCAGCATTTAAAGTAGGCAAATATATACAGTCTTATGGGGCTGTGGTCATAATCCCTGCTGGCTTCCAGACCTCCTGTCCTCTGAGTAGCAATTGCAATAATTGAAGCTCCAGACAAGTTGATAAACTAATTTCTAGGAAGTCTCATTGAGCTTTAGCAGGGCCAAAGGGATTCTCAATGATGGTGTCTCCCTGCTTACATTCCCTGGGAGCATCTTCTCAGTCTCTAGATGTGTTTCTAGGGAAACCTGAAACCTATTGCTTAGGCTGAAACTCCAAGTTAAGTAAGTAGGTCTTTTTCACAGGATGATTAAGTTGTTTTCTAGTCTGCTATTTGCACAGTACACTTGGGCTGGGGGTCTGTCAAGAACTATCTTTCTGAATGTTGCTCAAGAACATGAAGCCCCTTGGCCACCAGGGCCTGATGATCAAGGAGACAGACACCCTGTGTATTGCACACATGGTCTTTAGTGACACAGCTGGAGAGTGTATGTGGTTAGGGCATGCTCACCAGCTTCACAAAGGCAGTGGGGAAAGGTCTTGACTGCGTGTGCCCACCGGCATTAGGACTGCAGCAGGAGAGGAGAAGACAGCAGTGTACCTGTGCAGCTTTAGGCTGGTTGTGGGAGAATGCTGTGACTACTTGTGCTTGCTTGTTCCAGCTGGGGAATTGAGGATTACTTCAACCTCCCTTGTGCTCCAGCTAGGCAGTGGGGTGGTGCCCCACAAACTTGCCCTTCCTCAGTAAGGAAGGGAGAATGCTGTATCCAGGCTTGCCCACCTATGCTAGCAGGTTAGGTCGAGCATTTAACAATAGTGTCTGACAGTACTTCCGTTCCTGGAGAAAATCTCAACTGTCTTCCACCCCTCCAGCAGATGCTTCTAAGTGAGCAAATGAATCTCCTTCACATGTGATCTAAGTGCTTTTCAAACTGCTGTTCTGTTTTTTTTTTTTCCCTTGGTCCTGAAGCAAGTGCTACCACACACAAGTCCTTTAAAAGAGAATCTCTTGTTTCCTATAGCACTTTGAGTCCTTAAAGCACTTAGACTTTAACCCCATTGATTTTCTAATCCAAACAGTTTTGGGTCTTGTCTCTCCAGTACAGATCCCAGGGGCTGGGGTGCCTGATGTGGGGCACCAACCCCTTGCTCCTCTGGCAGAAGCACTGGACAGGTGAGATCCCTCTCTGTTGCGTGTTCCCAAACTGGGGATAGGGTTTTTAGTGAGACTGTGTCTCTGTTTCTCCTACCCATCTCAGGGAGGTCTTTTTTCCATTCTGGTGGAGATGCAATTCATCTAGATTCCAGATATTTTTCAGAGAGAAATGATTTCATATGTAGCTGTAGATCTGGTGTGTCCCTGGGAGGAGGTGAGATCAGGATCTTCCTACGCCACCATCTTGTGGAAGTCCCCTTTCCAACTCTCACTTGGTTTTAATGAGCTTCCTATTACTCCTTCCCAAAACAAAATAAATATGTCTATTTAGTTAAGACATAGCATAGATTAGGATGGCATTAAATGTATTTTAAGTGAATCATAGAGTTTAGAATAGGAATGTATCATCCTATTCCATTATAATCATACTTTGTATAATTGTGGCTTCAGATGTATCTGTAAAATCATAAATAAAAATATCCCTTTGTAACTATGTAGGAAAGTGTTCTATTTATTTATTTATTATAAGTTAGCTTCTTAGGGCAAGTTATTTTACAAAGTTGTGTATTCCCTAAGTCAAAGGGTGGTTTACTTAAATTTACCCAACTATCAATGTTGCTGTGAAGATAAGCAAAACTCAAACAACATATTAATTGACTGCCAGTGAAAAGAAAAAGTATAATGTGAAAATTACTATTATTCTTTCAAATTACTAGACTCTTAATATGAGTTTTAAGATGAAACAGAACATACTGCAGATAATTTTATGTTTTGGTGGTTTGATAAAACAGTGATTGATTTTTGACCTTTAAGGAAATACAAATCTATTTTTCAACCAAATTAAGGAAAGGTTAGGAAAACAGACTAAAATAGTATGATATTTTTCAAAATTGCTTTTCCTATAACTTTTAAGTGATTTTTAAAAATATCAACTCTGTAGTCTGCCATTATTGCTTATATCCATATCTTATACTTTTCTGTTTGAACATGGGCATATGATTTGGAGGCACTGTAGTAGAGAAGAAATAAATTACACAAAGGATAGCCTGCAGTAGAATCAGGAGACCAGCTGCTTTTTTTTTTTGTCCTCTGTTGTCATTATTATTCAATCCTTTGCTATCCCCATCTACAGTGACCTTGCTTCAGAACCTTTTGTATGCCTGTGGGACAAACAGGCTATGGGGTAATTCTGACCCTCTCTAGGAGGCAGTTTTTCTTACTTCAGTTAGGTATAGCAATATTGCTTGAATAAGATAACTTGGAAATAATAGTTAGGTGTAGATTTTCTTATAAATCTCATGAGAGATTTAAAATCTCTCTATACAGATGTAACCCATGAAAAGTTTGTTTTGAAATATGTGTAAGTATTTAATTGAATTTTAAGAAATCATACATTTATCACATTTAATAGACTACCTTGACTCTTCATTGCCTCTCAAATTTATCTCCTGAAAGGGGAATGAAATGGAAATGCATTTTTATATTCATTTCCTAAAGTTTGAAAAATAACTAGAAGATAATTAATCAACTATAATATTAAATTAGTTCTCTACTACCAATGTTAAAGAGTTATGAAAGCAATTTAGAAAAATTAAAATTAAAATTCCAAGATTCTAAAGTCTGACTTTAAATGTTAAAATGAATGAGGGTCATAAGATTGGTACTTAAAATTGCTGCCTCAGTTAATGAATTTTATAGAATACATTAGATTATTAAATCAGTATTTGAGAACAGTATTTTTTTCAAAATAAACATTCTATGAGATTACTTATTTTAATACCTACTAAATACACTGTTTTGAGTAATATGTACTTCTTCACGCTGTACTTCTAGTTTAGTTTTTATACTTTTAGTTAACAATGGAACTGATAAATGGAAAGTCATACCAAACCAGGTCACTAACTGAAAACAGAATTAATATTTAGATTTTCAGTTGTATCTCTAAGAAGACTTTTAATTACTTCTCATTTGACATAACCCAATTATTGTTCTACCATCATATGCTATTTATACAACATCAAATGATATTTGGATTTGTTTCTTTATATTATTGAGGAGATAACACAATTCCAATAAAACTTATCAGTGCTTATAATACGATAAAAAATACACTACTACAATTTAAAGAGCCAGGTGTTATGGGATTACATTAAGGAGCATTTTTCAATTGCATTACATCAACATTCATATTTTGCTTTAACATTATAATATGTAATCTGAAAAATAGTGAATGAAGAAGGAATATGCTTTCTCAAGTTAGTCTGTAGTTATTTTAATAAGACAAATATTATTTCTACTCTATCTTCATTTTAAGCATGGAGATCTCTAAAAGCCTTAAACCTTTGTCTTCTACAAACATATCCAAGAACATAGAAATATATATACTAATAAATAATAGAGTATATTGCATGATGTATTTTGTGATGCATCTCGACTATCCAATAAAAATGTGAAGTCCAAGAAAACAGTAAGAGCAGTCTTCAGATTAAAACCAATTATCAAAACAAAATGTACATAAACAGAAATGTGAGATTGAATATACTCTGTGTGTTATGTTGATTGCTTTATAAGTAAGATAATCAGATGACAGATTCTCTGGTGAGTGAATGAGGACATTATTAATAATTCATCCAGTGCAGCAGGCACAAACCAAGACCATCCCAGGCAAACTGGCTTATATGAACACCCAGTGTAGTAAGTTTCTACTACTAAGGATTCAATTAGTCAAACAAACATTGATTAAGCATTGATTAGAACTGAGTGTTGTTTTAGGCTGCATCAGAACTACAAATCCTGAGAAACATAATAAAAGCCAACAGCTGAAATTCCATGACAAACTGTAAATGACATATGAATTCACATTAACATCCATGGACTGACAATCCAATCTTCATTAATTTTTGTCACGTGCTTATGGAGGTGATTAGACCTTAGTACAAAATAAAGGATTAGTCGAGGGAAACACCATATTTTCATAGCACTTGAATGTATTTTGTAGTATCTCACATTAAAATGTTGATAAACCACCGTTGAGACATTGAAGTAGGTATGTTTTTCCCTTTTGGGACATGAGGAAATTAAGGATCAAAGTAATTAAAAAATCACATGAAATTCCTACTGTCCTGGACAATGTTAGGTACTTTATTTAGAACCTGACTAACTCAAAATAACCCTCTAGGTATATGCTATCATCTCCATTTTGTGTATTAAGAGGCTCCATGAAGTTAATTAACTTACATAAGCTCAGTCTAATAAAGGCAGATCTAAAAATACACAGCTAGTGTTCTAATTTCCATTATTTCACCAACTCATTTGGCCCAGATATGTTACAAGTCGCTGATACAAACTCAGTGTAAACCCAGGTTTTCTGCCTGCTGATTCATGGTATTGCATTTTGTTGGCTCAGCCTCATGTACCTCAGTCAGCATTTCTCACAACTCACAAAATGAGATTTCTGTGTGATATTAAACAGCTGTATTAAATACCTATATTAAACAACTATATTGCATGAGACAGACACGTGGTTTAGTTGTTTTCCTTGTTGATGCCTGTTACTGAAAAGCTTTTATTTCATTTTTTTCTTTTCTTCTGGCCATTGAAGGATTATTGTAAAGCCAGGATTCAGGTTTTGTGGAACTTAAGATAATAAACTTTGAGTTTAGCTACTGCAAAATTTAAATACAGAGCCTTAGAAAGGGCCATGCCTTATGAGGCCCTGAAGCTGATGCTTATATTTAAAGTTTTATTTCAGTTTGAAAGTCTCACCCTGATTTTGTGATAGCTCGTCTGTAAGTAAATTTAGGAGTGAGTCTAGCACATTTATGATAGATACAGTTTGCCAAACCAGTCAATAAGATCATTTCATGCACCTCATCTAAACTAAGAAAAATTACCATTATAATGAATGGTAACAATATTTATGGCTAATACCTTTTGCAGGTCATTTATAGGCAAAATATGGATTTGCGAGTTGTTAGAATAATGATATCACACTTACCTTGTTGTCCCAAACTTGTGTCATATTTAAATAAAGTTTCTCCATACTACTCCTATTTGAAATAGGATTATTAATAATTTGTGAATACTGTTCACACAAAAGGGTTATTTCTTCTTGGAGAAATAAGATGTACATGAAAGATATACATTAAATAATAATGATAGTTTGTACCCTGGTCAAATGTTGATCTTGGGGGTGCAAATGCAAGTAATGTCTGTTAAGGCTTGATTTGTATCTCTCCTTTTGGGCTTAGTGCCATGATTGATAGAAAGGAATAATGTCTTGATAGATTTCACTAAGTATCTGACATTTTCCTCTAAAAATCTTCAGAAATCTATAAAAAATACTCAGTGCTGGTACAATGATCGATAATAAAACTGTAGGACTGGATGAATTGCTGGATGATTTTCATAACAATATTTTAGTTTGTTTTAGAAGTATATATTGATACTAGAGCTTTAAAACATAAAAAAAAAGTTTCAGAGATTTGGAGCAATGATTTTGAAATTTACCAAAATTACATGGTTAAGATTATTTGCTATTTTTTTTATTTTTGAATTTGCTTTTTATAAGTTCAAACATATATATTTTATAAGTCCAAGAATATATATTCTTTTGGGTACCTTATAGTGTAGAATGATTGACTTTCATTGATTTGAGTCTTAACAACTTAAATATTTCTTTATTTTCATAAATGTATTTGATGAGTAGTATAAAGAAATAATGTATCAGTATGAATCACTTTAAAGAGGCATGATGCTGTGAGTTAAGATTGAAACCCTCCATTTTTCTCCAAAGTATGTAAAATGAAATAATAATAAGCACACAATAAAAATAGCTGAGGTAAAAAGGAAGATAGGTAATTTTTGGGGCCAGAAATGGTACAGAAATATTCAACAGTGAATATAGGATTTGCGCCTCTTTGTGCTAGGATCCACATAAACAATCAAGAGCTGCTGAATTTGACTGATATGAGGTAATAGGTACCAAAACCATTTCACATGGTCGACAACTAGACTTGCCTACCCCTGGTAGAAAGGTAAAAACATAGGTGCAACTACTGTGCAGGGCTGGAGCTTATGTAAAGTTACAGAGACATGGAGAGACCTCTGCCCCGGGGTTCTGGGCATGTGCCTAGCGGCACAGTTACTTGCTCTTCTGATATCTCGCAATATCACCTGAGTTCTGGGCTTCCAGTAAGAAACCTGGTTCTGCAGTCGTGATGAGGGAGTGGACTGATGCTGGGTGCAGTCCATCACATACCTGATATAGGAAGCAAGAGGGAAAGTGCCATAACAGAGAAATTTCACTCAAAATAAGTCTGAAACAGAAAGTTCAAAATATTAGAAAAGCTAATGCTACCGTTTATAATCCAAAGATTCAACTCATAAATGACTTTATCCTAATAAATCACAATACCATAATCAGGCCTTTAAAATAAGTAGGCATACAATAATAGCCATAAAGTGCAATAAAGTTATTCGATAAATGAGTTTGGTATGAAAAAAATAGTTGATTGGAAATAATTTGCTAGAATGAAAATACCAGTAAGAACTTACATTTTGAAGTGGATATAGACAAAGATATAATTGAACTAAAAAAAATAGACCTGACAAGTTCAACAAAAGTACAGGGATAGAAAGAAGTGAAAAATGTAGTAAAGAAGTGAAGAAGCTTAGAAGCTTCCAGTGTACACATAAAAGGAGCTCCTGAGGCAGAGCAGGAGATACTGGGAGAGAGCAGTTTGAAAGCAGTTATAGTGGCACATTTTCCAATAAAAAAGGAAAAATGTAAGTCCTTCACCTGGACCCATGGTTGTAATATTGTGAAGGACTAAGACTCACTAAAGAAGGAGAGTTTCTGGAGAAGGATAAAAAAGATTATAAAACCAAATGACAATTAGATGGACAGCAGACATCTCAGTAGCATCCACAGATGTCAGAAGTCAAGAGCACAGTATTTTTAAAGGGCTAAGATAAAGAACTTTATTTCTCCTTTAACAATAAGGACATTAATAGAGGTATTTTTCAGGCATTTTAAATATAAGGTGGCTTATGACTCACCTTGTTACAAGAACTACAAAAAGTTATTTTTCAGCAAAATGAATCTGGAATAAAAGAGAGGTGGTGATGCAATAAACAATGAAAAACAATAAAACCAGCACAATTGGTGGTAAATATAATCAAATATTGACTGTAATAAAGTAGTAATAACAGTTCATTTGGGGTTGTTGAAATAAAAATGGAAATAATAGTTTACAAACCTTTGGCAAGAATGTGCTTGAGGTGGGGCTGGGGAATGCTGTGGGTAATGCCCATGTGTGAGGGGCCTTTCATTTCCATTGGGAGGAGGAGAAAGATACTTAAGAGCTTGAGAATATGTTTTTACACAGATTGAAAAAATCTGTTAAAAATTAAAAGGTAATCACAAAAAAATAGGGAAATAGAATCCGTAACTTCCAAGCAATCATAGAAATAAAGGGGTGGGTCAGGAGAAAACATAATCCAGTTAAGAGACAGGAATGGAAGAAACAAAACACAGAGAAAAAACCAGGTAAACAGGAAACACAAAATAGTGGAAGTGCACCCAGATATGTAAGTAATCACAATAATTTAATATTTATTAAATTTGCCTATTAAAACATAAATGACACTGGTTTAGGTTATAAGCAGCTACACAATGTCTAGCAGAGAAAGACCTTAGCAGGAAACTTGAAAATATGAGCTTTGAAGAAAGTATACTCTGCAAACAGTAACCATAAGAAAGTTAGTATAGTATTATTAATATGTAACAAAAGTAGGATTTTAGAGAAAAAGTATTAAAAACACAGAGAAAGGAAAGTAATTCCAGAAAAGATTAAATGTCCTAAAAGGTGTAATATTAATAAACTCATATATACACATTGTAACATATTACTCAAAACTGGTAAGATTTATTTGAATAAGGTTTATTAGATTGATATAATAAATTTATAGATCCCTGTACCCAACTAATACAGAGTGAATGCAACCTGGTCATGCAATTGTGTAACATTTATCAAAATAAACCCTGTACTAGGTCAGAAACAGTTTTATATATATATATATATATATATGTGTATGAAATGAAAAACAATAATGAAAAACAATAATGAAAAACAATGAAAAACAATAAAACCAGCACAATTGGTGGTAAATATAATCAAATATTGACTGTAATAAAGTAGTAATAACAGTTCATTTGGGGTTGTTGAAATAAAAATGGAAATAATAGTTTACAAACCTTTGGCAAGAATGTGCTTGAGGTGGGGCTGGGGAATGCTGTGGGTAATGCCCATGTGTGAGGGGCCTTTCATTTCCACTGGGAGGAGGAGAAAGATACTTAAGAGCTTGAGGAAACTCTCCTTCTTTAGTGAGTCTTAGTCCTTCACAATATTACAACCATGGGTCCAGGTGAAGGACTTACATTTTTCCTTTTTTATTGGAAAATGTGCCACTATAACTGCTTTCAAACTGCTCTCTCCCAGTATCTCCTGCTCTGCCTCAGGAGCTCCTTTTATGTGTACACTGGAAGCTTCTAAGCTTCTTCACTTCTTTACTACATTTTTCACTTCTTTCTATCCCTATATATATATGTGTATATATATATATATACACACATACATATATATATATATATATATATATACACATATTTTCCCAATAAGTACATATGGACCATGTATTTTTCTGTAAGATGTTTGGAAATTTAAAAAAATTTGTAAATAACTCATGGGTTAAAGAAGTCATCACAAAATATTTAGACTGAATGACAACTTCCACTGACAACCTATGAAATACAGCCATTTTTATACGAAAATTTATGGTGTGTTAAATGTGTATAACAGAAAAGATAAAGATTATGTTTAAGTAGTGTTCATCTCAAGGATCTAGAAAGAGAACAAATGAACTGGGAGGAGGTGTGGTGTGATGGGGGTAAATTCTGAACATAGAAGAAAGGAAATGCAAATAATAGAAAAATAGGGAAATAGAATATAATAGCAAAAATAATGATAATCTGCATAACAAAAGCCTGTCTCTTAGAAACAGTTTGATAAATGTCTGGTATATCATATAATAGCCAGTATGGCAATTATGACTGCCTTCTAAAGACTGTCCTTTTATTATTTTATTAATCTTCTTGTAAATAACATTGGGTCCATAGTTAGTCATTATTGCTGTTTCTAGAAAAATTATGCATAGAACAATCAGCTAAAACTGATAGGACAGGGGAGGATCGCTCCAGTCCAGCATGTTTCTGTCAGTCTCTGTTGCATCCACCCTATCCTCTTGTACCCAGAAAGCTCTAACATGGATCGCCTGGCCCCTGGCAGTGTTAGTCTCCAACTCCAGCATGTAACACACATCTGAGTGACTGGTTACTAGGCAATGTCTGGGTGCAAAGGATACAGTGATGAATGGAGATAGGGATGAAACTAGCCCTCAGGGAGCTTATTGCTCAGGGAGATAGAAAATTAAGCCAGCAAATTACAAAAAAGTGCTGGGAAGGGTCAGTGAGACAGTACTATGGGAGCTGGTAGCTAGGAAACCTAACAGATAGCCTAGCAGGATGGAAAGTTGAGTTGGGAAGATGAAATTTAAACTGAGTCCTTAAAGGTTTTATTCAGTGCAGCAAAGTCAGGAGTGGGTGAGCATTCAAGAGAATGGCATTTACAAATCCTAAAGGCAAAGTTTGCTTGTACTTGTGAATTTGAACCTGCACATGATTTTGGTTGGTAAAGTTGTTAATAACCAAATACACACTGATGTTTACAAATTGTATTTGGCCAACTTCATTTAATTCAATTTCAGCCTCAAATCCCAGAGATAATATATAGCAGATTCATAATAAAATCAGGACTATAATATAAGGATAATAACCTAGGAAACAATTCTATAGTCTTTGAAGACTGTTAGGACTAGAGATACAAAGGTTAAGCACCAAGGAGAGTGCCTTAAAGAGAAAGTGTTAATCCCAGGAGGTTATTATCATTGACTCAGTCTCCACAATAAATTGCTGAAGTAATTATTACTTTCTTAATTTTAGAGTTGACATTTAGAGAGGTGAAGTCTCTGAGATAAGATGTCATTTTTTTTTAAAGATTTGGCTCAGATGTTATCTTTCCTCCCTTTTGGGTAAGTTTTCTTTCTCATGGGCTCAGAGCACCACATGTAAAACCGAACCCCGTGCATGACAGACTGATGCAATAATTTTTTCTGTATTTAAGACATATGAGTACTGTGTTACTGAGGGAGGTACTTACCAGAGAGTCTAAGTTTGTCTTATTCATACTGGTGTCTAGTGCGTAGAGAGCACATAAATATATTTGCAGAATAAAAAGTCGAAATCGAATGGAACATAATATTCTGATCTCAAATTACACAGTATTTTTTCCATGCTAGAGATGTCTCATGATAATATCTGTTTTAATAATAAGCAAAACATGAAACAAAACCTGTAAGAATTACTGATGCATTAATCATTTTGATAACTGAAAATCTGCTGTGATGTGAGGTTTTCTTTATTTCTGATGCATTTGAAACACAGTTCCCAGTTTTGATATCTCTCATTTAATTGTTGTGAAGACAACTGTCAGGCAACCCAAGAATATTTCTTATTAAAGGCTGAGTGCAGCAAATAGTATGTACTCAGTGTTTCCTTTGACTTCTACAAAAGGAACCAAGTTACAAAGGAAGGCACATAAAAGCATCTCCTAGAAGGCATGTAATTTGAGGTAGCTTACTCTGGATGCACAAATAGTAATTTTTCTCATTCAAGCATCCAAAAAGGTAACCAGACTGTCATACTGCTAATAAATAACCTAAAGAAACTGAAACTAGCAAAATGAAAATCAATGTATTATTATTATTATTAAAACTTACCTTAATAAAAGTGATGATGGAATAATCTCCCTTTAGGAATTACCAGATATTAAGTTTTATTTTATAATGACATCAAGTTAAATATTTGCAAAAATATAAACCTCTTATGAAGTATGCAGAATGCAACCATTCTTTTACAATTAAGTATTTAAATAGTAGAGATATTCTGAAATTTCCAAGAATATTTTATTTGTCATGATTGCCCCATAGTTTATTTTTGCTATTGCCTGAATAATAAGAACAAATAGAGTAACTGAGGAAAGTTACCAAACATTCATGTTTATTTTCATTAGATACCATTTTAGGAAGTAAGACAGATTAAAATGAGAGTTACTCTCAAATTAGAATTGGTAAATGTCCTTGCATTTGCCATGTTATGTCCTTTTCCATTTAGAAAGCACTGGATAATGATTAGAAAATTACACCCTTTCTGTCTCCAGAATGTGAGGAGTCTTGGGGGGAAATCCCATGGCCCTTCTCTGTGTCTCAATCTTTCCATTTTAAAAATAGGACAGTCTCTCCATTGCCTCAAAATAATGTGAAAATTGTGGAGAAAATGCTGGTAAAGTCAATTTGGAGAGATGAAAGAAATATACTTTCCAGATGAGTGAAAGGTCAGATATCACAAGGTGGTTGTGCAAGGAAATACTATTTTAAAATGCTCCCCCAGAAGAATGTTTATTTATAAGTAACTGTCCTTCCACACCACTGAAGAACTGTGTTTCCTTGGTGATTTACTCATTTGTTGAAGCCTGTCACTGGAGTTCAGGAATTTTGAAATTCATCCAAATCTTGTTGGATGACTACTATGTGGTAGAATTCTGTGTCTTGGGATTACAGATAGGAGGAAAAACCCTCTGGTTACATCAGAACCTATAGGGAAAGTCAGATTATAAGCTATGCTGTTAGTGAAAAAATATATATATAAAGTCCCTAGCAAAGTCCCTAGAAAATGGTTGATTAGTGGAAGCTAAACATAATTTCAGTAGCAGTAAACTAGTAATAATCCTTCAAGCAGCTCCTTCAGGCCTGGGTAGTTAAAGGCCTTTTTCAGTGCTCTCTATACAGTGCCTGTTATATTGTAGGGCTCTATAAATGTTGGTTATATATTACTGACAAAAAGTAAAACAATCTTAAAACAGTACATGTGCTACAGCATTGGGAGTGAAGGAAAAACCTTTAAAGGGATACCCATATAAAATATTTTGATTGATTACAAGGTCATGCTCCTCTTAATACTGCTAACTCAGTGTTTCAGGTCATAGAATAGCGTGGCAGGAAATCAGGTGGTGTAGTGTAGTGTTTTTCAAACACTTCCCTCATAATTTTTGGTTTGTAAATTTAATTAAGTATAACAACCAACTTTTGTTGTTAACAGATTGATTATTATAAGTGTATTTGACTTAGGAAAGATAAATTCATGTAATAGTATTTTCAATTATGTATTTCCTGATGAAGTACTATTTGTATATAATGATTTCCTATTAAAGTCACTATAAACATTTGACAATGACAGTGTTTAAGAGTTCAGGTTCTGGAGTAGAATAGTCTTGGGATAAAATCCTTAGTATCTGAACTTGCCCACAGTTTATTCATCTGGGAAATGGAAATAATAATTGTACCTCCACAACATGGCTGTTGAAGACTAAGTGGGATCATCTATACAGAGCCTTAACGTAAAGCCCTATACATAGTGTATGCTCAGTGAATATTGGTTTTCTTATTATTGTTGGGGAATACTTATTGGGTATACTTTCCATGTACCTTTAAATACAATTGGCCCGTGAACAACACAGATTTGAACTGCACAGGCCCACTTATAACTGGATTTTTTTAGATAAAAATACAGTACCGGTAATTGGGTATAAAGCAGCAGATTCTATGGGTGATATGGTATATAGAAATGGGAAAGGAAAAATGCTGTATGCAGTACATACAGGGATCAATCCTGCAACATGAGCATCATTAGCATGTTGTAACAGCTGAATTAAGCTGCCACCGTCCGGACCAGGAGGAAACACCAGGATCTGAAAGAAGCAGAGGAGCCTGGGCGGGGGTGGAAACTCAGAGTAAAACAGGCAGATGCCTTGGTCCTTTCCAAGTCTGTCCCTGCAAACCAGCAGAAGCACCTGCTGGCAGGTATCTGCCCTGGCAGGGACCAGGTCTAATTCGCCCTCTGCTTGCTCTCTGTTCTCTGGCAGACCCACAACCCTCCCATTTCTTTTCTACTCTTCTGCTCTTTGTTCTGTCTAAAGTTAGTTGATCCATTTTGTGGACAGTAGGCTATTAGTGTTAAGTCTCTGGGGAGTCAAAGCTGTACATAGATTTTAGACTGTGTGTGTGGGGGGTGGGCGCGGTTGGCACTCCTAGCCCCAGCACAGTTCAAGGCTCAGGTGTATCTGAATTCCTACCCTGCAGTACTGATTAACCTGTGCATTTCCTCTATCACCTTGTTTTTGGTTGTTGCATCTTCTGCTTAGAAAAAAAAATGACGCCATAGAAAATGAATCAATTGACTGAGCTTGAATTTGTTTTAAAGAAAGGGTTCTTTCTCACCTAAAGAGCTTAATTGTTTTGGATTGTTTTTGTTACATCATGAAACAATGAGAACTATATCCAGGAAAATATTGAGAGATGTTCTTTTGATATTGTTAATAAGTGGACTTATTATAGGTTTTATGTATATAATTTATTTTAAGTAGTTTTAAATTATATTTATTTGAAGACTGGTTATAGTTCTATAAAAAGCCAATGAAAAATGGACCCTTTTCACTATTTATTCGTGTACTTAAATTGTATGGATTTGTCTTAATGTACAAAGTTTTGGAACAAAATTCCTTCTGTTTAATCAATAGTATAAATTAATTACCTTTTTTTTAATCATGCTATCTGTATTGGTAGTCTAAAAATAGATACCTCAAGATTCATTGTTTTAAACATAGTTCAGTATTCACTTTATTAGATAGAATAATATTAACTCTTTTATAAAAGGAGTATTTTAGATGTATACATGATTGATTTCACATTGCATAGATTAAGAGTACTTAGTTACCTACCTCCCCACCACCACACACACAAATGTTTATGGAGCTGTTTACTTGACTTCCTGGCCAATTAAAAAAAGAAAAAAAATTTTGTCACAATCAGGCCACATATATGAAAGTATGTTGTATACATATGAAATTATTCATTATATGTGCATTTTAAATGAAAAGGAGCTGAATCCTGCTGTTTTGAAGAGATAGAAGGCTGCTTATTCCTTCATATTATAAGAAAAAGTTGGGGGAAAAAAAGCTGGAAAGTGTAGCTGATATATCTCAGAGTTTGGGAGTGATGATACAACTATCTCTGAGGTTAAAAAATAATTAAATGACCCTCACAAATTGCCTGAGTCTAGTAATGTACTGAAGCCAGCTTGGATCAGCTCTTGAGAGGCCAATTAAATTTTCAGGAATTTTGTGAGCTGGTTGTTAAATACAGCGATTATGAAAAATGAAATTATATAACCTTATCATCATATAAATCATTATAAATGTAACAAATTCTGAAAACTCATTATTTCATAATTATTTATTTCATTTTTACTTTGCCTATACTCTTGAGGCTATTTATGTCTATTACATATTATAAATTCTAAGTTTGGTAATGATGGAAATATTTTACAATACATTAGTTACTAGCCACATGTAGTTATTGGGCAGTTGAAATATGGCTGGTGCTCCTAAGGAACTAATTTTTTAATTGTAATGAATTTAAATATGAATTTTCACAGTTACATGTGGCTAGTGGCTACCATGTTGGACAGTTCAATTTCTGTCTCATGGAATCTGAACACTAGGTCAGTTGAGAAGTAATATTTGCTGTGTGACCAGGCACTTTTCTAAAGTGCTTGAGTTAACTCATTTAAGCTTCTAGTAGCCCTGTGAGATAGAGAAAATTAACTCCACTTTACAGTTTGAGGAGACTGTGACTTAAGAGATGTTCAATACTGTACACCATGAGAATGATGGAGGTGAAGACTCAACCTCAAGTAGTCTAAGTTCAAATCCGGACCTCTTAAAGCATACTGCCCTTTGTGATAAAATTTACAGAAATTTGTTCATACATGTACTTTATTAGAAAACTGTCAAAGTAAATGTAACCTACCGTAAAACTAAGGGGAAAAATCCAGTAAAACAACAAAACAAAACAAAACAAGAGAGGTGAAAGAATAACATCAGTTCATATATTAGTGTACTATGTGTTCAAGAGCTCATAAACTGCAGAGCCTGTGTTTACACAGCTCAGAGGTGAATCATTTACATTCTAGTGTGTGTCCATGGGGCCATGCATGTGCAGGAGTGTGCTTACCTCCATTCCTTCCAGGCCTGAGAACCTCCAGCTCTGTGTTGGGCACTAGTAGAGATTTAATAAACATGTTTTTTAGCTCAGCATTTGGATTTGAGCAGTTTTAAAAGAACACAAAGTTTCATTAAAAACTAATTAAAATGTCCTTAGGTGAAAATTTATACCTATTGTCTAGTGTTGGATAATTGCTACTTCCTTTGTATACCATTGGCTAGAATTTGTGTCAATATGTTCATTGTTTCAAAACTAAGCTATCTCTTCCTTCTGAGTGAATGAAATAATACACACACACAAATCCTATTCTATTTGGTTTTCATACCTTAACTTCATAATATAACAAACTTTTCAGTTTGTAAAGGATTAATGATATTAAACTCTATTGTGTTGTATAGTATGAGAGCAATGATTCCTTTAAAAGATCATGTTTTTTGCTTCTAAAGCTTGTTAAAATGCAATGTTAATTTATAAATGGTAGCAAATTTTAACATGGGATAGTTAAAATTTTAATTATTACTTCACAAAGCCATATAAGTACTCTATTGAACATGAAAGAAATTAGCATTTATTCAATGCTAATTTCTTAAGTGAAATTACCTTTAACTTTCTCTGATCATGTTAAATGCACATTTTAAATACCTATTTGTGAAAAAATACATGAAATCTTACCTTGTGAATATATTAGAGTTCAAATACATTTCTATTAATGGTTCAGTAAAATAGTTTATTGAGTTTTATTTACTTATGTTTTAGATTTCTTTGAAAGAAATGAAAGATAAAAACATGTTTTGGTTCAAAAATGTGGGAGAACTTCTATACTATTTAGATAATATAGAAAGGAGCCATAACATCTATCTGTAATTTGTAAAATCCTGCATTGTGTTGAAAATAAGAAATAGTTACATTACTAAAATAATTTTAATCCTTCATTAATTAATACATATAACCTCTTCTACATAAAAACATTAGAATTCAGAAATAAATTAAAGATGGTATCTGCACTTGAAGATCTTATGGTCTAACAAAAGAAACATAAGTAAACAATAAAATGTGATCAAGTATTATGATGAGAAGGATCAAATGCTATGGGAACATTTGTGAGGGCCATTTAGCTTAGACAGAAATTTGGCCTTGTACTGCTTGTTACAGTATAATATAAAATAAATATGTATTACATATATATTATACATTCAATATAATATAAAGATAACCCCCTCTTTAATTCTTAAATGGGATCATTTAGATGTTCCTTAAATGTTTTGAATGGTTTTACTTTATTCAGAGTAGTTAGTGATATATGTGGAAGTATTTCAAGAAAACATGGAAGCCTGTCTCCCTAATTCCTCACTTCCCAAGAAAAACTCTTATCTGACTCAATCTTTGTCTTGGATTCCAAAGGACAGATATTTACCCCTTTGTCCTATTAAATAAAATAACCTTGTGAGGTAATCCATTAAATATACAATTAATTTAGTTTAACTTGTATTTATTCATGGGTCAGTTCTATAGATAGTCAAGTTTTGATGAGAAGCCAATAGTGACGACGTGTTGATCTATTTTTTCTACATTTAGTTATGTCCATTTCTCTTTATAGATTGTGAAATTGTATTAGGTACTTATAGATTCAGAATTGTAGAATGTTGATAGATTGACCTATTTATTATTCTTTAACTTTAGTAATGTATCTTGCCTTAAAGTTTACTATATCTGATACTGATCTATGTATACCAGCTTTCTTTTGGTTAGTGTTTGCATAGAATAATTTTTTCCATCCTTTATACCTCTCTGTGTCCTAATTTTTATGGTATATATATTTTTAATTTTGGTCTTTCAATTAGAGTTTTAATCCACTTATATTTAATATAATTGCTTGTTATGTATGTGCTTATATTCACCCTCTTACTATTTGCTTTCTGATTTTCTATTCCTCTTGTACCCAACTATTCACATTAATTTTCTCTAATTTATTTATTTTTTATTAATAAAGTATGTATTTTTAAATTGCACTCACCCCCACCAATAATTTAACTAGTTAATTATTCTTTTACTATTCTTTTAGTGGTTATATACAGCATGCATCTTTGATTACAGAATACAATGCTATGACCCAGTACACTTTAACTCAAAGTAACATCTCTTATCTTTTATCATGTACTTCAGTTTTCATTTATCTTAAATCCTATGTAACATCATTATGTTGTACAGTCAATATATTCATTTACATTTACCAACGTATTTATAATTTTCAGTGCTGTTTCATCCTTTCCAAGTCTGGGATATGCCTTCTTCCTGAAGACCTTTGTTAAATATTCTTTAGTACACCATTTATTGTTGCCAACAAATATTCTCTATACATGTCTTCATTTTACCCTCCACATTTGAAGGATATTTTCTTTCTGAATAGAATTATAGATAAAGGTATTTTCTTTCATTGCTCAAAAATACTATTCCTTTGTCTTCTAACTTCCATCATTCCTTTAGAGAGGAAAGCTGTTAACTCTTTTGTTCTCATTACATTACTGTGTTTTTATTCTTTGTTTTTCTTCAAGGCTTTATTTTTCTTACTTTGATTTGTAGCAATTTTGCTGTGATATGCATGAGTATTTCTTTATATTTACTATGTTATGGTTTTAGACCTTCTTGAAACTGTGCCTTGATGTCTTTTATTACTTTGGAGAAATCCTCTTCAAATATTGCTTCTGTTTCATTCTCTTTTCTCCTCTCTTTTTTGTATTCCAGTTATTCATATAGTGGATCTGTTTGTGTTGTCTTTTTTGTCTCATGTTCTTTTCTGTCTTTCTCTTTCTATTTGCTTTCCATACTTTGGCCTAGTTATTTTTTACTAACCCATCTTCAGTTTGCTAATCCTCTTTTGCTTACCATCCAGTCTGCTGTTAGATACGTATATATATATTTAGTTTTAAAAAGATTGTACATTTTTCTCTTCTAAAATTTATTTTTTAAACAAATTCTAATTTCCTGGTAAAGCTCATTCTTACTATGTATTATTTTAAAAGACATATTCATCACTGTTATCTTAAGTCTTTGATAACTGTACTTTCTGGATGACATATGCATTTCTTTGTATTTTCTTAGTTCGTGGGAGTTTTTAATTCTTGATTGTTGGCAGGCCTGGGCTTTTTTGTCAAAACTGAGGCACTATATATGAAAATTTATAGATGCTGTGGTTGATTTACTACCCCGCACAGTAGACATTGAGTAGACAGACACAGTGAGGCATAATCATCTTCATTCAAAACAGGGGTTAAACTTACTCAGGCTGCATTGCTGGTCTGACTCCGGTTTGTCCCATTTGGAGAGGAGAGCCCGTCAGCAGTTCCAGCTGTGTGCTGGCTTGTTTAATAGTGCTTTTCTTTCTTGGGCTCCTACTGCGCTCCAGTTTTTGTCTCCCCTGGACCATTGGAGTACTGGAAGCTGCCTTTTCCTTTACAGACATTTCTATTTAGATTCTTAATCTTTTTTCCTATGCAGTTTAAGAATTAAGCTCACTTTTCTGCCCTTTCTTCTGCCTCCAGTTGCTGACCTTGTATACTCCCCAAAACCTGTGCCTCTGTAGTCCTAGAAGATTGCCCAAAGCTCTCTTGTGGGCTCTTCTGAGCTGCTGTCCTCTATAAGATTCTTAGCCTTCTTCCCTCTGCTAAGATGTGGTCGATTCCCTCCTGAGTCGACCACATCTTAGCAGTGGATCAGGGCAAAAGTAACTCCTGAACCGTCATTTCGCTTCTCTGCTGTTCCCTTTTCTCCGAGGTCTTGGCCCCTCTAGTCTGCCTTACTTTAGTAGCTCTCCAATGCTTCCCACAAAGGTTTGAAATGTTATCCTTCAAAAGCTAATCTATCATAATCAGAAGCATATGTCAAGAAATTATTTACTCTATGCCTACTATGTGCCGGGTTGGTGCTAACACTGATAGTAACATGGTTTTAAAAAATACCTAAAGCACATAGTTAAGCTATATATGCCTTTTTATATATGACATATTCTCTGATTCAAGGAAGGAAAATTCTAACAGAAACATGACACATAAACAGATACCCTGGGGGGTGGTTTTATTAGGGGCAAACAAAGTACGCTTCAGGAGCTCAGAGGAGGAGCACTTAACTTGGTCTAGAAGTGCGTGCAAGGAAAGTGAGCCAGGAATGCTTCCTATAGGAAATGTGGCCCTGGAAAGGAATTTCAAAGATTAATAAGAGTTAGCCAAGCATACGTTGTCATCTACTTGACCCAATACAACTTCTAAGTATACCATATTAATACTGGAAATGTACTGCTTATTTCTGTTTAAAACACTAATGCATTTGAAACATTAAAAATGTATTTGAGGATATAAAGATTAGTTTAAAAATTTTAACCATGCCAACTGATTTCTCCATAGGTGTTCAAAGCAATGAATATCCCCCAAATCAGAGATCCTTCTCTGCCTCCCCCAGAAAAAATGCCTGAAGCCTATGCAGTGAAGATTGCTCTTTTGGGTGCTGGGCCTGCAAGTATAAGTTGTGCTTCCTTTTTGGCTCGATTAGGCTACTCTGATATCACCATATTTGAAAAACAAGAATATGTTGGTGGTTTAAGGTAATGCCTACATTTATTTGATGTTTATAGTGTCAAAAATGATGGGGTACAACAATTATGAATATTGTTGGTTCATAATCATATAGGAACTTCAGGCGGACAGATGGTATTTTAAGTGTTCTTTTCCAAATGCTCAAATTTTGATTATTCATTTTAAATTTGCAGTTGGCTTTAAGCAATATTTATTTGATTTTTTTCTGAATAGTCATGTGAATTTTAAGAGAAATCTCAGCAAAAGTATTTTATGGGTAGAGGAACCAGTTGTTTGAAAACTTACTTCATCCCTGTGAATGTTTCCTTTACTGCAGATATATATGAAAAATATGGAAATGAGAAATGGGGAAAACCTACTTCCATAGAATACTGGACAGTTGATTTAGTTGTGTTCCTAGACATGTTGTCCTGCTCACATAATTTCAATTTACCATCTCCTAAAATTTGCATTTGATTATAATTATGTCAGTCTACTGAAATTTTTTCCATTTTAATGTACATTTATGCAGTGTTTATCTCATAAATACCTTATTAATATTTGATATTAATCAGTAACATTATTACAAACCAGAATTCAGTCACAAAATGTTTTATTCCCATGAAAATTCATTCATTGAAATGGAAAATGTTCACTTTATATCCATGACTTTCAGATATTAAAGCAAACTAGAAATTGGATGGAGTTTGCTTTATTTAAAATAAATGGAACTCTATAGTGGCCATATATTACATTTATGACCATAAAGAAATAAAATTTATTATAAGTAGGGAGTGGATATGTCTTGAAACATTTGAGGTAAAAATGAGAAAGTATTTGGATGGTAAATTAGTAACACTACTCAATTTATTGCTGTTTTTCTTAAACGTGTCATCTTGCATCAGAAAAATCATAGATTATGAAATACAGCCATTTGGCATCTCTGTTGCTATACTTGGCACTTAAGTTTTCATGGCTACTCAACTATTCTTTAAGGAGCAAATTCATCATATTTAGTAATCACAGAGAATAAATTTAATCAAGTTGTCACTAACATCTGTGCTTATATTTCTAACATTTTAGGGCATGTATAAATATGTGTCAATAAATGTATAAATTTCAATATTGGTCAGATATCAATATGCTAAACACAAGGTCAGCTTGCATTAATATAAAACTATTTGACTGAATTATCAAGCAAAAATATCATATAATAGGAAGACCCATTGAAGAGGATATGAAGCATAAACTGAAGAAAAAATAACCTGATTGTCAAGAAATAATTATTTTTCTGTATCAACGTTTCACCACCATAAATTTTAAGGGATTATGCATATTTTAGTTTTTTTCCTAGAAAGTAAAATACTTAATGTATTATTTTGCTGGAATGATTTAGACTATCTTTTTTAATGGTGTTTTACTGCAGCCTTATTAATTAGAAAAAACATAATCTATTAGCAACATATGTATAAGCATTGTACATTTTTTTCAATTATACACATCAATGAATATGTGAGTTAATTAAAAAAATAAGAACTTAATTTTGTATAACCTAGTAGACTAGGCAAAATCTTTTTGCCTTTTAATTGCATTTTCATAAGTTCTAAAATGGAATAAGCATTCTGTGCTGACAATTTTGATAAAAGATCATTATGGCTGTTAGCATCTCTATTTTTAATTCAAATGCAGGATAGACATTTCTAAATAATATAAATTATCACTAAACTTGTGTTTTATATATTTGCTGAACATTTTTTAGTGGAACAGATTCCCCTGGATAAATGACCAAGCATATATTAAAAAAAAATATTTTTTGATTTGTTTACTTTCCTTTGCCTTTGAATCTTCCCAGTACTAAGGGACACTATGAAGTGTTTAAGCAGTCTCATTTGGACTGTCCCATGATAGAGGCATTATATGACACTGTAACAGGATTATAAAAACTGACACTGGAACTTAACCAGAATTACAACCATAGCACTTTCCTGTTAATTTATTTTCTCAGTTACAAATGCCTCTCATTCATTTGTATCCTCAAAGTGGCTAAAAAGATTAAATTAGCTTTGTATTTTAAGTCAATTGCTTAAAGAGGTAATGTCAAGTTTTATCTTTCCTTCTCCTTTGCATCCAAACAAATTCTTTTATCCCTGGTGAATTAGTATCACAACCACTTTTAAAAAAATCACTAGAGTTGGTGAAAGACATCCAGGACTTAATCCCTACTGTATTGAACAGAATTGATTATTTTTGATGCTACAATGAATTTATCAAATAATCCATAGTTTTGCTTGTGTAAAACTAAACATAGTTTGTGCATGCATGTGTATCTTCTGATTTTATCTTATAAAAATTAATACACATGAATTATGACGTTTTTGTGAGTCAGGATAGGGCAATGATATCCTTTAATTTAGCTGTATCAAATGTTACAGTGTTTTCACCGTGTCTGTTGAATTTCATATTGATTGACAATAAAGAAAAACGGAGTTTAGGTGAAACAGTTACAGCATTAGGAAATATTTTCAGAACATGTATGATGAAATACAAGTTTAGTCTGGTACCTCTATCATAGTAAATGGAGGCAGAGCTTTATCAGACCATGAGAACTGTGCTTTAAAAAGAATGGGAGGGGCTCATTATAGATAAGTTATTTTATACCTTTTATCCTCTTCTCACCATGCAGTCTTGAGGGTGATCTCATTTACTCTCATGGTTTCAGGTACCATCTACACGAAAATTATTTAAAAATCTGTATCTCTTCTGATCTCTCTCTCTGTCCTGGTCATACATTTAAATCCTGGACATCTCCTCTCATAAACTTCACTTTAACAGTACTTCTCTTCCTGAGTTTGCTGTCTCAGTGCACACCATTACCAGAACACATGGGAATTATTGGCACTGCTCTTCAGTGTCCTGGCAGTTTGTATTTTGTGAATACTTTCCAAACTCTCCTCTCACCCCTTCATTTCTGTGCCTTTAACGTTTCACTTCCTGTACTACTGCAGTATCCTTCAAGTGCCTCTATGTGCTTCCTTGTCTTTTTAAAATTCATTTTCCTTGCATTTTCCAAATCTGATTGTATCACTCTTCTACTTTAAATCTCTCAATAACTTCCCATAACCTTAGAGAGACAGGATCTGGCTTTGCACAGACAGCTTTCCATGACCGGATATTTGCCTGTCTTGTCCCCTATCTTCCTTCTCTCCGCCTTTCCTCTTTCTTCCCTCCCTTTCTTTCTCCCTCCTTTTTCCCTTCCTTCCATCTTTTCTTCCCTCAATATTTATGGATCTCTTACTGCGTGCTCGTCATCACCTCATGCTCTAGAGCTACAAAAGTGGACAAAGCAAAGTGTCTGTCCGCTCTTTTGGGGCTTAACTCCAGGGATAGGGAAGCAGACAGTAAACAAAAGAATATCCTAAATATAGATAGACTATGTCGGGTGATGACAAAGGTCTTGGGGGTTTTAAAAAATGGCAGTTTAGTGGTACATCTAGTATATTTGGTGCCTGGAGCAGATTTTTTCTTTTTAACATGCTTATCCTCTAGTCTATACAATGAAGTTATTTTCAATGAGATTCATATAATAATCAGTAATAACCATTTTGATTCATTCCTATAAAACAAAACATTGACTACAAAAAAATAATTTCAGTATTAAAAATATAGTTCACACTGCCTTAAACACAAATAAAAATGCCTTGTAGTTGTGTAAAATTGCAGAATTGAAGTAATTCATGTTGCTTCATGTGTTATCATTTTATCAATTCCAAACCAACTGTTTAAACACTGGCATATATAATATTCAGGGGTGAAGGCTCATGCTGCCTACCAGCAGTTGGAATGAGGAATGCTTGTAGCTGAAGCAGAATGTGCGTGTGGCCACTGTTTAACTAGAGTTTTCCACATTAACTTCCCTATAAACTTAATGTTTATTAAAGAATGACTAATAAAAATGGGACCGTTTAAAGCATATACACATATTACAAAAACCCTATAGCAGGCATAGCAATTATTTAGAATTTAGATCCACTAAAGATGTTTTTTTGGAGGGAGACAGCATATAGAACATCAGTGATATTGTTTAGAGTTACCAACTCATGGTGATAAGACAAAGCAGGCTATTTTGATCAGTTTTATAGTTGCTTTACATAGTCTAAAAGCAATATGCCCCTTGGTTGCCTGCACTTGGTATGATGCTGGTAAGGGAGGAGAGTGTGGTGATGGAGTTTAGGGCTTGAACAACTCGTGGAATGCAGTTGTCTGAGGACCAGCGTTGGAGTGGAGGAACCTAAGTTTACTTAGGGCATATAAATTTGTGACACTTGTTAGATATGCTAATGAACCTAAAGGTGTGAAATTTAGGATAAAAATGTGGGAGTCATCTCCTAGTGATGGCATTTAAAACTGAGAAACATAGAAGAATTCACCTGATTCTCAGGGTGTCTGACTCCAGGGCAGGTGTTCCTGCTAAAGCCTCCTGACACCGCTCACCTCCATTTCCCATCCCCGAACAAAGCATGTACAGTTTTTTTTCTCCCTCCCACTTCTGTTCCTCTTCATTGTCATTTTCCTCATCCTCAGATGCCTTCCCTGTTCATTTATCCAAAAGCTGATCATCTGTCACATTTCATTCACCTGATTATCTCCTTTGAAACACTCTTGTTCACATTGGTATTTTATGTTTGTCACATTGTACTGGCTATGCGTGCATAACTCCCGTCTCTCTGCTGACCTCATCCACTGGTGGACATAAATGTCCCATTCATAACAGTCAATAATCACCTCCCTATCCCCTGCCTACTTGGTTATGACCAAATCTAACCAGCTCTTTTTAGTAAATCACTATATATTTAACTTACTTTAGGAGATGCTTGGAGATATGATTCTAACACGTTTATTCATTTAATTCATGTGCTCAGCACTATGTTAAGTATTGGCTAGGATACTTTCAGGTAGTATGAGGATCTAAGCAGAGCTGCTGAGACCCCAGCAGCCTGGCATTCCATTTGCTCAATGCCTACTTCGGCTTTCATTCTCTCCTTAGTTTTCTTTCTGCTAGGTTGAGAATGTTCTCCTTCCTCTCTAGTCAAGAGCAAAGTTGTTCTTACTTCTGTAGGCTGCTCTTTCAAAGCTGTTTCTTAAGTCAGAACCATTGGCTGTATAAGCATCTTTTTTCTTTTCTTTTATACTACAAACTGCTACTGAGAGTGCATAACAATTCTAGTTTAGGGCTTAGTCAGAGTTGATGCTCATCCTCACAATGTATCTGGATATGTTTAGAACCTTACCTTGCTGTGGTTGGTTTATTTGGCTGGAATTCTTTATTCACAGCCCATTGTTTTTGCTTTCCTGTCCAATTTTTTAAGGAACTTCATCAGACCCCTGTTTTAGTCCATTTCTAATCTCTCATAGAACCTCATACCTTTCAAGACTAGATGTCTGTTTGTATCCACCCTCAATCCATAATACTTGAGAATTGTTATGCTTAGTCTTTGAAGGTATAGGGAGGTAAAAAACATCCTCTACTCTCTTAGGTTTAGTGGGTGGGCCTGTGAAATAAACTTAAAAAGGACAGATTAACAAGAAAAACAGCGTTTATTAACATCTGCATTGTGCATACAGATGAGAGAACTGTGATGTGGCAAAGAGGTGGTCAGACCTGAGGTCTATATAACATCTTAACAAAGAACAATAATACATTTGTGGAAAAATAACAAGGCAAAGGGAAATGAAGTTTAAACTTTTAGGGGGGACAAACTGTGAGAAGGTAGTTGTATGGGGGAAACTCATGGAAGATAAATATTATTTAATAGGTTTCTAATGTACATTTCTCTTAAAGCCTGTCTCTGGGCTGATAAGGGTCTAGAACTCTCTCCGGGGGATGAAGAGGTCTGGCCTTCCTGGGAGGGAAAACGAGATGCACTTTTGTAAATTTATGACTTTTAGGCAAATCATAGGGGTCCAGAGAGCTTTTCTTCTTTCTTCTTCTTCTCAGTTGCCTTCAGCTCAAAATAATCCTTATGTGCAAGTGGCATTTTGGGAGCTGAAATATTCTAATGCAATACTTAAGCCGGGCCCTCGGTGGTACCCAGAACATTAGAATGACTTGTGAGTAGTGGGGCTGGAGTCTACAGGTCAGCTTAAGGGAGTCCCATCTCTGTCCTGGGCCCAAATTCATTCTTTAATATAAAGTATTATATCCTAACTAGAGGCAAATCTTGTTTAGTAAAGGGCCTTGATTTTATCCTGTTTAATACTTTGCATTTTTAGCACTGAGCGTGGTCTTTTGGTGATTGTTTGATGTATAGAAATTAATTGAATAATCAAGTTCTTAAATTGCCGACAAATGAAAAGGCTGCATATGTACTTCAGAAGACTTTGCATTGACTGATCTAGTAGGTTCATCTTCCACAAATATTTATTTTACAAATTAATCTCTGTAGTGTCTGGATACATCTTTCATTGCATATACTACATTCTACTGTAATTATCTGTTTGTGTGCTTTTCCCACCAGAGTGAGAGCTTATTCAAATTGGGGATTTGGTAAATTTCACCATCAAATCACTGCAGCTTGCACTGTGCCTGGCACTTTATAAATGCTTGTTGAATGAATAGATTAATGAACAAATGAATTGCTATACCTTCATGAACATATATACCCTTTCTAATAGTAGAAAACATTGAAAAGTTATTTGTGTTTACCTTTGACACTCTATTATACCATTGAAGTGATATTTTAGGACTCATTTTTTTTTTAAGTGCAGATAATGAGTACTGATATCAGATAGAATTACTATTTAATGACTATATCCTTTTGGTACACTGCTTTCATGGAAGAAGATTGGTTTATTACAAAAAAGGTAATACAGATCACAAGGAACTAATTCTGTAATATCCTAAATAGCATGTTAATACAAAGTTATGGACTTGAATTTGAACAAGCTAGATGTATATTTATAGAATATATATGTATATATTTGCATATATGTATATATAAATTAAACTCTACTTTCAACTAATTTTATTCTCCTAGGGATTCATGGAATTGTTAGTAGATATAGCATCTAAATACTTTAAATACACTTAAAAGTATTAGAATTGCTTTTAACCAAGTGCCCGTTTATTATTTGTTTTCCATTATTTATTCATTATTTTTATATCAGTTTCTACTGTAGCACATATATTTTTTCATGCATATAAAAATTTGGATGACTTCATACTTACCTAATCTAATACAAAAATACTCTTCGAAGAGGTTCTTATTCTTTAATACTGATCAATATGGACATGTTTCATCTTTAAAGATTGGTGACTTTTCCACACATGTTTCTTTTATTTTTTTTCAGCATTTCTGAAATCCCTCAGTTTCGGCTGCCATATGATGCAGTGAATTTTGAGGTTGAGCTTATGAAGGACCTTGGTGTAAAGGTAAATGAAAAATATAACACATATGCATTGCTCAAAGAGAAAGAAGTAAGCTCTGCATGAAAGATTAACAGCAAAATGTCACATATTTTCAGAAAGAACAATTAAAAGCTACACCAGAAGCAGAAAGATGCTTCTCCTTGCTTAGGGCATTTGTCTGTCTACTGTCTGAATGCCACTAGCCTGGAAAAGGGCAATCAATAGTTCTCATCTGGCACGCCTGCATGTGATTAATTGTCTGTAAGAAACAAATTCCTAAATTGCTTTAGGGGGTTCAATGCAGCTAATAGAAGGATTTGGATTCTTTAATCACGTTTTTTTTTTTTTCATGCAAGTGGTGTGCACTCTGAAACATTTATATTTCACGATTTGGAACATATTTTTGTACAGAGGATTCTTTTATTATATGTATCATGTCAGTAGTGTTAATGAGATAATCCTTTCTCAACATAAACAGTAAATCAGTAGGGTAGAAGGCAACAGCTTTGTAATTTTCATTGTTTTGCAAAATAAATATTGTATTGTTTTTTTAAAGATGGTAAAAAAGTTGACACATTTGTACTTTCAGAATCTAGCTTTAGTTATTATTCTTTTCTGTTAATTAAGAGTATTATATTCTGGCTTTTTATATTTGAACATACTGCTATTTTTGTTTCAGTAATGTTAATTTTTCCATAATAGATATAACACAATAGATTAATAAAGTAGTGTGATTTACATAATATGTTCTGTAAGTGCATGCAAAAGATATTTTAAAAACTGATTAACAAAACACTCATGGCTTTTGCATTAAGAAATAAAAAATAATTAACTGGGAAACACCCAAAGCAATATTTTGTGCTTTTACACTTCTAATTATAGTTTATTTAGCAATGGTTGTGTGATGAAACATTTACACATAACCACTAAAAAAAATATTACAGCACATACACAGTACAGAGTACACAACTTTATGAAAACTCAGTTTAAGAATACTGTTCAAAATAGGTCATTCAATGGCAGTTGTTTGTTTTTTAAAAAAATCTATTCTGAAAAGTTGCTTAAATGTCTTTCATTTGAATACAAGTTCTTACCTAAATCTCATTAAATAAGGAAATGATTATTTATTTAGACTTCAAGGTAGTATATTAGGTGTTACTACCAACTGAACATGAATCAGAAATTAAGGCATTTCTAAATGTATCTTACAAGTAACTGAAAAGCTGCAGTCAGTTTGCAGTACCAGACATTTGCATAAATTAGGGCATACCCAGTACTCTTATTAGGAAACTCGTCACAAGATGTAGTATTAGTCAGTATACTGAGTGCCAGAAAATATACATTTTTAGCTGTAGTCATGCTGTTTCCTAATTTTATAGTCAGAAAAACTTGATAAAGTCAATTAATATCCCTAGCTTTGATTAATAGTGGTTCAAGGGTCAAGTATGCTGCTACCAGTTGTGTAAAATATAAACTTACCTGCTTATATACACAGAGAATATTTTTGGAAAGAGAAAAGTCTGATAGCATAGATTGCCTTTGGGAAGGTGTTGGAAGGATTTATCACCATTTTGTACATTTGCATTTTAAACATTATGAATTTGTTATTTATCAAGATAAAAATGAGAACCTAGACTAAATAGGTTAATACTATCTGTACATCTCCCAAGTTGTTTTAAGATGTAAAGGAGGTAAGGTATTCAAACTTGTTTTGTAAACAACAAATTATGTACAATTCTGAGGAGAGGCAGCAATGTGATTCCCGCTCACCTTTGAAAACTTGCATCCATTGATGAAATACTTGCAGCTTTTGTGACTTACCAACTTTAGCTATAAGAGGATATACTTCTAAAGTGATCCACACTTGTTACGTCCTTTTCCTCATCACCAGATTTTAACTTGCCTTCTGTTTGTACCTCTCAACTAACATTATATATATTTTAAAGTTAACAATAATTTCCTGGCAATGAAATGAATTTTGCTCTGGATTCATACTATTTGACTCCTGTGCCATATATGGCACATTCTTGTACGTATGTATGTATTTATGTGTATGTGGGTGTGTGCATATATTTTTTTGGCTTTCATGCTCTAGCATTATCTTAGTTATCCAAATTTTCTTTTTTCTCTTTTCAATCGATTTGTTTCATTTATTCAACAAATAATTACCGAAATGTACTTTTGACAAGTAGTGTGCTAATCACAACTCTAGAACCATCCTTTCAAACTCATCCTGTATTTTTAGTAGCTTAATGAGAAATCTGTCATCAAGTAAGAACTCATCACATCCAAAACCAGCTTTAATTCATTGTCACTCTCAACTATGTTTCTTAGGTAAATTTCTTGTTGAATAATTTCAATTTACTTAATACCTAATAGTTTGATAGATTGATTCTTGTTAATTCTGAGATGAATTTTTCCAGTAAAATTTGTGTCACACATAAAAAAACCTGTTTTATCTGAACTCTGTGTGTACTTTATGTTTTTCTTCCACTGTTTCATTGACTGAAATCTCTAACATATTGTAGATGAGTGATAATACATGGCATTATTTCTTATCTATGAGATAACAATTTAAATCGTATTGAGTAAAGGTTTTATTTTTCTACACTTAGAATATTAAAATATTACTCAGTTTTTTAAAATTTTATTTGAGAAGAGGTGTTAAATTTTTAAATTGTCCTTTTTAAAAACTTATGTTCAGTTAATATATTGAATTATATTAATCTTTGCATTCAGAAATATATCCATTTTTGTATCACGTTTTAAGATATCTGCATATATAGGACTAGATTTGCTTGTCTTTTTTAACATTTCTTTTTGTATTCCTTTATTTATGTAATGAATATTAAAACTGGAAAGAGAGCAGGCAATAGTCAAATACTGTTGCTATCCTTGTAGAGTTTCAAATCTGCTGAAAACTTTGTTTTTGTTGTTTTGCTTTATTCATCTGATTATCTTTTTTAGTTTTGGTAATAGAGTTATGCCAGCCTTATAAAAAATATAATTCCCAATACTTCATTATTTTATTGTTAGTAAGAATATAGTCTTGAGATGTATCGTTTTTTGCCAAATTGGAAAATTTTATGTTTCTCACCCAAAAGCCTTTATATAAGAAACAGAATTTTGGCTTCTTAAAAATATGGTTATCAGTCTTTCCAGCTATTTTATTCTCATATCAATCTGGCCGATATATATATTTCTCTAAAAAAGCCCTCCTATTTCATTGAAACTTTTGAATTAATTGGCATAGATTTAGCATGTATTCCAGTATACAATATAAATATATGTACCTGTAATTATATTTGTTTTTACATTTCTAAACTTAATGCTGTGTTTTCTTAACTTCTTTCCTTGATAAGACTTGGAAGTGGTTTCTCTAATGAATGTATTCTTCAAACGAACCAGCTCTGAGTCTTATGTTTGCTTATTCACCAATTGCTGACTTACCTTCATTAATTCTTTCCCCCTGCCATCCTTTCACTTACTTGTTACTCTTTTTTAACCTCTCCAGTTGCATACTTACTAAATTTTCATTTTTCAAGGTTGAACAATGAAATTATTTAAAGTTATTAATTTCTCTCTGAATGAACCCTTGTCAGAATATATGTTTTCATTAATTTTTTTTCTTGAGTAATTGTAGTTTTAGTTTTCCCTTTTACGTGGTTGTTTAGGTTAATATTTTTATTTATTTATGCATTCTTGTTATAGAATTCAATTTTTTATCATTTTACTTTACTTGTCAGCAGGATATACAATTTTTAATTTATCAGGTATGCTCTCAATTGATTTCATGCCAAAGGATCATTTCTAGTAATAAAATTATTTCTTAGAAGAAAGTCTCCTAGCTGTTATATTTTTATAAAATATCTTGATTTGCAATTACAATTCAGTGTAGACCACTGTAAATTATTTTTAATCCTAGATGGACTTCAGCAAAGTCTCCTGTGATGTTTGCATCAGATGATGGCACTGATCTTTTAGATTAAATATGCCTTTGTGTTTGTTTTGCAATTCAGAATTTAGGTAGATAGAAATATTTGTGTTTCATATCATTATGAAAATCACAAAGATCTTTCATTCATTGCTAAATGTATTTAAAATTGTATATTTTCCATTTCTTGAAATATTTTGATAGAATTCTATTTTGACTTAATCTGTAATTACTAGACATTTCTTCTGTTTCATATTTTGTGTAAGAAGATCCAAACTTAAATCTCTTTCTTGGTAACTTCTCTGCATCATTTCATTTTTCATTATGGTCATTTGCAGTAATCATTCCCATTATTATAGGATGTTATTAGAAAATTAATATGAATCATATCATATTTCTACAGGAAGGAAAAAAAGGTATGCACTAAATGAACAAACTAATTTTTGTGTCTAAAGAAAAATATTATTTTAAAGATTCTTCTATCTGATTTCTTACCCTAGAGATTCTGGAAGTATTTTATCTATTTAGTCAAATATCCTATAAGAAAACTGTGAACAGCATGTACATTGTTATCTACATTTTTTATAGTGGGTATCACATATTTCATTTAAAGAAACACTCCCCCTCCAGAAAATGTAAGCCTTTATCTACATTATCAATATTATTATATATGAATACATATTATCAATGTATAAGGTTTTCATCAATTTTGGCTCCTGGATTGTCATATTTAGCCATATACTGGAATAGAAATAACTTTCATACTGAACTTGCAGTAGAATGAATTTTATTCTGAATTTAGCTAAGAAGTTTGAGTACCTAGTCATATATTCCTAAAGCTGTTAAAGGAAGGTGTAATATATGCTGTACTCCATATTTAAGAAAATCAAGATGGAAAAATATTACATAGATAAAAGTGCAGTGAAATAAAAGGAACAAAACACAAAATGCCCATCGTGTGATTTTTCTAATATCATACCTATTTAATAAATAATGTTAGGATTTCATAGTATGCCAGCCACAGGAATGCTTCTGATATCCATAGTTATCATATAAGACCAATTTTAGTTAAGTTTTACACATCTCAGCCCAATTTCCTAAGATAAAATGTAAGCAAAATTTTATGTTTTTTGTCAGGTAATCTTTCTTCTTTTTCTTCCTGACTGAGAGTGAGTTATTGATTGGATGACAAAAGTTTTGGAGCTTGAGGCTTTTAGGGAAGGGAAACTGGAAGCGATGCCCCAGCACAGATAGGGAGCCCAGTGCATGTCACTCCACCAAGTATTGTTATTATTGCTCTGTGTATTTCTACTGTGGAGCTACTGCCCAATGATGTTTATTCTCCATCTTTCCCACAGGGTCTGTCCACAGTATAGTAATGTCTTGCCAGTCCCGTAACTATGTATTAACACCAAGAGTCAAGCTACTTGTCTTCCAGTTTTCAGAACATAAAAGGATAATTCAGCTTTTTTTCCTTTCCCACTTGTACACCATTGCCTGTGAGGGTGGAACCAACCTGCAGAAATAGAAAATGTCCATGCATCTCCCTTAAGTGTTACAAACTCAGAGACATGTTCACCCTGCTACAGTGGAAGGATTGGGATTGTTTTCATTCCCACCTGATAAATCCCAGACTGCCACTATAAACTCCTGCTGTGTGGATGTGGACACACACACAGACACACACACACATACCTCAGGAAGGATGGGTAGTCTTTCTTGAATCTTTTTGCTGAGACAGTGGATAAACTGAACCTAAACCTGAAGGGAAAATATTTTGAGGATCACTTCTAGTAATTAACTCAGTGATAGGGCGTGCTACCACTCAGCTTAGAAATTGCATTCTTATTGTCTTTTGTAAAACTTTATTTAGAAAGTTTGACCTACAGTTTTCTTTCATGTCTAACCTTTATTATATCCTGGTATTAAGGTTATCTATTTCATAAAAAAAGAATAGAATTTTCCATCTTTCTTTATGATCAGAAATGGTTTAGTAAAAGGAAAGATCTAGTCTTTAAAACTTAGAATAAATTAAAATCCTAAAATCTCACAATTCTGAAAGTAATACACACTTTTAGATACTTACTATTAAATGCTTTTAAAAACTATTAAATGTTTAGTTAATGTTAGAGTGCAGTCTGTGTTATTTGATATGCTCTGGAGTTCTGCACGTTAGTTATTAAAACCACCTTGGCTTTCTCCTGCTTGTAAGCTTTCCGACAGTTACTGTATCTGCCAATATAAAAATAGAATTTTATTTTAGGGAAAAAGTGGCCATTTATGATACAGTCCCAGTCATCTTTGCAGCCTACTTTCTCTCTCCATTCTTTGCTTTACACTTTGTACTCTAGAAACACTACATTTTCAGTATATCTCCACATACTATGTTGTTCTATGCCTTCAAAGATGTTGCCAATTGTGCCCTCCATTCTCCTTTGCCTCAAGAGACATAGAGCATAGTTGTTACTCATGCTGGTTCTGCAATTAGACTGACTACACAGATGACTTTGATCAGCTCTCTTGTTCCTTTATAGCATCATCTGTAAAGTGAAGACACTGATACCACCTCATAGGGGTACTTGTGAGAATTTAAAGTGTCTATAATGCCATATTCATAAGAGAATTTGCACTTAGTTCTACTCTCTACAGGTTAGTTGCAATTATAGTTTCATGGGTAAAATTTGTTCTTCCTCTGTGACTCAGTTTAGAGTTTTTAGGAACATACTGTCTTCATAGCCCAAAGAAACCTAGCTGTCTTTGTGCTTCCTTCTTTGTGGTGGTAAATGAGAACAGACTTGGCAGCAAAATCTACTTTAGAGAGGCTATACTGGCACACACCTGACACGTGGCTAATCCGTGAGCTTTGTACAGTTCATATTCTGCCCTCTACGGTGCATGTGTTTAACAGTGTCCAGATACGAGACACCTCTTGCTCATGCTGCCCCTTCTGCATGATGTTCTCAATGTCATGGGTGAGTGTGATGTTCCGTGGGATGGCCAGATCATTTTTGATTGTGTGTATTATTACAGAAGAGAATTGAACTATTCCTGAGGCAAAACTGTAAATGAACATTCTTATCTTTCCCCCATGAATCTGAACTATTTTTGATCCCTTTTTCTCAGGAGGATGGAAAAATATGCTACATACAATGTACCTGTAGCCTTATTAATCTGCTTTAGCAATAATACCACATCTGTCACAGAAACTGCAACCAGGACTGCCCTTCTTTCAAACCTGCAGTAGTTTACAGTTCTTTTCCAGGAATTGTCTGGTCTCAGCAGGGGCCAGACTATCACATGAAACAGAAATATAACAGGGATCACCATTACTTTTCCCCATCCCACCCAACCCAGGATATGATAGTGTGTTTGATTTACTCCCTTGACTGGGGTTTCAGAAGTTTTCTGGCCTTCCCAATTATTGTAGCTATTATAGCTATTACTATACAGCCCAGAGACCCAATGTGGGGATTACTCTGACTGACGAGTATAACAGTTTGATTAGGTGGCTGAAGACTGAAGGAATAATCACGGACTGGGTCTGTGATCTCAGTGGGCCCACTGTGAGCCAGATGCTGGCTGGGCTCCGTTTCATACCTCATCTCTGTAGGTCACCATTCTTGCATCTCCAGTTATCAACGTCAACTAAGCATCTGGGTCCAGTGTCCTTGAAATGTGTGATTATTCCCCTTTCCCCAGTGTACAGTCACTTGGGTAAATGGCCATAGTTCCCTCTGGAGAAGGACTGAGGGAATCATTACAGAGTCCTTCCTCATAGGGACCTGGTCACCTCTGCAGTCAGTAGGTTCCACATCTGAAAATTGGCTCATGTCTGGAAACTGAACAAAGTATTGTGGCTTTTAATACAGGTGACTACCCTCTGCCTCCTGACATTATTCATCTTTCTGGACAATATCCCCTATCAAAATTCTATCCACTCCTTAAAAAGGCCCTATTGAAATCCAACCCTCTCTCTTTATTCTCATCCTTACGACTTTCACCAGAAAGAATTCCTCCATCCTCTAAATTCTGAATAGTAAATCTAAATATTCTGTGGAGACTGAGTTTCCTAGCATGACATGTGCTGATCATGACATGTGTTTTATATTTATTGATGTACATCTTCAACACAAATCTTGACTATACAGAGGGAGAAACTGTGAATCATTTATCATTTTACTGCTTAAAGTACCCCCCATAGTGCCTTGGAAATATTTACCAAGATATCAAAATTTATTGACTTGATTTTAAATACACTGACTTTTCTTCTTCTTTTCATTAAAAGGCAGAAATGCATTTAGAACTTTGCAAAACATGTTAATATTCTTTTTGTATACTACTGTGTATATGTAAGCCAATATACTAAAAGACAAATATATTCCCACTTATATGTATATGGAATTTTATATATATCAACTTTCCATTCTTTTTGATGCCAAAGATTATGGTTTTAATTCATTGAATGCTAAAATGTAATTATTCATTTGTTCCTTATAGATAATATGTGGTAAAAGCCTTTCAGTGAATGAAATTACTCTTAGCACTTTGAAAGAAGAAGGGTACAAAGCTGCTTTCATTGGAATAGGTGAGTTGCTTACTTTTAAACATTATTCCTTATATTTTATTTTTTCCTGACAATATCCAGAATAATTGCCTCAGACATTTCCATGATAGAAGTTATAGAAAAGCATATAGAAATGAGTAGCCAAATAAATCTTCTATTTTATAACTAATTGTGTTGTCTTACCTTCATTGTGGATAGATTTTGGCAAAACAGATTTAATCTTCCCATTCTTTCACCATATCACCATCCTCAGCAAACATCTCTAAGAAGCAAAATGTGATTTTTTTTCATAGAGGACACAATTGGCTCATTTTCTTACTGTATTATCTTTTTCCAAACATTTCTAAAGACTATATTTGGCTGAATTTTAAAGATGTTTAATCACAGCGATAGTCATATGGACAATATATAGCTGCCATAGCACTTACTGTGTCTAGAGCTGAATAGTAAATCTAAATATTCTGTGGAGACTGAGTTTCCTAGCATTGTTATCTGTCCACTTATTGCAGAGAGAACAAACAGTTGATTTAATTTAGTCTTTGTCTTATGAACTTGGTGTTCATTCCCTTTAGTAGTCATACAAGGGACAAGTTACAGCGTACAGAGTAAGTTCATTCTCATGTCTTTTAGTTTGCCCATCTCTTCTGCAGTCGACACTTTTTGAATATGAATAGCAAAGTAATAAATCTACCCAGAGATGATAACTGTCTTCTCTCTTTAATCACACAGTGGATGACATTTGTTTTGGGACTTTCCTTTCTCATAGAATTTCTAGAATGAAATCATTAGGAATAACACTTCTTTACCCTACTAAATTTTTTTTATCAGTGTACCATGTATTCTCTTACTAGATAATTGTTACCAAGTCTACGACCATCCCTGTCACTCCATTATTTAGATGAAAAATTAGGGGAGGAAAATAATTCTTCGCTGCCTTCTAGCTTCTAAGTGTCATTATTGAACCTACTTTCTTTCAGAAACTTGAGTGCTGTTATCATCACTATTTCTCTGTATTGTCTTTGGTTAAGTACAGTGATCATTGTGTAGTTCAAGAACAGCAAGGAGATAAGGTCTGACATTTTTCCCTAGGTTCTATTTTTGAAGGCTATTAAGTAAAGCACTTAATCCTGACTTTGGTTTTACTTTCAACATTATGCTTGTATTGAAAATTTAACATAAAGAATTAAGGCAAGTTATGTATCAGGAATATTCTGCTATCAGTAATATGCTACCAGCAATACTGGATAAGAAGTTACTGTTACTCTTCACAAGGTCATGTTCAAAATAATTGGTTAATAATCAATAGAAAATTTAGTCAGGCAATAGGTCTGAAACATCAGTGATGTTTCCAAATACCTATCTGAAATTCATTAGTGTGGTTTCCTATAGCAATCATGTATAAAATAACTGTTTTCTGTTAATAAGAGTAGTCTCTGCTAGTGCAGTTTTTTTGTATCACTGTAAAAAAAATCTCTGTACTGAAGAGATAGGGGTCAGATAAATAACCAATGTATTGAAATATCTCCAAATTAATTGTATAAGATGCAAATTAAAACAAAAGCCTTGAAAAATGAAATGGTTTATCACTCTGAGGGGTTTCAACCATAACAGTATCTTCCATCTGTAAGAATCAATATTGTTTTGGTTTTTGAAAATTTCATTCCATTAAGTCCCCTTACATATGTTATTTGATAACATATCTGTTCACAATACACCATTTCACTCTGTACCGAGGTGCGAATACAGCATTTAAAATGTGGGGTCCTTTCATATTTATGTTGTGCATTTTTCATGCTGGGAGGCGAATCTTTTGACATTTTGGTGTAGTGATGTGTAGAATGCAGTTATGTTCTATTTCAGTATTTTATATGAAATAAATACAAGAAAGTTTCATCATGTCAAAAAAATAAAGCTTCTGTCTATAGAAGACAAGTAGCATTATCCTCCAGGAACTGTTTATTTGACACTCTTGATGCCGAGTTGGGAATTTATGACCTTTCTGTTACTGTAATAACTGCCTATTACTTGGACAGCCTCACATCCTTCCATGCTTTTATTCATTAACCATGCTTCTATATTATGATTAAACTTCATTTATATTTTATCTACCTTTTCCCACTCAGTTTAGAGAAGTCAATTTTGGAATACAAATTCTATATTATTTAGCTTAGTGCTTTGGCCCCCTTAAGAAAGGTAAATAATAGAGGCTTAAACAGATACATGTTTAGTTCTCTCTCATCTAGCAGTAAGGATCATCCTCAACACTTAACTTCCATCTTTGGTCCATAGGTGGCCACTTTGTTCACATTCCTGCCAGCGAAAATGAGAAATAGGAAGGGAAGCTCCTTTCTTTTGACATTTATGACCCAGAAGTTGCACATATCACTTCTGTTTTTATGTCATTTTCAAAACCTAGTTACATAAACATATCTGGCAGCAAAGGATTCTGGGAAATGTAGCCTGTAGCTGGGTGGACATATGCTCCATTAAAGTTCTATTACTATAGTGAAAGAAATATGTCTCTGCCATAGGTGTCCATGACCACTGGTGTCGACAGATGGATTCCTTATTGAGAGGAAAAATTAAATGGTTTATTTAATGCTATTAAGCAAAGCACTTAATAGAAAGAAGACAGTCTTAGAACTTCACACTTACATACTGGTTACCTAGGTCAATTAATGAAAATGGAGTATTTTCTCTTTCTGTAGTTGGAAATACCATATTATAGACCCTTTACATTTATAAGTCCTGTCCATTCTATTTTAGTTTGTCTAAAAGAAAAAAGTGACTTTATTTTTTATTAAATATGACTTGTTAAGAATAGCTTAATAAATCCATTGCATTAATAGAAGTGTGTTCTCATGTTTCCTGAATTTTAATATTGTGTATAATATTACTTGTGAAAAGTTGCTTTCAGGTTTTTCCATAACTAATGCTAATAGAGTCCATTAAAAAAAAAGTCATCTCATTGTGTATACATCATTGTGAGGCTTAAAGAGGTACGTCTCTTTACCCATGAGAGATTTAGTTTCCTACAAGTGAAATAAAGATAAGTGAGATAAGGCTCTGTATCTTATTCAAACTGTTTTGAGATAATTGGGATCTTTACAAAGACTAAAATTTTGGTATGTTTATTGAAATAAAAGCACCTGCACAGTATGTTACAGTCAATGTTCAAAAAAATGGAATTAGAACATGAACATCCATTATACAAGGCTTTTTGAAAGTATTGGATGGTTTTCTTCGGTAGCTATTGAAATCAATATAACGGATTATAACCATAATTTCATCTTTTTTATTTTACAAACATGGACAGAAAATAATAGAAAATATCAAAGTGTGTTGTGTATAGTTGAGATAATTGTTATTTTGTGAAAAAATTTTTCAGCTATTTATTTGCTTTTTGGTGTGTGTGTTGCACATGTACCCTATATAATGTGAAAAATGTATTTTTTAAATGTGGTTTAACAATCAACGTTGTGAAGACTCTGAAGCACTACTTGCCTTTTTCCCATAGCATACCTAGCATGTATCAATAGCTAGCTGGAGAGTAAATTGAGTAAGTATTGAATGACTGCAATGTTCCAAGTGTCATGCTAAGAATTTAAAATAGAAAGAAATATGAATTCAGTTTTTAGTTTGATTTTAATTTCAGACAGAAAATCATAAGAGATTATGGGCATGAAGTTCTTTGGGTGATTATGTTCTAGAGCCAGATATAAGAACCACTGTTCTAAATGACTGAGTTAAACCCTTAGTCTTACCTGCAGAGGAGCCCAGTTTCTTTCCCTTTTCTAATGTTCATTTTCTGGCATTTTACCTCTTGTATTCTCACAAAATATGACAGCAATGAAAAGGTTAAATGAGCATGTAAGAGAAAGAACACCCACTAAGACACCTAGGATAAATGGTAAACTCTGTGTTCTTCTGACAGTATTTTTTTCTGAAATTTTGTTTTTAATACTTGGCACAGAAAAAGGATAGCAGTAAAATCCATTATTACTGTTAAAATAGACACAGAGAGAGCAGTAACTGCAGGAAGGTCTAGAGATAAATAAACCATCACTGTCTTTCCACCACATGCTTTACTTGCGTCTACTCTAAAGATAACCTCTGAATGACTTCTCGTGGTCACCATTCCCTCCCTTAATGCTACTGGACCACTGCTCTAGCCTTCTAACCAGTCTCGTTAGCCACCACCATTATCCACAGAACAGAAATAGTGATCTTCCTAAAAATAAATCTCATGATGGTATTCCCTTATTAAATACCCTCTCCCTGACAGAGCTCCCTGTTTCCTTCCAGATAGAGAAGAAAACTCCTTCAAGTAAGACCTGCAAGGCCCTCATGATACAGTCTGTCTCCAGTCACTTAAACACACCATTACATTGTATATTTTAGCTGTTTTGAACTGTTTTCAGTTTTACCTCATCTCAGCTTTTTTTATCTCAGTATTTGGACATGATATTGCCTGGACCTAGAACTGTCATTATTTTCATATTCAAATTTTTGTCGAGTTCTTGATGTAGTTCTCCTTAGTTGTAATGATCCCCTTCCTACCTTCATTCTTTAGCCTTGATAAATGTTCACACCATTATGTTTCTCTTCCCTTTCTGACATACAGGCTAGAGTTTGTACTTTATTGCAGCACTTATTTTCCTGTAATACAATTGACTAGTTACATGTTTGTTTCTGCCACTAGAAGTTAAACTCTTACAGTATGAATATTCTGTCTGCCTTATTCATAGATCTTCAGAGTCTAACAAAGTACCTGGCACATAGTAGGAACTCTGTAAGTTTTTTTAAGTTATTGATTATTAATACAACTGTTTTGACTCTTCACCAGAATAAATTGGTAGGATGTTAAAACATATTGGTAGTTTTGGGGGTGTTAGAACAATGACCAAATCCAAGGGGAAATAGATATTACATTATCATAAAGTTGGTATTACCCTATAAATAATATAAACAAGTAGGAGTAGTGGTATTAATGGTAGTCATGTTGGTAGTAGTAATAGTACTCATAGTTAAAATATTCTGTATTATTATTATTATTAGTTTTGTCCAACTCTTAATATAATCATGTCATTAAGTCTTAAAATGGCCCTTGAGGTAGATTATTATTAACTCTATTTTATGAATAAGAAAATTAAGATTAAGAAAGGTTAAAGAAAACTGGTAAATAGAAACCTAAACAATTTTATAGAGAAGGTAAGAAAAATGTGACAAATGCAAACATCCATACTTCAACATAAAAAGCTTTTGTAGACACATTGACTGAAAGCCAGCAGTTCAGCTGATGACACCTGCCTATGCTGAGGAGTCCAGTTTAAGGATCTTGAACATGGGACCTCACGCTCTGCAAGAATTAGTCTTTATGTTTAGCCTAATCCTTTTTTCATTGTTGCCACCAATTGTTTTTTCTAGTTATCATCAGAAAAGAATTTTTCTTAAATATGATGATTCCCAAATATTATAATAGCTGGAAAAGAGATAATTAGAATTAAGAAACTCCATTGAGAGATTGTGGTATTAAATTTGCTACAGTGTGGCCTTTAGTCAAATCTCTTGTGCCTTCTTAAAGCCAGAATTCTTCTCTGTAAAAGTTATTCTTAATTAACTTCTTAATCAGGAGTTTTTAAAGTGTACACAATTTAGAATACTCTATTTATTTAGAAGAAAATACAATATGGTATTTTTAGACCACTCTCTTTACTTCTGACCACAGATAAAAACTGAGGTTGTTTAGGGATTCTGCACATTCCTAAATAGATTATTTTAAAACAATAAACCTAACTTAATTTAAGCAAAAGAAAAAAAAAGACATAAGTATTTTGCCAATCCACTTTTTTTTAAATTTGTAATATTGTGTAATCTAGTATCACTTGTAAGTACTCTGGTGTAATTGTAAGATGGTTCCCAAGAATTCAGAAATGAGGGAAAGGTAGAATTCCAGCTGAGAGTTCATTAAATCACCACTTAATGAGTTGAAGCAAAGCCCACAGAAAAAGATAGAATAGATACAGGACAATTATTCTTTGATCATATTAACATATCTATAGAAGGTACATCTTATCTGCAGAAGCAGGTAATGGGAACTGTTCACCTTTACAAGCATAGAAAGGAGGGAAAAAAAGAATCTGAGAAAATATTGACAGTTTCTCTTTAAAGGCACCTGAATCAATGAGACCAGGGTTCTTTGAGCTTATATCATGAAGATATACTGGGAAGTCCATTTTAAAGAGCTCTAAATCTTTTTATTCTGATTCACAGTTCACCAAACTGGCACTGATTTCTAAATAGTTTGATTATCTTAGGAGGTAATGCTAATTGTGTAAGAGTAATGTAAGAGTAACCTTAAGAGTTACTTAACTGTAAGAGTAATCCTGGTCCCTATGGTGGTTTTCATTGTTGGCCACAATCACTGTGCTTCTCTTCATAATATGATGCTCTGGTAAGAAGAACTCTCCATATTAGATAACATTGCTTAAAAGTAAGTTGTGAATGTCTCAGCAATTTTTAGTGGCCGTCATTGCATTCAGAATAAATCACATTTCTTAGTATGACTTTCAAAAAGCTACAATAACTGTCCAGATCTTCCCCTTCAGCCCTACCACTGTACAGACCTTTTCCACCACCGGCTATCTGGCCATTCCTCAGAAATAACCAGCACCCTCCCACCTTAATGCCTTGGCTCACACTCTTCCCTTTACTAAGAAATTTTTCAGTCTGTCTCCATATGGTAAACTCAATACTTGCAATATTCATCACAAATGCCACTTCCTACATAGGATATTCATACTCATCCTGCTGAGATAAATATGTATTCTGTGTTCATACATAGAAAAGGTTTTATATGTCATTTATAGGACAATATAGTTTTCCTTATATTAAAAACCTATTAGTAGTTTTATGAATCTTTGTATTCTATAATTTCGGCATATTTGTGACACAGGGTGTAATATCAGTAAAATGTTTTGAGGTTAAATTATTGGAAAAATTAAAAAAGAGAAACAAAGAAATGAAAAACAATGTAGTAAACTTTTGAGAAGTTTGCAACTGTACTGGATCATGTCATTTTTAAATATATGGATCTTTCTTCCAAGCATCTTCTTGTATCTTTTTTTTTTGACAAAATGCAGGCATATCCATGGTTTTGGTTACCCACTCAAAGGCAATGAATTTCAAATTCGAATATTGTAGTTAATGTCATCCCAACATTTATGCCTTAACATTACATAAAGCATCACACTGCTATGTTGAATTTTAGGCATTTTCTTTGAGCATTTTGGTAAAAGTAATGTTATTGAAGGTGTTTAATAAGCATTGTATGATGAGGATGATGACATAAGACAATACTTTTTAAAAAGCTTTTTTTTTGCTGGTAGAGTTCTAGAATATTCTAGGCTCTCAATAAATATTGAATTATTATTTATTTATTTAGTTAAATACATCTATTTCTTCCATAGTACAGTCAAAAAGTTTATTCAGCTAGAGGGTTACTTTAAAATATTCCATAATCCATGCTCCTTTTATGAAACATTTCTATAAAAGACTGTGAATTATATTTTAAGTATTGAATACTTTTACCTTCTCTGGATTTCTTTTGATGGAGATATGAGGAATTGTTATTATATTTCTCTACATGTTTTATGGCATGAAAATATATTTCATTTACACTAATTGCTTAAAGGAGAAAAAACTCAGTCTCATCCTTCTTATTGCTCAAAAACTATTTTTTTATAGTAGTTTCCAGTGGTTTAATTAACTCTTAAAAAGTTGAAAAGAGAGTCAGAAAATACTGGACTAACCAAAATGTTTTCTTTCAGCTGTTGCTCATGACTGCTGGTTATATTTTTTTATGGGTGAAAAATCATAATTTGAAATTGGAAGGGCATAATTTTAAACAGACACTATGGACATCATGATAGGTTTTTTAAAAAAGTATAGTAATCACCCTATAGACTTGTTTAAGGGTCATCCTGCAAAATCAAATTCTAAATTTCCCAGGGTTCTATTGTCTGACAAAACTGTACTTAAATGAATAAAAACAAATCAGTAGGGGAGAACCTAGTTAGATTATTCTTTCTCAATTCCTTACACCAAAGTTACTTGGTAATATTATTTAATTATATAAGGAATTAACATTTGGGAAGCACAATACTATAATCATGATTAATTTATACTATTACCTCAATAACAAAATCCTTAAAAGTACATTATTGGGCGTATTTATGGTGGACATTTAAGAAAAAAGTTTGTGAAACAAAATTTTGATTTATTTACTTTCTTATCTCCAAATATGTAAGAAGATTTGATGGGTGTTATCTTCTTCTGATTAACCACGCAGTGCCACCTGGTGTGGAGCTGGAATGAACAGAACACATCACAGGATTGGTTCACACCCCCGCCACCTACACAGACTTACACAGCAGAAAGTTAACAGATGTTCCCTTGGCTTGTGTTGAATAAATGTGTCCAGCTCTTAATTCATAAGTTTAATTTGGAGATGAAAATATTGATATTTGGATTAATGAGTTACAGTTTATGTGAATACAACCAGTGTAGCTGTAGAAAGTCAGATTTAGTTGGAAAATTGTTTCTTTGGAACTTTAAGTTCTTATTTTATGTTTCTACTCTGTTTTAATGACATGCTTATTTTGTTTGTTGAGGCTTAATATCTATATTTCACTGACAAATTTATCATTGCTACAAAAACATGTTTTAAAATTGAGTACTATTTCATATCTCTATGGTTAAGTTTCATTTTTACTGGGAGAAAATATCCTTTTGTCTTTTTTAAAGACCTTACCCTAGTCAGGTACTTATCTTTTGTTCTTATTCCTTAAATCTTACCATTGGCCTGGTAACATTTTAAAGCTGATTATTAAAATCCTACCATGTGTTAGCAGTGTGCTAGGGATTATAGATTGCAAAATAAATTTAAAAGGTTATACATTTTTAGAAAAATGATAAAATTAACTTAATGCAATTAACAAATAAGAATTTTGTACATTTGAATATAATAAATCTACTAGCTAATTTCTTGGAGTATTGGCTAAATTCTTTGCAAAATTATTTTAATTCTTACTAAGTAATTTTAGATTGGTATTATTGATGCCTTCATTTCACACATATGTAAATTGTGTCTAAGAGATGTTAAGTAATTTTCTCAGTATGAGGACCTGGATTTGAAAGGAGATCTGTTTGAAACCAAATCCCTTCTCTTAACTAATACTCTAAATTGATATCACTCACAAATTTTTTTTAAGTTTATAAATATCCTTTTAAAAATTCATTTTTAACAATTGTGGTAAAATACACATCAGAATTTCCTTTACTTTTAAGGCTGAATAATATCCTGTTGTATGTGTGTACCACATTTTGTTTATCCTGTCATCCACCCATGGACACTTGGATTGCTTCCCACCTTTTGGCTTTTGTGAATAATGCTGCTATGAACATGGTGTATAACTATCTCTTTTACACTCCCTTATAAAAGTCCCTGCTTTTAATTCTGTTTTTGGTATATGCCCAGAAATGGAATTGCTGTATCATACAGTAATTCTGTTTTTAATTTTTTGAGGAACCACTGTACTATTTTCCATAGTGGCTGCTCCATTTTATATTCCTACCAATAGTGCACAGGGTTCTAATTTTTCCACATTTGGCAGCACTTGTTACTTACTTTCTTTTTTTTTTAATAGTAGTAGCCATCCTTTTAGGTGTGAGGTGTGGCATATAGTGACTTTTAATGCTTTTATTGCATCCTGACTATTGTTTACTGTAGTAATATAGACATAATAAGTGTTAAACATATATAGGTTAAATGAAGAATTAATCAGCAGGATGTGTTAGCAAATTAGAATCTTTCTCAAAAATGCAATTGCATTGATCTTTTGTGATATTACGAGGGCCTCAGTTGGGGTATATGACAAAAGGATGAGGTGAGAGAGCCAAATTCAGCAAGATCAGCTTGGATGGGGCAAATTGTAGAAAGGAATATTAAAAGATAGAACTTAAATATCTTCTCTTTAAGCTTCTAACTAGGAAAAAGTTAAATGAGGAGTCATCAAAACTTTTCTATAAATAAATAGCAAATAATTTAGGTCTCATGGACCATATGGTGTTTGTTGCAGGCACTCAACTCTGCCTTTGTAGTGCAAAAGTAGCTATAAAATAGAGTAGAGGTAAACAACTGAGAACGGCAGTACAGCTGTCAAACTGCATTTTAAGTGGAGGGCCAGATGTGGTCAGCTGACTTGTGGACCAAGGAATTACTTTAAAACATTAGCTACTTATATTTTCTTACAGTTTTGAGGAAAGAGGAGCCTTAGAGGAAAAGTTGATGTGCAATATAAATCAAGTTAATGTTTTTGTCTAATGTGACCTAACTTGTTTTGAGAATACAGACCTATTTGTAGAATACTTCTAAGAACACCAGTGTTAACACCTGTGTTTGAAGCAAATGAGATCACTGGGTATTCTGTACTAGTGCTTTAATAGCCAGATTTAAGTGAGTCCCCACATTGTAGTGTTCACTAAGGCACCTGGTTTTCTCACATCTTAGTTACTATGTTAACAAAGAACTTATCTGAAAGGCGTAACCAAAAATATTTTTAAAACTTCCTGATGCCATGCCTCTGTTAATTTTTAAAAACATTACTAACATAGGTAAATCAGCTATTTATTTATTTATTTCTCATGTGTAATGTTTTATCCTTTTAAAGTAATCTTCAGTAAATAAGTACGTACTTGATTTTACCTTCAACAAAACAACAGAAACACATCCACAAATGAAAATCACAAAAGGAGTAAAATGAAACTGGAATTAGTTTTCTATGAAGTGACTGACAATTCTAGACATGTAATAATAGAAATTGTGATTAATACATAGTTTTATGTTTCATAATCAATTTTAATAAGTTAAGAAAAAAGGACATACACCCACACAATAAAAATCTTCTTTGCTTTTAGATTGGATCTATATAATCTTTGCTTCTAGGCTTGATCAATGTAATCTTTTAAATTTTTTCTTCCTATTTATTGTTGTCTCTCTCAAGTCTTCATTTGAAAGTCTAATAATTAGCACCAATTGATTTAGCCAGGAAGTAACAAAGAGCCATTCAGATCATAGTTCCTCTTATTCCTAGGGTGCAGGACATTATTTTAGAATACAGCCTTAAATTTTTGTGCAAGTGTATCCATCATTTCTATATAAAAAAATGTTTTTATGCAGAAAAGTTTATTAAAGACAGTAGACAAAGTATCCCTGATAAATGAATTAGAGATACATTCAATTAAATATTAAATAGGAAGAAAATTGTGGATAGTGAATGAAATTTATGATTTAAAAAAAAAATTTTAAGTAATGAGATTAGGTAGAAAGGCATTGTCCAGTGCCAAGTTGTGAAGTTGAACAGTTTTAGTTCAATATCTGTTTAACCTACTATAAAAATATAGTGAGTTTGGGATTGATTAACTCAATATTTGTTCTGTTTGACTTAAGCTGGATTCAAGTTTTTCTTTCTTCATGCTATTTGGAAAAATGCAAAAAAAAAAAGGAAAAATTAAAAACAGACTGCTAGTCAAATAATGAAAAATACTATTTCCATTTTTGGAAGGTACAATAATTATATTAATTACTAAAATAACATTTTAAGCATATAGACTAAAGCTATTTTCTCAAGAATATGACTGACATAGGCAAAGAAATAAATTTTTGGAGTTGTGTGTGCATTTGTATGTTTCCCTGTTTTTGACTGTAGTCATGTTTGGTTGATGGAGTACTGCAAGGAAAGCTGGCTTGTTGTTATGTGTCTTTTTCTCCCCTTCTAAGGCATTTTCAAGAGCTGATGGCCAGCATTTCTGGTGGGAAAATTCTGGGCTATAATATAGGATCCTATGGGAACTAGAGGAGATCAAAATATCTGATGACTGGTCCACCAGTGAGGTTTCCTATTAGCATGGAACAGATGGTAACATGTTTGGCCCCAAAGCTGTATTATTTTTCTCTACAACTGTTTTCCATTATTTTAAATGTATTCTTTTTTCCCCTACATGAGTGTATGTAGGGTGTGTGATTTATACATACACATATGTATATTATACATACACATACATAAGTATGTTATGAAACCTTTCCACTTATTTCTGTAAGTTTGGAGGGAGGGTTTTGTTTTGTTTTGTTTTAATTCTCACCTTCCAGCTTTTTGCAACTTTTAGTTATCTTTCTGAGAAATGGAAGCTTGAGGAGATCAAGTGAGGAAAAAGTAAAATATGCAAAGGCAACATATCTTAAAGTTATGTACATTCTGTGATTGTTTTTCTGTAGGAGAGTCAGAAAGCAGCCTAGGAGAATCAAACCTCATTTGTCGATTTTAGAAGTTTTCTAGTACCAAGACGTCTAAGAATAGGAAACAAAATAAGCTGGAGGCTTTAAGGTGTTTTAACTCAACATCATATTAAAACATTAGTTTGAGTAGTTTAACACACATAGCTATCTATATTTTTTACTTAATTTTTCCCATACAACCTTAAAGTGTTGTTTGAAAAATCTTTCTTTTATAAGTTATCCTGAGAATCCAGCTCTGGCATCATTGACAAAATGCAACAGACATGCACTTAAAATATTAACAAAGATAAATGACTTTTATTGTCATAATTTTTATAATGCTAAGGTTTTCACTCTCATTATTGCTCATATACTCATTCATTTAGTAAATATCAAGTTTTAGGTAGGTGATTAATATGTCCTTGCTATCAAGAAGCTTACAATTTTGAGGGGAGGTAGACATGCAAACATTGTTCCCCAGGTAACAGTTTCTTTCTTTCCCACAATATGTAACATAGTGTCACAGCATCTAAACATTTTATTCACTTACTTATTTCTACTTATTCATCCTAGAATGTCAATCTCTGTAGGGAAAAGATGAATCAGAGGATATGTTGGGGGTGGAAGCTGAGGAGGAGCCCCAGATATAGGAAATGTCATATATGACAGCTCCATATTGTTCCTGGAGCTCTCACTGCCAGGGATGTGTGCTGAAAAATAGGACCAAATGGATGTGTGAGTCCAATTCTTCAGGTGTCACATGGTATACAAATGGTTTAATATGGTATATGCATCGTTAGATTTCAGCATGAGAGGTGAGATATTAGAAAGATTGATTGGGTGGCACTACAAAAATGGATTAGGGAAGGACAAGACCAGATACTGGGAGATTTTCCATTGTAGCTGTTGCAGTAATTCTGGTAATCTGAATGGGATCTGAAATAGGGCTGTGAAACTGAAAGCAGGGAACTAATACAGGGAAATACAGTGAGTAGGTCCTAGCACCTGGTTAGACAGGGTAGCGAAAAGGTAGGAGTCAGAAGCAGTAAGGCAGGTTGAGAACACAGAACAGCTACAAGTCACGGGTCTTTTCAACACTTCTTTTGACCATTTAGATGGATGGTGGTGACAATTTACCAACAGATTTTGAAAGGGGAGGATGAGTTCTGATCTGACTTCCTATGCTTGGGATTTCTTGTGATATCCTGGGGAAAAGATCTGGTAAGCCCTCAGATGCACCTGGTAGTTCTGGAAATCAGGTGAGAAGTTTGTGGGCAGGAGATATAGATTTGGTGGTGGTGTATGCTCCAACAGAAAAAACTATAAACCTTGAAGCTAGTCAAATTCAGTCAGTATTCTATCATTCATGGCTCCTGGGAGTAATAGGAATAACATAAAAAGCACCTTTTCACTGAAATTGGCATATGGTAGGAATTAAAAAAATATGATGATCATCAATATTATCAACTCCTAAGTATGATGGGAAGGAAGCCCTGGCGTTCATGAGATTACATATTCACTCTTTCTAACCATCCTCAGTGGCTGCTGCTAATGAAATTGTGTGAGTGCCCTTGCTCACTCAGACACACTGCAATGAATGCTTCCTAATTCCATGTCTGAGAATGTTATTTCAACATGACTTATTTATAGAGTAATTTTAGTTTTGTTACTGTCCCGTCCTCCTTTTGACCATAGCATATACCAGTGAGCTAACTCACTGTGGTTGTTAGGTGGATGTTTTTGGTTAATAGACATAAAGCAAATGTAGCCCACATGGGGACTGAACTTGTCTGGCATGATGTTTTCATGCCAGCTGTTGATGTACGGAGCCAATATGCTTGAACACCATTGAACATGGTTGTTATATGCTAAGGAGTTGACTTGAAAATACTAGATATTTGTCTTAAGTGGCTTTGGAAAACTAAGTAAATGAAAAATAAACATTTTGAAAGAAAATTTGGTATAATACGTGTATATTTAGAAAAGAGATAAACTTGGAAGGAAAATCTTGTACTTAAAAAAATATTATCTTGGAGTCCTTAAAAAAACAAATTGCTTTAACAAGATTTACATAAGATCTAGTTATAAAACTGATTGTTTTTTTTCATAGAGACATTCATCATACAAAGTGAAATGTAAATTTAGTCCCTTTTTCTCAATAAACAATAAAGTTATTCTGCCAAAAAAGAAAATTCAGATTTGCCAAAATCTGTTTCTTTTTAGGATTGCTTCTTACTGGCTTTGTTCCTGAGTTTCTGTTTTTTCTATTTCATCAATTTCATCAAACTATAGTATTAGTATATGGCAACATATTTACTAATTCTCTTAATTTTACAACTGTTAAATAAGTATCTAAAATTAACTTTTTCACATCATTGGAATGAAATATCATAGTCCCCTAATGTCTAGTAAGAAAACATGCATTATATATTACAGAAACATAAGATCAAACCTCACAAATTCTTTAAGTTCTGTAGTGCAGAGTAACTAAAATATGGTCTCCACTAGCCACTGTTGATTGGTACAGAAAAATAAAAGAAGGGGCTAGAATTTTAAGTAAGATTTTGATGACAGGACTTTTTACCTTTATGTTTACCTTCTTAGCAAAATAAATTTGTAATAGTGAGTTGCATTAAACTCAATACTTATTACCACATATACAGTGGATGTTATCAAACATCTTTTTAAACATTGGAATTGTTATGATTAATTTTTTTCTCACCAAAATTGTAAACTTTTATAATCCTGGTAATAATTTCTAATATTATTAAACAATTACATTCTTTAAAAGTGTTTAATTTTAAACATTACACTAGTTTTCTATTTTAAAAAATAACTAATTCTATAAATGCTCAAACGTGCTATTAAAATCATCTACTTTTTAGCTGAAAAGTGATGTAAACTTCATTACCAAACTCTGGAGAGTTCTCTTTTATGTAGAATGGAATGTAAAAGGATTCTGAGGTCTTGTGGAAATTCTTATTTTCCTGCTCATTCTGCCTACCAAGGTAGATGAGTGACAGAACACTGAACAGTTACAGATGGGCTTGTTGATCACAGATGTTCACTCTCCTCAGATGGTTGCATAGAATAAAATAAAATCCTGGGCCAAGTCATTTAAAAGATTATCATTTCTATTAATCAATCAGTCTAGGGATGATTACTCTGTAAGGACTATTTTGAAATGCAGCTTTTCTTTAGGGTCGTCAGTCTAAATTATAGGAGGTACCTTTGTTGAGACATTTGTACAAGAATTAAAGGCTCTATCAGCAACTTGATAAACTTGAAGAAAGTTAAGAAAAAACAATGATTCTTGTAAGTACACTTGGTGTTTTTTTGAAAGATTTTTCTTATGCAACTAAACCACACCTGCTTGAGCATCAGTAAATATTGACATTGTAAATATCAAATTTGGCATTATCCATAATGCCTAAGAGTTTTGCCAACATTTTTTGAATGCTTGCTACCTGTTACGGGCTTTGCACATATGGAATCACTGGACCTCATTCAAATCACACTGTAATCCCAGGGAGTAGTATTAGTTACATCCATTTTAATGCCAAAGAAGCTATGCCTAGGGTGAGCAAGTGGCTTGCCTAAAGCACCCAAGTTTTCCTCAAAAATAGAACCAGAAATCCAAACCTTGTGGTTTCCTCACCATTTCACAGCATTCCATATAATAATCATGGGTAAGTGAAGGATGGCATAATGGCTTAAGGGAGGAGGAGAGGCGAGAACATTACTGTTACTGTTTTGGTAGAGAAATTTGAACACATTTTATGGCAAGGTAAATAAGTAAATGGAAAACAGAATTTTGAAACCATATTTATGGGAGGCAGGGGGAAGAACAAGAAGAGACTAGAAAAGAAGACCATAGGCAGGAGTGTTACTTTTGGAATGTAAGGATATTTTTTCCTCATTGATAGAGAAATAGTTTGGTGAAGTTAGAAAGAAATCTTAGGTGGAACATGTCAGGCAAGTAAATTAATTTTACTTTGGCGGGGTCAGGGAGAGAGTGGAAAGGAGAGAGAAAGACAGGGAGAACCTTATCTCCAGGAATAAATACAACAGAAAATGTTAAGTAGGGAGAAGAAACTACATAGCAAGGTGAAGAAAAATAGACAAAGAACATTAAATTGCTACTTAGGTAATTTTACATTTATAGTAGGTCTTAATACCAGTTAACTTTTATGGGGTGGAAGGAAGAAAAGAATAAAATGAAGTAGAGGGAACAAGTAGGGATAATGCCTTTATTGAACATGAGTTTTACTTGTAATTAAAACAAAATTTTTTCTTGAACTTCTTACAGTGAAATTTAGTGATTGTTTATTCAATTGATAATTCTAGGAGACCTATAAAATTGCTATCCCTTCAAGCATATAAAGATAAAGCTGATTTGAGCCAGTTCATTCAGCTATAAGTTATCCTCAGGTTGTGATTAATTGCTTGGAAAAGGAGTTAATTCTATCAGGTCATTAAATAACCCCATTAGTAAATTATTATGACAAACATGTTCTCTGCAAAAATACAGGAACAGTAGCATTTTAGCAAATTATTACAACAACCTGTGTTTTGCTTAAGTATAGTGATGAAATCAGCCACCATGCCATTAGAGAATATTACTATTAGGAAAAATATAAGGCATTTTATAAGTTGAGAATTGAAGATAAATTCTTAAGTATGCATATTATGCTATGTTACCAGATCTTTGTAGGCTGGACTTATGTGAAAAGTGGATGACCATATGAATATACAATACTCATGTATGGTGCAGTGGAAATAGAAGAAGTGAAGGGGAATGAGGAGAGACAAGTATATAAAATTCAGTGAAGGGCAGCTTAATTTAGCACTTATTCAAAACTTCATGAAGTTCTTTCACCATGTGCATGTATTTCAGTTTTAAATATTCTAAGTCAACTGCATAGTATTACGTGATAAAAATAGCAAGTTGAAAAGTCTTATTTGCTGATGTGAGGAATGAGGTAATTCATTTTGAGCTAAGCCTTTAGGCCAAAATTTTAGTCAAAAGGAAAAGTTCTGGTTTCTGCCAGTGTTAATTAGCCATATGTTAAAGAACAGTAGTTCAATGTATATGGTGTGGAAAATACTTCTCATTATTGATTGATCATTTTAAACAGTAACTATTCAGAGCAACACAGATTACTGAAGGATTGCTCCCTGACTATGCGGAGCAGATACCACCCACATACCCATCACAAAATGTTTTCTGTAATACTAAAATGATCATGGAATCTGTTTCTCAAATCACCAGAGTGTCAGTTTACAAGCAGCCTGTTTGGCCATTATCTAATTATATCAAAATTACATATTCATTCTACAAAGTTATATCAAAATTATGTATTCATTTCATTCTAAAGAGATTTATCATGATCTGTACCAGGAATAAAAACTAGATTTTTTCTTTAATTGAAGTCTATTCAATATTATATTGGTTTCAGGTGTACCACACAGGATTTGACAATTATGTACATTACTAAATGCTTGCCATGATAAGTGTAGTCACCATCTGTCATGCATGAAGATATTACAGTATTTTGAGTATATTCTCTATGCTGCACTTTCATCTCCACGACTAATATATTTTATAGTTGGAAGTCTGTACCTCTGTATTCCCTTCACCTATCCAGCCCATCCTTCCATTCCCTTCTTCTATGGCAACAAGTTTGTTCTCTGTGTTAATGAGTTTATTTCTGTTTTGTTTGTTTGTTCATTTGTTTTGTTTTTTAGATGCCATATACAAGTGCAATCATCTCATATTTATCTTTCTCTGTCTGACTTATTTCATTTAACAAATACTCTATAGGTCCATCCATGTTTTTGTAAATGGCTAGCGTTCTTTGTTGTTTTTGTTTTAATGACTTAGTAAAACTCCGCTGTGTTGTATGTACTACATCTTTGTCCATTCCTCTTTTGGTGGACACTTAGGTTACTCCCATATCTTGGCTACTATAGATAACACTGTAATAAACATAGAAGTGTGCATATCTTTTGAAATTGGTGATTTTGTTTTCTTTGGGTAAATTTCCCAGAAGTGGATTTACTATATATGATGTTTCTATTTTTAGTTTTCTGAGAAGCCTCCATACTGTCTTCCATAATGGCTGAACAAAATTTACATTCCCACTAACCATGTGCAAAGGTTCCCTTTACTCCACATTCTTGGCAACACTTGTTATTTCTTGCCTTTTAGATAGTACCATTCTGACTGGTGTGAAGTGATAGCTCATTGTGGTTTTGATTTGCATATCCCTGATGATTAGGTATGTGGAACATATTTCCATGTGCCTGTTGGCCATCTGTATTTCTTCTTTGGGAAAATGTATATTCAGGTGCTCTGCCCATTTTTTAATCAGATTACTTGTTTTTTTGGTGGTGGGTTATGTGAGTTCTTTGTATATTTTGCATATTAAGCTCTTATTGGATATATCGTTTGCAAATATCTCCTTCCATTCAGTAGGTTGTCTTTCCGTTTTGTTGATGGTTTCCTTTTCTGTGCAGAGCTTTTTAGTTTGATGTAGTCCCAATTGTTCATTTTTGCTTCTGTTTCCCCTGCCTAGGGAGATATATCTAGAAAAAATTACTAATGCTGATATTCAAGAGTTTACCGCTTGTATTTAAAACCTTCAAGATCTTAAAAATCCCAAACTACCTGTCACCTAGGTTTAAAATTATAGAGGCAGTTAAAGTTCAGGAGCTTGGAGTTCCAGGTTAGATAGACCTGAATTTAATCCCAACTCTGTCTCTTAGTAGCTGTGTGACTTTGAGTACGTTATTTAACCTTTCATTGTTTAGGTTTCCTTATCTTTAAGTGGAGATGATAATTTGCCTCATGGGAATCACTCTGATGATTAAGTTAATCTGGTGCAGTGCTTGTGGCCCAGGGTTTAGTGGTTGTTAGAATAATTTTCATTAAAATGATGGATTACCTTTAGAGAAATTTCTATCATCATTACATAGGTTCACAAAAAGCAAAACCCAAAAAAGCTTTTAGGTAGGAAAATAAAAAACTGAAGCAAAATTAAAATTTGAGGAATAAATTGTACTTCATCAAAATTATGAACTTATGTTGTAAAGTGAAATGGCAAGTCATAGATTGGGATAAAATATTCCATATATATATATACATATGTGTGTATCTCCAAAGTATTTGTATATTTCCAGAATATGCGAAGTAGTATTTATGGTAAATAAGACATCCCACTCAACTTTAAAAATAGGGCAAAAGGTTTAAACAGACAAATGAATATATAGGAATAACAAATAAGCATATGAAAAGATGCTTAGCATCACTGGTCATTAGAGAAATGCAAATTACAGCCACCATGGGAAACCACTTACATCCACTAGAATGACCAAAGTTAAAAAGACTGATCCCAAAGACTGGCCAGGGTATGAAGCAACTGGAACTTTTCATACATACCTGGTTGGAGTGTGAAATGTACTTTTGAAAATAGTGTGTATTTTTATACACTTTTTATGTAGTTACACATACACCTACTCCATGATGTATTAATGCCACTTATAGTTATTTAACCAAGAGAGATAAACAGTATGTCTACAAAGTCTCCTACGTGAGTATGCAGATTAGCCAAAAACTGGAAGACATAACAAGTGCCCATCAAGAGATGAGTGGATTAAACAAATTCTGGCATATTCTCTCAATGAAATAGTACTCAGCAACAAAAGGGAGTGGAATCACTGATATGTGCAAAGGCACGGGTGAGTTTTCATAGACATTGGGTTGAACAAGAAATATCATAAGTACTGATTGTTAAGCATTCCATAATGGGGGAAACATTTTCCTTGACTTCATGAAAATTAAAATCTCACTGGGTCAAAGTAACATAATAACAACACTGTGTGGTATACATGACTGAGAGATAACTTGAGTTTTGTCTAGGCACGATGGGGATGCCCAAGTTATCCATGACCCTGATGAATTAAGTGTAAGAATGTTTATTGTGCTGGGAGAGGGGAGTCATGGAAGCTTACTGAGAGGAGTGACATCTTTATTGAATTGAAAGGATGACTGGAGTTAGCAGGGAAAAGAGAAATTGGAGGGAGGGTGTTATTCTTGGTGGAAGATTCAAGAGAGCAGGTTTCCAGGAACTAGCATGATAAATCCTGTATAGAGTAGTGTTTCAACAGTGTGTGAATGTCTGATTGTTAAGTCTTTGGGCTGAAGAGTTAGATAAAAAGCGGAACATAGTGGACCTACTTAGCATTCAAAGGAAATCGGGCTGTTACTCTATTGAATATGAAAAATGGTAGAAAGGTTTTAATCAGCATAATCTCTCTGGATTGTGTATGAATTTGAGGATAACAAGACTGGATCTATGGAGATCAGTTGGGCTGCTGCGTTATGCAATGCAGGTAAGAAAGGATTAGAACTTGAACTTGGGAAAAGGATGAATTAAATAATTAATATATAAGTCTAAATCTCTGGGTCTTTTTCTTTACGATTTAAAATCAAGACTTTAATGAGAACATTGGAAACAAATGACCACTTCATAAATAGCTATTAGAATTATATATTCTTTCAGTACTAAATTTCTGTAGCTTAGGGTTTTAAGTGTTGTATTATTCTCTGTGTACATAGGATAAAACAATGTCATTGTAAAAGTCAAAAACATTATTTTCAAACAAAACAATATTGTCCCAGCATTGGTGTTATTGAAATTATATGCTTTCTTCAGCATTTGCAGATTATATAAGATTATTTCTATAATTGTTTTAAAAGCATTTTCTCATATGAATATTAAAGTTCATTAGGAAATATATATTTAGATATGTAGAGAAGATTAATTTATAAAACTAAAAGTAAACATAACAATTAATTGAAATGCTTAATAGACCATTAAGAATGATAGAATTCTTATATAATCAAACAAAATATTTTCTCAGTTTCATTTTTGTGGTTTATTTTATGCAAACTGTGCCATCTATAGAATAAAACTGATAGAATCTTATGAATAGAAACAAACAGTGAATAATTTTAATTTTTTAGATGTGTTCTAATAGGTATATTCAACAATTCCTTGACCTTAAAATTTTTTAAATTTTCATGTGAAGCTCCAAAGTATCTGCTTTAACAATTTTTCGGGAATAATTCCAACTAGCCAATTTTTATAGTTAAGTAATCTGGAGGATGATCTCTGAGAAGAGTTTAGGAAACAACTAATCTTTAATACTCCCAATTCAGTATATAAGAAATATATTTCTAATTGGAATATATTATTAATATTAATTTACCAGTTTTCTGATATCAACATTAAGAAAAAAAATGCCATGTTTTTCTGGACACCTGTTGCTCCTTCTTAGGGAACCATTTTTTATCAAATGTTATCTGTGACCACAAAATGGATGGTTGTTCATTTATATAAAATGTATTAAAACTAAAATTGGTTGCTTAGTTAGGAAAGGCAATAGGATGTGTTGTCATTGATTGACAGCAGCCCCAACTCTGTAAAAAAATTATCTGTTTTATACTACTTAGCCTACATAAAATACTGACAACTCTAAAAATCATAAGAGTAGGGCAACTCTTGGGCAAGACTGCATATGTTAGAGTTTAGAAGTTTTATTTAAAAATGCATATTTTAATACTCTCTAGATTTTTTTGTAAATAACTACAGAAAGCCATAGCTGATGTGAACTTGTGAACTAATTGAACAGTGAATGTGCTAAAGAATACAATTATGCAAGAGGCATAATAAATTGCAATTGAACTTGAAATCAAGCTCAAGTTCATTCTTGGAATGTAGACCAAAGAAAGAAAAGTCACACCTATAAATAAATTTTCTAGTTCTATTCAGCCTTTTGAAAAGCAAATAGAAAACTTCCCAAGTATTAACACAAAGTAAGGTATGGAAATTCTTAGTTTTATAATTAGTTCAGTGAGACTTCCATTTGAAAATGTCAGGCCAAATGCAAACATTTCCTTCCATCCTATCTTCCATCATATCCATCCTCCTTCGGAGGAACTAAAATGAAAGCAACAGGATTTTTCAAATGTCATAAGCCCACAGGGAACAGGAAAATAGGAGAGGAAGCGACAATAAAACTTTGATATGAAAAGCAGATGGCTGTATGACATTGGACTGAGCAGATCCTAAAAAATCTGAATCCTGAACCAGACCCAGGAAGTATCCTAATGCACACTACTGAATCTACTTCAAGTTTCAAAATCAGTAATACCAGGTAGCTGTGGGAGTGGAAGTGAAAAGGGGATTTGTTAGTCTGCTAAAAAGTAGCTAAATCCTGTGATTCCCTTGTTCACCTCGAATAGTTCAAGAACCCCATTTGCTCAGGGGAGAGGGTAAACCCAGTGCCAAGGCGGGAGGACTCAAGCAGAAGGGTACTCCAGAGAAAAGGGTATTAAGTGAATTCTGCGTGCTGCAAGTTGAGAGCCTTATTCCTTCTCTCACTGGGCTCCCAGAGCAACAGCTTCGGAGGAACACTGTAACAGCTGGATATGACTGTTTCCTGCATAAGAAAAGTTGTTCTGACTTGTAATGATCAGTAAGCAATGGAAAATGGTGCATTTAGATTTATAAGAAAAAAGGAAAGTCAGAGCCAAGAGATGTTGCTATTTTGCAAAGTCCCTACAGTCTTCTAAGTTCTTATTCCTACAGGAGAAATAATGATGTTCTTTAGCAATTATTTCTCATTAAAAATTAAAAAGGAAAATATTTATTGTTTTGAGTTTCCTAGGCATACTAACCCCCTTTCAGTCTTATTTCACACCCCAAACAATGAAAGTTAGATGATGCAAAAAAAAAACTGTTTATACGTTAGTATTTCTATTACCTCCCAACACATACAAACCCATTCAAATCTATGTTGCATATGTGTACAGTTTTTAGAGGTTTTGTTTCCTGAAGTGAGAGGGAGATGCCAGTGCTTTGTGGATTCACATGTGTGTGTGTGGGGGGGGGGGGGGCGGGGAGAGGGATTATGCTTATTTTATTGTTTCTTCTATACAAGGACTTTTTTAGGTATTTTAACTTTTATTATTAAGTCTCAAAAGTTTGATTTTACTTGCCCAAGCTGAGTTTTAGAAATCAACTTGTTTAAACAAAAACAGAACAAAACTATGAGATTCCATGAGAGATTCCCTATATGACTGTGGAGCTGGGCTGGCTGTGTTTCGGCTGGCAGCACTGGAAGTAACTCACACAAAGCATCTTCTGAGAGCTGAAACAGCAGTCACAAATGTGTCTCGCTCTGTTTGAAGCTTAACAGACTAGTGGAGCTTAGCTTCAGAAAGACCATGTCTCAGCCTCTAAGGAAAAAGAGATACATATTTTTTTGTGTGTGTGAAAAAGCCTTGCAATAACTTTAAAAATCAAATCCCTGATGCTTCATTGTAGATCACAAATTGTTTATTTTTAAAATGCCTCATTGCAAGTTAATTGTCAAGATTTTTTTCCTTAGGAAATGCAAGTGTTCAAGTATATTTGTGTATATTCAAGTAGGTCACAACAGACAGGAAAATATTTCTTTTATGGTAGCCCATTTTTTACTTTATTTTTCATATTTTATTGTTTGCAATTTAATAGTATGTTTCAATTTCTTTGTATAAAAATGTTTCTGATCCCTAGGACAGTGTAGTCATCAAATTATTCTTTCTAAAGATATACATTTGCTACTCTGGTCAAACAATACATATAAGAGATTCCATACAACAAAAGACTGTATACAATAAGATACCTCACATAATCTTGAAAATCTTATGGAAATATAAAGTCATTTTATTATATTTTCCTAGACTTCTCTGAATATTAAAAGACTGCATAAATAAATATATCTTTTGTAAAATTACTTTTGAACATTGTCTCTTGGTCACTAAACTTTATATGTTGATTGAAGTCATAAAATTCCTTAAAGAATTTTGAGATAGGAAAATAGTTTGTCTCTACTGATGAACTGGTAAACTTACATTCATCAAACATTGATATCTCTATAATTTATAATAATTTCACTTGGACTCCATTGCCAGGAAGCTCAGAGTTAATGTTAGTGTTCAATCATTTCCAACTATTATATTGGATTATCTTGAATACATTATAGAAGCAGGCCTGTGTATTATAGCTACATATTCTGTAAACTGTTTGGACCTACAAAATTTGTGAATAGTATCTCTACTTGCCCTATCAACTTTTAAAATTGTTGGTTAGTTGAGATAAATTGGGGGTTATAAACTGTAGATGACACCTTGATAAGTTATTGTATACACATTTTTAGAGTACACACCCGATATTGATCACTGCTAGCCATGAGGTTCAGACTTAAATAGAAGTCTGATTCTGATTTTCAAACACTTTTAAGCCCAACCTACAGTTTCATAACTAAAGTATTATTTGGGATAAGAACAACACCTTAATTGAATGCATACATGCCTAGGAAGAATAAAGTTTTGTACTATCACTCATTTAGAACCTAATGGAAAAGTATTTCAGATCCTTTCTTATAAGAAGTTAAGGGATGAAATGGGTCTTAGGAAAATATCAGGACAGGAAAATATCAAGGTACAAATGGATTAAAATTCTGATCACTAAAGACAACTTTCCTGTTTCCATTATTTTATTCAATTATTTGTCATATTTTAAACAATTATTATTGGTCCCATCACTACACTAGTCACTGGTGATTCAATGATTAATTTAGAGATACTCTTTTCCCAGATAAACTAATCAAATTTTAAGGAAGAAACAATTACTGTACTGAAGTACAATGGAAGAACAGAAAAGATATCTAATAATCATCTAGAGGGCTGAGAATAACATGATAAGGTGGGAGTTTGTTAGAGAAGTTGAAACAAGTCCATTACTGGCACATAAGATGTGTTCATCATAACACAAAACTTCATAGAATAGAGTAAATTTGAAAACTGACAAATATGGTATGGCACATTCCTAACATGCATGCTGAGGGGTGTGACAGTAAATGGCAGTAGATAGGGCATGAGGGTATGGGGTGGATATCGTTACAGGTCATACATATGAGTAAGACATTTATGAGGTTTGGATTTATTCCAGAGGCAGTGCAGTGGCGAGGCATCAGAATTTCTGGGTTGATGTCATCAGGATACTGCCTTAGGCCTACATACTCAGGAGTGCCACTGTACAAAAAATTACAAAGATACTGTTCTTTTCCCCTCTGCCCTGAAATTAATCTTCTGTAAGAGTAGTTGAGACCTAAGTGAAATTGTGGTAACATACTTTTCTTGTAGCCTTTCTCATTGACTTTGAATCCCACAGATCCTGATCTGGAAAGTTATCTTGCAAATATTCACCTAATTTTTATTATAAATTTATGAAGAAGGGGGCCATATCAACATACACAACTTCTAGGACCATACCTTAATGGGAGAAGATTTATGAATATCACTAATGAGAGCACCTCATAATGAAATGCAATATTCATAGAGCCTTTTAAAAAAATTTAATTGCATGGTGATCTCCAGTTCATTAATTCATTGTAAGATCAGAGTTTCAAGTGATTATTGGCTTTGGGTTCTTATTGTTCAGGATTTGTTAGCCAAAGAAGATCAATAAAATGAAACTGTTTTTGAAGAGAAAATGAAAGTGATTGCGGAAATTCTTTTCTGCAGTATCTGTATTTTTGGGCTTTTTTTTTAACACAGTATAGAAATGCAGTTTTTATCAGTTGTCTTTTCTTTAGGTCATAGGATGTTTTAGGATGTCTCTAGACATCCATAAGATCATCTGTGAAATCTTGTATTATAAGTTGATCCATTTTCTGAAAAATATCCCTTAGGAAAATAATTGAGAAAGATTTTACAGTGGTCTCTAACTTTGTTGCAGTTTCTTTTTGTGGGCTTAAGAATAATTATAGGTAGACACATTGCCCATCATCGTATTCCGTAATGATTTAAATAGCGTAAGTTATATTTTTAAGAAGTGTATTTCTGCATCTGTGTTCTAGAAATTTGATAGGTATATTCATAGAAACACAGCTTATATTGTAAGTTATCATTTTTGTGGGCCTAATCTTAAATGGCTATTACTGCATTTATTTGCCATTTTAGATATATACTTTGATTTACCTCAGGATAAAGCAGTATGGAATTCAAAAAATATAATACCATTTACGATTTTTGCTGTGAAATATATCACACTGCAGGAGGTTTCACATTTCTAAAATGCAAGCAGTCAGTACTGGGGTCAGGGACTAACCAGTGAATGAAAGTCAGAACTCAAAATGAAGTGCCTTTTCTGTTTAACACTGGGCACTGATAGAAGCTGATAATGTTTGATTAATGAACGGCAGCCTTGCAGTGGGTGAAAACATCTGCAAGAAGTGATTTATTATTTTAAAGGTATTGGAAGCGTGCGGTATCTTGCAGATTTAAGTATATGTGCCTGCATAAAATAAATGAGATGCAACATGTGAAAAATGAAAACACATTACTTGTAAAGGATGTGTCACAAGCAGGGTATTTTTGTTCAAGTATACTTTGTCATGGGGACTTGTAATGCTGTTCTGAATACAAATCATTTAACTGGTTCATAAAATTGCCTCAGTTGGAATTCTTGCATCTATCATTCAAGACGTAAATGAGGGCTAAACTTAATGTGGTGTAACATCCCCTAAATGTTCAAATTTTGCATCATATACAACTATTAAAACTGCACATATGTTTTATGTATAAAGATGAATATACTGTAGATACTGGAAACAAGGTTTTCAAACCGAAAAAAGGTTTGAAGCCTCGAGGTCTTAATTGAACGCTCATCAAATACTCAGGGTTAAGGATTTTCACTGTAACTACTATGCATAGACATTTGAATAATCTCTAATTTTATGACTGAACAGTTTTCAGTTAGGTGACATGTTACAGATAAATAACAATGCAAGAATTGGAATGGTACTGTTTAAGTACTACTATCGGAACTGTAGTGTGTATACACACCTTGGATAATTCACTGTTCCTTCAGTGAAAATCATTCCTATTCTGTAAATGTATTTACCTTATGTTTCACATATGCTAGTTATTTACAGAAAATAAGATTTAAAATTATTTCAGAGTACCTGATAATAATAATAATTGGTTATACCCAAAGAAAAACAATGTGAAAATGAATTTGGAACTATCTGTAGATGAGTTATGCCATCAGGAGTGTTGATTCTTTTTGTGATTTGGAAGCTGTATCTGCTTGTTTAACTTACCTCTAAAAAGAATTTTTGCAAAGTTGGATATTGCAACTATAAGGAAACTGTACTTCAGACCAACAGGATTTAAAATATATGTATAATCACCATCATAAGCAAACTAAATTCTATGAACGAAAATAGTTTTTAGAGACAGTATGGAACTTTATATGTGATTCTTAATAAATTAAAAACTCAACTGGGGGAAGGTTTATGTATCCATTTTGACCATTGTAGCCTTAGGACTGAGCATAAACTAAATCCTTATTAAATGTTTCATTGAATGATTGATTAAATAAAAGTATTAGTGAAGGAAATACTCACAGCAGGTTCACTCATTCATTTAACAGAGAACTGGAGGACCTGCTTTATGTTAGACACCGGCTGGGTCTGGAAGTACACTGGAGGAGAGAAGAGACATAGTCCCTGCTCTCAGTGAGCTCTGGGACTGTTGGGAGACAGATATTAAATGCATCACATATCACACAGGGAAATATTTTGAAAAGTGATACAAAGAAGTTTAAGGGGCTGTGCGGCCACATCCCAAGGGGACCTCTCTTGACTGGGAGGCAAGGGAGAGGTCACACCAGAAGAGCTCGGCGAGAACAAAGCGGCAGGTAGTGGGAAATGCTGGTTGGCAGGGGAGGGAGGTGAAAGGAACAGATTTGCCTTTTTAGGGAATCACTTTGTCAGTTATATGGACAGAAGAGCAGAGGTGGGAAAATCATTTCAGACGCTTTTGTAGTGAGAACATGAAAGTATGACATTGTTCTTTGGGAGTGGCCATGGCCTGCAAGGGTCTTTCACCATTACTTTCTGGTACTCCCTACTCTTCTTATATTCAGTTTAGAATTATTTATGAAATCATAACTATCGTTTAAGTTAAATACAGTCATACTTGTCTGGCAATAAGACAGCTCCAATATGATTTTCTTATATTTTCAACTTACTAAAAAAAAAAACTTGATTCCACTGAAGTGAAGTGTCAAAAAAATTTAATGCCATCTTTTTATTACCAAATTATACAAGATTAATTGCATTGTGATCAAATTTAAACACATTGTTGTTTCCAGCCATGGAATCATTCAAAACAGGAAAAGAATCATTATATGTTATGTGGCTTATTCATGTGTAGGTAAATCATAACTAGAATAAGAAATATAAGGAAGACTTAACATTCATAAAAAGAATATCTACAACCTTTCTGTTTCCTAAAATTTGCTAACCTTCACTGTTAGGAATATTTTCCTCATCTTTTTTGCTCTCTTATAAATCAGTTTTTAAGTGGAAATAGTCATGATCATCTTGAGAGCTCCTTATGTAGCTGAAAATCTTCATTAAATTGACTTCTCCAGGCTGCATAATTACAGTTACAATTAATTAAAGACTAAAATTTGCTTCCTTAATTAAACTGAAATATTTAGGCAAATATATGAAAATATAAACCCAGTTTTAGGAATTTTCTTAGAACTCTTTGCTAAGATGTCAAATATTAATATAGCCTAACATCCTTAACATCAAAGAACATATAGAGATATGTTCTTCTTCCTAATTATGTAGATATAACATATGTAAAACAAAATTAAGATCCAGGGCATACTTAGTAGGAATGTAATAAGAATTCAGAATAAATATAGGACACTGGTTTCTGGTTCTATCTTTAAACTGAGTCTGCAGCCCTGGAGAAGTCATACCTTTCCTGGGTCCTGAACACAAGGTCATTGATGTGAGAAAAATATAAATGGTACATGTGAGAATTTTGATAATTACACATCAATTTAGAACCTTTATAAATATTACTTGTTAGAGCTGAAATTGATACTCAGTTTTCATCACCCAAGAATTTGAGTACCGTTTCAGGTCCATATATAGACATCATATGTCTTTATGTGAGTCCTTCATTAGAAGATTTGAACACTAAGCAATCACCCCTTAAGATTATTTTTCCCTAGGTTTTGCACCTTCATCTTAGCATTGTGTGGCATTTTTTAGGCTAGCTTTGGTGATGGAAGGTCACACTTGGTGATTTATACAGCTAGAAGCTAATTGTCAATAATGAGAGATATTCATAATGGATAAAATTTGACAGTTAACATTTTCAGTAGGTTTTCTGTCCTAGAAAAGAACACAAGGTAACAAAGAAAAGTGCCATAATATGCGATTTTATAATAAAAGTATGAAATAAATTAATGCATGTAAAAGTATACCTATGTGCTTTTTGGGGAGATAAGTTAGATAATGATTCTGGGTGGTATATATATTAAATAACTGCATCACTTAGTTATTTAATAGTCTTTCTCCTTCCTTCCTCACATGCACACAAATATCATATATATATAACTGTCACTTCATGATAATTTGAACTAAATGTTATTGGGGTTTAAAAGAGAGAGGCTGAAGTGACAAGTACCCCACAGAGTTATTTCATGTATGTATCTATATCTATAGATATAGATGGATATTATGTATATATGGACATATATGGAGAACTATATAGAGATATAGAAATATATATGTATTTTATGTGTGTGTGTGTGTATATATATATATATATATATATATATATATATATATATATATATACATACATATACACACAGGGAGAGAGAGAGGGAGAGAGAGAAAGAGATTATATGGTATAGTCAGTTATTTTGCAAATAATAGTAAAGCCCAGAGGACTTGAGAAAGTATTGAAAGATGGAAGGTGATAAGGGAGATAATTTTTAGGATTCAAAATAAAATATCAGGAAAGACCTAATTTAAAGAGATACTATAAGCAGGCAGTAGGCTATGAAATTGATTGATCAGGAAGAATAACTAGGATGGCCAATTTTCTAAGGGATCTTTGTGTTTAAAAGTATGTTAGTTACCTATTGCTGCATAACAAACCACCCAAACCTTAGTGGCTGGAAACAATCACCAACAAGTTGGCAATCGATTTGGGATAAGCTGGAAGTTCTGCTACACGTGGTGTCAAATGTTCTTACATGTGTTAGAATCAGCTGGGGTATGTTTAGGGGCTGAAGGCCCAGTATCTCACACCTCATTTGGGAAAACTGGACCTTCTTCTCTACCTATGGTGTTTCTATTAACATGTATCTCATCCTCAAGTTGGCTAGTCCAGCCTTATTCACAAGGGGATCTTGTCCCAAAAGAATGAATGTGTAAGCTTCAAGGCCTCTTGAAGCAAAGGCTTAAAAGTCACACAGTATTACTCTTACCCATTATGTTCACCAAAGCAATTCACAGGACAATCCCCAACTCAAGTTGGGGCGGGTAAGAGACTCCCCTTGCATCTTACAAAAATGTATGGCAAAGTTATCAGCAAAGGGCATGTGTACAAGGATAGGAGGCATACTCGTGGCCCCCTGAGCCAACAATCCACTGTGTAGAGATAGTGCATTATGTCAAGGAAAAGCAGAGTTTTTCAGATGGTTTCTCTTTTAGAACAATCATCCTACATGATAATTGTTCTATAAAGGATTTCATATGACTGAAATGAGATTGCTGGAGTCATATGCTTATTCACAGTTTTAAAGAATCAAGTGTTCCAAATGATTATCACTGAAGACTTCAGAGTCATGGTCCCTGGGGTTAAAACCAGTTCTGTTATTGCACAAGTTACTACTCAGTAACTCTTTGTTTCAGACTCTGTAACTCTTAAGTCTGTAAAATAATGTAATCACCAAATAGGATTATATGTTACTGGGCAGTGGATTGTGGAATTCCTCAGTTTGTATCTTCTCAAAGGAGATAATTTAGTTGAAAGACCCAATAAGAAAATTAAAGCTGCAAAGGGACTTTTTTTTAGCAAAGTGAAAGGACAGTAAGCTCCAGACACAGGAGCGGGCTGACCCTAAGAGTGGGTAGCCACACACCAGGATTTACATTCTGTGTTTTATGGGGTTTATTTGGTTTCCTCCCTCCCATTTAGTCATTCTTGCATTATCCTTTGGGCCCACCTTGGTTCCTCTCCTTCAATCTCTTTAAGCAAGTTTGTATTTGTCATTTTTTCCTTGAGTGCCTAAAGTGAAACCCATGGGACCCAAACCACAATGTAAATGAAGGAATAATGGCCTCGGGTCCCTAGTGGACAAGGTCTTCCTTAAGTGCACATGCTCCAAAATTGGGGAAGTCCCAGTGACCCATATCTTTTGCTTATTAGTTTGTGCTGAGCCACAAAAAGTGTTGGTCTAAGGGAGGCAAGGAGGTCTCTGGGTAGAGACTGGGTGGTCTGCTGCCCTCCCTTCTTATGTCTATCTAGCTGTCTACACTAACACGTAGAGAGGATTTAATTATTTGGTACAGATAAAATGGTGCCTAGAAAAAAAAATGCCTAATATGTTGGCTATTATCATGTTTTACAGTTTTCAGTAGTGAATAAAACTATATTCCCTTCTGATATAAATCAATATAATCTCTAGTTCTAATTCCACTTCTACTTGCTTCCTCTCACTTTTTATTTATACAAAGACTTTCAGTAATTATATTCTCAACTTCATTCTCAAAACACTAATTTTAATCATAATCACAAAATAGAAAATAAAAATTTATTTCCCCAAGTATCTGGTTTCCTATCAAACACAAGACATAATACCTATTGAAATGATCCTCAGACACCAAATTACTTCTAAATCCCAGCTCCCTAATTCTTCTTCCTATTATGTTAACAGTCTATAGCATCTGGCCCACTTTTACCTTAGTTTTACATCAGTTTTCTTATAATATCTTAGCCGTGCACTCTAAAATCCAGACTGATTTTTCACAGTCCTGTCTGAGGTTGGGTTTTTCAGATGATGGCTGCAACTTGATCAAATCCAGAATGAATCTCACTACCTATATTCCTTACCACTGTTTCTGTCAAACCAAAAATATACTGATAGCCTGAAACCATCACTTAGTAATGCCTACATTTAAATCCAGACCTGACATTCAGTGGCCTAGTTGTGATTGCAAAGTTCCTTTTAACAATAACTTTCTATGTTTCTATAACACTATAGTCAAGGTGAGATATAATGAAAATTTGATTTGGTAGCAGCAGGAATGAAGATGAGGTGAATGAAAGTGAAAGAGCAGAGTTGAGTTATCAGTAATTGGCAGATGTCAAATGTAAGAGCTGGAAAAAATAGAGGAGATTCTGAGGAGATTTTTTGTTTTGTTAATTCCTTATTGGACATGATTTTGGTTATGATGTATTACTTGACAGTGGAATGATTTTAATGTTTTGGGGAAAAACTTTAAATATGAAGTTAATTTATGTATCTTTATTCTCAGGAGGCACTATGCAGAAATACTATGGTCTGATAACATGTAGTTTGATACAATTTTTCTTTGGCTCATTTAGAGCAATTATAAAGATGTATTATTGTTAATAAATCATAAAAATTATTTGTAAAATTCAGGGCAAATGCATTTGAAATGGAAAATTCTTTAGTAAAATAATGTTTCCCAAAACTTACTTACCTCAAAAAGAAAGTAGATTACTTCCACCAAGAAACATAAAACATATTATAGAATTTCCTTCCCAAAAGTATCAGATCCAGAAATTTTCATAGACCAAACAGTTCCAAGGTTATCTAAATATGCCTAGAAAATAAAGAATACTTCTGTAGTTTTTCTTACAGTGTTCATAACTTTTACACCAAACCTGCAAAAATTGCTCAGTTCCCCTCATAAAGAAAAACAGAAACAAAAAACTCCAAAAAAACCCTATGTACAATCTCACTTATAAATATTAATTCAAAAATGTTCGATAAAATTTAGCAAGCAGACTCCGCCAACACATTTAAAGAATATGCCAGGGATAAGGGAGGCTTATTACAGCATTTAAAAGTGGTTCAGCATTAGGTAAGCTAGTGATATGCCATATAAATAAGTCTCAGGAGAATATGATAATCTATATTGATATTGGGAAGTCATATTGGCAAATTTCAATAGTCATAATTGATTTTCAAATATAAACACTATAAGAATAATATGGATATATTTTTAACACACACACACACACACACACACACACACACACACACACACATATATATTAATGCAACTCTAATGTAGCACCTAATGGAGAAACACTATCTTCGTTCACAGTCAAGTCAGGACCAAAAAAAGGTTGTCCATTATTTATTATTATTATTATTTCACATTTACTGGAAGAGTGGTGAGATGACTGAGGGAAAAGAAAAATCTAGAGATATAAGAATTGGTTGAGAAAAAAACATTTAATTTAAGATGAATATTATAAAGAAAAGCAATGGATAAACTTCCACCAAAAAAAATAAGTAAGATTCAGATTCAGAATTAATATACTAAGATCAAAAACTTTTATATATACAAACAATAACCCATTAGAAAATGTATTGGAAAGAAAAACCGTATTTATAAAAGCAGCAGAAGTGAAAATGTGTTGAAATAAATAAACCTGATATCAGTAAACTTAATCAAATGAAATAACATGGAATTAGTGAATGAATAGACAGATGAACAGTAAAAATTTAAAAAAAACAAACAGATGCAAATGCATACAGGAATTTAGTATATGTGGCATTCCAAAGAAGTATGGAAAAACAAATGATTTACACATGACATGGATATAACTGTAATATCCTCTGCAATAATGTCAGACCCATGTTTCACATCCCACACTAAGATAGAGGAGCACGTTTCACAGAAAAGGAAGTAATTTTGACCCTTAAACAGTTGAAAAAATGCTCAATGCAAATCAATACTCCACTGAGGTACCATTTTATCTATCAGACTGGCAGATTGTCGACGAGGCTGTAAGGAAACACTCCCATACAATGCTTATGTAACACTTAATTCCACTTCTGGGAAATTATTTTACACATATGAAGTGATGTGTCTGCTGGCTTATTAACTGTAGTATTGTTTGTAGTAGCAAAGTAATGTAAACAACCTCAATGTCCGTTAAGAGATACTAGCTAATTAACCAATAAAATAAATAGAATTTATACAATAGAATACTAGGAAACTTTTAAAAACTATTGAAAGGATCTTTGTATACTGCTGGGACAAAAAGCTCTGGAGTGGATCAGTGAAGTGAAAAAGTTGATATAAAACAGTATATGCTGTCATTTGTGCAAAAAATAGGGGCAATATAGATGTTTACTTGTGTATGTTTAAAATATTCATATATGCAATGCTTAACAAAAATTTGAAACAAGAGAAACAACAGTAATGGGAGACTTCTTACAATGTGTCTTTGTATATCTTATCTTTCAACTGTGTGAATATATTACATATTCCAAAACATATTTTTAAAATATTATCTTTTAAAAATGTGTGGTAAGTTTCACTTTGTATTACTTTACCATCTGATGTATGTACACAAATGCTTGCAACATGTATAGTCCTGATAACTAAGAGTAGAAGAGTTTTTAACATGACCTTTTAGTAATTATATAAATTAATTATTTTTAAGTTACATCTTAGAGATGGAGGAGCTTGAGGTTTTCTAGTTCTAATTCCCCTACTTTACAGACATAGAGGATTGATTAATACTCAACGAGTACATTTGTTCCTGTTTACAGTGGTACTTTTCTTTGCAGAAAGGCACTGCAGCCAGTTCAAGGAAAGGTTGATTCATAGTAAATACAGAAAATGAAACAGATTTAATGGAAACTGGGAAACATCAGGAGTAGAAACAAAGTTCTTCATTCCTTGGTGGCCCCAAATGCTTTTATATCTGATTTGTTCCTTCTTGTTCTGCTATCTCCCTCCCCTGCTTTCCTATATAGCTTTCCATGTGCTTATTGTACAGTCTCCAGAAAGAGTCCTTAACCCTGTTCATTGCAGAATTCACCCAAATTCCCCACTCCTGACTGCATATAGGACCTGTGTGGATTAGCAGGTAAGAGCTGGGTTAAGTTTTCATCCCATGCCAATTAGTTGTGTACAAAGGAAGGCTCATTTGTTGTGTTCCAGTACAACACAGGAGGTGGGCTAAGCAGTACCACATGTCTTTTACATCCCATTCAGTCATCAGCCAGGCAGTGATCCTCTTCACCTGAGACAGGGGAGCTAAGACTCTCTTTTCAAAGTGATGGGGAAAAGTGATGCATGGACTTCATGATAAGCATTTTATGTTAGAAGGCCCCCTGCTGGGATCTCTCTCTACGGGGGAATTGACCCCTTAAAGTCAAAGCAGGCAATAATGAATAAGATATTTAAGTTAACTTGCAGATATTAGAGCTAGAGAAACAGAGTCAAGTATAAGTCATACTTTTTTTTCCCTGCCATTGCTGAATTAGCCTCTGTGACTTTCCTATAAAAATGACCATTTTATTCACCCAGGAAAAATTCCCATGATGCATGGCTAATAAAGGATCAGGAGTTGCATGGCAGTTTTGCAAATGCAGGCTTTGTCCTAAACTTCTGCATGTCTACTGGGGCACCTCTCACACGGGTAAGGCCATGGTATGGTTATAAAACCTGTAAACCAGTACAGTTAGAACTCAGGTAATCTTCTAACAGAAAGTAAATATACAAAGAAAAATGTCTTTGCAAGAGACGGAAAACAATACTAAAAAATAATGAAATGTGACAATGGGACTTAGAAAATGTTCTTCCTGTTTTGGGATTTCTTCTTAAAAATAAAGAATTTGTACTCTCTAAATTCTGCAAATCACTATATTCTTTCATATATATTTAAATATTTTGATGAATCAGACTAGATAAAGATGTACCTTCTATGATGGTTGATCACCTTGAGTTGCTTTAGTTCTCTTTATTAACACCTTATTTGTGATGCTGTAAAACACAAGTTTCCACCCCTATGTTTAAGTAGAATAAGACCCAGCTTTCCCAGGACTGTTGACCTTACGAGTGTCATCAGAAATCACACTGGCTTGCACAGAAATGTGAAGCATTGTCTAGTGAGGCATATGTGTGTTTGAGGATCTAATTTGGTCATATTTTTTTTTAATGGATTTAAGCCTCCAGTGGGCTTCTTAAATTAACAATGAGATAATTGGAATCAATGTCATAGCTAAAAATCTTATTTCTTTGTTTACCTACCAATTATGTGAAATTAATACATACACATACACCACTGAAACTGAAGGACCCAGCTTCACAGTCTATTTGTAAAACTGCTCTCTTGTTTTTAATGAGACCATTGATTATTTGATATAGCACATCACTTTAATGATCATTAGAAAGGGAGAGTTTTTAAGCCTTCAGAAAATTCAGCTGTTTCTTATTTATAATTTTGAAAATGCACAGTAATTGCAATTTATTTTCCCAAAACTTACAGATAAGAAAAAAATGAGAGGAAGCCACCAGCTATACAATGTCTGAGCCATGGGGCAATAGATAACAAATGGTAATAGAATATTGCTTTTAATTCACACATTTATTTTATGGTAATGGCACTATCAATAAGGCATGAGGGATGAGCATTTATTAAATGCTTATATACCAATCATATATAATATCTTTTAAAATTACTGTAGCAATCCTGAGCATAGACAGTCTTATCCCAATGTTATACATGGGGAAACCAAGATTAAATTATTTTAAAACTTTATTTAAGTCACACAAGTAGTATATGGAGAGAGCTGGTTCATAGTAATCCAGTGTCCGTATTCTTTCTGCCTCATCCATTCCCTGCAGACGAGCTTGGCCTTACAACGCTGGCAGTTGCATAACATAATCCAAGAACTGTCCTCTGGAGGAAAATATGTGCTTAAAGCCTCAAAAGTATGTATTGAATCCATTATGATATCATCTCCCAATATGAAGGTTATCCCTTATACAGTATCAGGAGCTTTATACTTAGTTCTTGAATTTTTTTAGCTGCTTAGCCCATATCATCAATAGTAAAGATTTGGTAAGCATGTGGATGACCTTCTATTAGAAAGCAGCCTCTTTCAGGTGATTTAGTAATTGGCTACAGGTACCCACACATGAAAAAACATGCCTTCTTACTCTGTTAGGTATAGCTTCCAAGGGCATAATTCTCAGTGAAAGAAAAATGGGAGCATAACTTAAAGGGACATGGCAATGTGCACATGCCAGTGTTCCTCTCTTCCCCGAATCCTGATGTACCAACTGGAAGTTAGGACAGGGTGTGTGCATTTTGAAAAAGTTTTCCATGTGATTCTTATATGTAACTCTGCCTTCCAGACAAAAAAACACTCTTCCAGACTGTTAAGACTAAGGAGGAAAACAAGTATCCCTTTTCTTGGGAAGACTGTTAATATTTAGTGTTATGTGAGGTGCATGCGCTTAGAGTGAATACTGAGAGTTCATGAGGCAAGTTGAGAGATGATGCTGGGCACTAATACAGCATTTAGATACATTTCAAATACAGGGGACTTTCTTAGCAAAGCCCTTGCTTTCTCTGTTCTATACCCCAGGGCTCTCAGAAGAATTCTTATAGATTTTCATAAAATCCACCAGTCCTTCAGGTGTTTGAGTAGAATATGGAAAAGAGGTGTGTGCTGAAGCAGTGATAAAAACTAAAAGCACAGTAGACGTCACCTTTTTAACACATCTTTTGGCCATCACCTTTCATGGGTTCAGGTCCCAGCTACTCTTATTGCTTTCAAAATGATGCCTTTTTTCTCTCTCTTTTGATCTTCACTCTTTTGTCTTGAAACAAACAAAAATTCTCACCTGAACTTAGTTGAAGCCCTTTAACCCTTTGCTTTGTTTTCCTGTGCATTTTCCAACCTTGGGCCGCTGTGTGTTGTCTTAAGGGAAAAACGTTTCCTCTCCCCTCTTAGATTTGTGACTGGGGCCCCATGAGTTAAGCTGACAAAAGACAGATTAATGGGAGAAAAAGGGTTTTGTAACCACACAGGAGCCAACAAAAAAAGTAGCTCACTCAATAAATGGTTAAAGTTAAAAGCTTACCTACCTAACTTAGTAGGGGAAAAGGAGGAGGGGGAGACATCTGTGTGAAAAATAAACAGATTTCTTTAGAAAGAAATGGGTTTATAGGAGAAGAACCAGAGATAATGAACTTTGTTTATTATTTGTTTATGCAGGTGTGGGTGGTCTTGCTGACTTCTCTGTGGTCATAAAACTCCCTCCAGAGGGGATTTATAGTAGGTTCACTCCCCACCTTCTTCCTGGGTATAGAGGCCACCTTAAAAAAGGAATTTATGGCAGCTTTGCTCACCACAAGTTTCTGCTTCTCAATGTATATGGAAAGCTCTGAGATTTCTTTATCTGCTGAATCTCAAATGTCCTCATTTAAGAAGATACTTTGGGGTTCCACCAGGGTCTTCACATCACAGTGTGATGGTGGTACCAGGCATTGTGCAACATAGTAGACCTTTCATGCCTACATGTGAAATTTCTTCTTTCCATCCATACATGTGGAATTCTGTATAAGGGATAACCATCAAATCAGGAGATGATATCATGATAGAGTCAATACATATTTTTGAAGCTTTAAGCACATGTTTTTCTTTAGAGAATGGTTATTGGATTGTGCTATTCAATTGCCAGTATAGTAAGAACAACTGGGAGTATTTAATAACTTTGAGTAGGTGTGTAAAAGCATTTCACAGGACAGACAATGCCTTTACCAGGGATTCTCATGCCTGGTGTTAAGATAGTAAGAGAACAAAAATTTCACTTGTTATAGAAATTGAAGAATTCATACCTTTACTGGGGAGCCATTGAAGCTTTCAAGTAGAAAAATAACATTTGCAAAGCAATGCTTATTTGAGAGCAGAGGAAGAGTCGGCTTGCAAGAGTCAGAGCTCTGTTGTTGATGATAATAGTGATAAAATGGTAATTTATATGTGTCTTCATTGCCATGTCCTCTTCCAAATAAAAATAATTAATACAAGTAATCCTAAAGTAATATTGTCAGGTATGAAGAACTATAAATGAATTATTCCTAAATTGTCACACAGCTTTATTTGGTAGTTTTTTTTTTAATTAATGGTTTATTTATAGAGGACATGAAATCATAAAGATCAAGTGATTTACCCAAGGTCATACAATTATAAGTGGAAGAGCCAAGATTTACCTGGGTCTGCCTAGCTCTAATCCATGCCAGGAGTAAGGGATAGCAACCTGGAAGAGAATAGAGCCAGGAGAAAGGAAAGGCAAGCAGGAAGAAAGGATGAAAGGGATCATTATTATGGTTTAATTGATTTTTATTATTTATATTATATATGATTTATTTATGTTATTATTTTGATGACTGACTTGGTAATGACTTAATGCATGGAATAAGGAGATGGGAGTAAAGCCAAGAATGATGCAAAAAGGAGGCTGACCAAGTGGTTTTTTTTACAGAAATTGAGAGTCAGAGAAGAAGCCAGTTTATGGGAAAGTTGACAATTTCAGCTTTAGGCATGTTGAGTTCATGGGAACAGCAGTATCTTCCCTTTTAAGTGGTTTGACACATATTTTGAATACATGCTATTTGTACAAGACAGACACTGAGGATATTCAGATTTTAGTGCACACATTCCCTGCCTTTGAAGAATCCAGGCTAGTTTATGAAGAAGCATATCCATGTATTTAATAGCTAAAGAATAATTTCAGGGTAATTTGTAAGTAAATCTGTTCCCTGAGTAGGAACTAGGCTGATGGTTTTAAACTGTGCTTGCCAGTTACGTTGATCACACATAATACTGTGGGGGAGGACATTGGACCTTGGCCACTGCCAGCCCTCGGTGTGCAGACATGTCATCCTGACGGACGGAGCACTAATCAAGGAAGAGGCCTCAGGCTTGGGGAATTCCAGGCTCCTACAAAGGAGGAGAAGAGGTGTGGGCTCTAGGTGGGCACATAGATATCATCCTTGGAACTCTATATCCCGTGGAGTACAACCAAAGAATTGCCAGAGCAGTGTCTTCTGAGGTCCAGTGCCTTCTGAAGTCTGAAGCCAGGGGCACTGGTTGGCTCAGCCTGAAGAGAGTACCATCCCTGCATCTCTTCAGAGGCATCACTCTCCTCAACAGCATCTCTTCTGGTGCTTTGTGCCTCTTCACTTTTTTGAACATTTCATGTAAGTAAACAGAGCATGGACTGAACACATTCTTTCTCCCTAGTTATTTGCATTTTAAGCCCTTTATCTCTAGCTATAGATTGAAAGGCTTTGTCTCCAGTTAAAGGAATTTCAGGCAATTGCATCTAGATGGAGAAGATTAGATTTGGTCCTGAGGGGCTTCTTTTTGTCCCTAACAATCCTGCTACTGTCAGTCGTACTACACTCAGACACGAATAGGCTTTGTTCTGACACGATTCAGATTCAATAAGCCTTGTAGAAATGTATATGCCCTTTAGGCCACCAGTGTTCAATACTGTAAAATGCTCACCTACTACTTTTTTCAAATAGTGTTTCTTTGATTATCTTCCCATTTTATTCTTGGAACTTCGAAGACATCTGTTGGTATCTTTCATATCTTCTACCTGCTTGTTCATTTTTTTTTCCTTTGCCTTGTGGATGAATTCTTCAGTATCATCACCAGTTATCTCTTTGACATCTTCAGAAAAAGAATTATTTCACTTGATCAATTCCATTCTATTTCCATTATTTCATATCAGTTATTTTTTTTCAAATCTCTTGTTTCATATCTAATTTCCTTATTTTTGTGTCATAACTTAATGCTTTGCTTTAAGAAAAGCCAATTATAACTTTCCATTTTGAGCATTCTAGACTATTTTAGCACTTTTGTTAAAATTAAAAAATTAATTTAGTTTTTGTAAATTCATGGTTCACATATTGGCTTAATTGGTTTTCTTTCATAGCATTAGAATCCTTTATATGATTGAAGGATGTTTTTTCAGACTCATTTTAAATACGATTTAAAAAAAAACTGTGTTGCTTTTACTTGCCTCTCTCTCCTCATCTATCCTCTCCCTTCCTATTTAGGTTTTGTAGTTTCCTCACCTGTTCCTCTAGAATTCTAGTGTTGAATTGGGTCTTTGAAGGAGATCAAAATATGCCTCTTTGGCATAAGGATTATTTTGAGTGAAAGCAATTGAGAATCCCAGATGCAGCAAGAGTTCTTTATCTTCCTTTTTTTTCCTGCCTAAAATTTCCCTTTGTGAATTCCCTTCTTTCTCCCACCAGGAAAAGAAGAACAATTCTTATCACCAGGGAAGGGATTCAGCATTGGAGATGAGTTTGCATAAAAAGACCTTACTAAAATAACCCTTATCTTACTTTATTTCCCCCTTGTATTTACTAGTCACTTCCCCACAATTTACCCTTCATTTCTAAATCCCCTTTCTTTTGTGTTAAAAAAGTACATAAGCAGCAATGTCTACTTCCTTGAATTTCATTTTTCTGTGAACTCCCATGCATGTAAATGTTAATTAAAATTTTATGCCTTTTCTCCTGTTAATCTGTCTTCTGTCATTTTAATTTCTAGGCCCACAGATACAGGACCTAAGGGAATAGAGGAAAATATTTTCCTCCTCTTCATCTTAATAATGTGTTTGGGGTCTTCTTCCAACAGTAATCTGATATCTGACATGGCTGATGTCTCGGTTTGATTAATAGTGAAGAGACTGTTTCTATGTCCAATATCCTCTTTTAAGTTCACATTTTAAAACGTCATAGTTCTAGTCAAGAGGTTGGCAACAGTTTGGGCCTCTTTTCTTTTCCCTGGCAGCTTAGTCTTACCTCAGACCTTGGCTTTGAAGGGGATACCTAGTTCAAGTCCTCATCTCACTTTTGGACCCCTGTATCTTATAAGGGGTTTAATATAACTTGCTTTTTATATTTTAGTCTCATTTTATAGTTCAAGATGATCTTTACCTTATGTATGACACTAAGACTTCTATTGGTTTTTCTTTTTTTAAAATTTAAATTATTGTTGATATAGCCCATCTCTACCCAAAATTATTATAAACATGATTGACTTCACATGTTAGATTTACCTTTAGGATTCCTCAAATATTATTGTTAGCATTTTTGGAGGCTCTTAATCAAAATCATGTAATTAACAAGAAAACCAAAGAAGGCTGTGTGACCTGAGCAAATTTGGTAATGTTAAAAATGCATGCTCCACCATTTTGTGTTAGAATTACTTGTATTTTGAAACCTACAAAGAAGCCAGGGACGTTTTTCTTAGTAATGGCCTTGTTGTTTATACCCCTTGGCTTTAAAGACCAAACTAAGATTAACCAGCAGCTGCAAAAATGTTGACTGCTCTTAAACAATTTTGTACATTTCACCTTAAAAAAAATAGCCCATCCTCAAAGTTAGTCACTATATAGCTCTTACAAATGAAAGTAATAACACCTGTACAATTAAAAATTCTGGGACCCTCATTTTGACTCATGACAGTGAGCAACCATTTCAGTACAAAACACATCACCCAACATCTGTACCAGCTGCATTTGTGAAAGTCACAAGTATGATTGGGGCTTGAAAGCTTCCCATGAAAGTCAGACATCAGTGATGAGTAGCAATGGATATATATGACTAATATTGCAAGAAAAAAAATTTTTTTACATGCTGTGTGTCTTAAAATATTTTGTTAATCTCATCCATGACCATCTTTTGACCAAGTTTGGCAGTATGATCTGTATATCTGTAGTCATATGATTTATTATCTCTACGTGCATTTATCATTAAATAAACCTCACAGGAGACAGCAAGATTGTTTACTTAAGCAGTATAATACTGGGAATGGTAGATAGCTCTAGAACATAGGATTACATTGCCAGAATGGCACTATTTATTAAACTGTGATAACGCTAATGTTCCTCTTTGATGTATAGCATGTGCAACTTCAACTGAAGTTGTAGAGAGCCTTAAGGATGTTTCATTGAACATTTAGTATGGCAGCCAGCCAGAATACATTTAGCCTAAGCCCAGATGACGGGCTGGTAATGAGGTAGTGATTGATGACCACAGCTTCTTTATGAAAACCTGCTTGATATGCTGGGGGGGTAATGTACTGCCAGCTCTTTTCATTTCCCTCCCTGTTATATTAGTTATTTTCACTGTGGAAGAAGTTATGTGGGCTGTGCTTATGCACTCTTGGCTCTACTTTTAGGTTACAATTGAGCGGTGGTATGGAATTTTAGAAGTCCAACCCTGTGGCTGTATTTATGTATAATTCCAATCTCAATTTAGAAGGGGTCTTTAAAAATCATTTTTAAAAACTCTAAGTGTCTTACCCATAAAATGCTCTAATATTCTTATTTTGCATCTTTTTAATGTTATGGATTCTGACTCTTTTATCCCCCTACTATATTATAAATGTCTCTCCACAAATATCTCTCCCCATCCTCATAACTTCCAAGAACAGACATTTGTCCAAAATCACAAAATGTTTCAGGAAAATTCTATGTTAAGTTCTTATATTTTAGTGGTGTGGATGTGTATTCTTGTCCCTGATAAAACAGAAAAAATTATTAATTTGTATCTAGTTTTATACATGAAACTCCTTTTACTTAGTTTGGAAAAAAACCTTTCTAAGAAACACCTTTTTTTGGTCCATCTCTTTATTGCTTTATGAACTTGCTGTCTTACTCTTTGTCAACATAAATCATTTCTCAGATTGGTTTCCTATAAGCACTTACGACTGCCAAATGCCACTTGCTAGAATGGCCACTTTGGTTGCCTACTGACCTGGGACGAGGTGGAGCAAGGCCCCAAATCGACATTTCACCCTTAATAAATCTTGCTTGTTGAAATGCCAACAACAAATAGGGTTTGCTGAGATTGACAAGAGAATACAAACTATGCTCTGAGCTGGCTTGATTGTGGATGGCTGGGTTTTTAAGTTTACTGATCAGAAGAGAATATGGGTCCTTTTGTACCTTGCAGCCATTACTCTTTTGGGCTTGAAGTGATGATCAGAATGCCTCAAATGCCCGATCTTGGTCCCGTCCACGGGACAGCTCAGACAGTGACAGTCTGAAGCCACTGAGAAATCCTTGTGGGATCCCCATAACCCACATGGAGTGTAGCAGCAGCCAAATGGATTTGGTAAGCTGCTCTCAGAGTCATGTTACTTGCTTTTGTTGTTGTTTCAATTACCTCTATTTCTTCAATTATTTAAGTTATTTGAGAACCTAGAATGAAGCATATCCAGACAACAGAAGTATTAGTGTCCCGCTGAGGTTGAACTTATCTCTTGAAGCTTTTGACAATCTGTCTATTAACAGGCTTTGGAAAGGGCAGGAAATGGTATTACCACTGTAATTCTTCACTTTGCTCCCATCAAAAAACAGTAGCAAAATCAGTGTTGCACCAAAGTGGAACACGTGTGCCTTCCTATTATAGAACTTATCTTTTATTAATAAGTTGCTTACCACTATTACCACCAGACCGTACTTTCTTACTAGAGATAAGAAACTTGTTATTTACTGGGAAAAGTTTCTGGTAGCACAAACTTGACCTGAAATGAATTATTTACAAGTTTAGAAGAAAGACTTGCTAAGTCAATGCTACAGCTGAGAAATAAGCCAACACTTTTTCCAAAACAGCTTGAAGCTGACAAAACCCTAAGCTCTGAGGTCCTAGAGAAGCAGCAGTTCAAGGTCTTGTTAGCTCCAAGCAGCAGGAGAGACAATACTGGCAGAGTGCTCAGAAGGAGGCATGAGCTGCCCAAGAGGAGGATGGGAAGGGAGCTAGAAATAGAATGACCGAGAAGTCGTGGAGGAACAGAGTAACGTCAAACTAGACACATGAGAGATGGGGAGGCATAGAACATATTTGAAGGAATTTAGGAAGCAAACAAAAATAATAAAAGCAAATAGTTAAAAGCAGGGGAAATGGGAAATGAAATAAAACAAGCCATACAGATAACCACAGAACAAAAATTTTAAAAAGTTTAATATACAAATTGCATATATATTATATGTATATAGTGCTTTATAGCATATTATATGGCATTATTCAGTTCTCACAGCCTTGTGGAATAGATTTTATTATCCCTATTTTACAGGTGAGTAATAAAATTAAGAAGAGTTATATAAATCATAGTGTGGTCTAGATCCCAGTTTCTAAAACCATTCATAGAATTTGCTGAATATATTGACATAGGGCAAAGATTGGTAATATTTTAAATAAGTTTTTCTTTTAATGGGAGTGGGACATTATTTTAAATAGGATAATCAGAAATGGCCTCTCTGAGGAGAGTCATTTAAGTAATTAAATTGTGTGGTTATGTCATTTATGCTGGCTTTATGGCATTTGGTAAACTAGGGCTCTATCAAACTGAAATAAGGGGCCAGAATGAGATGACAGTGGAGAGGCAGGATGCACCTGTGAGCAGCCCTCAAACCATGAGTGATGCCCCTCAGCACCCCCGGTTGGCTGCCCTCTGGGGCAGGATAGCTCTGAGGCATTTTCTGCATTGGCTCCTAGAACCCTAGCAGCACCAAGCTCATTACTCGTAGTGTTAACTTGCTTGAAAGCACCCTTTGCTTGCTTTCTCCCCCTCCCTGTCACATTTTCCAACTGGCGTTTCCTGGATTCGTCTCCCAAGCAAACTACTTGCGACTGATTTCTTGTCCAGGCTCTGCTTGTGGGAGAACCCAAACTAAAGACAGTGAAAGCAATGTAAGTGGTAAGAAGCTATCGGATCCAGAATGTAATGTACAGGTGGGGCTGATGGCATTTATTGCTAGATTACTTATACTATGGGAGGAAAGCAGAAAATCAAATGAATCAGTTATTTGTACTTTTTAAAACAGATAATTATTAACTTAAAAGGAGCTAATAATATCTAACATAGTTTGACAGTCAGGTAACTTCTAATCCTGTTACACATGTTAAGTCAAATGAGTTATGCCTATACTGCCATCATTGTGATTCCCAGGGGAAAATTCATCTAAGGTTCTTTTGTTAGCATGAAGGGGCTGGGATTTGAACCTGTTTGTCTAGTTTTGAAGTATGAGCACATAAATGCCATGTTCTTTCACATAGAGAGTCCCTGGGCTATAAAGCAGCATAGTTATTAGTTATAGCATTAGTGTCACTAGGTCTGTTTGCATATAAGGACATGACAATCCTGAATTTTTCTTCCATGATTTTTTCCCTATATAAAGCACTTTGTAAATCTAAGTAGCACTTGGCTGTCATTTCTCAAATCATGGCCCTTCTCATCTCATAAGAATTATGAAGAGGTATTATTATTATCATTATTGTTATTATTGGCAAGATTTCTATGTGATACTGGATTTCCTATAATTAACTCTTATTTGATACAATCATTTGAGAATTTGCTCTGTGCTTGATTACAGGACCAAAAACAGCAGGCAAAACACATATGATGCCAAAGGCATTTTCTCTTATAACTAGCTGATTTTCAAATGACAATTTAACTGTTAATGTCTGAGAATATTTTCTCTTTGGCATACACAAAATGAGAATTACTGTGCACACAGGCTGATATCTAGGAACAAAATATGTACTACTCAAAGTTTTAGTTGTGTTAAAATCAGTACATGGGGAGGAGTAATGAGTAAATGTAATTCAGGGCTGAAGGGAGCTTCTGTCTCAGGCAAGTTCACTCAGGATTCAGTGGGACCAAAAAATGACAATGGAAGGTTAGGGGTAAAAAGGGGCTTATATCAAGCTTTATTCTCTTGGTGGTAGGTGAGCCCTAGCATCCTGCCCGTCTCTGCCGCAGGTGCTGCCTCTGCTCCAGGCTCTGTCTCCACTCTAGACTGTGTTCTTACTCACCTCCAGCCTCTGCTCTCCTCTTCCCTGAGCACTGCCCAGAGCTCTTTTTATAGCAATAGTGCAAACATGCACCTGTGCCTTAGGCTAAGTATTACATCATTGCAAGTACCCACTGAGTAGATTAGGATCAGGCAAGGATCCTGGCCACAGAACTTCCATTTTCCCTATACTCTACCCCTCCAGGATTCTCACGTCACAGTCTATGTACCCTCAATCTTCTGTGACGGTCCCTGTGTGAGAAGGCTGGAACATTGCAGCCAGATTCCATAATAGCAACAGAGGCTATAATAATACACAGATAACAACAAAAAATTATGATACAGATAACAATAGAAATTATGATAATGCCCAAGCTTGAGGAGATTGATTGCCATCAAGTGGTCATTCCAGCCATATTCAAACCAGTTTTACTCAAATGAGTCCATGACTTGTGCTTTCCATGGGAGGCCAGTAGCAGAACTAATAGGAAGCTCTGTGCACATCCAGCAAGATGTGTGCCCAATCCATGAAGATATTAGAGGAGATTAACCTTAAGGGTGATAAAACACATGTTTTAATGACACCAACTTAGGCAGATCTTGCCTATTAGGTAGTATGTGTACAAGAGATTGGTCCTACAATAGGACTATGGTAGGAAGGGGGTCCTGTCCAGGTTTAATATACCATAACTTTACCCCTTTCTCTATGGCATTTACTGAGGGGTTTATGTATAGTGCTACTGGAGGTACATGCACTGGCCATAAAGATAAAAAAAAGAAACTCCCTGGTAAGATGCTCTTACCTTCTGGCCATTTAGGGTACACTATCATGATCTGTGGGAGCCACTCTGCCATTACTCCAGGAATACATAGGAAGCCAGCCTCCAGGCCTTGTCCCCAGGGTGCTAGAAGGGCCAGCCATTGCTGGTCCATGTGTCAAAACATCCAAGTACATATTCATTGAATGGAGTCCCCAGGGTTTATTACAGTTACTGCTGGCAGCAATATGTTTTTTTGGTGGCCAAACCCTGGCTTCAACAATTCTTCCTTGGTTTGTACTACGTCAGTTAATCTGCTTCATCATTTCCTGGGGATATCAGCATGACATGGCGTCTGCTCCCTTCCAGAGTTGTGACCAGAATCCAATAGGTTGACAAGTTTGTTCAAGCCACTGCCAGAGACCCCAGTCATAGCCATCTTTGGTCCCATGAACGTCCATCTCACAGGGCCTTGATGGGTCTATTACAGCCAAGGCCTGCATGGCCTTCACTGCCCGCTTTGCAGTGGCAAAGGCAAATACACAGTTTATCCCAGTCCCACCTGACACTCATTCATACCAAGGGCTTCAGAATTTGTGTCAAGTGCAGGCTAAATATACTCCAGTAGCCTAAAAGAACCCAAAACCTCTTTCAATAATGTTGCATTTGTCTGTAAGAGAATTAGAAGTAAGCAGAACATCATATACAGTATTAGATGCCCTATTTCCCATAGGATTCAGGCCTGTTTCACTCTAATAGCCTTATGCCCATATCCATCTATAAAAGCAGGGGTCTTGGGAAACCACTCAGGGTTGCCATAAGTCAATGAGTCCTTCAGGGCCAAGACAGATTGCACATTCATTGAGAACCTATGAATTAATATTTCAACGTGTGGTCTCTGGTCCCCAGCCAGACCCCCAAGGTGGATGTCTTGACCCTTCCGTCAGTCAGTTGTCTTCCTGTGAGGGTCCAGGTGGAATTGTCTTGCTCTTCAGCAGGAAGTCTTGCAGACACACAGGCTGGACTTGGGGTTTTGCCTCCAGCTTCCAATTCCTTGTCCTCACCTCAGCCAATGGCCAAAACCGCTGCTCCGGCTTCAGTTGTTGCCACAGTTGCAGTAACCTCTTATTTGACTTCCTATCAAATTTTTCTTTGCTGCTGCTTTTATCAAATCAACCCACATCTGGGTCCTCGTGACCTTCACAGGACCCTTTAAACTCTTCCTCTCAGTCACAGACCACACTCCCTTCCATGACTCCAATCTCCTCTCTCTATATATCTTTTCATTAAGACAACTGCCAAGCTAATACAGAAGGAAGACATAGTAAGACTTGGTCCCCATCTGTACAAGTTAGGCAAATACCAACAATTGGTATCAATGTAATAGTATTTTAGAAGACCATTGTTCATGTTGGAAAATATGTACATCACATTTAGAAACTATAGATTGAAGTGGAAATATGAGAGAAAATATGAACCTGCTTTTACTTAGGCAGAGGTATCTGGAGGAATTTGTAAGTCTTTGCTTATTTCTTTTTCTGTTACTTAGAGTGACCAACTGTAGACATTGGAAGTATTAACTCCCAAATTAAATTGAGATTGAAGTAATCTTAAATGAAAGTACTTGAAGTAGCTGGATATTTGCATGATTTTTCCCATTACTTTAATAATTGTGTTCTCATTTAAGTTATGTTGGTATCATTGACATTTAAAAATAATTACAACTTTGACTAGAGTTTAAAATATTTTTCCCATTAATTTGTTTCAACAAACATTAATGGACCATTAACAAATACAAGGGACTCTGCCTTGGTACTGTGGGAACTATGAATTCATTCATTCAACAAATATTTATATACTTACTATATTTCAGGATCATGGATAGAAGATTGGTGTCTTCCCTCTATGTTTTCACATGATCTGTCCTCTGTGCATGTCTGTATCTTAATTTCATCCTCTTATAAGATGCCAGATATAATGGATTAGAGCCAACCCAATGATCTTAACCTAATTTTATCTTTATTATGTCTTTATAGACCTTAACTCCAAATACAGTCACATTCGGAGGTATTGGGGGTTAAGATTTCAACATATGAATTTTGGGTGAAGCAACTCAGCTCATAACAATTGCCATCCTATATATCATCTGAAATCAGTCTGTTATCATTTTATATCCTTTTTTCTTTTATTGCGTCTGCTACTAATCCAGATGCTTATAAACAACAGTATTTTCTTTTACAATTTATTATCAGAATTTCTTATTTCCTTTCATTCTTCCAACTAGAGTTGTCTTCTTTAATAGTTCTTTTGATTGTACTGTGTTCTTGACCAACACCCCCTCATCAAAATGCTTTTATTTCTTTATGAGGCCTTAGTAACAATTGAGTTCTGTATGGTTCCAAATTATTCCCAGTTATTCTGTAATGAATCATCTTCATTGTAGACTGGACGTTCTTTTCCATAATAGACCACCTTTAACGTCCTCCTGTAGTTGTGCCTGGCTGAAGTAGTGTATGCCAGGATTCCTCACTATAAAGTATCTCTCCCCTTACCCCGTGCTCCCTCTTTCATATTCTTTGGAAGGAAGACAGTATGATCAAGCATACTTAAGGACTGGGGAGTTACGCTCCACTTCCTTGAGGGTGGAATATCTACAGAAAACCTTTGGAATTATTCTTCATGAAATCTATTCTGCCTGTTTATTTATTTTCTCAATCACTTATTTATGTAAGTATGGTCTCATGCATTCTAATTTTATACTTTGGGCTATAATCTAATATTACTTTAGTTTGTTGCTCAAATTATTCCAGCTGTGTCCATTTAGGAGTTCTTTCAGTTTGCTCCTATGTCCCTTTGATGTATCTCCACCTGTGTGAGTGTGTGTGTGTGTGTGCACACACAGTATATTTGTATTTTACCACTTAATTTCTAACACAACAAGAGGCTCCAGGTATATCTTCTGTATTTCTTGTCCTTGTCCTCGAATCTGCCATTTCTCCAAGGAACCCAGATTTCTTTTGTTGGCTAATGCTATTAGGAACCAAGATTTGGGAGCTAAGTGTGGTCTTTGCTACTACAGTGTAGTTGCTTCTAGGTCCTCTCAGCTGACAGAGTAAGGAACTATGTATGTGTACACTCATCTGTGCATATACATATATCAATAAATATTTCTACATATATTTATCTGTATCTATATCAAACTAAACATGAGTACACCCTGTTGTGTCCAACTCTAATCCATTCCCACTTGGATTATTGTTGCATCTTCCCCTTATATTTTGGTAACCTTCACCTCCAACAGTTATGAATGTGACTCCTATCCTCCACCATTGATTTACTTAATTGTTCAATTCCAGTGTACATGTGTAGTGGTATTTTAATTAATGCATGCCCCCATCCTATCACATTATATTTAAAATAACATATAAATGTCATGTACTTATCATAGTTCTGTATTACTCAAAGGGGCTAGAAGAATGATAAATTTATAGTTGGAACTCAATGTTTAAGATATTGGTGGATTTCCAAAATAGTTACTATTTTTATTGTACTCAGTCAAACTCTAATATTTGGATTTTCAAAGGATGTTGCAGCTTTTTGTAAAGTTGCCATGGTCATCATAAATTTAGGTAGATTTACAATGTCGATGTACAAATATGCTAATTATTAAATTGTTGAGTTTTAACTAAGTATTATAGGTCTCTTAATAGGATAAAAACATCTAGTTATTCCATTTTCATGTAAAACTATAATAATACATTGACAAGTAGGAGGCCAATTTCTTATTAAAACGTGATAATCAAAATGGCACAAGAAAACTCTTATTAGAATGATTAGATGACAGAAGTATGAAGGAAGGCTAGGAAGATTTGGACCTCTACAGGTTAGGACAGTGAAAAGTGAAAGAACATATACTAGTGAAAGTCTTACAGTAGTAAATAATATAAAAGGTAAATATGGATTTCTAGTCCAATATGTGAAATTGTAAGCTATTTGAAGCTTAGTGAAATAAGTTTTGGCCAACCAAGTTTATCTAATTTTAAAGGGGCAATATGCAAATAGTTCCCAGTAATCCATGACATGTTGCTATTAAGAAATCTAAATATATTCAAAAAGGGTATGGAAATGCCGACATATAGCAGAACTTTAAGATTAGTGTCCTTGAGATAGTGATGTAGCCAAATCTCTGTCTCTATGGAGTCTGAGTTGATTCAGGTTAATAATTTCAAAGGTTTTTTTTTTCAGTTGTACTAAGGGATTTTTGCCAAACTGTAAAATTAAATGAAAAATGGCTAAGAGCTGTTCTCATAGCATTCAGATTTTTTTAATATAAATTCAATCATGATAATCACTGATGTTTGAATTTAACTTCCTCAAATCTATTTTTCAACATGAGAAAAAGTATCAAACAGTATAGGTACAAGTGTCACTCACTGGCAGTACTTAAAAAGTCCTAAAAATAATGTTGCCACATTTAAAATATCCACTTCAAAAAAAGTTACCTCCAGATATTCTAGAAACTAAGTGAAATTGGAGAGTTTGTTTTTGTGATAAACGTACAAAAGATACCAAGACTACAGAAGAGAACCAAAAACTTTCCAAAGGGATAAACAAAGCCTCTGGGTTGTTGATGCTTGTCAGCATTATTAAAAAAGAACCAGTGATTCTAACATTAACATTAGTTAGCAACTCTTCCATTGCTTAAAACACAGGTAGGGATTGACTATATGCAATGCATTTGAAAGAAAAGTAAACTATTCTTTCATGATCCTCACGTAACATTCTGAACAATTAAATACAAAAATATGCTTAATTCCAACTTCATGGAAAGTAATTAACTTGTTACCTTTACATATTATCGACTGCTAACGGCAAGTGAATCAAACAGAACGCTGTATTTTATCCTGTCAACCAGCATATCCATTTCAATCATAAACTGGTAGTTGTCATCTTGATATAAATAAGATACCTGAATATAATTTGGTATAAATTGTCTAAAGCAGGGATAATTTTTTTTGGCATCTCTAGCAGTTCTAAAAGAAATGAATTAAATATGTTATGACTACCTCCTTAATTTTAGACCAAACAATTGACTATATTTCTATAGAACATTAGGTTTTTGTAAATTACCAATCTGTGAAATAAAATAATATAACTTTGTCAAAGTATGTAATCTTTATAACTACCCAGTTCTGTGATATATTATCCTGTTACAGTCTGGAGCATATCACATACCAAATCTAAACAAAAATAAAATAATGAAAAATACAGAAGATAAATCTTAAAAATCTTTATAGAGATTACTTACTAGTATTGCAAAACGGAGACATAAAACTACATCCTGTGATATTCTCAGCGCATTATTAGTCCTTCTGTGTCACACCACCTTGTGATCTGATCTGGTTCACTGACAAAGCTAAGTACTGGTCTATGAGCAAGGAACCCTGGGCTCCAGGCTGAACTGGGCCCCTCATGGGTCACTGATGCTGCCATGGTTGAAAGCAGTGGTTCTGAAGCCTGACTATCTGGATTCAAACTATGTGTTTATTTCTGAAGCTTGTGACTATCTGAATTCAAATTCTGTGTGATCCAGAGCAGTGCCACTGATAGTATAGTCATAGACTGGGGCCATTTCCTAAACTGGTTGTTACTGTTCTGTTCTGAGATAAACCCACACACTGACAGTGAACGTATAGAAACCTTTACATCAGCATGACAGAGTTATTTCCTGTCTGATGAATCAAATAATAAAATATCAGGGCGTGCATTCATATGCTTGCTATTTTTTTTTCAGTTCATGTTTCTAGTAATTAATTTTTATATGGCTTTACAGAAATAATTTTTCAAAATGGATTGGAATGAAAGAAGACTGATCCTTCACCAAAAAGAGTTTGAGAAACACTGAGCTGGAACAGTACAAGGGCAATGCTTTAAGTTCCTCATCAATAAAATTGGATCAAAAGCAGGGCAGGGTAGTGACTATTTACAATTCTGGTAACAACATTCAAAAGGGGCTACTGTTTCAAAAATTCTTTCTTTATATATTTGGCCATTTGGTTTCTTCTGCAGTTATCAGTCCTACAATAGGCCTGATCAGCCATGACCCATGTTTCAGGGGGGCCAAGGGGCAAACTGAGAGAGTTTTTCAAGAGAAGGAAGCTTGATACTTTTTCCTTCTTTTCATAAAGTACATTCTTACTTCAAAGTGAGAACTAATGGTTTAATAGTGCCTCCCAAACCTTAATGTGCAAGTGAATCACCTGGACTTCTGCTTCTAGCTCTGACTCAGTGGGTCTGGGTGGGGGTCTGAGTCTCTGTGTATCTCACCAACTCCTGCATGATGCAGGTATTGCAGAGAAGTGAGTTTACTAGCTTTGTTTCTCAGGTAGGCAACCCACCCTCCAGTACCCAGCAGCAGACCCCCCGCTTAGACAGTCTCCCTGCAAATGCTCAGTAGTTCTCTCCAGGGCACAGGGCATGTTTTATCCTCAGCCTGGCCTTATCCTCAGTAATGGTATTTTTTCAGTAGTCATAGAGACCCACCAAAAGTCTAAGATCCAGTGAAACTAAAGGTCTAGACATTTCATTTTAAACCTAACTTCATTTAATTTTAAATCACTTTTTTAAATGTTAACTCACAAATATGACAGATTTGACTAGTTTGATACAGTCATCATATCTAAGTTGTCTATAAAAGTATATTTCCTTGAAGACATAATCTCATTGCCAATTAACTTTATTATAGTGTGGTTTGTTTTAGTGTTCTTGCATGTAATTTTCAAAAGTGAGTTCTGTGGACTCTAAGTCTTACGGTTCTGGTGAAGAAAGTGTGGGGTTGTAAATGTACATTATGTGTGTTTTTTTCTTCACACTCAAGCACCATCTTACTATGTAAAAATTGGCTCTTTGGATAATTTATGAAAGGAAGGAAGGAAGGAGGGAGGAGAGAGAGAGCGGGCAGGAAGAGAAAGAGAGAAAAAAAGGAAAGAAATATTATTTTCATAGCCTTAATTGTAGAACAACTCTCTGCTCTAATGAACAGGAATGTTAATGCAACAGTGGAATATTCATTCTTTGAGCTTTCTTTTTGTCCATAGCTTTAAAAATTGAAGTAAGAAATCATAAATACTATGTTTTGTATTGTACAATTTACTTGCCAGGATATATATATTTTTTCTTTTTTGTGTGAACCAGTTCTCTACTTACTGCGTCATCATAGTTATCTAAGCACTTAAGTAATTTGAGCTGATATGTGGAGACAGTTATTGATATTCTTGGATTTTTATGTTTCCATGCTTGGAAACCTGGGTTTTAGCACAGTATCCTATTGTTTGCATGAACAACTAAGAGAACAGTCATAGGTATCCAGCATCTCTGTATTCTTTCTCTGATCTCTGAGTGGTAATCCTATCTTGTCTCAGAAAGATGGTATTTTGAGTAAGACTTTCACCTTAGAATAATTTTTAATCTCATTATCCTCAGATTACATTTGGATTAATATATCTACATGGATAATTCATTTATATATGTAGGGAACCTTTCTTTTTATGATGCTGAGAAAAATTGAAAAATTAACAAATAACTGAATTTACCATTCTTTCATTGGACTACTATTTACTGAATACCTACAGTGTACTAGGCAGAGAGAATACAGAGAAGAAGATAGCAGGGATTTGTCCTTAAGGAATCCATAGACAAAAACATATGAAATTAATTAGAGTTTAGCATACAGACCATAAAATAGACTCAATCACTGGGTATAATAATAATAAGGAGGGGAACACAGAGTACAAACCTGATATCTCATTTGGGGTAGAGAGTGACATTGGTTTTAAATCTTCTCAGAGGAGTTATGATTTGCTTTTTAAATATAAGTTAAGAAATAACAAGGCAAAGGAGGAAAGGAGGACTATTCCATCAGATAGCATTAGTAATAGATGGAGTAATGAGAGGAAGTGCTGTGTTCACCTCCCATGATGAAATTCAAATCAGTCAAGCAGAAGAAAAGTATAATTATTAATGGAATGAAAGAGGTCAGTTAAGTCCAGTTGAAACAGAGCACAAGTAAGAAAGTGCCATATATTCCATGGTAAATTCAATACTGGGGAGTCCCTGACCAGTGATAGGGGGATTTTCCATTTCAGAAAATTTTCTCTGCTGTGGAATGATTTCAACAAAGGTATCCTAGAAACAGAAAGATCAGTTTGGGAGGTTATTTTTATCAGCCAGGATAGAAATGATAAGGGCCTGAACTATGGTAATGAGACTGAGAATGTTAATGTGAGAAGTTATTAAGTGAAAAGAATAGAATTTTGTGGAAAAGAATAGAAATGAGGTTGGTGAAGAGGAAGATCTGTACATGGACAATTCCTAGTTGTCTATTTATCTGATTAGCTGGATAATTGATACATTGCCATATATATATATATATATAATATATATATATTATATATATATATATATGTTTTTTTTTTTCCGTACCTGAAGGCAGTAATCAATTCAGCATTAGTCACCGTAGATTTTCAACACTAAGCATGGTGTCTGGCTCATAGTAGATATTCTATAAATACATTTTGAATGAATTATCTTCCTGTTCCCAAAAAAGGAATGTAGAACCAAGAGACCTTTTGGGGAAAAAAATGATGGATCAGGTTTTGGGCATGTTGAATTTGATGTGTTACTAGGTCAACCAGTGGGAAATGTTTGGTAAGTAGTTGGAACTATAGATACATGGATTTATGAATGTTTTAAAGGATATATTAGTCATCCTTTTTTTTATTCACTAGAGCAATGTTATCTAAGTTTCTAAATGTGTGCTAACTTGAATCATTGTAAGCAACATATTCAAATAGTATCATAGGGTTTAGTAGTCTAAGGTAGTTCTTTTAGGCATGAATGAAAAATTAGAAATGACTTGTTTTTTAAAAGCCTAGAATCTTTATTCATCCATTGATGGACATTTAGGTTGTTTTCGTATCTTGGCTGTTGTGAATAATGCTTCAATGACTGTGGAAGTGCGAATATAGCTTCGTGATACTGATTTCATTTCCTTTGGATATATAGTGAGAAATCGGATTGCTGAATCATAGATGGTAGTTGTGTTTTATATTTTTGAAGGAACTTCCATACTGTTTTCCATAGTTGCTGCACTAATTTACATTCACATTAACAGTGTGCAGTATTACTAAAGAAAATGTTATATGTATTATATCTAACAGAATATTATTCAGCCATAAAAAGGAAATTCTGCCATTTTTGACAACATGCATAAACCTGAAAGACATTATACAAAGTGAAATCAGCTAGCCACAGGAAGGCAGTCACTCTATGATCTCACTTATGCAGGTCTTCCTCAACTTATAATGGGATTATATATGATAAACCCATCATAAATTGAAACATCGTAAGTTAAAGATACATTAATAACAATGTACCAAGCCTTACAGCTTAGCCTAGCCTATTTAAAAAAATGCTCATAACACTTACATTTGCCTACAGTTGGGCAAAATCACCTAACAAAAAAGCCTATTTTATAATGAAATGTTGAATATCTTATGTACTTTTTGAATACTGTACTGAAAGGGAAAAACAAAATGGTTGTACAGGTGCACAGTGGTTGTAAGTGTATCAGTTGTTTACACTTTTGATTGTGTGGCTGACTTGGCATTATGAAAGAATATGGTATTGTGTATTGCTAGCTTGGGAAAAGGTAAAAATTCAAATCTTGAAGTACACTTTCTACTGAATGTATATTGCTTTCACACCATCATAACGTTGAAAACTCCTAAGTTGTACCATTATTACTCAGGACCATCCATGCATAGAATCTAAAAAAGTCAAACTCAGAACCAGAGAGTAGGGAGGTGATTACCTGGGGCTGAGGGGTGGGGAAAATGGGGAGATGTTGGTCAAAGGGTCCAAACTTTCAGTTATATGATAAATGAATACTGCATGTTGACTCTAGTTAGTAATAATGTATTCTATTCTTGAAATTTGCTAGGAGTGTAGGTAAGTGTTCTCTCTGTCACACACACACAAGGTAACTATGTAAAGTAATGGAACAGTTAAGTAACTTAACTGTGATAATCATTTCACAGAGTACTTGTATATTAAATCATTACATGGTATACCTTAAATATATACAATTTTTTATTTGACAATTATACCTCAGTAAAGCTGGGGAGAAATAAGTAAATCAAAGCCTGCTTTTAAGAAAATAAAAAAAAAATAGCGTGCAATCATAGAACAAATAAGGCACAAATAAGAGGCAGTTCTGAGTGTGGATAGAGCATGGATGTTTGAATTAGACCCCTAAGCTTTAGTTCTGCCATTAACTAGATTTTCAGTACTTAAAAATTAAAATTTTTTCTACTCCTGTATATTAGATAAACCTCCAGTCCTTCCCCCCTGTTGCAGGCAAAAACCCAGTCCTTTACCTCCCGTGTTTCTCCTGTGTGTCTTCACTACTCGCACAGAGCACTCCCAGTGTGGCTGGCCACCGAATATGTGGGAGATTTTTTCACACCAAGCAAGTCTCTGCTATACCAGCAAAGTGTGCTACAGTTTAACTCAATTCAGACACTGTCTACCTGGAGGTAGTGTCAGGTCCCACAGGTTAAGGGCCGAATCCCACAAGACTGCTCTCACTCTACTTCAGATGCCAATCTTAAGTAGTGGGTCCGCAGGTAACCCACAACTTCTATCTAATCTGGCTGTATATTCAAGAATCCCTCACCCCCTTTCTTGGGTTTGATTAATTTGTTAGGGCAGCTCACAACTCAGAGAACCACTTATTTATGTAAAGCAGTTTATTGAAAGATGTGCTAAAGGATACACATGGACAGCCAGAGGAAGAGACACATAGGGTGAGTTCAGGGAGGGTCCTGAGTGCAGGAGTTGGGGTGCATCACCCTTCCAGTATATGGATGTGTTTGCTAACACAGAAGCTCTTCGAACCCTGTACTTTGGAAATTTTATGGAGGCTTAATGCATCATTAGCTCCATTTCAACCATTTTTCCTTCTCACAAGAATGGGCAGTGGGGCTGAAAATTCCAAGATTCTAACCATGGCCTGATAATTCCTGTGACCAGCCCTCATCCAGCCCACTGAGCAGCACCTCATTAGAACAAAACACACTCCTTTCACCCAGGGAAGTACAATGGTCTCAGGAGCCCCGTGTCAAGAACCAGGGTCAAAGACCAAATACAGAACAAAAGATGGTCCTAGTGCAGTTATCACTCAGGAAGCTTCTGTATTTGATTTTGCTATCAAACTTATGGGGGGAAGCAACACTTTGTTGCAAATGTAATATGCTATAATGTCTGCTAAGGTGACTTGATCTACTGAGAACACAGAATGAAAGTATTTAGATTATCCAGCAGAAACATTGATGTTAGATTATTTTTCTAGCCTCAAACATGTATCCCTTGTGTTTCCTTAATACCTTACCCACACTTTTATAATTTTTTCTTTGTAAATAAGTTTTCCTGGGGTTATTCTAGCATGAAATCTATTTCTTGCAGGGTCCCATTTGATATATCTTGTTATAAAACTTAAAAATTTAAATCTATCTGAAAAATATGGCTCATTTTAAGACTTTATTTAGCTTTAAATCACTATATTCCATCACCATGAGTGGAAATATGTGGGTGCTGTATAAAATTTCCATTTATCAGTCATTTGAATACCAATTCTATGAGAGAGACTTGTGGGATTACAAGTAAGATCTAGCCCTCTCTGGCTCTTCACAAGCTAGATAATTAGAGACAAGGATGATGTAGTAATGGCAATTCACAGACAATTATAATGTTGTACATATATACAAAAGAATATACAAGACCATAGCTGCCACTTCTGTGGTACCTGTAGCTCCCAGCTCTGTGTGCCATTATCCTCTGTATGTTCAAGGAATCTAGTTTTGCTATCTTTTCTATACTTGACCTTTACTCATTATTGGTGTTTATTGACATATAATGATACCCATTGTTATTTATTTATCATATTTCTGTACCATGTCCTTTGTGTATAAAAATCTATAAATTAGAATTCATTCATTACATGTATTTATATTCATACACTATTTCTGATTGTCATATTAATTAGTAAATATGTATTAAAATGTGTAGATTTAGACACATATTGGCAGATGAGTCATTGGAAACAAGTGTTGTGGAAACTCACTAGCACACATCAGCATTCCCCCTCCTCCGTCTACTCGTCTCCCACCCACCTCCAACATCACTGACCTCTCCTCTCGGTGACTCACCCCTCACTTTGGCCTGCTACACAGTCAAAAACACTGGTCATACATACCTTCAGTGATTCAGTGAGAAGTGGTATGTAGTCCAGATTTCTTGACATAGCATCTAGATACTGACTTTTGTGATTGAAACTATCTAATAGTTGACGTAAAACAGATGACACTGTGTTAACAGAAAATTAATAGTGGTAAAGAATTTATTAAAGATTTTGCCGACATATGCTTTCTTAATTTTCAAGAGATGTGCTTGATTTCTATAAGCACACTGAACAAAGAGTTTAATCCCCTTGAATTAGCAAGGCATAAAATATTTTTCCTTAAAGAGGATTCTTATACTTAAACTCTATCAACTATTGACAACTGAATTATGCTTTGATTGTGTAAATAGACTTTACACTGAATCAATTATACGATTTAAACAAATTTAGGTAACTTTGCCTGGAAGAGAACAGTGCTTACATACAGGCTGCTTAATAAATATCTCTTGAAGGAAAGAGATATCAAGGAAAAGGGAGAGAGAAAGGGGAGGAACGGACAGAAGGAGGAAAAATGTCTAACAACTTGGCTTCATCCTTTTTATGCTAACATTTCACATTTTACAGTAGAAATCTGATTTACATTCACTAGATTATTCAATATCTACACTAATCACTAAGAAAATGTCAAAATCAGATATAAAACTCTTAATTGAAAAACATTCATATGGTGCTGTCTTGCCCTTGATTGTCTCAGTATTTCAGAGAAGTGTGCGCTCATAAAAAGGAAGCTTGAGGATAATTGCAACCTTGTTTAGCGCTGGGGGAGGGTGGAGGTGGTGGTGGAAGAAACAAGCCCTATTGCCTTGGCATAATTTGTCCTGGGGTTTTGGAAAACATTTTCCGTGTAATCACTTAAGCTAAATGTAAAGATATATTAAAGCCAAAATTAAAGAGATAATTTGCTGCTTAATAAATGATATGTGTTTGGTAACTACATGAAGGATGCTACCTTTCTTAATTTTGCAGACCATGAGCTTTTCAGTGAGGGGCATATTAACTGCAGAGATAATAATGTTTCTATATGTTAATAATTGTAAATGAAAAACACTTGAGCTATTTTCCAGCCACATGGGAGGAATCATTTACCTCTTTAAAGTCTTATTTTACCATTAACCCCTTCATTGAGTAGAGTGGAGAACCATATGTAAAGTATTAATTCTTTTTACATTCATGCTAATAGCAAGTATTTTAGACCCACTGATGTGAGAGGATTAAAAGCTACAACATTAGGCATGCACCAACATTTCTGAGATTAATCCTTGTTAGAACAACCTAGTGGGATCATGTAACTTGATTTTCTATTTATTGATCAGATGCTTCTTGTTTCTTTTATCTTGTTAGATGAAGCTCCCCAGAAACAATATCATGTTGCATTAATATACTGAATTATAAAAATGCAACACGGGATTAAGTTGCTCTATTTCACCCTTTTTACTTTCCGTACCACATACTATAAATGTAGGGTTTAAGGAGAGACCTGTGGAAATAGGATACACCCCAAATATTTGGCATTATGGCCTAAATAATAGATGTGCCATTCATGATTTATCTAGTCATAAGCTAATGCTTGAGAGTCATATTAACAATAAAGCTGTGAACATATTTACTTCAGCATGTTAGAAGGGGAATTAAGGAGTCACTGAAAAAAGATGCACTCTGAGATTTTGTTATATACTTTGAAAAGAGGAAAGAGATAATAGCTTTGTGTCCTTTAATTTCTCTGTTATTTCCATCCATACCCGTACCCCAACCTTCACCCTGTTCCTTCTTGCCATGAAAATATTTAGAAAATATTTGCTGGCCTTTAATCCTCATGTTCGTTAAAATTTAGTTAGATCTCAGGAGTGATGGTCAAATACTGACTAACCATTATAGTATCAGCACAGACCAATCAGGAGGTGCATCAACTATAAAGGACTGATGGTGAATGACTTGTCTGTTTGGCTAAAAGAGCCTGGCATGGTAGTTGGTTTATCCCTAATTTATCTGGCTGTCTTAAGCCACCTTCGATAATGGCAGTCTTAGTGATTCATTTCCTAAAAGGAGGTTAGAAGAGAATGGGAGATAAGAAATATAGGAAAGGAAAGAGGACACTCTCCCTAAAGCAACCATACCTGCTGATTCTCATGAGTGGTTTTTGAGCTATTAGAGGGGCCCAGGAAAGTCAATTCATTCTCTTATTTTTTGATAAAGCTATGCTATTTTTACTATTAAGAAGTAATTCTAAAACATGCAAACACAAACATATCATACAGAGATAGATACAGATCTTGCATACCTGTAGTTGTGAATATGTAACTGTACATATATAATATGTATTACACACACATACATGCAAGTTTGTCCTCATTAATGCATGAGTTGGCTCTCTCAAAGTCTACATATAAATTGGCATTTACAGTGGTGAATTTTTGGTAATTTTTTTTGTCACTATAATACTTCTAAGATACCTAAAAGAAATGTTTTTAGTTCTGTAAAAGCTTCGCTCATCCAGTCAGAAGGGCTGCTTTATTTTGCTCTGAATTCCAGTCTCTCTCTTCCTTTCCTGCCCCCTTGTCCATTTAAGCAAGGTCTGGACTCTGAATCTCGTGCTATTCCACTGGGCTTTCTATGCCTTTTACTAGAACACACTGCAATTAGATTCACCTTTCTACTTATCACTTGACTAGGCCTGATACTCACCAGTTTCTTTACTATTTAAGATGCTGGCACAATCTTAGCATCTTTTTCATTATACTTCTAAACTTAGTATGGCATTATCTATGGAAATAATGAATGGCTTGGTGATATTACCTTCATAGAACAGCTCATTAAAACTGATTAACTTTGAATGTACATGGAACAGGATTGGACTGGGTTAGCGTACCAGATAGGTTAAAATGTTTTTTATCTTTTCAATTCAACATATGTTTTAGCTATCAGATTAATATTCATTTTAAGAGGCAGAATGAATATACATTTCAATTACTGAAATTCACATAGAGAAAAAGGTTCCATTACTAATTCGCTTCTGTTAGCTGAGGCAGAGTCATTGTTCTTAAAATAAAAATGTCAAAATGATGACTACTTCTGTGTTTTCTTGTTTTCTCTTCAGAGACTTTTCAAACCAATCAAATTTACATGGGCTACATTAAATATTTAAAAATCAAATGATAAAATAAATCACCCTTGCCTGGCAAACAGCATCATACCCTGCTTTATTTGTTTTAGAATATCAGTTAACTACTATGGCCAAATTTGGGTTTTGAACTTTGAACCTGTTACACAATTAATAAACAGAGATAAGGCAGCTCCTATGAAAGGACTATATATACATTATATATATAATGTATATATATATATATATAATATATATGTATATATTTACATTTTCACTGGTCACTGATTTCTATATTGGAGGAAACAGGAAAAATGTACTTTTTGCCAGAAATTCATGTAAAACCTTAAGTTACCTGTTATATTCAATTTTTTTAATCTAATAATATTTTTGACATTATAGTAAAATACAAAAATATTAGTGAATAGCTTCATGAATTTTGACCTGTGTATACATTCATTTAACCATCACCTAGATCAACATATCAAACATTCTCACAAATTTTTCCCTCATCACTTATTTCAGCCATCCCCTAGACTACTCCAACACCTTCCATGGGAGTGACTCATCCGTTCTCTCTGCCTATTTCTATTTTGTTTGTCTGTTCATTTATTTTGTATTTTAGATTCCAGGTGTAAACAAAATCATATGCTATTTGTCTGTCTGACTTATTTCACTTAACATAACACACTCCAGTTCCATCCATGTTGTCACAAATGGCAAGATCTCCTTTGTTTTTATGGTTTAGTAATATTCCATTGCATATATTTTTTCACAGCTTTTTATCTACTCATCTACAGATGGGCACAGGTTGCTTCCATACCTTGGCTATCCTAAATAATGCTGCAATAAACACAGGAGTACATATTTCTTTTCAGATTAGTGATTTTCTTTTCTTTGGACAAATTCCCAGAAGTGGAATTGATAGATTTTATGGTTATTACTATTCTTAGTTTTCTGAGAAACCTTCATACTGCTTTCCGGAGTGGCTGCACCAATTTACAATCCTGCCAGCACTACATGAGGTTCCTTTGTTCCACATTCTCGCCGCCACTTGTTATGTCTTGTGTAATTAATATTAGCCACTGTGACTGGTATGAGGTGACATTTCACTGTGGTTTTATTTGCATTTCCCCAATGATTAGTGATATTAAGCATCTTTTCATGTGTATGTTGGCTATCTATATGTCTTCTTTGGAAGAACATCTATTCAGTTCCTCTGCCTGTAGGCTAGTAATACTTTAATTTTGCTTATAAATGTATGCTCTGAACTGATGACTGAATGATTCCTCTTACTTCTTATTTGACCTAAAACATAACATATATCTATCCATTCATCCATCCATTTGTCTATCCATTTCCTTATCCCTTTATTCAATAAACATTTATTGACCATCCCCTAGATGCAACTGATGTTATGATTGGCACTATATATAATTAATTTCATCTGATCCTCACAGCAGTCTTATAAGACAAGTATTTTATCTTAATTTTGCAAATAAGAAGGCTGATACCCAAAAGTTAAACAACTTGCCAACATTAGATTGTTAACAGTGTTTTGCTCATCTTTGTTTCCCAACACAGTCTTTGCAACACAGGAAGAACTTAATGAGTATTTATGATTGAATGAATGAATGAATGACCTAGGATACATTTTATTACAGCTAACACCTATTTAGTGCCCACTAAGTACCACAAACACTTCTGTGTTTGCCTATATTCTCTTATTTACTTCTTAGAAAACTCCCTAAAAGCTCAATGCTAGTAATAATCTTGTTTTATAGAAGTAGGACCTGTGGTAAGGGTGGTTAATTAGGGTGCTCAATATCATTCAGCTGAAAAATAACAGTCAGGAATTGAACATAGGCTCTGGGGTCCCTGCCCTGCACCACAGTACTGATTTTTGTTTTGTTTTGTCTCACATAGTATCTGATACATCATGAATGCTCAAAAACTGTTCACTACAATGATAATGGTGATGATGTGGAATGGACAATTTTGTCTGATATACTGAGAAGGCTGTTTTACAATAATTCTAAAGTTTTTAAATTATAGTTGCATGGATTGTCTCTGTAAACCCCTAGAGCACCTTCTATTTACCTTTAACAATAAAAGTTTTTATTTTTTTATCTTTATAAAATAATAAGAACACTTTTACATTTGTGTGTAATTACATTATCATATATGTGTATGTGCAAATATGTATCTATAGACATGGGCATAGTTATAGGTAGAGATGCACAACTAATACTTAAACTGATAATGTCTTCTCATTCTCACATCAAAGAAATTTGCATTTTAAGCTCCCAAATAGACCAATGTACCTGTATATATGCTTTGGAAACAACTAATCATGATTATAGCAAATCATGCATTCTTTAATTGCTTAAAAATAAATGTTCCACATGAACAAGTTTGATACAAAATTATAATCTTTATAAGGAAATATGAGATGGAAAAAATAATTCCACCTTAAATCATATAACAATAAAACAAACCTCTGTGGTGTCTATTTCTGTAGTCGAATGATCATACATCCACAAAGAGAGCTTTGTTTTTTAACCCATTGTGTACGCATTTTTCAGTATTCAGTTCTGTCAATGGAGGACCCTGGAAGTGGTGAGGGTAATGAGGAGGAATGATAGTTTAGATACATTCTTTCCTGGAATGCCAGTTGAATTAAATCTTTCATTCCCAGTGCAGACATACAAATCTATAATCTCCTTTCAGGCTGAATCCAGAATCAGGAGTCTGCATTCTTTTATTCTTGGTCAGAAGATTAAAATTGATCACAGGCCACACAAGGGAGTCGGCTTCAGTATCACAGCTCAATGTGGTTAACGAGGACAGCACTAGCCTTCTGTTCTCCTTAACGGTGCACTTACAAGTTACAAATATTATTGATTCTAGGGGGTCATCTGAGGCTGTGGGGAGGTTGTGTGACTTGACAATATTTTGCCATTTTTAAGACATAAGAGCTATGAGCCCTGAAAGCAGAAAAGGACAGGTATGGTTTAAATTTGACAAATGAAGATTTATACTTTTTTGAGCTGGCAAAGTCCTTCATGTAGAAATGATTAATGAAAATTTAATAGTTGATTTAACATAGGTCAAATGACTTGCAGTGAAAGAAGGAAAATAATGCTTTAATTATTACCCTTTCATTGAAATGAATTGATGATAGGTTTGTCATTGTAGATCTGTGCTTTAAACAAATGAACAGTGCTTAGAAGATCCTTTTACAAGACATCATTTACATTTAAGTAGACATGGTTTATCTAAAATCTTTTGAAAATGTAGCGTGGGTGAACAACTCCCTGCTAATCTTTAAAACATGTTTCTTTCTGTCTTGTGAATATAACTCCTGTATTAGCATTCAGAAAATTTAAGGCACCCCAGATAATCATATGCTAAATTTTCAAAGACTAGCTTAAGGTTCCTTCTTTTTTCCCCCTAATAATAAAGATTGCATGCTATCCTAAATATATATTTTTATGCAGTAGTAGAAGAGACCACTACCTTGAGCCTCAGTTTGCTTATCTTTAAATTGTCATAAAGATGTCTAACCAATAGAATTGTTGCTGGGCTCAAACATACAAGAAATATGTATTTTTATTTTTTTATGTTATTTATTTATTTTTATTAAAGTATCATTGATATACAATCTATGCTTAGGTTTCACATGAGAAACCTTGTGATTACTACATTTCCCTTATTATCAAGTCTCTGCCACATAATCCATTACAGTCACTGTCCATCAGCATAGTAAGATGCTATACAGTCACTACTTGTGTTCTCTGTGCTCTACTTCCTTCCCTGTGTCCCCCTATATTATGTGCGTTTATCATAATAACCCTTAATCCCCTTATCTCTTCCTTCCCACCCACCCTCCCCAGTCCCTTTCCCTTTGATAACCATTGGTCCACTCTAGGGTTCTGTAAGTCAGCTGCTGTTTTGTTCCTTCAGTTTTGCTTCATTGTTATGCTCCACAGATGAGTGAAATCATTTGGTATTTCTCTTTCTCAGCTTGGCTTATTTCACTGAGCATAATACCCTCTAGCTCCATCCATATTGTTGCAAATGGTAGGATTTGTTTTCTTCTTATGGCTGAATAATATTCCATTGTGTATATATACCAGATCTTTATCCATTCATCTACTGAAGGACACTTAGGTTGCTTCCATTTCTTGACTATTGTAAATAGTCCTGCGATAAACATAGGTGTGCATATGTCTTTTTGAATCTGTGATCTTGCTCTCTTAGGGTAAATTCCTAGGAGTGGAATAACTGGGTCAAATGGTATTTCCTTTTTTAGTTTCTTGAGGAACCTCCATACTGCTTTCCATAATGGTTGAACTAACTTACATTCCCACCAGCAGTGTAGGAGGGTTCCCCTTTCTCCACATCCTCACCAGCATTTGTCGTTGTTTGTCTTTTGGATGTTGGCCATCCTAACTGGTGTAAGGTGGTATCTCATTGTGCTTTTAATTTGCACTTCCCTAATGATTAGTGATGTGAAACATCTTTTCATGTGCCTGTTGGCCATCTGAATTTCTTTTTTTTTTCTTTTTTTCCTTTGGTATCATTAATGTGCAGTTACAGAGCAGCATTGTGGTTACTAGATTCCCCCCATTATCAAGTCCCTACCACATACCCCATTACAGTCACTGTCTATCAGCGCAGTAAAATGCTGTAGAGTCACTACTTATCTTATCTGTGATATACTGCCTTCCCCGTTCCCCCCACTACATTATGTGTGCTAATCATAATGCCCTTTATTCCCCTTATCACCTGAATTTCTTTACAAGAAATATTTTAAGTAATAAAACAGTCTACAAATGTAAACTCTTAAAATGTATATTATTACTGAGCTTATGTGAAGTCGAGCCTGTATTTAAGACAGTTGGTGTTGAAAAGATCTCTGAAGTGCGTTCTCTGTCTTTGTCTTTATGATACATAGAATACATTGGCAAGAAGCAAGTTAGGTCAAAAGAGTCAGTTGTGGCTGGAATTTAAAACTGATTGGGATAGATTAAATTGCTAATTTTGGCTTTATATGTGCCATGCTCTAAGAACTCAAACAGCTTAACACAAGAATATGACTTTTAATATGAAAATATTTGCAATGATAAGAATTGGCCCTAAAACCATTTATCAGAATAGAAGTCACTTGCTCAGAAACTGAAAAAAAAGGGTAAGAAATCATTGCCTGCTCAGTTCATTAAACCAAAGATTTATTCTTTTGGCATATAAGTCATTATTATTTTACACTGACTTTAAAAAGTATGAGATTTGTATTGATACTGTCAAGATATATATTCTATTTACTATGCTTAGAGTGATTCAAGTGCTTCTGAGTATAATTTAATTTTGAATGTATATACATTGTATAGATCATAGAGAATTTAAGAAATTTAAATAATTTCCAAAAAGCAATCCAGAATATCAGTTGGATCCCCTGGACTCAGCCACCATCCACTGTTACTAGTTTCTCTACTTAGTAGTAGGAAAACAGAAGAGCAGACCATTTACCTGTGTAATGGGCTTCACTTATAATGAAAATTATTTTAATTCTTATTAATTAAATCTCTCATGCTTGTGCAATGCTTCATGATTAAAGGGTCTTTAAAACAGCTCAGGAGAGGGGATGCTAAAACTTCATTTCAAAGAAGAGGGAAAACTAAGTTCCAGGGAGATGGGCTAATTTGCTGCATTTCACACAGCTGGAGGGTGAGGGAACTGACCGCAACCCTACGTGTTGCTGACCTTGGTCCTGTACCTCACCATCTGCCAGTCTGTTTGGTTTTGCTTTCAGAGGTCAGAAAATTTGTTGCAGGATGAACCACACCTGAATGTGCCCTTCTGTAGGATTTCCAAACCCAGTAGAGGTAGAGCAATACCTCCCTAATTCAAACTGCAGTTTTCAGAGAAGACTTTCCAAAGGATGTTCTTGTCAATATTATGTAAACTAACTTATAACCATTTTTTATTATCCACTCACAACTTACTTAATGTGGAGTTGTCATTATTGACTAATTCTTTCTTAAGAAAGTACTCTATTGTGAATATTTCTCCATTACTATTGATACGTTAGAAGATATCTGATATGTTCCTCCTCTGCAAGATTTTTCTTTCCATACTTCGGCTGGTGTCACCATGCAGTGTGGGTATATGCAAGTATGTGGTTTATCCCATTTCCTCTTCTGTTTTCCTTGATTTAATTAAATTAATTTTCATAGTTACAATGCATGTATTTGTATTTTGTAATTTTTTTCTGATTTACATTCTTCCTTAATATTTCCTTTTTTGTATTATTTCTAAAATTAATTGTAGGTCATTGCCCTTGCACTATACTTACAATTCAAGAAGGATGAGCCCTAAAATCAAAAGTACTCTATGAAACACCTGTTTCTTTGTGCTTTACAGTATAAATTTGTATATACTAGATACTTTTTCTTAGGTTTTATGTCCTTTTTTATTCTGTACACAAGAAAGTTTGAACTCATACCTCTCTCCTCCAGGCTTCCAACCTATCACTTTCTCCTGCATCTCCTACCTGACCTTTCTCTTTGGGCTCCTCTTCCTCTTTCCCTCCTTTAAATGCCAGTGTATTATCTAGGACCCTGCCCTCAGCCTTCTTCACTGCTCATTGTATATACTCTGTCTGAGATTAGCTCATTAGTATCAATGGCTTCTGGTGCCATCTCTTTGCTGACACTTTCAAGTCTATTTGTTCAGGTCAAATTTCTCTCATGAGCTTCAGACTTGAATTTCCTCCTGTTTATTAGCTGTAGAAAAACTCTTTTGGATGTCCTACACTCCATTCCCTATGTCCAAATAGAACAACAATATTCCCCTGCTCCACTCTCCTAGACTAGGATCTGCCCCTGCTGCACTATCCTGGACAGCGGTCAAGCACACCAAAACAGAAGGCGGACACTCGGCTTTGACCTTGCCTTTCCCTCTACTCCTTACATCCATTAGGTACCAAATGCTATGAAATTAATTCCTAAATTATGTCTTTATTCTCCTGTGTCCCACTGTCAGTATCTATGGCTCTGGTGCCATCTCTTTGCTTACTATAAGCCCTTTTTTTTCCCCACTAATGTTGCTGTAATAGGAGAAGAGATTGAAAACATACCTCTAGGGAAGCCAGAGGCACAGTTTCAAATGCCATACACAGAATTTCTTGAATTATTAAAATTTCATTCAAAATTTCATTTCTCCCTATTTCCATATTTGTCTTAATATAAGCATGATAACTTAAATTGCTTATGTTTGAGTGAAATTGTTGCCTCAAAAGGGTAAACTGTGTTTGTTTAGCTGAAGCTGTGGACACTTCCTGAAATGCTGTGTTAGTGCAGGTTACCACTAATCCAGGCTGAGAAGTACAAGGTTTTCTTACCTGGATTTATGCGGCATCCCCTTAGACCTGGGCAAGGTGTGGTAAACCAGGGAGAAGCTCTACAGAGCCTGGAGATCTAAGTCCTCTCCATGTCTCATGTCTCCATATCACATGGCATTTGTTTAGCAAACATTTGCTCTTCCCACCTTCCCATAAATTGTCCTCTTCTCCTTTGATGTCTCAGACCCGGTACCCCTTTCTCCTTAGACAATCTGCATCCTTCATTCACCCTGCCTGCAAGTCAAATTCTATAGACTGCTCCTCAGTCATCCTCGTTAATATACAAAACTGATTAGTTCATTTTCCTTTAGTGTCTCCTTAGTAAAATACACACTCCTTGGTGTGACTTACATGGCCATTTGTGGTGTGGTGCCTGCCCAGCTGTCAAACTTTGAAGTTTTCTATTCCCTGTCCCCTTCTATTCTATCTAAACCTCTGATCGTCCCTTAGTCCCAGTCAGAAAGACTTCTTACCCCTTCATGCCTTCGTATATGCTGCTCATTCTTCCCCACTTTCTACCACTGGGAACATTCTTCTTTTCACTCACCTTGAGTATCACTGTCAATGCTATGAATTGAAACTTAGATTTCATCCTGTTTATCAGCTGTAGGACATTCAGCTGGCCGAGGCGAAGTGTGCTTTGTATGTGCTCCTGTGCACTTACCTGTACATCCCTCTGTCACTGCCCTGTCTTGCTTTATTCTAAGTTTCTGATTACATGTCTTCCACCTATACTTGAAGCTATTTATCTATGTATCCCTAGGACCTAATATGTTAGCTAGCACATAGTAGGCACTCAATAAATATTAATATTTTAATTTCCAACTGATCTTAATCAGAATTAAAACATCACAACTGGTGTCTAAGTCTCATCTAAAGTTGACCATTGAAGACTTTTTGTTTGGCTTTTTTGTAGAACTGAAACATCAGAACTAAATATGTAATGGATATACGTTGGATCTGCCAAGTTTTGTATAGTTAACTACCAATATTTAAGGAAATATCAATTGGCATTACATTTTAAAAATTATCTGTAGGTTTTATTGTTGTTATGGTTGTTATAGTATTTTACATTAAAGTTGTGTTAGATATCAAGGAAGGTACAAATATAAAATAATAAGATTTTAGAAGTATAAAATACATAAAAGCCAACTTACTTATTAGCATTTGCCATATGCCAGTCACTGTGCTTAGCAATTATCATATTATTGAGATCTTATCTCAACTAATCTCCCTGCAAGGCAAGTTTTATGTATAAGGAAACTGAGACTTAAAATTTAAATAACTATGATTATGCAAGGTTACATAGCTAACATACATAGCAGAGCAGTGATTATGGCATAGTGATCTCTGATGTCAAAACTGGTACTTTCTCTTATACCAGGCCTAATATACTGACAAATTCTTATATAAATTGGTATTCATTCATGGTATGGTGATTGTCAGGGGTGGATAATTACATCATATTGTGGCATTTACGAACACACTTTGGGTACTTAGAATGGCATTTTGATAAATGGTACAGTATAATTTATTTCATCTTGGTGAATGTGATTCTTTTACCATTTTTGAATCACAGGCTCCTTAAAGAATGTCATGAAGGGTACTGGTCCTCTGCATACATCTACAATAAAATGCATACTGAAGGGTTTAGAATGAGCTGTCCCAAGATGCTGCACTTTGACATGTGGATTACTTTGAGCTGAACTCAATCATTGCCTAAAAGATTCAGGAAGAACCTTTACTTCCCATTAACTGCCTCAAAGAATTTAGATAAAGGGCCTGCTCCTAGAAGAGGATTATACCAGATAATCACTACAAAGAACCTGGGCAAGGTGTGGTAAACCAGGGAGAAGCTCTTCAGAGCCTGGAGATCTAAGTCCTCTCCATGTCTCATGTCTCCATATCACATGGCATTTGTTTAGCAAACATTTGCTCTTCCCACCTTCCCATAAATTGTCCTCTTCTTTGATGTCTCAGACCCGGTACCCCTTTCTTCTCAGTTTGGGATGGCATATAAACCTCCATTGTCTAACTGCCTGAGGGTTTCATATTCTTATGGAGTTCCCATATGTACATAATTAAGTTTGTTTTTCTCCCGCAAATCTGTGTTTTTGTTGATTGAACTAACAGACTAGCCAAAAGAACCTAGAAGGGAGAGGGGAAATTCTTCCTCCACTGCAGTACATATACAAAGATAAAGTTATCTGATAGTTTTAGTATCCTAAGAAACTCAAGCAAAGTTCAGATCTTCTTTTTCTAGGTAATCTACCTATGTTATGAGTGAACAAACTGGGGTTTAAGGTCAACCACATGTTTCTGAAATTGGCGATGTCTATCCATCAGAAATGTCTTTGGAAAGCAGTTATTTTATGGGATTTTCTGAATTCCTGGAAAATTATTCTAATTTCAAGACTTACATAGCAACATGTAATACTAAACACATCACAAGTATATTTAAGCATGAAAATAACTTAATCTTTTTCTTATACACATTTCTTGAAAAAAAATATCGAGATGAGTATTTTCTTGTAAAATTTGTGAAATTGCCATAGTGAATTAGAGTAAAATAAGTAAATTTGCACAGAAATGTATCTTTTATGAATGAAAGGGAAATGCATAATTAAAGTGACACTGAGTTGTGAATATCACTGCAAGATAAAAGAATTATATGGCAGCAAACCCAATTATCTATGATTGAGAATTGTAATTTCTATTGTTAAAACAATATAGAGCTGTATTATGCTTACTTATCCACATAACAGTTCTATAAAGAAATACATTTTTGTAACTCTTCTCATTTTAAAGATGAAGAAGCTGAGGTTTAAAGTTTAATGACTTGGGCATAAACTTATAGCAAACAGCTAATAATTAGCAGGAGTCCATTAGCTATCCTGTGATTCTAAACCAAGCCGCTCTTCATTGTTTCATAGACTGGTCTGGGGAGAATCACAGAGGTGCAGAACACAAGTTCCTGTGGCGGAGAGTCACCACGAACATTTGGTGTGGGGTTTTATTGTAAAGCCTACCACTTGCTTCCTCAGGCTAACATTGTTTTACTTTGCAGAGCTCTGAAGGCCAGAGCATACTTCGGTAATTCAGAATGATTTTTAGCTTTCATTTCAGTTTTAATCCGTGACCCTAACTCTTGCATTATGTTCCACCTCATTTTATTCCAGACCCACAGCAAAGGTTAGTTTGGCTTTAAAGGGAATAGTTGAACTCCATTGTCTAAATGCATATTATTTTTTTTGAATTATTTCATAAAGTTTTAATACACAGAATGCTTTAGTCCAATCGCTGTAAAATTCACTAGAACAATTACAAATAAAAAGGTTACCAATGCCTGTATTTAAAAATTTATTTGAATGAAAAGCATAGATGTACAATTAAAAAAAAATCTTTGAGAAAGTAACTAATACAATGAATGTGTGGTACCTTTACTGGTGATTAACACATTAGTAATACTTTTGAGATTACATTTTTAAAGGGGTCTTCTCCTTTCTACAGAATGTGTATTTATGGTGGCAGCTTTAATGCTGTTTCCTGCTGTGCCGTTCAATAGAGTATGTTTTTAGGTGGTTGGTTGAGGGTTTTTTTCGTTATGTATGTTGATGGAGATAAGTGTTTTAATTACTTTTTTAATGTCTGTGCTTTTGTATTTTTCTCCTCTCTTCCCTTTTATTTCCTGCTGTTGAGATTACTGCCTCATCTCCACAGCAGGTGGCAGTTGCAAATTTGTTTTCTTTGTAAGCCTGGTAGATTTATTTTGTAATATAACTGTTCCTTTTTAGTATTTTATTATTAATGATTTCTTTACTTTGGAATATAGTATACTTACATAGTCCTAAATAGTAATTTCCTAACATCATCTAAGAATTCCAATCATTAAGAAAAAAATCTTTGCCTGAGGCATATTGTTTGAGTTTTTTTGCTTACCCTTACTTCCTGATGTGAGGATTAAATTTTAAGGAAATTATTTTATAGCAAAAGCCAAATGAAAATGAGAAACAGAGAAAAGAGAAAGGAGAGAAATGGGGAGTAGAGAAAAGGCCCAAGAGGTAAAGCATGCTTTCATAATAATACCAAAAATCAAAGGGATAGGTAGCATTTTATGTCAGAAATTGGAAATTACATCAATATATTATTTTTCTAGAGGAGGGATTTTAATGAGATCTTATGTTTATATTAAAATTAAATTTTAATTATTAAAATTGCTTCTGCTAATTATAAGAAAATTAGAATATTACAAAGGTAGAAAAATACTTCATCTTTTTCAATCCAATATTTTGTTGTTTTAGTGGTTTCATATCTTCCTTTATACAAAAAGAACAATAGATAAGATGGATCCTGAGTGTTGAAATCATTTGTCAGGGAAGTAAAATATATTCAAGGATATTTTGTGTATCTTTGAATTCTTGGACATTATTTTAGTAATTAAAGTGAAGTGTCTCTATATATATCCTGTTTAAATTATAAAGGGAATAAAATATATGAGACCAAATATGCATAGTGAACCATATTCTCATTTTGTTATATCAAATTTCTGGATTATTTATTATTTATTATGGATTAAAAAAATCTCTAGAAGATTTTTTACTACCTAGAATTAGTTGATTTCATATATGTTGCACTTGTGAATACATTGTTTGCGTAAGATGTTTATATTGTTTCTCACCTGTACATACTCTAATTTGGAGCCTGGCATTAAGTTCTAATATTAAGTTGTATGAACTGATCTCATTGGGGTGATAGAATTTGTGCACATTTTCTACATGATGACATAACAGCAAACTGAAATGCCTTTGTAACTTAAGTTTGTAGGAATTACCATTTTTGATGCTTTGAAAATTTTACTCTTTTGTAAGTTAAATACAAACGAAGACAGTTCAGAATCTGTCAGATTTTCAAAATTGTATGAGTGCTCAGTACTCCTCTTGCTTCTGGACTTAATTATTATATGTTTCTGTACAGAAAAATGTAATGGGAAAAAGATACAATTTGACATGGTGTCCCCATAACATTTTTTAGAAGTGTTCATCTTGTTATACTCTCACCAGTTGTGTGATACACACAATTCATGTGTATGGTCACATTGATAAAGAAACTAGATCTCAGTTATACGAAACAAATGTTTAATGGTTAATTGAAAAATCAATGAAATTAGTACTATTGTGATGCATGGTGATCTGATTTCATATGTGTTTTATTGAATCACTCCTTTCTGAATTCAGTCTGAGCAGTCAGAACTGAATGTATTTACAGTGGGGCATCAGGGAAAAGACAGGGAGTTGTATTGAAAAAAGAATCACAATAGGGCATCATTGATCTGTTCTCTTTCTAATCAATATATAGATCCTGGAATGATAACCCATATGGCACTATTGTCCCTTGGAAATAAGATATATGTCCTTGGAGTCATGTAAGTGATCTTTAAGTGACAGATGAAAAACTTCATAATCCATGATGAAATTGTGGAGTGCTTAGGTCCTTGAAAGGAATATTTTGCTTCCATATTGTAATCCCGACTGTTCGGGATAGCTATAGGGATAGTTTACCTTTTCTAGTAAGTACATCACATATATCTATAGGTACATATATTTATGATTTTATTCCTACATTTACATATCTTATATGTGGCCATTTTAAAGACTTCTTCTGCTTAAATTGCAATATATTATGTTTTTGGTTTTTATATTTTACCCAATACAGTAAGGACTTATATTTGAATTTTGCTTTAGACTTACGAGAGTACATTTATATGCACTTTTCTACCTCATTTTCAGAACAACCCTGTACGTCAAAAGTGTTACCTTCATTCTAAAGTCAAGGAATTTGAGAGCCTTAATATTCAGTAGTTTTACCCAAGTACAGCTAGAATGGGGGAATATTGAGACTGCAACCCAATTCTCCAGACTCCTAGGTCAGTGCTCTGTGAGGCACAATGTTACTCTAACATTCCAATTTGAATGATGCATTAACCAGTAGAGGGCCTTATTCTTGCTACTTTTCTGGTCTGGAAGCTCATGTGGTTTGAGTTCATTATAGTCTGTAGAATTAATGAGGTTAGAATACCCTTGTCTGGCCATAGCCTTTCATTATGGCCACAGATGCTAAGGTCATGTACTCTGATACCAATCCGTACAACACTGACCACTTAATGTTTAATAATATTAATTGTGTATATCACAGGTTGGATGAAATCAAATTTATGTTTATCCAAATATATCATTTCGTTATATCAAACAAAGGTTCTTAGGGAGAGAATGTAAATAAAAGCAAACATTTCACACTTTTGCAAAGAGCTTTACATTTATTGTTTTCATTTTGTTCTCCTAACAATTCTAAGATGACACTGCTACTGCTCAAAAAGAATAAATTGGCTTGCCCAAGGTTATAATAGCTGGTAGGTGCTAGAACTAGAACTTTAACACAGAAAGTCTGACTTCAGAAGTTTTACTTTTATTCAATATATTCTGTTTGCAAATAATGATAGAAATAAGTGAGATAGCATTAAAAAGATTTAACAAACAAAAATAACTAAAAACAGTGTTTACATGGGGACATGTCTTTTACAAAGACACAGGTGGATAGCTGTTGTGAATTGCCTGGTGTCCCTTAGTGATGAGAGTGTTTAATGAATCCACATTTAATCTGCACATTTTAATGTTCTTCCTCACTCAGCATCATTCCCCAACCCATGCTTAGGAGATGAGGACTGAGATCACATAGCATGCTTTCTTCTTTGAGAAAAAGGTGAGACCTCAGATATAAAAGTACTTGGACAAGTGAAAAACTTAGGACATTTGCCTTCAGGTACATTTTGCTGTTCTTAATAAACCTGAGAGTAGTGACATAATCAGGGGGATGTTATCTGTCTGCTCAAATCTTCCTATTGAAAAAGCACTTAAGTGAAATAACAAGAATTGATGTACCTGTGGAGAGAGTTGTTTACTAGAACATTGCCCATTTCTGTAAGCCACAGTTTTTTTTGCCAGGAACCTAAGGAAGTCTCTTGGTGTTCTGTGCTGTCTTCTCTACTTCTGTGGGATTTTTCGAGGCTGTCTTCAATGGCAGGTCTATCTGATCACCATCTTCCCCACACTGACTTAGCTATCATTCAAGAGGATGCCTTCAAGAATGAGAGGCATCACACAAACACTTGCTCAATTAAATTACCACCGGATAAGTGACCCAGTGAAGTATCACAGGCAGACATTATAAAATCTGAGGAATTCTAATACACGTCCTACTATAGCTAGGAAGACTCAGCCTTCATATCTTATGTTTCCTCTATTACCTACTAGATGATAACATGAAACAGAATATTTAATATCCTATTAATGTTAATTGAAGTTGTGCAGAACTTAATATGAGCACAAAGAATTTACTGTCTACACTGATGTTATTTATTCGGTAGTTGTTCCAGAGGGAGGTGCTTTGGAAACAAAGCAGAGATTCATATTTCAAAGAAGATCAAATATTGAAAAATAACCAGCAGATACCCAAGGGGAATACACTTATGAAGGAAAACATTTCAGAGAGGAATTGTACTACAGAAAATAATCACAAAACAAAGATGCAGCCTAGCGAAGCAGCCAGTCTTTTTTCTACCACTAGATTGGAACCTGGCCACAGACAAACCTATGTTGTATGCATATCTGTAGTCTCACAGTGAAACTGAACACAAATATGTGAATGATTAATTTAGATATCACTTGTTATGTAGCATCATATTAAAACAGGGCTTAATTATAACCTTCTATGTGAAAAAGTTGGCATTTTGAAACTGAAGCATAGTCTTTATAGCCAGACTGTCCAGGTTAAAAAGCAGCACTGCTACTTAACTTGTTCTGTGATCTACAGCAGAGTTACTTATGTGCCTCCATTTCCCCATATCCAAAAGGAAGAAAATAGTATTAGCTGTCTTAGAGCTATTTTGAGAATTAATGAATTGATATATAAACATCACCTAAATGCCAGGCATTTAGAACAGTAACTGTTATATCAGTAATCAATGCATGTTAAATTAGATATTCTGTAAGCAGAATTTCTTTTCAGAGATCTTGAAAATTACCATGTCAGTGGTACACAAAGGAGGTGTTTTTTTGTATAATAAATGCATGCTGAAACACCAAAACTTCAGTAACTGTTCAAGGGAAATAAAGAAACTATCTGGCCTTTGTGAAAAAAAACACGATACATCTATGAAGCTGAGCTGTTTTGTTTGTCAAATCTTTGTCAATTCCTTTTTATTCATAACCCTCCTTCTTCCCACTGAAAAGTGAATTAAAAAGTCATTTCAGTGTCATTTTGAAATCATCCTGGTATAGACACATGCCTTATTTATTAATATGCCACCTACTCTCAGAGAATCTTCCTTTGAGAGATGGGTATTTGCAAGTTTCATTATCTTTCATATTTCACTTAAGGTTGCTTCATTTTTCTTTCTTTGTAGCACTTTGTTTAAATTTGCTAAGGTTTAATACTCTACTTTGATTTAAGTTCTATTCTTTTCTTGCCATAAGATGTGAAATTTGAAAGAATTGATAAAGTACAGAATAAATAAACCTATCTTAATATTAATAGCTCATCTGTACTGAGCATTCACCACATGCCAATTCTCAAGGCTTCATATGTATACACACATATATGTATACATAAACATGTATGTGTGTGTGTGTATTTCTTTAAATCTAACATCTAGGAGGGAAGTGTAATTATTATCCCAATTAGAAATACAGTAGTAGAAGATCAGAGAGATTAAGGAACTGCTGGTTCTCTAGAAAAACAGAATCATTAGGAGATATAAATACATATATGGTTTGTCTCTAGAAATCGGCTTATGTAATTGTGGGAGCTGACAAATCTGAAATCTGTAGGCCAGGCCAGCAGGCAGAATTTTGTGTTCCTCAGGAAAACTGTTTTGTTCTGAAGGCCTTTCAAGTGATTGGATGACATTACCCACATTATCAAGGTAATCTCCTTTAACTAAACTCAACTGGTTGGAGCTCCATCTCCAAAATAACCACATCTTCAAAATGCCTTCACAACAATACCTAGGTTAGTGTTTGGTCAGATAATCTGGTACTGTAGCCTAGCTGTGTACATGTAAAACTGACCATCACAGGAACTTACCAACACTATTACAGAGCTGGTGAATGGGAGAGGGAGAACTCTTACCAATGTCTGTCTAATGACAAACCCTGCTCCTTATCACCCTACAGTGTCATGGTTAGTAGAGGCCTGGGTACTTCTGTCAGCTGGGCCAGACTGTTAGGAGGTCTGTGAGGAGAGCTTCTGACACACTGTCCTAGGGCTTGAGATCACCTGTTGCCCAGGTAAGGGAGAAGGACTCCATACATCTAGGGACTCTAAAAACGTGCTTGACTGGAAGGTGGCTCAGTATACCGCAGGGGTAACATAGTGATCCTGTCAGTCACTGGCTTGTTTTTCCTTTCCTTAAGCCAGTTTCCACAGGTCCGAGCTTCTATGGTGCCCTGTTGAACATTTGCAAGGAGAATGTGACCCAGTAAATGTTAAATTTGTCATAGTGATAAATGCAGAGTGGGGGGGAAAGCACAGGAAACTCAGTTGTCTTTGTTAGTGTTCTGATCCAAGTAAAAAGTGAAATTTAAATTTTGCCAAGGTTTCTTTCTTATCAAATAATCCTGGCAGGAGAGGAAAAGTCATCTCTGTGGGTCCAGTGGTGTGTTTAATAAGAATGCCTTGCATTTCTTTAGATAAATTATTTTAGCAGTGGAGCTATAGAACATAATCACAGATACAAAGCTCTCTTTCTTCTTTAACCATGGCAAGTAGCTTAAAAAACTGAGGTGAGAAGTTAGTAAAGGAAGGATCGTAGGCCTTATTGGCAGTTACTGTGGAACTCTTATCCTCCTGCAACTTAACATTCTCTGTGCCTTGTTTTTGAGCTGCCTTAAAAGTTTCTGTTTATCATACCACCTTAAAATTGTACAGCACTTCATGTTGTTTTTCTTGTTTGACTGCAATTTTTTAACAGGAAGATGAAGTGCTATAGAATGTTTCTATCTCTATAATAAAGTCGTATGAGAGGGAAGACAGGTCCTTATTTAAATCTTGATATGTAGCATATGTATATGTTCGTTTGACTAATCAAGTGTAGCTTAAACTACAATCATCTTTTAAGAGCTCTCCTGAAAAACTGTTTTGTCATTAGAGTCTTCAAATACATATTCAGCTATTTTTATGTGACTGTAACCACTCTATCCCAGCCTTTCTAGGGGAATTACATAAATAATCATGTTTTTTTGTGATTGTTTCCACATTATAAATATACCTAAGGAGTATTTTTCTCTGTCAGAAAATAAGGAAATAGTTTTCTCCCTGTTTCGTTTATAAAGAAGCCCAGGCAAAGGCAAATCAAATGATTTGCCTGACCTTCCGAGGTGATTAAAAATATTTTAATAACAAATGGTCTTAAAACAACCTATGAGCAAAGGGCCTTCTGGGGAAGGGAATGCTGGACAGAGGAAAAAACTCTTTGATTTAATTTGAAGGGAAAGTAGATTTTTATTGACAGTTATGTACTTAATTCACAAGCACCTCCAGAGTTCAGATCAGATCTGGCACCTACCTTATCTCATGACATGATGTGACAGTAATCATCTGTGGGCCATGCATATTGCTCTGTGTGTCCACCAGCAACTACTCATTTAACTACAAAATAACCTGGCAGCTCTCTAGAATGGCCCACTGGTAGACTGAGTTTTAGAAAGTAAGTAAAATTAAACTATAAGTTTTCCCCTATATTTATGGAATTGAGATGAAGTGTCCACTCTCCTATGGTGGGATGATTGCTATCAGATTTGCTTCATTTATACATTGAAAAAACTTCAGTCTGCTATTCATTTTCTTTTCAAAATTTTGCAATTATTTTCTAATTATATAGTTGATATATTCATGTTATAGAAAGTTTGAAAAATCAGGAAATAATAGAAAAATAAGAATATTCATAATCCTATCACCAGAAATGATCACTGCTCAGATTATATAAGTTTTAGAAAACTTGAATCATACTATACACAGGTTTTTTTTCTTTTTAATCCTGCTGGTTCATTCAACATTATATTTTCACTACAGCCTGATACCATATTTTTCAAATATTCTCTTTAATGACTGCATTTTGTTCTGTTGTCTTTTCTTTTTAAAGTAAAATTCATTTATTCGTTTTTTTGGCATTTTGATATTCCTGCATCTTTTCTCTTCATCTTTCTATCTCTAGCATTAACCATTTTTGTACATTAAACCTTTATTTGCATGTTGTAAAGTTTCCTTCATTCAGATTCAAAACTTTTCTAGAAATTGAGAACCAATGTGTACTTCTACCACAGGAGCATGACAAGTCCTATCGCTGTATTTGCCACATAGTCTAATTTTCTTAAGGCCTTTGGTTTCTGATAGAGAAGAAACCATCTCATTGTTTTAATGCAGTTCTTAAATTACTAATGGAGTTAATATTTTGATGCTTATAAACTATTTATATTTTTTCTTATCCCAAATTTATCCATTGTTTATCTTTCTATTGAAAAGCTAATATGATCTTTATTGCAATTGACTAACTTATTTATACAATACAGACATACTATCTTTGAAATGTAGTAGCTGAATAGCTGAATTTTTGTAGTAGAATACCATTTTTTTTCCTTTGAAGTTCTTTCATCTATTTTTTTCTTATAATGATCTTCCAAACTTAGAACTAGATACATATGGATCCATATTTTCTTTTAGTTTTTGTGATGCATTTTTTTACATAGTGCTTTAATACCAGAAATTTATTTTTATCTGTGATATGAGGAAAAAAATTTGTGATTTTCTCCTTAACACTGTATGTAGATATATGTACATATATCCATGTTTCTGTGTGTGTGTGTGTACATAAATGTGTGATTTATAATGTGTGCTTAGTTATATATTAAAGATATACAATGAAGTCTGTTACATTGTGTTATGTATATTATGTTGATTTCCTTATAGAGTTTTCTTTTCCTAAAGAACCACATTATTTTAATGATTGCAACTTTCTACTTTTCAAAAAATAGCCAATAGGAAAAGTCCATCCTCCTGCTAATTATATTTTATACATTTTTACTACTTAGGTTTGCCAGACCCCAATAAAAACCACATCTTTCAAGACCTGACACAGGACCAGGGCTTTTACACATCCAAAGACTTTTTGCCACTTGTAGCCAACAGCAGTAAAGCAGGTATGACATATTATCTTCTATTTTTAATGTTTTTGTATGCATTATAAATTTTCATTAAATCCAGCCTCAGCAGGACATTCTTCAGATCTCAGAGTGACCCTTTTATAACAATGATGCACAAAAAAAGAAAAAAGAAAGATTTAACACTTTGCTAAGACTGCATTTGTTCATTCTTCAAATCAAACATATCATCATAAGGATTTTCACTGTATTAAATACAGGTCTAAACTGCATCATGTAAAATTGCTTCAAAATAAGAGTCCTAAGCAAACATTGTAAGATGTTTTTTTAAAAGAAATGACATAAATTTCAATATGGGAACTATTTTATTTCATTTTATTTTTAATTTTTAAATAGGACAAATTGTCAGATATCTTGCATAATTTGTGTCCAAACAGACACAAATTTTTTGAGGTTAAAGGAAAACCCTTGGGCAGACACCCTAATAGGTAATCTCTGTGTAATGCTACTTTGTACACCCCATAAAGAACAACCTGAGGCTAAATCTCTTCTATGCTTTGGCTAGACTATAATCATCATCTTAGTGATAAAGAAGCTATAATATATTCTCTAAAACGAGATCATCTAAATCTTCTAAACATAATATTTTAAAAGTCTGATCTTTAGTTGTTCCAACATCTAATTAAATGTGGAATAGATAAGAACTTACCTTATTCTCTCTAAATTTAAAAAGATAAGAAACTCTCTATTAGATCCTTCTGCAAAAGTTTATAGTAAAAGATGTGTACCTTCCCTCTTCTAGGAGAACAGGAAGCTTGTGTATCTTTAACTTTCTCTAAATATCAAACTATACATAGCATATATTTGAGGATTACAGAGGACCAGTTATGTAATGTACTATAAATTCTTATAAAGCAAAATGATTATTATACTTATTGAGATTATAGATCTACACAATCTGTGGTGCCATTTCAAAAATTAAAGTAATATATTTTATCAAGTTTTATTTAATCTGATAATGCAGTGCAAACTAACACATAAAGAACACCTACGTTTTACTTTTTTATAAGAATCTTCATATAGACATCAAATCTTCATATGCATGTCCTTGAGAAATGGATAGTTAGAAAGTCATATTTCTTTTATTGCTCAATTTTACAAATAAAATCAGGGGATGAGGTAAAAGTGAGAAAGTTTATTTTAACTATTTCAAAAAAATATTTTTCAGAAATTCTTCAGTTACATAAAAAGCACTTATTCAGCATGTAAAGTTTCAAAGTTTACTGCATATAATACATAGCAGGACTATATGTTAGAAATCCTATAAGATAATGTCTAAATGAAGTATTTTCATGAAATGCTATGACTTATTAACCTTGATGATAAAGATCTTTTTTTTTTCTAACAAGCAAATTTAATGTTGCCAAGTTAAAAATACATACTATGAATTTGATAGAGCTTTAATGGATTGATTCCAGTTTATTATGACCTAAATTCTTCCAAATGTATTGTAGCTGTCCTTTTAGGAGGAAAAAAGAAGTTAAAGGTACTGACTATGAAATTACAGATATGAGCATATTTTTAAAATGGGAATAAAACTGTCTTTCAATGAAGCAGAATAATTTGATAGTGACACTCCATCCTCGAAAACTGCAAGATGCAATTTTACACTGCTTTGAGTACAAGTATCTTTTGAGCTGTCATGCAGAAATGGTTTCTCTACTTGAAAATGGGGTTTTCCTTTCATCATTCAGGAATGTGCGCCTGTCACTCTCCATTGCCATCGATACGGGGTGTCGTGATTGTACTCGGAGCTGGAGACACTGCTTTTGACTGTGCAACATCCGCCTTATGTTGTGGAGCCCGCCGCGTGTTCATCGTCTTCAGAAAAGGCTTTGTTAATATAAGAGCTGTCCCCGAGGAGGTAAAATGGAACCATCAGAAAATATGGAGTTGCAATGCAACGGATTTTTAGGAGATGAACTGTTAATGTACAGTTTCCTAGTGTAAATCATTGAAATGTTCTTGAAATTTTGAAGTACAAATTTAAGAATTTCTGGGCTTTTTGCTGTCGTCTCTAATCAGACATTCAGAGTAAAAGAAAATTATTTTATCATACTGATTTGGATAAAATGAGAAATTTATCTTTGTAATACACAGCACATCTTATTCTCAGTGTTCATATGTTTGAAATGTGTTGTATTTAACCGGTAACAGTAGAATGTGCTAAGTCTTCCGTATCCTCAACAATAGGTACTCATCACAAAATGTGTAGGTTTTAAGAGAATGTGGTAATTAGAAACATTTGGAATTTCCCAAAAGCCAAGTTTACAAGCATTCAGAGATCTATACCTTGGTTATACTGATGGTCAATTAATTCTGCTTTGCCGCCAATAGAACAAAGAGAGATTGCCATCTATCTTTTTTAAAGAGCTCTAATGTAGGCATTGTTTAGAATTAATAGATAACTTACTAAAAATGACAGAGATAAAATCATTTCATCTTATAGGTTACTGGTGACTTATCGTGGATGAGGCATCCGCTGGGTGCATATACCAAAGACTTATCATGTTTTAATGCTATTAGAGAAAGGTAATGCCTTATAAAGGATATTAGTTATGAAAACAAAAGCCAAAATATTTAGAGAAAGATAAATTACTCATCCAAATCAGTATTATGAATTTGATTTGCCTTATAATGGCTGAGCATATTTGGAGTTTTTATACTAGGCAATAATTATAGCTGTAGAATTGGTAATTTGTCACATGTAGATTAATTATATTATAGATTAATCTCACTAAAATATCAGAGTCACCACTTATTCATGGCTGGATTTCAAATGTCAGCTCAATTCTCTGGGCTTTCTTCCATCCAATCCACCCTTATAGACCTTTACCAAAATTGAAGGTGGAGATGGTTTTAAGGGAGTTTTTCTGGAGTGCTGTTTCAGGCATTGATTACAAATAAAAAGTAAACAGTCTTACTGGAATTAAAGGACCTAAGATTAAAGAGAACAGGAGCTAATCTTATTAATCTTTGTATCCCCATGTATAGAATAGGGCCTCTGCAAAGAGTAAGTTCTTCAGAAATATGTTTTGATCTAAATACATTGTTATTTTTTTCAGAGAAGTTCATAACATTTTTATTAATTGCCTGTCTCTCATAGCTTTATAATTTCCTACATTTTGGGCTGCATTTTCTTTGGTTGTCTCTCCCTCTCCACATGTGACAAAAATTTTGTAATGTTTGTCTTCTCTTTTTTTTGCTCTCATTTATTTTTAATGATTTTTATTGAATTATTTATATACAATATTATTTTGGTTTCAGATTAACCTAATGATTCATCAATTATATAATTATTAAATGCTCTCCATGATAAGCATAGTTACCATCTGTTACCATGCAAAGATATTACTATATTATGAGCTATATTCCCTATAGTACTTCCATCCCTGTGACTAAATTATTTTATAATTTGAAGTTTGTACCTTTTTATCTCTGCTCACCTTATTTCACCCATTCCCCCCAGTGCTATGGTAATCAACTGTCCATTCTCTGTCTTTAGGAGTCTCTATTTCTGTTTTGTTTCTTTGTTTTGTTTGTCAGATTCCACATAAGTGAAATCACATGGTATTTATCATTCTCTGACTTAATTCATTTATTATAATACTCTCTAGTTACATCAGTGTTGTTGCAACTGACAAGACTTTATTATTTTTTATGGCTAATATTCTACTGTGTATTTGTACCACATCTTCATACATTTGTCTATTGATGAACACTTAGGTTGCTTCTATAGCTTGGCTATTATAAATGATGCTGCAGTAAACATACAGGCATATATATCTTTTGGAATTAATGATTTTGTTTTCTTCGGGTTGATTCCCAGAAGTGGAATTGCTGGGTCATATGGCATTTTTAGTTTTAGTTTTTCGAGAAACCTGCATAATGGGTGCACAAATCTGCAATTCTACCAGCAGTGTCTAAGAGTGCCCATATCCGCATATCCTGACCAACATTTATTTCTTGTCTTGTTGATACTATCCATTCTGACTGGTGTGATATCTCATTTTAGTTTTCATTTGCATTTCTCTGATTTTTAGTGATATTGAGCATCTTTCCATGTGCCTGTTGGCTATCTGTATGTCTTTATTGGAAAAAGATGTATTCAGGTTCAATACCCATTTTTTAATCAGATGATTTGTTTTTTTTTTTTTGGTGTTGGGTTGTATGACTTATTTATTTATTTTGGATATTAGCCCCTTATCAGATATATTGTTTGCAAATATATTCTCCCATATAGTAGTTTGCCTTTTCACTTTTTTGATGGTTTCATTTGCTGTGCAAATCCTTTTAGTTTGATATAATCCCACTTGTTTATTTTGCTTTTGTTTCCCTTTCCTAGGGAGACATTCAGAAAAAATATTTCTAATGTTTGATGTCATGAAGTTACTACTTATGTTTTCTCCTGGAGTTTCATGGTTTTGGGTCTTACATTTAGGTTTTTAATCCATTTTGAGTTTATTTCAGTGTAGGGTGTAAGACAGTTATCCAGTTTCATGCTTTTGCACATAGATGTCCAGTTTTCCCAACACTGTTTATTGAAGAGACTCTTTTCTCCATTGTATATTCTTGCCTCCCTTGTCTTATATTAAGTGACCACACAGGTGTAGGTTTATTTCTGGATCTCTATTCTGTTCTATTGGTCTATCTATTGTTTCTATGATAGTATCATACTGCTTTGATTACTGTAGCTTTGTAGTATGGTTTAAAATCAGGGAGAACAGTACCTTCAGCTTTGTTCTTCTTTTCCAAGATTGCATTGGCTATTTGGAGTTTTTAGTGGTTATAAACTTTAGGATTATTTCCTCTAGTTCAGTGAAAAATGCCATTAGAATTTTGATAGGGGTTTCATTGAATCTGTACATTGCTCTGGGCACTATAGCAGTTTTAACACTATTAATCCTTCCTATCCATAAGCATGAAATTGCTTTCCACTTATTTGTGTTGTCTTCTATTTCTTCAGTGTTTTACAGTTTTCAGACTACAAGTCTTTCACCTCCTTGGTTAGATTTATTTCTGGGTATTTTGATGTTACTGTAAATGATATTGATTTCTTAATTTCTCTTTATATTAGTCATTGCATATAGAAATGCAACAGATTTTTGTATATTGATTTTGTGCACTGAAACTTTACTAAATCCATTTATAATTCTAACAGTTTTTGGTGGGGTCTTTAAGGTCTTCTATATATAGTATTATACCATCAGCAAATAGTGACAATTTTACTTCTTCCTTACCAATTTGGATGCCTTTAATTTCTTTTTTTTGACTGATTGCTGTGGCTGGGACTTCTAGGACTATGTTGAAAAAAAGTGGTAAGAGTGGGCATCCTTGTCTTGTTCCTGGTCTTAGAGGGAATTCTCGCAGCTTTTTCCCATTGAGCATGATGTTGGATGAGGGCTTATCATACATATTCTTTATCTCATTGAGATATGTGCCCTCCATATCTACTTCAAAGAGGGTTTTTAGCATGAATGGATACTGAACTTTGTCAAATGATTTTTTGGCATCTGTTGAGATGATCATAAGGTTTTTGTACTTCTGTTTGTTAATGTGGTGGATCACATTGATTTATTTGTGGATATTGAACTATCCTTATATACCTTGGATAAATCCTACTTGATCATGGCAAATGATCTTTTTAATCTATTTTTTAATTTGGTTTGCTAATATTTTGTTGGCTATGTTTGCATCTGTGTTCATTGGGGTATTGTTCTATAATTTTCTTTCTTTTTTTTGCAATGTCCTTATCACTTTTGGTACCAGTCTGATGTTGGCTTCATAGAATGAACTTTCCATCTTTATTCTTAAGATTTTTGGAATAACTTGCATAGGAGAGGTATTAATTCTTCTTTAAATGGTTGGTAGAATTCACATATGCAGCCATCTGTCCCTGAAATTTTGTTTGTTGGGTGCTTTTAGATTACTGATTCAGTTTCATTACCAGTAATTTGTCTGTCTGTTCAAATTTTCTATTTCTTCCTGGTTCATTCTTGAAAGATTGTTTGTCTAGGAACTTACCATTTTTTCTGTGTTGTCCAATTTGTTGACAATGATTTTTTATAATACTCTCATAATCATTTGTATTTCTGTGGTGTCATATGTAACTTATCTTTCATTTCTGACTTTGAGTCCTCTCTTTTTTTCTTGATGAGTCTAGCTAAACATTGATCAGTTTTGTTTATCTTTTCAAAAACCTAACTCTTAATAGTCAGTGATTTTTTGTATTATTGTTTTAGTCTCTATTTCCTCTTTGGTCACTTATTTCTGCTCTGATCTTTGTTCTTTCCTCTCTTCTATGTAATTTGGGCTTTGTTCTTCTGTTTTAGTTCCTTTAAGTGCTGGATTAGGCTGTTTATTTCAGATAATTCTTGCTTCGCTAGGTAGGCTCATATTGCTGTAAAATTCCCTCTTATCACTGCTTTTCCTGTAACCCAAAGATATTGAACCATTGTATTTCTCTTCTCATTATTCTCCAAGTAATTTTTTATTTCTTCTTTTATCTTTGATGACCTATTGGTTGTTTAGTGCTCTTCCCACTTTTTTTATAATGGACTTACAGTTTCATACCATTGTGGTTGGAAAAGATGCTTGATTATTTCAATCTTAAATTTATTGAGAATTCCTTTGTGACCTAACATGATCTATTCTGGAGAATGTTCCATGCAATCTTGAAAAGAATATGTATTCTACTCTTTTTGGATATAATGTTTTCAATGTAGATATGTATCTATTAATTCCATTTTGTCTAATGTGGGATTCAAATCCACTGTTTCCTTATTGATTTCCTGTTTGGATGATTAATGTATGTGGGGTATTAAAGTCCCTTAATATCATAGTATCACTGTCAATCTTTCCCTTTATGTCTATTAACATTTTATTTATATGTTTAAGTGCTCCTCTGTTGGGTGTATGGATATTTATATTGTGATATTTTCTTGCTGGATTGTGACTTTAATCATTATATAATATCCTTTTTTATCTCTTGTTACAGTCTTTGTTTTAAAGTTTATTTTGTCTGATAAAACTATTGCTATTTCTGATAAAACTATTGCTATTCCTGATAAAATTATTGCTATGCTTTTTTTTCATTCCTATATGCATGGAATATCTTTTTCTATCTTTTCAGTTTCAGACTGTGTGTGTCTTTAGGTCTAAAATGAGTCTCTTGAAGGCAGCAAATAGTTGGGTCTTGTTTTTTTTATCCATTCAGTCACTCTGTGTCTTTTGATTGGAGCATGTAATATATTGAAGTAATTATTGATAGGCATGAAGTTATTGCCATTTTGTTAAATGTTTTCTGGTTGTTTTTGTTTTTCTTCTATGAGTCTTTCTTCATCTCTTGCTCTCCTCTCATATATTTTGACTTTCTTTAGTGTTATGTTTGGATTTCCTTCTCTTTGTTTTTTTGTGTATCTACTGTAGGTTTTTGTCTTGTGGTTATCATGGGGTTCTTATATGACATCCTACATATATAGCAATCTCTGATAAATTGACGGCCACTGAAGTTCAAACACATTCTAACAACACTACCTTTTTCATTCCCCTCCTCCACATTTTCTGTATATGATGCCTTCTTTTACACCTTATTACTTAGCCTTTGCTTTACCTAATTTTAGATGTAATTGTTAATAGATTTTGTCTTTTTGCCCTTCCTGTTAGTTTTGAAGTGACTGATCTGCTACCCCTGGCATATGTTTGCATTTACCAGTGAAATTTGCACTTTCATAGTTTTCCAGTGTCTAGTTAGGGTCTTTAATTTTCCTCTTAAAGAAGATCCTTCAACATTTCTTGTAAGTCCTGTTTAGTGGTAGTGAACTCTTTTAACTTATGTCTATCTCTGAAGTTCTTTATGTCCCCTTCCAACCTTGCTGTGTATTCTTGGTTGGAGGCTTTTCTGTTCCAGCACTTTGAATACAGCATGCCACTGCCTTCTAGCCTGTAGGCTGAAAAATCAGCTGACATCCTTATGGGATTTCCCTCGTAGGTAATTCATGGCTTTTTTCTTGGTGCTTTTAAGATTCTCTCTTTGTGTTTGATCTTTGACATTTTAATTATCGTGTGCCTTGGTATAGGCCTCCTTGGGTTCATCTTATTTGGAGTTCTCTCTGCTTCTTGGACCTGGTTGCCTTAAAGACTGTCAGCTCCATGACAGCAAGCGCTGTGGTCAACTCTCTTGGTCCGTTTTATCTTCCCCCAGCCTAGCACAATGGTTATCACATATAAAGTGTTCAGTGAAGAATTGTGGAATGAATGTTTTATGGAGGGAATCAACATCCAGGGCTTCTAACATAAAGAGAGCTTCTAGTTTCCAAGTTAGATCAATGTTACTGCAATTGGCTTTTCAAAGTTCACTTGGTAATTTTAGGCAAAATTCCTCAGACATCACAGAAGGAATGATACATAATACATTATGAGAATATGTGTAGATTTCAGGTTGGGACATGGGCCAGGGCTTATGTTTTTTAGGACTGAAGACTTGCAGCATTTGTAGAGGGTCCAATGTTAATCCCTCCTGTCCATCACTTAGTTCAGGTACATCTAAAGAGGGCCCATGGCATGGCAGGGCTGACTCTATGAAACTGGCAAGTCAGGAGGGTGTCTAATCTCATGTATTTAATTCAAGATAGAGGTTTTGAGACAGTATCTTTTAGGACAATTTTTTAACCAACATGAAGAATTTAGTATCATATCCAACTTTTTTGCATTTCTCCTATTCCTCCTATGTAATCTACCCTCAGTATGTACACACTACAACTAAGCTTGGTTTCTTTAAAGTCAGTGAAGATTGAGAAACAGGGGCATGAGTTTTTCTCAAACGTGTATTGTTTAATGGGCTTGAGCTTTGGATGGAATTTGCAAATAACATGTTTTGTCTGTTGGTTAAAAGCCTCACATTAGGCATGTCAGCATGTATATAAACAAAGCTTCAGTCAAATTCTCAAATGGCTTTGAAGGAGGGAAATACAGAGTAATATAAAGTTCTCTCATCCTTTAGTGACAAATATAAATTATTATAAAGGCCAGTTACATGTAACATTACATTGTTATTAACAAAGGACAATATGATTGGATCCAGAAATTTTTTAATCTACTAAAGTACGAGACACTTTCCAGTAGATTTTGCAGTGACAACTAATCTCCATTTCTCTAATGCAGAGGTTCTCAAACTTTAGCATGCAGTAAAAACACCTGCAGAGCTTATGAAATACAGCTTGCTGGGCCATCGTCCCAGAGTCTCTGATTCAATAGGTTTGGGGTGGGCCTGAGAATTTGCATTTTTAACAAGTTCCCTGGTGATGTTGATGATCCACTTCTCTAATGTAGCATCAGTGTAGTTTCCAGCTGTCTAATTAGAGCCATAAGCAGTGTGCTGTTTTGGGGCACTTTCCATCTTAGTTAAGAAAGCATTAATGCTACAGGATATAGGTTTGATGAAACGAAGATACAGAGGCATCATCAGCATATTGATGTAATTCTAATTCCAAATGTCTTTCAGTCTCCCCTGTGGCTTCACACACATGCTAAATAGGATGCTACTGACAAACTAGCGCTTCTCAGCCGTTGGTCCTTAGGGAAACCAGCCAATCACTCAACACTATCCTCTAAGAAGATGAGGGAAAATCTGTTAATAATTCCCTCCAGTATTTTCTGCAAGCTTAAATAGGTGAGATTAAATTTCACAGGATAACAGAATCCCCCAAAATGCTGGTATTAAAAGCTGTTGACAGATCAGATAGAACTGCAAGAATGCTTTAGGCAGTTGGGAATCCCTAAAAGAAGGCATGAAGGTCAGGACTCAACAGACCCACTTGAGTTGATAAATTTAAAGAATAAGGTTGGGGAAGGGCTTGTAGCTCTTATTAATTATTACTGAGAAGAAAATAGTATAAAATTATTTTAATAGCAAAATCTCACACACAAAGAATATTTCAAGAATCTATTGTTCATATATCCAATATCCCAACAGCAGCAAAACATGATAGATCTTTAATTCTTCTGTTTTTAAAATGGGCTTTCTATACCACTCCCTAGTGCTCCTTGGCTTGCCCCTATTCATTTGCAAAATATTAACTGATTTAACTTTGATTTGCTTGTTCTCACTTATTTTTGCTATTCAGCTATTTAACTGTTTTGATAATGCTATCTTATTATTTTTAATAATAAAAATAGCAGTACCAGATTGCTTGATCTATTAGTTAAAAAATTGTCTGTTACCACAACTTTTAAAAAACTGATGTTCATGTGAAAGAACATACCTTTAATTGAATCTTTCTGGTGCCACACAGCATATCCCATAATAGATCATTCATATAACATGATCTGTAGGCCTTCCCACAGACATTTTTAATATTCATGATCATGTTAAAGCTGCACCATACATCCTTTCCTCATCTGTATCTTGCTGGCTAAGATACAGATGCATTTTCCTATCAGTAACTGGTGCTTTCTAGTTTTTATTTGATTATAAGAAATAGGAACCTGGGACTCTTTTCAGAAAATAATATCAACAATCTGACAAATTGAATTGTACTTACTAAGGGTGATGCTTATAGCAGCTCTTCAATATTTGGCACCTGCACATAATTTGAGTTGGTGTTCATCACGCAAAGTAACCAGAGACCCGTTAGCGTGGTGGGCAATGTAAAGATACCTGCAAACAAACAGATCAGCACACACAGTTGTCCCTGGCACACAGAGTTAATTAGAGTTCCTTGGGGATTCCCCTGGGATGAAGAAATAAAGTGCATAACACTTCATGATGGCATGGGAATGACATTTCAAGAGTCTGTATGTGTTTTCATTTTTGAAAAGTGTGAAAATTCAGTGTTATGTGGGAAGATAGAATGGAACAGTAGGAGTTAACTAGAAGTTGGAGTACTTGGCTCTAGGTTATGTATGCTAGTCTGAATATGCCCATCTGTAAAATTAGTGTTGTAACTATATGCATCTTAAAGGTTCTTTTATTCCCCAAATTCTATATTTTGAACATTTAAAAAAAGATACGGGAGTGATATGGAATCTGGACAGGAGGGCATTATCTCCTCATGGAAGGACAGCAGCTCATACTGAAAATTTTGGTAATGTCTAGAAATATTACACTTGAAGCAAGTTGCAATTAATGTGTCCCCAGTCAGTTGGTGAGGTAAAATCTGCTGCATTCAAGACATGGGTACCAAAGATGCTGACAGGTGAAGTTGTCAGAATTCTGTACTACATGTGATAATTCAGATGGTGAGTGGGGAGAAAAAAAGACTGTAAATAGGCCAGGAGCTAACAAGAGCCTGTGCCCATTCAAGATTATGTATTTTAAAAGCTTAACTGTCTTTGAAAATTCCAAGAGGGAGGTGACTACATTATGTTGACTAGGAATATCTGTATAGCTTAAAACTGTATCTTTTCAAAAGGTTTACTCATTATTTATTACAGTTTATATACATGTGTGTATATATTTGTACATATATATATATATATAGGCACAGCTATATATATACATATATAAGCATACATACTCATACATATTCATTAGCAGTGGATATTAAAAGCTGTTATCAAATCACTATGAAGTCTTATTAAATATATTATTACTCTATTAGATTTATGTTGTTTATGTTTCAGCCCTTTAGTTTATGTTATGTTTATGTTTAGTCTATTAACTTTTATGTGAAGCTAGAAGCCCCCTCCCCTTACTATTCACCTCATCTTTCCAATGTCTTCTTTGCTTGTCTTATAAATTGACAAGATTTAAATATATTAAAAATTAATTTGTATAATTTAAAAAATAACATGTTGGTCATACATACAATTCAAAGTATAAAAATAAATACAAACCACACACGAATTAATGTAAAAACAAAGAATTGTCTTTTTTAAGTAATTGTTTTCTTTTAAAAAGGTGAACTCATCCTTCAAGATCTGCTCCAAATGTCATTTTCTCTTTGAAGAGAAATGTCATTTTTTTTCCTTAGTTCCTCCTAATTATCTCTCCCTCCTGTGGGATCTTATAGCTCTTTATGTTTCCTGTATTATATCATTTTTCACCTAAGGTACTTATTACTTTGTACTCATCCCATAAAATAAAATACAAATTCCTTCAAATGAATTACATCATTCAACCTGTGTCTCACTCAAAATATGGGAGACTTTAAGTAAATATGAAATATTCAAAATATGTATATATGCTTATATACACCTCAAAAATTACTTCTGATAGCTTTTAAATGTTATTATTTTATTTTTAATTTAAATTTTTACAATGTATCACATTGCAATATCAACCTAACATGAAAAGTTGAAAGAAATTAATTGTTTCTGGTTTTCCGTCTCTTAAAAGATAGATGAGAATTCTTGAAAAAAAAAGTAAAAATTAATATAGAGGTGTAAAATCAGAGAGGATTAGCAGGTATCAGAGGAAAACAGAATATCCTAGTTTGCACAGAATTTAAATAAAAAGATATTTCAAGATTAAAGAAGGTACTGCAAAGGCACCAAGTTATGCAGAAAATAGTTTTGTGAGATACTCAGACAGCAGCCGGAAATGCTTGGCTGCAGCAAAATCTAAGATGAGGAGCAGTAAGAGCTAGTCAGATTGAAGAAAACTTTGTCAATCATGAGTAGTGTTTAAAAATACTTTCTTCTTGTTAAAAAAAGATGTATTTGATGATACTTTTGCAAAGGCATTTTGTGAATTATGCTATGCATTGCATTTCTGATTTTTGCAGTTGAATAGTGACAAAATAAAATAGTTAAGGGCAACTATACCCCATGTGTAACACAACTGTCCTAAGGAGAAATTTTTCTATTCAAGGTTCTTCAGTTTTAAAATCTTAAAGTGAAAAGACAGCGAAAGCTTGTAACACCTTAGTAGCTGTTCAAGGAAAGAACCTTAGTTTGTGATTTCAATGATTTTGTTCTTTGCCTAAGTAAAGAATAATTGCAAACTTAGCTTATATATTCCAGAGAGTACCAAGCATATCAATATTGGTGTGCATTCCACCACTGACTGTGAGTCTGCATAAGCCAAAAAGTAAAAAATATACTACAAACCATTTAATAAATAAAGGAAGATGAGATTAAGAGTGGATGGGCAGAATTTACTGCCTCTTTCTTTATCTTCCTTCATCTCTTCAGTAACCAAATTAACCAGAAAACTAGATTGTGAATAGCTCAAACTCATATGAATGAGAGCTATAATCTGCATCAAGCTTTATTAATAATTTCAAGGATACAAGTAAACATGAAGTGCCAGGTAAACAAGGAGAGGTTCAGGAACAGCTGCACAGTTTTTCAAGCCCCATCTTGCTTCATCAGGGTGTGCCTTAACCCAGATTAATGTGGAATCTCTAAGTAACATAAATAGCTCCATCACTGTAACAAAAGGAAGTTATTTAACTATAAAACATCTCCAGTTTATGCTCAGGTGCTTATATAGTTTGTATGACTCCTTGCAGAGAGCTCTGGCCCATAAATCCAGAGTTCACAAGTTTCCTTACCATAGTAATCCTTCACTAATGGGGATATTTTGCCAAAAGCATTCCACACATAAGGGCTCTCCCACTTGCAAATACCAATTGATAGTTTGTTTCCTTGTCGTTTGTTTCTAAAGGGATTTAACCAGGAAATTTTCTTTCTCTTTCCTGAGATAAACTCCTCTACCTCAGTATACCATCCCTCACCAAAGGGAGGTAATCTATTTTATACCAGAACTAATTTTCTCAGTAACTAATTCCTACTTATCCTTCAAGATTATCTTATATTGTGTGTTTTCCAGACTGCCCTTTCTTGACTTGGACTACTGCTGTATAAAAATGCCCTCTTTTTTGTGCCATTAGAGCACTCTGTGTTTATATATTATCACACTGAATATAATTGCTGATTTGTCTGTCTCTAGGAGATTTTTGAAATCAGGGACTATTTTATTAACTAGTACCTGGCATAGTTTTGTTTTTGTTTTTAGATATAGGAACTTAATGAATGTTTGGTAAATTTATTAATGAATTGGACTCTTACTGTATAGTTATGAATGTTTGTGGTACTTCCAACAATAGCCGTGATGAAATCAAAGATAACATTTTTCAAGATTATCACTGGATAAAGCAGACTACCAAACAATTCTGACTTGAAATAACATCTCCAAGGTCTTCATGTTCAGATAGAATCAATAACTTGTTAAATAGCTATTAGAAGACACTTTAAGAAGAATATTGTTTCTCAAACTTTGGCATATTAGAATTTAATGTATGCTGGTTTTGAGTTCTGCTCATTATAGTTTATAACCTATGCCTATATGCAATCTAAAAATGAATTGACATCATACTTTTAATTATAGTTAATTAAGTTGTTTCATAATTTCCACAGTATGATGCCTGTAATATTAATCAGACCAAATCATCACATTACATAAAGTTAATCATTAAAATGATGATCATTATTGCATGCTATTGCACTCTATTTTTATTTCACTCAGCATCAAATGCATATCTTCTCTGAATATGGAGGTTAAAAATGAAACCTAAGACGATGTTTTTCTCTTCACTTTACTCATACGATGTGAAAAGAAAGTCACATTTTGATTTATTTGAACCTCAAAAAAGGAAACATGTTGGTTTTTTCTCCCTTATTCTCTTGAGTAATTACTGATGGAGATGAGGATAAGGTTATATGTTTGCTTGATGCTGTCTTCATGAGAACAGGCACCACCATCAAACAAATAAACAAATTTATGTGCCATGGACACGTGTACAAATGCCAAACGCGCAGAGTTGCTGATTATTAACAATCATAAACAAATATTAGGAATTAAAAAACACTAACACTGACATCTATGAACTGCTTTGCACAGAAGGCTGTTTAATTTGAACAATAAAATATTAAGACCCACTGTATGAAGTTAGATATAACTGACCAGACCTTGTCATTCTGGTCCATCATTTTCTCATGGCAGTGTAACCAACAGTTGAGAAGGAATGTCATTCACTTTTTTATTTTAACCTTACATAATAGATACTCTAGTCAGGTAGCATGTCTTCTGCATGCTCAGTGTTAACTTGGGGATGGGTGGTTAGTATTCATTGACTCCACATGCTACTAGCTAGTTGTCCTTTTGTTGAGTTGAATCCCCTTTGGGTTTTCATATTAGTCATTCATCTTGGTAAAATAGTTGTTTAAGTCTACTGTGTGTCAGTCATTTTGATAGATACCAATAGGGCTGAAATTCACCTGAAGCCCTTCCATGTGCAATATTGGCTGAGTGTATTCTGATTTGCCAGGCATCAGTCCAAACATTCATCAGCTGATACTTATCATTTGTTAAATATTTGAATGTTATTCTTGGACACTGGGGATAGAAAGTTAAGTAGGGTAATTTTTTCCTGTACTTACAGAGTTTTGTGAAGGAGTTTACTAACAAATAAATTCATTTAAATTCTATTTTAATTGTTCATCTTTTTATCTTGAGATAATGTGTTTTGTGTCCCTGCTCTCCACTTTAGAAAATATACTTCTTTTTTCTAAACTTAACCTTTGGATTCAAGGAGTCTTTATTAACACATTTACATTATTGGATACATAAGTCCATCATTTGGCTTCTGTATTTCATGATTTTACCTCTAAACTTACTTACACTGGGAAACCTGAATCTTCTCTTCCCACTGAGAAAACCTTCATCGAGCCAACCCCTTAACCTTTACATTGCCTTTGACTGGATCCTTTTCTGTTCCAATTGGCCTTGTCTTGAGATTCAACAGCTAGAAATATACCCAGTGTGTTATTGGCTTTTCAAGCCACAAATGAGAGAAAGAGTTGATATGAAGCTACCTACTTTTTAAAAAGTAACTTACATGTAAGTGTCATATATTCTGTGTGAAAATTAAAATAAGTTATATGTAAAGAACTTAAAAGAATACCTGCTATTTAAGTATTTATTATTATTATTATTATTATTATTGTCTTATTGGACATATTTCTTAGGTAGTGGTAGTAAGTTTCTCTGTTGTCCATAAATAACTCAAAGGATATTTCGCTTGACATATGACTTCACTTGTCATCTGTTCTCATTTTCCTAAGTTCCCTATTGACAGATAATTCTTATCATCTTGGCTCTTCTTTTCCCACTGCAACAATACTTTCCAAAAAAATATGTTCAAATGATACCTTTCTATCTTTCCTTTAAAAGTTTTTCCCTCCCTTATGTAAAATGGCAAATTCCAGCCACTTCATAGCAAAATAGCAAGAACTGGTGAGATTTATGTCTGCCACTCAATAGTGTAACCTTAACATGTTTTAGAGAATAAAGAACATCTCAAGTTTCAAAAGCAGAATTTCAGAATAAACTCTGAGTGGAGCCTCTGTTCATACCCCAGGACTTGTGTGCACTGTCAGATAGTTGGCACAGATACTAAATATTTGAATATATATTATCAACCCTGTGTATGGAAAATTATGATGTGAGTTGAAGATATATTAAAACACAGTTTCTTTATGTTCATAACTGTATATAGTTTTTAGGCCCTCAATAATAAAAACCATGGTAAGAATACAACTAAAGCATGTTCAAGCTTTAAATCATTGGTAATCTTTGTTTTAAAGTCTTAGAAGTGTGGATTTGTTTTCAGTGTCCAACTTTTGTTTCTAAATTCAATGACAAATTTGCCAAAAAGTATAGGAGATTATCTACATATAATGATATATATTAAGTATTAATAAACAAGAAGAGTAGAAAGGGACAAAACAGACCCTAAATCAGTCTGAAACATGCTCCCAATATGTACAAGATAGTTTAGAATTTTATTTCTGCCCATCATATATTGATTTATTCAAACCATAAACATTTGTCATTGTTATTCAGTCAGGTTTGGCATTATCATTAAAATTGGGCATCACTGACATTTCTGAAACACAATGAACTGGTTTATATTGATGAGTTATAAGGTGCTATATTGTGCAAATGTAACAAAATTGATACAGAAAACATATCTTACATATGGAGTCATATTTGTTTTGTAATTTGAACAGAGACTAGTTTGCCTTCCAGAAATCATACATTTTTATTTTGTAGAAAATTAAAGAGGAGTTTAAGCTTCTTTGGCCTACTCTTTCAATATTTTTTGCTCTCGGGCCACCTTTCTATTAGAGTAATAACCCCATTGCTAGATGGTATTGAATAATTTGAAAAATGATTAGGGGAAAAAAGTGAATTCAGAGCATTGCAACTACAAATGAATTTGTACCTTCTGTATGTCAAGTCCTGCTTTCATTGCTTTGCTGTTCTGAATTGCCTTAAGTAATACCACATGCCATTAATTAGGTATTGTTATCCTGATTTTACATGTAAGGCATCTGTAGGTCAAAGAGATTTAATGACTACCCCAAATAAGTAATAGAAGCAGGTTTTCAAACCTGATTCATTACCATTCACTTCTAATTTCCCTGTCTGAAGTGAGTGGTTTGAGATCCACTATTTTGTATACTTACCACCCACAATAACCCACAAAGCTAGCATTTTCAATATTGTCAATCACTTAATTTTACAATGGAAAGGGAACTACTGTGTAATAATAGTTTATGTGGTCCAATTTTTAAAGCTGTAAGGCTAACATTCAAAATATATCCTAAGTAAGACATAAGACTGAATAGCTTCATGTCAGTATGTAGTAATGACCAGTGTTTCTCAGTTTTTAAAAAAAATTATCATCCCTCTAGGTAGTCTTTTCAGGCTTTTTCCCCCTAATTACCTCCCTGCACAACTGTAATTTTAATAATACCAATATACTATGTATTTGTTTACATAATGTATATTTGGTGGGAGGTGTCATAAATTATAATGCTATCTAAGAATGTTTCCTTCCACAGGAATCAATTTATGTTCACTCTTACTGGGAGTATTACACTCATTGAGGATGCATGGTATAGACCAATTAAATTCAGAGTCCGTCAATTGTTGTGTAGTAAGGCAGTGGTTCACAAAAGTGTCTCTTCTGGACCAGCTGAATAGCATCACCTAGGAATTGTTAGAAATGGAAATCCTCAGGCCTCATCGGATGCCATAGTAGTAGGATCCTGGGGGTGGGCCCATGTAACCTGTTTTAACAAGTCATCCAGGTGGTTCTGATGTACACCAGAGTTTGGAACCACTCGGTATGGATAGAGTGCTAGTTATGGATGAGAGATGGGACCACGGTTTGATCACAACATTGAGCAAGTTACTTTATGTCTCAGTTTTTCCATATTCATGTAGCCCAGATAATTCCTGGTTTGAATCCTTACATGCACACCCTTCTCAGGCTCACTTGTCAGAGGTCTTACTGCAACTCCACCTATCTTCCATAGGGGGAGAGTAAGAACAAGACCCGACACCCCCTCAATCTCTTCTGTAGGACAGTCTTACATTTTTTGAAAAAGGCAACACAACATACTAGTTAGGATTACCTTGACCAAAGCCTGGACTTCCTCAAAAAACAGTAAGTGGAAAATTAAGCAAATACATAAATATTAACATCACCTTGACAGGCATCCATTATGGGCATTAAAACAAACAAAAACCAGGCTGTCCCATTTTATAGCAGAATGAGTTATACAAGATGTGAAAAAACTGGGAATTTGTCAAGAGGAGCACGTTCGTTTCTCTTTCTTAAATGTTTTATTTGTACTTTTACAAAAGGAAGAATAAGTGTCACTTATCTTTTGGTTCCACCATTTCTCTTGTCTTTTTTCCTCTTACCTCCCATTCTAATCATGTCCTTGCAGAAACTGGCTTTACTGAATTTTTCCCAGCTTAGGTATATACAGCCTGGTTATAAACAGAAGTATTTATTTCCACACATGATATGATTAAAAAGAGAACCTATAGTAATGATAGCCTAAGGAGACCAGGTTACTATAGTCACCTGCCACTTACCACTAACCATAGGGTGTTCAATCCCTAAAACTTAAGAAATACCTTGTAATGCTATAGCTATATACTTCCACAGGACAAGTTCGATCCTAGATTCCTCTGAGTGAGTGATTTACAAAATGTAAATAGCTGATACCTGAATTTCTGCTTTGGTAAGGGAAAAAACTTCATGTTGATTTTTAAGTGTTTATGCTATAAGCTTTAGCATGTATAATTGAATTAAAATCAAATATTAAATGGAGAAAACACATTTTCAAGTGTTTCTCTGTTCTGATTTATTTTAGGTGGAACTTGCTATGGAAAAAAAGTGTGAATTTTTGCCTTTCCTATCCCCACGGAAGGTGATAGTAAAAGGTGGGAGAATTGTTGCTGTGCAGTTTGTCCGGACAGAGCAAGATGAAACTGGAAACTGGAATGAGCATGAAGATCAGGTGGTCCGTCTGAAAGCCGATGTGGTCATCAGTGCCTTCGGTTCAGCTCTGAGTGATCCTAAAGGTAAAGTACTGGGCAGCTGAAGCTGTCATGCAATCATCTATTATTTTAGTGCCGTAATAGTTTACAGCTTTCAGGGAACTGTTTTACACTTCAATATTCATTTCTTTCTTCTAGTATGGAATGCAAGCAATATTGAGTTTGCTTAGAAAAGGTAGTTTAAAAGGCTTAGAAATGGTATCTAATGCTTATAGAGAATTATTTTTAAAGTGGTGGGAATTGATAAGAATATTAATCTTTCTTTTAAGCTGATAAAAATCCATATTCTATTTTGTAATAATGTTTGCCTTTTTCCTCCATAAGAATGGCTTTTTCTTTCATTAGATTTAGAGTAAGAAAATGTGACAGGGAGGTTGTAACAGCCAGTCTTCAATGATTCAGATAAAGTAGGATCTAATGAATAGACAAAAATAGAATTCATGTTTAGTGCTGTCCTCATGTCAAACTATTGCTAGAAACATCAAAATTATCAAATTAGAAAGTGTGAATAACATTGGATGGCATAAATGGACATGCTAAGGAAGAAAAAAATGCTAAAGAAAGATTATGAGAAAAGGAAGTGTTTTATATAGCATTCCAATTGAATCAATACTCTGTTTTGTTTTCCCAATATACAGTGTTTTTTTGTGGACCATTATATACAAAAGCTTAGATGCCTAAGTGCCTTAATTTTGTAAGCCCTTTACCTTTTAATATACACTGTTGAAATGATAACTGACTCTCTTATTTTTTGAAAGGAAATAGAAGAAAGATATTTCTTTAGGTCAGAGATTCATTAAGAACAACAATAATAATCTATACCTGACGATTCCTAGTACTTCCTACTATGTCCACGCTAACATTACACTTTTATATCTAAAATATGAAGAGATATATGCATGAAAATGTGCGGTTTTATGCAACAGATAAGAAAAAATTCAACCATCCATTAGGATATCTTATCTGCAGGACATCAGACATCTTGGTATTTGGAAACATCCAGATGTTTAATGTCATCAAGATAAATGGATAATGGCCTGAATTTGTCACTTCTCACCTAGATGTTTATGAGATATGTAGACACGATCACAGTGTGGCTTGTTTATTCATTAGCTGGGTTCAGAAAAAAGAAAAAAAACAATACATAAGTCACATTCTATTATCTAAAAAATCGTACTGTTCCTACTACTCTGCACATCACAAAAGCTGAGCAAAAAGTTGAATCATATTTAATTAGCAATTCTGTTGATGATTTGCCTATCAAGAAATAATTTAGCTTACTCATCTAAATTTATCTTCCACAACTAACAACTCTAATATTAGTAAAGAAAAAGGTATCTTTTCCTAAGCAAACCTAAGTAGATGTGACACAGAAGATCACAGAAAACAGCTTTTACAAAGCTTACGCTCACGTATGTGTGTGTGAAGGATGACTTAATTTAGTATTTAAAATACGAAGTAGAAGAAAATTTGATCTACTCATGTTTATTTATCTAAGTCATTCCAGAGTTTGTGTATTTTATTCTAAAATTTACTTGTGTATGTTTTTTCTAGGGCTTCACATGTACTCTCCCATATACACTTAGAGAAATCAAAAGAAAAATGGCTCTTCACTTTCCTTTTTACCCACCCCCTCCTCCTGACTTGAAATAACAAACTGCCTGGAAAAATTATCCTTAAATAGAATCACTTGCTTTACCTGAATGTTTACATGAATAAGAAGCTACTTTCCAAGTGACAGGGGAGCTAGAAGAGCAGGAATGTTAAATAGCATTCATGTCTCTACTCCCATCAAAATATTTTCAATACTGGTTTTTGAACAGAACATTAAAGAAAGGTATAGATGAACGCAATATTTGTTGGGAGTTGATCAAGATCTTACCCAAATCACATTTAAAATCTTAAAATAATAATTTCAAAGTCAAAAACTTTCATGTGCACACACATATTAGGTATGGTGAACATCCGTTTATGGGAAGCAAGTTGTCCATTTGGGTAAGAGAAGACACTCATGTCCCTCTCTTCCATCTTAAATGTTGTCCCATCCTGATACCCATGGGTTGTTATATATACATGATACCTGTGTGATTATCACATATGGGAAACTATATGATTCAGCATGTTTATCTGTAACCTCTTTCTTAAAACATAAGCCTGTCTTTCTACCCTTCTTCCCTCCTTCCCAACCTGACTGTGCATTGCTCCAGTGAACTGCATGCCAAGCTCAGTGATATCTTTCAATCTTCATTCTATTGTCTGGATTTGGTATTAAATAATTCTTTCTGTTTGAAATGCTTTCCTCCTGGTCACTTAACCTTTCTGAGCCTCAGCATTTTCTTCTATTAAAAATAAACAAGCATAATAATACCTTCTTTCCCTACCTCTCAGGACTTGTCAGAATGAAAATGAAATTATGTGGAAGTGCTTTGAAAATGAAATGGTAACACATTATTATTGTTTGTGATACTCCAGCTTGCTTTTTCTTTCAACTCTTCCTTTCCCAAGTCTATCACTGACTGCTTTTCTTCCTCTAGCTTATTACTTTTTAATACTTTCTAAAGCCCAGCCTTTGTCCACTTTCTTAATTTGTTTATTCCTTCCTTGAACTGTTTCATTTATTCATTCACTTATTCATACATGGATTCATTCTGATAAAAGAAATACACAAACAAGTTCTGTGTGCCAGGTATTGGCTAGACTTATAGTAGACACTGTTTCACTTACAGGTAAAGTGACTCCAAATCTTTCTCCAATCTCCTGGTCATGGAAGATGTTTCATCCTATATTTATGCTCATGCATATAACAAACATTTACTGAGCATCTAATAAAAGCCAGGGACAAAGTTGTATTCTGGAGAGCACAAAGATGAATGAGGCATTCTTCACTCTTAAAAACCTCATTGGCTGGGGGTGTTGGCAGACCTGAAAACAAATAATTGTTTTAACAAGTAAAGAATACGTTTAGGGAGTACTACAGTGTAAGGAAGATTCACCTTACCAGGTTTCCCTAAGGCAGATTTCTTCTCGACTGTGCTGTTATTGTCCATGGTACCATGGTTCTCCAATCACTGTAGTTCAAAGTGTTATCCCAAATTCAAATATCTAATTCCATTTTTCTTCTTTTCATTAAATTTTCCTTTGTTATCCTAAACTATAGGAGGAAGCTTCTACTCCCTGTCACTTGAGAATTTCAGCAAATAATTAATGTGTATTACATATACAGTTATCTTTTCCATTGTTCCCTACTGAATTACTCCTCCCAGTATGTAACACAGGGTAGATTCCATAGTGGTAATTCAGAAAGTCCTTGTGACTGCATTGTATTAAACTCTATGCTGAAGAACTCAAGGAATGAAATAAACCTGATGAGTATGTGTAAAGTGCAGTGATAATTTACACTTTCATCATTTTCTGATTACAATAATTTAAATGAAAATACTAGTAGCATATCAATTATATCAATATTTAAATAGTCTTAACTATATCAATATATGTATTTGTAAAGGTAACCTAAATTGGAAAATTTGAAGGAAATTAAATTTTGAATGTTTTTTTCTGATACACTGCATTGTATTTGCAAGTCCCCTGGTTTCTACATTTTAGAATGGAAAATATAAAATTATTTAGTATTAAGCCCTAAAGATATCTATATCTATATTTATATTTATTTATAATAAATATTTCCTGCTATAAAAGTGGAAACAACTTATAGAAAAATAAGTGGTTTCAAATTTATAAAACAAGTTTGGATAATATCCTTGGATTATAGTTGCTAATTATTTCCCTGCTACCGAGACTAATAACAATTATAAGCAATCATCATTATTTTACCTAATTCTATTTCATTTATATCTCTTCTTTGGATTGTAGCAGTGATTGGGAAATAGGAACAAAAGACTACATATTCCATTATCACTGTGCATGGAATATATGTTATTTTGAGCATAATTTAATTGAATCCTTCATTAATTACTGTTCCAAATTCTAAAGGCAGTGTGTTGTCTGATTTCCAATTTGATTGAGATAATAAAGTCTTAGCCTTATTTAATACATTTCCTGTGAAATACTCAAAGTAATTCCACCTTTTTAAAATTCTCATCCATCCCCTCTAAGTAAGATTCCAAGTCACATTAAATTGGAATTTTATTGTAGAGGCTAATTTTAAGGACTATCAGTAAATTAAGCACTGCCTGCCTCTAACTGGCATTTCTACTCCACAAATATTGCCCTTACCCTGGAAAATTTAAAACACTTATTTATTTTGAAAATATGTACTTCATAATAGGAAGTCTCCTCTTCTGCTAAATACCAAGGTCAATGTTTACTAAACTGAATTTTCTGTCTGTCTGTTCGTTTGGACAATGTGAGATGTAACAGACTTCATGATTATTTTATGTTTCTCCTCCCTTCTCTTTCTTCTCGGAACCAAATTGCCCGCTGTGAAAGTGTACACATCTTTTTGTTAGCTTGGAATTGAAGGGGAGAACCCGTTATCATTTTCACAACCTTACAGCTTTATTTTCCAACAGAGGTAATAATAGCTGGCCTTGTCCTCACAGTCACAGAAGGCCTGGATGACACAATTCCATGTGTGTTTGAGTGGGCTTGCGGACACCTGAAGGGGGGCTCGTTAACTCCCGCCACAGCCCCTGTGCCTCTCTGTACACCACACCACGGCCATCCCCGCATTCTTCCACAATGCCCATGTTGGAAAGAGCCATATGCCCTGCTCTCCCAAAACCTGTTATGCTTTATCTCCTAATTAGATTGTAAACCCCAAAAGGGCAGAGATTGTGCCTTCATAGTAAGTTGTAGGCCCAATAACAGCCAACATATTTATGTGCCCATAAAAATGCACAATGTATATTTGTACATCCCACTTGATTCATGTTAATGTATTTATTTTATTACATCTAGTTGTTATTTTTTCCTACTATAAGGGTCATTGTCGTTTATTTTTCTTAGACAATATAAAGGGTAGAAAAATAGCTCTATTTTTCTATTGCTATTTTTTTTCTTGTTTCGGCATAAATTGTTCCACTCCTTATAAACCAATAAATACTACACTAATTAGAGTCAGTCTGGTATAGCAGCTTAGACAAGGTGCTCGAGCCAGGCTGCCTGGCTGGAAACCTGGCGTTCCTCGTTTCTTTGTACTTCATGTTCCTGATCTCCGAATGCAGATGATTGTAATATTTACCTTCTAGAGTTGTTTTAAGGATAAATTAATAAGGTACCTAAAGCACTTAGATCTGTATCTGGCATGTAGTGAGTATATCTTAAGTTTTAGATGTTCTTATCCTTGTGAACAAAACCATATTTTAAAAATTAAATTGAGTTACAGTGTATCTTTATGATGGTGTGAATGTTGTCAAGGAATAAAAACATTTGAAAATCAAAACTTTATCTGGGACCTTTTAGCTTCTGTCAATGTGTCTTTATAAATAAGTAAAGCAGATACTCCTACATTTATGATTTGTTAAATGAGAAAATGTTTCATATATTTGGTTATTTTTATTTGCAGAAAAAATTATTGCAGTTTTTAACTGTGTCAGATATTTTTAAAATATTTTATTATCTATTTTAATTTTTTCCATACCATCAAAAGGAATTTTCTTATAACTATTTTCAATAGTTAGAAATCTGCATTTTGAGTTTTCATAAATTAGATGTTTAAAGAGAAACGGATTTTTAATAAATGGTTTCTCTTAATTAGCTAAAATTGGGCCAATTTTTTTGTTTAATTTTTCTGTTTGATTGTCCATTTTTATTTTAAGAAGGAAAGAGTTTTTAAGTGCCTGAAAATTATGGGATGATACAGCTAAGATCAAAAAACTGTTTTGGAAGGAAGAGATAGGATGAATGGTGCCAAGAAAATTGACTCAGCAAAATGTTATACGGCACTGCCTTGGGGAGCAAATGGCAAGGTGACTGGACTTCCTGGGTGTAGCAGGGCATGCACGGCCCTTCCTCCAGGAAAGGAGTTTATATATGTACTTCACCCAGCGCCTACATTTTCTTTCTGCTCATCTCACTAGCGAGAGCAAGTAGACACAAAGCCCAGCTATTTCTGAATCTTTAATGAAACCCTCTGAAACCAACATCCTGATAGCATTCATTGCAGTGAGTTCCATGAGGGAGTGTTTCAAGGGAAAAAAACAGTTTTAAAATTGCTTCCAGTTCTTATTAGAAGGGCCTAAGAAAAGTTTTAAAGTCTCATGGGGTAAATCAAAGATTCTGCCAATACCAGCTTTGAGTGTAGCTTTGATTCACTTGCCCCATACTGAGAAAAATGTGTTAATTTGCTTTGTTCTGGCAGAAGTCAGAGCTAGCTAACCTCACAGGTGAGAAAGAAATGGCTTTCATGTGACCCTGATCATGCAGACATTCAAGCACTTTTCAGATGAGTCCATTTTTCTTCAGTTATTTGGGTGTTGAGAAAAACCTAGGAAATATGTTTTAAGGTGAACACTTACTGAGTCAGATGCCCAGTGATAATAGTTATCTGTATTTTAAAGACCTGTCATCAGTATGTTTAGTTTGTTTCACTCCTTATTAAAATGTTGCTCTTATGGTAATTCGCTAATGGAATTAGGAACACTAAGACATTTTAAAAAAACATCCCCCTTTTTTTAACCAGCATGTTCCAGTTTGCAAGCCATTAAACGTCTCCTCCAGAAACTACTGGTGGCACTCAGAGATTCAGCAAAATGTCTTTGAATAATTGTCTACTCATTGTGCCCTTCAGTTTACATAGTTCCTCTTCTACCTTACTGAAAATAAAATGGCAGGAAATTTAGTTACACTGGGTGGTGGAAAATGGGGTCCCAAGTTGAGAATGTGTCATAATTGGTCACATGTTTGCTGTTCTTTGCATTTTTTATAAATTGAACTACTTGTGATATGCTTTCAAAAAACAGATTAAGTAACACTGCATTTTATTGCTGGACAGAACTTTTGATCAATGGCACAAACATTAAAGGAAGGGGCTTACTGATGATTGATATAATTGGGAATGGATGAGATATAATGAAAAAATCAAGTCAGGCCGGTGTAACTTACTGGATTCAATACAGTAACTTGTAGTGGAGTTTTCCTTATTTACATTTCCAAATTTCCAAACGTGCTGGAAGTGACTTAAGGAATTGTATATTCTAGTCCCCTATTTCACAGGTTTATTTGCTTCACTAATAATTTCTGATGGCCTGCTAGTCCAGGCACTGAGATAGGTTGTGGGGATAAACTGGTGAAGGGAGAATGCAAATCTCTAGTAATGCAGTTTGACAGACAGACACAATTATAAGAAATTGTTCTGAGAGAAGTTTAAAGTATTATGGCAGCACAGAACACAATCTCAGGGTTCAGAGAAACTTCCTACAGGAAGTGGGTTGTGAATTGAAGTCTGAGTGATGTGTAGGAGTCTCCAGGTGGAATGGGGGTGGAAAGGAGGGAGCCACAGGGAGATTATGCAACTTGCTCAACACCACATTGTTAGATTAAATAGTCATTTTACAGTCATTTTTAAAAAGCTGTGTTAAAAAAAAAAACATGCCTTTAGAAAGTTGTTCAGCCTACTTATTTCATGCATGTTCTCATCTTTATAAATGAAGATCTCAACTTTCCATCTTTATTTCTAAAATTTAACTTTTTCTTTTATGATTTCTACTATTCATTCTCTCACTGCTCAACATGGAATAAACATTTCGCAGTATCCAACTGTTTTAGACACTGTCTAGGCACTAGGAATACAAGCATGAATAAAAGAGATCTTTGCTCTCCAGGGATTCATAGACCGTGGGAGAAACAGGCATGTAAGTACATACATTGCAATGTAATGTGCTAATTTGAGATCTTATTTGTATGGGATTTTAGAACTTGAGTAGGAGTTTGTTAGAGGGAATGTCATACACAAAGGCATGAGGTGACTAGTGAGCTCATGTAACCAGAAAATGGTGAGAAATTCTGTTTGGCTGGAACAGATGATATGTGGTAAGGTAAGGGTGGGAAGTGGGTAGGGATAAGAGGGCAGGAAATTTAGTTACAGATTTATGTGGAATCAAGAGATTGATATGCTAAGCTAAGGATTTTGAATTTCATTCTGTAGACATCCAGGTGGCAAATTTAAATATGGGAAAGATCTTTGTCATTAATGAGATAATTCTGGTAGATACCGATCTACCATTCCTCTGGTTGGGTTTGAACCATTTGTAATATTCTTTAAATAGTTTACAATTTGAAACCACGAAATCACTTTTGAGGTGCTTCATTTCAGAAGGTAAGTGTAGTTTCTAGTATTGAATACCTGAATTAGGCAAAGTTACTCACCCAGTCATTGATATGGTCCGACAGTTCAGGTCCCCTGGTGGAAAGCTGCTGCAGTAGGGCTTTTAGTGTGAAGGAAAGTAAGAGACCTGTGCTCACATGGGCAGCTCCCAAACCCCGGTCATGACAAGGGTGAGGTATGCATGCCTAGCTTCTCCTTTCCTATTCACTAATTACAGTGACTGATTTCAGCTTTTTGAGGAAAGGGAAGTAAGATACAGAGATACAGCATGAGTTTTACACCAGTGATTGTTTCCCTGCATGGAAGGAGGCGTCAGCAATGTGGAATAAGCATCTTGCTCCATGGTAGCAGTAATGTTGAAAAAGATGGCCTGGAATTAAGACAAAACAGTATCAATGAAACCGGTTGAAAGACAGGTTTTGTTAGTTTAAGTGGCTAATGATTAAGGCCCAGATTAAATTAAAGGAGGTAGACCTTCGGAAGGACAATAAGGAATCAAGACAGAACGCTTGATAGAACTCACACGTGCAGCAGGTAGAAGAGATGGAAGGAAACTGGTGATGGACGGTGTCTGGATTTGCTAATCCGTTCCACAGCCGGAAATGGGACTGGAGCTAAGACAACAGAGAGTGATGAAAAACAGATGCTAGGAGTCATTGCATTATCATTTGTCAGTCTTTCCACTGTTACAGCCTGGTGCCTAGAATAGCTCACTGATTGAATTAAATAATGAAAGCTCTTATGGTCTATAGTTTAGATAACAACTTCTTGAAAGTATGATAAAAGAGGTTTTGTGGTGTTTCTCCTGGAAATCCAGAAGCATCTCACTACCCCGTGATGCAGAGAAAATGTCAGCTTGTCACAGCTGCGTTTCAGATGGTAAAAAGCTAAAGGAGGGCATGGCAGCAGGACAGTTCACTTCATGGTTCTCTACCTACCCCCTGCCACTAATGTGCATGCTTCCTTATGCTGCCGTTGCATTTTATAATGCCTGAGCAGTAGGACATCGATAGATCCTTTGTATTGGTTAGCCCAGTGAGAAGAGTGAGCCCTTTTTTGTCTTCCCTGTACATTGCTTTGCTTTATTTATTTATTTTTTAAATTTTATTTTGGTATCATTATTCTACAATTACATGAAGGACATTATGTTTACTAGGCTCCCCCCTTCACCAAGTCCCCCCCACATACCCGTTCACAGTCACTGTCCATCAACATAGTAAGATGCTGTAAAATCACTACTTGTCTTCTCTGTGTTGACCAGCCCTCTCCGTGCCGCCCCATACACTATACATGCTAATCGAAAGGCCCCCTTTCTTTTTTTCCCACCATTATCCCTCCCTTCCCACCCGTCCTCCCCAGTCCCTTTCCCTTTGGTAGCTATTAGTCCATTCTTAGGTTCTATACTTCTCCTGCTGTTTTGTTCCTTCAGTTTTCTTTTGTTCTTACACTCCACATATGAGTGAAATCATTTGGTACTTGTCTTTCTCCGCCTGGCTTATTTCACTGAGCATAATACCCTCTAGCTCCATCCATGTTGTTGCGAATGGTAGGATTTGTTTTTTCTTATGGCTGAGTAATATTCCATTGTGTATATGTACCACATCTTCTTTATCCATTCATCTACTGATGGACATTTAGGTTGCTTCCATCTCTTGGCTATTGTAAATAGTGCAGTGGTAAACATAGGCCTGCATCTGTATTTTTCAAACTGGAGTGCTGCATTCTTGGGGTAAATTCCTAGAAGTGGAATTCCTGGGTCAAATGGTATTTCTATTTTGAGCATTTTGAGGAACCTCCATACTGATTTCTACAATGGTTGAACTAATTTACATTCCCACCAGCAGTGTAGGAGGGTTCTCCTTTCTCCACAACCTTGCCAACATTTGTTGTTGTTTGTCTTCTGGATGGTAGCCATCCTTACTGGTGTGAGATGATATCTCATTGTGGTTTTAATTTGCATTTCTCTGATGACAAGCGATGTGGAGCATCTTTTCATGTGTCTGTTGGCCATCTGAATTTCTTCTTTAGAGAACTGTCTATTCAGCTCCTCTGCCATTTTTAATTGGATTATTTGCTTTTTGTTTGTTGAGGTGTGTGAGCTCTTTATATATTTTGGATGTCAACCCTTTATTGGAACTGTCATTTATGAATATATTCTCCCATACTGTAGGATACCTTTTTGTTCTCTTGATGGTGTCCTCTGATGTACAGAAGCTTTTCAGCTTGATATAGTCCCATTTGTTCATTTTTGCATTTGTTTCCTTTGCCCGGGCAGATATGTTCAAGAAGAGGTCACTCACATTTATGTCTAAGAGATTTCTGCCTATGTTTTTTTCTAAGAATTTTATGGTTTCATGAATTACATTCAAGTCTTTGATCCATTTCAAATTTACTTTTGTGTATGGGGTTAGACAGTGATCCAGTTTCATTCTCTTACATGTAGCTGTCCAGTTTTGCCAGCACCATCTGTTGAAGAGATTGTCATTTCCCCATTGTATGTCCATGGCTCCTTATTGAATATTAGTTGACCATATATGTTTGGGTTAATGTTTGGAGTATCTATTCTGTTCCATTGGTCTGTGGCACTGTTCTTGTGCCAGTACCAAATTGTCTTGATTACTGTGGCTTTGTAGTAGAGCTTGAAGTTGGGGAGTGAGATCCCCCACACTTTATTCTTCCTTCTCAGGATTGCTTTAGCTATTCGGGGTCTTTGGTGTTCCCATATGAATTTTTGAACTATTTGTTCCAGTTCATTGAAGAATGCTGTTGGTAGCTTGATAGGGATTACATTGAATCTGTATATTGCTTTGGGCAGGATGGCCATTTTGACGATATTGATTCTTCCTAGCCAAGAGCATGGGATGAGTTTCCATTTGTTACTGTCCTCTTTAATTTCTCTTAAGTGTGTCTTATAGTTTTCAGGGTATAGGTCTTTCACCTCTTTGGTTAGGATTATTCCGAGGTATTTTATTCTTTTTGATGCAATTGTGAAGGGAATTGTTGTCCTGATTTCTCTTTCTATTGGCTCATTGTTAGTGTATAGGAAAACCACAGATTTCTGTGTGTTAATTTTGTATTCTGCAACTTTACTGTATTCCGGTATCAGTTCTAGTAGTTTTGGAGTGGAGTCTTTAGGGTTTTTTATGTACAGTATCATATCATCTGCAAATAGTGACAGTTTAACTTCTTCTTTACCAGTCTGGATTCCTTGTATTTCTTTGTTTTGTCTGATTGCCATGGCTAGGACCTCCAGTACTATGTTAAATAACAGTGGGGAGAGTGGGCATCCCTGTCTGGTTCCTGATCTCAGAGGAAATGCTTTCAGCTTCTCGCTGTTCAGTATAATGCTCGCTGTGGGTTTATCATATATGGCCTTTATTATGTTGAGGCACTTGCCCTCTATTCCCATTTTGCTGAGAGTTTTTATCATGAATGGATGTTGAATTTTGTCAAATGCTTTTTCAGCATCTATGGAGATGATCATGTAGTTTTTGTCTTTCTTTTTGTTGATGTGGTGGATGATGTTGATGGATTTTTGAATGTTGTACCATCCTTGCATCCCTGGGATGAATCCCACTTGGTCATGGTGTATGATCCTTTTGATATATTGTTGAATTCTGTTTGCTAATATTTTATTGAGTATTTTTGCATCTACATTCATCAGGGATATTGGTCTGTAATTTTCTTTTTTGGTGGGGTCTTTGCCTGGTTTTGGTATTAGGGTGATGTTGGCTTCATAGAGTGAGTTTGGGAGTATTCCCTCTTCTTCTATTTTTTGGAACACTTTAAGGAGAATGGGTATTATGTCTTCTCTGTATGTCTGATAAAATTCCAAGGTAAATCCGTCTGGCCCTGGGGTTTTGTTCTTGGGTAGTTTTTTGATTACCATTTCAATTTCTTTGCTCGTAATTGGTTTGTTTAACTTTTGTGTTTCTTCCTTGGTCAGTCTTGGGAGGTTGTATTTTTCTAGGAAGTTGTCCATTTCTTCTAGGTTTTCCAGCTTGTTGGCATATAGGTTTTCATAGTAGTCTTTAATAATTCTTTGTATTTCTGTGGAGTCTGTCGTGATTTTTTCTGTTCTCATTTCTGATTCTGTTGATTTGTGTTGATTCTCTTTTTCTCTTAATAAGTCTGGCTAGAGGCTTATCTATTTTGTTTATTTTCTCGAAGAACCAGCTCTTGGTTTCATTGATTTTTGCTATTATTTTATTCTTCTCAATTTTATTTATTTCTTCTCTAATCTTTATTATGTCCCTCCTTCTGCTGACCTTAGGCCTCATTTGTTCTTCTTTTTCCAGTTTCGATAATTGTGATGTTAGACTATTCATTTGGGATTGTTCTTCCTTCTTCAAGTGTGCCTGGATTGCTATATACTTTCCTCTTAAGACTGCTTTCGCTGCGTCCCACAGAAGTTGGGGCTTTGAGTTGTTGTTGTCATTTGTTTCTATATATTCCTTGATCTCTACTTTGATTTGTTCATTGATCCATTGATTATTTAGTAGCATGTTGTTAAGCCTCCATGTGTTTGTGAGCCTTTTTGTTTTCTTTGTAGAATTTATTTCTACTTTTATACCTTTGTGGTCTGAAAAATTGGTTGGTAGAATTTCAGTATTTTGGAATTTACTGAGGCTCTTTTTGTGAGCTAGTATGTGGTCTATTCTGGAGAATGTTCCATGTGCACTTGAGAAGAATGTATATCCTGTTGCTTTTGGATGTAGAGTTCTATAGATGTCTATTAGGTCCATCTGTTCTACTGTGTTGTTCAGTGCCTGTGTGTCCTTACTTATTTTCTGACCAGTGGATCTATCCTTTGGGGTAAGTGGTGTGTTGAAGTCTCCTAAAATGAATGCATTGCAGTCTATTTCCCTCTTTAGTTCTGTTAGTATTTGTTTCACATATGCTGGTGCTCCTGTATTGGGTGCATATATATTTAGAATGGTTGTATCCTCTTGTTGGACTGAGCCCTTTTTCATTATGTAGTGTCCTTCTTTATCTCTTGTTACTTTCTTTGTTTTGAAGTCTATTTTGTCTGATATTAGTACTGCAACCCCTGCTTTCTTCTCACTGTTGTTTGCCTGAAATATGTTTTTCCATCTCTTGACTTTTAGTCTGTGCTTGTCTTTGGGTTTAAGGTGAGTTTCTTGTAAGCAGCATATAGATGGGTCTTGCTTTTTTATCCATTCTATTACTCTGTGTCTTTTGATCGGTGCATTAAGTCCATTTACATTTAGGGTGACTATTGAGAGATATGTACTTATTGCCATTGCAGGCTTTAGATTCGTGGTTACCAAAGGTTCAAGGTTAGCTTCTTTACTCTCTTACTGCCTCACTTAGCTCACTTATTGAGCTGTTATATACACTGTCTGGAGATTCTTTTCTTCTCTCCCTTCTTATTCCTCCTCCTCCCTTCTTCATATGTTGTGTGTTTTTTTCTGTGCTCTTTTTAGAAGTGCTCCCATCCAGAGCAGTCCCTGTAGGATGCCCTGTAGTGGTGGTTTGTGGGAAGCAAATTCCCTCAGCTTTTGCTTGTCTGGGAATTGTTTAATCCGCCATCATATTTAAATGATATTTGTGCTGGATGCAGTATCCTTGGTTCAAGGCCATTCCGTTTCATTGCATTAAGTATATCATGCCATTCTCTTCTGGCCTGTAGGGTTTCTGTTGAGAAGTCTGATGTTAGCCTGATGGGTTTTCCTTTATAGGTGACCTTTTTCTCTCTAGCTGCCTTTAAAACTCTTTCCTTGTCCTTGATCCTTGCCATTTTAATTATTATGTGTCTTGGTGTTGCCCTCCTTGGATCCTTTCTGTTGGGGTTCTGTGTAATTCTGTGGTCTGTTCAATTATTTCCTCCTCCAGTTTGGGGAAGTTTTCAGCAATTATTTCTTCAAAGAGACTTTCTATCCCTTTTCCTCTTTCTTCTTCTTCTGGTACCCCTATAATACGAATATTATTCCTTTTGGATTGGTCACATAATTCTCTTAGTGTTGTTTCATTCCTGGAGATCGTTTTATCTCTCTCTATGTCAGCTTCTATACGTTCCTGTTCTCTGGTTTCTATTCCTTCAATGGCCTCTTGCATCTTATCCATTCTGCTTATAAATCCTTCCGGGGATTGTTTCACTTCTGTGATCTCCTTCCTGATATCTGTGATCATCCCTTAGCTCTTGCATTTTTCTCTGCATCTCTGTCAGCATGTTCATGATTTTTATTTTGAATTCTTTTTCAGGAGGACTGGTTAGGTCTGTCTCCTTCTCAGGTGTTGTCTCTGTGATCTTTGTCTGCCTGTAGTTTTGCCTTTTCATGGTGATAGAGATAGTTTGCAGAGCTGGTACGAGTAACAGCTGGAAGAGCTTCCCTTCTTGTTGGTTTGTGGCCTTCCTCTCCCCCTTTGCAAGGTACTAGGTTCTTGCAGGTGTGGATGTGGTCTGGATGTTGTCCTGTGTCCTCTGGTCTCTATTTTAGGAAGAGTTTTCTTTGTTATATTTTCATAGATCTATGTGTTTTTGGGAGGAGATTTCCACTGCTCTACTCACGCCGCCATCTTGGCTCCACCCCAAACTGCAGTCTAGCCCATCTCTCTCTCCTGCTCCAGCAGCAGCAAAACTGGCCTTTAGGGTTTTTTATGTACAATATCATGTCATCTGCAAATAGTGACAGTTTAACTTCTTCTTTACCAATCCAGATTTCTTGTATTTCTTTGTTTTGTCTGATTGCTGTGGCTAGGACCATCAGTACTATGTTAAATAACAGTGGGGTGAGTGTGGGTCACTGTCTTGTTCCCGATCTCAGAGGAAAAGCTTTCAGCTTCTTGCTGTTCAATATGATGTTGGCTGTGGGTTTACCATATATGGCCTTTATTATGTTGAGGTACTTGCCCTCTATACCCATTTTGCTGAGAGTTTTTATCATGAATGGATGTTGAATTTTGTCGAATGCTCTTTCAGCATCTATGGAGATGATCATGTAGTTTTTGTCTTTCTTTTTGTTAATGTGGTGGATGATGTTGATGGATTTTCAACTGTTGTACATACTTCCATCCCTTGGATGAATCCTACTTCATTGTGGGTATGATCCTTTTGATATATTTTTGAATTCGGTTTGCTAATATTTTATTGAGTATTTTTGCATCTACATTCATCAGGGATATTGGTCTGTAATTTTCTTTTTTGGTGGGGTCTTTGCCTGGTTTTGGTATTAGGGTGATGTTGACTTCATAGAATGAGTTTGGGAGTATTCCCTCCTCTTTTATTTTCTGGAAAACTTTAAGGAGAGTGGGTATTATGTCTTCCCTGTATGTCTGATAAAATTCTGAGGTAAATCCCTCTGGCCCAGGTATTTTTTCTTGGGTTGTTTTTTGATTACCGCTTCAATTTCTTTGATGGTAATCGGTTTGTTTAGATTTTGTGTTTCTTCCTTGGTCAGGTTTGGAAGGATGTATTTTTCTAGGAAGTTGTCCATTTCTTCTAGGTTTTCCAGCTTCTTAGCATATAGGTTTTCATAGTAGTCTCTAATAATTCTTTGTATTTCTGTTGGGTCCGTCATGATGTTTCCTTTCACACTTCTGGTTCTGTTGATGTGTGTGGATTCTCTTTTTCTCTTAATAAGTCTGGCTAGAGGCTTATCTATTTTGTTCATTTTCTCTACGAAGCAGCTCTTGGTTTTTTCTATTGTTTTATTCTTCTCAATTTTGTTTATTTCTTCTCTGATCTTTTTTATGTCCCTCCTTCTGCTGACTTTAGGCCTCATTTGTTCTTCTTTTTCCAATTTTGATAATTGTGACACTAGACTATTCATTTAGGTTTGTTCTTCCTTCTTTAAATATGCCTGGATTGCTATATACTTTCCTCTTAAGACTGCTTTCGCTGAATCCCACAGAAGTTAGGGCTTTGTGTTGTTGTTGTCATTTATTTCCTGATATTGCTATATCTCCATTTTAATTTGGTTGTTGATCCATTGACTATTTAGAAGCGTGTTGTTCAGCCTCCATGTGTCTGTGAGTCTTTTTGCTTTCTTGGTACAATTTATTTCTACTTTTATACCTTTGTGGTCTGAAAAGTTGGTTGGTAGGATTTCAATCTTTTGGAATTTACTGAGGCCCTTTTTGTGGCCTAGTATGTGGTCTATTCTGGAGAATGTTCCATGTGCACCTGAGAAGAATGTATATCCTGTTTCTTTTGGGTGTCAAGTTCTATAGATGTGTATTAGGTCCATCTGTTCTAGTGTGTTGTTGAGTGCCTGTGTGTCCTTACTTATTTTCTGCCCAGTGGATCTATCCTTTGGGGTGAGTGGTGTGTTGAGCTCTCCTAAAATGAATGCATTGCAGTCTATTTCCCTCTTTAGTTCTGTTAGTATTTATTATGTCCCTCCTTCTGCTGACCTTATGCCTCATTTGTTCTTCTTTTTCCAGTTTTGATAATTGTGCCATTAGACCATTCATTTGGGATTGTTCTTCCTTCTTTAAATATGCCTGGATTGCTATAAACTTTCCTCTTAAGACTGCTTTTGCTGTATCCCGCAGTAATGTCCTTCTTTATCTCTTATTACTTTCTTTGTTTTCAAGTCTATTTTGTCTGATACTAGTACTGCAATACCTGCTTTTTTTCTCCCTATTGTTTGCATGAAATATATTTTTCCATCCCTTGACTTTTAGTCTTTGCATGTCTTTGGGTTTGAGGTGAGTCTCTTGTAAGCAGCATATAGATGGGTCTTGTTTTTTTTATCCATTCAGTGACTCTCTGTCTTTTGATTGGTGCATTCAGTCCATTTGCATTTAGGGTGATTATCGATAGGTATATACTTATTGCCATTTCAGGCTTTAGATTCGTGGTTACCAAAGGTTCCAAGTCACTTTCCTTACTATCTAAGAGTCTAACTTAACTCACTTAGTATGCTGTTACAAACACAATCTAAAGGTTCTTTTCTATTTCTTCTCCTTTTTCATCCTCCTTCAATCTTTATATATTAGGTATCAAATTCGGTACTATTTGTCTATCCCTTGATTGACTTTGGGGATAGTCAATTTAATTTTGCATTTGCCTCACAATCAGTTGCTCCACTCTCCCTACCGTGATTTTACTACCTTTGGTGACAGTTATCCAACCCTAGGAACACTTCCATCTATAGCAGTCCCTCCAAAATAGACTACAGAGATGGTTTGTGGGAGGTAAATTCTCTCAGCTTTTGCTCATCTGGAAATTGTTTAATCCCTCCTTCAAATTTAAATGATAATCTTGCTGGATAATGTAATCTTGATTCCAGACCCTTCTGCTTCATGGCATTTAATACATCATGCCACTCCCTTCTGGCCTGTAAGGTTTCTGCTGAGATGTCTGATGTTAGTCTGATGGGCTTTCCTTTGTATGTGATCTTATTTCTGCCTCTGGCTGCTTTTAACAGTCTGTCCTTATCCTTGATCCTTCCCATTTTAATTACTATGTGTCTTGGTGTTGTCTTCCTTGGGTCCCTTGTGTTGGGAGATCTGTGGATCTCCATGGCCTGAGAGACTATCTCCTTTCCCAGATTGGGGAAGTTTTCAGCAACTACCTCCTCAAAGACACTTTCTATCCCTTTCTGTCTCTCTTCTTCTTCTGGTATCCCTGTAATGTGAATATTGTTTGCTTGGATTGGTCACACAGTTCTCTCAATCTTCTTTCATTCTTAGAGATGCTTTTTCCTCTCTGTGCCTCAGCTTCTTTGTATTCCTCTTCTCTAGTTTCTATTTCATTTATTGTCTCCTCCACCATATCCAGCTTGCTTTTAATACCCTCCATCATGCTTTTCAATGATTAGATCTCCAACTTGAATTCATTCCTGAATTCTTGGATGTCTTTCTGTACATCCATTAGAATGTTGATGATTTTTATTTTGAACTCCTTTTCAGGAAGAGTCACGAGGTCCATATCATTTAAATCTTTCTCGGGAGTTGTATTAACAATTTTACTCTGGATGAGGTTCCTTTGGCATTTCATGTTTCTATATGGCGCCCTCTAGTGTCCAGAAGCTCTATTCTGGAGCTGCTCAGCCCCTGAAGCAATGTCCGGGGTCGCAGGAGAGCAGTACTGGTGCCTGGGGGTATGAAAGAGCTGTTCTCCACCTCCTGGCTCCTGTGCCTGTCTCCACTGCCTGAGCCAGTGGGCCGGGCACACAGGTATAAGATTTTGTCCCACAGCAGCCAGATATGGATCCCTGCTTTCCACAAGCAGCTGGAATCCCAGTCTCCCCAGGACCTCTGCCTGTATTAACTTTCCAACCTGATAGTCATGCAACTCTCATGAAAGCACCATGAAATGTAGGTTTGTGCTCCCAGCTCAGATCTCCAGAACTAGGTATTCAGCAGTCCCACGCCTTCCACTCCCTGCTCCGCTTATCTTCCTTCTGCCAGTGAGCTGGGGTGGGGGAGGGGCTCAGGTCCTGTGGAGCCATAGCTCTGTTATGTTACCCCGTTCGCTGAGGTCTGCTCTTTTCTCCAGGTGTGTACAGTCTGATGCCATCCTCTTTCCTGTTGCTTTCTCAGGATTAGTTGCCTCAATTAAATTTTCCAATTGTATCTAGTTTTAGGAGGAAGCCTCTGTCTCTCCTCTCACGCCGCCATCTTTAATCCCATCTGCTTTGCTTTTTAACTATATTTTTGACAGGAAACATTCTCAGGAACCCAATAGTAATACTGTGCATGTTTTCTTAAAAATTGCCCTAATTATCGGATTTTTATTCTGGCTAAAAGATTTGTTGTATTTCTATTATAAAATACACTGTGAAGTGTGAGGATAAACAGGTGTAATCTAATGCAAGTGCTGACATTTCTGCAGAACAACGAACCAAAATAATGGAATCGTTGCACACATTTTCTTTGGAGTTATTTTGAAAGGGTGGAGGTGATGGAGGAGGGAGGTCAAACTGATAAGTGTTGAAAGTGACTTGGAATCAACATCACATCACTTACAGCTGCCTTAGACATCCATTTGAAGTACAACATGATATTTCTGTAATTATTTTTCTTCCCTCTAATAACTGCATAGGAATAGGCTTGTTTCCCCAGTGAATAGCTCTGTTCAGTGCCTTCCCTTATCTTTATTTTCCAGGTTTCACTAGTGGTTAATATCATATGCATTCTTACAGGGAGACAGTGGATAAATCAGTAGTTTTCATCAAATCAAAGATTACATACAAGCAGTAGAGCAGTGGCACGTAACAAGTTTTACTGCGGAAGGGATGAAAAATGGAAAAATAATATAATTGTTTCAGAGAACAGAAATTGTAAAATATAGTCAGTGTTATTCAATATATACTGAGTGTAATCAATTACCTTATTGATCACGGCCTTTTATAATTGTCTGTTAAGTACTAGTGAGGTTATGATATATTCAAAGTTTACGCTGAAGCCTTTTCTTGTGAAATATTAAACTACACTAAGCCGCTCTAGGAGAGAAAACTGAGATGTAAAATTTAGTTAAATTATAAAGTAATGGTGTATATCTTGTACTAATGTTCTTAGTAATATGTATTCTGTATTGCAGAGTGTTTTTTTTGTGAGTTTATTTAAATTTCTGTTTTTGGTTCACAGCACAAAATGAAAATAACAAAATTCCTATTTAGGATAGGTTGTGGTTAAATTAGACATTTAGTTGCCTAAATTTAAGTCACAACTGTAAGAGTTAGAGAATTATATTGAATAGTATTTATCATCTATTCCCCAAATGTGGATACTAGCCAGTTTAAAAGTAGTGTGCACATGTAATTTATTAGGTATCCAAAGTGTGCTGGCATTGCTGTAGGAAAAAGCCAGCTCTAACTTGAACTCCCATTCAGGGGTCCTGCCCAAGCTTCCCATTGAGTAATGCTGTCCAGTGCCAGCCTGTTTTCCATGCTAGCCATACTTATAATATTTGATAATTATGAAGCTCTTTAAAGTGTTTTCAAAGGACTTTTACTTACATAATCATTTTTTTTGTACAAGTTCATGCAAGAGTGTTAAGCATATTGTGTTCAGCATTCTGACGTAATCATTTTTTTTCTGTACAAGTTCATGCAAGAGTGTTAAGCATACTGTGTTCAGCAAATATCCACTGATTTTCTAAACCCTCTCAAAAGCATATTGACAATTCTTGCTTTAATATGGCCCAATGTTTTCCCTTATTTGCACACTGCTGCCAAATGAACTTTTATTTCATCAGTGTCCCTGCATTATTTTCATACTGTCGAATTTAAAAGTACTCTCTCCTGATTGCAGTATTAAAACCAAATGCCTCAATTTAATTTTGACACCCTTCTAATCTGCCCTCCTACATACTTGTGGGGCCTTATTGCTCATTTTTCCATTCTATATTCATTAAGTATACAAGATTCTCTGTTAGTTTCTCCTGGGGACACAAAAATGAAAACACTGTCCCTGTCTACAGGAGCTTGCAGTCTGAGGAAGAAAAATGCACATAAATAAAAATTCCAATAAGTAGAAAGTGACTCAAGAATAAATAGATAAACTGCTAGTGTAATACACAGGGTGGACAGATGACTTCCTGCGGTAAGAATCAAAGAAAGTGGAGATTGGATTAAATATGGCAGCGTGAGAGGAGAGACAGAGGCTTCCTCCTAAAACTGGATACAATTAGAAAATTTAATTGGTGCAACTAATCCTGAGAGAGCAACAGGAAAGAGGATGGTGCCAGACTGCACACACCTGAAGAAAAGAGCATACCTCACCGAACAGGGTAAAGAACCAGATCTGTGGCTCCGCGGGACCTGAACCCTTCCCCCACCCCAGTGCACTGTTGGGAGGAAGAGAAACAGAGCAGGGAGGGAGTGGAAGGCTTGGGACTGCTGAGTACCTAGCTCTGGAGATCTGCTCTGGGAGCACAAACCTACATTTCATGGTGCTTTCATGAGACTCGCATGACTACCGGGTTGGAAAGTTAATACAGGCAGAGTTCCTGGGGAGACTGGAATCCCGACGGCTTGTGGAAAGCAGGGATCCATATATATATGGCTGCTCTGGGACAAAACCTTATACCTGTGTGACCGGCCCACTGGCTCAGGCAGTGGAGACAGGCACAGCAGCTGGGAGGCGGGGAACAGCTCTTTCCAACCCCAAGTACCTCTCCCCTGCGACCCTGGACATTGCTTCAGGGGCTGAGCAGCTCCAGAATAGAGCTTCTGGACACTAGAGGGCGCCATATAGAAACATGAAATGCCAAAGGAACCTCATCCAGAGTAAAATTGTTAATACAACTCCCGAGAAAGATTTAAATGATATGGACCTCGTGACTCTTCCTGAAAGGGAGTTCAAAATAAAAATCATCAACATGCTAATGGAGGTAAGGAAAGACATCGAAGAACTCAGGAATGAATTCAGGTCAGAGATCCAATCGTTAAAGAACACGATGGAGGGTATTAAAAGCAGGTCGGATATGGTGGAGGAGACAATAAATGAAATAGAAAATAGAGAAGAATACAAAGAAGCTGAGGCACAGAGAGAAAAAAGGATCTCTAAAAATGAAAGAATATTAAGAGAACTGTGTGACCAATCCAATTGGAACAATATTCACATTATACGGATACCAGAAGAAGAAGAAGAAGAAGAAGAAGAAGAAGAGAAAAAGGGATAGAAAGTGTCTTTGAGGAGGTAGTTGCTGAAAACTTCCCCAATCTGGGGAAGGAGATAGTCTCTCAGGCCATAGTCTCTCAGGCCATGGAGATCCACAGATCCCCCAACACAAGGGACCCAAGGAAGACATCAGCAAGACACATAGTAATTAAAATGGGAAGGATCAAGGATAAGGACAGACTGTTAAAAGCAGCCAGAGGCAGAAATAAGATCACATACAAAGGAAAGCCCATCAGACTAACATCAGACTTCTCAGCAGAAACCTTACAGGCCAGAAGGGAGTGGCATGATGTATTAAATGCCATGAAGCAGAAGGGCCTGGAATCAAGATTACTTTATCCAGCAAGATTATCATTTAAATTTGAAGGAGGGATTAAACAATTTCCAGATGAGCAAAAGCTGAGAGAATTTACCTCCCACAAACCATCTCTGCAGTCTATTTTGGAGGGACTGCTATAGACAGAAATGTTCCTAAGGTTGAATAGCTGTCACCACAGGTAATAACCACAGTAAAGAAAGTAGAACAGCTAATTATGAAGCAAATGCAAAATTAAATTAACAATCCTCAAAGTCAATCGAGAGATAGACAATAACTACAGAATTTGATACCTAATATATAAAGAATGAAGGAGGAAGAAAAAGGAGAAATAGAAAAGAACCTTTAGATTGTGTTTGTAACAGCATATGAAGTGAGTTAAGTTAGACTCTTAGATAGTAAGGAAAGTAACCTGGAACCTTTGGTAACCACGAATCTAAAACCTGAAATGGCAATAAGTACATATCTATCGATAATCACCCTAAATGTAAATGGACTGAATGCACCAATCAAAAGACATAGAATCACTGAATGGATTAAAAAAAAGACCCATCTATATGCTGCTTACAAGAGACTCACCTCAAACCCAAAGACATGCAAAGACTAAAAGTCAAGGGATGGAAAAATATATTTCATGCAAACAATAGGGAGAAAAAAAGCAGATGTTGCAGTACTAGTATCAGACAAAATAGACTTCAAAACAAAGAAAGTAATAAGAGGTAAAGAAGGACATTACATAATGATAAAGGGCTCAGTTCAACAAAGGATATGACCATTATAAATATATATGAACACAACACAGGAGCACCAGCATATGTGTAAAAATACTAACAGAACTAAAGGAGGAAATAGACTGCCATGTATTCATTTTAAGAGACTTTAACATACCATTCACTCCAAAGGACAGATCCACCAGACAGAAAATAAGTAAGGACACAGAGGCACTGAACAACACACTAGAACAGATGGACCTAATAGACATCTATAGAATGAACTCTATACCCAAAAACAACAGGATACACATTCTTCAGAGGTGCACATGGAACATTCTCCATAATAGACCACATACTAAGCCACAAAAAGGGCCTCAGTAAATTCCAAAAGATTGAAATCCTACCAACCAACTTTTCAGACCACAAAGGTATAAAACTGGAAATAATTGTACAAAGAAAGCAAAAAGGCTCACAAACACATGGAGGCTTAACAATATGCTCCTAAATAGTCAATGAATCAATGACCAAATTAAAATGGAGATCCAGCAATATATGGAAATAAATGACAACAACAACATAAAGCCCCAACTTCTGTGGGATGCAACGAAAGCAGTCTTAAGAGGAAAGTATATAGCAATCCAGGCATATTTAAAGAAGGAAGAACAAACCCAAATGAATAGTCTAATGTCACAATTATCAAAATTGGAAAAAGAAAAACAAATGAGGCCTAAAGTCAGCAGAAGGAGGGACATAATAAAGATCAGAGAAGAAATTAATAAAATTGAGAAGAATAAAACAATAGAAAATAAATCAATGAAACCAAGAGCTGGTTCTTCGAGAAAATAAACAAAATAGATAAGCCTCTAGCCAGACTTATTAAGAGAAAAAGAGAATCAACACAAATCAACAGAATCAGAAATGAGAACGGAAAAAATCACGACAGACTCCACAGAAATACAAAGAATTATTAGAGATTATTATGGAAATCTATATGCTAAGAAGCTGGAAAACCTAGAAGAAATGGACAACTTTCTAGAAAAATACAATCTTCCAAGACTAACCAAGGAAGAAACACAAAATCTAAACAAACCAATTACCAGCAATGGAATTGAAGCAGTAATCAAAATACTACCCAAGAAAAAACCCCTGGGCCAAATGGATTTACCTCGGAATTTTATCAGACATACAGAGAAGATATAATACCCATTATCCTTAAAGTTTTCCAAAAAATAGAAGAGGAGAGAATACTCCCAAACTCACTCTATGAAGCCAACATCACCCTAATACCAAAACCAGGCAAAGACCCCACCAAAAAAGAAAAATTATAGACCAATATCCCTGATGAACGTAGATGCAAAAATACTCAATAAAATATTAGCAAACCGAATTCAAAAATAAATGGAAAGGATCATACACCATGACCAGGTGGGATTCATCCCAGGGATGCAAGAATGGTACAACATCCGAAAATCCATCAACATAATCCACCACATCAACAAAAAGGACAAAAACCACATGATCGTCTCCATAGATACTGAAAAAGCATTTGACAAAATTCAACATCCATTCATTATAAAAACTCTCAACACAATGGGTATAAAGGGCAGGTACCTCAATATAATAAAGGCCATATATGATAAACCCACAGCCAACATCATACTGAACAGGGAAATGCTGAAAGCTGTTCCTCTGAAATCAGGAACAAGACATGGATGCCCACTCTCCCCACTGTTATTCAACATAGTACTGGAGGTCCTAGCCACGGCAATCAGACAAAACAAAGAAATACAAGGAATCCAGATTGGTAAAGAAGAAGTCAAACTGTCACTATTTGCAGATGACATGGTATTGTACATAAAAAGTCCTAAAGACTCCACACCAATACTACTAGAACTGATATCAGAATACAGCAAAGTTGCAGGATACAAAATTAACATACAGAAATCTGTGGCTTTCCTTTACAGTAACAATGAACTAATAGAAAGAGAAATCAGGAAAACAATTCCATTCACAATTGCATCAAAAAGAATAAAATACTTAGGAATGAACCTTACCTAGGAAGTGAAAGACCTATACCGTGAAAATTATAAGACACACTTAAAAGAAATTAAAGAGGACAGTAATAAATGGAAACTCATCCCATGCTCTTGGCTAGGAAGAATTAATATCGTCAAAATGGCCATCCTGCCCAAAGCAATATACAGATTTGATGCAATCCCTATCAAACTACCAACAGCATTCTTCAATGAACTGGAACAAATCATTCAAAAATTCATATGGAAACACCAAAGACCCTGAATAGCCAAAGCAATCCTGAGACGGAAGAATAAAGTAGGGGGGATCTCACTCCCCAACTTCAAGCTCTACTATAAAGCCACAGTAATCAAGACAATTTGGTACTGGCCCAAGAACAGAGCCACAGTCCAATGAAACAGAATAGAGACTCCAAACATTAACCCAAACATATATGGTCAATTAATATTCGATAAAGGGGCCATGGACATACAATGGGGAAATGACAGTTTCTTCAACAGATGGTGCTTGCAAAACTGGACAGCTATATGTAAGAGAATGAAACTGGATTCTTGTCTAACTCCACACACAAAAGTAAACTCAAAATGGATCAAAGACCTGAATGTAAGTCATGAAACCAAAAAACTCTTAGAAAAAAACATAGGCAAAAATTTCTTGGACATAAACATGAACAACTTCTTCATGAACATATCTCCCCGGGCAAGGGAAAGAAAAGCAAAAATGAGCAAGTAGGACTATATCAAGCTGAAAAGCTTCTGTACAGCAAAGGACACCATCAATAGAACAAAAAAGTACACTACAGTATGGGAGAATACATTCATAAATGACAGTTCCAATAAAGGGTTGACATCCAAAATATATAAAGAGCTCACACACCTCAACAAACAAAAAGCAAATAATCCAATTAAAAAATGGGCAGAGGAGCTGAACAGACAGTTCTCCAAAGAAATTCAGATGGCCAACAGACACATGAAAAGATGCTCCTCATCACTTGTCATCAGAGAAATGCAAATTAAAACCACAATAAGATATCATCTCACACCAGTAAGGATCGCCACCATCCAAAAGACAAACAACAACAAATGTTGGCGAGGTTGCGGAGAAAGTGGAACCCTCCTGCACTGCTGGTGGGAATGCAAATTAGTTCAACCATTGTGGAAAGCAGTATGGAGGTTCCTCAAAAAGCTCAAAATAGAAATACCATTTGACCCAGGAATTCCACTTCTAGGAATTTACCCTAAGAATGCAGCACTCTAGTTTGAAAAAGAAGGTGCATTCCTATGTTTATCGCTGCACTATTTACAATAGCCAAGAGATGGAAGCAACCTAAATGTCCATCAGTAGATGAATGGATAAAGAAGATGTGGTACATATACACAATGGAATATTACTCAGCCATAAGAAGAAAACAAATCCTACTATTTGCAACAACATGGATGGAGCTAGAGGGTATTATGTTCAGTGAAATAAGCCAGTCGGAGAAAGACAAATACCAAATGATTTCACTCTTATGTGGAGTATAAGAACAAAGAAAAACTGAAGGAACAAAACAGAAGCAGAATCACAGAACCCAAGAATGGACTTATAGTTACCAAAGGGAAAGGGACTGTGGAGGATGGGTGGGAAGGGAGGGATACGGGCAGGGAAAAAGAAAGGGGGCCTTACCATTAGCATGTATAATGTGGGGGCAACATAGGGAGGGATGTGCAACACAGAGAAGAAAAGTAGCGAGTCTACAGCATCTTACTACACTGATGGACAGTGACTGTAATGGGGTTTGTGGGGGGGATGACTTGGTGAAGCGGGGAGTCTAGTAACCATAATGTTCTTCATGTAATTGTAGATTAATGATAATTAAATGAATAAAAAGAAAAGGAATCAAAGAAAGTTTTATGGGAACAGTGGCACTTTTCATAGATCTGAGGACTGGGTGGGAATTAAGAGAATAAAGGCAGGCAAAGCACATTCCATCACGGTGAGCAGGTGCATGTGTACATGGAGCAGTTCCTTTGGCTGGATCATAAGGAGCACAACAAGAAACAGTAGAGGAAAAGTGGAAAAACATACTAACTATTGCTGATTCACCAAAGGATTTTAGTGTTAGGCTACGTTATCTGAATTTATTCCAAAGTTGGTGGGTTCTGGGAATCCAACAGGGCAGGTCAATCAAATGTACACAGAGGGAACATATAATTGAATATGTGTCTCCTTTTTGTTTCCTGTTCCTCTCTGATTTCACTCTGTCTATCTTTTGTATTCAAAATTATATTGACAGTAGTATGTCAGGGTAGTTAATTTGCATTTTAATTCAAGTACCCAGCACAGTCAACAAGTATTCACTGAATAAATGAATGAATGAATGAAGAGATGGATGGATGGTGGGATGAACAGAATGAAACGATTGCTTTATTATAAACATCCTACAGAAAATTCACAGTAAAGACAAAATGTATGAAAGCGGTATTTATGTAAGTGTCACAGGAAGGCCAGCAAGTCCTCCTCCTGTTGGGAGAGTGGTCTGATGCTGGCCACTTTCACTTGCATGAGAATAGCCTGGTAACTGGTCACCCAGCTTTTATACTCTTTCTTCTGTATAAGAATCAGCCTTATAAACAGGTTTATATCATTTCGTTCCCCTGTTTCATACTCTCCAGTAGTTTCCTACTTTCCACAGATTATAAAGCCTTCCTTGATCAAGCCTCTGCCTATCTCTCAGGCATCCTCTCCTCTTATCTTGCTTCCTTTCTTCCACCCACATAAACCCTCCCTTTTACTCTTCAAGTACAGCAACCTCACCTCAATCTAATGCCTATGCACTGGTTTCCCTTTGCCTCAAGGTCTTCCCATGATGACTCATTCTTATCCTTTACGTCTTAGCTCAGATATCATCTCATCCAGGAACCCCCAACCCCTCCACCCTCCCTATGATCTAAGCACCTCTCCCCCTTCCCCTCCCCTTACCTTCTAACACCTCTTTCATGTGACCCTCGTCATCGTGTTTTTCACTGTCATATGGTTCACTTATATAGGATCCTACATTTTTTATCTTTTGCCAACTGAAATATACACCGCCTAAAGACAGGTCACGTATCTGTGGTTCACTACAGTGCCTCCAGCAGGATTTATTTAGTAAGTGGGAAAGAAAAATATTTGGTAATTTAATGAGTGAACGCAATCTAGTGCCTTAAGCTTTTCCTGTACAATCATTATTAAACTCCCAGAAAAAATATCCTGTACGCACTGCTTGGCCATCTTTGCTAAATCCTTTCTCCTTAACTCCCTTTACCCTCATCATTTACCTGCAAATGTCATCTTTTTACTGCTTATTACCTTTAGATCACCAAATCTAGTTACCTACCTTACATCTCTCTGGACGCTTCTGGAAATTATCTCTTCTTGGCTTGTGTGGTTCAGAAACATCGTGATTCTCTTGAAATCTCTGTCTTTAAATCAGGTTGTATTTGCTGCCACTGAAAAGAAAAAATAAGTGGTTGCCTCTGTTTTTACTTGGATTTGTGTTCTTTTTTTCAGGAACTTTATCCATCCTTATAACTCTGTCTAATCCTAGGTACAGAGCCCTCTCCTGAGGTCTATGTGTGTAATTCCAAATGCCCCTGAAGCTCTCCAGGCATTTCCAGTTGGTAGCTGTACTGCTTTGAAGTTAGGTTTGGATTGTGAATGTGACCAGGGTTACTTACCTCAGTCTGTTTTCTTAATTAGAAAATTGAAACAGTACTTATTCTGTGAGGATCCATAGAGACAATAAATACATTGCCTCGTCAAGAACCAGCTACATGATCACGGAGGCACTCGGTAAATGTTTGCCGTTATCATTATGAACCCTATTGAATATAGTCTTTGCCAATACCAAAGGTATTTTTTGACTGCATGCTAATACAGCTAGAAATCTATATAAATAATCTATATTTTTGAATCATGCCTTTACTTCTGTACTAAAATTGTTTAAAAGAAATTCTACTGTATGTTTTAAGTTTGCTTTGAAGTATGCTTACAGCCGATTGACAAGGGAAAAAAGTCCTAAGATGGATATCAAAAAATAACATTAATGAGCTGCTAAAGCTAAAATTACAGGAACTTATGAAATTGGTTAAACATAAAAACCATTAAACTGTTTACTGAAGCTTCACAGATATACTGCAGCTAATGAGCATTTCTGCTATTTAAATAAGCCCAAATTGAACACACATTACATGGATACATAATTAGTCATGGCAGTCAAACACACATAGACTTACTTTTAAAGCTCTATTTAAGGAATCTTTTCCATTTGATTTATTTTGTTAATTAAAATATTTTTCAGTATTCAGTTATATTTTAATAATATTGTTTTTGCAAGTAGTATAATTTAGTACTGCTTTCTATTTGTTTTTATGCTTTAAATGAAGCAAATGGGAATTTTATACTAACCATTTTTCTTAACCCCTTTCCATAATTATTTGTATCACTTGATGGTATCATTCAGCATTTTAAAAGTTCTTTCACTGAGAAGTATATGTAAAATATTTCAGTAGCTTTTATCCTTTTTTTACTGTCTCCTAATTTTCAAGAAGTATTAAGCACCCAAATGTGCATAGAATTATCATGATTATGGTCCAAATCAGATTAGAGAATGATCTATTTCTTCAAGGATTTTATAGTCTTAAGTAGATGGCATCACTGAATATAAATAAGCAAATCAAAGTGCAGCATTTGAGAATCCAACAGAGAATTTGAAAACAATCCCCATATATTTTCATCAAGGACACTGACCTCCTTGAGGAGATCTCGCCCAGATAAAATGAAATCAAATCTTCAAGGAGTTTAGAGTTTTAAATAGATGGAATTATTACAGAGGAATAAGCAAATCAAGGTGAAGTGCTTGGACAATTTTAATTCTGAATTGATTACTTGGTCAGTTTAGGAAATGAGAATGAGACTCCCTGCAGAATATAAGTAAAACAAAAGGAGTTGCTACAGACTATTATTGGCATCCATGTGTGTGTGTGTGTGTGTGTGTGTGTGTGTGTGTGTGTAACTTGGGGAATGTAAGTTTCTCCTGAGCACGAAGGGGAAGAATATTAAATCACACCTCCTGAATTCTACAGTATAGTCAAACAGAACATTATTTAACCATAGCTGTATGGAAATCAAATAGTTAAATCAATCAAAAGAAATTAATCATTGTGTGTGTCACTACAGAAGCCTAAGAAGTTTTTTGTTTTTTAAAGGAAATATTTCCCCTCCACATAAACTGACTCTATAATTGTAAAAATAATACTTACAAGTAAAATAATCAAGACAGGATAATCTGAGTGCAAAATAAATGGAATGGGCAACTATTACATTCTCAACCAAAAAAATATCAAGTTCCTCTTATGGGCCACTCATTGTGCCGGATGCTAGGGAAGGAGCTGACTCAGATATGGTCTCTAAACTCAAGGAGTGGTGAAAGCAAAGCAAATTACTGAAATAAAGTCACACAGTGCCTAGTTTAACAGAAAGTGATTGTAGTTGACCTAATGAAAAGGGAAAAGAAATGTCTCGGTTAGAAGAGTCACCTAGAGGCTGTAACTATAAAACTGATCAAGACGAGAATCTTCTGTCCTTCCAGTCCCCATCTGCTTCATTTTGCTTATGTACCTGTCCTCAGTAGTGGAGCTTTAAGAGATTGTTGTTGGCTCATCTCTGGCTTCCTCTTGTCCCCACACCAGGGGTCAGTGGCAAGGAGGACTTCGGAGTCAGAGATAACTGGATTCAGTTCTGGTTCTGCCAGTTCTTGGTGATATTTAGGATGGCAGTACCTACCTTACAGGGTTTTTTTGTGGTCTAAATGAGATTATTATATGGAAATATCCATCATCATACCTGACTCATTCAAGGGATCAATACATACTGATTGCTTTTGTTAAATTATTCATTAGGTAAAGATGATATACATGAGATATAAGGAGTAATTAGGAGCATTTCCTTTGGGTGAATTGTAAGAATGTGGTAACTGATTGGATATGGATGTAACTGGAGAGAAAAGATTCAAGGATTATGCCAAGATTTTTAAGTTCTGTCTGTAGGTTCTTTGAGAAAGGAGATTAAGAAAGTGAAGATGAAAGGGTGAGCATGAAGGCAGGTAGAAAGGTGGGAAGTATGGTGTCCTTGGAGCCGAGATAGGGGCTTTTATGAGGAGGAAGGGTCAGACGTTGAGTGCTGCTGGAACCTCAAGGAAGGTGACACCACAGGAGGGTGAGACGAGAGGCGCCTCCTCACATGGGCTGGATCATGAGCCTAAGGACCCTTTTAAATTGTGTCCTGTGGGTGTCTCGTTCACGGCACCCTGGTCCTGGTCCTGAAGCAAGGTGATTACTGAGAAGTCACAGGGTGGAGCAACCTAGAACCACTTAATCGTTTTAGAATTTGAGTTTTAGTGAAGCTTGGGAGGCAAATGAAAATCTGGAAGGGTTTAAAAATGGGAGTACTATAAATGACTGCACATGTTTATGGGAGACATCTAATTCAGAGAGAGAGTGGCTGATAATCGATAAGAGAGAACATGTAACCTAGGGAGCAAAATCCCTTCAAACTAAGGGGGAAAGATTCTAGGGCTCCCTTGGGAGGCCTGGCCTTTGATTGGAAGGAGAGGTTTTAAAATTGTGATAAGAAGGAAGAGAGAGAGAGAGTGGGTACAGATCCAGTAAGTTTTTAGTTTGGGCAATGAGAATACAAGGGAATTCCCATAAAATAGCTTCTATATTCTTTATGATATGAGGGATGGCTTTCTCCTGACACTGGGAACAAGAAAAAGGAGCCAGTCCATCAAACGTTGAGGAGAGTAGAAAAGGTATGAATGGTGGTCTCAGTGACAGGAAGACATGAAAAAGCAAGCTTACTAATAACCCATCATGAGAGGGTTCAAAGCCCACAGGAAGCTGAACTGGAGCTTTGGATGTGATGATTTGGAGGGGAGATTAAAGCATCCACTTCGGAAACTCTAACTGACAGCTAAAATTGTTGGAATAAAAGAGAGTAAGCTAGTGTTTGAGGTCATGTTCATATAGATGAAGCTAAAGGCAAGAGATGACTATAATTTCTCACAGAGAAGTGTAGTAGACTGAAAATTTCAGAGCCGGGAAGAGGAAGATGGCGAGATGAGGAAGAGCCAGAGCCCAAAAAGGATGGGTAGATATAAGGAGAGCCTGGAGAGAGGAGCATTCAGCAAATCACAGACGGAGGTCGAAATGAATGTGATTCAGTGTGGATGCTGCAGAAAGGCACAAGGGAGAAGGACTGAGCCACAGAGTTTGGGGACCATGAAGACTATATTCTCATCAGAGGGACAGGCTGGAAGGAATAATTGGGTATGAAAAAGCAAGCATTCAGTGCAAATAAAGAAATTCAGTAAAGGAAGACGTAAGAATGGTAGTGAGAAAAGAGAACCATGTCAAAACTAAAGTTTTTCAAAATAGGAGAGGAAAGAATATGAGAAATACAATATCCTGAAAAGTAGGAGATGATATTTGAGGTCTTCGTGGAGAAGGAAGGCATAGAATCAAGGTAAACTTTTGAGGACTTTACAGAAGAAAAGGATGAGCCTCACTGTGTTCCCCATTGTGTCTGGGAGCAGACAGCGTACTGACTCAAACACTTAGAAGCAGAAGGGAGATGTGAAGACAGCTCACACCGTCCGGACTGATACTCTTAGCTGAAGGCGTCCTCTGGTTCTGTCTCTGACCTTACCCAGGTTAACAGAATTTAACAGGTTAGCAGGTTGCAGCAATTCTGATGACCTGGGCCTGTAAGTAGAAGTTATTAGCTCTTTATGAGATTTTGCTTTCAGCTCTGAATTATGGAGATTACTGCCTTGTCATACCTTTCCATATTCATGTGCTTTGGTCCTATTGGCTGATATGGTTTGTGCAATTAAACTGCAAGCACATAGATGAATTCTTCTGTTTTCAAGATATCATTTTATTATAAATGTGGAAAATTTTTATTCCCCCCCCATTGTTTTATAGCATTGTTTTAAATGCTCCAAAGAATACTAATAATCCTTCTTTATCCTGATTTCTGTTTTGTTTATGGAGATTTGATTTATATTTATGTAATAAAATATAACATTCTTGACATCTTTTTATAAATACTGAGAAATGTACTTGTCATGTGCTTGTGTCTGCCTATATGACGGCGCAGCTACATCGGGTTAATTGACCTTGGCAATCTGCGTCTGCTCGTGATGTGTCCCTGAGGGACAGTTTCTGCAATTTTAAGCTGTGGCTTCTTGAAGAACTTGTGTGTCACAATACAATTAAGTCTATATAAAAAATTATTTCATGCATAACATTAAATTGACTAAAAGTTCCTATTTCTAAACCATTTCTTGTTTCAAAGCTACCTCAGCGTGTCTTTGTTTTTTAAATAAGCTCATTCAAAGAGAGTAGTAATTAAAGCAGAAAATTAGCATAAATCTTGAGTGTTTGGTATGAATTAAGGATGTTTTCATTCTTTTTAAAGACTGCATAAAATTCCAGGCGCCATATCATTTAACACATTTTTCTCCCATTTGCAGAATAATATAGACTGTGAATAAGCGTGTTTGGGTTCTTTTTCTGTTCAGCTATGGAGCTACCGGGACATATGTTGTGGTCTACATCAACTTGTAATCTCATGGAAATCTGTGGGAAAACTGTGCCTGATCAAAACAGAAAATCCTTCTCCCCTCACCCCTGTTATTTTAGAAGCAAGAAGGAAAAAATAAAATTCTTCTATTAATATTCATTTAACACTTCATAGGAAATGGCAAACAGTTATTTGGTTTGCAAATGTAAATATACATTTTTCATCCACTTACTGCTTTCACTCTTTCCAAGCTAGATAAAGGCAGAACAGAAGTTATGCTACTGAGATTTATTTTCATTGTATTCTAAGTTAAATATATCAGCAGAGATGTAAAAGAGCTGTGAGGATTTCATAGGATAGTTACAATGATGAGAAGGATGAAAGCCTTCCTCATAAGAAGCAGCTAAATAAATGAACTACTTTCTGGCAAATTATGAATAAAATGCACAGGGATTTTCTTCACTGAATACTTGATTTAGGTTCTAATTGAAATACTTTGGGGTTTAAAAACTTAAGTTAAATAATAGAAATAACTACTATATTTCAAAAGAGTCATAGAAATGATGAAAAGTGTTATTGGGATCCATAATCAGATTCAATAAAATTTCTATAAATCAATGAATTCTCTCTCTCTCTTTCTCTATAAACACACACACACACACACACACACATTTAAATTAAGTATTTGATTAACATTATTTAAATATATATACATTTTAAGCATATATAATATACATAATGCATATTAGATATGCTGAAATATAGAGACCACTGTGCCTACAGGAAAATGATCCTATTTGATGTTTCAGTTGCAGAGACTAGCCATTTTGCATGAACTCCTTAGTGCTAATGATAGAGAACATTTCTGATACACTGTAGCATTGCTTATATGCATGAATTGTCTATGTTCTACTTTTTCAATGATCTTTTGTAGATATTGACAAGTCAAAATACTAGATATTAAAATGGGAACAAAAAATCTTTATTTTGATTGTCTTGCTATAATATGATAATAATATCATAACCACCTAACTGACCTCTCATTGTTTTTTCTATTTATTTCTCAAATGAAACTATGAGCATGCTAAACTTGAAGGTCTCTGAAGAGAGGAGGGGGGAAATTGAATGGGTAATTTTCAAAAGGGAGATGAGACAATTTTCAGTATGAAAGAAAAATCCTTTTCTATTTTAGAAGACTGTGTCAGAATTGTTCAATTATTATTGAGGTTAGCTGGATATTACAAATGATAAAACAATTTTAAAAGTCGATATTCAGGTCCAGGACTTCAGGGTATAAATGAATTAATGTTGAGGGAAGAGAGAATATTTTTAAAAGTAAAAACAAACATATGTAAGTGTTTACATATATAAAATAGCACAATATCTATACAACGGAAAGACTGTGAATGGAATGGTGCTTTTGGATTCACAAATCAATGTTCCTAGGGCGACTTATGGTGTAGGTGCTAAGTATTTGAAGAATTGCAAGATTGACTTATTAAATTTATAGTGTTGTCTCCTGACTACTTACTGACTTACTTAGTGATGGAGCACTAATATTAGAGTGAATCATATTATGTACATTTTTAAATCATAAGAAATTATAAAGCACATGACTCAAGAACCTTAATTTAATTCAGCAAGCATTTGTTCAGCACCTGCTGTGTACAATGCTCTGTACCCAAGAGTAGATTCAAGTTTTGTGAGGACCAAAGCTTATATAGTTGGAGGACTCCTCTATAAAAAGGAAAAAAATTACAAATTCCAATTTAGGCATAGGGCCTTGAAAAAAGCTCATGCAAGTGAACGACTCTGAACCTTAGGCTTCAGTAACTTCACAGTATATATGTCTTTGACTCTAATAGTTGATGTGGGAAATCAAAAATTACTAAGGCATAATTCCTACCTCACTCAAGTTTAGAGTGAAATCTGTACCAATCTTCAGGGATATTCCTGTAAAAAGTGAGAGAAATGTATAAAAGGGCTTTGATCTCCTAGCGAAATAAATTTGAATTCCTTCTCATTTAAAAATCATCTTTATTTCAGCTCTCTATAAAGGATAAAGTTGCATCAAAATCTTGGTCAAATAAAGTCATTTCTTGTATAACAAAATTTTTTTAAAGTACTATATACATATAAACCCATATGTAAACCATTCAATGATGATGTATTACAGTTACCATTATTATAATAGATTGACTTGATGAGCCATGTTCACTATTGACTTTTTTGAAGCTCAAGTAACTGTCAACAGATGGTAGTGATGATCTGTTATGCAATGGGGAACAAATGATAAAGGCCTCTTTTCATGTGACCTTTAAAGACATCAGAAAAATCTTCTCAAAATGCCATTCTGCATTGAAAATAATTACATGAATATTTAATAATACTCTCTAGGAAAGGTGAAATTGCATCGGCGATATAAACTATATACAAGATTTCTAAATAAAAACATGAGCATGATAACACGGTTCCATCTACTCATTCATTCATCCATTGAGTTGTCTCTAATGCTCTAGGTACTATACCAGAATCTGTGGCAAGTGGCGAGCTGTATGGACACATCCTGTTCTCATGGAATCTATAATCTGGAAACATAGTCAACGATAGTCTGTTGATAGTTTTTTAAATTAGAATATTCTTTAAATAGAAAGCTATGAATATGTGTGAAGGTTTATTTTTATGTTGTTTTTTTAAAATTATTGCCTAGAATAAATTGGTTTTATGTGTTGGAAAACATTTTTTACATTTGGTTATTTTATTTTAAACTTGATTTGTCAATATATTCAACAACCAATTTGAAGTTTACGTTAGATATTTTTTTAAAGAAATTCAACCTCTTCCTTGTTTCATGATATGTTTAAATTCATTGGAGCACAGCATGTTTTGAAAATAATTTAATACTCTTTTACAGAGCAATTCCCACAAGTAAATAATGGTACTGGGTAAATGTAGCTATATTCTGGGTCCATTAAGTTGCTTACCATTAAGTGCGAAAAGTTTGGAGAAAATGTAGAAGGCTGTCTTGTTTTCTTTATAAAACTTGCTGTGAAAGGAAATTATTGGCCATTGACCCAACTCTACAATATAACTTACACCTGTAACACACAGGAACAAGTTTGAGATCATATGAATAATAACAAGTTTGTAAAAATAATGGTTATAGACAAATAAAGTTTTAGAAAATTCATTTTATATCCACTTAAAGCATTTAAATGGATTTTATACCTGTTAAAATATTCAAAGTGCTTTCCTTCTTCATGGATCTGATCCGTATTTCTTAGACATAAATACCAGACCTGAAACATTGCTCAAATCTTTGGTATTTAATACCTTCAAGTGAGGTATATTTTTAGTTAGTTATGTCAGTACACTTTGAATATATTATGACCTTATATATTTCAGTAACTTTCTGTTTTTGTGGTTCATTAAAAACAGTTCTTTAAATCCTATAAACAATAATTAACATTTTCTTAATCTTCAAATTATTGTTACATGATACATAGATTAATCATTGCCTCTTGCCTTTCTTTTTTTTTTTCCAGTAAAAGAAGCCTTGAGCCCTATAAAATTTAACAACTTGGATCTCCCAGAAATAGATCCAGAAACTATGCAAACCAGTGAACCATGGGTGTTTGCAGGTGGTGATCTTGTCGGTGTGTCCAACACTACAGTGGAATCAGTGAACGATGGAAAGCAAGCTTCGTGGTACATGCACACATATATACAGGTAAGCAGTTGTCATCGAGTTCAGTTAATTGTTTTCAGAGGATAAGTACTTCTTTATTATTTTTGCTACTCATTAATATAAGCATTTCTATAAGGTATTTAACAACTGTATATGAAATACATCACATATTTACTTCAAAATTTTTTGAAATGTGGGTTTGATAGCAAAATATAATATGATAGGAGATAGACTCTATATTCCAAGCTGTTGCACAGTTCAGAAAACTATGTTGTCTATCCATTTGGATCAGATGAGTTCCTATCCATTTCCCAAATTATATGCATCTAATTGAAAAGAAAACAAATATTTTACAAATTTCAATTATAATTATTTTTTTTACTCCTTTTGTTATACAAATGAAGAATTGTAAAAATGATAAAATATAAAGTTGAACATACTCTGGTACGGTAACTGTGTAAATTTGAGGGGAAAAGTCATCACTACTAAATTTCAGTTATCTTACTTTTTGAAAAAATGCTGTGGTCGTCTTATTCTATAATTTAAATATAGATACGGTGATTTCATTTACAGAAAATGTTTTTTGAGAAAGTTTGCTCTTGTTAATGTATTCCTTATTGTTCCTTTCCTGTTCAGGAAATACTATTCACAATATGCTTCCAGCCTCCCTTCTTTTGGGTTCTTTTGTTTGTTTCTTACATGTTATCAAAATTATTTTTCTTTAATGTTTCTGTGAATATTTTCCTTCCTCTTTTCCATGACCATTTAATCTAGTCAAGTTGTCTCATACCAGGTCTGTAATTTATAAAAGACTGCTTATATACCAGGTTGGGGTTGGGCTTTGTAGAGATTACATCATATTTTTAATGTTCATTTCACCTACCTCTTCTCACCTCACTACGGCATCTGAGTAGTGGGGCTTGAGACACTGGGTTAGAGACAACAGTGTGCTGTCTTAGAAATGTAGGGCTCTAATAATAGATGTAACCACCCCAACTTCTGTGGGACACTGAAAAGGCTGTTCTAAGAGAAAAGTATATAGCAATCCAGGCCTATTTAAAGAAAGAAGAACAATCCCAAATGAATAGTCTAAAGTTACAATTATTATTGAAACTGGAAAAAGAAGAACAAATGAGGCCCAAAGTCAGCAGAAGGAGGGACATAATAAAGATCAGAGAAGAAATAAATAAAATTGAGAAGAATAAAACAATAGAAAAAATTAATGAAACTGAAAGCTGGTTCTTTGAGAAAATAAACAAAATAGATAAACCCCTAGCCAGACTTATTAAGAGAAAAAGAGAATGTACACACATAAACAGAATCAGAAATCAGAAAGAAAAAAATCACTACAGACACCACAGAAATACAAAGAATTGTTAGAGAATACTATGAAAATCTATATGCTAACAAACTGGATAACCTAGAAGAAATGCACAACTTTCTAGAAAAATACAACCATCTAAGACTGACCAAGGAAGAAACAGAAAATCTAAACAGACCAATTACCAGCAATGAAATTGAATCGGTAAACAAAAAACTACCCAAGAACAAAACCCCTAGACCAGAGGGATTCACTGCTGAATTTTATCAGACATTTAGAGAAGATATAATACACATTCTCCTTAAAGTTTTCCAAAGAATAGAAGAGGAGGGAATACTTCCAAACTCATTCTATGAAGCCAGCATCACTCTAATACCAAAACCAGGCAAAGACCTCCAGAAAAAGGAAACTACAGACCAATATCCCTGATAAACATAGATGCAAAAATACTCAGCAAAATATTAGCAAACCAAATTCAAAAATACATCAAAAGGATCATACACCATGACCAAGTGGGATTCATCCCAGGGATGCAAGGATGGTACAACATTCGAAAATCCATCAACATCATCCACCACATAAACAAAAAGAAGGATAAAGACCACATGATCATCTCCATAGATGCTGAAAAAGCATTCAACAAAATTCAACATCCGTTCATGATAAAAACTCTCAACAAAATGGGTATAGAGGGCAAGTACCACAACATAATAAAGGCTATATATGACAAACCCACAGCCAACATTATGCTTAACAGCGAGAAGCTGAAAGCTTTTCCCCTAAGATTAGGAACAAGACAAGGATGCCTACTTTCCCTGCTTTTATTCAACATCATACTGGACATCCTAGCCACGGCAATTAGACAACAGAAAGAAATAAAAGGCAGACAGTTTGGTAAGGAAGAAGGCAAACTGTCACTGTTCACAGATTACATGATATTGTACATAAAAGACCCTAAAGAATCCACTCCAAAACTACTAGAACTAATATCTGAATTCAGCAAAATTGCAGGGTACAAAATCAATACACAGAAATCTGTTGCATTCCTATATAATAATGATGAACCAGCAGAAAGAGAAATCAGGAAAACAGTTCCATTCACAAGTGCATCAAATAGAATAAAATACCTAGGACTAAACCTAATCGAGGAAGTGAAAGGCCTATACCCTGTAAACTACAAGACACTCTTAAGAGAAATTAAAGAAGACACTAATAAATGGAAATTCATCCCATTCTCTTGGGTAGAAAGAATTAGTACTGTCAAAATGGCCCATTCTGCCTGAAGCAATCTACAGATTCAATGCAATCCCTATCAAAATACTGAAAGCTTTCTTCAACGAACTGGAACAAATAGTTATAAAGTTCATATGGAACCACAAAAGACCCCAAATAGCCAAAGCAATCCTGAGAAGGAAGAATAAAGCAGGGTGGATCTCGCTTCCCAACTTCAAGCTGTCCTACAAAGCCACAGTAATCAAGACAATTTGGTACTGGCACAGGAACTGGTGGAAAAGAATAGAGAGTCCAGATATTAACCCAAACATATATGATCAATTAGTGTACAATAAAGGAGCCATGGATATACATTGGGGAATGACAGCCTCTTCAACAGCTGGTGTTGGCGAAACTGGGCAGCTACATGTAAGACAATGAAAATGGATCATTGTCTAACATACACAGAAGTAAATTCAAAATGGATCAAAGACTTGAATGTAAGTCATGAAACCATAAAACTCTTAGAAAAAAACATAGGCAAAAATCTCTTGGACATAAACACGAGCAACTTCTTCATGAACATATCTCCACGGGCAAGGGAAACAAAAGCAAAAGTGAACAAGTGGGACTATATCAAACTGAAAAACTTCTGTATAGCAAAGGACCCCATCAGTAGAACAAAGACACCCAAGGTATGGGAGAATATATTCATAAATGACAGATCCAATAAGGAGTTGACATCCAAAATATATAAAGAGCTCATGCACCTCAACAAACAAAAAGCAATTAAGCCAATTAAAAAATGGGGAGGGGAGCTGAACAGACACTTCTCCAAAGAAGAAATTCAGATGGCTAACAGGCACATGAAAAGATGCTCCACATTGCTAATCATCAGAGAAATGCAAATTAAAACCACAATGAGATATCACCTCACACAAGTTAGGATGGCCACCATCCAAAAGACAACCAACAACAAATGTTGGTAAGGATGTGGATAAAGGGGAACCATCCTACACTGCTGGTGGGAATGTTAATTAGTTCAGCCATTGTGGAAAGCAGTATGGAGGTTCCTCAAAAAACAAAATAGAAATGCCATTTGACCCAGGAATTCCACTCCTAGGAATTTACCCTAAGAATGCAGGAGCCTTGTTTGAAAAAGACGTATGTACCCCTATGTGTATCGTAGAGCACTATTTACAATAGCCAAGAAATGGAAACAACCTAAGTGTCCATCAGTAGATGAATTGATAAAGAAGATGTGGCACATATACACAATGGAATATTATTCAGCCATAAGAATAAAAGAAATCCTAAATTTTGCAACAACATGGATCAGGCTAGAACATATTATGCTCAGTGAAATAACTTGGCTTTCTCAGACAGAGAAAGCCAAGTATCAAATGATTTCACTCATCTGTGGAGTATAAGAACAAAGCAAAAACAGAAGGAACAAAATAACAGCAGACTCACAGAACCCAAGAAGGGACTAACAGTTACCAAAGGGAAAGGGACTGGGGAGGATGGGTGGGAAGTGAGGGAGGGATAAGGGGAAAAGGGGCATTACCATTAGCACACATAATGTAGCTGGCAGGGGGCGTGAGGAAGGCAGTATAGCACAGAGAAGACAAGTAGTGACTCTATAGCATCTTACTACACTGATGGACAGTGACTGTAATGAGGTATGTGGTGGAGACTTGATAATGGGAGGAGTCTAGTAACCATAATGTTGCTCATGTAATTGTACATTAATGATACCAAAATAAAGAAAAAAAGAAGAATAGATGTAACCAACCAAGAATGATGTCCAAATCAGTCATAAATCCAAAAGGGCTAGATTAGGAAGAAAAGGGGGAAAAATGCAATTTTAATAGGTAGAATCATGGGAACCCACAGGAGAAAAACTGGTAGTGGCTCCAGCCCTCGTCTAGCACCTGTGCTTTGGGGAGAGTGCAGGGCCTCATAAATATAGAGGGAGCTGTTCAGGACAGCTACCCAGGATGAGCTCCTGCTTTGGCTCCTTTTGCTCTTTCAGCCCCCAGACTTTTCACCCAGTAGTTTTATGTCATTCTACGCTTATTTTCATAGCACTCTCATGGTTCCCAGTTGTACCTCCTTCTGCCTACCTCCCTAATCCCCGTCTGCACTAGGGCATTCTCTCCATGATTCAGCTGAATGCCGTCCATCTTCACCTGTGTGTTTAACCACATTTCAGATTCCCTGGACATCTCCACTTGGATTTATCTCTTACCCATGCTTCAAGTTCCCTGTTTTTAAATTAAGCACAGTCTCCAGAACCTGTTATTCCAGTACTTAACATTTCTGATACACAGCTTCAAATTCTCCAAATCAGGTCCTTAGACTTCTAGATTATCCAAACAAGTAAAGTTTTCCAAATCCGTTTGGAAACCAATATAGGGCTGATGGTTTCTTATTTTACTGAGTGGCAGCATTAAGACAAACACTAAAACACTCAACATTTGCTCATATTAACAAACACATTTATGAAAAATGTAGGAAACAACATAGTCTCAGAATAAAAACACTTAAAATACAGTTGAATGATTTACACTGGTGTGTTCACACACATTTTTTTCTCATTATAAAATGTACTGCCTATATAGTTTTATTTATGCACTATTTAAATTTTCTCCTTGCTTACTTCAATATAGCTGGTCAATCTTGCTCTGTAATAACTCTTTTGTACACTTATTTTAATTTGCTTATTTTTTGTGTGGAGTACAATTTTTGGTTGACCAGACATCTCAATGACCAGTCTATTAACTACTTGAAGAAATGAAATTGGAATCAGGATAAGAAAAGAAACTTTTTTGCTAGGCCAGATGAAACCTAGTGAATAGATGAATTCAGTCTGCGGAAGTGAAAATGGTGGGAAAGCAGACATGCTAAAGAAATTTGAAAAGGCAAAATTGAACATGGGTCAGTGGAGAATGGCATGTGTTAAATTTTTCTAAATATTTAAATCCATTGATAGCTTTTAAATTAAAATACATAGAGATATTTGCTCTATTTTATGATGATTGTGACTTTTCAGTGCTTTACAATCATCATGCGAAAGGATTCCTAAGAGTATTTTTCTTTTGACTCCACTGTTCTATTTTTACATCCCTGAATCTGATAAATGTGTACTGCAAAAAATGAGCAATCATTTTACTTAGCTTCTACTTATCCATGAAAGGAAAGAAGCAGACCTCAGGTATGATGAAAAAATAAATGCACATGCTTCAAAAATACATATTATTAGTGATAGTGTTGAAATATAAAATAAAGACTTTTGTGACCAGTAAGAATTCTGGATTTGGCTGAAGGATTCAGACTTGTCAAACAAAGTGTTGAATTGCATTTTAAAAATGGAGCAGAAATGGAAGATAGGTAAAAATCTCTGTCAGTTAAAATCAACACTTCCACCTTCCTGCCAGGGTGTTAGATACAAAGTGCTAAGCAGTGATAAGACTAAAAAGGAACATGTAGACAACGTGAGATTTTTCCCTCTTCACACTGTCATTAACTTACTTCTGGCCTCTACTGTGTCTTAAAATTGCATCCACTTGCTCCCCTGTCAAATACGATGTACCTGCCTGCCCTGCAGACAGTCATCTTTCTAGAAAACAAGTTTGATCCTAAATTCCCCCAATTAAAACCCTTCAGAGGGTCTTCTTTGCACTCAAGGTAAATTCCAAACCTTCCTTAGCTTGTGATGCTTATTTGATTTCTCCCAGCATACCAAGACTTCTCCTGAATCTGGTCCTTTTCCTGTTCCACGCATTTTGTCTGTCTAGATCCTACTTGTCTCTCAGGTTCTGCATCCTCCTCCTCTGCCAGGGACCTGTTCCTCCTGGTGTGTTCTCTAGCCCCGTGAGTTTCCCTGACTGAAGCTTGCTTACTAGTCTGTGTCTATACTAGCCGGTGACCATACTTGCTTATTCTTATTCCTTCAAACACAAGAGTGTACTTATCTATTAAATAGGAAAAATATGTAGACTGAGGTAAGTAATTTTAAAGGAATTTAAAGAGGAGTCCATTAAACTAATAAGTTTTTTATATGTTCACTAACACTGTGTTTTTGTACAGTGTTTGTTAAGAAAAATTTTCATAATATCTGAAGTGTATTCATGAATAAAGGTTTATAACACTTTGTCTTATGTTTTGCATTAGTTTGATAGGGAGGAAATGTAACACTAGGCAGTGTACTTTAAAAAATGAGTATTAATTTCATGCATGCAATCATTGTGATTGGATATTTAGAATTTCTTTGTAATACACTTTTTCAGATAAATGTGATCATTTAAAGACATCCATGTTGGGATTTCAGTAATTCCCATAGTTGTCTGAAGAGAGCTTCGCTTAAATTTCATTAGTTAATTTGATCAATTACCACTTATTGAGTACCAGCTGTTAGGCCCAACACTTGACTTTGGGAGGGTACCAAAGTGAATAAATGAGAAGAGGTATAATATAGTGGTTAGAAATTTGGCTCTGAATTAAACAGACCTTATTTCAAACACAGTTCCAGCAACACCTTCAAACTGTGTGACCTTCGGCAAGTTACTTCATCACTCCAGGAATGGTCTTCTCAGGGGTCAATAAGTGATTTATTAATAAATGAGGAATAATAATTAGAGTTGCTACCCTATTGGGCTGCAGGGAATATTATGTATGAGTATTTATGGAAAGCTATTTAGTAGAGTGTCTGAGCGATAAATATTTGTATTTTATTGTGAGTTATTAGAAATCATTCCCTTTGTATCGTTAAAATGGCATCAGAGAAAAATTTTAAACTAGAGGATTTGAATAGAAAGCCAAAGTATATGATTTTAACAGAAGATTAAAGGAGGCTATTTCAGGTAATTATAAAAGTATTTCATTTCACCATTCATTTTTTCATCCATATACAGCCATTGTCTATCCATGTAGTCATTCATGCATAGATTCATTCATTCATTCAATGAACAATAAATTTTAAGAAGCAGTGCTATCTTTATAGACAGTACTATTCACTAGGTTTATAAATGTGAATTAAACATAAACCTTGCCATTAATAATCTCACAACCTAATAGAGAAGACAGTTATATAAACATATATCTAATACATGGTAATAAATGCAATAATAAAAAATGTAAAGATATGGAGTAACACTGAAGAGACAGTGATTGATTCTGTATGGAGGTGGATGTCAGGATGAGGAGTGAGCAGAGGCTTAATGAAAGTCAAAATACAAACAAAAATGGAAAATAAGAAAAACTGGAAGAATAGTGAGTGACTAGAATTGGTAGAGCTTCATGAGGGCTACTGGACAAGATTGCATAGCTTGCTCACTGCACAAGGGATACCCAGACAAGGGTTCCAGCTGGCTGAAATCCACACCAAGCTCCGTGTACCAACAATGACATCTGTTGTGGTGCTACTCTTATTCAGAAGAAGGAATGCCTTCCTTGCATTTTCACAAAAATACTTTCTGCTTGCTCCATAAGCCTTGTACGTGTGCAACAGCTTCTTTTTATTTCACCAAAAAAACGGTTTATATAGAGAATATGTGGGAAAAAAATGGGAGAAAGGATCTGTAATTATACTGGGAGTAGACCATGATAAGAATACTCAGTTTAGGGTTTTGATTTGGGATATATAATGAGGCAGGAATGTGGTAGGAATTGTTTGCATAAAGAAGTGATAGTGTCAGGTCTGGTATTAATGTGGAGAGAAACATTTCAAAAATTTATCGGCATTCCCTTTCTTAAGAGTCATTATTTTGTAAAATGAAACTTATCTCTTCTTTTGTTAGTTGTACTATAAGTGATCTAACATGACTTCATCCTAGTTGTTTATAACACTGCAATGTTAGTGGAGTCTAGGCATATTTGAGTTGTCTTCTTCTACTTACAATTTTAACAGTATACCCAAAGAAACAGTATGTAACTCAGGGAGTGGCTATAGCTAAACAAATACTGTATAATTTTTTTTAATTTGCACTTTTACTTGCATTTTTCAAATGATTTCTTAGCCTGTGTGTGTGTGTGTGTCTATATGCACACACGTGTGTGTGAACAGATGGATAAATTAAAAGTTCTGTACTAGGAAAAAAAGAAATAAACCACATCCATCCATCAATGTTTCTTCTCTAAAGGGGCTTATAATATGTTGAATTCAAGGATTACCTGTGTGAAGTAATTAGAGAAAGCATGATATGACATAATGGAAAACTAAATTTACTGCCACCTATAAATGCTCAAGTAGTAACGGAGCACAGATCAGTGTAGACTAGAATTATTGGAGTATACTCATGAAAGGAGTAATCCCTGATTTTAATTCTTCTTGAAACATAACTTTTATATTCACCTGTCAATCGTTATAATAATGGCTGCTCTTTATTTTGCATCTATTATACATTGTATATTTTTGGGTTACAATGACTCTGTTAAGTAGGTATCAATATCTTTATTTCATTGCTTTTAAAAATAAGGCTCAAATGATAGAGAAACCTATTTAAGATCTTGTCAGTAACAAAACCAGGATGTAACACACCCGTCTATTATTTTTCCCTTGTTCAGAACACGTTTCCTGGTACTTTTCAATGCTGGATCCTTAAGTTTCTTGCAAATCAGCAGCAATCCTTGACATCTTCCCCTAGTGTGCGTTAAAATTTCAGAATATAACAATGCATTAGGCTTGCCTGAGAGTTCCTCTGTAGTTTGAAATTGAAATTAGAAGATTGTGATTGGAGGCTGGAGTCTAGATAACTCAGTTCTGTTAAATATATACCTTAACCATGATGATTAAGTGGATAGAAAAGTTACTAATATGAACATTCTGCATTTTCTAGCTTCCAGAGAAGGAAAATGAAGCAACAGGTAGCTCAATTAATATGAATAAAACCCAAATCAATTGTTAGTTGAGGATAAAAATGAGGCATTTTAATTATATAGGTAAATCTAGAGCATTCATTAACAATAAATTGGTTAAATACATAGCATTTATTTAAAAACACAAGAGTACAAAAAAGTTCTCATTCTATCAAATAAAAATCAGTAATTATCTGGTTAATCTGAAAAAGTTAAAATGGGGAATTGTAAAAAGGATATACCCATACATTAAGCATACAATTTTATTGTAAAGAATATATATGTAAATGTTTTTTCATTTTAGTTTCTCTTAAAAAATAAAAAAGCAGGGCTAGGGCGTTTTAAATCTAATGGTTGGAATTCTATCATGTTTCTTGTCTAAAACTATCTACAAAGTATTGTTTGCAACTTCTCATCTTGTATTTTAAAGTGTCTCAACACCTTCAAGAAACACAGATTCCTGGATATTTATATGATTGCCCTGAAGTCACTTCAGTTGTTTAACCCACATCTAATTTGACAGCAACTTTTTTCAACTAACTTGCTTTTGAAACCATTCAACTTATTTTTCACCAAATCAGCCCTCTTTCTTTTCACATTCATATAACTCATCAACTTATGTAATTTTTATTTACATTAATAATCAATGCAAATGGGGTAAGGAACCTACAAATGACTTCATAACCACACAACTCAACTGGTGGAGTAGAAAATTCATAGGCACATGGGTTGCCCTGCCTATTGCAAAGATGCAGTGCTCTTTGATCATCCTTTGTATGTCTTACAGACGAAAAGGAGAGAAGAATTAAATTAGTCCAGTGAATCTGTTAAATACAACCACCTTGGTTAAAAGAGACTATAAGGTGCCTAGGATCTTCTTCACCAAAGAGAAGGCTTAATACCAAATGTTATTCATTTGCAAAAATACAATCATTCAGAAGATTGAGCACCTACTTTGTTCGAGTATTAACATATAGACAAATATAGTAATAAAAAGTAGAGGGAAAAAAAGTGCTGTATGATATCTCACCATGCTGTGTCCTCTACCAAGAGCAAGCTTAGAGACAGAATACATGCTAAATTCTTGTAAGTTCTAATCCTGCACCAGAAGCTGTTTTCTCTAAAGTAGTCATGGTACTTCTGAGAAGATGATCTTATAAACAGGAAACATTCTGTCAAATAAAATCTGTCTAAATATATGGAAATGATCATCTCAAACCCACTGGTTTGATTACATCATCAGAGTGATCCTTCTGTCATGTCATTAAGCTGTGATTCAGAATTGTGTTTTAAATTCCCTATGTCTTAAGCACAGCACGAAGAAACTATAATATTCACTATGAGTAGTGGCAGTGGTCAATGAAATGTACATGTTGCTACTATGAAAGTAATTGTAGTGATAGAAAGATAAATATTGAGAGGCAAAAGGTGAGTTATTGCAGTAGGATAAATTCACACCAAATGGAGTGAACTGGTAGGAAGAGAAAATTCAACTAAAGGAAAGAATTTGCACTTGAGCTTCTTTAAATATAGGCAAGAAATGAAAAAGGAAAAGAAGACCTAGCTTCTTCCAGCTAGAATTTTAGAATTCTGATATGCTGTGAAAATCAAACACTTATGAGAAACTGCAAAAGGTAAGGAAGGAGACATTGGGATACTGACATTAAAAAAAAAGTTTTGGGTATTGTGTTTACAAGTGGCTTTAGGACGCACTGAATGCATACAGAATAATTGAAGATGAATTGTTACAGGATATGATTTACTGGCAGCCAACATTTGAGGACAACTTTCAACAACAAAAAGTTAATTTTTTCAGTATTGGTTTAATTTCAGTACTTCTACTATCTACATGAATTTGTCTATAAGCGTGTCCCCAAGTGTTTTTTTTCCTGTTTTTCTTCCTCCAACTTTATCCTTTATTAAATACGCTGTATTCCTAAAATAAGTATCCATGTTAAAATGCCTGATGAATTTTTGATTATTTTATTTCTAAATCTATGTTATTCTTTCCAATTTGTCAATCCCCCATGAAACCAATTCTTGTGTCAGAATTATTTTAGACCATATACAGTAGATACACACATAAATATTCTGGCATCATGCTAGATCTGAAGTGTCTGTTAACCCTGTAAGATCACAGAGCACAGGTATCATTTAAGTTTTAACTTTCTACAGTGTTTTTCAGTTCAACAGTGAAGTTTGTATGATAATTTAATAAAGGTTATAAGGAAGTTCTCTGACACTTAACATGAGTCTACTCAATTATATTTAGTACATATGTGTATTTTGAAATAGATGTTTGTAAAATTCTTTAAAACCATCCTAAATTCCTTGCATTGATGACCTCCTTTCTACTGCTTGAGGTTTTAGTGTATTTTCTTCTGGCTGGATTGAGGCACAAAAGAATCTCTAGTTGTTGAGGGAACTAGGTATCTCAGGGGATTGGTAATGACATATGGATCCTTTAACCTCTTGGTCACTAGTTCAAATCTGCCCCAGGTCAAGAGTGACAGAAAGTCATTACCATTTGATGACACTTCAATAGGCTATATGAAATGAATTTCTGATTTCAGTACCTAGTTGGGGAGATTCATGCCATAGTCCCGCCCTAGAGTGAGTATAATATGCTAGTTGTAGTATTAGTTGGAAGATAAAGGAGAAGTACAATCATTAAATATTCCATTTTCTTCTTGTGAGCCGAGACTTCTTTTTGTGGATTTGTTGATGAAGTGGTACGGGAAAGTCAGGTCTGTGCTTGTCTTGGTTTGTGATCTGAACCACGCAATACATATCCATAGGCATCCCTGTCATTGTCGCTAATGAGGTGCAATTCAGTATCACTAAATTGACTTTTAAAAAGTGATTTCAGTCCCAGGTGGTGATTAATTAAAGGTTGAAAGTTGCATCATGCATGCCTCCTGTTTTTTCAGTGCCCTCCTGCATATAGTTTCTAAGTGTTTCATGTTCCTTTTAACTGTATTATTAATTTTACCTACATTTGGACATATGACTAAATGAGCATTCAGAGAGGCCTATTCATTGTTGTCAATCTTTTGTGTGAGAAATATTGAGTTAACAAACAAGAATAGAAAGTTATAAGAACACTTTGAAGAGGGAGAATTAATAACTGAGCACAGTGCAAAAAGATCACTACTATAAAGATAATTGAATTATGTGCATTAGTATAAATAAATGATATCTTTCACCTTCTGCTATTTTTAGGGTTTGAGATTATGTGAGCAATTTTGTCTTTCTAATATCTTTAGTGAACATCCAAGTTATTAAAACTCTTTACTTTGGGGGTCTCTTAAAAAAATTACCTTCCTAAAGAGAAAAAAGAAATATGTTCAAACTGGAAAGATTTATAATATCACAGCATTTTCTTAATAACAAAATATTTACAATTTTACTTACTTTATATTGGGCTCAAAAATTTTCAAAATGAACCCACATTGTTGGATTGTAAGGATTTTAAAACTACTGTGACAATTTTTATAATGTGAAAATAAAATCTGAAGAATGGTATAACTGCCTCATGTTAAAGATTTCTGCGTAAAAAGATGAACAGTTGCTAAAAATATGACAGTCTCGGGTTTTTAGGAAACAAACTTAGAGGAACTTATCTATGTCCAAGTCTCTTGCTTAGAAGAACTTCAATGCCAACTTTAAAGACATTTGTTATCATTATCATTGCTTAAAATATTACTTTAATTCCACATCTTCAAAGGTGTTCTTTTGCCCTGAAATATACCGGTGGTTTCTACAATATCTGAAGAACTTATGATTTGAGAATTAGAAATTTAAATTGCACAGGCTTAATATTAGAGTATTTCCGTTACCCTTTGCAGGTTTTGAGGCAGCTTATTCGACCTTACAGTCTCACCAGGAAGCTAATGGGAAAGCCTTGCAGCAATCTTCACAGGAAAGTTTCCAAATGTCAAGTGTCATCTTTCCAGCTGTTAGATGAATGGGTAGCCAAGAGGCATTTATTTGGGTGTGCAGCCCCTGTGAAATCTGGGTGAAGCAGGAGAAAAGGCTGTAATTTGGTGGTTAGTTTACCAGCACTGGTGCAGTTGCAGACCTCCTAGCTAGCAAAGGACTTCATTCTGTGGCTTAATGATTGACAGTCAACTGCAGTGTTCTTGCACTTAAGAGAATAAAAATGCCTTTAAAAAAGGCATCATCAATATGTCATACTAATTCTGAATCCTTCATTGCTTCAGATAAAAACAATCTTATCAACAGAGCTGGCTGCTGCTTCTCTAAGCCCTTCTCCAACTGAGAGGAGGTACAGGTTTTCAAATGACAACTGTATTAAAATCTTGAGACCTATTGAAAAAGTGTCCTTCATTTTAAAATATATTGTGAACTCTTTAATACCTATGTTAAAAGAAGATTGATATAAATCATTGGCCGCTGTCAGGTTGAAAAACAATGAATATCAATAAAAAGACAGTTTTAAATCATAATGGATTCAGTTTGAGATAGTGATAGCCTCCAAAAAATAATACTGAAGTTTGTCATGGCTAAATGTTGTTTCCATGCTAAGTTTTTCCACTTGGTTTGAATCGCAGTATTGTGATGACTTCAGCCCAGTTTCTCATTGGAAAATGGGGCCTTTAGACTGAGTGCATGTGATCTTATTTTTATCCCTTTTGAAGAGAAGTAGTAAAGTTAAACTTACAGACATTGAAAAATGAAGCTCATTTCGAGTGCTTGTAAATAAGCATTCAATAAACCCTATAGTATTGTCTATAGAATTCACCTTTTTGATGGTATGTTCATATTAATTTTTGGTGTATTTTCTAACTAATATTCTTAACTAATTATAAAAATAAATCATGGGGATAAAAAGTACAGCATAAAAATATTATAAAAATTGTAAGTAATTGTAAAAATAAATCATGGGGATAAAAAGTACAGCATAGGGAATATAGTGAAAAATATTGTAACAAAAAATAAAATTAACTATCAGAGACTTGACACTTTTTCTAGTAGAAATTATATTTGTAATAATGTGTAGCTTTTTGTGTATGAAGGGGGTTGATTTTTTGTAACATCTATTATGTCTTAAAGGGAAGTCAAGGAAAAAAATGAGGAATGAGCCTATATCTTATGGAGCTATCAAAATAAAACTATGTAGTTGGTGATAGAGGAAGAAAATACCATGACTAATAAGTAATTTTAATGCCTTTTATTGACTTTATATAGGGTTCCAAACCTTTACTAAATAGCAGCATTTGACCTGAGAAGTAATTTAAACTGAAATCATCTCCATAAAGGCAGAATATTTCCTTGCCATTATAGCAGTAGATTGCTACTTCAGGCAGATAACTCAAGATTAGGAAGGGTAGAAAAAGTAACTAAAAAAATCTGATTTATGCTTTACAGAACCTGAGATTAGTATATGTGGATGGAGTATGAAAGATGAAAACAGCATCAGGTAGTCCAAATGGGCCACAGGTGTTAAGAATTCCATACCAAATCTTCTCCACCTTAATACCCGGGGCTGCATAACTCTAATGACAACATCACAGGAAAAGGAAGCACTGAAAACCTTTACTTTGCTGCAGGAAGTTCAAATGGTCACTAACTCAATTGGAAATTTCAACCAGTGAGTTCCTCTGCATTCAGTGATTTAGTGGCATCATGTACAAGTTGTAAAGAGGAGACTGAAAAATATCCAGAAACAAGTGATGTAATGGAAGCCTAAAAGTCACAAGATCTGGGTTTAAGTCCTGATTTAACTATTCATTAACTCGGCCTTCCAACTTTTGGGAATGTCATGTTGCTTTTTGGTTATCTCATGTGTGGCTCTGAGCACAGTGTAGTCACAGAGGTGCAGTTCACAGCTTAAGGACTTTAAAACTTAAAATCTCAGATGTGTTATCTTCAGCTTCAATATCTTCATCCATAAAAAGGACAAAATTACAATTTTGTATGATTCCAAAACCCAATGAATATATGTTAACAATAAAGCATCTAATTTATTGACTACCCACTATATACTGGTTATTATCTTTTTAGGGGCTTAGCATTTACATTATACTCAAAATTACCTCTGGAGTAACCACTTTTTCTCATTTTACAAATCAGAACACCTGTGCTGAAGTTCATTGAGATGGCTGTGGCCCTGGAGACCTTTGGATTCAACCACTTAACATGTGGTTCCAGAAGCTGAGGAACAGACTTTAAAAGAGCAATCTCGAGTAATAAGAGAATTCACTCAGGAGAATAGAATAATAATAGAGCTGTCTGAAAAGGCTTTAAAATGAATATGGTAAAGACTCTCAAAGAGATAAAGACAACGGTAACATCTGCAAAAAAGAACAGGAGACATGTAATGCCTTTCTTAAGGTATTTAAACTAGGGAATGGCTGTGCTTGAGCTAGAACCATTTTCCATTCTCAGCCCTGCCATTCTTTTCAGTAACCATCCTGCCTCTTCCCCATGGGGTGTTCTCTTTAGCTGAGCTTCAGCTGAGCATGTGGGAGGCAGAACACATAGCTAAGTCCTGGCAGTCATCAGTGAACCCCGCGCCAGAGTGGGGCTGAAAAGAATGGTACTGGACTCGTGAAATGTGTGCAACTAGTCCTCAAAATCATCTTATTTCAGTTTTGGATCACTTCTTATGTGGCATTGCAGTCGCTGTATGCCAGACAACAACCCATGGGAATATAGCTTTCAAATTTATTTTTTGTCAGTTTTGTTCTCTGTGGTATCCTGGGTTCTTAGAACAATACCTACCTCATACTAGCTGATTGGCCAATAAGATGCCTCCCAGATGGCTTGATGATTATGGTTAAAAAATTGAATATGCTGAGGAAAGATATACTTAATGGGGCACATGAGGTTTAGGAAGCAGATTTTACAAATCCACTTAGCTCATTGGTGGTAAATACTACTTTAGAATGCTAACACAGGTAGTGGGGGGGGCTGTTAATATGGAAACAGAAGGATGAAAAGAGCTTACTGGTGTATTACAGTGTTTTCGCCTTTGATCCTTACAACCATCCTTCACAATAGGTATTTTAAAGATGAGACAAATGAGTTTATAGAAGCTTAACTGACCTGTTTAGAGTCACAAAGTGACCTCTAAGTGACTACACTGGTTTTCTCCCTGCATGCTATCCCCACCTTAGCCTATTTTAGAGACTTCACCTAAAAATACAAGGGTTAATAGGTTCACACAAAAGCTGGTACTGCCTGGTAGGTTGTTGACTTACGCTTTTGAGCATTTTATTCCAAGTCTTAATATTTAACATTGCTGCTGTCACCTTTCTTAAATGTCAGCATCTTTTATTTACGTTCATCAGTCTCACCTGGATCACACTGCCTCCTTTGTGCTGCATGGATTTGCTGTCAGGCACCACCTGTGCTGGTCACCAGGCTCCTCTTACTCTAGTCATTGACATCTTGTCAACAATGCCACCACCTTTGCCCCAGGGCATGAATATGGCAGTTGTTACCTTCTTGACTGACACTTTTGAAAATTTGTCAACATGTTATTTATTATTTTTTTGGAGTCCTGGCTAAGTTACAAGCTATTCCTTAAAGTTAATATACTAGTTTATCCTTTCAACACACCCTTTGGGTTTATGAAATAGAGGCTCTGTGCAATGGACTACATACTGTTTTCTTAATGGATAATATTACAATTAGTAGAGGTAAAAGAAACCAGTGTATTTCTGTAGCTCAGTTGAAAAATTGGATAATTCATCTCAAAGTCATAAGGAGAGTATACCAGAACTCTGCTGATATGTGCTCAGCTCTTTCTGGCATCTGCTCAGATGTTACTTTCTTAAAGAAGCCTATCTGGGCACCAGTGGAAAGCTTCCCTGGCCCCAGCCACACTACTCCCTACCCCATATACTCTGCATTCAGTTTCTGAGGAGAAGCCACTTAGGTTCCTGGATCTAATTCAATGTGTGTGTTTGTGTTGTAGGAGAGGTTCCCTGTACACCAAGCAATGCTCAGGAAACCAGCTGCGTAGCCTGTAATCTAACTCAGTTTTGACTCTGTCTCCCTAGAGACAGCATTGAATCCCACAGGTGAGCAGTTAAGTCCCACAAGTCTGCCCCTCTCTTCAGACACCAGTCATAAGCTTAGGTTGTTAACTGTAGTCTTAAGTGACTAGCTATAAATCAGAGATTCCCCAAACCTCTTCCTTGGGGTCAAATAATTTGCTAGAGCAGCTCACCGAACTCAGAAAAACATTTTACTTACTAGATCACTGATTTATTATAAAAGGATATAACTAGGGAACAGCCAGATGAAGGAGTTATGTAGGGCAAGGTAAGAGGAGTGGGCACACAGCTGCCATGCTCTCTCCAGGTGTATCACTTTCCCCAAATCTCCATGTGTGCACCGACTTGGAAGCTCTCCAAACTCTGTCCTTTCGGGTTTTTATGGAAGCTTCATGACATAGACACGATTATTAAATCATTGGCCATTGGTGATTAGTTCAACCTTGCTCCTCTCCCCTTTCTGGAGGTCAGGGGGTCAGGCAGGTGGCACTGAAAGTTCCAACCCTCTAATCACATGGTTGGTTCATATAGTAACCAGCCCCCATCCTTAGGTGCTTCCAAAACTCACCTCAGTATTATAACAAAAGACGCCTTAATTGCTCTCATCAATTAGAAATTCCAGGGGTTTCAGGAGCAATGTGCCAGAAACAGGATAAAAACCAAATATATATTACTTATAAATCACAACATCAACACACATTCTTCTGTGTTGTTGTCTTATCTCCTTTTTTCCTCCCAGGATTACCTGAAAACACACTTTCCTTACTGTTGTGTTCCTAGTACCTAGTCACAATACCTACCATGTACAAGGAACTTCATAAGTAGCTGTTGAAAAATTGAATATGCCTAACCAACATTTTAGATCATGCAACACCTAAGGTTTTGGTAACATATTTTACAACTTCATTGGTGATTCTGCCTCAGGTTGCTGTATTAATCAGCTCAGGCTGCCATAAGAAACTACTATAAATTAGGTGTCTTACACACCAAAAATGTATTTCCTCACAGTTCTGGAGGTAGGAAGTCTGAGACCAGGGTGCGAGCATGATCAGGGCCTGGTACGAGCTGTCTTCTGGCTTCTGGAACAGCCCCCTTCTCTCTGTGCCCTCATATGGCAGAGAGAGAGGAAGCGAGAGAGCACAAGAGCTCATGAGCAAGTGCACAAGTGAGCTAGCTTCCTGGTGTCTCGTTTTATAAGGCACTGATTCCATCGTGAGGGCTGTGCCTCCATGACCTCATCTACACCTAAGTTACTCCCAAAAGCCCAATCTCCAAATTCCATCACTTTGTGGGGTAGGGCTTCAACACTTGAGTATGGGGAATACAGTTCTGTCTGTAGCAGTTGAGGAAAGAGCTGATACTTGGCAGTAGGAGCATAATTTACATGGAGACAATAAAGAATAAAATGAGCATGGCAGGTAAAGAAAATAGCAACTGAAAACCCCCATGGAAAGGTAGAGTTTGGTGGAAATCAAACTGACTAATAATGTATATTTACAAAAAGAGTGACATAAAGAAGGTTTGGATAGTGTGACAGGACCAGATCATGGAGAATCCTGTAGGCTATGAAAAAAGTTTGAATGTTAACAAAACACAATGAGAAACTAATTAAAAATTTTAAATGATGGAATTTGTGTTTTTGAAAAGCTATTCTGGTGCAAAGTAAAGAGTGGATTCCAGTAGGAGGCAAGGAAAATGGGGAAATGAATAAGAAATTGTCCCACTAAGATATAATGGTGGCAATGAGAACGGATATGTACATGGATTCGTGTATTTTGGGGACAGAGTCATTAGATTTCTGGTGGAACAGAAATGGGGAATGAAAGAGAAATAAAAAATGATACACAGATATTTGGCTGAAGCTGGATGAATGGTATTGTTACAAAGTAAATGGGAAAAACTTGGGGAGGGATAGTTTTTTGTTGAAGAACAGAGGGGCTTTTGCATGATACTGCCTTAAGTTGCTTAAGAGCTGGTAGTTGGGATTTGGAAGTAGTGCTTAGATGGAGAAAAAAATCACATGGATTTAATTTAATAACATTTAATTTTGTAGCCTTATTCTGTGCTTAGGTTACAAATATCTTAAGAGCAATGGAATATAGTCCTTTAAAGAAGTGAATAAAATGGGGTCATTATTTTTAGAGACTTTTCTATAGCCTCATATCTTTTCTAAAATTTTCATTACAAACAGTAATTTTTCAAAATGGAGAAGTGAAATCTGATTTTATGATGTAATTGTAATTATTTTTCACCATGGAAGCAGTTAATCCAAATTAATTTCTGCTTTGCAAGTTTTTTCCTCAATACATATTTCCTCCAAGGGCAAAGTAACTGACCAGAGTTAATTAATGCATTAATCTAGCCTATGAATTAATCTAACCATAAGTAGTCACACAATGTTATTTATTCTTTGCCTTAAAATAATCTCAGAATGGATGCTTCTAAAGCAGCTATACCCCAAGATAGGGACCATTGCAGTTACAGCACAATGAAATATAAATAAAATGAGTAAGTGAAAGCTGTTTGATGATTTTAAATTGGATGGAACATAGTCGTAGTTATTTTTGCTTCAGTCAAATATGATGCTACCAATAGTTTTGCTTTTAATGGTGCTTTTTTTTAAAAAAAATTCATTCTAGTAAAGCAAATTAGGGAAAATTGAAATTGGGGTACATAATTATTATGTGTTTTACTTCTTCCCAAAAACATAACCATTAAACATGCAAATTTATCTGTCTGTAATTCCATGACGCAGCCAGGTATAATAGAAGAAAACCATTGATAAAGAATAATAATGTAACAATAAAATTGTAAGCCATTATAGCTTGTAGTTGTTTTCTTATCTCAAGTGAAAGGCATTACAGTTGATTATCTTAATATCTGATGATATACACTTTTTATTTTTAATAATAGATTTTTCAGTTTGTGTGTGTATGTGTGCATGTTCAATTGAAAGGTCATGGATAAATTTCAGGTTGGTTTCCAGTTTTGAGGACATTAATACAAGTGTCCTATTTTACAGTAGGGTTTGACATGTGGACAATGTATTGTCAGAATTCATATCTTTGCAGATATAGGTCCCCATATGAGCATTTCTTTAGAGTATTTATCCAGGTTACAATAATACTTTGTTGTCTTTAACAGGCCCAAGATAGCCATTTCTTTGAATAAGGTAGACATCCAACACAATTGCGGCCAAACTTGAATGTCTCACTTGAGAACTGGGAATTAAGAGGAGCATTCACCTGGCTAAAGAAGCAATTCTGTCTTGGATGCATGGTTCAATTCCTTGGAGAGATTAAAAAAAATACTAATGCTTGAGTCCTACTCTGAGAGATTCTGATGTGACTAATATGGCAAGTGTCTGGCCAGGACATTAGAATTCTAAAAACTCTCCAGATGTCTTTAATATGTAGAGTTAAAAATGTCTAGGCTAGCCCTATAAAATGTCAACTGTTCTGGATAAAGAATTAGAGGAAGCCAATTTTCAGAGACAGAAGAATAAAATAGATGCACATAGAAGAGGAGAGACAGACCATATGGCTTTCTGTGAAGATTCCAGCTTTTCAGAAAGCCTAGCTGCGTTCCTGCTTGAGTTTCGCAAATTACTTCTAAACCCTCGTAATATGCATTTGAGTCTGGTTTCTGTTACTTGCAACCAAAGGAGTCCATACTGAGCTGGGAGTTAAAAATCATGGAAAACAGAAAGAAAAATGCTTTATTTTAGGCTGAACGGTGGCAAAATTCTGAGGTTGGTAAATTTACTTTATTTGACTGAATGCCTATATTTACATAGTAACTTAACTGCCGAGAGTCATTATTTACCATTCACACTGGAAAGATCTTTTGAGAACCTTTGCTAAATGCAACAATCTTCCAGAGGTAAGAGTTCTTTGTTACTTTACATTAGTATCATAGAAAAATGGACTTTCAAATATCTGGAATACAGTTGATGATTATGTCATCATTTTACCAGGAACCGATGTAAAAAAAGAGGCTAAGTACCCAAGTTCACTCATCCGATGCATTTAACAAATATTTTGAGCATTTGCCAAGTCTTATGCTAGGTGCTGAAACTGAATTAGGTAGGAGACACATACATGTAAACAAACAAGTACAGAGTATGATATGGGGAAAAACTTTGCATGTGAATAGCCAGGGAAATTTCCTAGTGCAGATGACACAGGACCGACTTTTGAAGGATTAGTTTGAATTTTAAAACAGAAAAGCCAGGCAGGAAAGAACATTTGTGGGCAAAATGCATAGATGCTTTCATGATGTTGTTTTGTTTGAGAAATTCTATGTGGTTTAATAAACTGACGAATAAGGTGTTGTGAGAGAATGGTAGTAGATGAGATTAGAACATGTGGGGAGACCACAACTGGGATTATATGCTGCTAAAAAATTTATGCTCTGTTTTGTAGGTAGTGAAAAGTTTTTCTTAAAGGATTTTGTAGATGCAAATGAAATGAGAAAATTTAGGCATAACTTCTATAGGTGTGGAACTTCTCGGGGTCTGTGCAGGTCATGTAGTTAATTTTTTGAATTGTACATGACTAAAATTTTTACTCAGTCTCCCCTAAAAAAAGTCTGAGGAGGAAGAAGTAAACTTTCTAAAAAAAGTGAACTTTAGACATGCCTCTCATTTTCAATGTCTTAAATATCTGACAATGTCTTCTATAAAGCAATGTTACCTTTTATCTATATGCTCTAAAAATCTGTTGGACATCTAGCTTTCCCTTAATCTCTATTTTTACCCACCCCATCTATCCTAAACTCCGTTCTTTATTATTTCAGCCCCTTTTGATTCTGTAATTTTCTTCTGGTGTTTCACTGAGTGTATTTTGAACAACCAAAGAGTTGTGGTGATGTCTAGATTATAAAATGGTTCCTGCTTTAGAAAGGGAATGGAAATTGCAGAAACCTGAGTTCTTGTATTTAACCATTTCAGTTATGTTAGCAGGTTCCTCAATATCAGAGCATAAAAAGTAAATGAAATATCCAGTGAAGGACAATGAACATGTTGAAGAGCATTGTGTATTAAAAATAATTATAAAGATATAAATACTTAGCTTAGGGTGAAAAGGAGACTTAGAAAGTATATGATAGTTTTTAAAAACATATTTGAGGGTTGCCATGTGGAAAAGTGATTTCATTTATCTTTGTCTCTATATAGGCAGTTTCCTATAAGAGTAAATATTATATATATACATATATATATAATATGCACATATATTACATATATTTTAAATTCTAATGGAGATACTCATTTAAATAGGATATGGCCACTGCTCTCAAAGAGCTTATGTTCTGTTTGAAGAGAAAATCAGGGCACAGCCCTATATAATGACTACAGGGTAGAGGCATATTTTAAATTATAAAGTAGCAGAGAAGAGAGTCAGCTGCATTAGACAAGGGTATGGAGTATCTTAATGAAATGCCCCAGGAAGCATATGGTTGTATGAATCAGTTGAGTTTGGAAAGATAATTAGGAATTCGGTAGATGAAGATAGTCATGAATTATATTTTAGGCTGGTAGAAATACATAAGATAATACCTGGAGACACGTAGCAGTATGATGAGCAATCTGTTGGCTGTTTGGTCGTTAGCTTTATTTACATTTTTTTCTGTACATGAGCTCCAGGGACCTTGTCTGTTTATTCGTCTCTAATCTAGAAGTTTTCAATAAATACCTGCTGAATAAATAAATGAAAGTGACTAGTTATATAAGCATATTAACACTTGTGTATAACTAAGTACATGGAACTCTATTACGGGCTGCAATCAATATGGGCTATGCAAAGAAATTTGAATTTGGTTTCCTGACAATATGGATAAGTTTTAGCATGTTAGTGGCTAAACATATAACCAAGTATCTTCAATGCAAATAATAAATTAAAAAATTGGTATTCTTTTATTCTGGAATAGTCCAGATAAAGTCATTTCTCTGCAGTGGCCAAGGAGAACTTCCGAACGGGTGATTTGCAGTAGGTGGGGAAAAAAGGTACAGAAAGTGAATAGGTGCACAGAGTAGTTTTGAAGAGGAGTGATTGAAACATATTTCTGACAGAAAGCTGAAGGTAATGGAACATTAGCCATCAAGACAGAAAATACGTATTTTATTCTGGCTTTGTCACTAACTGAGTAACCTCCAGGTAATCATTTTACTTCCTTTGCCCTTAGTTTTCTCTTTATGAAAAAAGATATTTAACGTAGATCATCTCTTTAATGTTCTAAGTATTTTTGAATTTTATGAAATGTAATAAATATTGATTTGGGGCAATCTGTGGAGGAAACTAAAGAGTAGTCTTCATCTTCACCTAGTGGGTTTTCATTGCTTCTTCTAAAAAATTGCTTTAGTATACCTTTAATTCTATTTGTTTCATATAAATTTATGTTTGTTGTTGAAAATATGAAAAATACAGTAAGTAAAAATTTTTAAATTATTCTAATCCTAATTGAGATAACTGGTTAACATACTGATATTTACCTTTTATGATAGATGGATAAACAGAGACATATAGCTATATATATATTTTTTAACTGAAAGCTTGAATTTATGTGTAATGTTGACCCATTGTTTTTTTTTTTACTCAGTACAGGATGATAACCACTCTTTCATATCAATACATTCTTTTTTTCTGTATCATTTGTGATGCCAGTATAAAAATCTTCTGTTCAGTAATATCTCTGGGGAACCAAGACTCATTGATCAACATCTAGGCTAATTCTTACATCTGTTATTTAGTAACACTATTGAATGACTGGAAAAATAGCATTGTCTGAAATGGAACATCTGATTAACATATTATTTAGGAGAAAATATGATGAGGTGCGTTTTGAAAGAGCTGAGTTTGAATTAATGGCAAGCACCCATATGCAGAGGTCTTGAAGCCTCTTGGAAAACTGTTTGGAAGTTGCAATTAGGATTTGGGAGGACTTCACCTTGTCGTGAGAGCTGCAAATTCCTTGAGCAAGGGTGCCAAGAACAGGCTTTTTGACTTCAGAACAGGAAGTGCATGTTAGGGCATGAGCACATCATCACGCTGACTGGACGGGCTGCTCTAGAGCCACACTGGGGCAAAAAGCCACAAAGACAAAAAAAAGAACCCTGTATGCTCAGTATGGTAAAAAAACAGGCTACTGCAAGTACAGGGGTTGTTCTGTCAAAAAAAAAAATACGTATTTTATAAGAAGCTGTACTTCCCATTTGAAGGTGTTTTGTGTACATATGGGTGTTTATTTTGTGTTATTTGTTGTTTGCTTTGGTTTATTTGTGTTACAGTTTTGTTTTGAAGCTTAAGGAAAATTTTGCAAAGTTTGTCCAAATCATTTCTTTTCCAAGTATTAAGGCACCAACCTTCTGAAGAATTTCGGAGCAATGCTTTATTTATTTATTTAAAACTACGTCAATTGAGAAATGCAAGTTGAACTACACACATGTATCTGCCTCTTGGGTTCTTGCCTAGTGCCATGTAGCAAAACTGTAAAAAAGAGAAAAAAACTTGTAGTGTCACATGCCTCACCTAATAAAGAATACAGAACCACATGCATTTCTGCTACCGGCATCAGATAAAAGTTGCCTGAAGTTTCTAAGATTCCTCAAATTTGGAAGGTGCATCTAAATTTTTCCCAGACCATCCCTAGGTGTCAGGAAATTCTTCCTTAGTATAATCTAAATCTGCTTGATTTAATTTACATTATGATTATACAGAGCTAAGAAAATCTCATCAAAGGTGTTTTTTTCCGTGCCCATCCCTGTAAATGCTCACACAGACACGCATACACCCCTCAAATTATGCCCGAAATTATTCCCACTTCCCTACATTATACATTATAGGTTTTGTTATTACTAATAGTCCTTTTAATAGCACTGCAATCCCACGTGAAGACAGGAGAAATAATGTATATTCACAACAGTCCTGACCAGTATTCAGAAATGTGCCTTGAAACAGAGAACATTCTTGGCAGAAGATGCCTGCTATAGCTGGAGGCTAGACGTCATCATGTATCTCTTTACGGGTACCAGAGACATATTAGTCTTTCAATTGAAAAGTTTGGTGCTTTTTTACATATTAAGTGAACTTTACTTTGCACTATAAATGCTGGAGTTCCAGAAATAATTTCTATGTAAGTTATGGTAATCTTTATCTACAGAAGACACACTCTTGTAAAATTAAAGTTCTGCTCAAACAACTTTTCTTTTCCTTTTGAGTGCTGATTCACAAGAGGCAGGAGTTCTTGCTAGTCCTATCCACTCAGGAACCACTTTGGCTGAGACAATCCAGCCTTTTTATATTTGCCAGTCCAGCCTTTTTATATTTGCCAGTATTAATTGTCTTTCAGAGAGAAAAGGAAGGAGAGACAGAAACAAAGGCATACTGCAAACAAAGGCCTGATGAGATCCTTAATGAGCAACCCCGTCAGAAAGAGACAACATTTAGCGAGCACCTAGTAGATGTCAGTGTGCCATGTACTTTGCATAAGTGTTTCCATTAAGTCTTTCCACTAATGCAAGGTAGTGTTATTATAATGTTCATTTAATGCAGATAACTTCAGCGTTTTGAGAGCCAGTTGAAGATTTCAGCATTACCTCCTTTGGTAACTGTTGGGTTCTGAGTAAAGAAACCCTCTTTATGCACAGGAGTGCATTACCCACTTTCCAAATTAGATGTCTCCCTGTGGCTTATGATCTCCTGCATTTTCCAATATCCCTATGGGCAGGAAATTAAACAACCAGCATTCCTGCTGCTATATTGAAACCGGTAGAGGAGAAATGACACGGACATGTTAGGTGGCTCCCTTAAAATCTCATAAACAGGTGTAAGATTTCTGGAAATTGAATGTAGGCCTCCTGACTTGTTGTTGCCCATCCCTCTGAGCACTAAAGACATTTCTACAAATTAAGTACAAAAAGGCTGGGATAAATGGGGCCAGGGAGATAAATTCTGAAATTATTCCTTTTTGTGTTTGAATCTCTGTGTATTTTAAATGGAGTTTTTGTTTGTTTAATTGATTTTATTTCGGTTAATACTCTCTATACTGCCTTTTAAATTAGAAAACGATGTTGTTATGTGAATTTGGTTCACAGCTAACAGCCATTTTGCCAGTTTTCATCATCGTAAACAGTCCAGTGAAATCTATACTAATTCAAATGCTGTGTGGAAGTGATTTTTTGTAAAAGATTATATGGAAAATTCAGATATGATACAAGAATAATTATTGGCTGTTTCTTTTTGCAGTCACAATATGGAGTTTCAGTTTCTGCCAAGCCTGAACTACCCCTCTTTTACACACCTATTGATCTGGTGGACATTAGTGTGGAAATGGCCGGATTAAAGTTCACAAATCCTTTTGGTCTTGCTAGTGCAACCCCAGCTACCAGTACATCAATGATTCGAAGAGCTTTTGAAGCTGGATGGGGTTTTGCCCTGACCAAAACTTTCTCTCTTGATAAGGTAAGAAAATATTTTGAAGCTGTGTTTAAGTGTCTGTCATGTATCTTAATTAGGGTATACATACTATAATAGATTTTTCTGACCAATAAATAATAATTATTAAACTACTGGACAAGACCTATTATTAATAATTAGTTTTTACTTTTCTTCCAATCTTTCTGTCTCATGGAAGGTGGAGGGCTTATATTTCTCTTTTTTTTTTTTGTCTAGGAAGCGTTGAATATATAAATATTACAAAAGTGACTATTTGTTTCATAATCACAAACTCATGAATTCTTGTTTGGGCATTATCAATTGATTTCTGGTTGTGTGTAAAGACATATGCCTGACTCAAAGTTAGAGATGCAATGGATTTGGTTTGCATGTAATCCTAAAATCCGCTTTGTGTCAAAAAGTCAATGTTACTCATTGGTGCCAATAATAAGCAAGATTCTTCTTGAATTTTTTAAGTACAACATTTTTCCAAAACACATATGCCTGAGTTTAATTTGGTGGTATAATTTTATACTCAAACCGTAAGTAGACATAATTGGTAGAATATAAACTACATGTTAAAGTTGAGATTGATTCTTTACACAAAGCATATAAATCCATGTTTTCAAAGTAGGATGATTCATGCAATAAAGGGTTGCATCCTTATGTGGTTTTGAATTAGAAAAGAGCAGCAGAATTAACATTCTTAGACCCTTTATTGATAAAATTTTAAATGCTAAACCCATTGATGTGTTTAGTACTAGCTGGTAGTTAGTAATAATTAATGTATAAGAGTGTGTGAATCTAGTGACTAAGAAAAGCATATCATTATTTAAATAAATCTTATCCTTAGGCAAAGAAAATAATAGAGAACAAATATGCCCCATTAAGCACATTCTCTCCTTCTTTCTCCTTTTGTGAGGATCAATATCTGGCATTAGCATGGCTTAGACAATACTGCTGTCCTACTCTGATAGCTTTACAAGATGCTCCTACGTGTAACTGTGATTAAGAAAATCTGGAGAATTCTCAAAAATTAGGAAAATCAGTGCATGAAAAAATATTAAATGTTTTAATATTTGTATTTATTTATTTAAATTATATAATCTTAAATATGTTTAGCCAAAGGTAGGTTTTTTTTTTCAAATAAATTGGCTGAATATTTAGAAATATTTTGGTTAAACAAAGTGTAAAAATAAACAGAACATACTGGATTTAGCTTTAGAATACCATTAATCACTTGGTTACAACCTTGTAGTATATTGATAGTATAGTTGTCTTTGTTGCAATTCATCCTTTAAGAAGCTGTAGTCAAATGTTTAATCCACTGAGAAAAACTGAGTCTCTGATACCATTTAATGACTACAGTAGTTATGCTATTTTGAAAATATTATGTGTAAATAGAAATAGGTGGCTCGTTAGGTATAAGTGAAGAACTGTAAAAAAAAAAAGTATTTGTTTTGAATTTGCTGTTTTCTTGCTTTCAAAATTGAATTCTGATTAATCAGAGACATCTGTCTTGACTCTCTTGGTAACATACACTGATTTGTGATGCTGTCTCTTTCAGTAACCTAGGAGCAGTTGCATTTATCAGAATCACCAACAGATATAAATATGGAAGCTAACTTCCTTCCAAACCTCCAATTTGAATTTAATCTCTCAATTCAGAACTCTGTGATGCTGGTTCAAAAGGAGAGTTGTAAACAGATGCAAATTAAATTTGGCACATAAAATATAATGATGGGGTTTTTTAGAAAGCTCTATTGCACTTACTTTGATTTTGGATACAATATTTGTGCAAAGACAATTTAAATGTATTTGTGCAAATTGTAGTGACATAAATAATGATACTACCTTGGATTATTTCCCATACGTGATTTTGCAAAGTAGTCAGTTTGCTTTATAGAGATTTACTTTTTTTTTTTTGGTTTTCTTATATTGTCCCTAATTAGTGAGTAAGGACAATATAAAAAAATATAATTATGTAAATATAATTACCTTATAAACTCCTATACTTTCTTATTGGTAAATGTATACAATTCAGTAATATAAACATGTGTTTTTCCCACAGCTCTTTACCAAAGACATCTATGAAAATGTTATATGTACTCTACATTTGTGTGACATTATAGCATACCTATTTAGATTAGCCCTTATTATAATTTATTATGCCAATTCAAGAATCTAGTTTATATGTATACATATATATCAAAGTTCGGAATCTTGACATATGAAATTTGGATGCACTTCATATGACAAAGGTTATTCTATGGAGTTTTGTTATTATGTGAAATATTAACATTTCACAATACAGCTTTGATGAAGTACAATTTGCCGAGCCTGCATATGATAAAGAAATTAAATGCTTACCAAGGGAGTTCAGTAAAAATTAGAGCCCTGCCTGAACATCTGCTGGAAATTTTATTATCCTGTCCTACTGACAGTGTGGATCCCTCGTTGTTTTTCTAGATTGACAGCTGAATATTGCACTGATTTCTGCAGCAAATATGTTTAGGTGAACTACGTTTCCCTTTTTAAAAAATTTTTTTGGGGAGTTTGGAACATGTTTGTGATTTTCATCCTATATATTTTTTTATATTCTTGACATTTGTAGATGCCAGATTGAGGTCTAATATGCTGTAGCAACAATAGACCATTGACTTACAGTGAAATGCCAGTTGATATCTCAGTAAACAGAATTATTATTATTCTTTACTGTGCTGTCTGTATAAAAGCTGTATGTGCTTTCTTTGGGGAGGCAAATGATCAGATTTTTAATGTCAAATATAAAAAGATTTGTGTTTGATTTTGTGTTAAATAACATCAAAGATGGCTTTTATTAACTATATTCTTCCTTTCCAAATCAGTCTTTCCTACAATGTTCCAGAATACCTTGCTTTTCTTGAGATTCTGTTTGTTTTATAAAGATGATATTTTACATGTCATAAAAGTGTTATTTAAATATAATTATAATTTTTTTCTATCTTTATCTATACTGAGTACAAGTTTCTATTTAAAAGAGTAGGAGAAAAATCAATCTGTCAAGCTTAATTAAAACTAAACTAGCATGGGGGGGACTTGGTGAAGGGGGGAACCTAGTAAACATAATGTCCTTCATGTAATTGTAGATTAATGATACCAAAATAAAATTAATTAAAAAAAAACTAAACTAGCATGACAAATCAGAGAAATGTTCTGTTTAACTGGTAATATTAGTAGTTGTTTAGACTTCACATAAAATAACCTCCTGACCTGTGTTCACATTATGATAAGAAATAGATAAAAAGATTTTGTTTTTGTTAATTATATCATAAATTTTTGTTTTCTAAGGTAGCTATGTAATATATACTTCAAATATGTAACTGCAAGTTGCATATATCTTTATCAATACACAGATAAATAAGCTCAGAAGTGTTTATTACTATCCTAAATCAGATTCAAACTAAGCAAAAGTTTGCTTCAGTTATAAGCTACATATAAATATTAAAGTAAACTTGTGATTGACTTTTAGTAAAAAAATCTTGAATGCATGCATTTTGTTTCAATAAATACCAGATTAGATAAATAGGTACACATACAATGAGTCTTTCAACATAAAATAGTGAAAACTAAAAAATGAGAAATATTTAAAGTTCTACCTTCTTTCATTGGACTCAAAGTATTGATCATAGTGGTTTCCATAAAATACTACCTTATATCACATAACACAGTGCTTAGTGTATAGGAAGGGCTTGATAAATGTTTTATAAATATTCATTGGATAAAAGAATCAATAAGTGAATAAATAGATTTTTTTGGCAACAGCATATTGAATTCCTTTTTTTTTCTTCCTAGCCATATGAACAGACAGTTAGCACATAAAAAAAATGGACTGTTCTGAGTATTGATCTCAATCAAAGGAGAAAAGGTCAATTTAAAATTTTCATATCCTATGTTCCTTTCTATAGTGCATCTATACTTGTCTAAAAATGAAAATGTCAGTGGGATTTTTAAGTTCAGGGATTGCGTTTTAAGACAGGCTGTTGAATAAGCCTTTAAAATACAGACATTTTTGAGAAAACAATAAATATTACACAGTTTTAGGGAGGGAAATAAAAAATCTTTTGGACAACTATCTAAGCTGATGCATCAATAGCTGTGATGAAAGAAATGTTTCCTGCTTTTGAATGCTTTTAGTGACAAGGAATATGCTAAGTTTTTAAGGCAATGCAGTCTGTTATAGCCATGGAAAGATCTATTTTAGAAGTATCTACAGTTTATTGACCCCAAGTCAACCAGCCTTCTCATAAATTCCATCCAGCCTTCTCATAAGTTCAGAGACATAATGGAATAAATTAGCCTAACTTATTAACATAAAGGAATTGTTGATTTTAAAATGTAGGGTTTTTTATTTTTCTCTCTCAAGTAAATAAATACTTTAGAAAAAAACTAACAAGCATGGAGAGACAGCACTGTCCAGGGAAAAGAAATTTGGCCTGGGAGACTCAAGTCTGTTCCAAAGCTCCCTCTAAATCACTATCTTGAACAAGTGTTTCTGTTGTTGTCATTATTATTATTTTCACATTATCAAATGCCATGTATTGAGGACTTAGAAAGTATAGATCCTGAGAAATATTTTTCATAAGTTATTCATTGAATTTTTACAACACCTGATAAGCTAGTACATTTTTTCCAATGAAATAATGGACTGAGAAAGCTAAGTAAATTGCCCAAGACTCAAAACAATTATTTATTTGTTCTTAATCCTGTACATTGGAAAATTGGTTGAGCTTATATGGGCAGTTCTTCTGCTTCACATGGTGTCTACTGGGCTCATTCATACCATGGTCCATTGGAGGGATGCCTGAGTTCTGGCAAGATGGCCTCTCCTGTGCGTTCAGACCCTCAGTTGAAGATGTTGTAATTACTGAGATGGCTGAGCCCATCTCTCCATCTCCTTATAATTTCTCTTGCCTCATAGTGTCTCATCAAGGAGGCTAGCTTAGGCTTGTTCATTCACAAGGTATCAGTGTTCTGAGAGGGCAAGAATGGAAGCAGAAAGACCTGTTGTGACAAAGACTCAAAGGTCACATATTGTCACTTCCACCACGCTCTCTTAGTTAAAGCAAGTTACAAGGTATGCTATATATGTTGTATTTAAGAAGTGTATAAATACTATCTGCTTATTGATGGGAAGAACACCAAAATAATATCACAAAGGGGGATGTATGCAGCATGGAAAGATGATCACAGCTATCATTGCAAAGAGTACTAACTTGCTCTTTGGTCACAGTAATTTACAACCCTTCCAGATGTGAAATGCATCCACCTTTTCCAAGACACCCAAAATATTATCCAATCATGATTTTAGGCTCAGCATCTATGGTTTTGTGATCTGTATTGGGTTCAAATGCAAATGAGGCTACCTAGGTTCAGCTGACTTTATCCAGGGTACTGTGAAATAGAAAGACAGGTTGTCTATCCTCTGTATACCTAACAAAAACATGAGATGGTCAGGAGAACTGCAGTAGGTACTCTCATTCAGAAACAGGAAAAATGGAAGGAACATAGCAATCACTTATCCATAGCAATTTTAAAATTCAGTTGGGCAAATGTTTTCAGGGCCTCTTACTCCAGGGATGAGGGATGTTTCTTGATTAGGATCCAGTTCTGCTCCCTGGTAGTGGTTCCCTAATCTATTGTTCCTATCTGCTATTGGCTCTGTCCTCTGGACTCTTGATCTATCCTCTGAGTTTTGTTTTGTTTAGAAATGGCCAATGATGGCCATTCTTGGCAGTTGAGTAGATTTTTCAGTCTGTTTCTGCTCATAAAAAATTAAGAACCCTTATTCCTGTCTTTATTTTGAATTGTCCCTTTTAGTCCTAGCTCACAGATATCATCATAAAACTCTTATAAGAATTTTTGAATCAATGAAGGGCTGACTCTATATCCCAAAGCTATACCCATAATTCTTTCTGAGACAGACTTCTAGTTTGGATATGTCTTCCTGCTGTGGACAATATCCTTACAATTCTTAGAATTGATATTGTCTACCTGCAAGAATCTACTAGGACCCTTTAAATCTTTCTAAAACCTTAACACAGTATCATATAACATCACTCTTAATAGGCTTTTTACCCTAAGGCAGTTTCTTACTTTGAAGATTTTTCCTTTTAGGGGAGAAAGAGTATAAAAACAGCTTTATTTTCCAACACAGTAAGTCCCGGGCCCTTTTGGTTTTTGCTCTAAGTTTACTTTGCAAATTAAATATATCCTTATTTAGCACTTTTCTCTCTTAAAGTAACCTATTATACTTGGGTAGAAGCACTCAACTGACATGTTCAGTGTTCTGTCTAGGATTTATTTCATCAGATCCACAAATGCATTATGTACATTTTCTATCTTCTATCTTCTTGCCAATTGTTCTGTCACTACATAATACGGGCCTCTCTTTTCCCAGTCTCCAAGAGCAGTTTTCACACTGCATTTCAAGTCTCCGCTAATAGTTTATTCACCATTCCTCTAGCCTTTCCTAACAGCTTATTCTTTATTTTTCAAGAGAGGCCTCAAACTCTCAATTCAAAAGACAGTGCCACTTACTTTAGATTTTTTTTTATCCAAGCAAACATAACAATTTCTGATTCACTTATCTTTTACTGCATACCAAACCACCCTACAATACTGTGGCTTAAGACAGTGAGTAACCTGCTCTTGATTCTGTAGTGTGGCAATCTTGTTAGGCCTCAGCTGGGTCGGCTTGCCTGTGCCCCACTGGCGTTAGCTGTTCTCTCATGCATTTGCATTCATTTCACAGACTGCCTGGTGGCTGGCTTCATTCCCTTGTGTGGGTCCTCACCTGGCCTGACTAGGCCTTGATCTCCATGTGGTCTGTCTTCAGAGAGACTTCACTGGGCTTTTTCACAAGGTGGCAGTGTTCTAAAAAAGCCAAGAGGGGAAATTGTGAGGCTGAGGCTCAGAAGTTGCACAGTATGATTTCTAGCCTTATTCAGATGGTTAGAGCAGGTCACCAGAGCTTAGGGCCATGGAAATGGGTCTTCCCATTCAAAGGCTTAACTCCACTATACTGGGATTGAAGCAAAGTCTATTTGATACAAATCAGGCTTTTTCCTCTGTATCATATTTCCTCATTGATCCTTCCAGGACCTCATTACTTTATGTCTAAGAGGAAGACAGTTTGATGCCATCAGTGTTCTGCAGGGACCTGATGTTCAGCTCAACAGGTGCACTAAGGTTGCCTTCTATCCCCTGCTTCAAGCAGAGCAGCACCTGTAATTTTATTACTCTTTTGGTTTTATGCATAGTTTTATTTCTATTTTGGTTTTATGCTAATTTTCTCCAGCCACACTGCTTCTCTTTCTAGTCTCTGATGTAGCAGGATCCTCCCTCTCTTAGGGCAATTTTGCTAGTGTTTGCTCTGCCTGAAATGCTTGGTCCTCAGATCTTTATACATTCAGCTCTTGCTCCTCATTCAGTTCTCAGATTAAAAATTATCTCCTTAGAGAAGTGTTTGCTGCCCACTGAAAACTTAGTGTCTCTGTGCCACATTTTCCTGGCTGTTTTTTTCTTCACTGCACTTATCACCATATGAAATTACCATGCTCTTGATCATTCTTTGTTTACTTGTTTATTTGTTCTGTTTTAGCCATTTCTAGTAAACTCTGTAAGAAGAGAGATGTTGTCTTTCTTGCTCATTGCCATATGCCCAGTGCCAAGAACTATGTCTGGCAGAGAGAAAGGATTCAATACATACTTGTGAGATGAATGAATAATTATAGGATTCTAATTTGAACCACAATTCCACATGACAGCTCTTCTGTTACTTGGGGACAGCTCTCATGTCCTATCCACAAGCCTTTTCTTTTTCCTTGCTAAGTCCTGTTTTCCTTTCCATAATAAGATTTGCAGACTTTTTACCATGTACATTGTCTGTTCTCCCATGTGGATTTCAAGAAACTTGTTTCGATCCACATTATTTTAACTGAGAGGAAGTTGCCTGCATTGCACAAATTGCTGGCACCTATCAACTAGACAAGAATTCAGGAGTAACATTGTCAGGACTGTAAATCCTAGAAAGAATTATTGAAGTTGTAAAGGAAAATTTCGCAAATATGTTGTGTAATAATATTTTAGAGCCTGGCTAATTCTCTTTGGATTACAGTACAGAAGGTCACAATTTACTCTTATAATTCTTCTAAAAATATTGTCAAACTGATCTTTATTATGATTGAGTTTCTTACCTTATCATGAATGTCTATGAAACAATAAATACACAGCAATCCAGTGCATTATTTTCATTGATGGAGTTCCAGCTTCAAATTTGGTACATAATTAATTTCTATGTATTATGTTGCATTGTTCACCTGATGTATACACATGTATTAACTAAGGAGTTAAAATTGTTTAAAAATATTAAATGTAGCACCTCATCTGGGAGACTTAACCTGCTGAAACTATAAATGATTTCAATGTGGTAAAAGTTTGATTTTCATTTGCTTATGTTCTTTGTTACTTAGATTTATTTTATTGAAATTGATGAAGTTAACTCATCCTCAAATTAAAAGCATGAGCTTTTATAAAGGGCTAAAATCCACATGTTCTTTAAAGGGCTGAAGTACTATGGGAGATTTCATCCAAATGTTTACCTTAAGACTCTTCAGCAAGCTCTTCCATGAAACAACCCTGGTCTCTTCAATAAGAAAAGACTTACCCACCCATTTGTGTGTATAGTTCCAATAATGAAGCTAAATCTTGCAAGTTAGATTCTAATAAAAAAAAATATTTCCAATCTCTTCCCAAAGTGCTAAACAAATCAGTATTTGAACCAGGCCATGTATCCTAGGCTTAGTTTGTTCAATAGAATACCTAGATATGATGTTTCCAAACATAAGTTAATGTACATATTTCCAGTATTAAGCATAAATCCTTTCATTGTAGTCAAAGTAATATTTTTACCAGGTACATTATTAAAATTATTTAAATTACTCCCTATATATATATATATATATATATATATATATATATATATATATATATTTTTTTTTTTTTTTTTTACTTTTATTTCACAATTTGGGCTAGTTGACTATGAAACAGATCAATCAATTTTCCAATATAATTACGTCTTCACCTCTTTTCCTTTTCAGGCTGTGATTTCACACTTATTAATTAGTTAATCATTTTGGAAGAGTGGACAAGGTGAAGCTCAAATAGACTTTTTAATAATATAAATTGACATGCACAATTTTGATCTGGGTTAGCTGGTAGAAAATTTGACTTGTAATGGAAAATACCTCTTACTCCACCCCCATTCCCCTTTTTTAAGCAAATGGTGTCAAGTTTAATAGAAAATTCTCAAAGTTATTACTAATGGAAATTTCCTTAAAGTACAGTCCTGCTGTTTGAATAACTGATTTTATCCTTCTCCTATCTCACATAATTCTTTTGCAGGTTTTAAATTTAACTGGTTAAAAGTATTCATACTCTGAGTATGTTTGGATGATACAGTCTTGGTTGAAATTAACATGGCTCATAGTACTCTCTTTGTCTTTGTAGTTTCTTCACTAATTTTTAACAAAATTCTAGTCATTACTACAGAGCAATACTCTTTATCCTTCATTAAAAAAACTCTAAATATAAATCCAAGTGATTACCTTAGTGCCAACTTTTTATTAAAGACATACCTATATCGGCAATGTATTTCAAGACTTACTCAGTTTTGTTACAGTTCTCTTTATGCTCCTTTTTCTTACATGACTTGAAATGGGCTTTCTATTCAATACCCACTATTTCTGAAATTAAGTGTCATTAGATATTGAAGGCAGTGACTGGTTTTTTAGAGAAATTCAGCCCAACTGCCTCTTCATACACCAGTTACCTTTGCTTGTCCAGCTTCTCCAGCTGCCTCCTCCATTTCAGCTCAGCCCGCTGCCCTTTTCATCTTGCTCTGTTTATTCATTTGCACATTTTTCCCCAATATCCCATATGTTTGGAACAACTTGTCATTCCTCTTCTGTCAAATTCTCCCCCAAAGTTAAAATTTATCTAAAACTGTCCTCGAGTGTCGCTTTTATGTGTCTGGAATAGGCTAGATGCATCATGAGAGCTTTTGCTAATGCCCTTTTATCTCCTTCATGGAACAAACATTTGTTAAGCACTGACAGTTCATATATTATGAGTGTGTGTGTGTGTGTGTGTGTGTGTGTGTGTGTGTGTGCATATAAGTGGTCTTTGTTCTAGAAAACTAAGCTCTAGTTCAAAATATAGACCAAAAGACAAAGGATGACTGACTGAATGTTGACCTAAGGCAAAAAGAGTTTCTTAGACTAAAAATGTTACTTAGTAAGCAGTATTTTCCTCAAATTTTTTTAAAAAGAAAGATGACTTTACATTTGAGCTTTGTCTTTGTTCTAGACAGAAGGAAGAGCACATGGACATCCATGGTCGTGAGATGCTAAGCATACTTAAAACTAGGCAGCTGAATCTGGAGAAAGATAAGGTGGCCTACATAGCTGCAGAGACTATGGAAAAGGTCTGTTAGGCTCGGAATTTAAATGTGACTGTATAGATACCAGGGAACCTGAAGAGGCTTTCAAGAGAGGAATTACACATTTCAGTTTGAAAGTCACCACTAATCATAGTGTAACTCTTATTCATCATTTCAATAATCACTTCCACTTTTCTCCTCACAGTCTCTCTTTTCTGATTAAACCAGTCCAATTACTAGACTTATTTTGCATCATCTATGCCTTAATTTTATCATTCTTCCTTCTTAAGAAGACTTCTTCTCCCATTCAAATATTAAACTATCAGAGATGACCCAAGTCCTCTTGGGCTATGTTGACCAATGGCCATCTTCTGTCCCTTCTCAGAGCTTTTATAAAATTGTACTCAGTTGACATAAGACAGAATGGGTTCTTTATGTGTTTGCTCCTTTTTTCCACTCCTGAATAGAAGCCTTTGGAAGGCAGGCTCTGTAAGTGAAGGACCTGGAGACTACCTGTTGATTACTATTTCCCTAGTCTAATCAACAAAGTGATTGTGTTCTGGAGTATAATACATTGCTCAGCAACATTGAGAATATAATATTAAACTGGTAAATATCTACTTCATGATGACTCATTTCCTTTTCACGGATAAATATAAGGTTATACAGCTGTAATATTCTTTCTTAGGGCATATATTTGTTTAGGCTTTTATTTTTGTGAGTCCTTTCATGGTTTCCTCAAAAATTCCTCCGTCCTTAGGGAACTGTCCCCTGTGGATCTTTTGAATCTCTGTTCATAGCTTTCTCCCTCCATATCTCCTGGCAGGCTCTTTGAGTCCTTAAACTTTTCTCTGCTCATACTCTTTACCTTCCTAGGGATCTCTGTGGAATAGGGCTGAGGGTAACTTCACACTGCCTTATTTTATATGGGTCCCTTAAACTATCCAAAGAAAATCTTACTTCCTTTCGCCCTGACAAATCCTAGGAATGAAGACTGCTCATAGTACCGTGGTATCATCTCTTTTAGCTCATTTCTCAGCAGCAGACAACTCAGGGTTTACCCTTTAGACATAGCAAACAGAGTGGCACAGTGTACACTGCACTCTCCCCCTCCAAAAGGAAAAAGCAATGGTAGAGAACATATATATCAAGTGTCCAGAACGGTCTTTTAATGCCTGAGTTGGGGCTGGATGACATGAGCCTCACAAAACACCATTAACATGCACCAATGAAATGATTTGACAATCTTTAGCATCCCTAACGTTTTGTATTCTTATAGGGGGTGAAGGGTATAAGAGCTCTTTAAGCAGACTTTGTTATCTACTTTCACATTTCTTCAAGGGAAAAATTTATGTTTGCAGTTTACTTTAGTTCTCCTATGAGCTTAGCCAAAATGTGCATTTTGATGCTGTTACTTTCCTGTTTATGTAAATTTTAATTATTGACTACATTAATTTGATGAAAACATTATAAAGATTTTTTTAACCTTATAAAATTTCTCTCATAGTGAGGATTTTCTTTCTAGATTTTTGTGGGTATCATTTATTGGCCATGTAACATGGCATCAGAATTGTCTTATTTCAAGTCCTCCATGAAACAGTTGCTGGGATGGGATTAAACATATAAGAATTTTATTAAGTGAAATACCTGTGAAAGAAAAATGGAGGAAGGTGGAGAAATCGAGGAGATCCATAGTTAGCAGTGTAAGTCTGGCCCTAAGTGAAGGGGGGTGGAAGGAAGGTTTCCTGGAAGCATCCTGGAGTGCCTTGCTGAGTGAGGTTCAGCAGAGCCTTACAGGAGTCCTCAAGTCTCTCAGGAATGCGCCTGCCTTAGTATGTCTGTCCTGGTCCGTCACTGACTTAGCAGAGGGTGTGCAATATAAATCAGGCATGGATTTCACAGCACAAGTGCCGGCGCCCTTGCTCAGTTAGGTTCCTTGTTGGTGGAGTTGTGTGAGGTTGCCACAGGGACAATTGCATTTTCTTCAACACCCAGCATAAATTAAGCAGCCACATAGTATATGGTTTTCAAATGGGTGATAAACAAACTTTGCCACTGTATTTCCAAATCTTTTCTTGGTCAATATAAAGAGGAATGGTATGGCACCAAAGGTACATTAAATGTATACAACTCTCTTGTTAACTCCTATAGTATGAAAAGAGAAAAACAAGGTTGCATGCAGAAGGCTGGAGAGTATATTTGACTCTAAATTTTGAATTGTCGTTTTCACAGTAAATCATAATAGTCATTATTCAAGTATTACAATTGTCTACCTTTGTTTGAAAGAAAGTGTTGAGGGTGTTATCTCTTTCCTCCGTAATGTGACTGTCAATAAATTACTAAATTTCTAAGCCTCAGCATGCTCACCTATGAGACCACAATAACTGCTTTCCCTTTCTTATACTATTCTAATAATAGTCAGTTTGCACTTTGGAAAAATGGAAGGTGTAAAAATGATTTTTAAATGTCAGTAAAAGTTATAATTACTGTTACTGCAACCTGATGCCAACTGAAACATTCATAGTTATGTAATCACTTATTAAGGCATAGAGAAATCGCTACCATTTCTCCTTTTTCATTTAAGGGGTCATCTCCAATAGTACCACCCCACCCAAGCCCCCATCCTTCCTCACTGATGACTATACCCACCATCACCAAGTGGCCCCCTGTTTTCACTCTTGTCTGTCCTATATTCCAGCCTGCAAACCACAGCCTAAGTGGTCTCAAAACAATGTTGTCATATCATGTCCCTTTTCTTAAAATCCTCCAGTGGCTTCCCATAGACCTTAAAATGAGATCCAAAATGCTGGTAGAAATCACTTTTTCACTGTTTCAACCTCCTTTCACTCTACTTTACCCTGTACCAATTAAGCTACAGCCACAATGGCCTTTTTTTTGTGTTTTTCCAGTAAGTCAATTTCATTTCATCTATGGCTTTCACGGTTACTTCTCCTTATCTAGAATTTTTGGGTCCTGACACTCAAAAGGAAGGAAGGAAATTGTTGCTAATGGAAAAGTGTAAATAACATAGGACTAATCCTGTTGTGGTAAGTAATTTCATGTTTATTGAAGTTTATCAGATATCAGAAAATGTAGATGACAACTAACAAATTAAATTATGAAGGAATGGTCTCATGTTCTTCCTTTCTGGTTCCTTTCAATTAACAGAAGATCTTATGGCTTTGGATCATTCAATAAAATCCATCTTCAGTATTTCTGAAATGAAAAAAAGATGAAGAATTGTTTTTCCTTATAGCTGCTGGGATTTCATTAGTTACCAATAACAAAATTCCCCAAAAATGGAAAGTATTTTATAGAAGCAGAAATTGTACTTCAGAGACCAATGGATATTTTATAACATACACATGGGCTCAGAGAGCAACAATTTGAAAAACTCTTTTTCATGTAAAATTAATAAGTATGAATGTAATGTTAAAATGCCAAGTCATGATTCCTGGTTTCTGAACCTTCTTTTCTGAACCAAAGGGGAAATGCTTCTGAAAAAGAAACATGGGGAAATGCTTCTGAACCTTACAACACCTTCCATCAGTGTGTGTGGGATTTGTGTCTGTAACTGCTATTCCCATTAATGGCATTTAACCGAGGAGGACTCCTACACACTGATCAGAAATTGTCTCCAGCTATTATAGACATAGTCAGTCATGGAGCATAATTCATTGTACATGAAAGTCACAGTGTTTTACATTAAAACATATTAAGAAGTTGACTCCATAGCCATTTTTGGAACAGGTACTAAAAGTACATTTCATCTTAGACTTCCAGTATTAAATAAAAGACAAGTTTAAAAACAATTCAATAAGGACAGGCTACATATTGATTTTTCCTTTGTTATGTAATATTACCCACTCCCATACAGAGCCATGTTGTACTGGGTAGGTTGAAGAGTGCTGGAAACATGGTCGCTGTTGTGTATTGGAATGTGGAGAGACGGAAAGGCTGTCACAGCAGTCAATAAGATCTGAGAGGTGTTGACTAATTGCCTGCTAATTACACAGTAAATTGTCTAATTAAGCTGATGGTTAATTAGGGTACGCTTGCACAGCAGTCTTGTGGAATTTGTGTCTGATGTCTGGGAAGCAGCTTGTGTAATTGGCAAACTGGTAAGGACTGGCACAGAACATGACTGGAAAGCTCACTGCCCGTAGATGACAGAATAAGGATTTAGTGGAAACAATAAGTGTCATTTTTATACTGAAGGTTTTGTTTCAATGCTGCAGCTATTCTGCAGTGAGCAATTGAGAAATGCATCTGAAGCCTAAAATTATGTGAGTAAAGGAAGGTTTAAAATGTGCTTTCATGTGTGAAACACTGTGTCACATTATAGTAATATACACATTGTATTTCTACAGTTCCTCCTTTTAACATATACTATTTGGTGTTCATGTGCAAATATATATATGTATATATAAAACCCCATGCATCTAAGGAAAAAAAACACTTCTTTTATGAAAATATGAGAAGGTAACAAATATGGCTGATTAAAAGACATTTGAAAAAGGAACTTGGAGTTCATTATTTAATTTTTAATTTATGCATCACCGTGAACCATAAAATACTAGATAGAACACAGATGTAAGTTTGGATAATACTTTAAAGAAATTTTTTAAAATTGTAATGAGATAATTTCAGTTTTATCATTATTCAATTTTATTATGCAGCCAGCTTTTGCTTATAATTTACTAAAATGTAAAAACAGAATATTTCAATACCTAATTAAATACATTTCATTTCTGAGTGGATGTGAGTGATGTTTGATGAATTACCTGTAAAATTTGAGTGACTTTAGAAAGAAAAGATATCAAAATTTGTTATTTTGCTATTTTTGTTGTTTATAGCTCAGAAAGTTTAACTTTTCATTTCAATGAGTTACCTGTGATTGAAATCACAGTTTAGTTCTCCCTGTAAGTAAACTAAACTAATACATTGAAGAATATGGTCCCTTTACAAATGAAGGTAGGTATATATACACATCACTCAGATTCCAACATTTCTGAGAATTTGAACTAAGAGTTTAAATAGACTATTAATTTTCATTTGAAATAAAAGGCCACAAGTGCACAACAAATCTTGGACTTAAAGTTTTGTGTTAATAAAGCACCAGAATATTTTGAGCATTTCAAAGCTAGATTTCTAAAAGATACGAAGGCCTTAATTAAACTATGATATCAAGATTTTTGCTGTTTTCTTAGCAAAAAAAAAAAATATATATATATATATATATATATATATGTCTACATGTGAGTGGATAGATATGTGTAGTTTTTATTCCCTTATTTTCCATGGAGAATTTGAAGTTGTTTATATACTATGTATTTTTAAATGGAAAGAAAGAATCATTATTCACTTCCTAAATGTCTAAATTAATGTTAACCTTAGAGATATGTGCATGATAAATGAAAATATTTATTATTTTAACATAAACATTGTTTTTCAACCTATTTTAATACAATACTTTTAAATATTTAGTTATGGATATAAAGAAGATGTAAAATAAAAATATTCTTTATTTCAAGAGTAAAGAAAAATCATATTCATTCCACTGGAGTCTTAGGCTATGAAGTCTTTAAAAAAATTATGCAAGATACAAGAAAAGGGAATTTACTAAAGGGAATACAAGGCTAAACACTGAAATTACTTATTTAAAGATGTATCTCCTGAGGGAGAAAAATCAAATAGAGGTCAGTGTTGCAACTCTGTATTTTGATCTTCTCATTTTTTCTTTCTATTCCTCAGAGAGATAATATAAAAAGTTACTTTATTGTAAGTGATACAAGTTTGCATAATAAGGAATCAAGTAAATCTCTCTTTGTAATTAAAGTTTTAAAGAAGAATTTTTAGAAACACAGCCTTCAAGAAAAATTCCTCCCTTATTTTACATATAAATTTCACTGCTTTTTTTTCTATTAAGTCAAAAATCTAGATCATTCCCATTAATATATAGCTAGCACAAGAATAAATTCTTTATGTCATGAAGTCATGTAGTTGAGAACTTCTTGTAATACTTTGGCCTTTAAAAATATATATATATATATGTATACACACATGTGTGTGTGTGTGTGTGTGTGTGTGTGTGTGTGTGTGTGTGTATGATGTAATTACAGTTTCATTTTTAATTCCTTGGAAAGTTTTTATCCCTTCAATTTACAAATGAAACGTAAAGAAGTACAATATTTAGCAACCTTAGCCATCAACCATTTGGCTGATTTAGCCATTCTAAAATTCATTTTCTCATAATTTATGGATCATACAATTTGCTGTTTTAAAGTACACATTTCCATGGTTTTTAGTACATTCACAGAGTTGTGCAACCATCACAACGATCTAACTAATTTCAGAACATTTTTGTCACTGTAAAAAAGAAGTCCCATACTGATTAACAGTTTCTGCCCATTACCCGTATCTACCAGCCCCTGGAGACCACTAATGTACATTCTATATCCATGGATTTGCCTATTTTGGATATTTTGTGTAAATGGAATCATACAATATATGACTTTCTGAATTTGGTTGCTTTTATGTAGCACAACATATTCAGAGATCATCCATGTTGGATCATGTATCAAACCTTCATTGCTTTTGTGGATAGACTACATTTTTATTTGCCTATTCATTGGCTCATGAATATTTCTTGTTGTTTTCCTACTTTTTGCCTATTGTAAGTAGTGTTTTTGAACATTCATGTATAAGTTTTTGAGAGACTATGTGTATTCAATTCTCTTTGAATGTACCTAGGAAAAGAATTTCTGGGTGATATGAGAACTCTATGTTCAACTTTTTGATCAACTGCCAAACTGTTCTCCAAAATGGCTACGATGATGTACATTCCCATCAGCAAAGTATGAGGTCTCTGATTTGTTCACTTCCTCAGTAGTATTGTTGTTTTGTTGTTCTTTTATGTTGTTAAAGCCATCATAATGAGTGTGAAGTTGTTTCTCATTGTGATAGTGACTCCTCGTAGAGCTGATAACTAGAATAATAAAGATATGATGGCTTAGTCATTGTCTTAATATTCTGAATAACGTCACTGTGACAACTAGTTGAAACAACTGGCAGTTTAGTGGCTAGAATGTTGCATCCCTCTGTCTGTTACAGAAAGTGTGGCCATCAGGAAAGGCTGACCCAGTTGCACTGGAGGCATGACATAAGAGTGTGAAAATAGACTTTGGTGTGGAGGTACAGGCAACCTCTGATGAATAGCCAGTTTATATGGGTCCCAAAGGTCAGGGAAAGTGTTACAGAATGGCTTATGTTCAAACAGTAGTATCTCACTTGTTGGTCATTTATATAGGTCAAGGAAATGAATAAATGTTCCAAGCTAAATTCTGACTTACCATTCGGAATTTGAAGCCCAAGGAGAAACATTTAATATACTCTAGATGGCAAGGATAAGGACCAGTGCCCCAGGAATCTGAATCAGATGTTTTCCTTGCTCTCTGTTGCTCTACATGGTAATTTTATCATTCTAGATTCAACAGCACAGATGGTGAATTAAAAAGACTTACCTTAGTTCTAACTTTAGTCTAAGCTTCTATTTACAGGTGATGAGAATTCATCTTAAATTAATTAACAGCTTTATTCAGGTTCATTTTGTTGGTGATAGGGCACACTCAATCCATGCAGCTTGTACTCTTAGCAGTTTTTATAGTATTTTATAGTCTCTATAGCTCCTTTTTTCATTTTTATGGATTGTGTATTGTAGAACTTTGACACTGACTTTGCTCTCAGAGAACTTAAATCTGGTGGTGAGATGCACCAGGAGCCAATTCATATACTTCTGAAAAGACGCTATTGAGAGGTAGAAACAAGGAGCTATAAAATACAAAGTAAGCACAAAAACAAGCTGGAGACAAGGGATGTCAGTGGAAAAAAAGATGGTATCTGAGAGGAGTCCTCAACAGTGCCCGTCAGAAGAGGGAGCACCCTGTGGTTGACTGGCATGTGCAAAGTCAGGCAGAGACAGAGAAGTGGGAATTAGGCTTCACTGGAATGGTGATTTAGTGAGAATAGAGAGAGTTAGACTAGAACCAGACAACAAAGGGCTTTGTTTTTCCATTGAGAAGGATTTATTTACCTTAAGGATTGCAAACAGACTATGCAAAGAATGACAAAACAGGATCAGATGTGCTTTTTTAGAAGGTTTCCCTGAAAATTGTGTAGAAAGTATTTAGAAAATATCCATGCATGAGTAGGATAAGATCAATATATTCAATCCCCCCCAATTTTTTAACAAGCTCCTGTATGTCCAAGCTATGTACTTGGGCACTGAAGGTAGAATGGTTATATACACAGCATGGCCCCATCTTCCTGCAGTTTTGCAGGCACAAATACTAGGGCAGAAATGGTATTGGTCCAGCGTGGAGTCTAAAATGAAACTATTAAAATGTATGGAGTTTAAAGTAGCAGTCTTGGTGTCTGATTGCATGAAGTTAGAGATGCAGTGGGAGAAGGCAAGAATGACTCCAAGATCTCTGACCTGGCGGCTTGTTCATGGCTGTTGCATTCACCAAGGACTTGTATATGGGAGGAAAAACATGGTTTTTGTGATCTGTGCCAGTAACTGAAGCAGGACATTTCAATATCAAAAGAAAACTGTCAACTGATACTTTTACTCTCCAACAACAAGTACAGGCACCAAGCAGGTCTGTCAGCACCATTTTTCCAACAGTACTTGGTCACTTTGTGTCACTGTGTCACATATTGGTAATTCTCCTAATATTTCAAACCTTTCTTTGTTATAGTTTTTACAGTGATCTGTGATCTGGAATTATGACTTGCTAAAAGCTCAGAGGATTGTTAGTGTCTTTTAGTAAAAAAGTATTTTTAAAGCATATACATTGGTTTTTTTTTTTTAGAAAGCTGTTTCACACTTAATGGACTACAGTGTAGTGTAAGTGTAACTTTTGTAGGCTCTGGGAAACCAAAAAATCTGTTTAAGTCGCTTTATTGCGATGTTTGCTTTATTGCCATGGTCTGGAACTTAGCTGCCACTGTCTCCAAGGGATGCCTGTACTCCAAACATTTGGAAGGAAAAGGTCCTTCTAATAAAAGAACTGCAGTTATTAACATGGAACTGAAAATATTAATAATTTTTCAGATGAGAGAGTTGTACTAATGTAGAGTTCTAAAGTTTGAACTCAATTTAGTTATTCTAAAATTAGATATAAAACTAACATCTAAAGGGGAAAAGATAACAGAACAGGATGTTAAATCAATATGATTAACTTAATATAAATGACTCGAGTATTGCTGTTTATCTGTAAATCATTTATCATGATACCAGCTGTAAAAGAAAATCTTAATAATAATGACGATGATGTGTGTCATCCACCCACCCAGCAGAAGTGCCATGACAAATTGTTAAACTGTCTTACAGCACTTCAGATTCAAATGCTAATGTAAGAATAATATAATCAATAATCAACTCAACAATGGAATACTTTCTGTGCAGCTTAACAAAGGAAATTTACTAAAACTTTGTGTTAACATGTAAATAAAGTACCAAAACAGAATACTTCATTCATTTAATTCCAAATTTACATTTTGACTCTTAATTTACTAAGAGTGGAAAAGGGAGTACAGAGAAAGGCAGGAGAAACAAATTTGGAATGTATTAAGATGTGGGAACTGACCTCTTTCTGTCCTTCCCCCTCTCTCCCCTTCTCTCTCTTTCTCAAGTGAAACATTGATCATTTGTCTAGAATCAGTTACCAAATCCAGAACAGTACATAATTATTTATCTTCTATTCCCACACTGACTTTCATTATTCAAAGCTTCACTTGTCCTCAGAACATTGCATGAATCTCTTAAAGTGTCTGATTTCTATGGTATCTTCTAGCAAAATCAATGTACTTATTTTCAACCAACTCTGTTCTTCCGATAGTATTTTGGACATGTCTCTCACCTGTCCACCTGTAGTAGGAAGTTCACATTCATTAGTGTGCCATCTAAGGCCCTCTATCATCTCAATTCAACTTTTTCTTTATTTCAGTTTCCTCCCCACCTTTTCACAAAAGGAGGTTTAATAACAGTAGACCTAAGATTTTAAAAATATAAGAGACTTACTTTTTGTACCTTACAATATTTCTCAGACCCCACATGTTCTTTTTATTACCCAGTCTACAGAACATGCTTGTACACAGGGATTCATAGACTCCTCACTGCCCAAGACACACTTGCCCAGGGTGCCCTGTGTGTTCCTGGTAAATGCCCCATCCTGTCTTCCTCCAGCACTTTCTCATGGATGTGCTCCCGTCTGAAGAGAACCTCCCCCAGCACCCTGCCTGTCAGGAACCTCATTCACCCTCAGGACTCAGTTTAGATGTGATTTCCCTGGAAATTTTCTCTTCCGTTAAAACTGTGTTCCCATAAACCTTTGGAGTTCTACAACTGCCACTTTAATAGGAAGGCAACAAAAATTACAATGGAATTGCAACCCTGCTGTTAACACACTCCATAGCCTTGTAAAATTAGGGGTGGGGGGGCATGAAACAGCCATTAGTCAGCTCCTTTATGTTCTGCCATGCTAAGTGTTTAATCAGAACATTTTTTATTTTTCTTTAGAATCATCTGGGTAACCAGATCCATCTCCCTCTGAAAAACTAGCAGTGGGTATTCATTATGTATATATTACATATCAGGCAACTTCGAAAGCCACATACTTTACATTTTCTCTTTTACTGCTAGCAACTCACTCTGGCAAATGCCCTGATCCTCACTGCATGGGTAGACTGAGGCTTCCCGGTTCCCGTGTCCTCTCTATCTTTAGGTCCCTGTAGTCGTGGCTTCCTGCTACAGACCTTCAGACCGTCAGCACAGGCTGCATTCCTCTCTTTTGTTTCATGTTGTTCTTACATTTCTTATTCCTCCAGATGGAAATATGATGTAATTTATCATATGATAGAAACGGATCCATAATACCTTTTACTTTCATTTAGCTACAGGCTGAGTTTCAGTTGCTGTAGGCTTTTAGGAAAGGAATGAGAAACTTGTTAAAAGACTTACTATGGGAACCTCTTTTTAACTCTTATTTTATAGGACACATTTCTTCCACAAGTCCCATGGCTTTTGGGGTCACATTTGGCTATTGTTTGTTAGCCTTTTCTCTTTGGCCCTTGGTCCAGTAAAATGTTTTACATCATAATTCCCAGTTCCTGGGCAAAAATGGCTCTACATCAGTGTTCACCCAGTTTGCTAGCAAGGTAGTATGTCAGGCAGGGCAAATCAAATCTAGGGCCCCCACAGGGAAGGTGATGACTCTGGACTCACACCTTAATTCTACACACTACAGATAATTTTAGAGCAATGAAAAAGTTATTCTTAAATTGAAGTCCTCTGAGCTCTGGATTTCCATGGCTTCCTTCACTGCTTGCATTTTAGTACAGTGATATGAATATGAAAACTGTTAGTACTAGGGGATTATCCTCTTCCCGGCACGCTGTGCAATATTTTAAAGGTGTCCCAACATTATAGATTATGCTGAAATAATACAGGCTACTTGGCATTACATTCTGTATTTATATTTACTATAAAATGTCTTGCTACAGCACATTCCTTAACTTCCTATAGAGAAGGATATAATGTACAACAGAGAAGTGCATTTTTTAGAAACACTGAAATGAAAGTTGTTGATTTTAAAAGACATTTTGTCACAGATGAGTGAGGGAGAAAGAGATCAAAGCAGCAGGTCTAGCCAATCCAAGGTTTCATTCATGCATCTCTTCTGCTTAGTGCTTTTCCCCTTCGGTATCATTAGCATTTTCATTTCGAAAAATGACAGTCTGCAGTGGAAGCAGTAAAAATGTTCAACCTGTGGTTTAAATTATTGATTTTTTAGAATATTGAAGCAGTATTTCAAATGGATTTTGTTAGAGATACTTCTGGGCGGGGGGTTTCAAAGGTAATTTGATATCCAGAAGCCTGTATATTTCAAAGACTTTCCATTCTTTGAATTTCTTTAGAGTCTGGTTGATTGGATAAAAATGTTTATTGTCTTCAGGATTATAAGTAGCAGATCATTGCTGCTTGAACTTGAAATGTATATTTGCAGACTATGTTTGTGATTTATGATATATGTTCAGACTATGATGAACTGGCAGAACAAATCATTGGGAAACAAAAGCTGATATTAAAATGAAGGAAAACATACTATGAATTGCATGCATAGAAGATCAATAGTCCAATTGATAATTTTTTGTAATAAAGCAGGCAAGGTGTGGTTCTATAAGAATGGATTTTAATGAAGCTCCTCAAATTGTATTATGCTAATAGGGAGAAGAGTGTGGCTACAGAGATTTTCCTTAAAATCCTTTTAAGTCTCTCACCACAGTCAACACTCACATACGAACAGAAATGTTTTGACAAGGAGCAGGATTACTGACTGCTGTGTGTATGCTGTGCAGGTAGTTTGCTATTCACAGCATGTTTCTACTTATGAAAAAAAAGCTACTTTAAAAAATTACATTATATCAAAATGGCTTGATCTGTAATCATTCTACAAGTCGAAGCCCTACTGAAGTCAATGAGGGCTTGGAGTGCAAATTTAGGGCTGTATCAAGCTTAATATGTGGAGAGTTGCATCATATTTTGTGATGTCAAGTATCATGCAGCCGTAGAATGACACAAACTTGAAATAAAACCTGATATTCCCTCCTTGACAAGTAGAAGTGAATTAAAATACAGTATCGGAAGAGATCTTCTTTGAAGCATTGGGACATAAAAGGGAAACCTGCTACTGAATACATGAGATGCATCTGTAATGCTGTATCCAGAAACAATGTAGCCATAAATGCTGACATTTAAACTAGTTTAAAAGTGCCTTCCTGGTGGCAGTGCTGTCATGAAAAGTTGGTTGAAATATCTGCTGATGTTGCATTTTGGGGGGTGGGGGAAGAAAATGTTTAATCTGAGGGTTCAAAACCTTAGGATCTAATCCTTTTGTAGAGTCCCCTTCAGAAAACTTTATACAATGGACAATGTGACAGAAACAATTTATGTAATATTATGACAGAAATCATCTGATTTAATCTTCATCAGCTCTGAGAAGTAAGAATTTTATATATTTTCATTTTATTTCATACTATTACAATTAATATAAAAGTCCAGAAAAGTAAGTGAACTGTTACAGGTGATACAGCTACTTACCAAACTGTGAAGTCAGAATTCTTACTCGGGTTTATCTAACACCAATGCTTTTCTACTACACAGCACTTTCCTCCCCATATTCTTTAAAAATGACATCAAAAGCATCTTAAAAAGAAAATGAAAGCACAGAAGAGCAGTGAGTCCTTTCTGTTACCAAATATATATGATATTTAGTTCTTTTTTTAGTTTCAGGAGCAAACAGTTTCAGCCAGTCATACCTGCTCCCTTCCTCCATCCATTAGGTGCTTCCCTGATTGAAAACAATTACTGTGTTAATGTTCCAGGCACTGCAGGTGAATTAACTCACTGTATCTCCACAATTATGCAGTATATATTAACATTAGTCCTATGTAACAGATGAGGACATGAGCATAGAGTGGTTCTGAAATAGCAGCAGAGAACATCTACCATAAGGAATTGTCATAAATATTCATGAGTTAATGATGAGGATGAGGAGGATGTAGTATTAGTAACACTACTATAATTATTAATAATTTGTAGGAAAGAAACTGAGTCACAGAAAAGTTAGTGACTTGCCCAACCAACATCATGTGGTGGTCGATTTGGTGTTATGCCAAAATACTAGACACATTGCTTGGCATCTAATGAGTACTCAAAAAATGTTATAGATATTATTGTTAAAGTTCATGTTTAGAGCAAGAATGAGATATTTGCTGAATAATGAGCTAATGAATGAAACCCACATCTGCAATTTGCTAGGGGACTTTTTGCAAGTCATTTCAACTCTATTCAATATCCTTATTTTTAAAATTGTTTAATAGAATGTTAATAACTCTAATTTACTCAGTCCGCTCATGTGTCAAGTACTCTTCTAGCATGTAAAACAACTAAAGCCTTAGCAAGTGTGTAGGGCATAGTAAGTGCTCAACAAAGGCTAATTATCATTATGGATGTATTCTGTCATCTTCATTATAGTAGCAGAGGATTAACCACAGCAGTAACCTCAGGTAAAGCCTGAGTGTGTCCTGGAGTAAGTCTACCACACGTATTGTAATAGGAATAGAACTTTCTGGAATAGGCTGAGCATTACAGCATCAGCATTTCCCTATCTTTGTTGTGCTAAATTTATCCAGTTTTTAAAATTGGCCTTTTGCATTGATTTCAAGATAAGAAAACGAATTCAGATCTTACACCAGTAGCACATGCCAAAAACTCATTAATTCCTTGAGAATATATTTTCTCAAACAATTTCTCTTAAGAATAGAGTTCCTGATCATTGTGAGTGTATATGTAATTTAACAAAGCTATGGATTGTCTTTTCAACTAACTTTTATGAACTCAAATAGTTGTATCACCTAGTTACAGCCACTGTTTTTCACTTTACACCTGTAGGTTCATACCAAGTTATGACTCACTTATGAAGTAAATATTCAGTTTACAAAGGACACAAATGCTCTCTTGATATTTATAATCATCTAAGATGGGGAAATGGATTGAGGTATTAGATGCAAATTTCTTATAGAACCTGTTTTGAATATCTGCAAGGAATAATAGAACTTAATATTCAGTCATATTAAAAACTTTTACTTATTTGAAAATTTCAAAATGTAAAAGCATACCCATTCCCAAGCTTTAATAATTGTAAGTTCATTGCCAATTGTCTTTCATTTTTACCTAGCCCACTCTTCCCACTCCAGATTATTTTGAAGTGATTATCAGTTGTTATATGATTTCATTGGTAAATATTTCCCTATATTGCTCTGAAATAATAGAGACTCTTAAAATGAAAACATTGCCAGAATAACAACCAAAAATAATTAACAACAATTCCATAATATTATAAAGTATCTAGTCAGCTTTCATGTTTGCTTTTAATTTTTTTCATGATTTTTTTGAGTCAGGTATACCCAAATAAGATCCCTATATATCAACTGGTCAATATTTATCTTAAGTCTCTTAAATTTTCCATCACTTTTCTTGGAAGTTTTGTTGGGGATTAGAACACACACAACACTTATCAATCAAGTTCACCATCTTACATGTGCATGGTTCATGGCACCCTAAAACAATAACAATAGTACTATCAAAGATCACTGTTCACAGATTACCATAACAAATATAACAATAAGGAAAAAGTTTGCAGTATTATGAGAATTATCAAAATGTGACATACAGACACAAAGTGAGCAGGTGCTGTAGGAAAAAATGGTACCAATAGACTTGCTTAATGCAAGGTTACCACAAACCTACAATTTGTTAAATGCAATACCTGGGAAACACAATAAAGTGCAATAAAACAAGGTATGCCTGAAAAAAAATACATGGAGAACCTAAGGAGAAGTTCTAATGAGAGAAGGTCAGAGTTCAATAAAATATATTGACAAATAGTGACTACACTACTTGGGGTGAGGATTTAATAATGTGGGTACCACTGTGTTGTATACTTAAAACCAATATAAGATTATGTATCAACTATACTTCAGTAAAAAGAAAGAACAGAAAATAGGCAAAATAGGCAAAAGCCAATATTTGAAGAGAGATAGCTCCAAATATCTAGGTGGGTTGAAAGATCTAATTCATAGATGCACAAAGCTCAGTGAACCTCAAATAAGTTAAGTGAACAGACTCCTATTTAGATACATCATAATGAAATTACAGAAGATTTTGACAAAGAGAAGACTTTAAAAGTAGCCAGATTTAAAAAAACATAAGGAAAATGTCTAACATAAAAGAGATTATATTAATCAAACATAAGAAATGAAGTCATAGTTACCATAATAAATATAGGAAGCAGATAAATAAATAAATAGTGCAGAAAAATGATAGAACTATGTTAGAAATTAAAACTATCATAGTGGAAAGTAAGTATGTATTAGAAGAGTTGGAAGGTAACTTTGTGAACATATTCCTGAAAGTAGAACAAGATGACAAAATTGAAAATAGAAGAAAGACAGGAAAAAATAAACAGAGAATGTGACTAGTAGTAGGCTCAATACAGTAGAGGTTCTACATGAAGTTGAAGCAGGTAAGAGGAGGCAATTTTCAAGAACATAATACTAGGAAATGTTCTGGATATGAAGAACATGGGGCCACCAGTGCACAGTGGAATAAGAAACCTTCCCCAATGTTTATCATCGTAAGATTTTTTAATATGGGTTTAGGAAGAAGGTCCTAGGAGATTTTAGAAATAAACAAGTCACATGCAGTAGTCCCCCCCTTATCTGCAGGAGATACATTCCCAGATACCCAGTATTTGCCCGAAACTGTAGGTAGCACCAAGCCCTATATATATATATACATATATATATATATATAGATATATGTATATATATCTATATATATATACATACACACATGAAGTTTTTCCTACAGTTTATTATAAAGTTTAATATGAATTATGCATAGTAAGAGATTAACACTAATAAATAATAATAATATAGGGCAACTGTCCCAGCATATTGTACTATGTTATGTGAATATACGGTATACGGTCTATCTCAAAATATCTTATTTTGCGGTACTCACCCTTATTCTTGTGATGATGTGAGATGATAAAATGCGTGTGTGTGATTTACAGGCATTGTGATGTATGTTAGGCTACTATTAACCTTCTGATAATACATCAGGAGGATCCTCTGTTTCCAGACTGTGGTTGACCGTGGGTCACTGAATCTATGGAAAGTGAAACCACACAGTGAGGGGTCCACTGTATAGAAGTAAGGAGAATTCAAAGAAGAAACACTGAAATTAGAAGACCATGTCTTTAAAAATCCAAAGGAAATCGTTTTTAATATTGAATCCTGACTAACCAAAATATCAAATAGATTTGAAAGGAAAATAAATATATTTACTTTCCATATGCCCTTTCTCAGAAAGCTACCAGTGAATATGCTACACCAAAATGAGAAAATTAAGGGGCCAGCACAGGATTGAGGCAAAAGGTATTTCTGGTAGGATTGCAAAGGAAAGTTTCTGGATAAGCAGTGGGCAGTAGACCTTGGAAGCAATCTAGGATAAGACAGTCAAGAACCTGTAGGAAGAATTTCTCAGGAAATAGATGAAACTGCTCAATTAACTTACAGGTTTAACCTTGTAAGAAACCAGATTATGAGGCATATTTATGAGTTACCACAGTTTGTGGACAGACTTAGACTGACATGAAGAAAGAACATTTAATCTGGGATGGGAGTGGGGGGCAGGGGTGGGGAGAGTAGCCCAAGAAAGGCAATTGTAAATGCTAATTAGCTCTACAATGACCAAGATGTACCAAGCTACAAACATAAAAATATTGGTTGTAGATTTACTGAAAAGATATTCAGATGGGTTGGGAAGTTGGAGAATAAATTTGCATGAGAGGTTATATAAAAGAACTGAAATCTTAGTTTCCGTATTAGAAGTTAAAGGAGAAGGCAGAGGTGGGAGGAAGACTTTGCACAAAGATCATTGGCCTATTCTCAATGTCTAATAAAAGCAGAGATAAGGACTTCTCCTTCAACTGTTATTGATATTATAAGAACTAAATTTGCTATCTTTGATTCCCAATATAGTAATAAAATGCTTCCTTGTTATCCCTTATAAAACTGATCTGCATATAGCCTTTATTTATACACACCAGTTTTTTAGCTATGTGTACCTGAATCTGGTTCAGCCATTACTTGAATAAAATCATAGTGGAACTTAAGTATATATTTTGTAGTAGAGTACTCACGTGGAAATAGTATTTTTTGCCTCAAGTTCTTTACCTTAAATAATCTAATGATGTCAGTCAATACTTATAGAATTGTAGCTGTCTTAAACTCTAATGGAGGAAGAAAAATATAGGTGTCTATGATGTGTTCATTGATTTTAACAGTCCATCCTTAGTGGAAAATGTAATTGAATATGTGTTCAGGTGGATAACACTGCTTTAAAGGAGGAATAAGACAGTTTAATGCAATGGGAAGAACTGGATACATCCATGTATTAAATAGCTGGATAGTTCACTGATTGACAGTAAATCTTTATATCTAGATTTTACATATATATCCCCTAGACCCTTCTTACAACAACAGTATTGTTCATTTTCAATTGTTGTCAAGTTGACATGTAATATACTTTTTATACTTCTAATGTGATAGACCATTCCTTTTGGCTACCTCTGCAGGAGAAAGTAATGTATCTGCTTTAGTCAAAGCAATATAGAAACAAACAACACGTTCAAGGCAATGACCATTTATAATCCACTGTCAGTGCTTTGAGAATATGTGCGTCTTGTGTTTAAACATTCCTGTGTGTGTGTGTGTGTGTGTGAATGAACCCGCATATACAGAGAGAGAAGAAGAAAGTAGAGTTCTTACATTATTTTGAGAAATAATTTTAACTTCACCAGATTTTTAAGGTTCCAATAAAATGGTTATATTAATACCTGTGCTTTTATTTATCTGTTTATTGTCTGCTTCTCATAGCAGAACATAAGCTCCATGAAGTCAAGTACCTCATTGGTGTTAGTCACTCCTTTTTAACAGCTGCATAATTTTCATAGTATGGATTGGATATAGCCTAAGTTATTCAACTGTTTATTTCTTGATGGACATTTAGATTTTACAAATTTTGTCACTATAAAATGTTTATATTCATATCCTGTATTTCCTTAAAAAAGATTCCTAAAGGGTAATGCTGATTCAAAAGTATGTATATTATTTAATTTTGAGAAACACTGAAAATTAATTTCCTAAAATAACTCTAGCAGTTCACACACTCAATAATATAAGAGCATCCATCCCCATCACCACCTCCAGCACTGAATGTTATGAATATTTTAAGCTTTTTTTTTCTTTTTCCACTGAACAAAATCCTGTGGATGAAAATGGCATCACCTGGTTCTCATGTGCATTTTCCTGACTGACTGGTAGGGTTGAGCACCTTCTCCCGTCATTACTGGTACTTACTTTTCCTCTTTTATGAAATGACTGTGCACATCATTTGACTCTTTCTTTTTTTCCTCTCAGCTTTATTGAGGAATAATTGACAAATGTTGACTATTTTTCTACTGAGTCATTTTTTTGCCTCTAACATTTTGAGTATTTTTGTACATAGGGGATATTAATCTTTAACAAATCAATTGTCATATCATATTTTCTTTTGACTTACTTTTTATAATGTTTTTTAACACAAAAGTTTGCCTTTAGCAAAATAACATGGACATGAAGTTAGATATCAAATAATACTAAAATATTTTTTATAAAATTCATCTGTTCCTTGTCTCACATGTCCATGCTCTCTTTTCTTTGCAAAGCAGCTATATCCAACTCTTACCATTTTTTAGGTCTTTTTTTTAAATCCATGCTTCTGAATAATATACTTACATTTCAGGTTTTTCTTAGCTAGACATTTTCTATTAACTTCCCATTACAGTTCCTGAGGATTTAATTCTCAATTATTAATGTTTACCTTACTATGCTACATTTATTGTTCATTGTTGATCCAAGTGGTATGCAATGACTTTCTTTTTTTTTTTTTTTTTTGAGAGGGCATCTCTTATATTGATTGATCAAATGGTTGTTAACAATAAAATTCTGTATAGGGGACTCAATGCACAATCATTAATCCACCCCAAGCCTAGTTCTCAATAGTCTCCAATCTTCTGACGCATAACGAACAAGTTCTTATATGGTGAATGAATTCTTACATAGTGAATAAGTTCTTACATGGTGAACAGTACAAGGGCAGTCATCACAGAAACTTTCAGTTTTGATCACGCATTATGAACTATAAACAACCAAGTCAAATATGAATATTTGTTTGATTTTTAGACTTGATTTATATGTGAATCCCACATTTCTCCCTTTATTATTATTATTGTTATTATTTTTAATAAAACGCTGAGTGGTAGGTAGATGCAAGATAAAGGTAGAAAACATAGTTTAGTGTTGTAAGAGAGCAAATGTACATGACAATGACTGTTTCTTTTGTCTTACAAATGTTTGTTTTAAATGGACTTAATAAGAGGTTCTATATATATATAATCATCACTGATTTTTCCTATATATTTTTCTTGATTTGTTATAGATGTAAAATTACTATTTCCTTCCAAAGTTCCAAAGATTCTATCAGTTTCATTCTGTCTTCTAGAAGTCAACCTTTCCTTTTCTAATCTAGACCCCTATTTCTGAGTCTTCAGATTATTTTATGTTACTACTCCTTATTTTTCCTGAATCCCCTCTCATCCTTTCTTGGTTTGATCTCTTACTTTATTTTTTAAATTCTTGCAGATTTAAAATTCAGGTTAAAAATTATTTCTCTCCAGAAATTTGAAGGCATTATCCCTTGCTTTCTAGCATTTCATACTGCTAATGAGAAATATGTTTTTCAGGCAGAAAGAAATAGAATAAAAAAGCAGGAAGCTGTAATAGCTTTATAAATGAAACAGAGCTTTTTCAGAATTTCTCAGATGATTTCTCACTGAGTAAGTCTGTGTGAGAGTGCCTCCTTAGGTGCAAGGGGATTTAAATTGGCAAGTCTTAAGTTGGGCACATTGTCCCCTAAATAATATCAGGATTCTGATAGTAAGAACAAAAACAGGAACAGATTTTGTATAGGCAATGAATAATGTCTGGTGAATTTGGTTTCACCATAATTCATACAACTCATACTTTATTTGATTTATTTGATTTGATTTGATTTAGTCTGTTTTTAGTATTTTTGCAGTTACAAATAATGCTATACATACTGTTTATGTGCACATAGCTTTATATTTTCTATGATTCACATTTGAAATCAATTTCTAGAAATGAGACCATCATTCAAAAAGTACATTTTATGGCACTTTACTTTGCCTAATCTTTTCAAGATTTCAAGTGTAAACTCCATTAACAGTGCATGAAGTTCCCTATTTCCTCAAGCATCTACCAATACAGTTTTATCATTAACGTAAATTCTGATTTGATAGATGTATAACGGAATGTCATTTTAACACTTACATCTTTGACCACTAATGAGATAAAACATTTTTTATTACTTCAGTTTTTAAATTTTCCATATGTATTTTTTATTTTGTCAGCTGTTTATTAATCTTTTGACCATTTTCCTAGTAGAGAACTCATCTTTTTCTTGCTGATTTTAAACGCTATATAATCATACTTATATCATTGACTCCTCCCGGTAGCAGTGGTCTTTGGATTTGGACTGATAGTCAAGTTCAGACTCAGCATCAACTTTACATAGCTTTGTAAAGGATCTGGGACAGTTCTATACAGCATGCGCAGTTACAGCTGAGTCGAAGTGGCTCGAGTCTCTGGCACAGCCTCCAACATCCACACATCATTCTGCAATGTGGACCTACATGGTTACTAGAAATGAAGTCTACCAGGTGAGGACTCTCAGTTCAAAGTTCTAAGATTCATTTAGTCTCTTTTTCCCTTGCTAGCTCATGGCTCCCTCATGGGTAGGTACCAATTCCCATCCTCTGAAACAGCCACCTCTCATCAATTACAGATTGCCTAATGACCAAGTGCAGCAGCAAGATGCAATATGCAGGGAACAGAGCATATTCTCAGCAGAGCTCTCATTTATCTTGGATGGGATATACATTTGAGTTATTGTTGCAAGGAGGATTTGGCCAGAGGTAAAGTGTTTGGGTATCTCTGAGGCTAGAGCAGAGGTCAGCAAACTTAGGCCCACAACCAAACTGGCCCTGTCTAGTAATAAAGTATAATTGGAACACAGTCATTATATAGTCCATGGTGGCTTCCATGGTACCACTGCAGAGTAGTTATGACAGGGACTGACTGCCCTACAAAGAATAAAATATTTATTAAGTGGCTCTTTATAGAAAATGTTTGCTGACCGCTGAGCTGGAAGAGAGACAAGAATTCAGCTGTTAATACTTTTCATTTCAGTATATCAAGAATATTAATCCATGCTAGTCATGTTGAAAATATTTTCCCAGTTTTTCATTTGTGTTTTTCTAAGTATATGGTATAGAAATTCAGATATTTTCAGTATTTATTAAGTCTAGTTTGTTCATTCACCCTTCCTTCCTTCCTTCCTTTTCATTTACATTCGTTGCCTTTATACGTAGAATGTTTCCCAACCATATAGAGTTTACTTTGGTTTATAGCAAATCATCATTATTTTTAGCTTATTCTTCACTAAATTATCTATATTTTTCCATTAATTATTATAGGGTAATATACATTGCATTCATACATATGCCTACGTACATTGACTTCTGTTTCACTGCATCAGTCTTTCTGTTTCTTCTTGTGACAAAACATACTGTTTAATTACTGATTTTATTATATTTATTAATTTTATATATTATTACCCTTTTATTCTTGTTTCTACAACATATTCTTAGCTTTTCTTGTTATTTTATTTTTATAGGAATCTTTTAATTTGGAATATTTTTTAATAATTTCAAAAGCCAATATAGGAATTTTTAATGGAATTGGATTTCATACATGATTTATAGAATTCTATATTAGAAAAATGTTATCAAAGACTTGTTACATATGGCTCATTCAGATTAAATAAAATATTAGGAAGAATATTCAAAATGATAAAATTATATAACTGTAAACATATTCCACATTATATACCAACATGACACTTTACACCTAAATATGAACAATGTATATTTCATATGTTTGTCATTCATTTTGGGGTTATTTACTAACTTTAATGGCTAGTAACTGGTACAGAGTGATTGACTTCTAAATTATTATTCAGTGAATGAATGAATAAAAAATATACTCACAAATATCTATATACAATTATTAGAAGTAATATTGATCAGTAATTTTTTAAAGACACTTGACTTAATACCTAAACACTAATCAAAGAACACCAAATATCTAAATGTTATTGGAAATGGTGCCCAGAAATTTAATGTGTGAAATATGTCTGCCAGAATTCCTGACCTATATCTAATTAATTCTAAATATATCTTTGGTATGTTTTCAGATATTGAGTCTAACCTTGAGTCTGTATAATTGGGCTGTACTGGCATTTGCACTTTGCTGTATTAAGGTCCATATTTTCACTTCAAATACGAAATGATTGTGTGTTTTGTCTTCCTGAACTTCATTGTTCACCATTAGAATATTTTATTATAATTTGAACTTTGTCATTTCATTGACCTATGATCAATATTTAATATGTTTGAAATACCATATATTTTAAGCCCTATTGAAGAATATTGATGTATACAAAATTGCAAACATTTTTTATGTATATGCATATATATTAGGACATATGCCATACACCCATGATGCCATCACCACAGCTAAGATACTCAACATGTCCATCCCTCCAGAAAGTTCCTTGTGCTCTTTTGTGGGTTCTTTTTTTTCTTTTTGAGAATACTTAGCATGAGATTTGTCATCACAATATGTTTTAAAGTGCAAAATGTCATATTGTTATAACTATAGGTCCAATTTTGTGCAGCAGATCTCTAAAGCTTATCTTGTATTACAGAAACTTTAATTAATGCTACCATTCATTAATAATCAGGGAAATGCAGATCAAAACCACAATGAAATTTCATTTCACACCTATTAGGTTAGAGATTATCAGACAAACAAAAGATATCAAGTGTTGGTAAGGATGTGGAGAAATTGGAACCCTTATGTACTGCTGGTGGCAATGTAGAATACGGCAGCTACTGTGGAAAATAGTGTGAAGGTTCATTGAAAAATTAAAAATAGAATTACCATGTGATCCAGCAATCAAACTTCTGAATAAATACCCAAAAGAGTTGGAATGAGGATTTCAGAGATATCTGAACCTCCCTTTTTATTGAAGCATTACTCACAACAGCCAAGATGAGAATCAACCCATATGACCACTAACAGATGAATGGAAAAAGAAAATACATATTATGATATGTTATTCAGCCTTAAAAAAAGAAAGAAATCCCCATTTATGACAATGTGGATGAACCTAGTGGAGAGTTTACTGAATAAAATAAGCCAATTACAGGGGGACAAAGGCTGCGGTTCCAATTACATGAGGTATCTGAAACAGTCAGACGCACAGGAGCAGAGGGCATGGAGTGGTGCATGCCAGGGGCTGGAAGTCGGGGTTGGGAGATGGCGAATTGTTAAAATATTCAATATCCTAATGATTTGGAGAACATTTTGTCGTATTTTCTTTTTAAGGTTATTTGGACTAACAAGATTTGGGTAAAGTTTGGGATTTGTGATAAAATTTCTAAATGCTGCCCTTAAAAATAGATGTTAATTGAAAAGAGAGAATCACACAAAGACAAATATCAGCTGGAAGGGTACATAACAAGCTTATTTGCTGCCATCTGTCTGTTTCATTGCTGTCAATTAGTACCCTCACCAGTAGGTATGTTAGTCTTGTTTTGGTTGCAACAACTTAAATCTAACTGAGAAATCAAAGAGGATGTCCCACAGATCCCCAAAACAAGAAAATAGTTTGCCTAAGGAAGGAAATACAATAAAAAATGGAAACTATTTCTGGACTGTCTCTAAAATTATTGCCTCCTAATCAATGTAATGGTGCATGTGGAGTCCCTGCAGCCAAGTGGCTGGAAGAGAGAAAAGACAATTCAGAAGAGATGTGCTGGATAGGAGTCCAGTAGGTACCTAATACACTGTTCTCAAATACTTTAGTTAAGAGGAACAGAGACAAATCATTGCCTCTAAAAAACTGGATGTTAATAAATACTGGAATGCTTTGGAAAAGTTCCTAATTATTGTGCAGGTTATCCCCATTTTAAGATTATTCAGAAAAACTCTAAACTTCCTCTATATGACTCTTCTTAAGATAAGTGGCAAAAGCTTTTATATATCCCTTGTATATATTCCTTGTTTTACCTTATCCAAGATAAATATTCATACTGCTTTTAACTATTCCTCATATAATATGACTCCTAAGTCTCAACCCCTTTTTGCTCTTTTTCCACTGGAAGTGTACTAATTTGCCCCAAACTGGGGGCAGTACTATGAACAGCTCTTAAAAGTGTGGGACAGTCACATTCCTTTTTCTAATACTAATTCATTCTAATATATTCATTAGTATTTTTTAATGCAGCCTCCTTTCCTTTATTAGCCATATTGAAATAAAAGCTCCACTGTATTTTATTAAGCTTTTCAGCTGATGAACTGTGTGCCTTTTCTATTTTGTCCTTGTTCATTGGAGTGTTAGACCCAAAATATAATTACTTGCTCCATGTTATTTTTGTTAAATTTAGTCTGTCAGTCTGGCCTATCAACATCTGTTTGAAATATGTAGATTCCAAATATCCTACATACTGGTCTCCCTGCCTGAAGCTAGTGTTTATTTTTCCTCTTTCCTGGGAACCCCACATTGGTCTTTATAATCTCTGTGAAATGTATTGAAAATAGAGACAGTATAATTTGCAACTTTTGTGGAAACTTTATTGATCTCATTACTCACCCTTGTATCAGAGAAATAAGCATCTCAGGTTTGTTCAAAGTTTAAGAGAAAAGAATAGATATGCCCTAGAGTTTTTCTACTTTGTAGCACTCACAATCTCTGGCTCACATCCTTTCCCTTTTCCAGAACAAGCAGTGTGGCATGTTATCAGGAGAATTAATTCAAATCATATAATCCTGTTGTGAGTCCACCTGTATCACTAACATGTGCGGCTCCAGAAAATGAGCACTTGGAAGCCCTCCTGGAGACCAGATTTCTCCCAGGATCTTGGTAGGGGTGTACTGCTCAGAGCCATGCACAGCCTCCCCAACACCCAGTATCAATTTACCAAAGATAAGGTAGATACCAATATTATATTGCACATATTGGGACAGTAGGGACAGTAGAGAATGATAGTGACCACAAGACCATGAAATTAAAATAAGCATTTGTATTGTGAGATGCATTGTTAAAAGCACTTTATATGTCCCTTGTTTTAACTTATCCAGGGTAGTTTTTGAGATATTATCTCTATCTTCATTTTACCAATGAGGAGAATGAAGTAGAAAGAGGCTGTTGTCTTGGTGGTACAGCTGATAGGATGAAAGACTTAGGAAGTGAACCCAGGTATTTTGACTTCATTCTTTTTAACCCATATACTGTACTGCCTCAAAAAAATGTCCCCCAAAATGTAGGGGAAATAGGTGAAGTAGGTTTGGAGTAATCAGTATTGACCTGTGTCTCTTAGTCTGGCCCATCAGAGTATCTTCTTCTAATTCTTCTCAATATTATCAACACATTTAGTAAATATGATCTCTCTCTGTGTCTGTATTAAGGTCCATATGTAGCTATCTATTGGTTATTTTAAAAAAATGATGAACATCATCTGATTGAAGGTAAGTCCTTTTGTATAAATTAGAAATCCTTTTCCATGTGAATAAGCAATTATTTTAAGCAATTTTTTTCTAGCTCATATCCTTCTTCTTATCTAAGTAAGCAATCAGATTCTTTGCTTGCTATGGTTTGGATATCTGGAATCTTCCACATTTCTCTATATATTACATTTGTAAACATTAAAAAAATAGATTATTTTGAAATTGCTTCCACTAAAAGATTGATCCAAGACATTATAATCCAAACATAACGTCCTAATATGGTGCTATGGTTAGTATCAACAGTCTAAATTGTAGACTTTAGTTGAATTTAATTTTGTTATAGAAAGAAACTTATCAATATGCTAATGAATGAATTTCAACATTTTCTTCTCTATAGCCAGTATTAAACAGTAGTACTTATGACTATTGTTTTATTTTCCCTGTCAGGAAATCAGTAATAATTCTATTAAAAAAAGAAGAACAAAATGATTAGTGAGAAAATACCAGCATTTTATTTATCTGGCATTTTATTTATCCATCCTTTGTCTTCAATTTTAGCTTCCCCTTAGGGCTGTTTTAGCAGAGAAGTTGTACTTCTGTAGGTCTGCAGTGTATAGATTATTCACTCTTTAGCCTTGGTAATCAGAGCTATGAGGTTTTATTACGTTTACATTTATCAAATAAAAGGCTTCTGGAGATCTATGATGTTCGTGTAACTCTCACCTAAACTTGGAAATAATTATATGTAGTACTAGGAAACATTACAGATATTATTATTGCATTCTGTTCTTAATGAGATTGATATATTAAAAGGCATTTAGTTTATACTATATTTGCAAAGACAATTCCTGCTGATAAATATTAGTGAGGACTATCCACAGAGGGCCATAAGTACCAGGGAGCCAGCTCTAATTTTGGAGATTCCTGAAAACTTGTTCAAAGCACCATCATTTTTTTTTTTTGTAGATAATTATTTTTTATTGAAGGGTAGTTGACACACAGTATTACATTAGTTTCAGGTGTACAACACAGTGATTCAACATTTATATACATGATAATTCTAGCTACCAGCTATCACCATACCAAGTTGTTACAATATTTTGACTATATTCCTTATGCTATACATTGCATCCCGGTTACTTATTTATTTTACAATTGGAAGTGTGTACTTTTTTTTTTGTGAGGGCATCTCTCCTATTTATTGATCAAATGGTTGTTAACAACAATAAAATTCTGTATAGGGGAGTCAATGCTCAATGCACAATCATTAATCCACCCCAAGCCTAATTTTCGTCAGTCTCCAATCTTCTGAAGCATAATGAACAAGTTCTTGCATGGAGAACAAATTCTTACATAGTGAATAAGTTACATGGTGAACAGTACAAGGGCAGTCATCACAGAAACTTTCGGTTTTGATCATGCATTATGAACTATAAACAATCAGTTCAAATATGAATATTCGTTTGATTTTTATACTTGATTTATATGTGGAAAAGCACCATCATTTTTAAAAAATACTGTGAGCTGTCTTTCTCTAAAACTTTAAATTTTGTAATCAGTTGGTATGTATTTACCAGCTATTTATTTCTTTTTGTTACTTACTGTTAAGCAGCCTAAAAGTCTGTAAGTCCTACTAAAGAAACAGAATCATCTTTGGCTAATTACTTGCATTTCACCCTTAAAGCTTAGTAGGAAAATCAATAGGGTGTTTTACCTCATTCTCTGCAGTCATCCTGGCTTTCCTCTTTAATCTGCACCTTCACACTCGGGACAATGGGTCTGCAAATATGACCCACTAGCCAAATTGGGACTCCTGCATATTTTTGTAGAGCCTATGAACTAAAAATGATTTTTACAATTTTAAATGGTGTGGAAGAAAACTGAAAGATTTGTAGCTTGTGAAAATTGTATGAAATTCATTTAATTGTATAAAATAAACAGGTGGTCAAGGAATATCAAGGCACATCACGTTTTAGTATGCATAAATATTCATCAGAACACAGATGTGCTTACCATTATACTTTGTCTATGACTGCTTTCATGTAAGAATGGCAAAATTGCATGGAAGTTAAACAGATCAAATTGCTTGCAATCCCAGAAATATTTACTATCTGACACTGTACAGTAGAATTTTAAGTTTTACAACTTCTGCTGTAGACATAATTCCTGTGCTTTGTTAGGCAGATTTTTAGCTTCCTCTCTGAATGGGTCCCTTCTCTTTTTGCACTCCAGACAGTTCTTTTTCAATACCCTCCTTTCAATACCCTCCTGTCCATGGTGGGTTCAGATGTCCCTAAAGCACTGAGATGTGGTAAGAAACTGTGACAATATCTGTTTATGTCATGTTTATCTTTTTTTTTTAATGATTTCTGTTTTTTTAAATGTTTCATTTGAAGATGTATGATCAAAAACATGTTTTTATTGAAGGGTACATGACCAAACAATTTTAGACACCACTGTCCTATATTTATATCATAATCTGTTTTCTGTGAACTACGAATGCCCTACAGGAGATTAATTGGTAATACATGAGAAAACTTTTAGAAACCAATGGGTTTCTGAAGTTATAGAAAGTTTTACAGGTTGATTTAGTACTGGATATCTTAAGGTCTTTAATATGCTTATGTGCACTGTGATCCACCAAAAGCTCTTGTTGGTTTTCATAAGATGGTCTGGTCACAGAACTCCCCATTTACCAGCCCTCCCACCAGCCAATAGCTCAGCGGATATCCTTGGAAAATGTTCTCTCATTTCACAGGATGTTTAAGAGTATTATCATACATGATATCTTTTATCATATATGTGAAAGCACAGATGTTAAAATCATATATGTGAAATTTTATCATACATGTGAAAGCACAGATGGTAATTGCAGAGAACTATACATATATAAGCTATCATTTGGAAATGTTTTTATCAGTCTTAGCACCCGAACATTTAAGTGACTGAATTAATTGCTACTTAAAAAGGTATTTATCATTGTTATTGTTAGTTAAAATTTTGAATATACTTAAAGTTAGGTTGTGATTGCAACCCAAAGGGAAACTAACCACTGGGTTGTTTCCTCTAATAATCTAAAGATCTCTAAGGCTACTGCAGCAGACTAGTGGTAGAGCCCCACATCCGTATTTAAACAAGTGATTGGAAGATTATAATTGTAATATCTCTACTAGGAACCAGTTTATTTTTAGTTTAGCCTTTAAGAATCTTTATTTTATGGTTATGTTGGGGTGGGTTGAGTTTGTTCTCCTTGGATCCTGGCCCCACTGCAATAAAGAATTGAAGGGCAGAGACACAGTAGTGAAGCAGAGTTAAGGCTTTATTTGAATACACTCCAAGGGAGGAGTGGGCCAGGGTCAAGGTAGACAAAGGCAGGTTTACTTGAATAAAGCAGAGATGAAGGAAATACAGAGGGAGGAAAGGGAAGTTCATTGAACTGATGCTTGGCACAGGGCACATCCCCTGCCAACTCCTAAAGTCAGTGTCACCTGGCGTCTAGTGTCTGCTTGAATCTTCACAGCATGGGAACTAAGTCCCTACACCCCAGGATTTGGGGGAGCTGCAGAGCACTGGATGGAGTGGAAAATATGTTCTGAGAACTTCCCAAAGGCAAACAAAGGAGATTTTCAGGCAGGCTACTAAGGAACATGGTGATATAGCTGCAGTTCCTTCTGGGTCACCAGGCTTTGGGAACCGGCAGGTCCAAATCAGAGCTCTCAGCAGCCCCTCCCTACTAATCTGAGATGGGACAGAGACAGAGTGAAGGCTTGTGCTTAAGCCTGGAATAATGAAATAGGAAAGTAACAAAGACAGTAACCCCGGGAAGACCGCAGAGAAAAAATGCACTAAGGTTGGCAGTGAGAAGTTTATTTAAAGCAAAAAGGTGTACATTCAAAGAAGGGGGAGTGTGGGTAACCTCAGAGAGGAGGTGCACCCAAAATCTGGGATTCTATTTTTAAGGATTTTCAAGAATGGGATAAAGGTAAAGGGGGCTTGGGCCTGTGAGGCAGTCTCACACTGTCTATCTCAGTGAGAGACAATATGTCATTCTCTATAGTCAGTCCTCTATGTAATTCAGTAGGACAAACTTTTTGTTCCTCTACAAGATAGTGTCCATGCACTGGGAACACATCAGTTAAGACTGCTTGCCCTGCCTTAGGATAAGTCATTGGCTGATCACCAAAGAATTTGTTAGAAATTTAAACTCACAACTCTCTGCTCTTGGCCTCAAGGTAAGTCCCTATTGTTCCCACTATGCTATTCATGTATCAGCATTTTCAGGAAAATCAATCGTAATGCTTGTCTCATGTATGCCCTATCTCACCTGCATTAGCTAGGGCAAGTCTCAAGGTCAGCCCAGATTCAGAGCACGTGGAACGAACTCATTGCAAAAGGGTGTTAACTCAGAGTCCTTTCTGGCTTTCTGTTTTTATCTGGTTAACTCTTTGGGTCCCATTTAGTGGGCTTTACTGGTCTTATTCTTCCTCCACCCACTCATCTATTTTTCTGTGTAACAGTTTGTAACTCCAGGGAGGTGAAATCCCGAGGCAAAATACCTTTGACCAAAATCAGTCAAAGGGAGAAATAGTTTAAAACCCATATATTGCTGACAAGCAGTCATCCTATATCTCACTCTCTTTCTACTGCTGCAGCAGAAGCAAGTGAATATTACCCCCAACCTCTCAGGTTCAGATAAACCCTCACTCACCCATGTAATTACCCATTACTATGGAGATAGACTACTTCTCTCCACCACTTGGAAACACATGTTGATATGTAGGTACACTAAAGCCATATGAGAGATTCTGGAAATACTGCAATTTTACCCACAGGCCACCCCTCCAGAAATCTTGCCTTACAATCTACTCGTTCCCCATCTTCCACAATAGTCCCTGGGTGAGAAAACTGGAGCACTGTAACCAGACTAATGACACACAATAGCAACAACAATAAAATCACGATAATCCTCTGATAGAGGATTCAGTTAGGTTCAAAGTCCTATGCAGATTAAGTCCATAGTTCACCCATTCCACAGGCAGAGTAACTAAAGAGGTAGAGAGTTCAGAGCAATTATCATGCAGCAGCTGCAGTGGGGGGACACATCTGGGCCACAAGAACTATAGGAGAATATAACCTTAAGGGTGATAAGATACATGTTTTAATGACATAAGCATAGGTAAATCTTGTCCATCAGGTAGGATACATGCAAGAGAGTGGTCCTCTGATAGGACAGTGGCAGGAATGGGATCTTGTCCTGGTCTAATATACTCGACTTTCACCCCCCTCCCTGTGGGAGTTACAGATGGGTCAATATATAGGGCTGTAGGAGGTACATGCACTAGCCATAAAAATAAAACAAAACTTCCCATAAGATGCTCTTACCTCCAGGATATTTTGGGTACACTACTGTGATCTTTGGGGGCCACTTTGCTGTTACCCCAGGAATACACATGAGGCCAGCTTCCAGGCCTTTTCCCCAAGGTGCCAGAAGGGCCAGCCATCACTGCTCCATGTGTCAAAATGTCCAGGTCCATGTCCACTCTATAGGGCCTCCAGGGTTTAATGCAGTTGGGGCTGGCAGCAGGATGTTGCTCTGCTGGCCATATCCTGGCTTCAATAGCTCCTCTTTGGTTTGCACATACAGTTGTATAGGAGAGTCAGCAGAGTGTGTTAGCATGTCCACAGGACTCAGAGCTCCTTTATGGGGCTTCTCATTCAAACACTGTATCACTGTCCATAAGCAAACTGACCAGCCCTGTAGACTACTGGTGTCTGACTTTAGGCCAGATGTCAACAAACCATTGTACCTGTCTATCATGCATGCCCCGGTAGGGTTATATGGTACATGAAACTTCCACTTTATTCCTAATCACTACACCCATCTTGTATTGCATGTCCAGTAAAGTGGTTGCCTTAATTGCTCTCAATCACTTGCGGCCAGTCATAGGCTGCAAAGAGATGCTCTAGGCCCCTCTTGGTGGTTTGCTTATCTGCACAGCATGCAGGAAAAGCAACCAATAGTCCAGTAGCCACGTCCACAAAAGTCATGGCATACCCGATATCCTTGTGATATTGGCAGAAGCCAAATATAGTCTATATGTCACCTGACAAGTGGGATCGTTCCTCTTACTATTGTCCCGTGTTGCTGTGGGACTTGGTATAAGTCCCTCTTAGAGCACACAAGGCACTCCTTCCGGGCTCAGCTAACTTCTTCAAAAGTCAGTGGTAAGCCCCACCAATGTGCTATAGCCCACATTGTCTTTTGCCCTGCATTCACTGCATTCAACAAACATTGATGTAGCCATTGGGTGACATCAGAGGCAGGCTTTCCTTCTAGCCAATGCACCTAGGCCAGTGTGTCTGGTTCATCATTCCCTGGGATGCCAAAGGCAAATGGCCAGTCACATGATATACGGTAACAGTTTTAGTCTGACCAGAGGCCCATAGGTCTTGCCACAACTCTTGCCAGCCATGGGGATAGTGACCATCCAGTTGGCATGATATCATGTTGGTAGCCACAGGGTCAAGCCCTAATAAATGGCTCAAATATCAGTGTAGACAGCTCTGGGGGAAAGCTCCTGGGTGGTCATGAGCCATACTGCCTGCAACTCAGCCCATTGATTGCTCTTCCCCTTTCCATCCAACATCCATATTGTCTCAGCCTTAAGATGGAAAACCACAGCTCTCCACTTCAGGGGCTGCCCACAAATGGAGCTGTCTGTTTACCAAGAATCTTCAGGTATAGAGGCTTTTCCCTCCTGATAAGGGTTCTTGGCTACCAATGGCTCAAAAGCAAGTTCTTCCTGCTTTCCACTGGTGTAGGTCATTGGCCCAAATAAGTGTTAGAGTTACCCACTTAACGGGCTAGTAGAGAAGGTACTACACTGCTGTAAATATGTGCCCCATTTGGCCAGTGTAGGCATCTTTGCCATGCCACTCTGTGGCCTTTGGGTCCAGTCTTGCACCCACCTTGCAATGGGATAGATGGTTCTAATCTTGGTTGGACCTGTTCCAGTGATGGGGTCCATAGTCAACAAGGTGTGGTACATACAGCAGCCAGTTGCTTCTCTATCAAGGTGTACCAGACCTCTGCTCCTTTCCATACTTGTGACCAGAATCCAATAAGTTGTCATGTCTGTTCAAACCACTGCCAAATATTTCATCCATAACCATCTTTGGTTACATAAACTTCTAGCTCACAGGGCCTTGATGAGTCCATTACATTCAAGGCCTGTATCACCTTGGCTGCCCACTTAGTAGCAGTAACAGCAGCTGCACATATCTCATCACAGTCCCACCTGTTGCCCTTTGGTACCAACCAGTAAAAGGGCTTCAGAAATTGTGCCAAGTGAGGGATAAAACTCTCCAGTAGCCCAAAAGACCCCAAAACTCTTGTAATACTGACACAGTGGTAGGGGTAGAGAAAGCCTGGACTTTGTCTATGATTGCTTCAGGAATAACTTTAGTTTTATCCAACCAAACAACCCTCAAGAACTTAACAGACAAACCCCCGGTCCCTGAACCCTGGTGCTGTTCACAACCCATCCTTTCTCCTGTAGATGTTGCATCAGGCTAAGAACTGCTCCTTCTAGATCTCAAGAGAATCAGATGTGAGCATAATATCATCAATGTAGTAATACAACCACACCGTTTTTGGTTTCTTCCCTGTGGCCAAGTCCTGGGCTACAAGTCCATGACAGACAGTGTGACTGTGGAGGTATCCCTGTGGAAGGACAGTAATGTCCACTGCTGGCCTTCCCATGTGAAGGCAAATTCTTCCTGAATTTCCTGTGCTGTGTCAATAGAGAAGAAAGCATTAGCAAGGTCTACTACATAATGGTATGTTCCCTGCTCCTGGCTGAGGGTGTCCAGAATGTCTGCTATAGAGGAGACAGCAGCATGCAAAGGGGGTGTGCCTTTATTCAATTCCCTGTAGTCCATGGTCATACACCAGGAGCCATCTGGCTTTTCACTGGCCAAATTGGGAAATTAAAAGGACTGTGAGTGGAATTTATGATGCCCAACTTCTCCACCTCCTGTAGAGTTTCTCCAATTTCCTTGTGCCTCCCAGACAATTTATACTGCTTAGTATTTGTCACCCGCTGAGGTACAGGCAGAACTACAGGTGGTGCTTGGCATGTACCCTCAGAACTGCCTTTACTACAAGTACCCTCAGTGTGAACTCACCTGCAGTGGTCTGTAATCATAGGCCCTGCAGTATATCTACCCCTAAAATATATTCAGGGATGGGAGAAATGTACACAGTATACTCCTTTGGGGTAAACGCCCTCTTCCCATTGGGATTTGGGCTTTCTTCACTCTAATTGCCTTACCCCCATAGCCATCTATCACAGCAGAGGTTCTGGGAAAATGCTCAGTGTTGCCATGAATCAGAGAACACTCAGCTCCTATGTCCACCAACACCAGGACACACTGTACATTTGCAGGAGACTGATGAGTTGCTAATTCTACATGTGGCCTCTGCTCCCCACCACATCCCCCAAGGTGGGGACTTTGACTCCCTCCCTCAGTCGAACCATGATGCCCAATAGTCCTCCTGTGGGGGTGAGGACCTGGGTGAATCCTGAGTACTGTCCCCCAGGAAGTTTTGCAGGGACACAGGCTGGGCATGAGGCTTTGACTATGGTTTCCATGTCTTGGACCTCAGTGACTGGAACTGCTGTTCTGGCTTTAATTGGTGCCACAGTTCTAACAATATTCTGTTGGGCTGCCTATCAAGTTTTTCTTTCACTACCCCGGCCTTTATCAAATTAACCTACATCTGGGTTCTTGAGACCTTCAAGGGGCCTTTTGTACCTCTCCTTTCAGTCATAGCCTGTACTTCCTTCCATGCCTTTATTGTTTCAACTTCCCCCTGATCTGCTAAAGTACGAGTAGCCTCACTTGTGGGTTGTCCTCTGTGGGGGAGAAGAGTAGTCACTAGGGACCCAAAGAGAGATGTGGGAGCTGTATGCAGCACCAGGTTTCTCATTCCTATAGTGAACAACTCCTTATTGTGGCCTTGGGGGTCCATGTTATATATGATATTTTTCATGCCCAATTCCTGCAATACCTGTTGGAGCTCTACATATATTTTCCAGCTAGTGGGTAAATATGGTAAATTACCCTGATTAGGTCAAACTGCCCTGATGGCAGCTATCAGCCAATCTGGAAGTGTTTTATTCCCTGAGGTGTGATGGGCACTTTGCACCTACTGATGAAGAGAAGCGTGAGTCGTCAGGGAAGCCAGTCTACTCATTTCAAGACCCAATATAACAATGATTTCCACACCCATATCCTAGAGACTCAAAAGCCAAGTAGGCAGAGATTCCAACAGCTTTTGAATATACTGGACGCTCATGTCCACCAGCTCATCCTGGTTATAGGAACAGAGCACAGAGTGATTCACAACCTGGGGTCGGGGATGGGGAAGCTCCTCCCTGTGAGGAGCCTGCAGTTTTGTATTTATTTTTTAAATTCAGCCAGGCAGGGGCTTTAATGTAGGAGAGGCTGGTGCCTCGGGTGGTGGCCTCAGCAGCAGATGGGCCCATATCTCTGCCTCCTTATCATCTCCCCTCAGTTCCTCCACTATCTCTAGGACTGAATGCACTGCTCTTTACCCCATCCCCCACAGCCTCCTGCAACAGGGCTTTTCCTGCCACTTCCCCCCTTGCCACTGCTAAGGAATCTTCAAGGAGTACGACTCGTTTTCTCAGTAACTGTCTCTTCCTTAAGGGCATCCTGTAGGTCATTGTCCAGCTCCTCCAAGCCATGCTGAACTGCGTCTTTCTCCTGCCGAAGTCCCTCTCTTTCCTCACTAACCCTCACTTTCTCCTCAACAGCCATCTCTCTCTCCTCGATTACATTTTCCACTATCTCCAAGAAAAGAGAACCTATAATGCCAGCTGCTACATGGCCACCAGGGCCTCTAAACAGTCCTCTGTCTCAAAGAGGGCTAATTCTGCAACTTCTGGTGTCTCCACACTTCCCCAGTGGTGGGGAAGTCCCCACCCATCTAGAATGTACTTTACCCTAGACCAATTCCCAACTAGGGGCTCCCAGATTGGAAGCTCCACAGATAGGGAGCTCCTGGTTGAAGCTGCCCCCTCTCCTGCTGCAGCCACTATTCACAGGGGGGTTCCAGGCATCTCCCTACTATCTCTAGGGGCAGCCTGCCCAAGAGTCACAGCCATGTAGACAGACTGCGGGTTCAGAGGTCCTGCCAACTACCTCCAGATGTGACTCTGGGACAGGAAATCTCGGGGCAAAATACTTCTGAAACCAAAATCACTCAAAGGGAAAAATAAAGTTTAAAACCCTTTTATTGCTTACAAGCAGTAGTCCCATGTCTCTCTCTCTCTCTCCTGCTGAGGCAGAAGCGAGCAAATACACCCCTAACCTCTCCGGTTCAGATAAGCCTTTGCTCACCCCTGTAATTTACCCGTTGATATGGAGATGCACTAAAGTCAGGTGACAGATTCTGGAAATATTGCAGTTTACCCACACAGTTATATCCAACATTTCCATCTTTCCACATCTTTTTTGTTATGATTTTGATTATACCATTTTTGGAATTAGTAGCTATCGTGGTTAAAGTAATTCATTGATTTAAATGGTGAAATTCTACATTTCATAATATCTTCCAAGGCATGAGTAGACAAGAGAGTATGTTACCTCAGAATACTGGCTTTGCACCAACTGACAAATCCATTTTTAGGGGAGGAAAAGATTTTCCAAAACTTCTTAGGGTCCCTAGCTATGTCTGAAAATCAAAATGATAGATTAATAGGAGAGAGGCATATAAATTTTATTGAATTTTTACATTCAAATTTTATTAAATTTTACACGTGGGAACCTTTACAAGAAAACAGAGACTTGATCAAGTGATCAGAATAGGAAGCTTTTGTACCTTTTAGAAAAAATAAATTTGTAAAGAATTGATAAGTCAAAGGGCTTTGGGCTAGGGGTAGTAAATGAGGAAGCAAACAAGAAAGATATGGGTGAGTTTAACAAGGTTTCATTACACAGATTTCTTGGCCTCAAATTCCCTGCTGGTGATAAGAATGTCTTCCCTCCTACTGGTAGAGGGAGTGTACCTTTCACATGGGCGTTTTGTCATGTGTATCAGAGAAGAAGTGTGAGGGGCGTGAGGTCGGAGTGACCTTCCTGCATCTGCCATTTTTAAAAATGTCTTCAGGTTAAAATATTTAATATGCCAAGGTGTCATATTTTGGTGCTGTCTGTCCTGAGCTCCATTAAAGCAAAGACTTTGCCATTCAATATTCTTCTCTGTGATAATGCCTTAAAAAATGGTCCTGAAAATATAGAGTCCTACTATGAATAACACATTCTGCAGTCCAGAACTCTCAGATTTTCTTTGTTTGTTTGGTTATTTGTTTTTGTTTTATTTTGATTCTAATTGATAAAATCTTTCCCTATGAAATTACATTGATGACCTTGTAGGTGTAAGGTGATTATCTCTTATGAAACTAAACAAACAAACAAAAAAAAAAACACAAAAACAAAACAAAACTTGAAAAAACTGCAGAGGACACAGGCAGAAAGTTTTTCAAACGTCCTTCAGTTTACTTGTTCGCATTTCCTCAAAAGAGACTGGTGCAAAGCAGTTTAGAGTTTAGAATAGCTTTGAAAGCATTTATTGTTCCAAAGCTAATTTTAACCTGTGATAAAGATTGCTTTTTGTATTCAGTTGAATGCGATATCCAGCAATTGTTCATCAAGGCTAAGTGCTGTAAGACATAATACATTTTTAAATGGTGTTTTGTAATTATAATACAAGTATCCTTATGGACTAATATATGAAAGAATGCTATTGAGTTGGGGTGTTAGAATTATGAGAAAACAGACTTTAAACTTTATTATTTTGATTATTAAATTTCATGGCTGCTTAACTTACATTTAGGGGTTTGACTTTGTATATTTGCTCTAATGAATGATTTTTTGTTAGCTGAATGGTTTTGCAGATCTTGGCAGAAATAAACTTTTTTTTTCCATCCTTCATACTGTGTCTTCCCATTTTAGTCAGTAGGGAGGATTTTCTAAGATAGCCAAAACATAGTGTGTTTTTCCTGGAATGATTTTGATGAGTTTGAGATTATCCCTAAATCATCAATTTGTGTCATGGACCAAAAAAGGCTTCAGATAGCAACATTTCCTATCTGAAATGTTTCCTTGTTGTATGTTTTATAGATAAATAACTTTGCTATCCTAGACAGTGGAGGCTGAAAGTGATATAAGAGATTATGTCGTACAATTTCATCATTTTGTTAGAAAATGGCCACAATTAGTACTCTCTCTAAGATGTCATTCATGGCCACAGAGGTGGAAATGTCAAGGGGATACCAATCTTAGAGCCCCAGCCTGCTGCCTCTGGAATAATGCCACCTTCAGGTCTGCATCTATCTTTTTTAAACTATGAAATATAGCATGCATACAAAAGAACATATATGATTTGGATTGCATTTTAATAAATAATAAACTAGATACCTTTTTTCTCATTTCACAGGATAAGATATAGAATATAAGATTCCTATACCTTTGACTCTGTGTATCCACCCCTCCTCAATTATATCCCTTTCTATTCACTCTGGAGTTAATGACTTAGATTTTGTGATAATCATTTTCTTGCCCTTGTATGTTTCATCACATATGTATCCTAAGCAATATGCTGTTTGGTTTTTTGTGTTTTCATACTTAATATAAATTCAATCAGTTTATATTTTTATGCAACTTCTTTTACTCTGGTTATTGTTCAAACCTTTTCACATTCTAGTTAAATTAGCATTAGTTATTAATTTTCTCTGCCGTTTGCTCATCATTCCTTTTGCTTGAAATGTTATTATTTTATCCTCACTCTTGAGTTGTACTTTTGAAGGTATGCAATTCTCAGTTAACATTGCTCCTGTATAGAAAATGTTTTACTCTCTTCTGAGTTCCACTGGCCCTGACAAAAAGTTCACTATCAATGCATTTTTCCTTTGTAGATGGTCTTTTTTTACTGTTACTTTTAAGTCTCTTTGTTTTTGGTATTTTATTTACTACAAGGCATCAATTTAATTTTTTTTCCTTGAGTCTGTTGGTGTTTCAATCTGAAGATCGATGCTCTCATTAATTCTATTTAATCTCTGACAGTAGCTATTGAAATATTGCCTCTCTTGAGTCTCCCCATTATCATCTTGTGAGCTCCAATTAGATTTTTCCTCTGATTCTCATTCTGTTTTCCAAGCCTTTTAACCTCCATCTCCTGTTTTGCATCTCATTTGTTTGTGCTGCCTTGCAGGTAATTTTCCCAGATGTAGCATTAAGTTGACTAATTCCCTTATGCTATATCTAATCTCTTGTTTACCCCAAACTATAAAAGTTTTTTACCCCTGAATTATTAAAAACTATGTATATTTTTAAATTTCTTGCAGTTATCTTTTGGTGATTATTCTAAATTTTCATGGTAAGTTTTGAGTTTCTTATTTTGCATTTATACATCCAGGTCCTTCTTTTATTTTTAAACGTATTAAACACTTATTTTATATTTTATATCTGATAGCATCAGTATTTGCATTATTATTATTTTTTTTCAATTTTCTGGATCTGACTTTGTAGCTTTTTCTTCCTATTAACTCCAATTATGTTCTCTCTGTTTTTTTTTTTTCCCCCAAAACCGGGCAATTTCATTAGCATGATTCTTCAATTATGAGCTCACATTCCTTGGAAATTTATTTATGGGAGCTTTTTGACAACTGGGATAAAAATTCCTCCAGAGAATTTGAGATTGCTTCTTCAAGTTATCTGAGGACCACATGACCAGGAGCTGATTTTAAACCAAATTTTCAGCTTATGGTTTCGGGGCCCACACAAGCTTGAATTCTTAGAGGAGACGTACTTATCTTCTATAATGAAGGCTGAAATGGGCATGTACTACACCATTGTCTTTTAGTTGTTTTCTACTCGCAATTTGAGAGCATCTTTTTATTTGTCGTACTTCTTTCTAAAGGTTTTTAAAAGGCCCTGACTTTACTGTTGGGTGATTCTAAACTATTAGCATTTAGGCTCTTGGCCACAAGGGACTGGCAGAGACCTTGAGGGCAAACACCCTAGCTACAGCTAGTTTGTTCCTGTGGATCTCTGCTTCATTGTCATTTCTGATCTGGGAGAAATTTCCTTATTTTGACACCAATACAATTTTGCATCTTTTTTTTTTAATATATATCCTGTGCAGTGCTTTTAAATGTACTGTGTTGTGAAGGTTTTCTCTCAATATCTTGTTCACCATATTGCAGAAATCACCATATTGCAGATCACTCCTATCTCTTAGATATTCCCCTCCTTAAGTAACAGCCATTTCATTTACACTGGCTTCTAGAATAAAACCAGAAATTTACACAAGTTTTATAAAAAGTAAAATTTTTAAATTATATACACTTAACATTTTCATTGAAATTTCTGCTCTAATACTTGAAGATGACTAATAATTATTAGGACCTATTCATGCTTACACCTTCACAGCTGCTATTTGGAGACTTGAAAGATTTCTTCAAAGCATATCACATGATCATCTTATAAGCAGGCCAGCAGAAATTTCTAAGTTAATTACAGTTTGGCAGAGTGTATCCAAAACCTCTTATCTGAACAGTGAACCCAATAATTTAATCAGTCTGTCTGTTGATTAATCACGTTCTAATCCATCTGATATCAGCTCTGAAAAAGCTCTTCATCTGTTTCTTGTAAAACTTATCTCTGTGAATTCACAGCTGCTGTGAGCTATTGGTATTAATAACTTGAATAGGAGACAGAAGACAATGGATTGCCAAAGGCTGCAGAGAAAAGTCTGAACTTAAAACAATCATTCGAGGCTCTCCAGTCTGACACAATCCTTTACCATCTACCCATTCTCATTTCCTGTTGCTTTCTCAGATTCAGCCCATGCACCAGTTAAGGTCAGTTGCCTAAACTCTTTAACTTCGGTTTAGACTGTTTCTGAGGCTGGGGAGTTGATGAATAATTGAATATTTATTTATCAAATACTGCATGTCAAGCAAGTATTTCACTTAATACCCTACAACCTCTCTGTGATACAATGAAGCCCATTTAACAGACAAGAAAGTCAAAGAGCAAAACAAATAACTTTTTAGTGTTTTATTTACAAAGCTATAAGTTATTTGAAAAATGGCAAGATGAAAAACAGAAAACTACGCAAGTCTGTGACCCACTGTTTTACCAGTCAGACATAAATAAAATTCAAAAAATTAGTCTCTGTACTTGTGCAATGTGAGACACCAAATCCTCTAGATGTTTGACACTATCTAAAAGGTGGGGGCATTTGGCCCAAATGTGAGTAATGTGAGTAAAATCCCTTCCTTGACATACTGTAAGTGTATTCGGGTTTCTATCCATTGTTCTCCTCTTTAAGTGTGAAATCAGGTTGTAAACTGCATCCTATTCACTCTAGAATACAATGTGTTTGCTTTTTCTCCCCTTATTTTTTCCACTCTGCTACCTTCCTTGCATAGGGTATCCATTCAGTCAGTTCAGTAGAGCCCAAGACTGAGATTGAGTATACCCCAAGCTATCTTGTGTTGACAGTCTTCAGCACACCAACGTTTTGAACCTACAGAATTCCCAGTGTAATCTAAAACCTGAGAGGATTTCAAAGGGTTCTTAGAACTTTAATCTTGCAAGGTCTGGGGCGACAGAAATAGGAAATGGATTATCATGGTTGATCCAAACTATGGACAATTTCATTTCACTAAATGATAATAATTTTATCTGCTTTACAACCATTTTCCTAGTTAATTATGCTTTATCAGTGTTCACGTAAAATCTTCTTCTAATCTTTCTTGAGGTGACCCTGCATAGACTAGTCCTGGTGTAGTAGACTTCTTTAGACTGCTCATCTGGCTCTCAGTTGCTCCATCTTTGTTTCCATGAGCATCTATATGAATCCTAATTCTACCTGCTAGATATAGTTACCTAACAAGGGGTAAACATCAAAGCCAAGTTAAGCCCACCAGAATCTACCACCACAGTTAAAACTGGGCCTGAGAGATTACACAATTTGGGAGTAACTGTAACTTGGGAGCCCTCTGTAGAAAGAGAGACAAATGAAGAGATATGAAAATAGAAGCAGAGAGAAGAGATAGAAACATTCCTCACTGCATTTTCTTCCTTTTATTACATAAAGTATTTCTTTTCCTTAAAGTAAATACACTACATCTCTTTTTAAAATTTAGCTTGTTTAAGTTGATTTATTTTTCTTATAACTAAAATCTTCCTAATTATGATCACAGACATCAAATGTTAAGAGGTCACTAATGTTATTATTCTTGATATCGTATAAATACTCCTAACTTCTAGTCTCATCTCCACTGTGCACTAGAGCTGTGCAGGAGTGGATAAGTCACCATAATTTCTCTGATCCCTGGTTTGGGCATTAGCAGCAAGATAATAGAGTTGTGAAGATCAAATAAGATGATGTATATGAAAGATGTGTGCTATAAAAACCTACATTACTATTGTTTCTCCAATTTCAATGCCACTAGTTCTCTTATTATTTATCTTGTATTTCTAGGATAGATAACATTGTCATTCTTGTTTACTGAGTTCTCTGTGTGGATAGACAGATTTTAAAGTTCCTGATGACAAATGGGTAAATCTTGTCACTAATTCAGGTTTTTGAGTGCTGTTTTATGCAAAACACTAGGTGAAAAAATTGAAAAAAAAAGATGTGTATTAAAAAATTTTCATCCTACCCATTTCACCCATCTAAAACGATGAAACATATTTTTCTGACCATTATAATGTTTATTTTGGGGAGTAACCAAATATTAATATGCTGAGTTCATGAAGAAAATAAAATATAAGACAGTTCTTTCATAATAGAGGAGTTGCAACAAACTGGGCCACTGTTGAATTTTTTTTTTTTTTTACTTTTTGTATTCCCAGGGTAGTAATGTGCCAGGTTTATAATGATGGAATCATATTATATAACATTTAATCATATTATGTTGTTGGCTTTATTTGTAAACTGATTCTCCTCTTTCATAGAATATTGTGTAGTTAAGTCTCACATAGAAAGTGATAAAGTAAACAATTTGTCCCATATAGTGTACTTCTTTTTTTAAATTCTAGTTTATAATACCAAATAACTAAGAGATTTGTTTGACTAAAGAACCAGTTCACAGCAGAATTTTGGAAATTAAAAAAGAGACACCTGTCTCATATTTAAGTTACAGATTTTTAGTTAAACCTATAAAACTATCTCGATTGTTTATAACAATACGTATTATGACACCACAAAGCTCAATGAACAGATTTCTCATTCTACCATTCATTTCTGCAGTTCAGGGATAAACCTTCATAATGATATGTTACTAATCCTTTCAAAAAGCCACCCTTGCACCACACCCAATTACTCCCCCAGCATCTGTCTACCCCAAGATGTCACCACTCTCCTGAATTATTTTTAATTATTTTCTGACTTACATGTTTCACCAATGTGTTGTATTATTTTGCTTGTTTTAGGTATCATATTCTATATATTTTTCCATAGCTTGCTCTTTTCACTCAATGACGTATTTGTAAAATTATCCATTGTACTACCATAGGTGTGATCCACTCTGCAAATTTTGCTTTTTGTTTTTATACAGCTTTTTGGGATCCCAATTATTTTCCTAGTCTCTTACCAAGACATCTCTGCAGTTTCCTTTTTCTATTTGTCGAGGCCATTGTGAATGTCTCAATTCAGTAGTAACCATGGAAACACTATAGTATTTTTAGGATAAGGGAGGTCAAGTAAATGAACTTAAACAAACAAATATAATCATTCTGTTTACCATTTAAATCTCCTTACTAATGCTGAAAAATCATTGTCCTCCCTTCAAATGTTAAAAGGTCGCTAACACTTGATTTTATAATGGTAGTTACAATATCACATAAAGCAAAGATATCACCTAACACTTCCATACCTATAAACATTAATTTTTAAAAAGCTGCATACTGTTAATGCACTAAAGATTAGTACTATAGTAATTCATCTTTGTTATAGAGAATGAACTCTTATCTGTTCTAACGATTCTTGAATATGTTTATTTGGTTATATTAACTCCCTTAAGCAATGCTAATATGATTTAGCTATTAAATATTAAAGCAAGATATTATCTTAAGAGATCATGTTCAAATTCTAGTATTCCCAGGTCAAAAGCTTTAGTAAGGTATTGCCCAATTATTGAAGCTCTAACTCTAGTCATAGGACCAAGGATAATTGGTTGTATCCAAGTTTTCATTCATCTTCTACTTAATTTAAAAAATGTAACAAGTCTTAAGTCAGTGGAAAAGGTTTTGACAAAGTAGTAGCAAATATGACTGAATTTGGGAAAGAAAACCTAGAATAGAATTTCATTACTGGTTTATCACTGAGTGCTATTGGAATATTGGCACTTTAGTTGAATTTGGAATATGCTGAATTCTTAAATTGCTATGATGGTAACAACTGACACTGAAAGTGACAAGTCCTACACTGTAGGCATCTGTATTTGCATGGTTGTTAAGGATCTATTTTCTTTGCTTGAGTTAAGGAACACGGACCTGTTTTGAGAAATACTGCCTATCAAAAAATCACATAAAGGAATAAACAATTCCTGTTATAAAGTAGATAAAATTTCCTTTTGATCACTCTTGTACTTCCTCTTCCATCTTGGTTAAGGAGATGATTGATACTCCTTCCATGACATATTTACATTTTTAGCACCAGATTGTGGAACAGAAAAATAAAACAACTCCAACATTAACAATAAACTTATACTACACAAAAGAAAAATCTCTACTGTTAGAATGTTAGGTTTTTGAAGTATCACTGAAGGGGGGCATTTTAAGAAAGAAGCACTTGCTTGACTGTCTTCTAATTAAATTTTCCAGCTTATCAGCCCTTTTGACTATTGTGGGTTGCTGGCCTAATTGTCAATAGGAAGGTTACTGTGAAATAGCATACAGCTTAAAATTTCTGGACCACAGAGTTTTCCCTTAGTGTAGGTACAATTTTTGCATTCTGTGTCTTTCTTATTTGATGATATTAAGAAAGAATTGCAAATATAGTATGGAGATGTGGGCCCAGCCAAGGGGACAGAAATAAGAGACAATTGTAGTTTGTTAAGGTATTGATATGTTCATGGCTAAGAAATCCCTAAGTGGCCTTGGAGCATTTAAAGAATTTTTATCCACCTAAATCAGAAAAAAGCTGAGGGCTGGATTGTTTCTGGATGAGTCCATTCTACATGGATCTTAGAAATCAGATATATCTGGCAATTTAGGGCCAACAATCAGGAAGATCTTAGAGGCTATGGGGGTGATGAAATTCAAGCACACTTCCTGTCATCGAAGCTCTGCAGTAGGCTGGGGTGGGGAGAGGTGGAGTAATGGGTGATTTGTATCATGGTGGCCTGGTACCAGGCTCTAACCATAGTCAGGGGAGGGAATATATTCAGAAAAGGGGTCTCGAGGGATCAGGGGAGACAAGTAAAGGCCCCAGTTATAGAGGAATGGACTGGAGGAAAGGATGGAAGCACAGAACGGGTACGTATTGAACATAAATGTATTAACAAGAGAATGAGGGCTGCAATAATACCTTATAGGTCCCATGCCTCAAGTCCTATTTTAGTGCCTAGGGTTTTAGTCTAGGCTCCTTCAAAAAAACATTATTTGAGCACCTAGTAAATGCAAGGCTAGAAGCTGGGGGTATAATAGCAAATAAGGTACAGTCTCTTCGCTTCCGAAGTTTACACTCTGAATGTTCAGACACGAATGTAGATGATCACAATACAGGGTAATAACAGTGCCCATTGGGGAAAGTGTGTTTTACTATAGGGGCATGAGTCAAAGAAGCTCATTAAGACTTGGAGATGCTGGCAAAATCAGAAAAGGCTGCTCGAAGAAACTGGAGTCTGAGCTAAGACCTGAATAAATGGCAGAAGCAGGGATTTATTAACACGAGTCAGTTTTGTTGAATAAACGGAAACTGCCACTAAATTACAAAATGGTCATCTAAAACAGGTGCCCCTTTGCTTGTGGCACTACTTCTTGCCCAGGGACATGACTTGGTGAACTAAGGTCTGTATTTACCGCCATGGCCAAGTTCTCCTGTGCAGAGCACAACTTGCGGCCTAGCCTGGACTTATCTAGGTGTAGAGCATTTAGAGTAGGAGTTTAGCGCAGAGGAAGGAGTATAGCTTTTGAAAACTAGAACATAGAAGAACCAGCTTTATTAGAGTGAAACATTTCTAGAACTGTCTTCTCAGCCAAGGTAGCACGAGCATACCTATCTGGGTGAGCGGTGTGGAAGCCACCTGCAGGCAGGAAGAGCACACCCTTAAGGGTTTGGCGTGATAGAAATTTGACCCACGAGGCTTCAGCTTCCTGGAGTAACTCTACATGACATTTTGCCCATTAAGATTGTGGAACATGGTTTCACAATAAGCAAATCAAAGTAAGGCTGGTGATGCTGCCCACAATTACAATAGAAGTAGAATGGCTTAATTAGTAAAACATGAACTGGCAGGATTCCTATAAGTAAAAATGTACATATTTAAGGAGGCTTATTGTAACATTTATGCCATTTATTTTATAATATACTAATTCGAACGTAAAAGTGAATGTAAATTACCAGAAATTAACATGCAATGTGAAGAAAAGTCCTTTTATCCTCTGCAACTGTAGCATTTGGCAGATTCAGGAATAAATAATCTTTTGTGGCAAGGGTATGCCTTATCAAACATATGCAGATCAGCACTAATTAATGCTAATTAAGGTTTCCTGTCTATCTAGTTGGAAAAACGTCCAAATGTTATGAAATCCAGTTAGTATGCCTATTACGCTAATTGTTTTATATGGGGTGGTTCTTAATTAAAATATGTAAATTGACCTTAATTGCTATATACTAATGGGGGTTCATGTTATCTCACTAAAAGTGACAAGATGGTGAGGAGGGGTACTTAAATGACTAATTCTGATAAATCCTTAACTAAATGACCTTTTCTCAAAATTAATTTTAATTGGAAGTTGGCTAAAGGAACATTTTCCTTCTTTGTTTCTTTTTAGTTTTCAGTAATGTAGGAATGTTGCTCTTCTTTGTTAATATAGCTTTAGAAGCAGTTGTGGATTGTTAATTACACTTAACAAGCAAGTTAATTTGACTGTTTACTGTTTATAGTTATCAGGAAGTTATTGATACCTTCATTTCAGTCTTGGGAAAGAGTTCTCATTGAATGTGAATTTATAGTTAGAATCTTACAGGTAAGTTGACCCAGTTAGCTTGTTAGAGTGTGTATTAAAGTTTGATGTGCCAGTACTATTAATATATACTCCTTGGCTGATTTACATTGGAATTACTTTTAGGAAAAAATATGTATTTTTCCTTTACAAAGCATTAACTCTTATTATAGTTTAAATCTCATTGAAGATACTTAGATTAAATAGAGTGAAATGATATGCTTGCGTTTTGCTTATCAGGTTTTATTTATTATTTAATTTCAAACAAATTAAAATGTGCTTGCCCAATATGAATTTGCATATATTTATTTTTGCGCTGTGGCAACCTTACAGTTATGGGAAGTAATTTAAATAATGCTAGCAAGTATTTATTTTACACTTTCATTTGGAAGTTTTTTGAGTACAACTGTAATTTAAATTATATTTTTAAAATTCTTCTGTACAAATGTGAGAAGGGACTTGGTAAAATATTGTCATATGGAAATGAGCATAGAATAAAGATAATGGTTTTTCTTTGTTAAAAGGAGACCCAATATTTCTACTCTTTCATCAGGACATAGTGACAAATGTTTCACCCAGAATCATCCGGGGAACTACCGCTGGCCCCATGTATGGCCCTGGACAAAGCTCCTTTCTGAATATTGAGCTCATCAGTGAAAAAACGGCTGCATATTGGTGTCAAAGTGTCACTGAACTAAAGGCTGACTTTCCAGACAATGTAAGTGTGATTTAACGTCTAAAACAAAAGAATTGGCATAAGTTGGTGAATGTTTATTTAAACATCCAATTCATAGGCTTATAAATATTAATGTGTATTATATATTTTATTAAAGAAACTGCCAGTTGCTTTACTGATGCATAGAAAGATAAAAAGGAAAGAAAAGCTCAAGAACTCATAAAAATCCCCACAGTGTGAGGCTTTGTTATAAATGGGTGCCATGTAGAGAAAGAAGTATCTACATAAGCAGGAGGAAGAGAATGAAATACTCACTTTATTGAGTTGGTTTTCACTGTATGTGGCTAGTATTTATGAAGGTGATGATCTTAGGAAGAAATTGCAGACTATAAATCATTTTAAATATAAACCTGAGGCAGAAGCAGAATATCTTCTTATATAGTTTATTTATATTTTTTCAGTGAGAAATAATTTACCAAATAATTTTAATATGCTTATACAAATGAGTAAACTATCTTTTATAAAATATTTTTTTCCTTTAAAATACTATGCATCAATACTATAGTAAAATTAGGATTACATATAATATTTCATCTCTTTGTGGATTTTTATATGTTGCCAGTAGTTTTTTAACCTATAGATAGTATTTTCTCTACAATAGTTGGTTAGGGTTGTCCTTAATGTCATTCATTCTCTGTCCCCATCCTCCACCACACACACACACACACACACACACACATATTTGTCCACATTTCCCCTCTGTATCTGTCTCTACCTCTGTATTTGTCTGTCTATTTATTTATCCATCTATCTAACCTTAGTGAGCTGATGATGAATGGAGGTAGAAGTTTGGATCAGTGTGTGTGTTTATGTTGTAGAAAACATCGAAAGACAGTGAGAATACTTCAAGTTTTTAATGATAAATAATTTAAAATCTAATGAAATTTGTGGATGTTTGTCTACAAACTGATAAATAAAATCTTGGACAGGACCTTTAGATATTATACTGTTGCCTACCTATCAAGGATTTTTGTTTTATTTTTTATTTTGTTTTCTGGTTTAGAAGATTCTAATTGTTTCAAAATCCTTTCTTACCTTGAAATAAAATATGATCACATAGAATATAATTTATCTTCCTCTAGTCAACCCTTCAGATATGTAGTGAACTTAATATCATGACCCATCTGAAATACATAGCTTCTGCTTATTAGGGATTTTTCATTTTCTGAGCTTGACGTTATAATTCTCTCTTTTCACATTTATACAATCAGTTCTAAGCACAACTATGTTAAGTTAGTCATTTCATATGGGACCCACATCTTTCGGGAAGCTTTTCTCAGAATGACAAGGACAAAAAGTGGTCAATCTTCAAAAGAGTTATTGATATGTATTTTAAACTTGGTCTGTATTGTTAGGTGCTATGCTAAATACTGAAAATGCAATAAAATAATAACAAGAATAATAATAATCAGTGTGAGCACATGATAATACTCTTTGGTAGTTATAAGTGCTTTATATATTTTAACAGTCAATCTTTCAACAAACTTACTGGTATTATTATTTTCCCCATTTCACAGATGAGGAAACTAAGACACACAGAGGTTAGGTAACATACCTGAGCTTATACCACTATTACAATAGTTCCCCCTTGTCTTCAGTTTCACTTTCCATGGTTTCAGTTATTCACAGTCAACTGCAGTCCAGAAGCACATGATCCTCCATCTGTCATACTATCAGAAGGTCGATAGTAGTAGCTTAATGCTATATATGTCACGATGCCTATGTCATTCACCTCATCATATAGGCATTTTATCATCTCACATCATCACAGAGAGAAGTTTGAAACAATTAAATTTTTAAAACAGAAAAACAAAAACAAAAATCACATTACAATAAGATATTTTGAGAGAGACCACATTCACTTTACTTATACCACAGCATATTGTTCTAATTTATTATTCATTATTGTATTAACCTCTTACTGTGACTAACTTAAAAATTAACTTTATCATAGGTATGTAAGTATAGTAAAAAAATGTATAATATATATATATTATACATTATATTATACATTATATATATATTATACATTATATTATACATTATATATATATATATATATATATATATATATATAGGGTATAGGGTTTGGTACTATCTGCAGTTTCAGGTTCCTATTGGGAGTCTTGGAACATATCCCTTATGGGTAGGGAGAGACTAATGAATAAGGTGAAGCCAGAATTTGAACATGAAATTTACTTTCAGTATCCATGCTCCTAATTATAGTGTTCTCTAGTACACCTGACTATATTGCAATATCATTGAAAGTCCTTAAAAGTTCAGTATAACTTTTTCATACAAAATAAGAACACTAGGAAATATAATTTCCCCAAATATTACTCTATTAGTATTTATATAAGCCAATGTGTCTTTTAAAAAAAAATCCCTTTTCCTAGAAAATAACTCCCACCAATGGCTTAAGCTCCCCTGGTGTTTTCTACCCTCTCTGGGGCAGGACTAAGATGTCATAATAATGGCCTCCAAAAAATGACAGTAAGTAGACAAGAATGCTGAGATGAAACCTTGCTTTGTGATTCCACAGTCAGGTAGAAAGAAGAGACGCATTTAAGTGTTCTTTTCAATTTCCCTGGAAACAATTTTCTTCTCCTATAATGCTTTTTCTTCTGAGAAAACAATGCATGCTTTTCTTGTTTTAAATTCTTTCACCATTTAGATTATGCTCATTATTCTTTTTCTGCATTCTTAGAACTAATTTCTAACATTTTTATTCCCCATATCAAAGATAACATTTTAAATACAATTAAAATGACATTCCCATTTGAACCCATAGAAATAATGTGTTGCACCTAGATATAGCCATGCTGAGCGTAGAATAACCCCTACTGTTTCGGAATCACTCTGACGCCAAAACCAATGAGCTGAGTGAAACGTGACCCTTTATTTTCCAAGTTTAATTATCACTCTCACTGGAGTTTTCCCACATCATTCTTGAGTGCGTGGCTACCACCTTTAATGACAGGGATCGGATCATTCAACCCACCATCACAGCTTCTAAGGCAAGAGCTAACTTTTCTGAAAAAGAAATTGTGCTGGGGGCATATAGGTCAACTAATACCAGCAGCTAGTAAATACCTCTGTTTCCAGAGAGAGTAGGTGCAACTTGACCATGAGCTAGAGGAGACAGCTGGAAAAATACATTGACTGTAAAGGCATAAAGACTCCCTGAAATGTATTGTCAGAACTTGTTTCTAACCACTCAAGAGTTATTCCAAAGCCTACACTTATACTAGACTTCTTCTCAGCTCTCAAGGTTTCCTTTTATTTATCTATGAATTAAATTTGGCACACTGATCATTGTAGTGACAATTTATTACTAACAAAGAGGTATTTTTTGTTCCTAAGCTGAGATTTTGCAATGCTTATTATGAAATGTACTGTATAATTAGGGCTTACAAAAATCAATTTTAACTGAGTCCTTTCATTCTCATGCAGAAGCCTTAGGAATCATATGTTTTAGGCCTGGCAACAATTTTTACTAAAATATACATGCTACATTTTGTCTAAATGCACTGAATTAGCAAGCAAAGACTAACATTTTCTATCATTTGTGGCAGCTAAAGTAAGAGTTAGGTAAAAGATTCACCAGCGAATTAGCTAGTGAAGATAGAAAAGAGAGTGATGGCTTTGTTAGAGAAATTAATAAAAGAAGAACAATTCATATGTAAATGTACTTTAACACAAAACACCTCATTTCTACTAAAACTCTTTCTCAGTTCATTACTGAGAGATCAGCATTGCACACATTAAGTTCACAATGATTCCAAAGAAGTTGCTCTTTATCAGCATTCCTGAAAGTGCTTTCCTGACCAGTATTCTTAACCTTGTGTGTATGCTCTTGACTCCTTAGATAAGTACCCCGGTGAAGCCTAAGGATCTCTTTTCAGAATGTTTTTGAATGCATAAAACAAAATTCAGTAGTTTATAAAGAATTCCTATTCTTTTAGGATTAGTATTAAAATGAAACGCTCAAAATATTTTGAAAAATATGATATAGTAATATTCTCCTCTTTAGTAAGTCACTAAAAACACAGTCTAGTGACAGATCTAATAAATATTGCAGTTTTGATAAAATGGTAATATAAGTGACACATTGAGATATGTGTAGCAACGGTGGGCATTTTCTGTGGTTCCTGTTAGTGCAAACTTACAGATATTGATAGCACTACTATGGTTTGTTGCATTCATGAGGAAACATTTAATTTCAGTGGGAGGTTAGTGAAAATAAGGGTCTTCATTTTTTCCCATCCAAATTCATGAATTTTCTGTATTCAATCAACAGTTCTATGGACCTCAGATTAAAAGCCTTTATTCAGTGGTTCTCAAATCTGGTGATACATCAAATTTCCTGGAAAGCTCCAGAAATAGTATTTATGGTTAGGTTCTATCCTAGTTCAATCATTTCAGAATTCTGGCATGGGTACAGTGAATACATATCTGTGTGTATGTATGTAAGCATGTATGTGTATGTGTGTATATGTGTGTGTGTATGTATGTACGTGTTTATTTTTTCTGTAAAGCTCATCAGTTGATTCTACTGTGTATATAAACAGTATCATTTACGAACCTTGACATATATCATTAAATATTTATTAAACTCTTATGTCACAACTATTTGCTGGAATCCTTTTAGATGTCCAGGACCTGTAATAAGGGCTGTATCTATCTGTGAAGCAGAGCTTTCCCCATTTTACAGGTGAGGAACCAATGTTTAGAGAGAGTACATCAACTATATTGTGTCACACAGCTAGCAGGTGAAGTCACTAGGTTAGAGTTCTTTCCATTACACCTTGAAGAGATATTCCATTTGGCTCTAAAGAACCTGGAGAACTTAAAAATATATGTTACTCCAATCCTACCCGGCCCACCCACTCCAGAGGGCCAATTATATTGAGCCCACAGACTCTCACAGAATGAAACAAAACAACCTTTTATTTGACAAAGAAACTTCTGTCACCAGCCAACCATTATCTTGTCATTTGTCCCAGCATGGGACATTTTATAGCCCATCTCTTACTGCACTGCAGGGATGTAGCTCTCTATAGCGAACAATGTCAGTGACTCAATGCGGACCTTGGTTGGAACAATTACCTGGTCCTGTGTTAAATTCTGTATTTGAAAATAGGGAAGGCAAAGGACTGAGTCAGATCTAGGTGTCACCCAAGCAAGGAAGATCTTCACTGCGTATTCAGTGGACATTCATCATCCCATAATCCCTGCGTCGTCTTCTCACAGGCACTATGAAGGCTGATTCAGCAGAAAAGGGCCTTCTTTCCTTCAGATTATTGCTAATTAAGTCCCACACATTAGAAATAGGGAGATTTTTTTGCCCACTCAATCTGTTTAGAAAAATAAAATTTAGTAACATATAAAACTACACTATATGTGCTGTCAGTCCAACAGTGACCAGTTCAAGGTCATTACCTTTCTTTTCTTACCACAAAGCTTATAAAGCATAAACATCACCCTGACTCTTTTCCCCTCATATCCCAAAGGTGATACTCACCAACAGGAACACCAGCATCCCTGCACTGCAGAGATTCCTCTTTTGATCCCTCTAAAAGTTTTTGAGCTTGTCAAGTCCCTTTTTCTGTCGATTCTACATGTTCCCATGCTGCTTTATTTTAAATAAATTAGGAAGCTGCTGGAGCAAATATTGAAGGGAAGTCTAACATATCCCCAGGCAACTCTTCCTGTTTTACACTAGAGCTTATGTAGTTATTTCCTAATATTGTTCATAATTCTAGAGGGCAAATTTACCTCCCAACCTCCCTTCTTTGCTAAAATCCAGGACAATTATCTAGTGACATTATTCTATTGATTTCTTAAAAGATCCATTTAGTCTACAAAATATAAAAATAAAGAAGATCCGTAACAGCAATGAAAATTTAAACAGGGTGAATAGAGGTAAAACAGTCCATGCCCAGTTATCCTAACAGATCTCTTTTCACTTTCCTACAGTTGATAGAGTCTAAGTGCTAAAGGCATAGGGTTTAGAGTCAAAGTGAAGTTGAATCTCAGCATCTCCTCTGACTTGCTTTTAATTCACACTCTCAGATTTATTCTTCTCATCTGTGTTATAACAGTACCAGTTCTCAGAAGTTGTTGTAAAGATTAAATGAGATATTATATTTAACATGTTTGACATATTGCAATTATTCATTACTTTAAATTATATTACATAGAATGACTTTATACATTTAGCTTTTATTCTTATATAATATGATAACAGTTTCCATGAAATAGTCTTAGAGAGAAATTTGGCAAATCTAAGGTAACAGCATATTTATAGCTCTTGAAATATATTGCCCAGTTGATTTTCAAAGTATTTATAAACAGTTCATATAAAAGGCACTGCTTTAGAAATAAATTACCAATTCAAAAATCACTCAACTCACTAAATATGCTTTTTAATGATCATCTGAACTTGAGTTCATTATATGTCATAAAAAATGTAGGGTCTTCTGATTTCTTGTCCACTTTTTTATTTATTATACTTATTTTCTTTCATATCATCCATTCATTTGACTTAACAGCTTCCAATTAAAAATAAGACTTAAGTAATGACAGTAATGTTATTGTTATCAGCCTACAGACAAAGAAAAATGAAAATATGTTTAATTCTGCAAGAGTAGAATATATAATAAATCAGAATATATGACACAGAATATATAATACAGCTCATAGTTAGGTGATTGCTTTCTGACTCCATGTAGCCAAGTGTTTTCTTGAGTAGGATATTCCTAATTTCTGAAAAGAAAACATTAAATGTAACCTAGATATAGTAATGGGCACTGAATTTACCCTCCCTACTGAAACAGCAATATCAAAAAACTTACAAAATACTTGAAGCAATAGTTTTTAAGACCTAGAATATAAGTAAATACAGACAGGGCTCACTAATATATGGAAAACAAAGAAAATTAGTTCTGCCATTGTTTCCTAAAGTTTCTAGTCCTCACTATAAAGAGCAGAAGCTAGAGATACACCTGATTTAGAGATATACCTGATGAGCTGAAAGGCCAGAGAGACCAAGCTGACCAGAATTCGTGAGACAGAGCACCAGAAAGCAGAGCATTGCATACAGAGAGTAGTCCAGAGATCTGCAGAGAGTCCCTCTTGAATATTCAGCAGAGCATAGATCAGTTCATACATATGAATAAATTACAAAAGACTGCAGAAAGAACTTTTTGAATGAATTAGAAGGATTAGCACTCAGTTCTTACATAGACATACACCAAACTGGAAAACTCTCTCACTCACAATCAGCCATAGGCTAAGCACTGTTTTGCTCATAACCCACAGGGCAAAAACAAAAAAGCCAGACCTAAAAGGATTAAAATGTTTCCAAGTAACATAACTATAACTTAAAACAAAGCTCAAGAATATCTAGTTACCAAACAAGATAATATTCACATTTTTTATGATTGGCATCCAATTAAACATTACTTAGTATGTAAGGAAGTAGGAAAATATATCCCAAAATAAGAGAAAAATCAATCAATTAAAACTGTGCCCAGAGCTGCTGTGATATTAGAATTATTAGGAAAGTACATTAAAACTATTCCTACAACTATATCCATATGTTCAAAAACCTAAGTTAAGAAATGAAAGATATAAGACCTAAATCAAACTTCTAGAACTGAAAGCTACAATGAATGAGATGAAAAATATACTGGAAGTTATTAACAGCATATTAGGCTGTACATAACACATGATTAGTAAACTTGAAGATACAACAATAAAACTATGCAAACTGAAATGTATACACATGCAGGGGGTCTTGGGGAAAAAAGAGAGGAGAGTAAACATAACAATTAGTGAGCTAGGGACAACTTAAAGTAGCCTAATATGTACTGGATTTCCCAAAACTAGCAGGAATAATGTCTCAAACTTGTCCAGTTTTGCTTCAAACTACAAGCCTCACCCCCTGCAAAAAACAATAAACAAAAAAGCAGAAACTCAAACATAAGAAACATGAAGAAAATTACACCAAGGTACTACATCATAACCAAATTAATCCAACCAGTGATAAAGAGAAAATAGTAAAAGCAGCCAGAGACTGAAAGTATGTTCCATATAGAGGAGCAAATATAAGGGTTACTTTTGTGATTTGTCAGAAACAGTGCAAGCTAGAAGACAACTTCTTCAACGTTCTGAAAATAAAAAAATACTGTTAACCTAGATTTAAAAATTCAGCAACATATCTTTCAAAAATATAGGTGAGATAAAAACTTTTTCAAACACAAAAAACCTGAAAGGATTCATCACCAGGAGATCTGCACTTCAGGATGTTAAAAGAAAATGTTTTAGGCAGAAAGGAAAATGATGCCAGGCTGAAATGTAAATCTAGTTAAAAGAATGAAGAGTACCAGAATTTGTAACTACATGGGAAAATATATTATTTTCTTTCTTTTTTTCTTAACTCACTTTAGAAAAGAATCAGTTATTTAAACAAAAATATAGTATAAGTGTCAGAGTTTATAACATACGTAAGTAAAATATGACAATAGTACAGAAATTGTGAGGAAGAAATGAATGTATACTACTGTAAGTGTCCAACACCTTATGTAAAGTTTTCTATCACTTGAGGGTAGTCTGTGATAATTTAAAGATGTATACTCTAAGCTCTAAATAACTACTAAAGTAATGTGACAGAGTTATAGCTAAAAAGCAACAAGATGTAACATAGATTCATACAAAATACACAAACCAAGAGAAGACAGAAAAATGGAAAAAGAATAAAAAAGAGATGAGACAACTAGAAACCATATATAAGGTGATAGACTTAAATCTAACTATATCAATAACCATATTAAATGTAAATGGTCCAAACACCCAAATTAAAAGGCAGAGTTTTTCAGATTGGATTAAAATATAAGACTCACATATATATGCTGCTTATAAAGAAAAACAATTTTAAAAATAGAGACACAAATAGGAGAGAATTGAAGCAATAGAAAGATATACTATAGTGATGCTAATCAAATAAAATTTTCTTATATTAATAGCAGACAATGTAGATATCAAAGCAAAGAATATTATGAAGGACAAAAAAAATCATTTTGTAACGATGAAGTGGTCAATTCATCAAGAGGTGATAATAATCCTAAATGTTTACCTACTTAGTAACAGAGTTTCAAGATACATGAAGCAAAAACTGATAGAATTGCAAGGAGCAATAGAAAAATTCATAATTATGGAGATTTCAATAAGAACTTGTCAGTACATATTGAATAGAATGTTCAGTAAATAAGTCTATTGAGGATTTGAAGAAATGCTATCAACTTACCTATATTGACGTGTATAGAACATGCAATACAATGACAACAGAATGCTCAGTCTTGTTGAAAACATGCATAACATTTATTAAATTGGCCATATTCTGGGCCATAAAAGAAGTCTTATTTTAAAGACTAATTTTAAAGAATTTAAGTCATCCAAGGTACATACTTTGATGACAACAGAATTAAATTAGTAATCGATAACAGGAATATATTTGGAAAATCCTCAAATACTTAGGGAAAAAATGATACATCTAATAACCCTTAGATGAAAGAAGAAATCATAAGGGAAATTAGAAAGTATTTTGAATTGAATGAAATTAAAATTAAAAATATCAAAATTGTGTTATGGAATAAAATAGTTATTTGTAGGGAAATTTATAGCATCAAATGCATAATCAGACATAAAGAAAGCTCTCAAATTAATGACAACAATTTCCACTTCTAAAAACTACAAAAAAGAGCAAATTAAACCAAAAATAAATTAATAAAGGATATAGTGACAATCAGAGGAGAAAACTGATAAAATAGAAAACAAAAATAATAGAAAATATCAAGAAATGTAAAGCAGATTTCTTAAGGAGACAAATAAAATTGATAAAACTTCAGCTAGACTGATAAGGGGAAAAAAGAAGAAACAGAAATTACCAATTTAGGGAATGAGAAAGGTAACACTACTGCAGATTCTATAGATATTAGAAGGAAAATTACAGAATATTATTAATAATTTTATGCAAATAAATTCATCAACTTAGGTGACCTGGACAAATTCCTTGAAAAACAGAAGTTATCAAAGCTTAGTCAAGAGAAATGGATCACATTAAAGAAATAGGATTTCTAGTTAAAAACATTTTCCATGAGGAAAACTACAGGCCCAGAGGGCTTCTTGAGTGTAGAAATAATACCAATTCTACATATACTCTTTAGAAAAATAAAATACAGGGAATAATTCCCAACTTAATCTATAGGGCCAACACCCTGATACCACATCCTAGACAGAAAGAGGACAAGAATAGAAACTATGGACCCATATTCTTCATGAACATAGATGCCAAAGTTCTAAACACATTTTAAGAAATATAATCCAACAATATATAAAGAATATAATACATGATGACCGAATGAGGTTCATCCTAGGAATTCCAGGTAGCCTTAACATTTGAAAATGTCATTCACAGAAGGTACAAACTAAACAACAAAAGAACAGCCACACAAATTATATGATCATCTCCATAAACTGGACAGGAAAACATTTGAAGAGATCCAAAAGTCTAATCTTAATTCTTAAGAAATCTCAGCAAACTAAGACTAAAAAGGTAAATCCTTAACCTGGTGAAAAGCATTAAAAAAAAAAAATCCAACAGCTAACATCATATTAATGGTGAAAGATTGAATGTTTTCTTCCTGAGAGAAATAAGATAAGGGTATCTGTTCTCACCATTTATATTCCAAATTGTGGTTCAAACATGAGTTCTATCCTGTTCAATGAGAGAAGAAAAAGAAATAAAACATGCAGATTGCAAAAGAAGAAGTAGAATTGTCTTTATTCACATACAACATGATTGTTTATGTAGAAAACCTGATGGAATAAACCAATAAAAATACTTTATTTTAAAAAGCAGGCAACTCTCCTACAATCTGTTTTCATGTTTGATTTTTAAAATAATATTAGATTAAAATTCTGTTTATCTTCATTATTTTCTTATACTCCCTTAAATTCTGCATTCCAGGTGAATGCCTAACTCACCACATCCTGGTCTTAGCCTACCAAAATACTCCTTTAAATAATAAATGTGTTGAACAAGGTTGCAAGATACAAGATCAACTTACAAAAATCATTTGTACTTTTTGTATGCTAGCAACAGACAATTGAAAACTGAAATAAATAGACAACAGGAACACTGGAAACCATAATATATAATATATTGCTGATAGAAATGAAAGAAGACCTAAATAAATGGAAGGCTATTCCATATTCAATAATCAGAAAATTCACTGTTGTTTATAGGTGAAATATCCCCATATTGACCTAAAGGTAACATGTAATCCCCAAAAAATAATAGCACAATTATTTTTGTTAAATTTGACAGGTTGATTCTGAAATTTATATGAAAGTACAAAGAACTTAAGTAGCCAAAACAATTCAAGTTGGAAGTCTAAAACTTTCAGATTTTGACTTATTTTACAACTACAGTAATCAAGTTAGTGTGATATTGGCATAAAGATCAACAACAGGATTAATGGAGCAAAATAACAAGTTAAAAAGCAGCCCATAAATTAGTTTTGTGAACAACTGATTTTTGAGAAGTTACAAAAAGGAAATTCAGTGGACAAAATATAGTTTTTTTCAACAAATGATACTAGTAAAATTGAGTATCTATAAATGTAATGTTTCACATCTGACATGATATATAAAAATTAATCCAAGATAGTCATACCTCCATCTGGAAAATGTAAAACTATAAAACTTAAAGAAAATACAGGACAAAGTTCTTGTGACCTTAGGTCATGCAAATATTTCTCATATGTATATATATAGCACAGTCCTTAAAAGGAAAAAGGAAATGATAAATGTGATTTAACCAAGTTAAAAAAACAAAAAACTTTTGCTCTTCAAACCTACTGTTAAGAAAAAAGCAAACATAAACTAGGAGAAAATATTTGCAAATCATATATCTGATAAAGAACTTGTATCCAAAATATTTGAAGAAATTTCAAAACCCAGTAATAAGAAAGCAAACAACTCTCTCCACTGTGAGCAAAAAATTGGATCAGATACTTCACCAACAAAGATTATGAATGATACATAAGGACATGAAAATGTGCTCAACATCATTAGTCATTATGGAAATGCAAATTAAAACTGCAGTGAGATATGCACCTATTAAAATGTCTAAAATTTAAAAGATTAATCATATCAAATGTTAGCAAGGATATGAAACTATAAGAACTCTCATATGTGGGATAGGATAGACATGTTCATTATCTTGATTTTGATGATAGTTTCAAAGTATAGACACATGTCAAAACTCAAAATTGTATGCTATAATGCAATTTATTGTATTTATGCTTTATATAACATGTGACATGTATAGGATTATCCTTTGGTAAATTGTTTTTAAAAATAAATTCAATTTAAAATTGTAATAGCACTTTTCATAGGATGTGCCCTAGAAATTAATTCCAGGTTGGGTTGAATCGTTAAATTTCTGTCACCCCCAGCTCTTTGCCCCCCAACCACATTACCTGAGTCACCAGTCAAATATTGTCCTGTTTGAAATTGTGTTGCATTTTGATCACATTCACTTTGATATTGAGTCATGGGAATTAACAGGAGGTTAAAAATGACCTTATGGAGTGTTAAGAAACAAAAAAAATATTGGGTGGATTTTTAAGCTTCTGCTTTGTGGGAGATTAAAATGCTGGTGGTTCATGTCATTCAGTAGAGGAAAAATCATAAGAAAATCCATCAAAGCTTTTTAAGTAGTCACATTATACAAGCATAACTGCCTACAACATATTTTTTCTCAAATTCCCCTTCACTTTGTAATTTGTTAGCCTGCCTTTTGGGTAACAATATTATCTCCTGAGTTTGGAAATGTAGCATTGAGCACACTGAGCCATGTTGAAAGAGGCCCTGGGGATGGTGATGATACATTGAATTTAGACTCTTTCTGGTTATAAACTAGCTCAGGAGGGAGGCAATGGAAACAATTTATAAATTGTATATGCTTGTTACATAAACAGACCAAGTCATAAAATGAAAACAGAGTCTATACTCCAACTGCTGAAGGGTTTTATTCAGTGGGCTCACTTACTTAATATCAGTTTGGTAATATTTCATAACTGTCACTGTTCTATTGTTGTGGAGAACTCAATTCTAATGCAACCATCTCTTAAAGTATTAGAGCGACCAGGAGAGAGAAAGGATCAAGTAAAACCTCCCCTGCAGGTCCCTATAATGTGTCTTTTTCATCTTGAAGGGCCTATTTAATCTGTTAATTTAAACCATTTTAGAAAAAAAAATCACCACTGTTTGCTGAGAAGCCTAAAAGTAGGAGGTAATACAAAGGATGCTATTTAACATAAGGTACTATAGAACTATATGGGTTACATTAACTGCGTTACAAACAACTTACCTATTTTAATTTGGGGCAGAGGGTGTTCCCAGTAATGACAACCTTTCTCCACCAGTTTCTTTTTTTGCCACTAGGTATTTTATTCTTTTCTTCTTTTATGTTGTACCCTACAGGGAATATTCCAGAGGTGTATTTTTCACAAAGCACTAATTTCATATTTTTCCCCTTAGGTCTTCTAAGACATTTAGTTGAAAGCATTCTCTTTATTCTTTGAGATAGTTTAAAAAAAAATAAGTACCTAACAGTAATGTTTTAAAGGTTTGTATACTGTACTTTAATAACTGTTTTCCCATTTTAACCATTATTTATGGTTGGGTAATAGGTTCAGTTTAAGCAGAACTTAAGGGTGTATCTGTGACTAACAAATGTTATTTAATTTCAAGCCGTCTAAAAGAACAATGGGGTCTGGAGGCATTGGACTGCTAATCGTGAGCAAACAAAACATTCTTAAAATATCACAAATGAGGTAAACTTTGATAGGACAAAAATGTGTACAAGGAATCCTCTGATTTACTGAAAACTGTACCCTGTTGTCTTCATTTTAGAACCAGAGTTATGAAAATGTACATTAGAATGAGGGCCATTTTGGTAAGAATACATATACATATTAATACAGGCAACTTGCAATTATCCATTTTAATAGCAGATAAAAAAGCAGATGAAGGAAATTCATCAGTAAAAGCAATGATATTTTTACCAGTCTTTTCCACTTTTTTACTGAGAGTGCATTTCATAACCATGTTAGAAAGAAAAGGGAAGATTAAATAAAAAGAAGAGGGAAAGAAAAAAAAAGGTATATTTTGGCAATGTCTTTTCTTAAGGCAAGCCCAAATCTTAAGGGAAATAAAAGAAGCAAGAATTGACAAAGGGGTTTCACAGATACAAAAATAACTTATTCATTTAGTGTAACCATTTACAGTAAACAAATTTGTGTTTTTCTAAGTTGATCTTGCAATAACCTTGTAAGGAAGGAAGGAATATCATCCCCATTTCATATTAAAATATGATAGCTGGGTGAAAGTAATATCCAAAGGATATTTCTAAGACTCTTAAGTGGCAGAATTTCAAATTGATAACAGAATGAGTACACATACCATAGAAAAAATTGTATTATCTTTTTAAAGTCGAGCTTCAGAGTACTTAAATATGTCCATGTATGATTCACTTTTTCTTTTCACCTGGATTTTCTTCCCCTGCTGGTGGAGGTGCTAATGAGCAGAGAAATGGGAAAGGTAATCAGCCAGGGGGAAGAGAAGAATCAAAGACCTAGATAATTCACAAACTGGAAAATGAGCTCCTAACTAATCAAGATTGGATTGTAAATAGGATAGAAAGAATTTATGCATCCCAGGTATTGGCCTGAATAGCATTTGTACCCAATCCGAGGAAAGTATTTGGAATTTCACAGTTGGCTATTTTTTCTCCCTTTGAGATTTTTTTTTGAACTAATTATCCATTGTGCACATGAAGCAAAGAAATAACTTATCATTCAAGTCATTTTTGAGGTGAATATTTTACTTTACATGTTAAAATGCCTAAAGAATTAAAGGAATGAGTTAACTTTATTAATACAGCTTCATTGGGGGAGTTTCTAATCTATATACCCAATCTAATCTATATACTTCTAATCTATATACCCAAAAGGAAATTTTGTGTAATATTTTATTCATGCACAATTTAGGGAAGTAACTAGATTGACTAGTCTATCCATAATAAATAATTTAACTTTGTGCTGCTTTTGCATTTTAATATCCTAATAATGTGTCCTTTAAAAACCCCAATATTAAAATAATCAGTGATGGTACTCAATTTAGTTTAATTTATAAATTTAGTTATGGCTCTTGTGTTACATGGTGCAGGGGAGGTGTCTTAATGTAGGAAATGAACACACTTAAAGACTGGAAAACTGTGTGTGTAATAAGTTTTTAAATGAATTATTGGAAACAGTTTAGAAATCAACATGAACAACAACATAGTATACCACATAATAGTAATTATTGTTATCCAGACTCTAATTACACCTCCAATACCTTGCATTTCATATACCTTCCTCCCAACTATTCAACTCCAGAGTCTTGTCTCATGCTTTATGATTCTTAGTTGTTGCTTTATCTGTGCTTAACACCTTCCAAGACTTTCCTAATTCTAACCCAAACAGCTGGGATAGATATATTATGATGACATGGTGACTAAAATTTAGGGAGGACTTCTGCTTCTAGTTAAGATGTGCGAAATCAGAATAGGTTACCAATCCCACCCAGAACAAGTCAGAGAACCTGCAAAACTGGGTTTGTAAAGACCTCTCAGAGATCTGAAAATGCAAAGTAACCTGCATTAACTAAACTCCAGAAAGTGACAAGCTCTTTTTGGAAGAGAAAGGACCTCATGACCTGCTTTGCTCCCTGGAGGGATGGTAAGAGGGTAAGGAGTCATCACAGCAAAGTCAGTGAAGTTTTTAAGAGCACCTAGTATATGTGTTTGGAGTAGTGTGATCCATGAGAACCATAAGGATCCCCAGCAGAGACCTTGTCAGCCTTTAGCAACCAACTCTTTCCTCTGGTATTCCGCCGAGTTGTCTCCCAGATGGGGCTAAGTCAGCAGAGCTGGGAGAGATCCTCACTAAGGTAAGCAAGACCTTCTCCACTGATGGGGCAGAGCCTGGCTGAAGGCCAGGGCAGGGACAGAACCCTGAGAGTATTCCCTCTAAATGCTCACTAAATGTGCTGAAGTGGCTCTTTTGAAGGCTTGAGGAAAGGAAGCTCAGTAGAAAGATATTCTGAAACACCGAAAGCCAATGCGAAACTAGAGAGCAAAGAGAATGCCCCAGCAAAATAAAAAATTTGCAGCTGGTCAGTAAACAGCAAGAGATATCCCATGGTTTAAAAAGTTGGAGACTCTAAAGTCTTTTGAGGTCTCAGTTACTAAGTCCTGCTGAGGAAAAGTTCTGATTCAACCCTCAAAACATTGAAGCCAGTGGAGAACTGAATCTAAGTAAAGCCACAGCAAAGCCCAGACCCAACTTAACTACAAAGGTGATCAACTCAGACTCATATATTAGCAGCCCAGTAATGTGCACCCTTTTGGGAGGGTAATTGTTATTTATGGAAGTGTCAACTGTTCTTTGGATGCCAAGCTATCTGGCATATGCTAAAAAATTATAAGATATGAGAAAAAAAATGTGATGCAGCATCAAGATAGTTTTCTTGTGCATTTACTTGCAGAGGCAGATCCAATGTATAATTGGATTATCAAATAAAGACTTCAAAATTACCATGATAGATGTGAAAAAAAAGGTCTAGTGGAAAATCATAAAAAGATACAGAGATTTTTCAGAAGGCTATAAATTATTTAAAAGATCCAAAAGATAGTAAATGAAGAATACTGTATCAAAATGAAAAAATTCACTGGATAGTCTCGAGGGTGATTGGATACAGCAGAGGGAAGAATCAGTGAAATTGAAGACAGAGTAATAAAAATTACCCAAACAGAAAAATCAAAGAAAAACATGTCACCGTGTCTGAGATCTGTGAGACAATATGGAATGCTCTAGCATTCATGTACTTGAATCTCACAAAGAAATAAGAGATTCGCACACAAGTTTCTGATTCAAATGGTCCTATCGTACAGTGGCCTTCCTTGACCATCATGTGGAAAGCAGTCCCTATCCTAAACCTCAATAATGCTCATTAGGAATTCATTCCTTTATTTTATTCTACCAATATTTATTGAATATATACTAAGTGCTAGACCCTGTTTTAGAAGATAGTATGGAACTAAACATATGGTGTCTCTTTTCTCATGAAACTTACTTCATCTCTAGAGTTTAAGTTTCATAAACATAGGGGCCTTCTTAAACTTTTCTCATTTACCCTTGAATCTCAACCCCCAAGAACAGTAACTGGTGCATAGTGGGAGCTCGATTAATATTTCTTAGAAAAAATGAGAAAATGAATTTATCTAAGGGTCAGTTGTAAGGCCCTGTTTTATACTTTCTCTCCCAAGATTATCTTGTAAAAACTCCTAAACCTGTTCTGCTATAACTATTTCTCTTTCTTTTTTCTCTAACCCCTAGGCTCTACTTTTTCTACATTCTCAAAAGAATTAATTACATATGGGCAATTTCTACAGATATGAAAAGGTGTGTAGCTGCAAACTAGAAGTTGATAAGAAGAAACAGATGTGGGAGAATGACATTATACTTTTATGAATGCATTTATCACTCTATCCTGTAATTCTTTGCATATAAGTCTCTGTTCCTTGAAGACAGTGATCTTTCTGTCTCTCCAGGTCTCCCCAGTTCAACTGCTTCCCTTTCATATATGTTATAGCATTTTATTAAAATTCATATGGAAGCGGACATTTGTAAACATTTTCAGTCATCTATAAAATAAAGAACACATGCCATGAAAGTCTTTTAAAGGGCAATTGTGAAAATATTTTAAGTATTATTCTTATTTAAAAATCCATGTCCCCTACACCATGTTGGCTAAATCTAAAAACTGATGATCACAGTCTGTGACCGATTACATAGAATATATCAAATCATAAACTAGAATTCTCCAAGTGTATTATTCCATCCTCATAGTTCTAAGGAACTTCTTTACATTTCCTGTGATTTTCTGATCCATTTAAGACTGACTCCCAGTCTTCACTGGAACAGCCTTCTAATCTTAGAGGGAAATCTGATGATAATAGAAAAAATTGGAGTTGCCATTCTTTAGCATTCTCTAACTATAACTGAATTGTGAATCATAAAGTCCTTGAGTGTCAGAGAATCTTTGAATCATTAATTATGAAGCATCACTGGCTCACTTTATTTGTTTACTAAGAAAAAAAGAAATGAAGGTTAGGGATATGGGTTCCAAAGTTGTGCAAACTAGGGTTAGTTTGTCCACATTTATTAAGCACACCATGCCTCTTTTCCTAAATTGATTTTTTTGATTATTACCAACCTCCCATTCCCGCCCCCTCCCACCAGATAAAACACACTGAGGAGAATAGTATTAAATCCTAGGTGCACATCCTTTAGAATTGTATTTTGCTAATGTTTATTAACCAGGGTATTATAATCAATGATGACTGAATTCTTTAGTAGTAAATACTCATTATTGTGCCAACTATTATGCTAAGTAATAAATGTCCTTTAACACTAATGCTCATCACAGTTTTAAACAGGCCATGTGATTTCCGCCACTTTACAAATGTGGGAACTAATCCTAAAAACTAAAAGGTAACTTACCCAAGATAAAAGCACTAGAAAGTAGCAGAGCCAGGAGTCGAACCCCAAAGTTTTCGGTCTCTCCAACATACAATGTAGTTACCTGTAACAATGTCTACCTAGCCATATCTTCTGAACAACAACACAAAAACAAAAACAAAAGATGAAAAACAAAAAGGAGAGACAAAAAGAAATAAATTATGGATCACTGAGATAGATATTTCTTTCTTTTAAGATTAAGGCAGACAAATTCATGCTGTTTATTTCTTACATGTAAATATTTTACCAATATATTAATGATTTAATAAAAATTAAGAAACATATAATTTGGTTAGGTAAAGTATAAAATCAAATTATAGGAAATAAAACAAGTTATGAAATATACCAATCTTTCCAAGGATACACATCATATAAAATATTATCTTCATTAAGTCAAATTTACCAAGATGGATATGAGGTTACATCGACTGATAGTTTGAGCTAAATATTTAACATTTCTCTGTACAGCTATAAAGTATGAATAATAATTTGCATTAACTCTACCACAATGCAAAATTTATGTCCACTTCTAACAATGTCTGCTATTTGACTACTTAAGCTCTTATAGTTTCCTGAGCTGATATTTTGATGTCATTTGCAACCTTGTACATTTTTCTAAATGCTTTAAAAATTTTAATACCATATTTACCCAATAATCTGGTAACAAAATAAGCTGTTTTTTCAGTCCAAATTAATACTGTAGTTTAATCATAACCATATGCACAGTGTGAAAAGAAACCTTCCTTACTGGTATTCACATGAACAAACTTAAAAACACCTACACACATTTAAAAAAATTAAGGTCTCACTGGATTTTGAACAGGCAGCATGTTCATTTCCAAATATATGAGTCATTTGTGTAAGATGTTATCAAGTTATATTTTTAAGGACCTCAAGTAAATTTTGCTGTATTGATTTTAGTTATTTATTGGCTGGTTGATTTAGGCTTCTCTGTTCTTTCTAATTATGAGCTCAAACTCTGAAACTTAACTAAGTAAACAAACCCTACTGCATTTCTACTTCTACTTGCTTCCATTTTGTTAATTTTGTTCTATAATACCTGGCACATTGTAATCACTCAAATGAACATTTGTTGACTATTAACTTTTGAACTTTTTCATGTGTAAAACTTGATGAACTACCTTTCTTTCCAAAATAATTTCAAGCAACTGATAGACTAGGGAGCCTATCATTTGGCAGATGGTAGGGTTGGGGGGTGGGAGTGAGGTGGATGGGTATGGGGGGAAATCATGGCGTGCAAGGAAACGAATGAATAAATGGTGAACCAGGCTGAGAGAACCACATTCTTTCACAGCTGTATTACCAGTTGTGTGAACTTGGACAAGTCACAGTCTCATTCATAATCAAAGAGGTGGGAAGATGTTATTACTACCCTAAAGATACTAGACTTCTGACAATGGTTTGATTAAATGGGTGTCTCACTGAGGCTGAGAAATCACTTTGTTAGCATAAAATTTACATTGCAGTAGTGTTTGTTGAAATGGGCACTGAATAGTAGAAGAAAAAGCTTTTACATTTTAACTGAAACATAAATGCTTAGTCATTTTTTTAGATATCTTTGAATTGCACATAAGAGAACCCAGTGGGATCTCATGCTCAGAAAATATATGAGATCATTCCAGAGGTGAATACATACCATTTTCTATTCCCTACTCCATTTTAGTTACATGTAATGAAATGGTTTGATGGGAGCAACAGAAAATCACTGAGAATTTTTATATTCTGAGGTTCTTTGACTATTGGCTGAATGGACAAAGGGGCAGGATTAATATCTATTTCTGGAAAAAAAATTTGAGACAGAGGTACATTTTCAGAGAGAGATTTTTTTCTCTTCTTGCTTCATTGGACAAGAAAGCTTTATCTTGTCTGTGAGGTTAACTATGGGAACAGACCACTGCTGGGAGCTGGGAAACACGTGGCAGAAAGAGGAAAGGAGAGAATGCTCTGTTAGTTTCCTGGCTAGACAGGTCACATTGTACTTGGGGCATGAAGATGAGGGTAAGAGTTTTAAATCAGCTGTGAAATTATTTTGGTACCTAGTGTAGAGTGAAGGATTGGGGTTATGTTTTCTTAGTAATTTCTTAGAATAGACAAGCAAAAGTTTTGTATTACAGCTTGTATGTGATGAAGGTATAGATCTTTGGGCATACAAAAATGATAGTCATTAGCCAGGCAGAAATAGGAGTAGGTTTATATTGGCTCTTGAAATGATAATAAGGAAATGAAAAAAATCAAGAAGGTCATTTTTGTCTAATTTTCAAGATTTTTAATATCAGAAAACTTATCCTTCTGATAGGTAAACCAAGTAGGTAATTAACTTCAAGAACAAATACAGGACAAATCCTTGCCTTTATGCCTCTCCTTTTATACCAGAGTATCCCAAGTTGGTGGTTGTTGGTAGGAATTTCCCAAAAAATGTGTTTGAGAATTAAATATGAAATAATGCAGGATTAAAAAACTAAATTCTTATTTATGTGCTGCATAAACGATGAAATCCTTCTACCAACTCTAAATCTGAAATCTCTTCTGCCACAGGATTTTGCAGGAATATTTGTGTAAAACAGAATTCAAAATAGTCTAGCTGGCCTAAATAGCAATATATACTGACTTCGCTCCTCTCCTTACTTTCCCGTAAGAGTTGGATCAGTGCTGGAAGTTAATTTCCTCCTATCAGGAAATATCACCCAATAGAACTTAATTTTGTGCTTTCCTCTAGTACCTTCCTTCTGTGTGCTCTGCCCTCTGAAATGCATATCCTCTTTTTCTCTTAAATGATTGTACAGATGGCTGTGATTTATAACAGCAAAAATATGCAGAGTATAATCAGCAGAGGGAAACGGTGCATGAGCAAAGGCCAGGGGAGACCAGTCACGAGTTTCCACGGGTCCTCTCCCAGTGGAGTCGCACAAGACACATTAAGTGAATTAATCCCCCAGCCATGATGACACAGGCAAAATGTTGCCAGCCGGAGATGCTCGTTAGAGACTCAGCGCCCAAGGATTTTACTGGGGACTGGTGGCACAGGCACTCCCTGCCTGGCATATACCAACTTCCAGCCTCTTAGAAGGAAAGCAGGTGTTCCCTGTAAATCACAGTGCCTCTATGAACAGTTTAGCCATATGAGCCACTCTTATAATTTAGAGACTAATGGGAAAGTGTAAAATCTGTTTCCAGAGACCAGCAAGAGTCAACCGGAAAGCAGGCTTCTCCAAGGAGAGAATTTCAGGCCTGCTCTGTTAACCTTTTACTGCACTATCTGTGATACTAAAAAGGTGCTCCATCTCAACTAAGGTTGAAAGGGCAAGATCATCTGGCGGAAACCTCATTTTTCTCTAACACTTTGTTTCTTCACATTCTTTATGTTCTTTATTGGATCTGGATACAATACAGCTGATCGTGGATATTGTTATCCATGATTTTGGGGGCCTCGTCCTTGTGAAATTTTGAGGTGACAGAGTTGACATTCTGTTTTAAATTCACATTAACTTTTCTTGAGTTACAACCTAAGGGAAGTAAATAATGAATGAATAATAAAAAATAATTGTATTGGTCAAACTTGGGCCTCTGTTAACTTGTCTACCATCCCTGTGGCTCTGGTGACATCAGATCTAGAACTTTTGAACATCCCACCACCAGTGCCAGCCTCGCTGTGCCTCCCACCCCAGCCTCCGCTAACTAGTCCATGCCCTTTGTCTGACTTTACCTACTGATTTTTAACTACCGCATCTAGAGCCTCTTTGGCCTGAGCTTGAAGCTAGGTCTTTGTTAATAACTACTCTATCGGTATACCAAACCAGGGTCTCTATGTAATGTCCCACTATCTATTGTTTTCTGATGTGACATTGAATTTGGGATTTTGTTATTTTTTGATCAGTACCCTTTTGGTCCATTCCAACTTTGAGGACCCTCAATCCCGACAGTGAGTCTGGGCCTCTGTTAATTATTTTACCATCAATGCCCTTATGGAGTCAATTCCAATTGTACTTCGATATTAACAGTTGTACCATTAATGCCCATGTGGTCCACACTTAAGCCCAGACCTCTGTTACATAGCTATTTGACCATCACTGCCTCTTTGATCTGACCTCAAACCTGGGCATCTCTTAATGTTTCCTCTGCAGTGCTTTGCTAGTATGACCTAAACTCAGGCACTCTTAACCCTACCACCAGCAGGAACCATCTAGTTTATTCTTAAACCTAGGCCTTTATTAATGCTTCCACCAGCAAGACCCTGGTTTTATTTGGAACCTGGGTCTTTTTAACTCTTACAGTACCGGTGTTATGGCAGTCTACACTCCAACGTGGGATTCTGCCATCAATAATTCTTTGCTCTTGAGTCCAGGTCTTGGCTAATTCATTATTAATGCTCCTCAGGTCTGAAACTTGAACCTGGGCCTTTGTGAACTTTTCTACACTCAGTGCTTCTCTGGCCTGACCTCACTCAACACTTCTACTGTTTGTACCTCTATGGACTATGGACTTACCTTGAGTCCTGGCCTGTATTTACTACTCCCTGTAACTTCCCCTCAGACCTGATCTCAGCCTAGGACACTGGTAACACGTGTGGCATCAGTCTCCTCTGGGACCACAGACTTGTGTGCCTGTGAGTATTCTATCATCATTCTGTTCTGTTCTGACCTTGAGTCCGAGCTTCTGCAAATTGTTCCATCATTAGTATCCCCCTGGTCATACTCAGAACTGAAATTCTGCTGACTGTTCTTTGATCTTACTTTGACTCTGGGCCTCTGGTTAATGTTGCACAACCACTGCCTTTCTTCTCAGACTGGACCTTTTTGAATTATGCAGCCATCAATGCATCTCTGGCCTGACCTCAAATCAAGACTCTGGTAGCTTTCACTCTCATCAACACCCTCTTTGATCTGAATTCTCACAAGGGTATTTCTTAACTAATCCAACATGACAGATTCCGCATCCAATCAAAGCCCAGAGCTTTGGATAGCTTTCTACCACTGATGCCCCTTTGGTCTGACTGGAGACTTTTGTTAGCTATTCCAGCATCATGGTCTTCTGATCCAATTTTGAACTATTCCAAAATCCCCACTGCTCTGGTTTGATACCTTTTATTAATAATTCTACCATCAGTGCCTTCTGAACTGCCTTTAAAAACAGGGGTCTCTGTTAACTCTCCTACCATCACTGATTCTCTAGCATGACCAGAACACAGGCCTTTGTTTCATATTCTAGCCAAAAGGCCCCTCTGGCCTTAAACTGAGCCCAGACCTCTGTTAATTCTTCATCCAACCATACTGGTTGCCCCGGGACTTCTTTTTAACTATTCAACCCTCAGTCAGTCCTCTCTGATCTGACTTTAAATTCAGGCCATTTTAACTCTTAAAGCACAGTTTCCACTGGTGTGACCCCATATCCCCTTGATATTTCCCAATAACCTTAATATTGTCCTAGACTCTTGCATATACCTCTTTGCCTTAACTGAAACATCTATTTCTTCAGAGGTCACTTTCTTCCATTCTCCCTGCCTACCCTCCACCCTACCTTACTACACATCCACATCTCTGTTTTGAGGCTGGTAGTTGCAGGCAACACTTTTCTCCTTTCCCACTGCCCCTCCTAGGTATTTAGTCAACCATGCATTGTCATGGAGCCATATTCCAAAATATTCAACTATACTCTTTCTTTCCTACAGCTTTGTGGATCCTTGCTCTGCATCCCCTTCTCTTCTTCCTCCTCATCTCCAAAAATTCATGAGAGCTTTAGCTTATGATTTTTAATCTTCATCTGTTATTATTATAGGCAACTTTAACATCAACATTTATGTTTTTTGTTAACATGTCTTAACTTTTGATTCTGTGGGTACTTTTGCCATGGTGTATCACTGGCTTTCTTCCATAGGCAGCTCCTAGTCTTGTTTTCCCAAAGAAGTATGCCATCCACCATCTAAAAAGCTGAGATCCTGTTATCTTAAAAAAAGTCCATGCCTTCTACATACCCCCCTGCATGTATTTTTTGTCATCTTCATAATCTCTTGCCTCCTGATTTGTCTCTGTTATCTCCAACTCTCAGCCCACTCCTGGTTCTACAACCATTGTTTTCTAGGCTATATTCAATAAAAACTAATTTCAACTAATGCTTTTATTTTAATTTTCAGAAAAAAATGACAAAAGAATGAAAATTATAGAAAATAATGTAACAAACATCTTTGTGTATACCACCCATAACTAACAAATGTTAAGATTTTTTTGATGTTTGCTTAATACGTTCTTTCACATATAGCTGTATAGAATTCAGAAGATGCAGATTTATTTTTCAGTAAACTTAAGCCAGCATGTATGATGTGTATGAAATTGTGCAGTTAAAAGAAATGCAAGCAATGAAACTTGTGAAAAAGGGAATCATTATAAGAATGCTGTCAAAGATTCAAGTAAGAATGTTCTAAGGATCTCATGCAGAAGGAATTGACCAGAGCTGGGGGTCAAGATGAAGCCATAGCATACTTGGATGAAGTCTCTTTTGTAAATGCCAAATAACCTTTAGTTTCCACTAAAGTTTATTTGTAATGTAGGAGCACAACCAAATATGAAACCTTACTAATCATAGACACTTTTTTCTATAAAATGTCCCTTCTAAATTTTCCTTTGGAGTAACAGCTGGATCATTAAAGAATCTTAGAGTTTTCAAAAAGCCATGGTCATCAAAGGAAAGTTGGAATCTCTAATTTTTCCTTTATTTATGGTATCTTAAACTTTAAGTAAAAAAATACCTCTGGCTAATATTTCATTAATAACACAATATGATCATTCTACCATGCTCTTTTTCATTGTTGCTTTTATAGAATTCTCATGTTGCACTGAAATATGTTGATTTGCCTAATTGTGTTTTACCAAAAGATTCTAAATAGGCAAATGATCAGTTTATTAAATAAATCAGCTTAGTAATCTATTATAATGTATTGTTGCAAGAAGACGACCAGCTATTTTGCATTTGTTTTTCTTAAGCTTAAATATTTTGATAACATCCACTTATCCTGCTGATTTTAATCTATACTTAATAAAAAATTAATTATGTATGCCAAATATATATATATTTATTGTCTGGTGATTTCACATTAATGAATGCATTCCCCCCAAATGTATCTAATTGTTATAATGCACTACCCCTAAGCAAAGTCATCATATGCTTTTATTTTTAAATACAAAGAAATTTCAAATCTGAAAAACTGAATTGGTTAGCCTATAAATTTAGTATGTGATAGAATAAAAATGATTGAGAAGCTGGCAATGGCCAGTCTAGGAACTCTTAATTCACTGGGTCTATGTATTGTAGAAAACTCTAAGAAAAATTTAACCTTCAATAAAACAGCATTTGTAAAGGTTTTGTTCACTGTGGATACAAGAATCTAGAATGTAATACTCATGAGCCCATTAAATCATATGCTAATATTGGTGTCTGGAGAAGGGGAATGCTCTTTAGCATTGATCTTATGAAGGTGACAGAAGGATTCTGTAAGACTTACTGAGCCCAAACTCTGTAATGAGTATTATAGAGAATTTCACTATAAATATTTGCATAACATATAAAAGACGTGTAATTAGTACTATAGTCAACTTTCATTTCCTCCTTACTGTTGTTCTGGTGATATAACTTAACAAGTGGGGCCAAAGGATCCTTCTTTCGTGGTCTAGCAGGTCTTGCTTCCACATGGTATTTCTCTTTCTTATCTGAGCGGCACGTTTATTTTCTTTGCCAGTTGTATTTTGACTTCCACTCTCAGTTGTCTTTTCTGTTCATGTGATGAAAGACACTTCCATCCTGTTACCATCCAGCAGTGTCATGGCTGTTCCTACATGAACCAGCCTAGCAGAAATTCTGGAATTTTCCCCTGTAACCACTGAGCACCCATTATTATAGGGACTACTTCACATGCCCTTTGTTGAAAGAGTATCAAGTGTTTTCCAGATATCATTTTTAATAGTTTTTATGAACTGCTCTGGAGGTGTTTTTTGAAATTGTTTTTGACTATATATTTTACTGCATTTGTGTTTTGTCATCAGTAGATAAAAAACAAATGTAATAATTATATACTAAGAAAGTTTTGCACAAAAAGACAAACAGTACAACATAGTGCTGGTGTATTAAAGAGGGGTAAATCTTAGAATCAAGAGGACTAGCTGTATTTCTGGTTGTATATATGGTTTTATTGTGGGCTTATAGACAAGATTTTGTATTCATAGGCTAAATAGAAAGATAAGGAACAATATCAATATCTTATTTTAAAGTCATTGTCAAAGGTTTTCAGTGAAAAATGCCTGAAAAAAAAGAGGACCGAGAAGTAAAGGGCACATTAAGCCAGAACCTGAAGTGACAGTGCTGTGTTACATTGCAGAAATTCTACAATATGTCAAAGGGCTGGTGATTTAATTGTCTGAATGCATGATTTGGTGAGTCAGTTTAGACTAGAGTAAACTGGAACCTGTCACTGAAATCACAATGGGTAAAAATGGACCTATTCTATCTGCCTCTCAATACCCCCAATTTTTCCTGCTTGTAAATTAGAGCTTCTGGACAATGCATTAATTCCTTCGGGTCACCAGGGTACTGTGTCAGCTCAGAGCTCACAATTACCCATGACCAATTCTGCACACTCCCCAGCAGGAGGGATGCAATGTCATTTTGTACTCTCTTCTTTAGGGTAGTATCAATGCTGAAAGGAAAGGAACAAAAGAGTTGCTGCTTTCCTTTCACTCATCCCATTTAGCCATAATCGTGGCCCCTCCTCCCACTTGGCCAGACTACGACCAGACAGAAAATGAGCTTACGGTATGGATATGTGGTTACCTACAGACTTGGGTAAAATCAAGAATTCAGGCTGTTCAGCTCCTCCTGGAGTCGAAGAAAATGGGCATATGGGGAGCCTGGGAGAGTTGTCTACCTCATCCCTAGTAAAATCGTCACCATATGGTTTCTCCTGCTAGGATCAACATTTTACTGTAGTTATTGTCTGCTTTCCTGACAGCCTCTCATTCCATTCTCTTCTTAGTCACTACCATCCAGCAACACTGGTCTTTGTTTATGTATTTAAACATGCCTGGTTCTCACTGCATCTGTGCCTTGATATAGGATATTCCCCTTACTCCAATTTGGCCATTCTTTACCCAGCCCATCAGTCAAATTTACACTTGCAGATCACTTCTATAAGAGAGCAGTACCCAAAAGGTGATCTATATTATATTTCCATTATTTTATTTATTTGTATGTTTATGTGTTTATTTATTTAGCATAGAAACCTGTTTGCAGCACTCACCACAGTCTGTGGTCATGCACCATTTTGTTATGTTCTTTGAATGTTTCTGTTCCCCACTAGACCACAATCTTTGGGAATGTATGCTGATTTCATGTTTGCTTTCTTGACTGTCATATCCCTGGAACCTAGTTTGAATCCTGGCACCTCATGGGCACTCACTGACTGAGGCTCCACAGCCCACTGCTCTGTCGTGTGCTCAAGGTCTCTCCTCTGGCCTGCAGGGTCTGAGGGAATGCCATTGACCCGGCAACACCCTGGAAGTGGGACATCACAGGTCTAGATCAGAAAAATACATTTAAATTAAGTTTAAAGTACTTTACCTCACTTTTGGTTTTTCGGTCAGCCAACCCACAATCCCTGGTCAACAGTGAGCAGGTTATCGGAGGAAGTCTGCGAATGTGACCTTAACTCTCTCACTTGAAGTCATTTGCCCACTGAAGCTCTATTCAGTCATTTCTCTGGTCTGTTGGTAAGCAGTAAGCAATCAAACTGTAATGCCCTCTTCTCTTTAATTGTAGTAGTTCATATATAATACCGCTTATAATTAATGATGAGGATAATTCTATATCTCTTGCTTTCCCAAGAGAAAAAAACAAGGAATAGGATTTGGCTAAGGAGTGACACTCAGTATTGTTTCAGAATTCCAACTTGTGGTGTTCCTATTCTATTTCTTCTTGCCTCTGTGCTCGGAGGCTGGGTCTTACATATCTTACTCTTTCAGAACTTCCCTTCTGATAGAAATTCTCCTTACTTCTGCTCTTGGAAACATTCTTTCTACTGCTGCTGCCATGGGGCCTTGAAAGCTCAGGGAGAATTTCCCACACAGATAACAGTTTTTAAGACCCTCAAATTGTCACCATGCTCTTTGAATGGTGTATTTCCACCCCTCTGAAGAGTTGCAGTGATGTCCCCTGGCACCGAGAGAAAAGGCCTGTGTGTCACCTCAGGCCCGCAGCAAAGGTCTGTACTGGCAAGCTCATATCCCAAACTGAAGCTTGTGCATTCTTCCAACAAATATTTATTATCACCTGTTATGTGCTAGGCACTCTTGTGTGCTATGGATAATGCAATGAACAATAACTGACAAAAAAAAAAAATCCCTACCTTCATGTTTCTTAGTCACCTGAGATTTGGACAACCGCTTGTTCCTGCTCTTTTCTCAGAAATCTTCAAGTTGATATCCTCGAGAGATTCATGTCAGGGCCAAAACCTTTTCACATTTCTCCAGGGGAATCAAGCGGGTTTTCGTGCAGTCACTCTGAACCCCCTGAAAATAGGGTCCTTGGTGGCTTGATATGATATATAAACATTCTGGACTAACAAAATTAATGATTAATACTTACTGAGTGTTTCTATTCTTGACATAGTGCTATGGGCTCTACTCTCACAGCAATCTTAAGAGGAAGGAACTTGATTACATCCACTTTACAGCTAAGAAACTTGGAAAAATTAACGGACTTTACCAAGTATGCACAAGAATTAGCAAAGGCTCTGGGACTCTCACTCCTAAGCCATTAGACATCAGATTCTGTGCTGGATGCCAGAGAGAGAGATGAATAGTGAGCAAGCTACAAACCCCTGCTTTCAAGTTGTCCACAACCTAGAGGGATATAAGCAAGTGAACAGGTTCAGGATAGTATGTTCAGGTAAGAAATGCACAATGTCATGTAGAAATTGAGAGTATAGAATCCCAACTCTACCAGAAGAGAGTTGGTCAGGAAAAGCCTCCCTAAGGAGGGGACTCTTGGATGGGATCTTGAAGAATGACTAGCAGTTCACCATGTGTGCAGAGGAGGAGCTGGAATTGCTGGCTAAGTAATGCACTCACATACAGGTGAGCTAAAATGTTTCACAACTGGGTATTGCAGGTGACTCAGTACTGCCTGCCTGCCAAATACAGATGGGCATTTTTGGGTTGCAGGCTTGGGGAGTAGGCATGATGCCTGGATAGATGCTGCCAGACCACAGGGACCCAGATATGAAGGGCCATTCACACTTGCCTGGGAGTTTCCAATTTATCCCGGAAAGATGGAGAACTACTGAGAGAGTATATGTAGAAAACTGATACGATCTTACTTGTATTTTGGAAAGATCCCTGAGTGGCTCTGAAGAAACTTGGTGGAAGGAAAGAAAGAGCAGAGACGATAAAACCACTTCACAAAGGAGTTATAATAGGTCAGAAACCAACATGATGGAATAAAAATATCCACACACTTCAGCGTTATATACACACTCTTTTTATTTTTCAACTATGGAAAATTATAAGGCATATGGAAAACTATATTCAGTTTGGTGCTCAAATCTACTCTCTTCTCTTCCTTAGAGCGTGTGTATCTGGCAGGCTGCCATGCATCAGTAGGTACCTTGTCCTCTGGCTTCCAGCTGGGCTCAGTCTGGGGCCCCAGAGAGACTAAGGAGAGGGAGAGGCCCCCTCTTGGCAGAGCCACCTGAGGTGGCTTTCAGTGTCACTGAAATTTCGGTTCCTGCCTGGTGGCTCTCTTGACCAATCTTCAGGTCTTAGGGTGGTAATAGCCCCCTACTGGCTCTCGGTCGAGTAGCGGCCATTGTTTCTTGCGGTTTTCCTATATAAGTTTTTATAAACAGTCCCTTTATTAATCTTTACTCAAGTGACCCAAACTGAGTATGCCATCTCTTTTCTGCCAGGATTCTGATTAATATAAGAGAATATGGGAAAATAGGCAGTTTTGTACACAGTGAGATTATTAGTGTATCTTTCCTACAGAAAAATAAAAATTTTCAATGCATGTGCCCTTTGACCCAGAAATCTCTTAAGAATTTACCCAATAGATATAATCTCCAACATATGTGTAGAAAAATGTTTATTGTGGTGGTGTTTAGTGGTTTGAAAGAAACTAGGAAAAACATGCCTATCTTCAGAGGCTGATGTAATAAATATCCAAGATAAATTTGGAATTAGAGCTCTGAGTTGCAGAACAGTGTGCATAATATGATCTCTTTGGTATAAAATACATTTTTATATAAATTAACTACATTAATAGTGTTCATATTTGTGAAAAGGGCCTAGGGTGATTGAGTTGAAGGTAGGTTTTTATTTTCATATTGCATTCTTCGAACCTGTTTCCATTCTCTAATCTTTAATAAAAGTTATTTTTAGTTTTTAAAAAAATCTTTGAAATGGCAATTGGTGCCTATCTTATAAAATCATTGTGGGAATTAAAATCATAACATATTTTGAATAGCTGTTAGATACCAGGTCTATAAAAAGAGCTAGTGTACGTAATAATAAGAACAACCTAAATAAGGGATGATGAGTTCTAGAGTGGTGTGGAGTTGGAACTGCCAGAGATGGTGCCTATTCAAGTAACAGGGTAGGGTTTATTACATAAGGGAAATTAAGTATTAAAGGACGATTCTCAGTTCTCATTTAAGGAACTGTGTATTTGGTGGCTCCATCACTAAAGATAGAATGCCACAGGAGACATAGATTTGGGGAGGAGATGATGGGTTTGGTTTTGGGTAGAGAGCATTACAAGTGCCTAGGATATCTATGGATTTGCCCAGGAAGCATGTGGACGAGAGCAGGTTGAATGATGTCCTGACAAGCTGGCCCTTTCTCCACCCCAGAGTACAGGGTCTGGAGGCAAGGTGAGTAGGAGTTCAAAATCAGTTGGAGGTTTCAAGAGCTTTCTAGAATCTCTACCTCCACCTTGAAATTCTTTTCCCCATATCAATATCTGTTCTTTCTTTTTCAGTCCTTATGAGTTGAGGATGTCATTGCTTTTAGCTTTGGCTGAATCCTGCATCCATTAATGCAATTTAACCTGTACCAGCAACCTAAGATACCAAAACATGTGGGTAATTTAACAATTCAGCTGAACTAATTTCTTACTTTCTGGTTGTTCTTGTAATGTATTTTTGTACTGAAATTTTCATTCTTTCTTACTACTCTATATGTGGTTGATATAATTTTTACTTTTCTTGTCATATTTCCTCATGGGAAAGTATATGATACTTTCAATATAAGGCATCATCTTATATCCCTCTGAATTAGAACTGGAGGCAAATTTAATGCAAAACAACGAAGGTAAACTATATTTTGCAGTAAGTCTGCCAAAGCAAATAGCTGAATCACTACCTTATATCCACTTCCTACCTCTCTATATAATTATTAATAATTCATTCATCTAAAATCTCAGAAAAATATTTACATGCAGGTTATGCTAAAAAAAATCTTGCAAATTATTTACTAACCTCTTCCACAATTTTTTTAATAAAGGGATTATATACCAGTAATGTCAAGATATTCTGCATAGCTTATCTTTATCAAAATAAGGAATCTTTTTTATTAAGGCATCCCAGAAAGGGTAGATTTATGGATTGAAGGGAGTATGTTTAATATGTCCATATCCATCTAGATTGACAGTTCTCACAGACATGAATTTCCCCAGAGAGACAGTGTTACTGGTGTCAGTGGATGGCATCATTTACTTCCATGTTCTATTATTAAATTGATAACAAGATAATTCCTCTGCTTCTCAGAGACATGACAGGGTTTACAATGGTTAACACTCTTATTGAGGGGGATTTGATGTTCTAGGTAGTTTTTAATAAGAAGCATATTTGTAATTCAATAATGAAAAAATTGAAGTGAAAACAACATAGTAAAATAAAATCAAAATTAGTTATACTTGGCAACAGAATATGTCTATTTTAAGAATATTCTGCTTACTATACATTGCTTTGTTTAAAAGAAATGTACTTCTTATACTTCCTTTAACCATTCAGCTAACACAGTTCTGTTCAGGGGCATGTATTGTAATATGTTATTTATTTAAATTGAAATTTACATATTTGGCTTAGTGTTTCTAAGAAATATGTGCTAATTTTAGAGAACTACAGAGGTAAAGGGACTAGCTAATACTTTTGAGATTTTTATGTTTATCACTTAGAAATACAGGTATAAAAACAGAGATGGACATAGGGTTAGAGATAGCAATAAAGACAGATACAGAAATAGGCAAATAAATAGAAGTGCTTCAACAAATAGCTCAAAATTCACTCAGGCAGTTTTTACTAACCCTACATTAAGTAAGGAGACTGAGTCTCTCAGAGATTAGTAATTTATCCAAAAGATTATGAAATTTACCTAAGAGATTATGAAATTTGCCCGTGCTTCTTTTCACTATATCGTATGACCTCCCTTGCAGTATTTTGGGAAGTATTTTTTGTCACCAGTCAAACAGCTAGCAAACAGGGGATTTACTAGTCAAAGATCTTTCTGTACACACTTAGAAAATTAAAAATTAAATAATGTTTGTGCGGCTGTATTGTATTTGAGGGTAAATGATGAGAACCAATTTTTGGAAAATATGAGTCAATAAGAAATCCTTTAGGCTGGAGGTGAAGTCAGGACCTAAATGAAGGAGGATTCGGTGAGCACCTGGGGGTTAAGAACATCCCAGGCAGTTTGGGGAAATCCTGTCATCCCAATAATAAGTGGAGCAACAATTTCATATTTGTTTAAAACTGTGTTGTGTTTGCAAATAGGCTTATGGGTCATGGATCCCTAATGATTTCCAGATATAATTTTTTTTTCTGTTTCACCAAGAATAATGTGACATTTTTGGAAACTGCTAACTACCACAGAAAGTACTTCAATAGAAATGCTATGCTAATGGCTTCAAAGTATTCTAGTACCCATTTCAGATGGAAAAAATGTTGCTGTATACCTAGGAGCTAAAACAAAGTAGTGCTTTCAAAGTTAAAAATGAGGGAAGCCCAAATGTTTGATGCTTATGGGTAAGGCAAATGAGAGCTTAAAGCATTTGCTCAATGATTATAGAAGTATTGAGCACCATGCACAGTTACTGGATGCATTTCCTTCACCTGTACCAAATTATAGCCCTACATGAACCACTGACAAGACAGTAAATTTCTCTACCACATTACATGAGTGAGAGGCTAATTCATGTGAATTTAATCCTTGTAGGTAAATGGAATGAAAGTTTGAAATCCTTTCAGAGCTACAAGGAATTAGATTGCCCTCTTTGTAAAGCATCCTATATTGTGAGCTGTTTTTCAGGTTCTCAATAAAATGCCATTTTTATACCAAAATCTGACAGTATGAGAACTGAAAAAGGCAGTGGTCTTTATGTATCAATATTATTGGATTGCTGTTACTATACGCATCATTACCTTCATCTATTTTAAAGTGAGACAGGTGATATTGAATAGTTGCCGTATCTACTACCAGGCATATAGCTAATTTATGTAAGACATTATATATGGGAAAATAAAGTATATAAAAAAGATTCTCCACCATCACAGGATATGAACTTGTTGGGCAGAGAGGAAAAGCACATACACAATAGCAATTAATTAAAAAGCCATTACTTCATAAAATCCTTACCTTTGCAAACTAAAAATGTTACAGTAGTAAACTTGTACACATGCGCACATACACCCACACACACCTGCTAGTATATATAGCAGACAAGGGGTGATGATGCAGGAATGTCTGGAAAGACTTCATTAGTAATAGAGCATAGAAGATGCCACATTGCCAGTAAGTATCTAATTTAAACACAAACAACTCAAGAAGCATGGTAGTTTTTATTATTGCAAATGAAGTGTTTCATTGAGAATGGAGGTTATGAAAAAATATCATCTTATTAAATTAGGATCAGTGACTGCTATACCACTAGCTTAAATAAGGAAGTGTGTAAAAACTATGTATATTAGTAGTTTTCCCATATTTTCATTATACAAGTCAGAGATGTTTTTTTCTTCTTCATAATAGCTTGAGGAAGGGTGGATTCATATGAAGTAAAAACAGCTGTGGTACTGGCACAGAAATTTTAATTTTGTAAAGGAAAACTTAGCAAAAAAGCAGGGAAAGTTGCTGAGTTTTTTTAAAAAGAATGGGCTATTTATTTTAATTAAGATTCTTTAGAGTGGCCTAAAACAGGTGCATTGACAAAGTTAAGATGAACTGGCCAAATGAAGAGGCTGACCCTTTAAACTAGACTAAAAGCCAAGGCAGGCCATTGCAATGATTCAATACTGCTCGCTTTTAGCAAGATTAGTAAGATTAGGTTGGGAACTAAAATACTTTGCACCTAGAAGGGCTTGACTCTTAGAAATTTTATAGCTACAGCATAGTCAATGGAGAATGAAACCTCTTTCACAAATATGTAAGAGGGCAGTCAGAAATGGAGGGGGCAGGCCAATTCCACCTAAGAAGAAAAAACATTATTAGGGCACTAGTATTTTTAGAAGACAAGTATCTTGTGCTTCTAGTTAAAAAAACCAAGTTAATTTTCCATGTGGGTCCCTTCTGATGCATGAATAGAAAAATGGCACCATGAAACTGACATCAGGCCAAAACCACATGTCCTTTAATATGTGAAATGTAGACACTAATTTGCTTTGAATGATTTTTTTCCTGACATTTCTTAGCGACAATACGTCTAAGATGGGGATGTCATCCCATGTAATGAACTTCATAACCCTACAACTTATTTGCTGTGGTATTTTGATACAGTGAGTCCTTTACTAGAAATTGCTTGTGTAACCAACCAAGGCTGGTAACCAACTGATAGACTAATTGTAATAAATTACAATTTGAAAAGGACTTTGCCTAGACAAGACACAAATTTAAGATTGATTTTGTATACTAGGATTTTTTCCTTCCAATTTACAGAATTTGTGTGTGTGTGTGTGTGTGTGTGTGTGTGTGTGTGTGTGTTGGTCGAGTAATTTGGGTACATAGATAACTGTTTCATTGTACAGTTATTGGGGTAGTTGACTGAAGGTAAAGTGTATATGTAAATGTATGTATGTAACATATATGATTTCTATATATACATATGTCTATATTATTTACATAAATAATATGTGAGTGCATATTATACATTTAGTAAATACAGTAAATCTTCTCTGGCTTGGCTGAATAGTATCAATTGTGAAGTAATATTCTGTCAGGATATAATTAAAGAAAAGAGGAAAGGGATTGTTTCACCTGACCAAGAGGCATACCTGAAAGTATCATGAAGGAGGAAAGAAAAACAAAAACAAAAATAAAACCCTTAGCAGTAACTACCTACTCTGTTATGAATCCCCCGTAAGAAGTAACAAAAATCCATATCATTCTGAAAGTATCCTGAAGGAAATACATAATGTTAGACTGTGGCAAATAGTTCTCTCCTAAGAAGATGGATTGCCATGAATCATGAGGTTGGCCTACGACATTTGTATCTCCTTCTCTTCCTATCTGTCCCTCATTGAACACTTATTTTGAGAAAGAACAGCAGCCAAAAGAAGCAGCTTCCACTCAGTCTTTACAATTTGGATTCATTCTTTTATTTAGTAAAAATGTAAGAGGTTTTTGTTTGCTTTTATACTTTTTGTTCCCAGTACAAGGCCAGGGACCATGTGCCCTTTGTTTCTGGTAGCTTAAAATGTAGCATATGGTAAAGCTTTTCACTGAATAGGCATTCACGATCATGCATGTGAAAATGCATTAGAAGAATTTATGAGACATGTGGGGACATGGGCTGCATCTGAGACTAAAATCCTCACCACAAGCTTTTATGGTATTCTGCTATGATGAGTTGTGTGGTGGGGGAGGGAAGGGTACTTCTCTTCCTTCGTTAAATGGTAGAACAATTGAAGGTGGCTATGAATAATTCAGAAGTTTCTGAACCAGAACTTTTCTTTTATATCAAATTATTCTCGAGGATGTTCTTTGCCTTATTTTAAGTAATTAAAACAGTCAGTACTATGGTTTTTATAATGCTCTTTGAAAACATAGTAATTATCAAAACAGAAAGCATTTGATGGCCCAAAATTGCCATCTTACACCTTTTTTCCAACTCTTTATTTTATATACCGTTGTACAATAATCTTTAAGACATGTATGCTTATAAATTTATTTTTTAATCAAATTTTCAAGTTGGCAAGTCATATATAGTAAGAAACATGTCTTATCTACCTTTAATTTAGAGGACTACAAATCCCAGCCATACAATTACTTCATTTTGAAGGCTACTTTTCTCTAAGTTTCAAAGATCATGTAATTATATGTGTGAGACAGGAGAGAAAAGATTATAAAACAAACACCTCATTGTTGTTCCTTAAAAACAGCATTGATATCAACATCTGTGCATTCATGAGCAAGCTGGAGAGTATGAACAGTGAGAAAAAGGAACAATTAAGAGAAAAAATACTGTTATTTTTAAACTTTCAATATATTACTGTGAAAAAAAAGTCAAATTTTAACCTCCCAGAAGGTCCTTCAGAATTTTCTCTGGATTAGAACAAATTCTAATGCATTGATCATAGACAAATATGACTTTAACCCAGCAGTTGAAATAGCTAATATTTATATTAGAAAAATTTTGTGAAATGACTAATTAGAACAAAGAAATTTGGGGATGTATTTTGCAGTCTGCTTAATGAGGTATATACCCTTTGCATGCATGGTAAATATTAGTGCACATGTGTTATCTTAGAAGTATGTGAGTATGGCTTGAATACCATTTCTTGATTTTAATTAGGTTACATTGCCTTTTGAGTATCTTCATTTAACAGGTAATGCGAATTTAACAGGGACTTTGTTGTACACTCTGTTTTATTTTTATAGTATGCAAATAAGGACCAAATGCCAACACATTCATTATGCTGAATAAAGTTTATACCAGAAAGGTTCCAATCACTTTGAAAAAGGTCCTGTCATTATTTCTATTGTAAATCACTATGCCAAGCTTCTAAGAAAGAACATTTTGAACAGAAATTTGGAATATAGATGAAACCCTAAGATGTTTACAAAATGTGGAAAACATCTTTGGTTGATTTCTAAGTATTAACAGCATATTAAGGCAAGGGAATCATTTATCAGTATTCCAGTGATACAGTGAGTGCTTTATTAGTTGAGTGCCATTAATCATTATCCTGAAAAGTAAAGCATGTTAGAGGTTTGCTTCTATCGCTGTTTACCAAGGTGACTGTTGTGGCATACGTGGCAGCTCAAGACAGAGGAGAAGGCAGCACGTGGGCCCAGGCTGGGAAATGTCTCCCTGTAGAGAAAGTCTGATCGAGTAGAGGGAAGTTGTGGTGGGGATAGGACATGATGAAAAGGAGGAAGGAGAGCAGAATAAAACTGAAGATGGGATCATCTGTGTAAGGAGAGAACACGGGATCATTAGTTCATGAATTCATCTAGTTTTTCTGTGCCTGTTGCAAGATGGGGCACTGAAAAGGGTGATCTCATGGGGAGAAAGGTGGTGAGTGAATAATTACAGAAGTGCACAGAAGAAAGGTGCTGCCATGAAAGTATTTACATTTCATGCCGAGCATAGGTTAGAAGAAGAGCTTCCAGCTCTGAGGCTTAGAACACATGTTCTTTAGACCTCTCAGGTAAAGGGCATGACTCCTGACTGCACCCGACTCTTCCTTACCCAACACTGCAGCTGGTCCCAGCATGCTGATCATCCTTAACATGACATCTGTTTGCAATAGTGGCTCTCTTTGGGGCCTTAAAATCAGGGGAACACACATGTCTGGGGCTCACTGTTCATAGAATGTTTTCTGAGTAACTTGGGAAAAAAATTTAATATTAATTCTGATGAGGCAATGTAAGCCAACAAACATGATCTAATAAAAAGGTGTTCTAGGTATTAGTAAATTTTGTAGCATTTTAGTGAAATCTAAAAACAAAATTTAAATATCTATAAAACAGAAATCTATCATAAAATTTAATTCTGTGGATCCATGTCTTTTTAAAACTACATGAATTTGCAAATATAATATGCTCTCAAAGTGAAACTACAAAAAGATCAAAGGATCATATAAAGATGATGCTTTCTACCCTTTCCAATGGCATATGTTTAAAAGTCTTATCTGTGGATATTTAAAGCCAAAGTATTGTGCTATTTCAAAATGTCATTGTTTGCACTCTAAATTGTAGAAAATGACAAATCTGAATATGACATTATTCTTAGTCATAAAAATAATCATTGAATTTCACTGAAAAGTATTCTTTGTCAAATATATAATAACATGAAATCTTCAGAATAATCACTATGAAATAAGTGTCATAAATCAAATTATTCCCATTTTATAGATCAGGTGGTTGATGCAAAAGAAATTGAAGTGACATTTTAGTATTCGATTATTCATTCTACAAGAACAGATTATCTATTACATGCAATAGTTTTGTATCCAAAACAGATTCTTACTCCAGTGGAACTCACATGCCAGCTGAGGTGTGGTAGACATTAAATATTTAAAATAAGGAAATGATATAATAGAAAGTGCCACGGAAAAGAAAGTAGAGCTTGGAGGGGGTGGTTTGCAATCTTAAATAGAGTGTCACAAAGACAATGACATTTGAGCAGAGACCAGGAGGAAATGTGGATGAGCACCGGTGGAGGACAGGGAAAGTGTGTGTGCGGTTGAGGAAGAAGCCACGGCAGAGGTTCCTAAGGTTCTGCAGAATGTTCCACAGTGAACTGAATTTAAGCCTTCCTATAGAATTTCTGTGAGGTAGTAGTGTATAGTTGGTAAGAGTAAGTTGTGTGTTTTGAAGTCCTTAACTTCTTAAAAGCACTGCATTAACAAACATCCATTTCATTTCAACTATTATTTTATTTAGTTCTTCATTCAAAAAATATTTTTGGGCTACTAATATATGTCAGGTACATTGGTAAACAGAACAGGCGATCCCATCCTCCAAGGGACACATGCTGAGAGGAAGACAGCCTATGTCCTCCAGAAGCGCATCATCCGGTACTTACGACACAATCCCACTATTTTGCACAGCAGGATTATCTAATTGAATGTGTATTAAACATGCATTCATAGTTAATGAGAGCAAAAGAACTACATCTCATAAAATAATTACAATAACACTTAGTATTTACATAACATTTTCATTTGGGAATCTAAAATCTTTACAGAAAATGTTTCAATATTCTTTACAACACCCATGTGCTCTATGTCCAGTATTAGAAGAAGTACCCAAACTATTTAATATAGTGAATCCTCCCATGTAATTGTCTTGAAAGTTTTCATTATTTTCTTTTTAACCTTCTTTTTCATATATATATATATATATATGCACACACATATGATATATATTTATATACTTTTATTTGTATTACATTTGTATACATATAGGATACATCTTATATTACATTTTAACATTGTATTATTAGATTTGTTAATTTATAAAGGCAGTTTATTAAATGAGTATTTGTTATAGTATCTAAATAGGAAAAGTTTAAAAGTGGAATATAGATGCTTCATATTTCAAATCAACTCCCTTATGTACCTTTGAAAGGCTGTATCCCTGAATGAACCATGTCAATACAGGCAACATATCATGACCTTTTAAATAAAAGTAAAACCAAATATCATACACGGGTTTTATGTAGGAAACATACCTTTTTTTGTGTACAGTGAATTCAAATCTCTTGACTCCAGTTGACTTACTGTACCCTCAGAGAAGGGTCAACAGTGATAGAACAACAACCCAAATCCAGTTAGTCATCATAGATTAAATTTAGTGCTAAAATCATACTATGAAGACTGTAAATGGCTTCTAGGTATGAAAATATATGGCAGTCATAGTAATTTTAGTTTCATATATGTATTTTTACTTCATGCTTGCAGCAAGTACAACAGTCTTTATAGGAATAAACTAAAACAAGGTTTAAAAATTAATGATAAAATAACAAGAGTATCTTTCCTTCAACAGACATGTATTGAATGCACATCGGGTGTTATTCAGTGCTGAACTAAATGATAAGAAAACAAAGGTGAAAAAAATTGGCCTGCTACCCCATTGTGTGAAGTAAGACAGACACGTCTGTGATACATTGTGGCAGAAACTAGAATAGTGGTGGATCCACACTCAAATACTCATTGAAAAGTGACTCTTTCTCTGAGGTCATTGAGGTGATATGATAAAAATTAGCTCTGAGTTAGACCTTAAAGAGTGAATTAGAGATATACTGCCAGAGGAGTTAGGTTAGTGCTATAAGAAGGCCCAGCTTGGGGAAAAAAAATGAAGGCTTATATGGACATCTGGTGAGCAGAATATATGGAGAGTTCAGTTTGGTATGTCAGGATAAGGGGCAGCAAGGTGACCTGGGGCCAGATTGTAAAGGGCTGACACTACTCGTCTGCATTCCTTAGCATGTAGTAGCTCTGGGCAGACGGGGTTCTTCGCTCCAGGCAAGTTCACTGTGGACTTGATGAGACTGAACTATGACAATGAAACATTGTGGGGTAAAAGAGTTTATACCAAGCTTTATTCTCATGATGGCATGGCAAGAGCTAGAATCACATCCACCTGTGGCAATTCTGCACGCAACAAGCCCATCTCTGTCTCTGCCTTCACATCTGGCCTCTGCTCTCCTCACAAGCACTGGGCAGAGCTCTTTATATGGCAACACAGGCAATATTAGCTTGTTGCCAATGGGTGTGGAAGCATCAGCTTAGCAGTAGACCAATTACATCATCAAGAAGATTAGGGTCAGGTGATGATCCTGGCCATAGGAATGTCCATTTTCCCTACACATAGTTTAAGGGGTTAGGACTCAGTGCATCAAGTTACTGAGTCTTGCTCACTTGCTCATCCCTCTGACTTTATGATTTCTTAGGCAGTTCCAACTGTCTGTCTAGCTGAGATGATATTTATATGGTTACAGTGAAATAACCTGTTGGCCAAGAACATAGAAATAAGGCTAGCCTCTGATAATGAAAGTAGTAAAAATTGATACACACTGAATGGTATCCAATATGTGTTAATATGAGCCAGCAAGGTTTCTATAAATGTGTGATTAAGGAGCACAGTAAAATGATTCAGAGAAAAGGCATTATGATCAGACAGTTCAAGATTTGTGTTTACCCCTACTAGATGAATAACCATGAGTAGTTTTACCTTCTTATAAGTTTTTTTTCCTACATGTAAAATGGGGCTGACAATTTCTACTTTATATTGTACTTAGGATTAGAGATAATTCATGTGAAATGTGTAACACAGTGCTTGGTACATGTAAGTATGCAGCAAGTGCTAGTTCTTGTTGACACTGTATGAACTAACAGTGGTATCAGTTAGCTTCTCCTCATAACAAAGCACACAAATTTAGTAGATTGAAGCAGCTATTAATTTAGTTCACAGTTCCGTATGTTAGCAATTGGGGCTGAGCTAAAGCTCATGGTTCTTCTGGTCTCAACTGGTCTTACTCCATCTGTAGTCAACTTCCCTGTGGGTTAGGGGCTGGCTGTTCTCAGGTGGTCTCAGCTAGATGACCTGCCCCTGTTCCATGTGGTCTCTGATCCTTCATCAGGCTATTCCAGCTTGATCACATGGCTAGGCAGGATTTTAAGAGAGTAAACAGAAGACCTCTTCCATCCTTGGTTTGGTGCTAGCACATCACTTCTGCCATGTTCTGTTGAGTAATACAATTCACAAAGTCAGCCCAGATTCAAAGAGGGGATGAGAGCAGCTGCATGGTTACATTGCAAAGGGGGATGGATACAGGGAAAGGAACTCTAGTTTTTTCAAATAATCCAAAAGAAGTTTGAGGACACAAAAGCAACTAGAATTTCTAATGCAAATTGAAAGGATAGAAAATCAATATGGTATAGTCTTGATGTAGTAGAGGGGAACTCAGAGTCAAAAGACCTGAGCTTAATCCCTGGCTCTGCTATTGATTAGCCCGACCCTAGTAAAATAACTTATATTATCTGTGCTCATTATCCCCAGTATAAATTTTTCTAAACTCAAAGTGATTGTATGAAATAAATGAGATAATGTATGTGAAAATGTGTATGAATTATAACTATATAAGCAAATATAATGGATTATTTTTTGGTATAAAATATACTTTATTAATTATAAGATATTCTTAAACCTCTTGTATACCTACCTGTCCTCACTCTTTCTCTGGAATATGGAAATGTTCTTATATTTAGATACTGGGATTGGTAATAAAAATGTACACTACTTGGACTTCCTTTTTTCAACCACTTACTTTTGTATTCCTTTGAGGCAAATATTTATTGAATCCCAGTTTTGTACAATGTACAATGCTTGGTGCTAGAGATGAAAAAAAAGCCCTTCCCTCCAAATACTTTGGTGGTCTTTGAAAAACATATAAAATGACAATTTAGTGAAATATATTGTGTTATGGCAAATAAATGAAAAGGATGCTGTGGGACTTCAGAAGGAGGGTGCCTGACACAGGGGAAAATGGGTGAACCGAAAAGCCTTCTGAGAGAAGGTAGTGTCCAAACAAGGAGAGGATTACTAGAAAGAAAAGACTAAAATTCAAATCCAAATGCTTGGCTGATTAAGAACCGCTGTTTTTAGCCCCTTCCCTGAATAAACCTGGCTCCTACCCATACATCTACCTCCACTGCCCTTGAAGTGTAGCCACTCAACTACAAAGCTAGATTGAACTACTGTGATTCTTTAAACGGAGTACATTCCTTAAACACAGCATCCCATGCCTTCCTTCTGCTGCTCCCTCCACCTGGGTTGTTCTTTTTTTTCTAATCGATTTTCAATTTCAGAATCGATTAAGAGATACTTTTCTATGACACCTTCTTTGATTCACACAGGTACAAATAATCATCCTTTACTTTCTGCTCTCACTGCTGGTTCATACACTACAATTTTTTTTGTATCAATTTACGTATGTCTTCTTTATTATACCATATGCTCTTAGAGCAGGGGCCATTCCTTATTCATTTAGACGAAAGGAATAGCCATTTGGTCAGGAGAAGGCAGAATACATGTTACATTCAGGAAGCATGGTAATTCAGTGTGGTTGGAGCAAAAGTTGAATTGTGGTCTTGTATAGCATATCAAAGAATTGGACTTTATCATAAAGTTGGATTTGAATTGTGATATGATGTGGTTTGTTTCTTTAGAAAGGTCTGGCAGATGGCAGAGGCTGAAATCAGAGAGTGGCAGACTGATAAAGAAGTTACTTCAGTAATCCAGGGGAGCAGTGGTGTGCATAACTAAGCTGGTCATGGGGAGCGTTAGGAACACTTGGAGATATTTGGGAAGGAAACTAGAGCAGTGGTTCTCATATTAGAATTATTTGGGGTTTTGATAAACACCAATATCTGAGCCTAGCTACACACAAATTCACTCTGACTCCTTGGAGATATTTATATCTTACTTTTTAGACAAGCTCAGTGGTCAGCTAAGTTTGAGAATGAGTGGACTTCAGAGTCCTTGATGAATAATTGGATATAGGCAATGAGAGAGAAAGGAAATCTCATCCTAGTTTTCTATAAGAGATAAAAGTATAAAGTATAAGCATATTTAACATAGAGAAATAAATAAATTCAGGGTGGAAATATTTAAGTTTGGGTAAACTGAATGTGGTTGTTAGAAGAGAGATACACTGTTTTTGCACTTAGAAGAAAGAAATAGGCTGGAGATGTACACTTCATGAATTTTCTGCATATAGGTGTTATCTGAAATCATTGTGAAATTGACTTCTAAAGAATGTGTTGGAAGCAGCACTTAAAGAAGACCATGAGTAGATCTTGGGAACATCAACATGTAAAAAGTAGCCAGAGGTAGAAGAGCCTGAGAAGGAACAACACAAATAGGAAAAGTAAGGAAAAGAAGAACCTCCAAGGTTCATATAGAAGAGGGTTCCAGGAAGCTGGAGGTGGTGACCTGTCTTAAGAGCTGAAGAAAGCTCTTAAGGAAAAAGCAACAGTTATTGTAGTTCCACAGTCGTCTCAGTGGTCATTATTTTCCTGTTCTAGTGGAAAGCATCTCTGATTTTCTAACTATGTGCATATTGTTCAACTTTAGATTTGAATTTTTGTGTTAGGAAGAGTATAAAGCACACCTTTGTTGGTCTCAAAATATAGAAACATGATGAATTTTAAAATAATATAAAAAGACAACTTTACGAATACTATTCTCACTTGCAACCATTAGCTAAACAATGACTACACATAATTTGAAGAGCTTACGATTTTCACTTTTGACTTTCTGCTCTCAGTGTGTACATTTCAGGAAATTGTACCAGTCTCATTGTCACTAGATTTGTACTAAGGAACATTTAAATTTTGAATGTTGTATTGTTAATTAATATTTAATGAATGTATTTTCTTAGTTTAAATATCTTTGAAAATTACATGTCCCATGCTATTTTTTTTCCTCCTCAATATAATCCCAGGGGTGCTAGAAATGATTTTGTTAAATTGTTTGACAAAACCTAACTCGGCTACTTGTAACTTACAGTTGTTCACCTTTGTCACTTTGCAGGTTTTCCCTACTAAAAAATTTAGGTTGTCTTGAAGCTGAATTGTTGACTGAATTTCCAATGTAGTTCACAGTATGATTACAGAATACCAACACAGTGTTGCCAACATATGTTTTAAGCATAGACTTTAAGTAAATGGAAATTTAATGAGACAGCCTGCTTGTAACCATTTAGAAGTTTTATGTTATTCTTCACCTTGATTTCTGATGTGCAAACTTTATTGTAATTCAGTTTGAAAAAACTAAATAAAATAACTTTATTCTATAAGGAAATATAATTATAAAAAATGATATGAGAATGAATTTTAATTCTTATTTAAAAGTTTGGAGGATGACAGTGGAAACCATTTAATATCACTTTTTTTTTCTTTCAGAGTAAGTGTGCTATTGTTTTTTTCATCTTTGAGGTGTTTTTCAGGGAGAAACCACATGGAAAATTGGAATCAAATTATTATTGGAATTGGTATTTTATATGCTTTAGAATATTAATATTATATAGGAATTAGGTGTTATTACAAAGAGTATACATTTTAAGTTATATTCATTAATCAAAATGAAAGTCAAAATCATGTAAAACTGCAATTTAGAAGTGTTTTATATAAAGCAGAATTAGATATGAGAATGCCCTTTCATGGGACACTTCAAATTTTAATGACTGAAATACCACAAAACATCTTGATAAGATGGGTCTCAACTCTAAAACAATCTATACAATTGATATTTTACAGTCAAACCATATAAAGGGGGCTCAAATCTGTGTTCCAGTTTTTTAGGTCATTCTGTCCTTTTGCTTTCACTAATTATTCTTATTTTCCCAAAACATTATCAATCCTGATTAAATGCATATGCCTTTGAGGCCTAGTAATCTTACCATCGTCTCCTGGTAAATTTGCTTTCCCATTTTCTTAGATGACTATTTTAGTACTTCGTTCTCTCCCTCAAACTTCTAACCCTGTATTCATAGTCTGCAAGAGACCTCACCTACTACAGCATAAAGAAAATTTAAACACTGGGAAGGATAATCTCACCCTTTCCGTATAAATGTATAAATTCAATTGCATCCTTACGTTTTTTTCTCTCTACTTCTTCCTCCCACCTCATTAAACTGGAAACAATGCCTCTGGTCCCGCCAAAGTTTACTTCTTCCACCTGCCTGCTAGATTCATCGTCATCTCCTACTTTCTTAACAATTACTTCTTCTTGTCCAGATCACTTCCACCAGCATAAAAACATACTCAAATAGAGTACATTAAAAAAAATCTCTTACTAGAGCTCCCATAACCCTGCCTCATTTATCTTTCAGCCATTCCCCCAAAACCTTAGAGAGATTTGTGTATACTTCTCTCCCCTTCATCATATTCTATTCACTCAATATACTCCAGTCTTGCTTCTGTTCTCCGACTTCACTTTTCTTGTAAAGGATACCAATGGTTCTGTATTGCCGAATTCCATCCTCTCAGTTCACACACAAACTCTCAGAGCATTCATCATAGTTGATTGCTTTTTACTTTTTGGAACCCTTCCCTCTCTTAGCATTTGTGATACCACATTCTCATGTGGCATTCCTGGCCTTTCTTTTTCTCTATTTTATTATCTTCCCTTTGTGAAGTCACCTAGCCCAGTGGCTTTCAATACCATTATGTAGTGAAGTCTCTAAAATGTACACCTTCATCCCTAACTTCTTTAGAGAGTTCTAGGCTCATGTATCCAGGAGCAAAATTGATGTCTTCACTAATGAGATACTTACACAACATTACATGTAATAAAGTAAAATTGAACCTCTTTATATTCCCCCACCTGTTACTTCATTAGGCTTTGTTCTATCTCAGTAAAGTATCTACATTCTACTCAGTAGCTTAAACCCATAATCTAGGATCATGTTTAAATTCTCCTTTTCTCTCTTCTCCTGAATCTAATGACGGACCAGTCTTGTTGGTTCCAGCTCAGAGCTATCTACTTTTCTTCATCTCTCTGGGCATTTTACAAGCCATATTCTTTCAATCTAACTGGACTCCGCTTTCACCCCCAAATCCCCTCAATTCCATTCCCCATAAATTAGAATGTCTTCTGAAAATGCAGATCACATCATTTTATCATCCTCCTTTAGAACTTTTCATGGTTTCCCATTACACCTACAATGAAACCCAAATTCTCACATAGTTCAGCTACCAGAGATATGGTTACTGCCTGCTTCTCTCATTTACTCTTATACATTTCTTGCCTTATCACGAAACCCCATCTATGGAGGCCTTCACCTTTTCTTAAATGTACCTTGCTCATCCCCACCTCAGCATCTTTGCACATGCACTTACTTCTACTTAGGCTGCCAGCTTTCACCCAGTCCCCCATTTTTTTCTCTGAGTCAAGTGCCTTCCTATCTTTGAGTTCTCACACAGACAGCCCTTTCCTGACCATCATCTGATACGGTGCTCTGGAGCCCAGTGATTCCCCATCATGCTCTGCTTTATTATTGCCTTCATGGCAATAATCTTGACCTGGAACTAGTCCTAATAATGCATTTTTTTAAAAACTTTTTATGACATTTTCCCTCCCTAACATATAAGCTACAGAAAGACAGGGATTTTTTTTTCCCTTCCATTCATCACTTCTCCAGAACAGTTATGGGCACATAGTAGGCGCTCAGTAAATAGTGGTTGAATGTTGAATGAACAAAACTCTAAGTTAATGTCTTAAACTTCTTTATCATTTAGTGCTGACCTCAGTAGGTACTCAGTTTACTTATTAATTGATTAACTGACAATGCTTGAATCTTTCATCAGACTGTGTATCCTAAAACAGGATGTAGTTCAAACACCACACACTATTTGGCTTTTACATATAAGCTCATCCAATAATGTTTTAAAATATAAGCCATAAAAAATGAGCATTAGAAATGGCATAAATTAATAGGGGAATTACAGAAAAAAGTTACTCTGATTTAAAAATACATTTCATTGGATAGTCACTTCTAGTAAAATTGCATGATGTTGCACAATATAAAATAACCATAAATTCTTTTTTTATGGGAAAAAAAAGGTAAAGTGTCCTTTCTTGCTTGATTAAAAGCCAAGCACAGCAAAATACTGAAGGGCTTACTAATCATCAAAGACATATTAAATTATGGGCCGAATGTCCTTTTAGCTTAATATCTTTTAGCCTGATTCTTTGAAAAATCCTAGTATCTTTTAATAAAGAATAAAATGATTTTAATGTCATCTTTATTTCTCCAAAATACAATGACACTTTATATTTTCACATACCATTCCTTGGTTTTAGATTAAGATTTGTAGACTGCTTAGACAATTTCCATTTTAAAAATAATGTATAAAGTTATTTTGCTCTTAAATTTACTTGATTGTTAAAAACATTGCTGAGGAGGTTATTTCAAAAGTGACAGTTTTATAGCAGTAGACTCATAGACACTGAGGCCTGATGGGGGTCACCATGGTGGAGGGGTTGGGGTGGAGAGGTGGAGAGGGTGAGGGAGATAAAAGGGCACAAAATGTTCACCATAATGTAAGTTGGTCACAGGGGTAGTAGTACAGCATGGAGAATATAGTCAGTATTCTGGAACATCTTCCTATGTTGACAGATAGTAGCTATGCTAGAGTACTTGAAATCAATATAAGATTGTATATCAATTATACTTAAAAAACTGACAATTTTCATTTTGCATGTAGCAATTGTTAAGACTTAAGCAATAGAAATCAGAATATAACTTGAATTTTCTTAAGCCAGAAGTAGGATATATCAGCTCACATGTGCAAGCATGTTAGCAGTACACCTGGCTTACAAGGGCTGCAGCATAGGTCTCTCCCCATCTCTCATTTCTACTTTCCTCTGTCTTGGCTTTATTTTTGCTCAGGGCAACTTTTGGGTGGAGCTGGGAGGGCAGGTTACATGAGGAGTCAGTGTTCACCAGCTGCTCTGAACACATTCTTTCTAGTTTAGGGACCAATGAGAAAAACAAACAAACAAACAAAAGCTTTGTATCTTCCCAGCTCCAGTGAAGGACTTTGATGGGAGCAGAGTGGCAGATCACTATGATCATTAGCCTTGCCTGGGATACTCTTCTTGCTTTTTTGGGGCAAGAAGGTAGAAGAGACTGTTTCCAGAAGCTGAGGAAAGGACAACAGGGTAGCACTTGGCTGCTCAGAGAATAAAGATAAAACATACCTCTGCTCAACACATGCATCTCTCCTGCCTGTGTCACCCCTTCCCAGTGACAGACCATCCAGTCGCTGCATCCCCAAGCATTTGATTTCAGGACAGTTCTCAGGGTGATATTTATTTCTCTCCGTCAAGCCCAACTGAAGCTCTTCAGGTTCTACTGACCTGTAGGGCAAATGATGATTTTAACCCCCCCACTGGCACAAGCAATATGTATTCGAAACAAGGACAGCTTTATCAAAATTAAAATTGCCATTCAGTAAAGAGGAACTATGTCAGTCAGTAGTTGAGAGCATGAATCATAAGCTGTTGTCAGTGCTAGTAAACTCTACTGCCCAGTCAGTGGATTTCCTCAGTCAGCCCATCTGCCTGGCTGGGTCCTGGACACAGAAAGGATCTTCCTTGTCCTGCAGGCCCCCTGGGAGGGGCGTGAGAGAGGAGGACACTGCTGATAACAGCAGCCATCTCATGTCAGGATGCGAATGTGAGTTTGGACATTACTTCATCATAACTGGAGGCATATTTTTGTTTTTGTCTTAATAGGTTGGAAGTAATAAAACTCCCTAAAAACCTAGGTCTATTGTTAGTCACTCACCCCAAGAGAACTAGTATCTAGTGCTCCAATCTTTTCTTCAGTCTGGATCTTTGGCTCTAACCCTGCCCTCAAAGTTTCAACAACAAGCAGGGGGCTCTGCCTGTTCCCTTAATCCTTAGATCAACCATTTTTTAATTTTTTTAATTAGTTTTTATTGAAGGGTAGTTGACACACAGTATTACATTAGTTTCAGGTGTACAACACAGTGATTCAACATTTTTCAACATTTATATACATGATAGTTCTAGCTACCAGCTATCACCATACAAAGTTGTTACAATATTTTGACTATATTCCTTATGCTATACATTACATCCCCGTTACTTATTTATTTTACAATTGGAAGTCTGTACTTTTTTTTTTTAAGAGGGCATCTCTCATATTTATTGATCAAATGGTTATTAACAACAATAAAATTCTGTATAGGGGAGTCAATGCTTAATGCACAATCATTAATCCACCCCAAGCCTAATTCTCGTCAGTCTCCAATCTTCTAAAGCATAGCAAACAAGTTCTTACATGGAGAACAAATTCTTACATAGTGAATAAGTTACATGGTGAACAGTACAAGGGCAGTCATCACAGAAACTTTCGGTTTTGATCATGCATTATGAACTATAAACAATCAGATCAAATATGAATATTCGTTTGATTTTTTTTTTTTTGAGAGGGCATCTCTCATATTTATTGATCAAATGGTTGTTAACAACAATAAAATTCAGTATAGGGGGGTCAATGCTCAATGTACAATCATTAATCCATCTCAAGCCTAATTCTCGTCAGTCTCCAATCTTCTGAAGCATAACGAACAAGTTCTTACATGGTGAATGAATTCTTACATAGTGAATAAATTCTTACATGGTGAACAGTACAAGGGCATTCATCACAGAAACTTTCGGTTTTGATCACGCATTATGACCTATAAACAATCAGGTCAAATATGAATATTCATTTGATTTTTGTACTTGATTTATATGTTGATCCCACATTTCTCCCTTTATTATTATTATTATTTTTATTTTTAATAAAATGCTGAAGTGGTAGGTAGATGCAAGATAAAGGTAGAAAACATAGTTTAGTGCTGTAAGAGGGCAAATGTAGATGATCAGATGATCAGGTGTGTGCCTATGGACTAAGTATTAATCCAGGCTAGACAAGGGCAGCAAAACATCCACGGATGCAGAAGATTTCTCTCAAAGTAGGGGGGGTGAGGTTCTGAGCCTCACCTCTGTTGATCCCCAAATTCTCACCTGATGGCCCCCCTGCGACTGTGCCTGTCTTAGGTTGTTCCTCCCTTTAGGAATCTTACCCATCTCTGGCTAACCAGTCATCTTCCGGGCCATACGGGGAAATGTAAAGTTGGTAAGTGAGAGAGAAGCCATATTGTTTGAAAAGGTTAGCTTTTTACTTCTTTGCAGATTTATGCCCTGTGGCTTCTATGCCCACCACTTGTCTCGAGGTATCTTTACCACCTGGAGGAATTATGATACTCGGTAAATTCGATATGAGGCACGAATTCTATTTAAGGGTTGTAATTAGGAAGGAAGAAGAAAAGCTATAGATGTAGCATATGGAAGGAAACATGGGAGGATTGATTATTTTTTTGACATATCTTCTTGTAGAGTACCTTAAGTATGTATAGGTTTTAAACTACTAACTAATTTGCACACACATATTAACATAATAGAAATACAGTGACATAAACAAAGCAAATCTATAATTACCATCCATCTCCAGTGAAGCCAAGAAAACCATTTAGGCACCCTAGGCGTTTGTGAAAATTTATCTATGATATGATGGATATTGTCCAACTGTACTTGAACAGTCTGAGAAAAATCAGACAAATTAAAGCAGCCCATTTCTGGGATCTGTTCACATCCCATATGTTCTTTTAACCATAGATAGTCTATAGTCATGAGATTTTGGAGTGCTACAACTTGCACCCCTCCCAACTCCTGGTTGAGTTCCAACAGTACAGATCCGGTCAAATTCGTTGTCTCACTGTATGCACATGCCAGCCTAGACATCTCCCTCCTCATTCCTATGGCAAGTCCAGGAGACGGTGGGCTGGATGCAGCCACAACCGCAGCATCGTCCGGATCCCTGTGGAGGCTTTTTGATGATCATCCCCCGGCACAAGTCCTCCAGAGAGTGCTGATGCCGAAAGCTCCTCCTCATATTGTATCTTAGTTCATTTTCTGTGTATCCAAGCTAGGCCTTGATCTTCTGCAAAGAAACAAACAGACCCTTTGCCCACACTTTGACATGCCCTCTATACCACTGTGCAGAACTCATTGGAGGTCAGCACACAGTAACTGCTTTTTTTTTTTTTTATTAAGAGAAAGGAATATTATCAGAAAAGAATACCTCCATAGCTGATCATCTGACACCCTTTAAGTGATCAACATTAAGGATATTTAAAGCATGCGTTGATCTTTGATTTACCAATAGTTTTATCCTATCAAGGAATAATCCCCCTTTTCTTTCTTTCTTTCTTTCTTTTTTTTTTAATTTTTAATCTACACTTACATGAAGAATACTATGTTTACTATGCTCTCCCCTATATCAGGTCCCCCCTAACAACCACATTACGGTTACTGTCCATCAGCTTAGCAAAATGTTGTAGAGTCACAACTTGTCCTCTCTGTGTTGTGCAGCCCATCCTCCCCTTTCTCCCTCCCCCGCATGCATGCTAATCTTAATACCCCCCTTCTTCTTCCCCCTGCCTTATCCCTCCCTGCCCACCCATCCTCCCCAGTTCCTTTCCCTTTGGTACCTGTTAGTCCATTTTTGGGTTCTGTAATTCCGCTGCTGTTTTATTCCTTCAGTTTTTCCTTTGTTCCTATACTCCTCAGATGAGTGAAATCATTTGGTATTTCTCTTTCTCTGCTTGGCTTATTTCACTGAGCATAATACTCTCCAGCTCCATCCATGTTGCTGCAAATGGTTGGATTTTTCCACTTCTTATGGCTGAGTAGTATTCCATTGTGTATATGTACGACATCTTTATCCATTCATCTACCGATGGACATTTAGGTTGCTTCCAATTCTTGGCTATTATAAATAGTGCTGCAATAAACATAGGGGTGAATCTGTCTTTCTCAAACTTGATTGCTGTGTTCTTAGGGTAAATTCCTAGGAGTGGAATTCCTGGGTCAATTGGTAGGTCTGTTTTGGGCATTTTGATGAACCTCCAAACTGCTTTCCACAATGGTTGAACTAATTTACATTCCCACCAGCAGTGTAGGAGGGTTCCCCTTTCTCCACAGCCTCACCAATATTTGTTGTTGTTTGTCTTTTGGATGGCAGCTATCCTTACTGGTGTGAGGTGATACCTCATTGTAGTTTTAATTTGCATTTCTCTGATAATTAGCGATGTGGAGCATCTTTTCATGTGTCTCTTGGCCATCTGTATTTCTTTTTTGGAGAACTGTCTGTTCAGTTCCTCTGCCCATTTTTTAATTGGGTTATTTGTTTTTTGTTTGTTGAGGCGTGTGAGCTCTTTATATATTCTGGACGTCAAGCCTTTATCGGATCTGTCATTTTCAAATATATTCTCCCATACTGTAGGGTTCCTTTTTGTTCTATTGATGATGTCTTTCGCTGTACAGAAGCTTTGCAGCTTAATGTAGTCCCACTTGCTCATTTTTGCTGTTGTTTTCCTTGCGCGGGGAGATATGTTCAAGAAGAGGTCACTCATGTTTATGTCTAAGAGGTTCTTGCCTATGTTTTTTTCCAAGAGTTTAATGGTTTCATGACTTACATTCAGGTCTTTGATCCATTTTGAGTTTACCTTTGTATATGGGGTTAGACAATGGTCCAGTTTCATTCTCCTACATGTAGCTGTCCAGTTTTGCCAGCACCATCTGTTGAAGAGACTGTCATTTTGCCATTGTATGTCCATGGCTCCTTTATCAAATATTAATTGACCATATATGTCTGGGTTAATGTCTGGAGTCTCTAATCTATTCCACTGGTCTGTGGCTCTGTTCTTGTGCCAGTACCAAATTGTCTTGATTACTATGGCTTTGTAGTAGAGCTTGAAGTTGGGGAGTGAGATCCCCCCTACTTTATTCTTCTTTTTCAGGATTGCTTTGGCTATTCGGGGTCTTTGGTGTTTCCATATGAATTTTTGAATTATTTGTTCCAATTCATTGAAGGATGTTGCTGGTAATTTGAGAGGGATTGCATCAAATCTGTATATTGCTTTGGGCAGGATGGCCATTTTGACGATATTAATTCTTCCTAGCCACGAGTATGGGATGAGTTTCCATTTGTTAGTGTCCCCTTTAATTTCTCTTAAGAGTGACTTGTAGTTTTCAGGGTATAGGTCTTTCACTTCTTTGGTTAGCTTTATTCCTAGGTATTTTATTTTTTTTGATGCAATTGTGAATGGAGTTGTTTTCCTGATTTCTCTTTCTGTTGGTTCATTGTAAGTGTATAGGAAAGCCACAGATTTCTGTGTGTTAATTTTGTATCCTGCAACTTTGCTGTATTCCGATATCAGTTCTAGTAGTTTTGGGGTGGAGTCTTTAGGGTTTTTTATGTACAGTATCATGTCATCTGCAAATACTGACAGTTTAACTTCTTCTTTACCAATCTGGATTCCTTGTATTTCTTTGTTTTGTCTGATTGCCATGGCTAGGACCTCCAGTACTATGTTAAATAACAGTGGAGAGAGTGGGCATCCCTGTCTGGTTCCTGATCTCAGAGGAAATGCTTTCAGCTTCTCGCTGTTCAGTATAATGCTGGCTGTGGGTTTATCATATATGTCCTTTATTATGTTGAGGTACTTGCCCTCTATTCCCATTTTGCTGAGTTTTTATCATGAATGTATGTTGAACTTTGTCAAATGCTTTTTCACCATCTATGGAGATGACCATGTGGTTTTTGTCTTTCTTTTTGTTGATGTGGTGGATGATGTTGATGGATTTTCGAATGTTGTACCATCCTTGCATCCCTGGGATGAATCACACTTGGTCATGGTGTATGATCCTTTTGATATACTGTTGAATTCTGTTTGCTAATATTTTGTTGAGTATTTTTGCATCTACGTTCATCAGGGATATTGGTCTGTAGTTTTCTTTTTTGGTGGGGTCTTTGCCTGGTTTTGGTATTAGGGTGATGTTGGCTTCATAGAATGAGTTTGGGAGTATTCCCTCTTCTTCTATTTTGTGGAACACTTTAAGGAGAATGGGTGTTATGTCTTCTCTGTGTGTCTGATAAAATTCCGAGGTAAATCCGTCCGGCCCCGGGGTTTTGTTCTTGGGTAGTTTTTTGATTACCGTTTCAATTTCTTTGCTTGTAATTGGTTTGTTTAACTTTTGTGTTTCTTCCTTGGTCAGTCTTGGGTGGTTGTATTTTTCTAGGAAGTTGTCCATTTCTTCTAGGTTTTCCAGCTTGTTGGCATATAGGTTTTCATAGTAGTCTTTAATAATTCTTTGTATTTCTGTGGAGTCTGTCGTGATTTTTCCATTCTCATTTCTGATTATGTTCATTTGTGTTGATTCTCTTTTTCTCTTAATAAGTTGGCTAGAGGCTTATCTATTTTGTTTATTTTCTCAAAGAACCAGCTCTTGGTTTCATTGATTTTTGCTATTGTTTTATTCTTCTCAATTTTGTTTATTTCTTCTCTGATCTTTATTATGTCCCTCCTTCTGCTGACTTTAGGCCTCATTTGTTCTTCTTTTTCCAGTTTTGATAATTGTGATGTTAGACTATTCATTTGGGATTGTTCTTCCTTCTTCAAGTGTGCCTGGATTGCTATATACTTTCTCTTAAGACTGCTTTCGCTGTGTCCCACAGAAGTTGGGGCCTAGTGTTGTTGTTGTCATTTGTTTCTATATATTCCTTGATCTCTATTTTGATTTGTTCATTGATCCATTGATTATTTAGTAGCATGTTGTTAAGCTTCCATGTGTTTGTGAGCCTTTTTGTTTTCTTTGTAGAATTTATTTCTACTTTTATACCTTTGTGGTCTGAAAAATTGGTTGGTAGAATTTCAATATTGTGGAATTTACTGACACTTTTTTTGTGAGCTAGTATGTGGTCTATTCTGGAGAATGTTCCATGTGCACTTGAGAAGAATGTATATCCTGTTGCTTTAGGATGTAGAGTTCTATAGATGTCTATTAGGTCCATCTCTTCTGCTGTGTTGTTCAGTGCCTGTGTGTCCTTACTTATTTTCTGCCCAGTGGATCTATCCTTTGGGGTGAGTGGTGTGTTGAAGTCTCTTAAAATGAATGCATTGCAGTCTATTTCCCTCTTTAGTTCTGTTAGTATTTGCTTCACATATGCTGGTGCTCCTGTATTGGGTGCATATATATTTGGAATGGTTATATCCTCTTGCTGGACTGAGCCCTTTATCATTATGTAGTGTCCTTCTTTATCTCTTGTTACTTTCTTTGTTTTGAAGTCTATTTTGTCTGATATTAGTACTGCAACCCCTGCTTTCTTCTCACTGTTGTTTGCCTGAAATATATTTTTCCATCCCTTGACTTTTAGTCTATGCTTATCTTTGGGTTTAAGGTGAGTTTCTTGTAAGCAGCATATAGATGGGTCTTGCTTTTTTATCCATTCTATTACTCTGTGTGTTTTGATTGGTGCATTAAGTCCATTGACATTTAGGGTGACTATTGAGAGATATGTACTTATTGCCATTGCAGGCTTTAGATTCGTGGTTACCAAAGGTTCAAGGTTAGCTTCTTTAGTATCTTACTGCCTAACTTAGCTCACTTATTGAGCTGTTATATACACTGTCTGGAGATTCTTTTCTTCTCTCCCTTCTTATTCCTCCTCCTCCAGTCTTCATATGTTGTGTGTTTTGTTCTGTGCTCTTTTTAGGGGTACTCCCATCTAGAGCAGTCCCTGTAGGATATCCTGTAGAGGTGGTTTGTGGGAAGCAAATTCCCTCAGCTTTTGCTTGTCTGGGAATTGTTTAATCCCGCCATCATATTTAAATGATAGTCGTGCTGGATACAGTATCCTTGGTTCAAAGCCCTTCTGTTTCATTGCATTAAGTATATCATGCCATTCTCTTCTGGCCTGTAGGGTTTCTGTTGAGAAGTCTGATGTTAGCCTGATGGGTTTTCCTTTATAGGTGACCTTTTTCTCTCTAGCTGCCTTTAAAACTCTTTCCTTGTCTTTGATCCTTGCCATTTTAATTACTATGTGTCTTGGTGTTGTCCTCCTTGGATCCTTTCTGTTGGGAGTTCTGTGTAATTCCATGGTCTGTTCAATTATTTCCTCCCCCAGTTTGGGGAAGTTTTCAGCAATTATTTCTTCAAAGAGACTTTCTATCCCTTTTCCTCTTTCTTCTTCTTCTGGTATCCCTATAATACGAATATTATTCCTTTTGGCTTGGTCACATACTTGTCTTAGTGTTGTTTCATTCCTGGAGATCCTTTTATCTCTCTCTATGTCAGCTTCTATATGTTCCTGTTCTCTGGCTTCTATTCCTTCAATGGCCTCTTGCATCTTATCCATTCTGCTTATAAATCCTTCCAGGGATTGTTTCACTTCTGTGATCTCCTTCCTGACATCTGTGATCTCCCTCCGGACTTCATCCCACTGCTCTTGCATTTTTCTCTGCATCTCATCCCGTTGCTCTTGCATTTTTCTCTGCATCTCTGTCAGCATGTTCATGATTTTTATTTTGAATTCTTTTTCAGGAGGACTGGTTAGGTCTGTCTCCTTCTCAGGTGTTGTCTCTGTGATCTTTGTCTGCCTGTAGTTTTGCCTTTTCATGGTGATAGAGATAGTTTGCAGAGCTGGTACAAGTGACCGCTGGAAGAGCTTCCCTTCTTGTTGGTTTGTGGCCTTCCTCTCCTGGGAGAATAGCGACCTCTAGTGGCTTGTGCTGTGCAGCTGTGTGCAGACAGGGCTTCTGCTTCCTGCCCGATTGCTAAGGGGTTTATCTCTGCTGTTGCTGTGGGCGTGGCCTGGCTGGGGCCGCTGCTCCAAAATGGTGGAGCCCAGTTGGAGGGAGAGTGGCCGGGAAGCTATTTATCTCCGTAAGGGGCCTCTGTGCTCCCTGCTGCCCAGTGGGTTAGAGTGCCCAGAGATCCCCAGATTCCCTGCCTCTGGTCTAAGTGACCTGTCCTGACCCTTTAAGACTTCCAAAAAGCACTCTCCAAACCAAAACAACAGCAGCAACAATGAGAGAGGGAACAGAAAAAAAAAAAAGGAAAAAACACGGTTTTGTTTGTCCTCAGGCGCCGGTCCCAGGCACCCGCTCACTGGTCCTGCTGCCCTGTCTCCCTAGCACCAGGGTCCCTGTCCCTTCAAGGCTTCCAAAAAGCACCCACCCACCGGTACCGCAGGGAAAAACGCGCGATATTCTTTGTTCTCAGGCGCCAGTCCCAGGCACCCACTCACCAGTCCCGCCGCCTTGCCTCCCTAGCACCGGGGTCCCTGTCCCTTTAAGGCTTCCAAAAAGCACTCACCAAAAAGAGAAAAAAAAAGGGGGAAAACGTGTGATTTCCTCCGTCCTCAAGTGCCGGTCTCAGGCACCCGCCCACCAGTCCCACAGGGAAAAATGCGCCATATTCTGTGTCCTCAGGCGCTGGTCCCAGGCACACGCTCACCGGACCTGCTGCTCTGCCTCCCTAGTACCAGGGTCCCTGTCCCCATAAGGCTTCCAAAAAGCACTCGCCAAAAAGAGAAAAAAAAAAGGGGGGGGGAAAATGCGCGATTTCCTCCGTCCTCAGGCACCAGTCTCAAGCATCCGCCCACCAGTCCCGCAGGGAAAAATGTGGGATATTCTTTGTACTCAGGCACCGGTCCCAGGCACCCGCTCACCAGTCCCGCCACCCTGCCTCCCTAGCAACAGGGTCCCTGTCCCTCTAAGGCTTCCAAAAAGCACTCGCCAAAAAAAAAAACCGCTCCGGTTCTTTACATCCGCCGGGAGCCGGGAGGAGGGGCGCTCGGGTCCCACCGGGCCAGAGCTTGTATCTTACCCCCTTCGCAAGGCGCTGGGTTCTTGCAGGTGTGGATGTGGTCTGGATGTTGTCCTGTGTCCTGTGGTCTCTATTTTAGGAAGATTTTTCTTTGTTTTATTTTCATAGCTCTATGTGTTTTTGGGAGGAGATTTCCACTGCTCTACTCATGCCACCATCCTGGCTCCGCCCTCTATTCATTTGATTTTTATACTTGATTTATATGTGGATACCACATTTCTTTCATTATTATTATTTTTAATAAAATGCTGAAGTAGGTAGATGCAAGATAAAGGTAGAAAACATAGTTTAGTGTTGTAAGAGAGCAAATGTAGATGATCAGGTGTGTGCCTGTAGACTATGTGTTAATCAAAACTAGACAAGGGCAATAAAACATCCACGGATGCAGAAGATTTCTCTCAGAACGGGAGGGGGGAGTGAGGTTCTAAGCCTCACCTCTGTTGATCCCCAATTTCTCACCTGATGGCCCCCCTGCAACTGTGCCTGTCTTAGATTGTTCCTCCCTTGAGGAATCTTACCTATCTCTGGCTAACCAGTCATCTTCCGGGGCCATACAGGGAAATGTAAAGTTGGTAAGTGAGAGAGAAGCCTTATTGTTTGAAAAGGTTAGCTTTTTACTTCTTTGCAGATTTATGCCCTGTGGCTTCTATGCCCAGCATTTGTCTTGAGGTATCTTTACCACTTGGAAGAATTATGATACTTGGTAAATTCGATATGAGGCATGAATTCGATTTAAGGGTTGTAATTAGGAAGGAAGAAGAAAAACTATAGAAGTAGCAGGCAGAAGAAAACATGGGAAGATTGATTATTTCTTTGACATATCTTCTTGTAGAGTAACTTCAGCATGTATAGGTTTTAAACTACTAATTAAATTGCACACACACATTAACATAATAGGAGTACAGTTCCATAACCAAAGCAGACCTATAATTACCGGCCATCTCCAGTGAAACCAAGAAAACCAGTTAGGCACCTTAGGCATTTGTGATAACTTATCTATGATATGGTGGATATTGTCCAACTGAACCTGAACAGTCAGAGAGAAATCAGACAAATTAAAACAACTCATTCCTCAGAACTGTTCACATCCCATATGTTCTTTTAACAGTAGATAGTCTGTAGTTGTAAGATTTTGGAGCGCTTCAATTTGCACTTCTCCTAATTCTTGGTTGAGTTCCAACAGTATAGATCCAGTCAAATTTGTTGTTTTACTGTATGCAGAGGCCAGCTTAGCTATCTCCTTCTTCATTCCCATGGCAAGTCCAAGAACCAGTGGGATGAGTGCATCTACAGCTGTAGCAGCACGTGGATCTTTGTTGGGGTTTTTTGATGATCATCTTCTGGTATGAATCTTCCAGAGAGTGCTGATGTTGGAAGTTCTTTTCAATATCGTATCTTAGTTCATTTTCTGGGTAGCCAAATTAGGCTTTGATCCTCTGTATAAACACAAAGAGACCCTTTGCCTACACTATTATATGTCTTTATACCATTGTGCAGAACTCATTGGAGGTCACCACACAGGAACTGCTTTTTTTTTTGTTATCATTAATCTACACTTATATGACGAATATTATGTTTACTAGGCTCTCCCCTATACCAGGTCCCCCCTATAAACCCCTTTACAGTCACTGTCCATCAGCATAGCAAAATGTTGTAGAATCACTACTTGACTTCTCTGTGTTGTACAGCCCTCCCCTTTATCCAACCCCCCCATGCATGCTAATCTTAATACCCCCTTCTTCTTCCCCCACCTTATCCCCCCTTACCCACCCATCCTCCCCAGTCTCTTTCCCTTTGGTACCTGTTAGTCCATTCTTGAGTTCTGTGATTCTGCTGCTGTTTTGTTGCTTCAGTTTTTCCTTTGTTATTATACTCCACCAGTGAGTGAAATCATTTGGTATTTTTCTTTCTCCGCTTGGCTTATTTCACTGAGCATAATACCCTCCAGCTCCATACAAATTGCTGCAAATGGTAGGATTTGCCCTTTTCTTATGGCTGAGTAGTATTCCATTGTGTATATGTACGACATCTTTATCCATTCATCTACCGATGGACATTTAGGTTGCTTCCAATTCTTGGCTATTATAAATAGTGCTGCAATAAACATAGGGGTGAATCTGTCTTTCTCAAACTTGATTGCTGTGTTCTTAGGGTAAATTCCTAGGAGTGGAATTCCTGGTTCAAATGGTAAGTCTGTTTTGAGCATTTTGATGAACCTCCAAACTGCTTTCCACAATGGTTGAACTAATTTACATTCCCACCAGCAGTGTAGGAGGGTTCCCCATTCTCCACAGCCTCGCCAACATTTGTTGTTGTTTGTCTTTTGGATGGCAGCCATCCTTACTGGTGTGAGGTGATACCTCATTGTAGTTTTAATTTGCATTTCTCTGATAATTAGCGATGTGGAGCATCTTTTCATGTGTCTGTTGGCCATCTGTACTTCTTTTTTGGAGAACTGTCTGTTCAGTTCCCTTGCCCATTTTTTAATTGGGTTATTTGTTTGTTGAGGCGTGTGAGCTCTTTATATATTCTGGGCATCAAGCCTTTATTGGGTCTGTCATTTACAAATATATTCTCCCATACTGTAGGGTTCCTTTTTGTTCTATTGATGGTGTCTTTTGCTGTACAGAAGCTTTTCAGCTTAATATAGTCCCACTTGTTCATTTTTGTTGTTGTTTTCCTTGCGCGGGGAGATATGTTCAATAAGAGGTCACTCATGTTTATGTCTAAGAGGTTTTTGCCTATGTTTTTTTCCAAGAGTTTAATGGTTTCATGACTTACATTCAGGTCTTTGATCCATTTTGAGTTTACTTTTGTATATGGGGTTAGACAATGGTCCAGTTTCATTCTCCTACATGTAGCTGTCCAGTTTTGCCAGCTCCATCTGTTGAAGAGACTGTCATTTCACCATTGTCTGTCCATGGCTCCTTTATCAAATATTAATTGACCATATATGTCTGGGTTAATGTCTGGAGTCTCTAATCTGTTCCACTGGTCTGTGGCTCTGTTCTTGTGCCAGTACCAAATTGTCTTGATTACTATGGCTTTATAGTAGAGTTTGAAGTTGGTGAGTGAGATCCCCCCTACTTTATTCTTCTTTCTCAGGATTGCTTTGGCTATTCGGGGTCTTTGGTGTTTCCATATGAATTTTTGAATTATTTGTTTCAGTACATTGAAGAAAGTTGCTGGTAGTTTCAGAGGGATTGCATAAAATCTGTATATTGCTTTGGGCAGGATGGCCATTTTGACGATATTAATTCTTCCTAGCCACGAGTATGGGATGAGTTTCCATTTGTTAGTGTCCCCTTTAATTTCTCTTAAGAGTGACTTGTAGTTTTCAGGGTATAGGTCTTTCACTTCTTTGGTTAGCTTTATTCCTAGGTATTTTATTTTTTTTGATGCAATTGTGAATGGAGTTGTTTTCCTGATTTCTCTTTCTGTTGGTTCATTGTAAGTGTATAGGAAAGCCACAGATTTCTGTGTGTTAATTTTGTATCCTGCAACTTTGCTGTATTCCGATATCAGTTCTAGTAGTTTTGGGGTGGAGTCTTTAGGGTTTTTTATGTACAGTATCATGTCATCTGCAAATAGTGACAGTTTAACTTCTTCTTTACCAATCTGGATTCCTTGTATTTCTTTGTTTTGTCTGATTGCCATGGCTAGGACCTCCAGTACTATGTTAAATAACAGTGGGGAGAGTGGGCATCCCTGTCTGGTTCCCGATCTCAGAGGAAATGCTTTCAGCTTCTCGCTGTTCAGTATAATGCTGGCTGTGGTTTTATCATATATGTTCTTTATTATGTTGAGGTACTTGCCCTCTATTCCCATTTTGCTGAGAGTTTTTATCATGAATGGATGTTGAACTTTGTCAAATGCTTTATCACCATCTATGGAGATGACCATATGGTTTTTGTCTTTCTTTTTGTTGATGTGGTGGATGATGTTGGACTTTCAAATGTTGTACCATCCTTGCATCCCTGGGATGAATCACACTTGGTCATGGTGTATGATCCTTTTGATATACTGTTGAATTCTGTTTGCTAATATTTTGTTGAGTATTTTTCCATCTACATTAATCAGGGATATTGGTCTGTAGTTTTCTTTTTTGGTGGGGTCTTTGCCTGGTTTTGGTATTAGGGTGATGTTGGCTTCATAGAATGAGTTTGGGAGTGTGCTCTTCTCTTCTATTTTTTAGAAAACTTTAATGAGAATGGGTATTATGTCTTCCCTGTATGTCTGATAAAATTCCGAGGTCAATCCATCTGGCCCAGGGGTTTTGTTCTTTGGTAGTTTTTTGATTACCGCTTCAATTTTGTTGCTGGTAATTGGTCTGTTTTGATTTTATGTTTCTTTCTGGGTCAGTCTTGGAAGGTTGTATTTTTCTAGGAAGTTGTCCATTTCTCCTAGATTTCCCAGCTTGTTAGCATATAGGTTTTCTTAGTACTCTCTAATAATTTTGTATTTCTGTCGGGTCTGTCGTGATTTTTCCTTTCTCATTTCTTATACTGTTGATTTGTGTTGACTCTCTTTTCCTCTTAATAAGTCTGGCTAGAGGCTTATCTATTTTGTTTATTTTCTCAAAGAACCAGCTCTTGGTTTCATTGATTTTTGCTATTGTTTTATTCTTCTCAATTTCATTTATTTCTTCTCTGATCTTTATTATGTCCCTCCTTCTGCTGACCTTAGGCCTCATTTTTTCTTCTTTTTCCAATTTTGATAATTGTGACATTAGACCATTCATTTGGGATTGTTCTTCCTTTTTTAAATATGCCTGGACTGCTATATACTTTCCTCTTAAGACCGACCGCTTTTGCTATGTCCCACAGTTGTTGGGGCTTTGTGTTCTTGTTGTCGTTTGTTTCCATATATTGCTGGATCTACATTTTTATTTGTTCATCGATCCATTGATTATTTAGGAGCGTGTTGTTAAGCCTCCATATGTTTGTGAGCCTTTTTGCTTTCTTTGTACAGTTTATTTCCAGTTTTATGCCCTTGTGGTCTGAAAAGTTGGTTGGTAGGATTTCAGTCTTTTGGAATTCACTGAGGCTCTTTTTGTGGCCTAGTATGTGGTCTATTCTGGAGAATGTTCCATGTGCACTTGAGAAGAATGTGTATCCTGTTGCTTTTGGATGTGCAGTTCGGTAGATGTCTATTAGGTCCATCTGTTCTAGTGTGTTGTTCAGTGCCTCTGTGTCCTTACTTATTTTCTGTCTGGTGGATCTGTCCTTTGGAGTGAGTGGTGTGTTGAAGTCTCCCAGAATGAATGCATTGCATTCTATTTCTTCCTTTAGTTCTGTTAGTATTTGTTTCAGGTATGTTGGTGCTCCTGTATTGGGTGCATATATATTTATAATGGTTATTTCCTCTTGTTGGACTGAGCCCTTTATTATTATGTAATGTCCTTCTTTGTCTTTTGTTACTTTCTTTATTTTGATGTCTGTTTTGTCTGATACCAGAATTGCAACACCTGCTTTCTTCTCTCTGTTATTTGCATGAAATATCTTTTTCCATCCGTTGACTTTAAGTCTGTGCATGTCTTTGGGTTTGAGATGAGTCTCTTGTAAGCAGCATATGGTTGGGTCTTGCTTTTTTATCCATTCTATTACTCTGTGTCTTTTGATTGGTGCATTCAGTCCATTTACATTTAGGGTGATTATTGAAAGGTATGTACTTATTGCCTTTGCAGGCTTTAAGTTTGTGGTTACCAAAGGGTCAGGGTTAGCTTCTTTACTCTCTTACTGCCTAACTTAACTTGCTTGTTGAGCTATTATAAACGCAGTCTGATGATTCTTTATTTCTCTCCCTTCTTATTCCTCCTCCTCCCTGCTTCATATGTTGGGTGTTTTGTTCTGTGCTCTTTTTAGGAGTGCTCCCATCTAGAGTAGTCCCTCTAGGATGCTCTGTAGAGGTGGTTTGTAGGAGGCAAATTTCCTCAACTTTTGCTTGTCTGGGAATTGTTTAGTCCCTCCTTTATATTTAAATGATATTCATGCTGGATACAGTAGTCTTGGTTCGAGGCCCTTCTGTTTCATTGCATTAAGTATGTTATGCCATTCTCTTCTAGCCTGTAGGGTTTCTGTTGAGAAGTCTGATGATAGCCTGATGGGTTTTCCTTTGTAGGTCACCTTTTTTTCTCTCTGGCTGCCTTTAATACTTTGTCCTTGTCTTTGATCTTTGCCATTTTGATTATTATGTGTCTTGGTGTTGCCCTCCTTGGATCCCTTGTCATGGGAGTTCTGTGTACCTCTGTGGTCTGAAAGGCCATTTCCTCCCCTAGTTTGGGGAAGTTTTCAGCAATTATTTCTTCAAATACACTTTCTATCCCTTTTTCTCTCTCTTCTTCTTCTGGTACCCCTATAATGCAGATGTTGTTCTGTTTTGATTGGTCACTCAGCTCTCTTAGAATTCTTTCATTCCTGGAGATCCTTTTATCTCTCTCTGCATCAGCTTCTCTGCATTCTTATTCTGTTTTCTTGTCCATTAATGGTCTCTTGCATCTCGTCCATTCTGTTTTGAAGTCCTTCCAGAGCTTGTTTTATTTCTGTATTCTCCTTCCTTAGTTCTTGCATATTTCTCTACAAGTCCATCAGCATGGTTATGACTTTTGTTTTGAATTCTTTTTCAGGAAGACTGGTTAAATCTATCTCCCCAGGTTCCTTCTCAGGGGAAGATGTAGCAGATGCCGAAGCTGTCTGGGTTAGTCTTGTCTGGATCATATTTTTTTGCCTTTTCATGTTAACAGGTGCTATAGACTGTCAGCTGAGAGGGCCAAACTTTTCACTTGCTACTGGCCTTTCTTTACTGGGACAGCTGCGACCCCTAGTGGCTTGTGTTGGATAATTGCGTTTGGACTGGGTCTTTGTGTCTTGCCCATCCGGTATGGAGGAATCACCCTTTCTGTGGGCGTGGTCTACCTTAGGCTGCTTCTCTGCTTTCGCAGCCCCTGGAGGGGTGATCGACGGCGGGGGAGGGGCTGTTTGGCTGTTTACCTCCGTGAGGGGTCTCAGAGCTGTTGCCCAGGGGGTTAGTGCACCCGGTTTTCCCTGTGATTTCCAGCCACTGGGCTGTGACCTGTGTTCTTTTCCGTCCAGCTGTTGTGTCCCTGTCCCTTTAAGACTTTCAAAAAGCACTTACTTTTCTTTGTCACAGGGGCATCAGCTTCAGAACCCACTCAGAGTTCTTGCTGCCCTGATTCCCTAGTTTCCAGCCCTCCACACATGCACTGTGTCTGCGCTCTGGTGCGGGTGGCTGGGGCTGGGTGTTTAGCAGTCCTGGGCTCCCTGTCCCTCCCGCCAGGAGCTGAGGGGAGGTGTGCTTGGGTCCCACTGGGCTGGGGGTTTTATCTTACCCCTTTCACCAGATGCTGGGCTCTCACATGTGTGGATGTAGTCTGGCTGTTGTCCTGTGTCTTCTGGTCTCTCTTTTATTATTAGTTGTATTTGTTGTATTTTCAAAAATACATATGTTTTTGGGAGGAGATTCCCACTGTCCTACTCACGCTGCCATGTTCCAACCATTTTTTTTAATGTGTTTGTTTTTATTTTTTTAGTCCACCTTGAGGACTCTGAGGACAATAGGAATCTTCAGCTTAGTTAATTTTCCTTGCAAATGGGGCCTCCTTCTTTTTTTTTCGTGCAAAGAATACTCATCTGGAGGGATTTGTTCAGTTCTGGAGGACCTGGTGTCCCCTTGGTTCTCCTCCCTTCTCTGTGCTCCAAAACAATGTGGAGTGGTGCAGTGTCCCTGAGGTCTTAGGTCGTGTGGAAAGGGCATGAAGAGCTTTTACTTAAGATTCATAATTAGGCTGGTGACTCTTTTTTGCCTGCAAATGGTTCTCTTTGGAATTTGACTTTTTATTTTCTTTTGTCTCCCAGAGAATAGACCATGTATCATTCTTACATTTGTCTCCCAAATTATGAAAAATGAAATCCTCTCTGGATACAGAGGTTGCATCGTGAACTCAACCAATCAAAAATAATTAGGCATTCTTTTTTTTAATAATAAAGTATCATTGTATCTTTTAAAGGTTTCACATTTGCAGCAGTGTGGTTATTACATTCACCCATGTTACTGAGTCCCCCTTACACCCCATTGCAGTCACTGTCCATCAGTGTAGTAAGATGCTATAGAAACACTACTTGTCTTCTCTGTGCTAATACTGCCTTCCCTGTGACTCATCTACATTACGTGTGCTAATCATAATGCCCCTTAAACCCCTTCTCCCTCCCTCCCCAACCACTCTCCCCTGCCTCTTCCCTTTGGTAACCACTAGTCCCTTTTTTGAATCTTGGGTCTGCTGCTGGTTTGTTCCTTCAGTTTTGCTTTTTTGTTATACTCCACAAATGAGTGAAATCATTTGGTACTTGTCTTTCTCTGCCTGGCTTATTTCACTGAGCATAATACCCTCTAGCTCCATCCACGTTGTTGCAAATGGCAGAATTTGTTTTCTTCTTAAGGCTGAATAATATTCCATTGTGTATGTGCACCACCTCTTCTTTATCCATTCATCTACTGATAGACACTTAGATTGCTTACATATCTTGGTTATTGTAATTTGTTCTGCAATAAACATAGGGGTGCATTTATCTTTTTGAATCAGGGATCTTGTTTTCTTCAGGTAAATTTCCAGGAGTAGAATTCCTGGGTCAAATGGTATTTCTATTTTTAGTTTTCTGAGGAACCACAGTGTTTTCCACAATGGTTGAACTAATTTACATTCCCACCAACAGTGTAGGAGGGTTCCCCTTTCTCCATATCCTCATCAGCATTTGTTGTTGCTTGTCTTTTGGATGTTGGCCATCCTAACTGGTCTGAGGTGTTATCTCATTGTGGTTTTAATTTGCATTTCCCTGATAATTAGCGATGTGGAGTATTTTTTCATGTACCTGTTGGCCATCTGAATTTCTTCTTTGGAAAAGTGTCTGTTCAGATCCTCTGCCCATTTTTTAATTGGGTTATTTGGTTTTTGGATGTTGTGGCATGTATGTTCTTTATATATTTTGGATGTTAACCCCTTGTCAGATATGTCATATATGAATATATTCTCCCATACTCCCATATATATCCCCCATAGAATTCCTTTTTGTTCTACTGATGGTATCCTTTGCTGTATAGAAGCTTTTTAGTTTGATATAGTCCCATTTGTTCATATTTGCTTTTGTTACCCTTGTCCAAAGAGATGTGTTTGGGAAAAAGTTGCTCATGTTTATATTTAAGAGATTTTTGCCTATGTTTTCTTCTAAGAGTTTTATGGTTTCATGACTTACATTCAGGTCTTTGATCCATTTTGAGTTTACTTTTGTGTATGGAGTTAGACAATAATACAGTTTCATTCTCTTACATGTAGCTGTCCAGTTTTGCCAGCACAAGTTGTTGAAGAGGCTGTCGTTTCCCCGTTGTATATCCATGGCTCCTTTATCATATATTAATTGGCCATATATATGTGGGTTTATATCTGGACTCTCTATTCTGTTCCATTGATCTATGGGTCTGTTCTTGTACCAGTATCAAATTGTCTTGATTACTGTGGCTTTGAAGTAGAGTTTTAAGTTGCTTAGTATAATCCCTCCAGCTTTGTACTTCCTTCTCAGGATTGCTTTAGCTATTTGGGGTCTTTTTTGTTCCATATGAATTTTAGAACAATTTATTCTAGTTTGTTGAAGAATGCTGTTGGTATTTTAATAGGGTTTGTATTGAATTCATAGACTGCTTTAGGCAGGATGTACATTTTGACAATATTAATTCTGCCTATCCATGAGCATGGGATGAATTTCCATTTATTGATGTCTTTAATTTTTCTCATGAGGGTCTTTTAGTTTTCAGGGCAACATCCATTCATGATAAAAACTCTCAACAAGATGGATATAGAGGGCAAGTACCTCAACATAATAAAGGCCATATATTATGAGCCCACAGTCAACATCACACTTAACAGCAAAAGATTGGGAACTAGACAAGGATGCCCACTCTCACCACATTTATTCAATATAGTACTGGAGATCCTAGCTACAGCAATCAGACAACACAAAAAAATAAAAGGCATTCAGATCAGTGTATGATGTTGATTCTGTTTGTCTGTGTAGACTCCCTTTTTTTCTTGATAAGTCTGGCTAGGGGTTTATCTATTTTGTTTATTTTCTTGAAGAACCAACTCCTGGTTTCATTAATTCTGTTGTTCTATTCTTCTCAGTTTTATTTATTTCTGCTTTGATCTTTATTAAGTCCCTGCTCTACTGACACTGGGACTTGTTTGTTCTTCTTTTTCTAGTTCCATTAATTGTGAGTGTAGACTATTCATTTGGGATGGTTCTTCTTTCTAAAGGTAAGCCTGTATTTCAATATACCTCCCTTTGCTGCGTCCCGCAGATTTTGGGGAGTTGAGTTGTTGTTTTCCTTTGTCTCCATATATTTCTTGATCTCTGTTGTTATTTCACCATTGATCCATTGATTATTTAGGAGAATGTTGTTAAGCCTCCATGTGTTTGTGGGCTTTTTTGTTTTCTTTGCATAATTCATTTCTAGTTTTGTACCTTTGTGGTCTGAGAGGCTGGTTGGTACAATTTCAATTCTTCTGAATCTATTGAGGCTCTTGTTGTGTACTAGTATATGCTCTATTCTTGAAAATGTTTCATGTGCACTTAAGAAGAATGTGTATCCTGTTGCTTTTGGCTGGAGTGTTCTGTAGATGTCCGTTAGATGTTCTGTACATGTCTGTTCTAATACATTGTTCAGTGCCTCTCTTTACTTATTTTCTGTCTGGTTGATCTTTCCTTTGGAGTGAGTGCTGTGTCGAAGTCTCATAAAATGAATGCATTGCATTCTATTTTCCCTTTTAATTCTTAGTGCTTATTTCACATATTTAGGTGCTACTATGTTGGGTACATAAATATTTATAATGGTTATATCCTCTTGTTGGACTCACTCCTTTATCATTATGTAATGTCCTTCTTTGTCTCTTGTTATTTTCTTTGTTTTGAAGTCTATTTTTTTCTTATACAAGTACTGTAACTCCTACTTTTTCTCCCTATTATTTGCATGAAATATCTTTTTCCATTCCTTCACTTTTAGTCTGTGTATTTCTTTTAATTTTAAGAGAGTCTTTTGTAGGCATCATATAGATGTGCCTTGCTTTTTTATCCACTCTGTAATTCTGTGTCTTTTGATTGGTAAATTCAGTCCATTTACATTTAGGGTGATTTTTGACAGATATGTACTTATTCCACTGCATGCTTTAGATTTGTGGTTCCCAAAGGTTCAAGGGTAAATTCCTTACTATCTTAGAGTCTAACTTAACTAATTTAGGATGCTATTACAAGCACAATCTAAAGGTTCTTTTTTTTTACCTACTTTTTCTCCCTCTTCCACTCTTTATATAATAGGTATCATATTCTGTACTCTTTATGTATCCCTTGACTGACTTTGTGGGTAATTCATTTAATTTTGCATTTGCTTAGTAATTAATTGGTCTGCTTCCTTTACTGTGGTTATATTTTCTCTGGTGACAGCTATTTAGCATTAGGAGTACTTCCATCTATAGTGGTCCCTCCAAAATACACTGTAGAGATGGTTTGTGGGAGGTAAATTCCCTCAATTTTGCTTATCTAGAAATTGTTTAATCCCTGCTTCAAATTTAAATGATAATCTTGCTGAGTTGAGTACTCTTGGTTCTAGACCCTTCTGTTGCATTGCATTAAATATATCATGCCACTCCCTTCTGGCCTGTAAAGGATTCTGCTAAGAAGTCTGATAATAGTCTGATGGGTTTTTCTTTGTAGGTGATTTTTTCTCTCTCTCTGGCTGCTTTTAATACTCTCTCCTTGTCTATGATCTTTGCCATTTTACTTATTATATATCTTGGTGTTGTCTTCGGATCCCTTGTGTGGGGAGATCTGTGCACCTCCATGGCCTGAGAGACCATTTCCTTCCCCATAATGGGGAAGTTTTCAGCAATTTTTCCTCAAAGAGACTTTCTATCCCTTTTTCTCTCTCCTCTTCTGTGAGTACCCCTATAATGTGACTATTATTCCCTTTGTAATGGTCACACAGTTCTCTTACTATTCTTTCATTTTTAGAGATCCTTTTTGCTCTCTTTGCCTCAGCTTCTTTGTATCCTGTTCTCTAATTTCTGTTTCATTTACCATCTCCTCAACCTCATCTAATCTACTTTTAAATCCCTCCATTGTATGTTTCATTTCAGGTACTGTAGTTTTCAAAGTTTCTAACTCTTTCTTGATGTCTCCCCTGGGATCTGCATGTTTATGATTTTTATTTTGAAATCTTTATCAAGAAGATTGGTGATTTCAGTTTCACTTAGCCCTTTTTCTGTGTTTGAGGGATTCTCATTTATACCAGGTTCTTTTGCCATTTCATATTTTTAAAGATTATTATGGAATAATAACTTTGTGTAGGTGGCACCATCTAGTGCCCAGGAGCTTTACTCTCTGGAGCTGCCCAGCACCTGAAGCTATTGTGGGGATCACAAGTGAGTGGTGCCAGGGCCTGCTGGGAGGAAAGAGCTCTTTCCTGCTTCCCAGATGCAGTGACTGCCTCCACTGCCAGGACCAGTGGGCCAAGAGTGTCTGTGTTTTGCTTCTGTAGCTGCTGTAGGTGAGGCCACCCTCTAGTTTGCTTGGTGTGATGGTGGGGGCAGCAAGTGTATAGACCATTGCCGGCTGGGAGGAAAGAGCAGCAGGCTTCATGTTCCCTTTGGAGGCCTTGGTGCTGCATTGCCAGGAGAAAGATGGAGTGCCTGAAGCTCCTGAAAGTTCCCAACCTGCTGGGCTGCGTGTGGTGGGACAATTTTGTCCACCTGTCCTATCTCCTGACCAGCAAGCTCTGTGTAATCCTTGCCCCTTTAGCAGCCCTCTCATTGTTGGGAATTCTTTCAAAGTACCCACCTTTCTTTTGTCCTGGAGCCAGAGTGGCTGGTTGTGGGCACTTGTTCTCCACAAGGAGCTGGAATCTCAGTCTCCCCAAGTATTCTCTCTGTCTTTGCTCTCCAACCCCACTTATCTCCAGAGCACCATATAATGAGGGTTCGTACTCCTGTAGCAGATCTCCAGGTGTGGGTGTTTAGTAGTCCTGGGCTTCTACTCCCTTTCCCCTCCATTTCTCTTCCTTCTGCCTGTGAACTGGGGTGGGGAGAGGCCTTGGGTCCCACCAGATTTCTGCTTTGCTACTTTACCCTTTTCCATGAGGTCTTTTCTTTTTCCCAGATGTAGGCTATCTGTTGCAGTTTTCTTTCCAGTTGCTCTTTCAGAATTAGTTGTCTTTGCTATATTTTCATGTTATATGTGGTTTTGGGAGGAAGTTTCTGCCTCACTTCTTATACCACCATCTTTTTCCCTAATTATGTATTCTTAATTTTCCACCTCTGTTCATTACCTGCTTTTACTTTACTCTTTTTCTTTTCTCTAAAGTGGAATCTATCTGAATCTGCTGTTTCTCTGGCTTTCTTATTTCTCATCATCATCCTACCTTTATCTAACTAATGTTCTCACTCAGATCTTTGGACCTCTTAGTCTTAATTGTTCTTTCTCACATGAGTCCTGTGTATTTTAACATCTAACTCCTTTTTCCATGACCAAAGCCACCACCCCCATCAGACCCACTCACTGCTTACTCCAATTCATAATAATAATAATTCTTGGCCAACGACTTTCACCAATTATTTATTTTTTTTCCTTTTCTAACACATGATATTTACATTTCTGCTTAATCTTAAAAGGATGAGCTGTTAAAGCAACTCCCTGTTCCTAAACCTTTGGTGTCTTCATTCATTTATTCACTCCATCTTACTAGGTGCCAAACACTGTGCTAGTTAATTGTAAATAAAATAATGATGCTAAGCAGTCCCAAATTCCATGGAGATTATGGTCTAATGGGAGAGAATATTAACCCAACAGGAAGGACAGCTTTGTCTCCCTGATTATCAGAACTCTCTCCAATATGGTTACTACTTATTTTCAGTTTTTTTTCCAATGTTAGAAGCATTTACCTGACTTTGAAAACATATCTTTGTTTTGTTTTGTTTACTAGACATTCATAAAAAAGCTGCACTTGATGAGAGTACAGGGGCTTCTAGTGGATCACTCCACTGGAGTCTGTGTCTTGAGGTTTGGCACAGACTCCCTGTATATCAATCTCTTAGTTTTTATAAAGGTTAGTAATAATAAAAAAAATGCTGACATGCTTTGAACACCTACTTTTGCGACAGCAAAACCTAGTGGCTCAAACCAGACACCCAGTCAAACCACCTGGGTCTGAGTCCTGGCTCTGCTCCTTTACTAGATGACTTTACATCTCAGCCTCAGTGTTGTCTTCTATAAAATGTGGAGAATTATGTGGGAATGGTTAAGTTACTAAAGCAAAAGTCATTAAGAGTAACTAGGACATCATAAGAGCTATATGAGTCTTAGCAATTTCTATTACTTTTCTAAGTGGGCAGTACTATTATCTATAATTTATCAATAAGGAAACCAATGTCTTATTCAAGGCCACAGACTAAGTGGTAGTCAGAGTTTTAATCTGGACATTCTAGCTTCAGAGCAGGTATTAGCAGCTACAGCTCTAGGTAGCCTCCATTATAGGGTTAATATAAGGTTATACTTAAATAATCAAAATTTAACAAAATTTAAAGCTGTAATGCACTTTGAATGTGTAAGGTATTATTATCCATGCTATAATAAGATTTGATGGAAGAAGACATTTATTTATTTATTTTCCATACCTGGAAGGGTATACTAGTAATAATATTACTAGTAATATTACTAGTAATATACTAGTAATAATATTAATAAGCACGTCTGTGTCATTGTGTAATTTAGATAATCTTTTACATACCAAATGTATTTAATTCACACTGTTGCTTTCTGAGGTTGGCAAAGTCAATATTATTATCTCCATTTTAAAAGTGAGAATGCTGAGGATCAGAAATTAAGTAAATTGCTCAAGCATTCAAAGATAGTAAATGAGAAAGTCTCAAACATAAGCCCCAAATCTCATCCTTTACTTCACTGTAACATCCTATTTTTTAATGCTTTGTCTTTCAACATATTGAAAATTAGTTTTTATAATAGAGTTTATTACTATAAACATATACATGTAAATTTCAATATACCCTAGTGCACAAAGGTATAACTATTTGAACTGATTTTTTTCCTTTTACTTTTTAAAGATTGTGATTGCTAGCATCATGTGCAGTTACAACAGAAATGACTGGATGGAACTCTCCAAAATGGCAGAGGTAATGATTTCTTTAGTATGTATTTATTTTATTTCTTTTCTTCCATTTTAATGAGTTTTAAAAAAAGCTGCCATGAAAAATAACCCAGTAGAAGTAAAATTGAATGATAAATGGTAACTTAGAACATTTCTATTAAAATTTGTTTACCCTGTGTTTTCATTAAAATGATGGAAATGTAAATTTAAAAGCAATCTGTTCTATAAAAGTGGTCCCTTGGATTTCACACACTACCTAAAAATCCTTTATTCTTTGAATCTATATATTCTTTATTTGCATATTAAGCAAACTGTATATTATGATGGATGCCATGATAAAATTTAATTCTACCTTTGAGAATGTAACAGTATCTTACCTTGCCTTTAGGCAAACCAGTTTGACAGCAAGAAGAAATTTTGAATATAAAACTCTTGAATATTTAAAATATAAAAGGTTCATTTAATACTATTCTAGTTTGAATACAGACGTGCATAAAATGGTAGGACAGAATGCTCCTGAGTGGAACACTAGTCAGCAGGTTTTGTATAATATAAATTGAATCTTGCACAAATGCAAACAACTAACCATGTGCTTTAAATTTGTATTTCAAGTAGAAAAATACATACTTAAAATTGTACACTTATGTCCATCATGCTGTCATGAAGAATACTCTAGACAGCTTTAGCTGGGTTTTCTTGAAAACCTCTCAGAAATATAGAAGAAAAAAAATCTAACAATATTTATGAACTAAAAACTCTATGTTATAAATTATTATAAAGCTTTCTGCAGTATTCAAAAATGTTGACTCTACATTTTATTTGGATATCCTAAAACTGTGAGGGGAAAAATCACTTCTGGGACTTTGAGGGGTGAAACTAAACATGATAGGTAATTGGCTTCGTGATCTTCAGTGCTGGGTCCATTTTATACATGCATTTACTTAATTGACCATGAAATCTTCCACAGAACCCGTGCTTGGCATGAGCTTTGTCAATTTTAAGCTGACTATGATGAATGACTTCATCATGCCTTTTGCTTCTCTGCCTTTCTGTAGATTAAAATACTTTTTAAAATAAACATTTTCTGCAGCAATGTGCATTAATTTTTTAAAAGGCAATTTTACTTTAAAAAAGTCAAAAGCGTTTATATTAGTAACATACTAACCCACCAAAAGATATTTTTCACATCCACATTCCTTATCTATTTTTTAAATTTCAGTTTTTATTTCATATCATTTTCTAAGTACTTGCAGGAAAAAAGAAAGAGAGAAAGAAACCTGGGAAGGAAGGACGAAGCATTAGGCAGCGTGATTCTGCCGGAGCTCACGTGGTAGGCAGCCAGGAATGCTTTGTAGTGTCATCTGGTTTTGTCATTATGAACCCATGCTTCAAAACAGGTTACAGCAGATTTTCTTAGAATGGGAGAGTCTACATTAAAACAAAGCAACAAAAACAAAATGGTATTCAAGTCCAAGTCACCATATCACTTACAATGTGCGATTCTTTGGGAGTAAGAAATCCTGGACCGTAAGAAATCAGAGACACCTCAGCTGCTGTGGAAGCACCAGCTTTAGGTTCAACGAATGACTTCATGTGATAACACATATACTTTAAATTTATGAAATTCCTCTCCTTAGAGTAGATTCATTCTTGAATTATGTGATAGGGAATTGAGAAAATCTGCTATCAGCTCTTTACTATTATAACTTCAAAGAGAAATGACATGTGTAACAGCAGAACAAATCCAGCAGAACAAGCACATGAAAAAATAAGAACTGAGAAACTGTTAGAATGAAAAATCTGCATAAGGAAGAATCATTATTATTTGTTCATTTGGTTCACCGGAGGCTCCCTTCATATTTACTATTTTGAGTAACATTTAAGACCATGTGGGTGATTAAAGAAAACAGAAACTAGGTACATTCTTAAAATTTGGTAAATTCAACTAAATACTGTTTTTAGAAGTTAATGTAGATCCAGTGTATCTTCTTTATCATGTGCATAATCTTCAGAAACCTTTATTTTCTCCTGGAAATAGAACCCTGCAGAACCAAGCCTTCCTTTTCTCTTGATCTGTAGAATGTACCAATTTTTAATACTTCTTTTATGCATTCTTCAACCTGGCTTGGATTTGTCATGGTTTTTGAGCACCATAAAAAAGAAGCAGCCTGTGGAAAAGTTTTCACAGCCTGGTGTCAAATCAGTTCGTTGTTACATTCTGCTGAATTTTCAGTTATCTGATCACAGCCTTCCCTACTTTTCTGGGACATTAATAAAGTATTCCAATTCTATGCAAAGGAAGATCTGTGAAGCCCCTACTGTGTACAAACTCCCTGATCAGCCAAAACAAAGGTGAGCAAAATACGGCCTCTGCTATGTAGCTGTATTCACAGTTTAAATGTGCCATCAGATATATACTAAATTGAACTATATGAAGGCTCACAATATTAGGTCTTAAATAGATCTAGAACTCATTTTAAGAGATCTTGAATCTGTTTCTTTCTTAATACATATTAGCTTAGAAAACAGCCTGAGTGAAAGTTAATGTGAAGAGTCTTTTTAGAAGAATACTGTCCTAGAGCAGAAAAAGTGAGGACAAGAGGGAAAGGAAGAGGGAAAGCAGAGCTGGCTCCAGCTTCACAAGGAGATGGAACTGACTGTGCAATCAATGCCTTTTGGTTTCTTGTCTCTCCTTAGTCAAATTTCACACCACAAGGCTTTACATTCCTTTGCACTTTGAGTTGTGTGTCATGCTGTCTTCTGGCAGCTGCTAGGGTAGCTGAACCCTACACAGTGTTGTGGGATGCGTGGTCTAACCCCAGAACTGGCGGGGAAGCCAGACCATCTTGCTGAGACACTCCTGAGTGCCCACCCTGGAAGGCACGGTGAAGGCTGTGGCGAAGGCCGACTCTGCCCCTGAGGGAGCTATGAGAGCTGCAGTGATTGGAGATGTGAGGGTAGCCACAGGGGCTATGGCTCCTTTGTAAGTATAGCAAAAGCCTGGGTGACAAGAAAGGCCATCAGATTTGAGGGAGTGCATAAAGTGGGTGTGTCTCAGTGTGCATCACTACCATCCTAACCCAAGTTTATCTAGGATGGCTCCACTAATCTTCCTGCCCTGATCAATCCAAGATCTTCCCAGTACCTTTCTTAAGATGCAAAACTCTTAACTTGACCTATAATCCCTACATGATCTGGCCCCTGCCTGCCTCCCCAGTGTCATCCTGGGTTTGTTCTCTGCGTTCCAGCTCTGGCTGGCCATCTTTTACTCCTCCAACACATTCCCGACTGAGAGTCTTCGCTGTTCTCTTGGCCTGGAATGTTCTCCCTTTCTCAATTCTAAATTTCTTGGCTGGTACTTTCAATTTGCTGTCCTACTCCTAAGATCCTGTCCTCAGAAGCCAGTATGCCAGTATGCTTCAGGTAAAAAACATAAGCTTCAGGGCCCTCATTGGCACAGGCCACTTCCAAACCACTGTGCCTAATTTTATGTTCGTAATTTTTAATTATTTTTTTCTTAAATGAGTGTCACCAGATTGTTTAAGCCTCACACTCCCCAAATTCTCTGTGTACCTTTGCTTGTGCCTTTCCTTTGCCTCATTTCATTAAGTGATTAACAATGCTCTCATTAGCTCTTTAACCTCTGTCCTAATTAGTAACAGGCGGGCTCCATGGGGGTGGAGGGCCCTGACAGGCTCACTGCTTCTGTCCTCCTGTGGGTATCCCTCAAATGTTTGTTGAATGCACCAAAGTAGAAGTACAGAGTTGTTGTATTGGCACGTGACAAGCAAAAAGAGAGCAGCTCCAGAGTACATGTAGAGTGGCACTTTCTTTGGCACCAGTGAACTTGAGGTGTTAAGATCCAAAGCTGAGATGTCAAGTCAGGGGCCCCAAGAGGGCTTGTCTGGCCATACCTGGGAGATGGAGATAAAGAAGGTCCAGGGGGGAGGCCAGATATCAAAACCAGGTGGTCACAGTCTTTATGGCAGAGAAGCTGAATAAACCACTTAAAAGCCAGCTTCCTGTCATTTTTTACCTGAACTGGGGCTAGCAGTGTGTTGTGAAATTAAATCAATGTTAGAGTTAGGAGATCTCAAACAGGCTGGGGGGAAAAGCAGATGGAGGCATATTACTGTATGTATGTATGTATGAAATATGTATGACCAGGTGGATATAATTCCCTGAACAGTGATGGTAAGTGGGGCAGAATGGAATCAGGAAAGGTAGCACCTAGTTGGAGATAATTATAGTCACTGACTTAGTGAGGTCCAAGCCAGTTCAGTGTTTACCCATCCCAGGTCCTCTTTGGAGCAGTTTAAGTTCCCTGAGAATTCCAGTTTTGGATAGTTGAGACTAAATGAGAGTGTTCCTACATAGAAAGTCAACATTGGATCTTGAATATTCTTTCAACAAACAAAATTAAGAGAGAATCCAAGAAGTGTGGCTTTCTTTCATGCCCCACCAGGTTAATAGCCTCCTGGACTCTGATGCCCTTTGCCAGGCCCCGTCTATGGAAGCTTCCCTTCCCACTTGGGCTCTGTTACCCGGCACCAAGCCATCCTCCCACGGACAGCCTTCTCCTTGCCTGGGCTCTAAACCCTGCACTGGGGTCTCACAGCCCCTCCTTACGTCTCCTGGTCACCTACTCTGCTCTGTCCCACCCAGTGACTTTAGGACTACATTGGTCAGGGAGGAAGGGAAAGGTAAGGAAAGGTGAAGGGGAGAAGGGTTTTGTACCTGGTTTTGTTGTATATATTTTACAAGGGTTTGTGATTTTAATACCCTAGTTTCTCTGAGAGTTTAAAAAAAAAAAGTGACTCAGAGGATTTTAGAAACTACACTGCTACCACTGTTCTGAGAATTCCTCAGAGTAGTTTTTACCCATCAACCCCATGAAGCATAGTTACTTTAAAGTCTTTTTCAGATCCAAGCTCAGGAAGGGCATGTTGGAGATTCTAATTGGATGGATGAACAGAAAGACGTGATAGATAGATAAAAATTACTTGCACTTAAATACTATTTACTACAGTTCAGACACTGTTCTAAGTCTTTAACTTTTTTTTTGCTACTATTAATGTACAATTACATGAGCAATATTATGGTTACTAAACTCTCCCTATTATCAAGTCCCCACCACATACCCCATTACAGTCACTGTCCATCAGCGTAGTAAGATGCTATAGAATCACTACTTGTCTTCTCTGTGTTATACTGCCTTCCTCATATCCACCCCCACTACATTATGTATGCTAATCATAATACCCCTTTTTCCCCCTTATCCCTCCCTTCCCACCCAACTTCCCCAGTTCCTTTCCCTTTGGTAACTGTTAGTTCATTCTTGAGTTCTGTGATAAGGGGTTGACATCCAAATTATATAAAGAGCTCATGCACCTCAACAAACAAAAAGCAATTAAGCCAATTAAAAAATGGGCAGAGTTCTCCAAAGAAGAAATTCAGATGGCCAACAGGCATGCGAAAAGATGCTCCACATTGCTAATCATCAGAGAAATGCAAATTAAAACCACAATGAGATATCACCTCACCCCAGTTAGGATGGCCAACATCCAAAAGACAAACAACAACAAATGTTGGCGAGATTGTGGAGAAAGGGGAACCCTCCTACACTGCTGGTGGGAATGTAAACTAGTTCAGCCATTGTGGAAAGCAGTATGGAGATTCCTCAAAAAACTCAAAATAGGAATACCATTTGACTCAGGAATTCCACTCCTCAGAATTTACCCTAAAAATGCAGCAGCCCAGTTTGAAAAAGACATATTCACCCCTGTATTTATCACAGCACTATTTACAATTGCCAAGAAATGGAAGCAACCTAAGTCATTAACTTTTATTAAATTTGTTTATACCTTACAAAAGCAAACCTGTAAGTTACTCCTTTTTACTTTTTCAAGATGGGGAAACTGAGGCAAAAAGTATGCCCAAGTTCACACGGCTAGTATATAGTAAAAGTGGGTTTAAATCCATGAAGTCTTACTCCAGAGCACACATTAATATACACATTCCACTTCATATAATAAATGGATGATAAATAGGTAATATATGAAATTAGAAACAGCAAATTTTCTATGTCACTGCCTTTAGTAGATTGCTTTATTGTATAATCATTTAGGTGAATCAGAATAAACTCTGGGCTATGTGACTAAACTAAAAAGCTTGTGACTAACAGGAGTCAGAATTCATGCCCAGTTGCAGTTAATTTAACATTTCATGTAATTCAACAATTAAGGCTTTTTCAATTCATATAGTTGTTTGAAAATGGAATTAACTGCCTTTTAAGGTAGTGTACATCCTTTGACAGGAATGATTCCCTTTCTCAGGCAGAGGCCAAGGGAATGTCTCTGACCTTTCTGTATCACCTTGAGCACTGTTATTTTTTGGGGGGAGCCTAGATGCTCATTTCAAAGGCCTTTCCAGGTGTGCTTGTGGGTGGATGTTTGCATATGCCTGTAATACTGGGGAAACTTTTAATAATTAGTCAACAAAAAGATAGAATAGGTGGTTTACAAGATTTTAATTTTTACTTCAAGTTTAGGAGTTAGGGAGGCTGAGTCGTTATGTTCTCTTAACACATTATAAGAACTCCAGCCATAGAATAAGTGATATCTAATAATTTATGATAGGAAGAACATAGGTTCTGAACTCAAAATACTTGAGTATTTCAGTACCCTACTCTCATTTATAGGCTGTGGGACATGAGTAAGTCACTTGAGCTCTCTTTGTACCTTGGTTTTATCATCTCTAAAATGGGAATAATGATACAGCCTATGACCAAGAGCCTAGTAATTTGTCTGGCATATGATGAATGCTCAATATATGTTAGTTGCCATTGTCTATTATGTTAATCGCTAATTGTAAGCTTGCACTTACATTTTAGGAATTGTGTATGATGTGTACAAATGTATACAAATGCCACCTAAAGCTTAACTAATCCAAAATGTTGTTGAATCAGTTTGCCGCCTTATAGCTAAATAAAGAAGTCTAATGGAAATATTTGAAATAACAGAAATAAAAAGAAAAGTGAAGTAAGTATTGTATATAATTGCAAAGTACAATCTTTTAATTAAGTTGGTGATTCCCACATGGCATGGTTTTGAGGTAGGTCATATTATCTACCATTCACATTTGAATTGATGGAGACCAGGAAGATTGACAGGCTTGCCCCAAGCATCCCCAGTTCCTTAGCAGAACGAGGATTAGAACTCAGAGTCCAGCAGGCTGTGTTTGTCCACGCTCACAACCAAACTAGGAGGAAAAAAAGGAGCATGACTCATGCTAATTTTCAAGTAGCACAAGGCCTTTAGAAAATAGGTTGAATAATCAAATGAACTTCCACAAATGTGCAGGAAAAAAAGCAGAGTCACTAATGAATAAAGATGGATAAGATAGTTGACTGAGAAATAGCTAGATTTTTAAATTTGTTGAAATAGTGCACTCTTTTTGTAAGTCTTTGCATGATGTGATAGATATGTTATATGATAGAAACTGATTCAAGCTTTTAGTTGACCTTATTTAAGAAATTGTGTCTCTGGAGAAACTCTAGAAGTTAGGTAAAAGATACAAAATTTGAATTGTTTAGATTGCTCCATCCCTCAAATTATTATATTAAACTATACAAAAGTATTTTGATTTTTTCTTAGAGTTTTCACATTCTTCTCAAGAATTCTATACTCCAAGTATTCTAAGAATACTTAGGTCAATCTATTTTGTTCATTTTCTAGGACCCATTTGTATACTAATGAATTAATGAGTTTGAATTAGAAGAATTAGAAGAATTCTTATTTAATGATTAAAGTAAACCAAATTATCTGCATTTCATGTTTGTTACCCTGGACTTACTTTAAATACAATTCATTTTCAGTTAGAAATGCTTTAAGTTTTACTCATATGCATTTCAGCTAGTCTACTACATTTTTTTTTTTGCACTGCTACTTCCAGTACCAATTATCCAGAGTCAGTAAAATTTGTTTTCGTAAAAATAGAACTGTGTAGGGCACAATGGATATGATGTCAAATAGACCTGAGTTAAAATCTCTGCTGTCTCACTTAACAACCAAATATAAAGCACATAGAACAGTTAGTGTCATAACTATTTAATGAATATTTGCTATTGTTGTTATTATACACACTCTTAAGGTGAGTCTGAATATTCCTCACAAAATGGCTGTGATACAGAAAACACAATAGTTAACATTTGACACATGTGACCTCTGTTAAGTTATCAATGGTGAAAGTTTATCAGTGTACAAGTAAAACTTTGCCTTTTCTGTCATTTTCCTTCTGCATCTTAAAGGCTTCTGGAGCAGATGCCCTGGAGTTAAATTTATCGTGTCCACATGGCATGGGAGAAAGAGGAATGGGCCTGGCCTGTGGGCAGGTAAGGACCTCAACAGCTGTCATGATGTGTGGCTGTGTAGCAGAACAGGCCTTCATACAGGTAGTGACTATACCTAAAGCACGAAGATGTGTGGATCAGATGACTGGCTTGAGACTTCCAGGTCTGCATTGTTTAAATATTTAGTGCTTAAAAAGTGGAAAACAAGGGAAGCTAAAATTACTGCAACTGTTTAGTTTTATTGAGGAAAATATCACATTATGTACTTGTCAGGAAGTAATATCATAACAAATAGTTTTTAAAAGCGCTGAAGCAGAATTAGCTGATTTCAAACGCAGTGTTCTCTATTCATGCCTGATGCTGATCCAGTTTCCCTGGAGCAATATACTGTACAAAATGCATTGTTCATAGTGATTTTATAGTAAATGGGGCACGGCACAAATTGCATTTTACATTTTTTAGCATATGATCATTATTCCCTAACTGTGTTTTGGGAGTTGCAAAAAGACTTTGATGCTATGATGCTATTTTTATTTTTGGATACAATAAATGGAATCTTCATGCTAAAATACTTTCAAAAACCTAATGAATAAGATCTGGAAATATATGTTAATATGTAGAAACTTTATATAACTAGATACAGTGTTGTATGTGAAGGAGGAATGTAAAAGCTTAATGCTAAAAAGGTGCGTGTTTGCATCTAATTTAGTTCTTAAGCCCAGAGGGAAATGGTGTGAATTAAATAATCTGAAATTTTATACTTTATGAAAACTCTCCTAGTCCTGGGAAGTTTACTTTTATCCCCACATCCGGCCCAGGGCCTTGTATACAGTAGGTGCTCAATTTTTTTTTTTCTTTCAGGTCATCAAATTATTTGAATTAAACTAAGAAGCCCTTAATTTGGAAGGGCAAAATTTTCTGCTTATTCAAATGAACATAGCTTGCTATTTTCATATTAGTATTCAGGGAGGATTTTAAAGTACCTTGTAAATATTTAATTAGCATTCAGAAAAGATTTGTGACTGAGGAAGAAACCATTCTTCTGTAGCAGCAGGAGAGGAGGGCCCAGGCAAATGTTTCGCATGTATATCCTCTGTTGATTCACAAAGATCAGTAAGTGTAACAGAACCAAGCCTCAGAGTTACCAGTAGAGTGAAAATATCATTATTTTAAACTATGACTTTTCTGAGTCAGTGATCAGGTAACAGTCAAGATGGTAACTTTACTAAAATGAGGAAGACTCCTGAAAGGATAAGGCCTGAAAGGAGCAGGGACTGAGGGAATCAAGGCCCTCTTTACCCCTTCCACAGTCTCTGCAACTTAAAACCAAAATAAATTTTAGTTCCATGGATATAAACAGTATGAAAATTGTAAATATATTGACGAATTTTTTAAAGAAGAGTACATTTTATTAGGTATTTCTTGCCACAGAAATGATATTTATTTTGAAAATGTTGCCAAACCTTGATTTTCTTTCTTAGAGTGGGCATTTGCTCTTTGAACACATTGGAACTTACCCAGCTCCTAAATGTTTTAGGTGTACTTCTCCAGAGAGTCACTTAGCCAAATACATTTATTCACAGTCTTTGGCTGAATGAGGATGCCAAATGCTAAAGTTTGTGGTTAAAGTTGTCATTTAGATTTCTAAAACTCTTGGAAAACAGATATTCCAAAAATCATACCTTAAGCTGAAGGAAACAGGAAATTTCCATTTCACTGACTAGTTATAATCTCTACAACTAAAACCAATTCTTTCTATTAGCCAAATTTAGTGATTTTCTTTTGAATTATATTCTCTTATAAATCATGTAACTGAAAAATAAAGCTCATTTAATCACTTTTGCTCCAACATATTTTAAATGACTATTCTGCTTCTGGATACATAAATGTTCAATATTTTAAATGGAGGGAGGGAAGAATATTAGTGAATTTAAAAAATAGGTTTACTATAATTCTGACTTTTTTGAGTGGGCACAAACACATCCAGAGCTCAGTCATCTTTTCCTTCACTTTTTCTCTGTCTTTAATTCCTGTTCCCATTGCCTCTTTCTCCCTAAGATTCATAGTCTGGAATACTTGCTTGGTGGTGGGATAGGGAATTTGTATGTGGCACTGGGGGCTGAGAAGCCCTTCCAACTCCCCTTCCCCATCACAGTGTGATCCTGAATCCCATCTGTTGCACATTCCCTGTGTGCAAAGCCCAAAGCCATGTGCACTGCCACAGCCTGATAAATGTTTGCTTCATGAATGAAACAAACTGACATTAGTTCCATGGCTAGAATATTTACCTATGAGAAACATGCTCTTGTACTTTCCCCATTTCTGCTGTTTCTAGAAACTAATAATTTCAGCCCCTTAAGAGGCAGAGTCATAGTATGATAGTACAGTGCATTTTCCTCTCTAAACATCTGTCTTTACCTCTTTTATCTCAAATATTTTCTTGTAAATACTTAGTAAGTGAAAAATACTGCCTTTGTACCTTAGTGATTTTTAAATTAATTATACATGTGTATATTTAAATCTCTATCAATGTTTTCATAAGTGACTAAAAACTGAAATTTATGAAGAGACAAGGCTCCTGAACCTCTATTCTACAACAGGTAGAAACCATGTTTATGTATGAAATTTGTAGAAATAAAGGAAAGTCAAGCTGACCTTGGGAATTTGAATTGTGTATTTCTTGCCAAGTGAGGCTTTATATACAGTCTTAAACACAAAACATAAAGCTTGCTAAGTGTATACAGTTAGTCTCGTTCTTTATTCTTTCCATCAACCATCTGTGTCACCTTGATCAAGCCAGTTACTGTCCTGAAGCATTAGTTTCTATCTTTAAAGTATGAAATTTGAACTTGGTGATCTCTAAATCCTCTTCCAGCTTTAATATTCTGTGAATGCTAACATTATAGGTAGCAGGCTAATATATATTTTTTAAACTACCCATAAAGAACATTTGATAAAACAAAACTGACTAAAGAAATAAATGAATGCATATGATGTTGTTTAAAAAAAAAACACTTCAACATTTTCCCTTGCCTGCATAAAAGCTAATGTTACCTAAGTGATTCCAGATTATTTTCACATCAATGAATGCCACTCATTTTCTGGTATATTTTACTTTATTCAATGAATGAGTATCTAAGTGCAGGTGTTTCAAAAAGCTTTGGCTTTAAAGACATCTTGTGCTTAATATGATTACAACAGAACCCTTGTCTGTAATGTGCCAGCCTGCCTTTCCATCAGATTTTGCCATTTTAGTTTATGGTAACCCCCCAATAAACTTGATGTTGAAGCGAAGGTGAAAATATGCCATAGTTTTAGTTGTGTACACTCCAAAGAATGAAAGTTACATTACAACATGAAAAAAACTTCTAGCCTTCTCCCTTCTTCTCACAACAACCCTCTGAGTAGGTTGAGTTTTGTCCTATTTAACATCTTTTTATAAACCTGAAGCCTCCATGTTTCCCAGGTCACAAACCTGGTCAGCATCCACCGGGGGCTGAGCTATAACCAGCACGCATGCCTGAATCTAGGGAAGGCACTGAGAACAAACAGTTCCTAATAAATTGGTATTCTTAGGTCAGCTGTAAATATTATTAACTGAAAATTAAGTGCAGGACTAAGTAATCTCTCAAGACTTCTGTAGCTCTAAATTTCCATTTCTCTCAATATATAGAAACACAAGCAAACCTGAGCCTACCGATTAGGTCTTCCATCTCCTGGGAGTAAGGAAGCTTCTCCAGTGTCTTAGTATTCATATTTAAAGTTGTCTACGTGCAATCTTTGTAAACCAATTTCCTGTGACAAGTGTATTACTTTATAAACATAATTGAACTATAATAACTTCTGTAAAATCCAGATAAAATGCCACCTCTTTGAGGTCTCTTTTTCCTAAATTCTGATTGTTCTTATGGCATCAAGTGAATAACCCTCCCTTATCTTCTTATATTTATATTGAATATTTTTTAATTCTATCCTGCAGCACCTTCTAACCCAGATTCAGACAGGAGCTGAATAGGCCTTGAATGGCTTTCTGTTGTAGTGGTGGTTGTTTGTTTTTGGAATTATTGCCAGCACTTACAAAACAGGTAGATTTGACAGAGAAGTCCTATTTCTAACCTCTCCTGAAACAAGAGGGAGATACGGCCTCACATGGTCTGCCTCGCCATGCAGCCAAGAGGAGCTGGAGCTTAATTAGTCTTTAACACTGCATGTGGTCCATGGAAATAGCAGACATCCAGCCAGGGATAAACACTCTCTCAAACATGGATTTGATCAATATGTGCCTCTCTGATTCAACCTTTAAATATTGAAACCAACCCTTCCCAGGATTTTTGCTGACCCTCTGTGTTCCTAACACTACAGAGTCTCTAGGCTGCCTTCTTCAGTCAGCAGTACCTTTAATTCTTAGACCCACTTCCCCCCGCAGTCAGCTACCAAAAAGAAATAGTTGATGGGGAGTGTGGGTGGAAGGTACAGGATGAGATGCCTTGCCTTCTACCTCCCTGTTTTATCTTCCACATGGCAAAAAAGATGAGCAAGAGGCAGCATGCTCTATAGGACTTCTCAGCACTGAAAGGATTTTTTTCCTGACATCGGACAACATAAATTCTTAAGGCTTCTCTTTATTTTGCACAACACTGTTTACTTCTTTGACTTGAGTCAAAGATGTGGCATGGAGAAGCACAGACTTTTAGAACTGAGAGGAACCTTGAGGATTTTCTAGTTCAACCCCCTTATTTATAGGAAAGGAACTAGGGGCTGGGAAAGTGCTTCATTTGCCTTAATCAGCAAGCAAGACCCGTAGTTACTGGTGCCCTAGTTGCTGACCTACCTCTGGTGCTCTGCCCAGTATTTCCTACATGCCATCTCTGTGGATTCAAGTCTTTAGTGAAATTGGAGAGTCAGTGCAATGCCTTAGGAACTCCTGACTCTACCTGTTAATGTACTGCTATTCTCTCTGCCTGGAATTCGTATCTTTTCAATTGAAACTATCCAAATAGAAACCACCTGTCTATTCTATTTCAGATGACATCTAACTAATTAACTGAGTATGTCTGATCAATCAACCAAACTTTCCATGAGAAAAGAAAAGCAAGATATTATATGTGAACGGGTTTAAAGGTGGAAACTAGATGCCGAGTCTCATTTGAATCTACAGAGACCTAGAGGTTGAATCACCATCAGTGAATTTGGATTTCTTGACCTAAGAATTCTAAAAGGCTCCAAAGAATTTATTTCCCTGACCCTTGCAGGGTTCTCATTTCCCAGTGCTTTGGATGCCTTCCTTGCAGGTGTGATTGCTGAATAGGTGCACAACTATTTCAGTACTGATTCCTTTGAATGGAAAATTCCAAAATGATAGTAGAATCAGAGAGAAGACTGCTTTTGCTTCACAGTCAAAACAATGTCCTGGATGAGGGTGGTGGTGCCCCTGTTATTGCCCGCTGTCTTGCTATCTCATTGCTCCTCCATTTATTTACACACATCCTCTGCAGAGAATTCTAAACACTGGAATGTTCAACTCAGTCAGCATTAATTTTATCATCAGAAAGTACATATACAGTCCTGCTCTCAGGATGATTTAGCTAAGCAATAACAAACAGATTTAAAAGTGGTAATCTTAAAATGTTCAGTGATTTTAAATAATTATTGACTTAATCTAAGATCACCCAAAGCAATATTTTGCTGTTTCCCTCATGATTTGTTCTGTGTCCAAATTTAATTTATACAGACTTGTAGCTTATTTAAATAAAAAGAGAGAGAAAAGCTTTGTTTTTGTTACACCATGCCAAAGTTTTTCATAAAACATTAACCACAGATTATTACTCTTACCCTTGCCAGGGAGCAGAAGTCTGTCACCAGGAGGAGAATCCAAAACAACATGTGAGGACCACATTGCCCCAGATGTGCTAGCACTTCTCTTGGGAAATAAAACCTTCCTCCAGCAGCTGGGTTAACAGACCCATTATGTCCTACACAAGACAGGGTCCAGGGAATGATGGCCATGTCCCTTCTGGATCAGGTGCCTGTTAGATGTCTGTGGAGGACACAGTATAAAGATCCTGCTTTTAAAGCTAATGCAATTGATAAGTCATAGTATCCTATATTCCCAGAGGGGCATTCAGGACCTCAGGAGTATGAGAAATCCTAAAGGTTAGAGAAAGGAATAGGGGAGCCCTACTAGCAGTAAAATACAAGCTGAAGACGCAGTGACCTCCCTGGTCTCTCTTGGGGCACCTAAAGTGAGGATCACTGCTGAGCTAGATTTGTTTTTTTGATCCTGGTTAGGTAAGTGTCCATGAACTCCCCTCTGTTTCAGGTTCTTGATTCCTCTCACTCCTTCTGACTCTAGAAGATAAATGTGTGGCAAAGTGCCACATTGTTCTGATGTTAAATCTTGCTCTAATCAGCATGAATGCACGTAAATTCAGACGAGGAAGTTGGCCTCTGAGGTCTATGAGGTGACTGCATTGACAGGAGATAGGTTATGGCCTCAATGGGTTCAGCCCCTGAAACATCACATCCACAGGTTGGGAAATCATTGCCCTATGAAATGACATCTTTCCATGAACAGCTACGAGAAATGGCTGCATGGAAGAAGCTGCTGCAAACGTGACTGAAATCTGGTATTACCCGTATATGTTTGACTTCTCCTGTTCTCTTCTATTTTCCTTGTGGCATTATCATTTTTAGAAGCATGTTAAAATAAATTACCAACTTGTTTATGAGAGAAAGTGATCAAAAAGAAATATTTGCTTTATACTGTATTATGTTGCCCAACTTTTTATTTGATTTTAATTCTCAGCCATCTGCATAGACATGAGTGCTTAGATAAGTAGATAACGATGGGGGATCTGTTAAGAGGCATTTATGTATCTGCTGATAATTTGCCTTAAGCTGATTCTCTGTGAGTTTTTCCATTTTAGTTATTAATATTGGTTAATGATACAAAACTTATTGCTTTCTTCTAAAAATCTATAATTTTTTAAATTTTTAGAAGAAAGCAACACTATTTAAATCTAACTGAAAATACCAGTTCTGTGTCAGGAAGTGTCATGGCTTTAGTGTAGGGCAGTGATCATGTGGAATTAAAAAAAAAATTGTATATGTATAAATAGGTGAACCACCTGGTGATTGGTTGCAGGAAAAATATCTAAAACTATGTATTTTAATTAATGTGGTTTTATTGTATTTATCATTTGTTATATTCCCCAAATAAAGCAGTAGTACCATTTTTATTTTTTTTAATTTTTTAAATTTTTTTTTGAGAGGGCATCTCTCATATTTATTGATCATATGGTTGTTAACAACAATAAAATTCTGTATAGGGGACTCAATGCACAGTCATAAATCAACCCCAAGCCTAATTCTCAACAGTCTCCAATCTTCTGAAGCATAACGAACAAGTTCTTACATAGTGAATAAGTTCTTACATGGTAAACAGTGCAAGGGCAGTTATCACAGAAACTTTTGGTTTTGATCACGCATCATGAACTATAAACAATCAGGTCAAATATAATTATTTGTTTGATTTTTATACTCATTTTATATGTGAATCCCACATTTCTCCCTTATTATTATTATTATTATTATTTTTAATAAAATGCTGAAGTGGTAGGTAGATGCAAGATAAAGGTAGAAAACATAGTTTAGTGCTGTAAGAGGGCTAATGTAGATGATCAGGTGTGTGCCTATAGATATAGGATTAATCCAAGCTAGACAAGGGCAACAAAACATCCATGGATGCAGAAGATTTCTCTCAAAACAGGGGGGGTGAGGTTCTAAGCCTCACCTCTGTTGATCCCCAATTTCTCACCTGATGGCCCCCCTGCAACTGTGCCTGTCTTAGGTTGTTCCTCCTTTGAGGAACCTTCCCAGTCTCTGGCTAAGCAGTCATCTTCCGGGGCCATACAGGGAAATATAAAGTTGGTAAGTGAGAGAGAAGCCATATTGTTTGAAAAGGTTAGCTTTTTACTTCTTTGCAGATTTATGCCCTGTAGCTTCTATGCCCAGCATTTGTCTTGAGGTATCTTTACCACTTGGAAGAATTATGATACTCGGTAATTTCGATATGAAGCATGAATTCTACTTAAGGGTTGTAATTAGGAAGGAAGAAGAAAAGCTATAGAAGTAGCAGACGGAAGAAAACATGGGAAGATTGATTATTTCTTTGACATATCTTCTTGTAGAGTAACATAAGCATGTATAGGTTTTAAACTACTAATTAAATTGTGTGCACACATTAACATAATAGGAATACAGCTACGTAACCAAAGCAGACCTACAATTACCAGCCATCTCCAGTGAAACCAAGAAAACCAGTTAGACACCCTAGGCATTTGTGAAAACTTATCAATGATACGATGGATATTGTCTAACTGAATTTGAATAGTTTGAGAAAAATCAGACATATTAAAACAACACATTCCTGGGAACTGTTCACATCCATATGTTCTTTTAACAGTAGATAGTCTATAGTCACAAGATTTTGGAACGCTGCAACTTGCACTTCTCCTAATTCTTGGTTGAGTTCCAACAGTATAGATACAGTCAAATTTGTTGTTTTACTGTATGCACAGGCCAGCTTAGATATCTCCTTCTTCATTCCAATGGCAAGTTCAGGAACCAGTGGGATGAATGCAGCTACAACTGCAACAGCGGCAGGATCTTTGTTAAAGTTTTTTGATGATCATCTTCTGGTATGACTCTTCCAGAGAATGTTGATGTTGGAAGTTCTTCTTCATATCATATCTTAATTCGTTTTCTGGGTAGCCCAGTTAGGCTTTGATCCTCTGTATAAATGCAAAGAAACCCTTTCCCCACCCTTTGATATGCCCTTTATACCATTGTGAAGAACTTATTGGAGATCACCACACAGGAACTGCTTTTTTTTTTTTTTTAAGAAAAGGAATATTATCAGAAAAATGTACTTCCATAGCTGATCATCTGACACCCTTTAAATGATCAAAATGAAGGATATTTAAAGCATGCATTAATCAGTGATTTGCAGTTACTTTTATCCTATCAGGGAGTAAACCCCCTTTTCTTTCTTTATTTTTTATCATTAATCTACACTTACATGAAGAATATTATGTTTACGAGGCTCTCCCCTATACCAGGTGCCCCCTATAAACCCCTTTACAGTCACTGTCCATCAGCATAGCAAAATGTTTTAGAATCACTACTTTCCTTCTCTCTGTTGTACAGCCCTCCCCTTTCTCCCCCCCATTATGCATGCTAATCTTAATACCCCCTTTCTTCTTTCCCCCCCTTATCCCTCCCTACCCACCCATCCTTCCCAGTCCCTTTCCCTTTGGAACCTGTTAGTCCATTCTTGGGTTCTGTGATTCTGCTGCTATTTTGTTGCTTCAGTTTTTCCTTTGTTCTTATACTCCACAGATGAGTGAAATCATTTGGTATTTCTCTTTCTCCACTTGGCTTATTTCACTGAGCATAATACCCTCCAGCTCCATCCATGTTGCTGCAAATAGTAGGATTTGCCCTCTTCTTATGGCTGAGTAGTATTCCATTGTGTATATGTACCACATCTTCTTTATCCATTTATCTATTGATGGACATTTAGGTTGCTTCCAATTCTTGGCTATTGTAAATAGTGCTGCGATAAACATAGGGGTGCATCTGTCTTTCTCAAACTTGATTGCTGCATTCTTAGGGTAAATTCCTAGGAGTGGAATTCCTGGGTCAAATGGTAAGTCTGTTTTGAGCATTTTGATGGACCTCCATACTGCTTTCCACAATGGTTGAACTAATTTACATTTTACATTCCCACCAGCAGTGTAGGAGAGTTCCCCTTTCTCCATAGCCTCGCCAACATTTGTTGTTGTTTGTCTTTTGGGTGGCAGCCATCCTTACTGGTGTGAGGTGATACCTCATTGCGGTTTTAATTTGCATTTCTCTGATAATTAGCGATGTGGAGCATATTTTCATGTGTCTGTTGGCCATCTGTATTTCTTTTTTGGAGAACTATCTGTTCAGTTCCTCTGCCCATTTTTTAATTGGGTTATTTGTTTTCGGTTTCTTGAGGCATGGGAGCTCTTTATATATTCTGGACGTCAAGCCTTTATCCGATCTGTCATTTACAAATATATTCTCCCATACTGTAGGGTTCCTTTTTGTTCTATTGATGATGTCTTTTGCTGTACAGAAGCCATTCTGCTTAATATAGTCCCACTTGTTCATTTTTTGCTGTTGTTTTCCTTGACCAGGGAGATATGTTCAAGAAGAGTTCACTCAGGTTTATGTCTAAGAGGTTTTTGCCTATGTTTTTTCCAAGAGTTTAATGGTTTCATGACTTACATTCAGGTCTTTGATCCATTTTGAATTTACTTTTGTATATGGGGTTAGACAATGGTCCAGTTTCATTCTCCTACATGTAGCTGTCCAGTTTTGCCAGCTCCATCTGTTGAAGAGACTGTCATTTTGCCATTGTATGTCCATGGCTCCTTTATCAAATATTAATTGGCCATATATGTCTGGGTTAATGTCTGGATTCTCTAGTCTATTTCACTGGTCTGTGGCTCTGTTCTTGTGCCAGTACCAAATTATCTTGATTACTTTGGCTTTATAGTAGAGCTTGAAATTGGTGAGTGAGATCCCCCCTACTTTATTCTTCTTTCTCAGGATTTCTTTGGCTATTCGGGATCTTTGGTGTTTCCATATGAATTTTTGAATTATTTGTTCCAGTTCATTGAAAAATGTTGCTGGTAGTTTCATAGGGATTGCATCAAATCTGTATATTGCTTTGGGCAGGATGGCCATTTTGACGATATTAATTCTTCCTAGCCATGAGCATGGGATTAGTTTTCATTTGTTAGTGTCCCCTTTAATTTTTCTTAAGAATGACTTGTAGTTTTCAGGGTACAGGTCTTTCACTTCTTTGGTTAGGTCTATTCCTAGGTATTTTATTCTTTTTGAAGCAATTGTGAATGGAGTTGTTTTCCTGATTTCTCTTTCTGTTGATTCATTGTTAGTGTATAGGAAAGCCACAGATTTCTGTGCATTAATTTTGTATCCTGCAACTTTGCTGTATTCCGATATCAGTTCTAGTAGTTTTGGGATGGAGTCTTTAGGGTTTTTTATGTACAGTATCATGTCATCTGCAAATAGGGACAGTTTAACTTCTTCCTTACCAATCTGGATTCCTTGTATTTCTTTGTTTTGTCTCATTGCCGTGGCTAGGACCGCCTGTACTATGTTAAATAACAGTGGGGCGAGTGGGCATCCCTGTCTAGTTCCTGATCTCAGAGTAAAAGCTTTCTGCTTCTCGCTGTTCAGTATAATGTTGGCTGTGGGTTTGTTAGAAATGGTCTTTATTATGTTGATTTACTTGCACTCTATTCCCATTTTCCTGAGTGTTTTTATCATGAATGGATGTTGAACTTTGTCAAATGCTTTTTCACCATCTGTGGAGATGACCATGTGGTTTTTGTCTTTCTTTTTTGTTGATGTGGTGGATGATGTTGATGGACTTTCGAATGTTGTTCCATTCTTGCTTCCCTGGGATGAATCCCACTTGGTCATGGTGTACAATCCTTTTGATGTATTCTTGAATTTGGTTTGCTAATATTTTGTTGAGTATTTTTGCATCTACGTTCATCAGGGATATTGGTCTGTAGTTTTCTTTTTTGGTGGGGTCTTTGCCTGGTTTTGGTATTAGGGTGGTGTTGGCTTCATAGAATGAGTTTGGGAGTATGCCCTCCTCTTCTATTTTTTGGAAAACTTTAATGAGAATGGGTATTATGTCTTCCCTGTATGTCTGATAAAATTCCGAGGTAAATCCGTCTGGCCCGTGTGTTTTGTTCTTGGGTAATTTTTTTTTATTACCGTTTCAATTTCTTTGCTCGTAATTGGTTTGTTTAACTTCTGTGTTTCTTCCTTGGTCAGTCTTGGAAGGTTGTATTTTTCTAGGAAGTTGTCCATTTCTCCTAGTTCCCAGCTTGTTAGCATATAGGTTTTCATAGTATTCTCTAATAATTCTTTGTGTTTCTGTGGGGCCCGTCCTGATTTTTCCTTTCTCATTTTTGATTCTGTTGATGTGTGTTGACTCTATTTTTCTCTTAATAAGTCTGGCTAGAGGCTTATCTATTTTGTTTATTTTCTCAAAGAACCATCTCTTGGTTTCATTGATTTTTGCTATTGTTTTATTTCTTCTCAATTTAATTTTTTCTTCTCTGGTCTTTATTATATCCCTCCTTCTGCTGACCTTAGGCCTCTTGTTCTTCTTTTTCCAATTTCGATAATTGTGACATTAGATCATTCATTTGGGATAGTTCTTCCTTCTTCAATATGCCTGCATTGCCATATACTTTCCTCTTAAGTCTGCTTTTGGTGTATCCCACAGTAGTTGGGGCTTTGTGTTGTTGTTGTCGTTTGTTTCCATATATTGCTGGATCTCCATTTTGATTTGGTCATTGATCCATTGATTATTTAGGAGCGTGTTGTTAAGCCTCCATGTGTTTGTGAGCCTTTTTGCTTTCTTTGTACAGTTTATTTCTAATTTTATGCCTTTGTGGTCTGAAAAGTTGGTTGGTAGTATTTCAATCTTTTGCAATTTACTGAGGTTCTTTTTGTGGCCTAGTATGTGGTCTATTCTGGAGAATGTTCCGTGTGCACTTGATAAGAATGTGTATCCTGTTGCTTTTGGATGTACAGTTTGGTAGATGTCTATTAGGTCCACCTGTTCTAGTGTGTTGTTCAGTGCCTCTGTGTCCTTACTTATTTTCTGTCTGGTGGATCTGTCCTTTGGAGTGAGTGGTGTGTTGAAGTCTCCCAGAATGAATGCATTGCATTCTATTTCCCCCTTTAGTTCTGTTAGTATTTGTTTCACATGTGTTGGTGCTCCTGTATTGGGTGTATATATATTAATAATGGCTATATCCTCTTGTTGGACTGAGCCCTTTATCATTATGTAATGTCCTTCTTTATCTTTTGTTACTTTCTTTATTTTGAAGTCTGTTTTGTCTGATACTAGAATTGCAACACCTGCTTTTTGTCTCTGTTGTTTGCATGAAATATCTTTTTCCATCCGTTGACTTTAAGTCTGTGCATGTCTTTGGGTTTGAGGTGAGTCTTGTAAGCAGCATATGGATGGATCTTGCTTTTTTATCCATTCCATTACTCTGTGTCTTTTGATTGTTGCATTCAGTCCATTTATATTTAGGGTGATTATTGAAAGGTATGTACTTATTGCCATTGCAGGCTTTAAGTTTGTGGTTACCAAAGGTTCAGGGTTAGCTTCTTTACTATCTTACTGTCTAACTTAAGTCACTTGTTGAGCTATTATAAACATGGTCTGTTGATTCTTTATTTCTCCCCCTTCTTATTCCTCCTCCTCCCTTCTTCGTATGTTGGGTGTTTTGTTTTGTGTCCTTTTTAGGAGTGCTCCCATCTAGAGCCATCCCTGTAAGATGCCCTGTCGATGTGATTTGTGGAAGGAAAATTCCCTGAACTTTTGCTTGTCTGGGAATTTTTTAATCCCTCCTTCATATTTAAATCGTGCTGGATACAGTAGTCTTGGTTCGAGGCCCTTCTGTTTTATTGCATTAAGTATATCATGCCATTCTCCTCTGGCCTGTAGGGTTTCTGTTGAGAAGTCTGATGATAGCCTGATGGGTTTTCCTTTGTAGGTAACCTTTTTTTTCTCTCTGGCTGCCTTTAATACTTTGTCCTTGTCTTTGATCTTTGCCATTTTAATTATTATGTGTCTTGGTGTTGCCCTCCTTGAATCCCTTGTCATGGAACTTCTGTGTACTTCTGTGATCTGAGAGGCCATTACCTCTCCTAGTTTGGGGAAGTTTTCAGCAATTATTTCTTCAAAGACACTTTCTATCCCTTTTTCTCTCTCTTCTTCTGGTACCCCTCTAATGAGGATATTATTCCATTTCAATTGGTCACTCAGCTCTCTTAAAATTTTTTCATTCCTGGAGATCCTTTTATCTCTCTCTGGCATCAGCTTCTCTTCATTCCTGTTCTCTGTTTTCTAGTCCATTAATGGTCTCTTGCATCTCGTCCATTCTGTTTTGAAGTCCTTCCAAAGCTTGTTTTATTTCTGTATTCTCCTTCCTTAGTTCTTGCATATTTCTCTGCAAGTCCATCAGGATGTTTATGACTTTTGTTTTGAATTCTTTTTCAGGAAGACTGGTTAAATCTATCTCCTCAGGTTCCTTCTCAGGGGAAGATGTAGCAGATCCCGAAGCTGTCTGGGTTAGTCTTGTCTGGATCATATTTTTTTTGCCTTTTCATGTTGATAGGTGCTGTTGCCTGTCAGCTGGGAGGGCCAAACTTTTCACTTGCTACTGGCCTTTCTTTACTGGGACAACTGCAACCCCTAGTGGCTTGTGTTGGGTAATTGCGTGTAGACTTGGTCTTTGTGTCTTGCCCGTCCGGTATGGAGGGAGCTCCCTTTCTGAGGGCGTGACCAGCTTTAGGCTGCCTCTCTGCTTTTGCTGCGCCCCGGAGGGGTAATGGACGCGGGGGCTGTTTGGCTGTTTACCTCCGTGAGGAGTCTCAGAGCTGTTGCCCAGGGGGTTAGTGCACCCGGTTTTCCCTGTAATTTCCAGCTGCTGGGCTGCAACCTGTATTGTTTCCGTCCAGCTATTGCATCCCTGTCCCTTTAAGACTTTCAAAAAGCACTCGCTTTTGTTTGTCACAGGGGCATCAGCTTCCGAACCCACTCTGAGGTCTTGTTGCCCTGTTTCCCTAGTATTCAGCCTTCCATGCATGCACTGTGTCTGTGCTCTGGTGCGGATGGCTGGGGCTGGTTTTTCAGCAGTCCTGGGCTCCCTCACCCTCCCCACTCCAACTCCTCTCCTCCCGCTGGGAGCTTGGGGGAGGAGTGCTTGGTTCCCGCTGGGCCAGGGTTGTATCTTACCCCTTTTCACCAGGTGCTGGGCTCTCTCACGTGTGGATGTAGTGTGGCTGTTGCCCTGTGTCTTCTGGTCTCTCTTATAGGATTAGTTGTATTTGTTGTATTTTCAAAAATACATATGTTTTTGGGAGGAGATTGCCACTGTCCTACTCACGCCGCCATGTTGGTTCCGCCTCTCTTGGGTAGTTTTTTGATAACTGTTTCAATTTCTTTGCTCATAATTGGTTTGTAATTTCTTTTGTGTTTCTTCCTTGGTCAGTCTTGGAAGGTTATATTTTTCTAGGAAGTTGTCCCTTTCTTCTAGGTTTTCCATCTTGTTGGCATATAGGTTTTCATAGTAGTCTTTAATAATTCTTTGTATTTCGGTGGAGTCTGTCGTGATTTTTCCATTCTCATTTCTGATTCTGTTGATTTGTGTTGATTCAATTTTTCTCTTAATAGGTTTGGCTACAGGAGGGAATTTATCTATTTTGTTTATTTTCTCAAAGAACCAGCTCTTGGTTTCATTGATTTTTGCTATTGTTTTATTCTTCTCAATTTTGTTTATTTCTTCTCTGATCTTTATTATGCCCCTCCTGCTGACTTTAGGCCTCATTTGTTCTTCTTTTTCCAGTTTCGATAATTGTGATGTTAGACTATTCATTTGGGATTGTTCTTCCTTGTTCAAGTGTGCCTGGATCGCTATATACTTTCCTCTTAAGACGGCTTTCGCTGCATCCCACGGAAGTTGGGGCTTTGTATTGTTGTTGTCACTTGTTTCCATATATTCCTTGATCTCTATTTTAATTTGTTTGTTGATCCATTGATTATTTAGGAGCACGTTGTTAAGCCTGCATGTGTTTGTGAGTCTTTTCGTTTTCTTTGTAGAATTTATTTCTAGTTTTATACCTTTGTGGTCTGAAAAGTTGGTTGGTAGAATTTCAATCTTTTGGAATTTACTGACGCTCTTTTTGTGAGCTAGTATGTGGTCTATTCTGGCGAATGTTCCATGTGCACTTGAGAAGAATGTATATCCTGTTGCTTTTGGATGTAGAGTTCTATAGATGTCTATTAGGTCAATCGGTTCTACTGTGTTGTTCAGTACCTCCATGTCCTTACTTATTTTTCTGCCCAGTGGCTGTATCCTTTGAGGTTAGTGGCGTGTTGAAGTCTCCTAAAATGAATGCATTGCATTCTATTTCCCCCTATAGTTCTGTTAGTATTTGTTTCACATATGCTGGTGCTCCTGTGTTGGGTGCATATATATTTAGAATGGTTGTATCCTCTTGTTGGACTGAGCCCTTTATTGTTATATAATGTCCTTCTTTATCTCTTGTTACTTTCTTTGTTTTGAAGTCTATTTTGTCTGATATTAGTACTGCAACCCCTGCTTTCTTCTCTCTGTTGTTTGCCTGAAATATGTTTTTCCATCCCTTGACTTTTAGTGTGTGTATGTCTTTGGGTTTGAGGTGAGTTTCTTGTAAGCAGCATGTAGATGGGTCTTGCTTTGTTATCCATTCTCTTACTCTGTGTCTTTTGATTGGTGCATTGAGTCCATTTACAGTTAGGGTGACTATTGAAAGATATGTACTTATTGCCATTGCAGGCTTCAGATTCATGGTTACCAAAGGTTCAAGGTTAGCCTCTTTAGTATCTTACTGCCTAACTTAGCTCGCTTATTGAGCTGTTTTATACACTGTCCGGAGATTCTTTTCTTCTCTCCCTTCTTATTCCTCCTCCTCCATTCTTTATATGTTGCTTGTTTTATTCTGTGCTCTTTCATGTTTCCTTTAACTGCTTTTAGTGGGTAGTTGATTTTACAATTTTTTTGCCTGTAGTTAGTATTTGGTTGGTCTGCTTTCTTTGCTGTGATTTTATTTCCTCTGGTGACATCTGTTTATTTTTAGGAGTGCTCCCGTCTAGAACAGTCCCTCTAAAATACCCTGTAGATGTGGTTTGTGGGAGGCAGATTCCCTCAATTTTACATGTCTGGGAATTGTTTAATCCCTCCATCATATTTAAATGATAATCGTGCTGGATACAGTATCCTTGGTTCATGGCCCTTCTGTTTCATTGCATTAAATATATCATGCCATTCTCTTCTGGCCTATAAGGTTTCTGTTGAGAAGTCTGATGATAGCCTGATGGGTTTTCCTTTATAGGTGACCCTTTCTCTCTAGCTGCCTTTAAAACTCTTTCCTTGTCCTTGATCTTTGCCATTTTAATTATTATGTGTCTTGGTGTTGTCCTCCTTGGGTCCTTTCTGTTGGGAGTTCTGTGTATTTCTGTGGTCTGTTTGATTATTTCCTCCCCCAGTTTGTGGAAGTTTTCAGCAATTATTTCTTCAAAGACACTTTGTATCCCTTTTTCTCTCTCTTCTTCTTCTGGTACCCCTATAATACGGATATTGTTCCTTTTGGATTGGTCACACAGTTCTCTTAATATTGTTTCATTCCTGGAGATCCTTTTATCTCTCTCTATGTCAGCTTCTATGCGTTCCTGTTCTCTGGTTTCTATTCCATCAGTGGCGTCTTGCATCTTAACCATTTTGCTCATAAATCCTTCCAGAGTTTGTTTTACTTCTGTAATCCCCTTCCGGGTATCTGTGATCTCCCTCCGGACTTCATCCCTTAGCTCTTGTATATTTCTCTGCATCTCCATCAGCATGTTTATGATTTTTCTTTTGAATTCTTTTTCAGGAAGACTGGTTAGGTCTGTCTCCTTCTCAGGTGTTGACTCTGTGATCTTTGTCTGCCTGTAATTTTGCCTTTTCATGGTGATAGAGATAGTTTGCAGAGCTGGCATGAGTGATGGCTGGAAGAACTTCCCTTCTTGTTCGTTTGTGGCCTTCCTCTCCTGGGAGAACAGCAACCTCTAGTGTCTTGTGCTGGGCAGCTGCGCCTACAGGGCTTCTGATTCCTGCCCAGCTGCTATGGAGTTTATCTCTGCTGTTGCTGTGGGCGTGGCTTGCTTCAGGCTCCTGTTCCGATATGGTGGAGCTGCTTTGGAGGGGGAGCAGCTGGTAGGCTATTTATCTCCATGAGGGGCCTCTGTGCTCCCTGTTGCCCAGGAGGTTACAGTGCCCAGAGATCCCCAGATTCCCTGCTGCTGGACTAAGTGTCCCAGGATGCTTCTGTCTGGTTTTGGGGTCCGTGTCCCTTTAAGACTTCCAAAAAGCACTTGCTAAAAATAAAAAATAAAAAATAAATAAATAAATAAAAATAAAAAATAAATAAAAAATAAATAAAAGCCACTCGCTTTTCTTTGTCCCCAGGCACCGGCCTCAGGGACCCTCTCACCAGTCTTGCTGCCCTGTTTCCCTGGTATCCAAGACCCCCCGCATGCACTGTGTCTGCGCTCTGGTCCGGATGGTTGGGGCTGGGTGTTCAGCAGTCCTGGGCTCCCTCTCCCTCCCCGCTCCAACTCCTCTCCTCCCACCAGGAGCTGGGGGGAGGGGTGCTTGGTTCCCACCAGGCCAGGGCTTGTATCTTACCCCTTTCACCAGGCGCTGGGTTCTTGCAGGTGTGAATGTGGTCTGGATGTTGTCCTGTGTCCTCTGGTCTCTATTCTAGGAAGAATTGTCTTTGTTATATTTTCATAAATATATGTGGTTTTGGTAGGAGATTTCTGCTGCTCTACTCATGCCACTATCTTGGCTCCCATTTTTATTTTTTATTAATGGTCATGCCACAGCGAATTTGGTAAGTATAGCAGAGTTTTCTGTATGTGTGTTGACTGTAGCATAAAGGTAACTAAGAATGTCTTTGACCTAAAGAGAGAGACGTGGGAGTGAGGTGGAGGAGGCTCTAATCTGAGTCTCTGATGTCATGGAGAGTTTGCATAGCAAAACGGCACATGAGAGAGGTAGGTATCAGTAATGCAGAGTAGAAACAAATCTGGAAACCAAAAGTACTAAGATATAAATATTGACAATGAATGGAGGGTTCCAAGGAACCCAGAATATTTAGAAGAATTGGCCAACAAGACTGAATCATGCCTTAAATCCACAAAAGTCTCAGGAGTAAAGGACACTGCAAATTAGGCTAAAACACAAAACTGGACCAGAAAATTAGTAAGTGCTCAAGAGCTAAGAGACTCAAGAAGCAGCAGAGTCTAAGATAAGGCAAGAGAAGATAACAGATAAGAAGGTCAAGGGAACGCATAAGAGGGAACACTTTGAAAAGAACCTAAAAATTAATGTAATTTCCATCTCATACAATGTTTTTGCACATTTCCTGTGGGGGTAGAAGCAGTCTTAGAGTTTCATCAGTTTAAAGCTTCTAGCTGGGAGTAGGTGAGCTGTGTCAGAAAGGAGGCATGTGGGTTTGCCTAACTAGAAAAGGAAATAAATATTGCTGCCCTAAAAATAGTTAAGTCAAGGAAAATAGATTTATTAAAATCATGGCATTTTACAGTCTAGGAGTATTGATTCAAGATTGAAGAGTCGTTGGCTTCTATAATCTGGCAGCCACATTCCCAGGGGCACTGTGACCCTCAGATACACACGAGATGATGCTAATTGGAAATCACAGATTTTACACAATCATAAAATCTGTCTTGGTGTTGATTACATTGCAGAAATCTTAATGATAATACTGTTTTGTACCTAACTTGGCTTGTGTTCTTTCATCAAAAGTTCACCTATTAAAGTGGTCATGTGATTCATAAATACATACTCCACCAGAAGTTTTGTTTAAGGAGATACTAACTTAAAGTATAAATATCAAGTTTAGCTGCTTTGAGATGTCTTGAATATCTCTGGTTCTTTCCTTATATTATTTGCTATTTATTTTTCCAGAGTTGGTTGATTTCTCTCCCTATCTGTTGTTACTGGGTGTGTTCAGCTTTGAAAGTCCTTATAGATCAGGTTGCAAATTCAGTGACACTCCTCCATGTATGTTAAGCACTCATCACAATAGAGCATACAGAATTTTTCTCTTATTTGTAAGATTTCTAGCTCTCCAGCAAATGAACAGAGGTCTCTGTTGCCAGTTATCTTTTGCCAATATTTTTCTTTTCTGGCCTACACCAGAAATTATTTCTGGTGACATAGTAAACATACCAGTCCTGTTTTTCACTGTGTATTGTCTAATATGGGAGAATTTGCTATATGAAGGAGTAATCGGATCCTTCACTTCTAGTGTGTGCTCTCTATTTCTCTTTCTTGGGTTCACTTTTGATTCCCCTTTTATTTTCTGTCACCTAGGTCTCAAACTTTTATAGACTTAGCTTTCTATTTAGGCAAAAGAGATTCTGGAGTCCCAATAAATATTTATTGCACTTCCCAATTGTCAAATATTTCTCTATTTTCATTTATACAACAAATATTTAGAGTATCTACTATAAACCAAGAATTGTGTGAAAGGCTGAAAATATAATAATGAGCAAAAGTAGCATGTTCTCTATCCTCATGAAACTTTCCATTTGGTAGAGTAGGCAGATATTGGACAAATAACTACAAACAATAAAGTGTCACTGGCACAATAACCATGAAGTAGTGGTCTGTGGTACTTGAGGAACATGTGAGTTTCTGGATTATTCTGAAGGGTCAAGGAAGGATTATTTAAGAAGTGATGTTTGATCTGATAACTGAAATATTTAAAGGATTCTTAAGTAAGTGAAATGACTGAGATGGGTTACAACATTCTAGGAAGTGGAAACTGCATGAGAAAAATCCTTGTGGTTGAAATAAGGCATGTTAAAGGGCCAGAAAGAAGAATGGGGTCCTTAGAATAGATGGAGTCCTTAGAATGTGTGGCACAAGATGACATTGGAGGAAAACTTAAGTCATATTTTGTAAGACTCAGGCCTCTTTAAGCATTCTAATCTTTCCAAATGTCACTGGAAAGTTATTCAAAGGATTGTCCTGTGTGCGTGTGCATGCAAATGTCTGTATGTGCACGGGCCTGTCGTGTTTGAAGTGGATTTGAAAATGGACTGGCTGAAATCCCTTACCATAGTTCATTTAAGAAATAATGATGGCTTGTCACTTAGATTAGGGAAATGATGGTAGAGATAGAGAAACTAACATGCCAAACATAAGGAGTATCTCCAACAGTATTTGCAGATGTGTTGGATATGGGTTTTAAGGAAGAAACAAGTGACTAGGTAGTTCTTGGATTTCTGACTTGTACAGATAGACAAATTCTGGAATAGTAAACTTAGACAGATCTATCTGCTGATGTAATTGATGGCGTAAGATTAAAATTGACTTCATGACTGTCTGAGTCTAGGAAGCAGTTGATGTCTCCAGCATTCCTACTCTTCTCTATTTTTTCTTCTTTGCTCCATGGTATAATGGGTGACTCATTCTTACCCACAACAGGTAAGCTTCCTTCATCCATCTGATGACCTAGGCTCAGACGAATCCACGATTCCTAATCCCAACTCTCAGGGATATTCACCTTTCCACCCCAGAGCATCCACTGATATCTGTTATTCTGGTGTTTTCAGTATGGTCTCTGAAAACCCCACCAAGAGACTCTTACTTAAAACTTTTTTTGAAATGGAGCCATCCTTGTTTTAAACAATTAAAAATTACACATAAAACATTTTGAGTATTAAAAAATATTAAGGAGTCACTTGTTCTATAGAGATGATAGATACTGAATAAATATAGCAAAATATTATTTTCCCAATAGATAGTAAATAAGGATAATATTTTTGAGGTGGCTGTCATGAAACTGTAGTTACCATAACATAGACATATCCCAAGATAATAAATTCATGAAGGATTTTTATGGAGAATAGAAATTGTGTTTATTTACTTATTCTAGGCTCCATGCTAGGTATTTCTACACATGGGATCACACCCACTCTTTAGTCAACTTTGAAGAGGAAGATAGGATATTCTCTATATTACAAACAAAGGTATTTCTACACATGGGATCACATCCACTCTTCAGTCAACTTTGAAGAGGAAGATAGGATATTCTCTATATTACAAACAAAGAGCCCCCAGGAATTAATGTTAGTCTGGCACATGGTAGGTTCAGTAAATAGTTTTTGAACAGAATAATGAAGGTAAGAATGAATGAATAATCGAATGAATTGATCCTTCTTATAAGGTGTTTCTGTGTGCCATTGGCAATGAGCAGTTCTTGATATTTTGTAAGTTCAGAGCCTATGTTTCAAATTATTTGATTTCCTTCTAAAACCAGGCTCAATACCTTGTTCTGATTTTTTGTTATCTTTCCACATTGACCATTTTTGGTCTCATGTGTCTGATATCTCCAATTTGGGTCTCAAATCCATTCTAAGTAAGTTTGTCTAGGAGTGCACACTACTTACATATACATACTATTCACAATTCCCCATGCTCTGAACAGGAGTTTGTCTCCTTTTTGAATGTTCTACCTTTGAAACTCAATAATCGTTTTTTAAAGAATAAGCATTTTTTACATGTCACTATAAGAGTTTGGAGGATGAAACACATCAGAATGGTTGACTATGGCTTCCTTTAGCACACCTGCTGTCCTGTATAAACAAGGTCTGTACCCAGGGATGAGGGAAGAGAAAAAATATACACTGCCACAGCCTGGCCTCCAGCGGGATTTAAGAAATTATTTGCACCAGTCTACATGCCCAGTATCAAATGTTGGACAGTTTGGGATTACAAATGCTTCCTGAGTGTCCTCGCACATACTACTTGAGAGCATATCAGTAACTGATTCCTTCCATGCCCTTTGCCCGGCTCCGATTCAAAGTCTAACTCCTGTAATCCTCATTATGACTTTATGGTGGGTTTATGTTATTATTCCCATTTTACAGATGGGAGAGCCCAGAGACACCAAGTGTGAGTGAAGCGGCAGGGTCCTGGTGGCATCAGGGTCCAATCCTGGCCACCTGGCACAAATGGTTGTGCGCCCAACCTCGGGCACGACTGCCTCTTCAAAAGAATTTTAAGGAAGTAATTCCTGGCTTTACTAACCAGAGAAATTATTGATACATATCTTAATGATACATCTCTCTCTGAAGATAGTGCTATTTGTGGAAGTAATGAAAACTCTTCTATATAAACATTACTGAAATGGCTGGTTCCTAAAAATGGTAAAAACTGTTTGAATGATCTGTATTTTGATGTGATTTTAATTTTTTCGGTATCCAAATTCATTTCAAAAAAGAAACCCTACTTTTTTTTTTTTACATCTCCAGACATTATTAAAGTGTAATGCAGTGTGAAAATGATGAATGTCAATTGTCAAGGTCTGTTTTTGAAACTCCGGTTTTTGTTGTTTAATTTTGACATCACCCGCCCTAAAGGAAGCAATATGTGGGGTCAGGCATTAAGAAATTACTCCTGATAGTTGGTGATTATTCAGGAGAAGCTGATGAGGGGTGCAGAGAACCCCACGGAGGTGCCCTGAGAGTGCATCACCCCTTCCTCCCACGGTGGAGAGTGCACAGCGAGCAGAGCGGCACCTGCCCCGGGAGTGGCTCTGTCCTCGGTGGTCCCACAGCCCTACGCCCCACAGAGGGCGGGTCATTAGGCCGTCCAGTGGTGGAGGGTATCTTCATACAGCTGTCGCTCTCCTTAGCAGCCTGGCAGCCAGGGACCATAGTGAATTATGCGGCGCTCGGTGAGACTGTGACACAGTGCACTCGCCGAACAGCGGGGGTGTTAGGAAATCCATTATTTGAAATTTTTGTTTCTTTTTCTTACTAGCTTCCATGCTGCTCTTTTCCTGTCATCTTGTTCCTTTTTTTCCTTGTCTATTTTGAGGGTTTTGTGTCTGACAGTTCTTTTCTACTGCTGGTTTGTCCTTTTTGTTACCTTGTTTCTGCCGTCGTGGGCTAACCCAATCCCTTGCTTGGTCTTGTGTATTGTGAGCCTCGTTCTCCTTCTCTGTCATGCAGTCATTTGCTTTACTTTTCTTTCTCTTTCTGCCTGATTGTTGCCTTTGATGCAGAAAAACAAATTCTCCTTTGGTCGGCTTTCTGTTACATGTTGGTATGTGTTGTCATTTTCTCTTCAGGACAGGTGCAGTTTACTGTAGGTACCATTCATTTTGGTTCCAGGAATCCCAAACACATGTCCAGAGGTGGGCAAGGCTGGGGGCAATCAGAGCAACCAGGAAAATACTTCCAAGTATGGCGAAGACCTGTTTCTTCCCAGTATTCAGTTCACAGAGGGCCTGTAAATTTTTCTTCCTAATTTCAAATTTTTCAGTACCTTCTTCTTTTCTCCAAGAGTCGGTCTCTTTCAAAGTGGTGATTGTTTTGACACCATTCCTTGCACATCCACCTATTTGCTTTTTCCTTCCTTGTTTTTCCATGGTTGAACACAGCCTGGAAAAGATAGTTCTGGTAGTTGGAACAGACACTGATTCAGTTCATTGACTAGTTATTAAATGAGCTACTATTACAAGGCAGGAATTGCTCAGGCTTTGAGGACAGTATACAGTATCAGTCTTGCCCTACCTTTTTGCCTTCTCTAGTTGGCCATGTCCCTTTTTCTTAACTTCTTTCCTCTTTCTGTGGACACATCACCTACTGTTATTTGTCATTCTGTCTTCTCTATTTTCCTTGATCCCTTTGGACCTAGCACTCCTGTTTTTTATTTAGATATGTTTATAAGGACCTTCTGGCTTTTTTGCCTAAATTAATTGCATTGCATTAGAAAGCTCAAATCTCTTGGTGAACGAACACCTGAGAGTGTGCCAGAGTCTTCATTACCATTTTGTATTTCAGTTAAAAACAAACAGAAATGGTTACATCACCTCTAATGTGGCTGTGGATTTTTGTAATATTTGCAGTAGCTGAATTTGATTGTGTTTACTTGCTTATTTTCTTTTTTAAATAAATTTATTATCCTCTAATCTGTTTTTTCCTGAATCACCTCCAATTTTCTGTTTCTATCCCTATTGTGTTTTTATATTTTCCTTCTTTTCTTACTTTATTTTATTCCAGGGTTATTACTGTTTTTATTTTTGTTGTTGTTATTTTAAATAAGAATAGCTGTAGTAGTTCAAGCAAGTTAATTTACTGTTTCCTACCACTTAAATTGTTTCTTCTATTTCTCTCCATTTCTTATATTTATGATCTCTCCACTCTTTCTCATGTCTCCAAATTTCTAGTTGTTTCCTTCATTCTATAATTTCTTTTTCTCTTTTCTTGCCACTTTGAATTGTGCCCCTTAAATTTTTCCTGTATCAATTTTGTTTTGTTTTTTAAGATACACTGGTCCCTTTAATATCATTTTTCAAATGCCATGGGAACAACTCCTCTTATTTTATTTTTACTAATTGGGCTCTCAGAGTAAACTCCCAAGCTTTACTTGGGAGTAATACAGTTTGTTTCATGCACTCACAAGAGTAAATCAGTTGTCCTCTCAGCTTCCAGATGCAGTAAAATGCTCATATTAGAGTCTCATATATTTTGTGCTTCCAAATTTTAATTATTTCCTTTTTAGTTAGGGGAAGGGAAGATGGAGGAACAGATATAAAGCCCTATGAAGATAGTTGTAAAAAGTGAAAAGGAAATAATAGACTGAAAGTAAATAAGTAAACGTGAGGACACTTACATCCTTAAATGATGTCACAGAGGAAATATTTTCGATGACAGGATATAGGATGAGAAGCTCAGGGAACCTCCCGCAGATTCATTCCTAAAGGGTGGGGTTTTGTTTCAGCTTATGCCACCAACCCAAACTGACTTTTGTGTTAAGTGCACCCCATTCACTCTCTAGACTGTCACTCCTGTCTTCACTAAATGGCTCTGCCTTGACGAGGCACTGCTCCTATGTTATGTGCCTTTGACATGCTGCCCTTATTTTTAAAAGTTAACAGTATCAGTATCTTTGCAATCTCCAATTCATTTTTAGCAATCACATTCCACTTACGACAGAAACGCTTGAGTAAAGAATGTTTTAGAATCAGTATAAAACAATCCAAAACAGTTGTCCTATGGTTTTATTTTTCTCCTGTTTTTGTGACCTCCAGCCTCCTCAGTAGGTGGACCTCAGTCCTTCCTGTGCTTTGACTAGTTCCAGTTTTAATACAAAATCCATCATCTTTAAAAACAACCTCTCTGAAAATAAGCTATTTAATTAATCAGTTAATTTATTTCACTGACCCATGTACCCAAAACTTTTAGATTGTCTTGGATTTGTCAAATGGGATAGTTGCCTGCAAGAGTTATCCAGCCTTGTATGTGGATGAGTAAATATAAAAATGTTACAGGCAACCCATATTTCAATATATACTGTGAACATAAAAAAGAGAGAATGTAGGTCAATTTGGAGGGCTAGATTATTTTTAAAAAATGGGTTGTATGCATGCTAAACTTCAGGTTAGGAAGTTTGTAAGTAGGTTATTTTGGACCTAAACTTATGACTTGAATATTTAACTCTTTCCATCTCACCACTAATACCCCACCCAGCCAGTGTTATAATAAAGTTAATTTTACTTAGTTAAAAAGTGGGTTTCAATTTTCTCATGATTTCCTTTCTTTTTTTTCGGCCATCCTCTCCTGTCATTCTTCCTTCCCAGCCCTCAAGAGGAGTCCCAGGTCCAAGACTACTTTTGTCTCACTGAATTCATTTTTTCTCCTGTTTACCTTTATCTTTTTTATTTCTTTAATTATATTTTTCTTCTTTTATTGCTTGCTTAGCATTTTTCTAGGTTTAATCTACCTATGGTTTCTGATTCTCTAAAATCCATCACTACTTTTTTGGATAAGAATTTGTAGGATTAGCTTAGATTATGAACAATGAATTGCTCTCGATTTTTTGAGAGGTTTTTATATGTCAGGAAATATGTTAACATTTTAAGTAGATTATATCATTTCATTCGCAAACAGCCCTCTGGGCGAGTACTACCGTCATCCCTATTTTTGCAGATAAAGAAACCAAAGCATAGAAAAGTTAAGCAACTTTTTCAAAACATCTGACTACAGGCCTGCACAGTTTATGGCTGCTCCATAGTACCTCTTGTAAATGATGCCAGATTACATTAATTTCCTTTTAATCTTGATGTAAGAGTAAGTGATTTCCTCACTGTATCTTTCTTCATCATTCATTTTGATGAGAACAGGATTATACCTACCTTTCACATAGCCTTGTACATTAACAGTTCCAGAAAAAAGGCCAAAATTATGGGCCCTGATGGATGAGGTTCCTGGGTGCTTCTGCTATTAAGAAGTGCTGTTATGTTATAACAGACGTTTTCCTTACAGTACAGGAGAAGGGGGGGGGGCAAGACATCACTCTTCTTTCAATGAAGGCCAAATAGAGATAATTTAGCATCCTTCCCAAATGGTCTCTTTTGAACGAACTTCATTCAGGGTTACACAATTTTATTGTCCTCACCAACTGAAATTGTGTACAAAAGAGGAAGCAGGATAACTTGGCTGAACAGTTTACTGTTTATTTTGTAGATCAACAACCTCAAATACTTGGAAAGGTTTTTTTTAATTTATTTAATTTAATTTATTTTTATTTTTTATTTTGGTATCATTAATCTATAATTACAGAAAGAACATTATGTTTACTAGGTTCCCACCTTCACCAAGTCCCCCCCACATACCCCTTCACAGTCACTGTCCATCTGCATAGTAAGATGCTGTAAAATCACTACTTGTCTTCTCTGTGTTGTGCAGCCCTCCCCATGCCCCCCACACACTATACATGCTAATCGTAATGCCCTCTTTCTTTTTCCCCGCCCTTATCCCTCCCTTCCCACCCATCGTCCCCAGTCCCTTTCCCTTTGGTAACTATTAGTCCATTCTTGGGTTGTGTGAGTCTGCTGCTGTTTTGTTCCTTCAGTTTTCCTTTGTTCTTATACTCCACATATGAGTGAAATTATTTGGTACTTGTCCTTCTCTGCTTGGCTTATTTCACTGAGCATAATACCCTCTAGCTCCATCCAAGTTGTTGCGAATGGTAGGATCTGTTTCTTTCTTATGGCTGCGTAATATTCCATTGTGTATATGTACCACATCTTCTTTATCCATTCATCTACTGATGGACATTTAAGTTGCTTCCATCTCTTGGCTATTGTAAACAGTGCAGCAATAAACATAGGGGTGCATCTGTCTTTTTCAAACTGGATTGCTACATTCTTAGGGTAAATTCCTAGAAGTGGAATTCTTGGGTCAAATGGTATTTCTATTTTGAGCATTCTGAGGAACCTCCATACTGCTTTCCACAAAGGTTGAACTAGTTTACATTCCCACCAGCAGTGTAGGAGGGTTCCCCTTTCTCCACAACCTTGTTGTTGTCTGTCTTTTCAATGACGGCGATCCTTACTGGTGTGAGGTGATATCTCATCGTGGTTTTAATTTGCATTTCTCTGATGATTAGCAATTTGGAGCATCTTTTCATGTGCCTGTTGGCCATCTGGATTTCTTCTTTAGAGAACTGTCTATTCAGCTCCTCTGCCCACTTTTTAATTGGATTATTTGCTTTTGTTTGTTGAGGTATGTGAGCTCTTTATATATTTTGGATGTCAATCCTTTATCGGATCTGTCATTTATGAATATGTTCTCCCATACTGTAGGGTTCCTTTTTATTCTATTGATGGTGTCCTTTGCTGTACAGAAGCTTTTTAGCTTTATATAGTCCCACTTGTTCATTTTGCCTTTGTTTCCCTTTCCCGGGGAGATATGTTCATGAAGAAGTCACTAATGTTTATCTCCGTGAGATTTTTGCCTATGTCTTTTTCTAAGAGTTTTATGGTTTCATAACTTACATTCAGGTCTTTGATCCATTTGGAGTTTACTTCTGTTTATGAGGTTAGACAGTGATCCAGTTTCATTCTCTTACATGTAGCTTTCCAGTTTCGCCAGCACCATCTGTTGAAGAGACTGTCATTTCCCCATTGTATGTCCATGGCTCCTTTATCAAATATTAATTGGCCATATATGTTTGGGTTAATGTCTCGAGTCTCTATTCTGTTCCACTGGTCTGTGGCTCTGTTCTTGTGCCAGTACCATATTGTCTGATTACTATGGCTTTATAGCAGAACTTGAAGTTGGGGAGCGAGATCCCCCCCACTTTATTCTTCCTTCTCAGGATTGCGTTGGCTATTCGGGGTCTTTGACTGTTCCATATGAATTTTTGAACTATTTGTTCCAGTTCATTGAAGAATGCTGTTGGTAATTTGATAGGGATTGCATCGAATCTGTATATTGCATTGGGCAGGATGGCCATTTTGACGATATTAATTCTTCCTAGCCAGGAGCATGGGATGAGTTTCCATTTGTTAGTGTCCTCTTTAATTTCTTTTAAGAGTGTCTTATAGTTTTCAGGGTATAGGTCTTTCACTTCCTTGGTTAGGTTTATTCCTAGGTATTTTATTTTTTTTGATGCTATTGTGAATGTAATTGTTTTCCTCATTTCTCTTTCTATTAGTTCATTGTTAGTGTATAGGAAAGCTACATATTTCTGTATGTTAATTTTGTATCCTGCAACTTTGCTGAATTCCAATATTAGTTCTAGTAGTTTTGCAATGGAGTCTTTAGGGTTTTTTATGTACAATTTCATGTCATCTGCAAATAGTGACAGTTTGACTTCTTCTTTACCAGTCTGGATTCCTTGTATTTCTTTGTTTTGTCTGATTGCCATGGCTAGGACCTCCAGTACCACGTTGAGTAACAGTGGGGAGAGTGGGCATCCCTGTCTTGTTCCCGATATCAAAGGAAAACCTTTCAGCCTCTCGCTGTTCAGTATGATGTTAGCTCTGGGTTTATCATATATAGCCTTTATTATGTTGAGGTACTTGCCCTCTATGCCCATTTTGTTGAGAGTTTTAACGTGAATGGATGTTGAATTTTGTCGAATGTTTTTCAGCATCTATGGAGATGATCATGTGGTTTTTGTGCTTCTTTTTGTTGATGTGGTGGATGATGTTGAGGTGTTTTTGAATGTTTTACCATCCTTGCATCCCTGAGATGAATCCCACTTGGTCTTGGTGTATGATCCTTTTAATATATTTTTGAATTCAGTTTGCTAATATTTTATTGAGTATTTTTGCATCTACATTCTTCAGGGGTATTGGTCTGTAATTTTCTTTTTTGGTGGTGTCTTTGCTTGGTTTTTGTATTAGAGTGATGTTGGCTTCACAGAATGACTTTGGGAGTATTCCCTCCTCTTCTATTTTTTGGTAAACTCTAAGGAGAATGGGTATTATGTCTTCTTTGTGTGTCTGATAAAATTCCGAGGAAAATCTGTCTGGCCTGGGGGTTTTGTTCTTGGGTAGTTTTTTGATTACCGTTTCAATGTCTTTGCTCATAATTGGTTTGTTTAACTTTTGTGTTTCTTCCTTGGTCAGTCTTGGAAGGTTGTATTTTTCTAGGAAGTTGTCCATTTCTCCTAGATTTCCCAGCTTGTTAGCATATAGGTTTTCATAGTATTCTCTAATAATTCTTTGTATTTCTGTGGGCCCCGTCCTGATTTTTCCTTTCTCATTTTTGATTCTGTTGATGTGTGTTGACTCTATTTTTCTCTTAATAAGTCTGGCTAGAGGCTTATCTATTTTGTTTATTTTCTCAAAGAACCGTCTCTTGGTTTCATTGATTTTTTTCTATTGTTTTATTCTTCTCTATTTTATTTATTTCTTCTCTGATCTTTATTATGTCCCTCTGTCTACTGACCTTAGGTCTCATTTGTTCTTCTTTTTCCAATTTTGATAATTGTGACATTAAACTATGCATTTGGGATTGTTCTTCCTTCTTTCAATATTCCTGGATTGCTATATACTTTCCTCTTAAGACTGCTTTTGCTGGTCCCACAGAAGTTGGGGCTTTGTGTTATTGTTGTCATTTGTTTCCATGTATTATTGGATCTCCATTTTAATTTGGTCATTGATTCATTGATTATTTAAGAGCATGTTGTTAAGCCTCCATGTGTTTGTGAGCCTTTTTGCTTTCTTTGCACAATTTATTTCTAGTTTCATACCTTTGTGGTCTGAAAAGTTGGCTGGTAGGATTTCAATCTTTTGGAATTTACTGAGGTTCTTTTTGTGGCCTAGTATGTGGTCTATTCTTGAGAATGTTCCATGTGCACTTGAGAAGAATGTGTATCCTGTTGCTTTTGGATGTAGAGTTCTATAGATGTCTATTAGGTCCATCTGTTCTAGCGTGTTGTTCAGTGCCTACTTGGAAAGGTTTTGTAGACTTTTTAATAGATACTCCCAAAGAGCTTATGTCTTTATTTTGAATTACAATTCGACAACATTTAATCCCTTGTTACTCCTTTGTCAGACTTTTAATTGAATTATTCAAAACATGAAACAAAAGGAAAGAATTGTAGGCAGCACAATAATATTAGCAGAATTACCAGAGTGCTGAGAATTATTAAAGAGGACATTATGTTTGTTAATCAGGCATTTAATTTTGCTTCTGTTTGTTGATGGAAAACATCCTCTTGGAAAGGAGTTTATCAAAAACCTTAATTGTTGACAGTGCCTTCTTAACATCCATGAATATACTGTACAAGCAAAAGCTGTTTGAAACCTAATTAATCAGAAAGATTCCTAATTTCCATTTTAACTGTAGAATGTCTGACCAGCATTCCAGTCAGATTGGTCTGTAGTTCATAGAAAAAAGCAGATCTTCCAAAACTGGCTTTAAAAAGTGGCAAGGGCTTAGTTGAAATATTTTGAACTATTTTAGATTATAACAAAGAAAAATAAATTCCCTCTCAACTTATTTGCGAAACAAGCATAACCTTAATATTGAAAGTTCAGTGTGTAAAAAGGAATTTGCGAGCTAATCTTACTTAAGAACATCAGTACAAAATACCAAACAAAATATTAACCTGTTGAATCCAATAATGCTTAAAAAAGATCAACATGGCTTGACCATGTGGGGCATATTGCAACAAATCAAAGTTGGTTTACTTCCCCAAACCAATTAATGTAAATCATCGTATAAACAGGTACAAGGAAAAAAATAATATAATCTCAATAGATAAAGAAAAAATGTTTGATAAAATTCAACATCTTGTCATAATTCTAAAAACAACTTAGAAAACTGAATAAGAAGGAATTTCCTTAAGGTGATCAAACATGTTTGCAAATAACTGCAGCAAAAATCAAATTTAGTGATGTGTGGTAAACATTTCTCTTAAGATCAGAAATGAAACAAGGATGCCTGCTATTTGCATATCTATTCTATATCATACTGGATATTCAATGTCAATGCAGTAAGACTAGAAAAATAAGTAAAAAATAAAGTGAAAGTGTAGAAATAAAGAATATCTAAGACTTGGAAAAGATTAAATTATTCACATATCTTTTGATTATTTACAATGAAAATCTAAAATAATGCAATACATTATTAAAATTGATGAGAGTTTAGAAAAATTGCTGGGAAAAAGTCAATATGCAAACATCAGTTTCATTTCTATACACTAGCTACACCAAACTAGAAATGTAGTTTTTAAAAACACTGTACACTACTGTTGCATTTAAACTACAAATAAGATTTTATTTAACAAAAGATGTATATGATCAGTTTATCGAAAAATTAAATAATTCTGATTGAAAGATGTTTTTAAAAGATGTGAAAAATGGAAAATATTGTATTCAGGAATTAGATATGTGATATAAAGATTTTCATTTTTTTCCAGAATGATCTCTATATTCATTGTAAACCAAGATTTAAATACATTGAGCAAAGCTGCATATTAGAGAACTTACAAAAAGATCCAGACATATATGGAAACTGTACAATGACAGCCATCATTGCAAACCACTGTGAAAATGTTGGACTCTTAATTAAATGGTATAGGAGTCTTCCCTTATGTATCGGGATATGTCCATGGCCCCCAGCGGATGCTTGAAACTGTGGGTAGCACCAAACCCTGTGTATACAATTGACCCTTGAATAGCATGGAGGTCTGTTGTGCTGATCCCCGTGCAGTTGAAAATCCACATATAACTTTTGACTCCCCCAAAACTTAAGTACTCATAGCCTGTTGTTCACTGGAAGCCTGATCATAACATAAGGAGTTATTTATTTATTTAAGAAATTAACATTGATTTTGTATGTTATATGTATTCTTATAATAAAGTAAGCTAGAGAAAATAAATTCTTTTTAAATTTTCACAAATCTCCTAAAATGTTTCCCATGTATTTATTGAAAAAAAAAATCTGTGTATAAGTGGATCTGCACAGTTCAAAGTCAATGATGAAATGAAGTGAGGAGAATGGTATAGGCAATGTGATGGAGTGTTAGGCTGCCATGGCCTTCTGACTTCCAGGCTGGCTGACCATGGGTTACTGAAACTGTGGATGAGGGGGGCTACTGTCATATGGCACTTGTTATCTATACACAACAACCAACTTTTCTACATCTGTTAGGCAAATTTTCTACATCTGTTAGACAAGATCACAGTTGTGGATAAACATTTGAAGGTACAAACAATGTCAAGGCTATGTTTTGAGTGAAGAACAGCCATGAGCAACAGAATGGACAGAATGATTTTATCACCGATGCAACTAACAGGACATATGCCAAAGTATTATCTCTGTCTGGGTTGAAATATGGACTCTCATCTTCTTTTTGCCTGTATGCATTTTCTAAACTGAGCCTACATTATCCACATAAGCAGAAAAAAAAACAAAATTAAAAAAAAAAGATTTCCAGTCAATTAATAAGAAAAAGACAAACAGCCCAATAAAAAAATGGATAGGCAATTCAAGGAGGTAGAATTGCAAATGACCAGTAAACATGAAAAGATGTCCAACCCAACTGGTCAGCATGGAAATGCAAATTAAACCAACACAGATACTAAATTTTTCATCAGTTGGATTGGCAAAGAGTGATTACCCTCTTTCCCATTGAGAATGTGGAGAAGTATGCACTTTCACAATTCATCAGTGAAAAAGTGAAGTCATACCACTGTGTAAGAAAGTATTTTGACACATCTAAGTAAACTTCAGGGCATGAACTTTTAGATCCAGTGATTCAATTCTAGAAATCTGTTTCATAAAAACTTTAACATGCACATAAATGCATTTGAGGTAGTTCAGTGCAGCACTCTTTTATTAACACCAGAACTGGAAACAGATATTTATCTTCTAGGGAAAGTTTAAGTCAATTATGATATGTCCATAAAGTGGGATGCTTTGCCACCATTTAAAAAAATGATGTGTCTTAATTAGGGGAAAATAAGTGAAAAACAGCTTTCACATTTATCAGTGTGTGTGTGTGTGTGTGTGTGTGTGTGTGTGTGGTGTATAGGGGAAAGGGGAAATTTCATTTCTTATTTTATACAACTGCCTACGTAAGAACAATTTTTGGTTCTTGTGTTTTTTTTAATGCAACTGTCCCAGTAAGTCAGGTTTTAAGAATATTTTTATGTTTGAGTGCACTGGATGCTACTCTGGAGTTAAAATAATTTCACTACTATTACTATTATTAAGCTATGAAATGCTGTTGCACAGAATTAACTCAGGCCCAAGTGTTGTTCTGTCTCTTCAAGGAATAAACGAAATTTATTTGGAATTATATTGCCTCACTTCCAAAATTCCTTAGAGAGTTTACTAACAAGTACAGGTTAGCTCTTAGAAAGAGTGTCATTCATTTGTTTCAGAAATAATGATAAATAATCAATTATCCTTAATTTATTTATTCTATGCAGAATTTCTTTCCCTGAACTAATAAAAAAATGACTAGTTTCCATCTGATGAGAAATATAATTTGATAGTTCTCTATGAATATTGAATGATATATTAATAAATGATTATTAAAATTATTAGAATAATTTTTTAAAAATAAGATGCTTGTTAGAAAATTTTCATAGTGAATACACAGCACATGAAATTTTACTTAACATTTACCAAAAGGATAGAGTAGTAAATCAGGATAAATATAAACAAGTAGAAATTCTAAAGACTTGTAGACTTTTTAAATTTGCCATTACTCTTTGTGAAGATTTATAATATTTTACCAGTTATTTTCTGCCTATTTATTATAGTAAAGGGATTTTGTTCTTTCATACCTGCCCATGAGAGAAAGCCATTTGTAGCTTCAGCACTCATATATTAAAGAAGTTGTATGCTTTCCTTTAAAATTTCTCATGGAAGACATAAACCTAATCAAACCTTTCTCCCCTCTAGCTGGTAACCTCTGCATGAACTAAAGGGTTGAAATATTGTTTAATCATGCTACATACCACTTTTTACAGTTATGAGAAACATTATTTTGCTGCAATGGAAGCAACAAAACAAAATGTTTTTACTCTGTGGAAGGAGAAATACATTTTTAAATTATTTATTATTTTAAATGGCATGATTTCTTATGAAACTACATTTTCCTTTCTGTATTACCAATATTACTTTTGGGAGAAAGGAACATTTTTAAAATGATGATAATATACATGTAATCTGGGGAACATAGACCTTCAAACTGACTTGTGACTCAGAGAGAAACAATGTGCTAATTTCAGTTGGCAATCTTTACTTGATTCCTTCAGTCCAAACTCAACTATTATTAACCTTTGTTTGTGACAATTGAAGAGAATAATGGTTGAATTTGGGGCCTTTAATGTCACATTGAAATCAATAGCTGTAAATGGTAGTTGCCACAGTTCTAACTGATCTGTCACATTCAAACAAAAGAAAGCCTTTCTCAGTTCATAGAAGATAGCTGAGACAATTACACACACGCGCGCGCGCGCGCACACACACACACACACACACACACGTGCACACAAATCTCCGAAAACCTTATATCATTAAGGAAATGTACTGATTCTCAGTGTTCTATATAAGATTTTTTTTTTCTTGCTAGTTTGTTTTAATAGTGTTTTAAAAATACCTGAAACTGTTAAGTCAAACACAGGACATGTAGCAGACCTCATCCAACCTCAAAAACGGGTCTGTCATAAAAATAAATTGAATTGTACTTCTTAGAGTGGTAGTGATAGTGAGTGGTGGGAGGATGGATGATAAGCCTCTTCGTGAGCTGGCAAGGGCAGAAATTTCAAAAGCCACTAAATAAAAACAACTCAAAAACCCTTAAAGCCAGAGCTCTGCATGCTCCTGACAACCCTCTTATCATGAATTCAACTCCCAATACAAATCCATCTTTTAGACGTCAGCGCATTCATCAGTGTTAAACTTTCAGCTCTTTGTTTTGACCTTGTCTCTACCATTCTTATTTTTCCGGACATTTTGAGGATGCTAATTAAGGGATTTCAGTTTATTCCCATACGTGACTTTGATAAGCGTATTTGCCAACTCTGAACCTAATACTAGTTATAATCGTCTGGCCATTGATTAATTCCATTAAGAACATAAGTCCACTTCTGCTTAGCGCTGTTGAGTTGTACAAGGTAGTAAGAATGTTTCGGTGCTTTACCAGAGAAAAGCTTTGGTGATTTTTTTTTCACATATAATAAGTCTCCAAGTTTTATTAAGGTATAGTATGAGAAATTCTTATTCACTGAAATGTCATCCCAACCATCCTTTGAAAAATTAAATTAGTTGTTCTTGGGAGTAGAAACTAGAAAGATTCAATAGTACAAGAATATAGGAGATTAAACAAAGAAAAGTAAGCAAGATCATGTTTTTAACTTGCCTTAAGCAAAAGTACTATTTTTTCTCAGATTATAATTTTATAAGATGAAACTTTCAGACTTAACATTTCTCAAAATTATTGGTTTAAGGACCATGACTTTGTGAAAAACTGTACTTCTCAGAAATAAAAATCATTTACTCAAGAAGAATGCAATCCATTTCTAAGGGGCATTTTTTTCTACTTTATTTCCTTCCACTAGACTGTGAAATTCCAAACTTTGTCAAGTCAACTACCTGGGACAAAAACCAACAGGGTACTGATAAACTACCACCAAGGCAATGAAACCCCTAATTTATAGCATTTACTGGTTTCTGTGGTGTAACTGCTCCCATCATGACCAATTTCAAGCTATAGCCCAATGTCACCGAAGACAGAGTTGGCTCCGGCCTACCTGGAATGTTAGGCTTCATCTATGGAGAACTTAGCTCTGCAGCCACCATTAGCACTTCTAGAACACTGACAGCAAGATAGAATGTGCCAACCTTCATCAAGGAGAGAAACACAGAGCAGTAAAATGGCAGGCCAAGACAGCAGCTACTCTTAATGGGATGGTCATGCTTATCTTCTCTGAGATTAAGGAAATAAGAAATGTTAACATTGTAGGTAAAATTAAAAATTAAGGTAAATTTCACCTTTTTAAATGCTAAGCCAGAGAACTCAAAATGTTTGTCTTTAATTGGGTAATCTGTGTTCAGTGAAAGAATTTTGAAAGTTGAAAATTCTATTGGTTCCTAAATATATCCTATACTCAACAGATCTTCTTAAATTATACTATTCTGGGGATGAGAAGTGTTCATAAATTTTCAAGCCTTGTGCATACAGATAATAAATCTGAGGATGTCTGCATTAATTTAGCATCTTTGCAATTCAACATGATATAATTGAAGATGTTTATATAAATTCAATATACATCCCTGAATGTGTATAGAGAGAGAGTGAGAGAGGAAGAGAGAGAGAGAGAACCTTGTGTCAGTTGGTCCTTTTTTTTTTTTTTGATGAAAACATAAAAGAAAGATAAGCTATCTTAAGCCAAGTAAGGAAAATTGTTGACTGTAGTCAAATCACAGGAATGGTAGGACAGGTAACTCAGGATAAAAGTGGGGACAAGAACCTGATGCCTTAGTACCTTTCCATCTATTGAACCGATTTCTCTCTGTAACTAGCTTTATTGTCTTTCTGCAAATATCAGCAATAGATGGAGTGTGGTAGGTCATCTATTTGTGCGTAATGCATAGATTTATTAGATCCGAGTAGAGGAACCCAGTGGATAGAAATACCATTTGGGGGAAACTGCTGAGGTGTTCATCTTGTGGCCAATTGTATGTCCAGTGTACTCATATAGGAATATGAGAAAAATGAAAATATGCTGTGTGTATTACATGGTTTCATGATTATCTATTAAATCCAGCTTGTTAACTATATCATTCTAATCATCTACATCCTTAAATATTTTTCAGTCTAGCTTATGGTCAATAACGTTAAAGAGATCTTTTAAAATCTCCTATTATCATTTTGTTTTTAAATATTTTCCCATTTGTTTCCTAGAGTTATAAGCTTTATGCTCAACTTTAAGCCTTAAAGTTATGTTTCATGCTTTATCTTGTTTGCTGTATAGTTTGTGCATATAGTTTTGGAAAACATACCTGTTATTATTATGTAGTATCAGGCCTTTTACCTTCATTATTGTTTTTGATCTAGATTTTTCACTCTTTTCTAAATGTTAAGGTGCCATTCCTATATTCTCTTTTCTTTTTTTCTATTTTGGCTTTTTCATTTGATTTTTTAACCCAGTCTATATTTTCAACCTATTTATACATACTAATCTATTGATCTATTGGGGTATTTGTTTCACATTACTGTGTCTTTACTATTTGTTTACTCTGTTGGTTTTTTTCCCCTTTTTTCTTGTTTTTGTTTTTACCCTGTTAATATGGAACTTTTATTATTCTGTTCATAATGATATATAAAGATTAGTATATCAATTCAATAGTGATGGTGGTCCTATTAGATGATGATCCTAAATCTACATGCTCATTTTACCTTAAACCCCTCCTTCCTCTTTTAGAGACTTTTAAGCAAATAGTCTTTTTCCTCTGCTCTCATCCCTCCATAATTCCTGTTTTTTTCTGAATAGTTGAAAAATTTTAGTTAGAGTTTTCTATTAAATTTTATTAATTATATATATTATATATAAGATAATATATTTAATAATATATATTATATAGTAATATATGTTAATTAAACAGGTAAATATGCAATGTATATTCTATACAATTAATCATATTTATTATATGATATACTTATTATAATTATATTCAGTATATAATTAAATAGGTTAGTTAAATATATAACTACACAAGTATATGTAGTTTTAAGAATCCCATCTCATAACTTCTAAGTCTTAGTTATAGAATTGTCATCATATAAATGAAAACAAATTGCTTAACACTGTTCATTGTACTGCTCTTCTTTCCTCTTCTCAGAAAGAAGAGATTTGCTTCTGATTGAATTTTCATGAGATTGGAAGTACTTCCTTGAGTATTTTCTTCAGATAAGATATCAGTACATGGGTGGCATATTTTCTGAATCCTTCAACATTGAAAACCATTGTGCTTTTTCCTTAACATTTGAGTATTATATTAGTTGGTATAAAGATTCTTGGATCATAGTCCTTTTCTTTTAATAACATAGTAAGATAATCTTTCTTTTGTAAGAAAACTATTTTTTGTTCTGGGTAGAAGAAAGAATTTTTTTCATTAGCATTGGAGGTCAGACATTTCCCCTGATTATGTCTAGGTGTGTGGCTTTTTGTAAAATTAATCCTGTCTGAGTCTTAGTAAGCCCATTCAGTCAAAAGGCACAAATCTTTTATCAACTCGGGGAGTTTTTATTCTATTATTTTCCTTGATTATCACTTTAATTCCATACTCAATTTTTCCCCATCTGGAACTCCTCTTCTTTGCATATTATGTCACCTAGATCTTCCTCTAAATCTCTTCTTTTATTGCTAATATTCTTTTTCTTCCCTCTTTTATTTGATCATCCAGATAACTAATTCAGTTCTCAGCAGTGGCTACTCTCTTTTTCAATTCCTCTATTTGGTTATAGAACTCTGAAAATCATTATTGTCCTTTCAAGTAATTATTATTTTTATTTTGTAATTGCATCTCCTTGAGAATACTCATTACACTTAGATTAACATTCTCCTCTATCTCATTCATTAGGTCTTTCTTAATAGCAACTACCTGTTTAGCTTGACCTATCCTTCCCACAAGTTATAAAGCCCATGAAATAAGTAGTAAGTTTTCTTTGATTTCCCTGTAAAGTAGGTTTTTCACACAATGACAGGTCAAGATTTGAGGTTCTCTTGAGCTATGGTGAATGGGAAGTTTGTGAATGATATAGCAGTTTTGTCTAGTGAGTTGGTGATTACACACTTACCTGCAGGACCCCTTCACTGAGAAGCGGGTAAAGCCAGGTACTAAGACTCTTTAGGTACAAGTGGGAGAAAGAAAATTCCTCCCAGAGTATGAATACTTGAAACAGTTTATCCCACCTGTACATCACCATGCAACCCTCCCAGGACTGTCGGCCACAGCAGGATTAGGTAGTCTCCCAGATAAAATGTGAAACATTGGCAGATATTTTATTTTTTGCATGATTGGAGCTCCACTAGCATATGTTGGCTGAGCCCTCTCCAGTGGCCAGGGAGTCTGCTGTACTAATTTCAGACCTGCTGATATCTCTGTTCTTTTCCCCTCCCCAGGATGAATAAAACCTCACACTGGCTCTCTTCTCTGGGGAACTCAAAGCTTCAGAGGTACTAATGGGCTTATTTAAGTGTTGAGTTATTCTGGCAACTTCCTGTCATCCCCAAATCTGTTTACACAATTTTAAATATGACCATCAGGTGTAAAGGCTTAATCTTATGCAATTTTTTACTTCACCTTGATTCTGAGTTATTTCTACCAAATCTGATTTTCCCACTGTCTCAGTCAAAGTATATTTGGGGTTAAAATGGCAGGTAAAAATAATGGAATCATAATGTCTTACTATCTCACTTGCAAAATTATGTAACATATGGACTACATAATAATATACATACTTAATAAACAATAATGAAGGAACCACCCATTTAGAAAAGGAGAAGGAGGGAATGGAGATATAGCTGTAAATGGTAGTGAGCATAGACCACATTCTGCTGGCAGGTGTAACTTAATGTCCCATGAAGGAAATCAAGTTCTTTATTTGGTGAGCCTGGCTGCCACAGATTCAGTTTCTGCTGCTAGAGGAATAGCTCTGTCCAGTGTAGATACAGCCAAACCTATTAACGTAGTTAAGTGGTACTTAGATATTAAGCAATCCCATGCCATTCTCTCAGATTTAGTGCTCTTTGGCAATACAACTCCTTTAAAATCCTACCCAGCTCATTAATTTCATTTGGCGATACTGTCTTAGCTAGAAACTAATTCCCAAAAATGTGGAGTCTGTTATTCTTCAAGTTAGACCTGCTTGTAGTATTTTCTTAGCAAAAGGCATATATGTTCAGCCCATCAGCTTGGATGTCTTTTGAAGGTCTTCTGCCTTGGTGGTTGGAGACAGTAGGGACCTCTCCTGGGAGACACAGTGAGTGTATATGTTGCACCACAGACTTGGGTCTATGTGTGGTGTTTGGGGTGAGGGCAATTAGTACGTTTCTCTGGCCAGGGAGTACAACAGGAGGTGTTTGGCAGAGTCCTGAGGAATTCTGCTTGCTCATTGCTCTAACTCTCCTGGGAACAGATCTTTTTAGGAGCATTCACTTTTCACCTCAATATCATGTAGAAGAGTCCCCCCTCCTTTCCAAGACAATTCTCTCTGCTCATGTGCTTAATGCCAGCCTCAGCTACATCTGTAATGTCTTACTCTAGTCCCTATATTTTATATTTTTAATTTCTCCCTCTTCATGGCCCCTTCCCACTCTTCAACATGCATAATAGAAATCCTGTGATAAACCTTGCTCCAAATCTTGCTGCACCCTCTCAGTACACCTGTCCAGTTCACTGCCAATCTCTCTGAACACTTGTTTCCCCTCTTTTCTGGTCCGTTTTCATCTTGCTCCTAAGCTGGGACTAGAATTCAGGTTTCCTGTCTCCTGGTTCAGTTCTCTTTCTTTTATATTAATGAAATATGTTGGTTGGCACCTTCATTAATTGTACTTATTGAGCACCTACCACATCTGAAATCTATCAAAACTTAATTACTGGTAGTTTTATTATATTTGGTTCTTTAAATATTTTTGTGATTATTTTTAAACACTGCTGCAAATTTTTTAAAATTGATCTGGGCTCATGGATACGATATTCACCAGTATACATTCAGGCTTTTAATAGTCTATAAGTTGTAATTTAAGAGGAACTTAGTAAAGGCTTAATAGCTCAACTGTATCTTCTCTAGTATGTGCCATAGTGTCCAAATTACCCACCATTATTGAATCATTCTATGAGGTGGAGATCTTGTTACATTGTAGTTTTCTGGAGTCCTCTGTTAAAATATGAACGTTCTTTATAAGGAAAACTCATTAAGCTGTTTATAACTTCATGGCTTAAATTTATGAAACCAGTTACCTTGAAAAGAGAGAGAGAGAATGGGATGTAGGACAGGACATAGGGCACTGAGAAAAGATAGCCCATGGGAGTTAGGGAGAAGGGGGCCTGAGTAGCCTCACATCAGTGGCAAGAAGATAGAAGAATGTAAGAATAAAGAAAATTAGAGTAAACTGAACTGTGTCTTCACCTGCTAAAGGCGTGTGGACTACTTTTAGGAGTGCAGCAACTATACTGTTGTATTTTTCCAATGCTATTTTAAAAGGAAATTTAAAGTTATCCTGGTCCTGTCTATTGCACTGGCCAAGTGGAGGAGGTAAGGCAGAGGACTATAAGGACCCAATGGCGTAAGAGAGAGCTATGGCAGATGGAGCAGGATCCTGGGTATCGACATCTCTACAGTTAATATCACGTGGTGACATATTCTGCTTTTTTAAGGAGAAATATTTAGTTATCCTAAGAAGAAGCAAGGGAGCTATCATATCTGTGGAGGTAATTTATTCCACCCGTACTTTAAAGAATTGCTAAGAAAGAAGATAGGAGATGAAAGTTATTCCCCAATCATTTTTGAAGGTTGGAGTCATCTGTGAACTCTTTAAAGAAAATACGTGGACCCCTCTTCCCTAAGATTCTTCAGGAATTCTGGGTATGAGATACTTGCATGCGTGTGTGTGTGTGTGTGTGTGTGTGTGTGTGTGTGTGTGTGTGTAGCAGGGTTTAACTCTAAGTGTTCTGATGCTCAGCCAGTGTCGAGAACAACTAAGCTGGAAATTTGATGAGCTGAGTTTGGTTAGATAAATGGAAACCACGGAAAGAAGGAGAGGCTCTGCTTCCACGCTAGGAAGCACCTTCTAATTAAATTTAGGAAGCAGCCTGGACAAAAGCTGACAGCGCTTCCAGTGGGTGCTGCTAAGGAAAGCGCTGTGAAAAACAAAGAAGTGTACTCTTAGAAGGTTATCACAGAGGCAGCAAGCTTTTTTATTTAAAAACCAGTTTCAGTCAGGCCCCCTGCCCCACAGAGAACCTTTCTGTTACGGCGCTTGCACCCTCTGCTCCCCCCCGCACGCAGCGGCTCCTTTGCTCACACTGGGGCCGTGCACTGCACAGATTTCTGACATCTGCCCCGTCGAGCCTATTTGTTCTCCAAGGACAGATTCAAATCTCTGCTGATCACTGCTGCCCAAGTACCTTTCCCTTCTCTGAGCTCTGCCACAGCTTGCGCTACTTATCCTGCAGTTGTAGTTTTCTGAGCTCATACTCTTTGCTGGTACGTGTCACACAGCTGGTGAAGGGCAGAGCAAGGAAAACGGGTTTAGCTGATCCCAATTCCATATTCGCTTTATGCCTTGCGTGCTGTCAACCCACCCCAAACTACCCTGTACTACAATTGCTTGATACTTCGCTTTCTTCCTAGACTATAAGCTGCTTACAGCCACAGACCGTGTAATAATACCCATGCACATGTTAGAAATCCTGTAATATGTGCCATAGTTTTAAAAAAACGAGTCAAACAATGACGAAGCAGCAGAAATGGGTAGCCGCCGGGGGTATAGTCTTTAACCACTGTGTATGCTAGCACCTGGACATTTGGAGAGGCTGTAGTTCTTAAGGCGTCATAAGGCATAAGTTTCTAGTCATTATACTGTCAAATTTAACAGTAACTTGCAGGAAAACTGCATCTTCAAAGAAAAGTTTCATAAAAAGCCAAACAAGCCAATTTCAATCATTACTGAAGAATTAACAAGAAATTAGAAGGGAAAACTAAATCAAAAGTGCTGAGACTTAGGTATTAATGAGGGATATGTCCCAAGACCTTCTTAAATCCCTACGTATCACTATAATATATAATTTCCTTATAAAAAGCAGTGAAGTATAACTGAAATATTTAAACGATCCCTGTAGGCCCTTAATTATTCTATAGAAAGAGAACTAAAGTCATTTATAATGCTATTAACATAAATTTTGAATTGAGCACTGGCTGAAACATTTTCAAACATCACTTTTCCTTGTTTCCCATATAGAGCATATGGTGTACTCATTTTTCTCTGAGTCACTGTCAAATTTATCCAGAACTTCTATTTTCTAAGATGCATCAACTTTTACAAACTGTTTCACTTTTTCTTAATTTCCATTCATGAGAAATGTGAGAATTAGCCGTTGACTTTGGGGATCACTTTGAACAAAAGATTTTAATCATTTCAGAAAATGATTTTGTACTTCTCAGCAAAAGAAAAAAAAGTCAAGGCTGCACTGCAAGGTAGGAGCTAACTAGCAAAGCTCTCAAAAGTTGTGCTCATTCCTAGCCAAGTCACTAACTCACACCAGCCTTACTACATGATCCCCATTTCTTATACAATTATATGTTAATATACGGGTATGAGACATATATTAAAAGGTTGAGACTGCAGATATTTAATCCATGAACATCAGAAATTTACTATGTTATATAGTTTTCTTTAATTTTTGCCACTTCTATGATTTCCAAGGAATTTACTTAATTACTGACTATGCATTTACAATTTATTTTCACAGAGTGTAAGCTTTATATTACTACTTTTACTATGCCAGGAACACAATAAATGGTAAATATTTAGTCTGTCACATGATGTAGCACCACCATCATTTGTTGATGACTATTCTTAATTGTATTAATGCTCAAGCATGAAGACAGATTACTTGGCTAGGAGCAGGTAAAATTGTCTTTAAAACAGAAATGAAATGGTCAGATATTCAGACAGAATTCCTAGTTCAAAAGTTTTCCTATGCTGGTGTTATTCCTAGTCCTACTTTGAGATTACTAGCACCATTAATATATTTACTAAATACATATATATACATGTGTGTGTATCTATATATACACAGACATATACAAATGTACACATACATGTATGTATGCACATATATGTGATTGTCTTCAATAAAAACTGAATGCATATATGAGAAATCTTAAATCTACTTTACACATGTACATTTTATTTAGCTTTTTAAGTTTTTTTAGAAGCAATGTAGCCCTTTAAAGCAAATAAGTTGTAAAAATAAAAATGGGAGAACTGGCTCAAAGATCTCATGTGTAGATAGGATGTACCACCACTTTAAGCAGACAGCTCAGAGCTACAAATAGCAGAGCTACGCAAGAGGGCTATTTGGCTCTGGACAGTGAATCTAGGCCCAGAAATACCCAGTGTGTTCTCAGGGCTCCTGGGCACACAATTAGAAGATAACTAATAGCGATTATCTCAGTAGCATCTCAGATGGAACAAAAATCAACTGGAAATGTAAAACTTGAAGATGAGAGAAATAAAGCATTTTTTTCTTCTAATGTAAAAATCCCTAGATAATAGCAAGAATATTCCATTAATACAGTGGAATGGTATTTCTCTGAATTCCTGCTCTAGCATAAGCATTATAGAGCTTTAAGTAGAAATATAATCAAGGTTATTTTCTTAATAAAAGCATAGACATTTAATTAATCTTATCCTGTATCTATGTCTAAAAAATAAAAATTACCCATTTTTCTTAAGCTACTCTAAACAGATGACACTATCATTTAATTTGTAACAAAAAGCAAATGTCATAATGCTTTGGAGGAGTTAATTCAATTTTTAGGTCTAGTCTTCTTTAGCCTGTCTGACTGCCTGTCTGCTTGCTTTCTTTCCTTCCTTTTGTGAAGAAACTCACTATCTGGCCATAACCCAGTTGAAAATGAGTGCACATATTTCCAGTTTTAACTATTGTTAATGATTTCATATAAATTATAGCATTACATAGTTTTGCAAAAAATTTTAATCGTAAAATGAGATCAGTGTAAATGAATCATTTGGCTAAGAGTTAGCCTATCTTCTATAAGCTTTCTATTGGCTAACACCTGCATCTCAGTTTCCTATTATTATGTTATGTATAAAACTGGGTAATAGACTCAGGTAATGATCATATAAGATATACCAACATAGCATTTGCTTTGAAGTCATATCTCATTCTAATAAAGTTTTATTTAAGACAATGAATATTTAGCCAACGATTAATACACCTGTTGTGCCTGCTGTATACCAGTATTATGGTTGCCTCTATGGATGATATTGCTTGGTGAAAAAAATGTTTGGTCCCTGACTTCGAACAACTCGAATTCTAGAAACAAAGAAAAAAAATCAACTACATGAAACTAAAATTAGCTTAAGACACTATAAAAGCAAGTGATACTTTGTGTTGACCACAGAATATACATAGAATTAAAGGTGACTTCCTCAGAGTTAACCAAGCAACCCACCTCCAGCATGCCACACCCACACCCCAGTTGTTCTTTCTCCCCTTCTTACTTGATGTATATTTTTCATTACTTACTTGAAGTTGTATTATATACTTACTCATTTTTTCCCTATTGTATTTTCCACTTGAATGAAAACTCCATAGGAACAAAATAACTTTGTATTATTTATTGTGTAAACTCTAGCAACTAAGAAAATAGTTGAATAATTATTAATGAGACTAATAATGAGAAATGTTGAATGACTAATTAATGAGGAAGTATCACCAAATAGGGAAAAGATCATGATGGACTACTGGCACAAAATACTAAGCAAATAAGATAAATAAGGCTTATGATGCCTTATTTACCATGGCACAGATTTTAGTTATTATACAAATTCAGATCTTCACTAAGCAACAGCTATAACAACATAACAAGTAAATGAGATCACAGGATACAGACTGATCATCTTTACAATATCTTTAGAGTTCCTGTTAACTCACTGACATGGGACTTCCCTCATTTCTTTTATAGCCAGGAAAATCAGTATTTATTTCTATGGCTTCATTGTATATTATATCAGGATGAACTACAGGATTTAATGTTCAAATAGGTGTCTATTCCCTAATAATTAAGAAGTGAGGAATATAAGTAAAATATTCTTTGTAGTTTAAGATTTTATGTGTATGGATAATAATAAAAATTATACCAAAGCTTGGGTTGGAAATTTTCAGAAAGTCTAAATATATAGTTAAGTGTTCTTGAAACATATTGTGTATTTTTGGTATTGAAGTTATAGAAAATATAGAAATAAAATATTAAAATATGTATATTTCTTTTGTGAATTTTGATATTGATCAAAACTTGCAAATATGGCATAAGGTAATCTGATAGTTATTCTTTTTTGTGTGTATTGTGTTTTAAATACAGAGTAAGATATTTATGTAGTATGTTGTTCATGCATGGTGACTTATAAGTATTTCATACCCATACCTGTTTCTAGCCAGCAAAGTGTCATCAAGCATTGCTTTAATCCAACATTAAGTAATGGAAATAAAGAAGGTTAACAGTATACATCTTGTAACCCTGAATATATCCCAAAGAGAAATACACTGTCCTTGATTTTGACTGTGCTTATAATATAAATGGATTTTACCACTCTAATATGGATAATTCAAGTTAATGACATAACAATAAAAATGAACTTATGCAAATTTCAACTTGGTAGTAGTTCCATATCCTAAAATATATTTTTATTAATGTTCATTCCTATTCATGCAATCTTAACAAAACTCTGATTTACAACTATTGCTCTTTTACCTTTTTCTTTAATAGCTGCTTTTTGTTATTAAGTTTATTCTACCTCATAACCCAAAAGTCTAGGAAGTAATATGTAGAAATTGTCTCTCACTCACTTTGGGAAACATTTTCTTAAATTTTCACACTCTAAACAAATTGTTAGCTTTAATTAAATGTGAAATAAAGACATAAACTAAAAAGCCTCTTGATATGAAGAACTGATATGATGAAATTAGCTTAAAATTCATAAACAATAGCTCTTTTCTATAATGACCACAGTAAAATTTCAGTAAACCTTATGTGAATTTAGTTTTATAAAATAAATAAATAACTGTCAGATGATTAGAAAGAAATTACTTAAGGATGCCCTGTAAAAGCAAATCTATATTATATGTAGTCTGACCTTTTTCCCCACTTTATAATATGTAGTTCTGTTATCTTTTCAAAGGTGTCTTTGGAAATTTGTAACCCTATTGATATTTTTTCAATTTTTTCATCATATGATCCATTTATATAATAAATAATATGTGTTAATCCATCTGTTTAGTACATATCTGTGGAGGAATCAAAATAGAAGTATATATAAAATCTTAAGAAAAGATAAATGAAGAAGTAAATTCTCTCAAGGGCTGGAACAAGTCTGTATGATGTGAATGGGGAAGGATATTATGGATAGAAGAAACAATATTAATAAATTCTGGTATGGTATTTAAACATAAGTGGACTAATATGATTGTCGTAAAATTACATAGTGAGTGATTTTGACTGCATATCATTGTTTATATGTATAATACAGGCTATTCACTTTAATTATTTAGAAATAACTGTGTGGCTATAGTGTAATAGCTTTATCATTTTTATCCCTATTAATAGGGGTCTCAATGGTGTATAATATAAGCAGTTTGGGAAAATCCCATTATGAGTAACACTGGCTTAAGTTAAACATTGTAGAGGAATCAAATTATACACGTGCTGTCTAAGGGAGATCTACCTGTGAGTGAGACATGTAAACTGTATTTTCTGGAGAGAGAGAGATGTTAAAGGCTGACTGATTATGGGTGGGCTCTGGTCTATTTTGCATGATATACCCAATTCTGTCTCTTTCACTAGTTGCCCCCATGGTAACAGACAGTGATGTAATTTTCCAAGTGGTGTTAGTCCCAGGACTATTGACTACTCAGGTAGCTGTATCTGCTTAATGCCTATTTTTGTTTGGTTGCTTTAAGTAAATATATATATATATATATATATATATATATATATATATATATATATATATAATAAAATATTTAAAAGTATATATATATATATATTTACGCTTTACCGTAAACACAGTAACTAGCAATGAAAGCATAGGAATTATGAGCAGCAATCACAAGAAGAGATTTAGTCCAATGTCATTATAATAAAACAGAGTGAAAAAATATTGGGAAATAAGTAAAACAGGGCATATATCTATGGTGAAATATTTTATGAATATTAAAAAGGCATTTTTAAAGAAGTTTATTGATATAGGGAATGTTCATGATATAATATAGAAGTGAAGGATATAAAACTAAAAATGGTAAAAATTACATTTTGAGGAAAGTGTATTCTTATTCAAATAAAATAGACAAAAATATACCTTGTTGCTTGGTTGTTTTATTAGGAGTAATTTTTATTTTTCTTGTTTAGTCAATAGTGTTTCAGAATAATGTATTCAAAAATTATTCCATAATAATTGTGGCATCTTTTTATAATCAGGAATTTTTTTTCTTAAAAATAGCATTTGAAGATTTAATACAAAGGTATTATATAAATTCTATTAAATAGTTGTTCTTTTTCAGGTAAAACAAAAACATGTAATTTTAATCTGTAACAAGATGAGAAAGAAATTCATATGAATTTTTTTATTTCAAATTTTGTGAAAAAATGGGTTCTACTGTATCTGTTGCAGAGGATAATTTCATATAAACAAAAAGCTAGAATGTATGGGAGCATCTGGTAAATCATTGAATGTGTGTTTGTTAGTCTTAATATTGTCTGAGAATTATCTAAATAAACTCTTTGGGTTCTATCTAGACCTGTGAGATTAATTATATATTTAATTAACAAAGATCCTTCTTTAGGTCACAGATTGTCCATCTTCTTTCCATCTTCTCATCTATTCACAAGAATTCAGTCAATGTCTACATGCTCTCAACTCTGAAATCTATGCTTCCAAAACACCTCCAGAGATCCAGATTTCCATTAACTCTCAACTAGATTCTTTCAGCCTTATGTCCTAAAGAACCTCAAACTCAGTATGTCATAACTCATTCATCATTTTCTCCAAAAACCTGCTTCTCTTATATTTCCTCATTTGGTGGATGATATTGCTATTTTCAGCAGTGACAAACTACACACAGAATTATTCTTGATTCTCATTCCCCTTTTCCAATTTGTTCTAATCTTGAAAGTTTTGAATATTCTTCTTCAAACTGATACTCCTGTCTACCTGAAGTTCTTGATTTTCACTTGGGCTTCTTCTCTTTCAGATTGGTCACCCTGCTTGAAGTGTATGTATCTTACCCTATGCACTCCACAGACATAAAGGGAAATATTTCTAAAATAATGGATCTAAACACACAATCTTATATGTTTGCTTAGTGCCTAGAGGATGAGGCACAGAATCAGGCACAAAGCTGACCCTAAACTCTAGCCGAACCATTTAGTCATGTCTTCTGCCTGCTTCCTTTGTATTCATCAGTTTTTTTCTCCCCTATTTTCCATCACACCATGCATTCCCATTCTTTAGAGTTTTTTCTTATTTCTCATTCATGTATGGTTTCATAGGCTCTACTCCAGCTGGTTCCATTTTGTGAATCCTTCAAGATTCCAAACTACAATCACTGTCACTACTGCTACCCACCACATACATTTCAGAAGTAAATAAAAGTAGTCACTCCACTGCTAAGTTGCCATTCACTTTGTACACACTTTAAGGGGAGCAAGTTGTTGGACATTTCTTTGTCTGTTTCCTATAACAAAATGAAACTGCTCATAAATCTTTCATGGTTAGCTGCAGGATGATTACAAATGTCCAATTAGGGATATTGGTCCAGATTAAATAGCTTTCAGTATTCCCACAAATCCTGTACTTCTCAGAGACAAGACAAAGGAAGAGGAGTATGTGTTTCATGGGTAGCGATTTCAACTGTTGCATGTTAAAATCTAGGAATATTAGCAACAGGAAAGACGAGAGTAAAGTCATCTTTGCAATGCTGGGCATTGCCTTTGCCCAAGCATCTGAAAACCTGCTGAGGTGCTGCTGCATCTAGATGTTACTTACATTACATAACCCAGTAAAGTTCACCACAGTGTGCTTGTTTCTAAGTGAAAGAAAAACTGCAAAATTTTAAACTACCTCAATTTAGCAGCCCTTTGGGTACTTTACATTTGTTGAATACTGCAAAAGTAAATACCCATCTGTTTTTAGTACTAATATGATTTTTTTGTATCAAGCAGTTTGAAGATTTTTCCCCCATGCAAGCTTCATCAGCTGTTCTATCAACAATGTAGGCTTCAGGCACTTTCATAAAGTTGGGTTGGAATAAATGAAAGACCCTTGTCGAATTGGTAATCATGCAGGTATTCAGAGTGAAAGGGAGATCATATTTTAATTTAATTTCAGTGCCTCAAGATATTTTTCTTTATGGGCTATATTACCATTCTCTGTTTACATATCTATCTTTTACGAAATCATAGCTACTCTTAATACATTTCAAATCAAGCTTTCCTGGATCTAGATGATATATATCACTTCTTTCTGTGAGGGTCTCTTGAATTATATGAAAGCTTGCTCATTATGACATATTCAAATGTTGAATGATGTGTAGAAGAGTAGAGACATATTATAATCCCAAAGGCCATTTATATATTCTGTTGACTCTGAAAAATGATCGTGACCTAAGTGGTTCTAAACTTGATGTTAAGTTCTTTGAGGACAAAGTTGATGCCTCACTGTTTTGTAATTCCCACTTGCCATGGAAAGTTCAGGTTAACTATTATGTGCTCAATAAAAATTGACATTTTCTTATTATACTGCCCATGAAGCTAAGGGCCTGTCACACCCACAGCTCCTTTCTAAGGGAAATGACCAAGGGCAATATATTATATACAGGCTGCAACAAAAGTATGCATCCTGGCCACCTTGACCACTATTCATTAAACCAGATATTGTATCCTGAGAAAAACACAACCCCTTTTAGACCAAATAAAAGGGATCAGCAGCCTTCAGGGATTAATGTGGACAATAAGGTCACTCTAGATGGCTAGTGGATAACTGTATCATTAGCACTCTTAATTGCAAGCAACAGACACTGTCTCTGGGTATATCAGAAGTGAAAAGGAGATTTATTGGCAAAATACAAGATTTCTTAGAGAATCAGGGGAGGCAGACATAGCAGGCCTAGAAAACAGGCAGAAACTGAAGGGATCCAAAGAATGGGCAGCAAGAATTGTCTGACTAAAATGTAGCCTGTACCATTGCTGATGTCCACCACTACTGCCATTGCTGGATATTGTCAGGGGACACTGCCCCACACACCATGCAAATACACTTGAACCACATTTCTAATTGTGAGATTAAAATTTTTGGCTGGAGCTTCGGTTGGTCATGCCTATATAGCATGCTTGTGTCTTGGCTGCCAGAGAGCAGAGAAAGGAAAACTCTCTTCAGTGGGTTACATACAATGGATTACATAGTGTGGATAGTTTCTGTGTCCCACTAGTGCTTCATACAGTAGGAATTTCCCATAAAATAGGAAGGACAGTCAGAAAAAAAGTATTCTGTTTGTTCTGCTTCTTCTCCTCTACAGGTTTGCTTTTGAAACATGTAGATTCTACAGTAGGTAGTAGAAATACTGAATTAGAAAATCAAAAAGACAATATAGGAAAAGGAAAAAGTGAGTAGAAATAGAAAATGGAAAAATAATGAGAAGGTAAAGCAGATTCATCAGTGTCACAGAGTTTCTAATTCTTGAACAACAGGCACCCGCTCTTGAAGGAACAATAGGAAGGTGAGAGCTGTATTGGTCACTGGCTCCACTGGTGGGTCACCAGAGTCCCGCATGTCCCACAGGATGAATGAGAGGTTCCCTGGGCTCTAGAGGACTGGCACTCCCTTTACCAAAATGTTTCGCTTACTATCTTCCTTCTCCATGTATACCTCCAACAATGGGCGCTGACCTCTCCTTGACACCCAAAACACCCTAGAGAGCCCCCTCTACACAAACCCACATCTCATACACCACTAAGCAAGTATACATAAGTAAATGGATAAAGATGAAGTTAGGTTCAGATTGCTCAACATTTCAGGTAAAATCTAGCATCCATGAATTTCATATCAAGAGTTTGTAGATATCACACTTGCAAAAGGTGCTGTTTAATATCTTCTCTGTCCCACATTTTCACACAGACTTTTCAATAGTCACCCCACTTTTAGGATCTCCAAATCCTTTTCAGCTTAAAGAGGAAAATCAGTCCACAGAGCTGGCAAACAAACAAAGGCCTAGATATTTCTTTCTAGCTCTTACAACAGCAGTAGGAGAAAATCCCTTAAGGAACTGTACCAACTTTTTATGGATGAGTTCCCCTTAGCTGAAACCATTCATTGCCAAGGGATTGAGGTTTTCTCTGCTACATTATTTAAAATTGCCTCAGCAGTAATTCCTTCTTGCTTAGATTTCATAAAGCTCCCAGGACAGAAGCGTGACTTCCCTTGACTATATTCATCCTAACTGTATCAGCATCATGGATGCTCTAGGGCAGTGGCTGTTTCACATTTGCCTTCTCCCTCTGCCTGTTAATCATTCACAGCAATATAGGATCACAAAGATACTGAGGTTGTGTGCTCCTGGTTGTTTTCTAACTGTAGCACTGGAAAACATAGGCTAAGTGAATAGACCAACAGATGTATAAAATATCAATTGTTACACTGTTTACACTAATGGTTTGCATTAAGGAAACAAATGCCAAGCTGCCTGAAGTCTGTAAAGAATAGAAACTCCTTATTATACACTTAAATACTCACTTGCCCTTATCTAAAATGAATCTGTACACAGTAGTGCAAGCGACTGCCTGCACTTCATTACCCACTGAAGTCTTTTTAGCATGCTCTGAGCAGTGATTGGGAGGCCTGCTGAGCTTCAGTTTGGCTCAGCTGGCCCACAGTGTTGAACCCCCACTGGTGGTATCTGTAAAGCCTGTGCATTGCTTATTTCTCTATATATTAAGATTTTCCAGGTTACGTGGCATAACCTCATTAATACTATCCTTTTAAAACAGAGTTAAATAGCATACCACTTATAAGGAAATACCATGGTCATGGGTGGGGGGTAGGATGCTCAGTATAAAGAATGCTAAAAAGAGTACACCATTTTCAAAAATATTTTAGAAGATTTTTAAATGTCTTAATTTCTGTTTTCATAAAAATCATATATGGTCTTAATTTCTGTTTTCATAAAAACCAGTGTATGGTTCTCAAAGGGCATTTGCTTGCCTATGAAGGTAGACATATGGAGCCTGTGTCAATTTTGTTTTGGGGAGAAAAAGGATAAAAAAAGCTAAGACAAGGGAAATAGAGGCAAAGGAAAATCATTGCAAAACAGAAAAGGATGACTGCCTGTCCTGGCTCGAGTGTGCATGCAAGCAGAGGAGTTGCAGGGCAATTCAGGCAGATGTCAAGACTCAAAAGGGTCCAATCCAGAAGGAAGTGGGCAAGGAAAAGTGCAGAAATGCGAGAACTCGGGCAAACATAATGGATTATACAAGCAAAAGCAGACTTCAGAATGAGAGTATTAGAGAGCAGACATGCTGGAAGAAGTTTCCAGATGACTTCTTCATGGTGTTATTAAAGAAGTTGTCATTAATTGACTTTATCAAGAGACATGAAACTGGAGTAGAGATTAGCATTTCTACTGATTTACCTGGCCGTACTCACTTGATGGGTGGACCTGGCTCTCAGAAACAAAGGTATCATTTTCTTATCTGTGGGGACTTCTGCACAGTCATTTCCAATGTTCCACATCACAGTAGTGACTCTTTTAGCAGGTTCTGAATCAAAGAAACAAGGAGGTGTCTAAACTCTCCAAGGATGTCTCTGAACTGGGAAAGGGTTAGATGTCTCTAGAAAGAGGACATTGTAACTCTGGGGAGCAGGAGGGGATATGTTCCCAGCCCAGGGCAAATTACCTTTGAAGCTGAAATCAGTCAAAGGGAGAAATGAAGTGGGAGAAACCTGTTTTTTGTTTACAGGGAGTTGTCCACTTCTACTCACCCACGACTCTCATGACCCTGCTACAGAAAGGGGCCCCACCCAACCTCTCCAGTCCAGATATGCCCTCTCTCCCCCTTGTAATCACCTACTGATGTGGAGATGGACTACTTCTCTCCACCCCTTAGAAACACCTATTGATATGGAGATGCACTAAGGCCAGCTGGGAAATTCTGGAAGTATTGCAATTTGACCCACAACATCCTATCATTGTCCCCTACTATGTCTCTTACAAAGCTATCTTTTTTTAGGAGAAAAATTAGCCCTGCTTCTTGGTATTGGGCCACTTCTTACCTGGAAACATTTGTTAGCTATTGGGTAAACTATGCTTGACTTTTTCCAGGGTGTTCCAGAAAAAATAGAGTTAAGAGATTTGTATGGAATAAGTTTAGCTTTCTTGAGTTTCTCTCAGATACCCTGGGGTCATTTGGGCAAGTTTCTTTTTTTTCTTTCTCTTTCTTAGAATATAGCCTAATTGTCATCTTGCTATGCTGATGGACAGTGACTGTATTGGGGTATGTTGTGGGGACTTGATAATAGGGGGGAATGTACTAACCACAATGTTCCTCATGTGAAACCTGAGCGTAAGATTGTGTATCAATGATAACTTATTTAAAAAAAAAAGAATATAGCCTAATTGTATTACAGGGAGAATTCCAAACCTAAGTAGAGAATTGCTATGTCAGTTGAGACCTCCAGGAACCAGATACATAAGTGAAATTGGGAGTAGAAAATGTTTCCTGGGGAGTAGTATCTGTGAAAGAAAAAGGGAGAAGGTAGGTTTGGGCAAAGGGAGCAGCTAGATCTTCATACAGATTTGAGAAAAACCTTTGCCAGCCCAATGCAAAGCTCCAGACCAAAGCTTGCCTATTAAAGGAGCCCTGCATTGGGCAGAAATGGCTGGATCCTTTTTACTGCAGTTTTACTATCATGGGCTGGGACTCCCTAAGAGGAGCCTGACCTCAGCATGACAGCTGGGATGACTGGATGAAGGGATCAGTTAGACTCTCAGCTCACCACATGGTTGCAGCTGAAAATGAGTCTTTTTCTGAAGGAGGATCTGAATTGTGTATGTGTACATCTGTATCTAACACAATTGCTTGCTTTTGCACATATTTCATAAGAACAATTCTAATCCTAGTTAATTCACCTTAATATATCAATGCGTTAGTTCTGATAAAAGGCTATACAATCTTCAACAACACACGAAGTCCTTACCTTGAATCTGATCCCAGCTTCTTTTCATTATTATTTTTTTTGGTATAATATGGGTTTCATGGAAGAGACACTCAAGGCATTTACACAATAAGACAGCAGTAGTGCTATGAAGAAGACTTTCCCTGAGACACACATGGCTAGAATAACACATGGACCTGTGGACAGGAGACCGTTCATTGGTCTGTTTACTGGGTAGGTACTTCTCTAACTTCATTTTCATGGCCAGCAGAGGCAGTGGATTTCTAGTTTGGATTAGCCAGTAGGATCAAGATAATTCTAGGTAATCTGAGGATGATTCCATAGGATCAAATTGTGGAGGGGAAGATCTGAAATTCAAACAGTTTTCAGAGCTGACTTCCATCACTAGCACTGTCATTTTAGAATAAGAAGTGAGCTGGTGGGAAGGTAGCTAGAGAACCAAAGGGTCACCAGAGGGAAGAAAATATAAAGACTCATAGAATACCTGGCCACTAGGAATGATCTGAACAGTGCATGGTAATTCTTGTCCATTTGTTAAGAATTTAAGCTTCTGGATCTAAGTGTATGTGAATAGGGAGCATTGATACTAGGGATGTTGGAGGAATGATGTCTGAAAGGAAGAAAAATAGCATTAAACCATAGTCAGAGGGAATCAAATGTAAAGGAAGGGAATACAAAAGCAAGTCCCTGTATCTGGCAAAAAATATGAGTAGGTTTCCCCACCAGGCCCCAGGAGCTAAGAACTGGGCATTGAGACAGGGTTAGGGGTGCAAACTGGAGAACCCTCAATATCCTAAAGATTCAGACAGAAAGGGCTGTGGGCAGTCTGGTGCTTCAGGGAGGTTTCATGGACTGCCAGGCCACAGCAGGGGACAGATGCCATTCAAGTACTTTAGCTTGCTGGTTGCACCAAAAGATTGTTTCCAAATTCCACTGGTATGGGGGGCAGGAACTACTAACATCTCCATCATATTTTGGCTCCATGGAAGGCCAGAGGCAAATGTTTTCTTGTATATTGTAGGAAGCTGGAACACATTTAGGAATTTTTTATTGTTTCATTCAACACAGTACCTAATTGTCTTTAATGTCTCAGATGTTATACTAGGGGCTTAGAATAAAAAAGATGCATCCCTTAGAAGACCAACAGTATAGCAGAGAGAGAGAGAGGAAAAATACATGAATGCTTGTAAAACATCGCAGTAAGTGAAAGAATAAAGTATTAGTCTAGAAGTATTTCAAAGAGAGTCATTTATTAATCTGTTCTGTGCTGAGGTAGGATGGGGGGATTGGTCAGGAAGGGCTGGTGGGAGGGTTGTTATATATAAGAAAAGAGATGAGGGACGTTTTGGGTGAGAGAAAGGCCCGAAGTGAGAAACAACGCAAGGCTGTATGTGCCTGGGGAAGGGAGAACACTCAAGCGGTTCTGGCATCTTCAACTTAAGGAACAAGGGAAGTAGAGGGGGAAAAACATATATATATATACATATATATGTATGTATATGTACATATAAAACATGTAAAATATTTTATACCACACATACATTATATGTATATATACTTGCAATGTTTATTAGTCACCAACAATATACTTAAAACATTTTATATTCACATGACATGTTTGTTATATGTATTCCCCCCCCAGATTAAAAAGTATTTGTTTAGTTTTATTTTTAAGAACAGGGAAAGTATATTATACATCTTTAAATCCCCATTGCTAACATAACGCATAGTACAAAACAGCTGTTTTTTAGTTTATCCTGGACCCACTAATTTAATATTCTCAAGTTTTTCTAAATAAATAGAACTAAAGTCAGTGTCAATTTATACAGTGTAAGCTGTATCAATTCAACAATAGTCATTAAGTGCCTAGGTGCCCAACCTTGTGCTGTACATTCTAAAATAATGTGAAATGAGAAGAGCATTATCATGATCTCCTTTTTTATACTTAACATCCAACATGCATTTTTGTTTGCATGCCTGAATTGTATTTCCTAGTACACTCTGCCCTCCTTATTCCTCTCATCTTAGTCTCCACCACAAAACAATTGCAATGTTAATAAATATTTGTTGAAAGAATAGAACCCACATTTCCCACAATGCCACTGGCTTTCAGTTTTCTACTTATAGTTAAATACCCTTAGCATTTTTTTAATTTTAAAAGAAATCTGTGAGAGTATAATTTACCTGTAGTAGAAAGAACACATTTCACTGTAGAGTTTCATGTGTTTTGGCAAATGTCTGCACTCATGTTAAACACCACTACAGTCAAGATATAGAACTTCTCCATTGTCCCCAAAATGTCCTTACATCATCCCATTAATCCCTCCCCCATCCTCCAACTCCAATCCCAGAAACCATTGCCCTGTTTTCTATCAGCATAGTTTTGCCCTTGTGGAATTGCATAGAAATGTAAATATACAGCATTTACTCTTTTGTGTGATTCTTTAACTGAACATAATGTTTTCTTGATTAATTCAAGTTGTGGTATGATTCAGTAGTTTGTTTCTTTTTATTGTGGAATAGTATTTCATTGTGTGGATATGCTGCAATATGTTTGTTCATTAACATATTAATAAATATTTGAGTTGTTTCCAATTTGGGGCTATTTTAATAAAGCTGCTATGAACATTCTTGCACCAAGTCTTTGTGTGGACATATGTTTTCATGTCTCTTGGATATGTAGCTAAGAGTAGAATTGCTGGGTTGATTGGTAAGTGCATATTTACCTTTATGGGAAAGTTCCAAACCCTTTTACAAAGTGATTGTTTCATTGTTAGAATTTTTAAGCCAGGAAAACTGATGCAAGACAGATACATGCTAAAATATAAATTGATTTTCATTCCCATTCCAGTGCACAATCTTTACATTGACTTGGAGTAGTTAACTCTTTCTGTCCTATTTTATTGTCATAGAAGTCTAAATACATCACACTTGCCTATTACTTTGATGCTGCATCCAGGCTTACAGATATAAATGGAGTAGAAACCTTTTATAGTTCTAGTTTACAATTGATGGCTGAATTTCACTTTAGGGAGCAATTTTGCTAAAGAAGATGATGGTTTAGGACATGATAATGGGAAAGAAAATTAAGAAGGTGAAAATAGGTACTCAGATTGATCTTCTGGACCCCAGTTCTCTCTATCAGAAAAGTGGACATAATAAAAATGCCAGCTACTTCTTGGCATGACATGTGAATTAAGATTTAGGAGTTCCTTAGTGGAAAACATTTTATAACTGTTACATTTTTCAGTGGATTCATTGAAATTCCTCCTTCTAAAAAAGCCATTTTGTAAAGAATTGTACAGAGTAAAAATTACCAGGTAAATTGGAGAGAAATGTTTCTTAAAGTCAAAAATTTCACTGGTAATTTAACTTATCAAAAAATTCTCCATCTCATTCTCTCATGCTTGTTCCTTGTATAGGGCATAAAACCAATGAGATTTGATGCCCTAGGTAATTGGTATAAATGCCTCTCTGAGAATGCAGGGATGTGTCATTTATAGAACCTCTGTAATATGTAACTAGAGGCATACTAGTTACTAGAATTAAAAATTAGTATCTTCTGGTAGAAGATTCAGTCTTAAAAACAACCCATTTTGGACAATAGAAACTACTTACAGCAAACAATCTAGTCAGCACTTCTTTTTCTACTTTTTCCTGTTGTAATAGTTGTTTGGTTTTCATAGGAACCTACTCCAGAGTCTATTAATTGCCAGCAGATACAGAGCTGCTTCTCCTTAAAATTGTCAAAGAGGCCAAGTTTTTCTCTAGCTTGCTCCATCCTCTCTTCAGGACTCAGTAAGTCTGGTCTGGGACCTCTGCCTCATGTGGTCCTCTCAAGACCACTGTTTGCTCCCCAGGCCAGGTGCTCATTCCTCTGAGGGCTTTAGTGCTTTCCTGCTTATCACATCACACACCCCATCACAGAAAACCCATTCTGTTGCTCAGAGCTTTCTTTAGCAATCACATGAAAAACCAAATGGCCAACCAATGTTAAAAAAGCACACACACACACACATACACTATTGCTGTGAGAGAAATCGCAGATCACGGTCAGGGTTTAACATTACTAAGACCTGTAGGAAGAGGTGATAAAAAAAAACTTGGTAATCCAAGTAGACTTTCTGTGGCATAGATTCTTTTAAAGATGTTAACCTGGGTTTTATTTTTTAATTTTTTTTGCCTGATTATGCACCATTTTTCTTCAGATTTATCCCAGATTTGTGAAGAAGTCTTTTTGGATTTCATGTTTGTATTTTCTATTACATTTTCTATTACAAAGTATATGCAAGTTTTTCTTTAACATAGACATAGTCTATGTTTTCATGAATATATAAAAAAATCAACTGAAAATGTTCCCATTTCATTCATTCTTCTTTCATTGACACAACAAATGCTTTTTGAGTAACTACAATGTTTTTTGCCTAGAAATAGAAAAGCAGTCCAAATGGTTTAATTTACTTTTTGTTGATGTGGATAATGTTAAAGTATCAATTTGTCTTAAGTAATAGTACATTTCTGTATTTTCTAAACTGAAGATTTGGGGGGCAGGGATTGGAAATTGTCTAAAATGTATTCATTTCAATAAAACTATACAAAATGGTTTATTAGGAAGGGCAACACCATCTGATTCTAACACTAGAAAATGAGAAGGTCAGGATGCAGAAACACTATTAATTGCCTTTAGATCTTCAACGTTAATATCAAAAGTGTGAGGAAACTAAAAAAGTTTGAATAGTTAGAGTCTATCCTTTAATTCCCCAAGGTGTACAAATTCATTTTATCATGTTATTAGGCTCACCACATTCCTAGGCATATTACAATATTCCCTATTATGCCTGTCACACAAAACTTTGCAATTTACAGGACAGTCATTAATTTTCACTATAATGTTGTCAGTTGTTTTTAAAACACCCAGTAATCAAATTGTGTTTCAACTGGGTATGAGAATTAGTCAGCAGCTGGTTTGGCTGAGTATGAGTATGACAATAATATATCTGAACACCATGTATCTTACCAGAGAACTATACGAGGGTCAAATTATGGTGTCTCAAAAAGAGACAGGTGAGTCAATAATAATGGTACCAAGAGACCACAGTTTTTTTTTTAATGAAAAAGTTGGAACAAAATTCCAAATTGCTAAACAATGGGCAAAAGACATTCATTTAAAGTATTCAACTAGTGAAAACCTACAGAAAAAAATGTGACAAATGTTCAGAGTAAATGTTAAAGACACGGTGGTCAATAGTATTGAAAGCCACTTAGTAGCCTATGTTGGATTATTAGCGTTCACTCTGTTGGAAACACATAATATTTTAAATTTGTTTCAGTAATTCTTGTCCAGCTACCTTCCATGTATTATGCAATTCAAGTGATCTTTAAATTATTGTCAAGTTCTACCTTAAAGAGAGCTTTTGCAAAGGACATGCTATTCATATCACCTACAGTTTCTGTCATTTCCAGGCTAAGTCCCAGGGAAATTCATAACTTAAAAATGAAAGTCACAAAGATGCAACTGCCTTCATAATGCCAATGCAGCAGTTATAAATATTTCATGGACACTGCATGGGCAGGGGCAGATCTCCATTTTCATAAGTTAGAATTTGTTCAGCTAAGTCTCCAGATTTTACTATTCATAATGCACAGTATGCCCTGTAGAGCATTCCATATACTGCCTTTTTTAATATTTATGTTTAATTAAGAAATTACTGTCCTGAAAAAAGAACAAGCCAAAGATTTTTTTTGTTAATATTGTTAGTTTTGCTGAATAGAGACAGTAGCAATCAACAGAAATTACTTCATTGGAGTATCTTAGCACATCAACGCATAACTTTTTAAGTAATACAAGATGATGGATCAAGGCACATTAAACCTAAATGAAAAGGTTCTTTCTAAAGGTTAGAACATTAGAAATCTCATCTAAAAAGAATTTGAAAGGTTAAAATGCAAAGAGCAACTTTCTTACATATAAAAATATTAATTACACATTATATTCTTGCCTCCTGTTTCATAGTTAAGATATATGTCTGTATTTCTGGGTTTTCTTTTATTCAAAAAACATTTTAACTTGCTAAGATAATATTACCATGTTCAATAATGACTTGCTGTTGCATATTTTAAGGTAATTTATCAAAGTGCATTATCAGTACCTGTCAGAATAAATTTTGCACTAAAAGTAATGAAAAAAAGGACTATTGTATGTGTTGAAATCAAAGAACATTACTACAGCTATGTTAGTTTCAATGGAAAGGATAGGTGATTGCCCTCTAAATGATACTTGTCCCTGGAGGAAATAGAAGCCTGCAAAATCACAGGCAGCAGATGCCTGAAAATGTCTATTCCTTGCTTTTAAAAATGAGCATTTGATATTTTATTTCATTTTTGTCATTTTGATCAATTCTTTCAAGTTGATGAGTGTTGAAAAGTACTCTACAGATCTTGGTAACATTTAGAAAAGTAAGCTAAAGTTACTGATCAGCTCATGTATCATCAAGACTGAATTATTCCATATTAGCATATACTATATATCATATTAGATTGATTAGGAAGTTGCAGATTTATTTACTTGCGAATACACTTCAGCAAGACTAAGTCTTCCAATAATGAAAACAGGCCACAGATTTAATATTATTCACCTGGGAGCTAGCAGTTTAAATACTTTTTATGAGGCTCAAACTGATGAGGGCACTAGAAATTCTGTAATGTTTCCTCAACTCACCACCAGAAGTTTATGTTTTATTCCTGATATTACTTAACTGGAAGTGGGAAACACTCCTCCATTTGGTTCTTTGTAATTTGATTTTCCAAAGGCTCTCTTGAGGAATTTAACCTTTATGTGACAAATTTGCAGTTCACTGGAAGTGTGTTAACCTTCATTCCCTAATGAGTCTAGGTGTAGTACTGAGGAGGAATTTGAGGAATATATCATGTAGCTTGTTGTCAAGTTGGATTTGTCTCACACATCTCCAGCTTTGCTGTTGTTCCAATACACATTTTGATCACAATTCTTTAATTATGTTCTATATTTAACTGACCTATTTGAACAGGATCCAGAGCTGGTGCGGAACATCTGTCGCTGGGTTAGGCAAGCTGTTCGGGTTCCTTTTTTTGCCAAGTTGACCCCAAATGTCACTGATATTGTAAGCATCGCAAGAGCTGCAAAGGAAGGTAAGAACTGGACTTGCATCAGTGGCCTAGTTCTGTAAGTAGGGGTCTATATTATACAGCCTTACTAAACTACACCTTTATCTACAAATGTATATCTTTGTTCAGAGTTTAAGAGAAGTGTTAAATTGGGCACTAGACCTCAAAATGCAGTAGTGTTGCATCTGGACTCAAGCTAGTAAATGGACTGCAAACTTTGGCCTACAAAAACAAAAACATTTAAATTTTTCCTGCTAAACACCTGTTTTGCACACAAAGAATCATGGAACAAAACCTCAGTCCAGCAAATCACTCCAAAAAAATGACCCGATATTGTAACAATCCAGCAACAGCCTTTGAACATTTAATGAAGTGAAAAACAAAGACACCTGCTTCCACAATGTGAAATTTCTTATGTGCTCCTTTTATATGTGGTAGGGTCTAGTGCACTGCCTTTAACTTATGTTCAATAAATATCTATTGAATACATGAATCATGCAGTCAACGCATGACTTTATAAGTCATATATGATGTGCTCCATCCAATGGAAATTGTATCTGATTTGCAAAGATACTGTGAATTACCTGGAGAATAGCCCTGAACACAAAATATTTGTCATAGGAATCTATATGATAATTGGAAAAATGAAGTCGTGATCATTAAAAATTTGTATGCTTAGCGTTTTAAAAAGAATTATAGGAGTGAAATTAGTGAAGGCATTGTCAGGAAATATTCTCAAGGGAATGTAGAGTGTGTGTTTTCATGGGTTGAGGGTTTGAATGAGTTTTAGCCATTGTCCCTTTAAAAACTGCAGGTAAATGTTAATATACTTTTCAAAGGTGGTGCAGATGGCATTACAGCCACCAACACTGTTTCCGGTCTGATGGGACTGAAAGCCGATGGCACACCCTGGCCAGCAGTGGGCACTGGAAAGCGCACTACATACGGAGGGGTATCTGGTAGGTGTTCCCTCTCCTTGTACTTTGCTTCTGTGGAAGTTGCTGAAAAACCACAAGTTCACGTGTAAGTCAAGCAAGAGTATCATAGCCTTTATGATCCCAAATTCTTATAACTCATTGCGGGTCAAGATTCGTAATAGTTATAATAGAGAAGAGATCAAGAGTGAAGACTCAAGTAGCTGATAGCACGAGATGAGAGAATACCAGCATAGGGTTTTATGCCAATTCTCCTCTCATCTGGTCTGTGTTTTTCTTGGAATTTCTCAT